>NC_064643.1:445285964-446535964 GCF_023864345.2 Schistocerca serialis cubense
ACAAGCATTCCTAACTGATGTTCAACATTGCAATATTGCCTGGTAGGGTTTAGTATACTATATATGACGGTAGTCTCTGTTCCCGAAAGAACAGTTACCGTGGATGACCATGCAGCTTGGCTAGAAATGAAATGATAATTAAATGGACACCCTAGCTGCAAACAGGCGTTGATGTACTTCATTGGGGACATGTTGAAAATGTGAGATCCCGGGTTCGAATCCCGGTCGGGGCACAAATTTTCAACATGTCCCCAATGAAGTACATCAACGCCTGTTTGCAGCTAGGGTGTCCATTTAATTATCATTTAATTTTTAGTATACTACTCCAAACTAAACACTAACCTTTGCTGCATGGTGTATCATTGGGTGTGTGAGACGCCAGACGACTGAATCTGCTTAGTGCTGCCTGTCAACCCATAAAATTACTTATTTTTTGACTGAAGTGTCAGTCATATATTCTTACCGAGTTCTTCTGTGAAGCAGAAGACTTTTTGTCCCTAGTTTAACTAAAATGGCTGTGTACACTAGCGCGATTGGCGGGGGGGGGGGGGGGGGGCGACGCGGGCAGTCATGACCGCGCAGTCATAGCAAGGTAGGGGTGGGGGACAGTAAGTGCTGCTTGTGGGAGCGATTAGAGATGAGGTGGAGAGAGGATGCTCAGCAGGTGCAGTCAGCAGGTTAGACAGGGGGTCGTGAAGAGGGGGGACGGGACGGTAGTGGAAAAGAAGTAAAAAGACTGGTTGCGTTGGTGGAATGAGATCTGAGTAGTGCAGCGAAGGGGCTAGGTGGGTAAGGACAATGACTGACGAATGTTGAGGCCGAGGTTATGGGAACGTAGAACATAATGCAGGGAGAGATCCCATAAGTGCAATTCAGAAAAATTGGTGTTAGTGGAAAAGATCCAGATGGCTCAGGTTGTGAAGCAGTCACTGAAATGAAGAACGTCGTGTTGGGAGGAGTGCTCAGCTACAGGGTAGTCCAGCTGTTTCTTGGCCATATTTTGTTGGTGGCCATTCGTGCAGACAACTTGTGGTTGTCATGCCCACATAGAATGCAGTACAGTGGTTGCAGCTTAACTTGTAGATCACGTGAGTGGTTCCACAGGTAGCCCTGCCTTTGATGATTTTTGTGACTGAACTGGAGTAGGCAGTGGTGTGAGGGTGCATGGGACGGGTTTTGCATCTATGTCTATTACAGGGATATGAGCCACAGGCAAAGGATTGGTATGGGTTGTGTAGAGATGGGCACGGATGTTGTGTGGGTTCGGTAGGCGGCAGAATACCACTGTGGGAGGAGTGGGAAGTGCAGTGGATAGGTCATTTCGCATTTTAGAGCGTGACGAGAGTTAGTCGAAACCCTGGTGGAGAATGTAATTCAGTTTCTCCAGTCCCAGAAGGTCATGAGGGGAATGATCCTCTGAGGCTGGACAGTGGGACTTTGGGAGGCGGTGGGTGAAATTAGGTTATTATGTCAGACATAGGTAGCGGGAAGACATCTTCCACTCCGTAGCTTGACTGTTTCGTATTCAATACCACATCCTGCTCACTCATCATATAATTCAAACTTCTTTTAAATTTTAGTATGCAAAACTCTCACTACAAAAAGATACTTCTTAAAAGCAATTATCATTGTATTCCATTATTTTAAACACACTTGTCATGCACCTCTATTTAAGTGACTGTGGTATTTACTACTCTGGTACACAAGATGATTACAAAATTCATGAAGCAGCTCCAACAAAGTGACTTTCACATTTATTACGCAGCTTCCCAATAATGACAGTGAAAATTTTGTTCGGATTTATGCTTCAGTTGTTTTCATGTCAAACTATCAATACCCCTTCGTTACTCTAAGCCAGGGAAAATATCATAACGACTTAGGCTTCTGTTGCTACAGTTGAAAACAACTGAATAGCATTTCTAAAGTTAAGTAAATATTTAGATTCTTGTAATATTGTTTTTGTCCTTTAAGCAATAAATAATTCTGTTTCGTCTCAAGTAAGCACATAACGTTACTGAATAAATCTTGAAAAACAGCTTTTAAGTAAAAGAAAAATCATTCCAGTCACTCCACTAGGGACTGTGACACCGCATCATAATGTTACATTGTGTCTGCAGTATCAGCCGATATCCGTTCGGCCTCACTTTCAAATACGCGCGCCGCCTTTTACGCCGCTGAGTTGCCTACAGCCGCCACCGCTGCATGAGGGCGCTGCCACGAGCGATTACGCCACTGCCAATGAGATGCAAGCATCCCCTCTCTGGAGCCCCAGCGGTGAATGCACTTAAGTTCGAACATTCATGCATTCTCCCCATTTTGTGTGTTTGCCAGTTGAGTAACATTTAAAGATTTTCGTAGTGTCGAGGGCTCGACGTCTTCTGAGTAGACACGGTATTGAAGAGTGACATATTTATAAATCTTTAGTATCTGTATATATTTATACACTCAAATCTACAGTTAGCAACTGATGCTGCAATTACAGCAACAAAGCTATGTATTATTTTTACTGTGTTATGTTAGATGTATTAATATCTGAATTCTCTGTTCATGAACGGTGTCTATTCCTCGCTCCTGTATCAATTACAGAACCAGACAGCTTGCAAGGAAGTCAGAAAAGTGCCCTCATCAAACAATAACGTAGTCATAGCCTAGATCTGCGTAGTATGTAAATGCTAAATTCTTGCTTTTACATCGCAGTGAATAATACCTTTCTTGTTACTACATTCACTATATCTAAGTAACTTAGCAGACTTTGTATGTTCACAAAGAACTGTCTCTACCAATAAATTTTTCTCTTCTGAGACACAGTAACTAAATTCCTACCTTTTCACCAATTCTTCAGTTTTAATCTCCAATATAAGAAATAAATCATGATCAGAGTCCACATCTGTCCCTAGAAACATCTTACAGCTTATTTGGTTTGGAAATCTCTATCTTACTATCATGTAATCAATTTGAAACCTTCTAGTGTCACCAAGTTTCTTCCACCTATACAACTTTCTTTCATGATTCTTCAACCAAGTGTTAGCGACGATTAGATTATGCTCAGTGCAGAAGTCTACCAGGCGACTTCCTCTTACTTTCCTTTCCCGTAGTCCATATTCACCTACTATTTTTCCTTTTCCCACTATCGAGTTCCAGTCTCCCATCACAATTAAATTTCCTTTACCTGCCCTCAAATTCTTCAGTCTGTTCAACGTCTGCAGAACTAATTGGCATATAAATGTTTGGTGGCTGTTGGCTTCATCTTGGCTACGTTAACACATCCACTACGCTGTTCATAGTAGTTTAGCTGCTTTCCTATTTCATTACTCATTATTAGGTCGCATTACCCATATTCGATTTTATGTTGATAAACCTGTACTGAACTAACCAGAAGTCCTCTTTCCCCTGCTTCTGCACTTCACTAATTCGCAATATATCTAACTCCAGCCTGTCCGTTTCTCTTTTCAGGTATTCTAACCTACCTGACCGTTTAAAAGATCAAACATTTCACATTCCGTCACGTAGAATGCCAGGTTTGGTTTTAGTGATGAAGATATGCTCCTGAGCAGTCTCCACACGAAGTTCTGAATGGTGGACTATTTCACCTCCAGAAAATTTTACCCATGAGGATACCTTCATCATTAACCTATACAGTAGAGTTGCAACCCTCGAGAGAAAAACAATGTTTGTAGTTTCACCGGCTACGTGGACTTTCCGACCATGGTGTTTCCGACGACCGAGAGAGGTGGCGCAGTGGTTAGCACATTGGACTCGCAATCGGGAGGACGACGGAAAAGACCCGCGTCCGGCCATCCAGACTTTTCCGAGATTTACCTAAATCGTCCCAGGCAACTGCCTGCCGGATTGGTTGCTTTGAAAGGTCGCGGCCGATTTCCTTCCCCATCCTTCCCTAACCCGAGCTTGTGCTCCGTCTCTAATGACCTCAAAAACGGTTCAAGTGGCTCTAAGCACTATGGGACTTATCATAAGGACATCACACACATTCACACCCGAGGCTTATCATAAGGACATCACACACATTCACGCTCGAGGCAGGATTCGAACCTGCGTCCGTAGCAGTAGCTCGGTTCCAGAATGAAGCCCCTGGAACCCGCTCGGTCACAGCGGTCGGCTCTAATGACCTCGTTATTGACGGGACGTTAAACATTAATCTTCTCCTGTTTCCGACCTTTCTGTAGGCGCCGCAGGTACCGTGGGGCTTCCGACCAGGCAGTTTTTCACTGTGTGTTTTCCGACTAGACAACCCCAAACTGCTGATTTACGTTATTCGTTCATCAGCGACAGATGTGTTGTCACCGTCAATCAGGCAGTCCCTTCACTGACAGCCTTCGTTCTCGTATATTTTCGTAGGCCTGAGCTATTTAGGTTGCATACACTGCGAGTAATATAACAAATTACAACGAAACGGAAGTGGAGTCTCCTCTACGATGGTCATCGCTAAAGGGTGCACAGAAAATGTTGAACTGATTGTCCAACAACTTCGAATGTAGTAAGTGCCGACGCCGTTTAAAAATTGCAAATGGTAGAATCATGGCTGAAGACCTACATTCTAGCTCACCTGACGAAGCAGATGTGCAGATTAAGAAACGAATGCACAAGTGCAGGAAAAGAGCTCACGAATAACAGAAAGTGCCTGTTTTTCAGATTTTTAAAGAGAAATTTCAAGGTTGGAAAGATAAAGATTTAGATTTCGTCGTAAATATGCCAAAATATGAGAACTCCAACACTGTACTGTGTAAAACCAGAAGAGAAGTAATTGTGATGACGCAGAATCGTGGCGCTACTTCGGAGGATTCAATTACGCGAAGCCGTTCTGAAATTGACTGAAGTTTCTTTCGGACATGTCCGAAAGAACAGACGTCATCGGAATCCGCAGTTGTGATACAGAGGTGGAGGGGAGAGAAAGGAAAGGAAAGGGAACGAACTAATGATATCAGCTGCTTCGGGACTTCATACGGAATCAGCAGCGACGACTGACAATGTGTGTCGGACCCGGGATCTCCCACTTACTAGGTAACTGCGTTAACCACTGAGCCACCCGGACGCTTGTGTTTATTTCAGTTGCGCAGACTACCTCAGTACGCCTCTCGGCCGACTCATATTTCCACGTAGCGCCACCTTTCCACAGCCCTTGTCCATGTTCTCCATGCCTGAGATTCCCGCAGGAGTTCGGACGTAACTGTGCATCCGCAATGAAAGTCGTAGATTCATTGTCCATGTGAGTCATCCGAGATAGTCCGCGCAACTGCCATAAACACTGTGTCCGGTTGGTATAGTCGTTACCGCAACTGCCTAGTAAGAAGGAGATCCCGGGAGGGAATCTCGGTCTGGCATACATTTTGACTCGTCTCCGCTGACTCCGCATAAACCCCCGTTGCAGCAGATAATAGTTCCTTCCATTTTCTTTCCTTTCTCCTTCATCCACCAGCAGTTTACATATTTATGACAACTCAGGATTCCACATGGCGCTTGTTCTTTCAGACGCGTCCGAAAGAACAGACAAACTCTATCCATATAATTGATTTGCCGAGATGGACAAGGAATCCACCACCATCAGTGCGGAAACACAAATACGTCCGACCTCCTGCGGGAATCGGATAGTAACAAGCATGGAGGACATGGATACAGACTGTGGATAGGTGGCGCTAGGTTGGAACGTGCGTCAGCCGATAAGCGTGCCGAGATAGTCAGCGCGCAGAACAGTGCGGACGTTTCTTATTTCCTTCCTGTGGAGCGCGCATGCTAGTTTACCTTATGAGGCAGTTATCTGCCCCTTCTGCACTCAGGCTCATAAGGATAATTGCAGCATGTGGCACTACACAAAACTGGTGCTGATAGCTTAGGCACATAGGGAACACACACGACACAGTTCTGTAAGTCCACGGTATTGGTGATAAGTTGAGGAAACCGTCCCGAAACACATGTGTTACAAAACGCCACTGTTTTCTGCTCATGTACCACGACATCAATATAGGATATGATCACCATGCACACGTACATAGGCCGCACAACGGGTTGGCATACTCTTGATCACTTGCTTGGTCGAGCAGCTGCTGGGGTATAGCCTCCCATTCTTGCACCAGTGCCTGTCGAAGCTCCTGAAGTGTCCTACGGGTTTGGAGACGTGCAGCGATAAGTCGACCGAGAGCATCCAAGTCATGTTTGATGGGGTTTATGTCTGGAGAACAGGCAGGCCACTCCTTTCGCCTGATATATTCTGTTTCAAGGTACTCCTCCACGATGGCAGTTCGGTGGGGCCGTGCGTTATCATCCATCAGGAGGAAGGTGCGACCCGCTACACCCCTGAAAAGGCAGACATACTGGTGCAAAATGACGTCCCAATACGCCTGACCTGTTACATTTCCTCTGTCAAAGACATGCAGGGGTGTACGTGCACCAATCATAATCCTACCCCACACCATCAAACCACGACCTCCATACAGGTCCCTTTCGAGGACATTAAGGGGTTGGTATCTGGTTCCTGGTTCATGCCACATGAAACCCCGGCGAGAATCACTGTTCAAACTATACCTGTGAACATAACCTGGGACCACTGTTCCAATGATCATGTACTGTATTGTTGACACCAGGCTTTATGGGCTCTACTGCGACCGGGGGTTAGTGGAATGCACCTTTCAGGTGTCCGGACGAATAAACCATGTCTGTTCAGTCGTCTGTAGACTGTGTCTGGAGACAACTGTTCTAGTGGCTGCAGTAAGGTCTCGATCAAGGCTACCTGCAGTATTCCGAGGCCGTCTGCGCGCACTGAAGGTGAGATATTGGTCTTCTTGTGATGTTGTACACTATGGACGTCCCGCACTGTAGCGCCTGGACACGTTTCCTGCCTGCTGGAATCGTTGCCATAATCTTGAGATTGCACTTTGTGGTAAACGGAGGACCCGTGCTACGACCTGCTGTGTTTGACCAGCCTCCAGTCTCCCTAGCATTCTACCCCTCATAACGTTATCAATATGTGTTCTTTGAGCTATTTTCAAGACACAGTCACCATTAGCACTGTACTCTGACATGCACCAACGCACCTCTGCGTATGTGAACTGCTGCCAACGCCACCGTACGACGAGCGCAAGTCAAATGCGCCGCATGGTCATACTCCGAGGTGATGTAAAACCGCAAACCACCCACCAGAGCGCTGTTTCTCCATGTATCAGCATTATCCTTATTTTATGAGCATAAGTGTAGTACTCCAGAGCAATGACGATTGTTGTTGTTGTTGTGGTCTTCAGTCCTGAGACTGGTTTGATGCAGCTCTCCATGCTACTCTATCCTGTGCAAGCTTTTTCATCTCCCAGTACCTACTGCAACCTACATCCTTCTGAATCTGCTTAGTGTATTCATCTCTTGGTCTCCCTCTACGATTTTTACCCTCCACGCTCCCCTCCAATACTAAATTGGTGATCCCTTGATGCCTCAAAACATGTCCTACCAACCGATCCCTTCTTCTTGTCAAGTTGTGCCACAAACTTCTCTTCTCCCCAATCCTATTCAATACTTCCTCATTAGTTATGTGATCTACCCATCTAATCTTCAGCATTCTTCTGTAGCACCACATTTCGAAAGCTTCTATTCTCTTCTTGTCCAAACTATTTATCGTCCATGTTTCACTTCCATACATGGCTACACTCCATACGAATACTTTCAGAAATGACTTCCTGACACTTAAATCAATACTGGATGTTAACAAATTTCTCCTCTTCAGAAACGCTTTCCTTGCCATTGCCAGCCTACATTTTATATCCTCTCTACTTCGACCATCATCAGTTATTTTGCTCCCCAAATAGCAAAACTCCTTTACTACTTCAAGTGCCTCATTTCCTAATCTAATTCCCTCAGCATCACCCGACTTAATTAGACTACATTCCATTATCCTTGTTTTGCTTTTGTTGATGTTCATCTTATATCCTCCTTTCAAGACACTGTCCATTCCATTCAACTGCTCTTCCAAGTCCTTTGCTGTCTCTGACAGAATTACAATGTCATCGGCGAACCTCAAAGTTTTTATTTCTACTCCATGAATTTTAATACCTACTCCGAATTTTTCTTTTGTTTCCTTTACTGCTTGCTCAATATACAGATTGAACAACATCGGGGAGAGGCTACAACCCTGTCTTACTCCCTTCCCAACCACTGCTTCCCTTTCATGTCCCTCGACTCTTATAACTGCCATCTGGTTTCTGTACAAATTGTAAATAGCCTTTCGCTCCCTGTATTTTACCCCTGCCACCTTTAGAATTTGAAAGAGAGTATGACGATTATATTCCGTAAATCGACACTCCGTTTCTCTTTCGGCAGTGACTATACGAGACCAAAGGCGCTCGAGTCATAGCACTTCCTTCGTAATGTAGCCAAAATCCCGGCGAACGACATAGTGGGCATCCAGTTATAAATACTGAGTAGTACGATGTATGTTATGTTACAGTCACCCATGACACAAGTTCCGAAGCACGCAGCAAGGACTCCATTTCTGCCACGCCGATGTAACGTTGGGCTGGTGACGGTCGACCCCACAGCATTAGGTGCGTGGAGAATTTGGGTCTTTGAGCTACCTTTCGAATCCACGGCGGCTGGCGTCATGGACGCTTTCCGTCATTATGGCACTATTCACGACCATGTAGCCGAACGGTGGGCGCAATTTCGAACATGCCCGGCCCTCAATAACGTCCGCCAGATAATCATATACCTCCGTCGTCGTGTGTCGTCCTACCTCCATATGTGCGGCTGCCGTGCGGTCATTTACCATGGCCAACCACACACTTGCTCAGGATGCGGCAAGGATCAGATTGTCTCCAGCGTCGCCTCACACAACTGCTAGCCTCAAACTTCGCATCATCATCTGGATCTTGTATCGATGCCATTATCGGACACAACCGATACAACTGTTGTACAACCTCCAAAGCACTAAAAGGCCGTTTCGTCACCACTAGCACCACCCCATTGTGGACGCCGATCATCACTCACACGATCCGATGGAGTTTGCATTAACAGTACTACCGGTGACGTTCTTTGTGCCAGAACGACACGATTCATACCTGACTTCCGACGTGGAAGGGCGGTCATGCAAGCAGCGGTCACCCAAGCGCCATAAACACAGATGCCACGCGATCTCAGATAGGGATTTCTCACCTCGCGATGACTCCTTATTTGCAGTTCCCAAGGAGGACGACCACGAGATAATTGAAGCCTAGGGCACCAACATAATCACGACTACCACGAACGAGTAGCTACCAGCCCTGACAGCAAGTCAAAGCGTTGTTGAATCAGAGGACACTTCCGTCTCTTTGGAAGCCTTTTTCTTGCGGTATATAGTTAAGTGCATCCCATACTCCTAACCACGGGTCCTTCTATGGCCAAAACATCTACCTCACCCTGCTACGTCGAGTATAACACAACACTGCTGAATACACATATCTTGCAGTCCGTTGGTCAGATGTGTAGTGCCGTATCGACCAATTTTACCTCCTCACATATGTTTGAGCAATGTGGCACTTGGTTAGCAATGGCAAAACTGTGATACGACAGAAGTTACATGCAACAGGATCAGCTTACGTCCCGCCGTGTGCCGCCTGCCAACACCTCAACGAGGACATCCACTGTCTCACATACTCATCGACCCTTCAAGTCAGGGAGCTCAGCCACAAGATGGTTACCTGCTTTCCCCACACCCCTCTGACCATGGTTGAATCTAAGACATACACCTTCTCTGAGGATATATACTTCCCAGCCGCCGAATCCAACTTCATACTCTGGATAAAAGGTTGGACGCTCAGCTACCTCTATGACAATGGCGACAAATCAGGTCTTGGCTTTTGGTGTAGGTTATAGAATGCCCACTGGACTCTGCCAAGTACTTGCATGGAGAATTCATGCCCCCACCATACAGATGGGCGTAATTGGCCTTATCCCCACTCCCCCCTCCCTATCACTCCTCCTCCTGTTCTTCTCGCTGCGTCTGCATATTTCGTCCCTGCTTTCCGATGATGTCAAAAAGGGCAGTGCATCTTACTCGCTGAACAGGACAGACCACATGAGGCAGCACCACGGACCTTACCATCTCCTCCCACGTTACCTGATTTAGTATTACATAAATAAAAGGAAGTCTCCCTCCCCCTAACTACCACATGCACTCCCCTGCTATGCATCCGACTGTGGAGGGGTCAGGAGGCACCGTGGCCAGGCCTCAGTTACGAACCCTGCACTTCGGCTCTGCTGATGGGCGGATGTAAAACCCTAACTGTTTCTCCTCTCCCCTTCCTTACCTTACAAAGTACATTATACAGTAAATCCCTCTCGCTATTGTTCCTCTTTAGCTTTGCTAATAAAATTATGCATTTATTGTTCCGGCTAAAGTCAAGCGCTGGCACGCCGATCAGCAACGTTAAAGCAAAGAAGGCTGTGAAGAAGACATCAGCCGATGGTATGCTGACCGACCCCTCTGTAGGACGACACCAAGCCTGCAGCGGCCTCTAGGCAAAGAGAACGTTAAGCGTCGCGCCGTCTGACCGCAGCCCAGTTGAAGACTAGCCGTTCCACAAGCTCTACGGCAACGACTTAGGAACTGTATAATTTCACTTGCATTAGGAATTGTATATACTGAAGAGACTTCCTTATTTTGTCTGTCGCCCATTGCTTGCAAGACATCACTGTAAATTCTCAAAGTTAATTATGACCAACAAGTGGATGTGGTAGCAGCTAGGTACCAATTCTTTAATTGCAAGAAGTGATCAGAACAAACTTATCGCAAGTGGGTAACAGATTTTCATGGTATGACGAGGAAATGCAAATTCAAATGTGCATGTGGTGCTTTACGTTTAAATGTTATGCTGCATGATGTTATCATGTACAATGTAACTGATGTCTGACTTAAAGAACAGATTTTGAAACACTTCAATCCATCATTTCAACACATACTGCAAATATTAGATCAGTACAATTCAGGTGCCATATTGGACGATAAGTTTGAGCAGCCAGCAATATGTCAGATCGAGCCACCCCTTGCTTGCAGCCAGCCCATTAAGCAGCGGCATCTTGCACTTGCCATGCCACATAAACAGTACTCCACATCGTGTAACCAGCTCTCTAAATAGGCGAACGGAATTAAGTCATGCCCTCGGTGCTATTCACGGCACAAATGCCAAGATTGCCTGTCCAGACTAGGGCAGTTTTACGCTTGTGGCAAGAAAGGTCACATACAATCCATCTGTTCAAATGAACAAAGTTACAAATTCTGCCCACTCAAAAAATCAAGTCACAAGGTCCATGTAATAAATTCAGTGTATTCAAAGCCTGCTGCAACCATTAGCAAATCTAGAAAGCGGACAGTATCTTCAGTGCTACGCCAGTCCTACAAGCTTTTTGTTCATGTTTATTATTGAAACACGTGTGAAATTTCAGTTGGACATGGGTGCCTCTGCTACATTGGTGAATCGAACACATACGAACTGTTAGGCTCCCTACGACTGTCTGAAATTAGCACGCACCTGGTGGCTTATAATGGACAAGACATTCCTGTTCTTGGAAAATGTACTTTGCCTGCCATGCATCGCTCGCATACGAGAATTGTAACTTTCATTTGTTACAATCACACGATTGTGAGAACGTATTTGGCTTTAACTCACTTTATTTGTTTGGCTTTAAAATTCAGGACAATGTGTTGTCAGTGTCTGCATTCAATGCAAAAGACAGTGTAGCTAGCTTGCTGAAAGAATTCCTGGAACTCTTTTCCGAAGGTTTAGGCAAGGCTAAAAATTTTTTTCCACGTATTACTCTGAAAGACAATGCCCAGCCGAAATTTTACAGGGGCAGAACTTCCCACTGCATTATGGGACAATGTGGCTGCTGAATTTAAAGAATTACAAGATAATGGAGGTACTGCGCCCATACAAGGTGGTCAGTGGGCAAGTCCACTGGTTTTGCTCCCCAAACTTTTAGGTCCCATTGGGCTCTGTGTTGACTTAAAGTCTACAGTCCACACACAAACTGTGATTGATTCTTATCCATTGTCATGCCCAGAGGATCTCACGGACAGATTAGGCGCTGGTCGCTGCTTTTCTCAAATGGATTTGCGCGACGCGTATCTTCAAATACTGCTCGATGAAGAATCTCAAAAGGTGTGTGCTGTGAACACTCATTTGGGCTTGTTTAAATAATTGCGTTTGCCGTTTGGCAGTGCTTCGCCGACCGCCATTTTCCAACGGTATTTAGAACAGTTGACTGCTAAGGTACCAAACTGTTCAAACTATTTGGATGATATTGTCGTAGTAGGTCGTACACCTGAAGATCACATTGCAAATTTGCGTGCTTCGTTTCTTATTCAGAACTAAAGTGTAGACTGGGCAAGTGTGATTTTTTTTAAAACCTGAGTTACAGTATCTTGATCACGTCATAAATAGTCAAGGTGTACATCCTCTTCAGTCGCATTTGTTTGTCTTATGAGACCTGCCAATTCCTCGTAATGTCACAGAATTGCAGCCAGTTTTAGGGAAAATGAAATATTATATTCGATTCACACCGAATGCTGCACAAATCGCAGCTCCATTGCATCGCTTGCGTCGCAAGAATGCCCGCTTTGTTTGGACACATGAGTGCCAAGAAACTTTTCAAAAACTTACAAGGGAACCTCCCCATCGCACCCCCCTCAGATTTAGTTATAAGTTGGCACAGTGGATAGGCCTTGGAAAACTGAACACAGATCAATCGAGAAAACAGCAAGAAGTTGTATGGAACTATAAAAAAAATAAACAAAATATACAAACTGAGTAGTCCATGGCATGATATGCAACATCAAGGAAAGTATGGGCTTCGTATGGATGTGGTCCCGTGGTTAGCGTGAGCAGCTGCGGAACGAGAGGTCCTTGGTTCAAGTCTTCCCTCGAGTGAAAATTTTACTTTCTTTATTTTCGCAAAGTTATGATCTGTCCGTTCGTTCATTGACGTCTCTGTTCACTGTAATAAGTTTACTGTCTGTGTTTTGCGACCGCACCGCAGAACCGTGCGATTAGTAGACGAAAGGACTTGCCTCTCCAATGGGAACCGAGAACATTTGATCGCAAGGTCATAGGTCAACCGATTCCTCCACAGGAAAACATTTCTGATATATTCTATACGACACTGGTAACGGCATGTGCGTCACATGACAGGAATATGTTGTCGACCCACCTAACTTGTACACTTGGCGAATGGGTAAAAAGATTCTTCTACCTTGCCCGATTTAGGTTTTCTTGTGGATGTGATAATCACTCCCAAAAAAGTGATGAAAACATAAGAGTTTGTCACATAAACTGAAAATAAAAAATTTAAACTTTTCACTCAAGGGAAGACTTGAACCCAAGTACCTCTCATTCCGCAGCTGCTCACGCTAACCACGGGACCACGGCGCTCATAAGCCCATACTTTCCTTCATGTTGCCTATCTTCCGCATGGACTACTCAGTTTGTATATTTTGCTTATTTTTTCATAGTTCCATACAACTTCTTCCTGTTTTCTCGATTGATCTGTGTTCAGTTTTTCAAGGCCTATCCACTGTGCCAACTTGTAACTAACTCTGAGGGGGGTGCGATGGGGAGGTTCCCTGTCAGGATTCTCAATTGCTTCAAATCTTTTATTTGAACAATTGAAAAACTGCACAGGCCACGGAAGCTGATTCAGATTTGAACATTTTGCTAAAATACATGCGCGCATCTTGGCCTCGTTCTTTGCCCACCATAACGAACTCTGTAGTGCGACGATAGTTTGCACGTCGGCATTGCCTCTCCATACAGCAAGAGGTGATTCTTGTTCAAAATGACGGGTGACAGTCACGTGTGTTGATCTCTAAAGTTTGGCAAAAAGAAGTATTGTAGTTACTTTGTCGCGCGGGATTAACCGAGCGGTCTCAGGCGCTGCAGTCATGGACTGTGCGGCTGGTCCCGGCAGAGGTTCGAGTCCTCCCTCGGGCATGGGTGTGTGTGTGTTTGTCCTTAGGATAATTTAGGTCAAGTAGTGTGTAAGCTTAGGGACTGAAGACCTTCGCAGTTAAGTCCCATAAGATTTCACACACATTTGAACATTTTTTGCAGTTACTTCACCAAGGAGACTGGGGAATTGTTCGTACGACACAGCTAGCGCGTCGACACTGTACTTGTCAGGGTATGGACAGCCAAATAGAACAGATGACGTCACAGCGTCACGCATGTGCGGAAAACCAGTCCGCTCCGCCACAAAAATTCTCTTCTTGGCCTAAGTCGCAGTCGCCATGAAAACGTGTAAATATAGATTTTGCGGGAAATTTTTGGAACACTCGTTGGATGATTGTGGTAGACGCTTATAGCAACTTTCCGTCTGTTGTGCCAATGAACTCGACAACGTCACGTAACACAATTCAGGCGCTGTCCTCTATTTTTTGCCTCGAAGGTGTCAGACAACGGCCCTCAGATCACGTCTGAATTTGAAACTTTCCGTGAACCCAATGACATACAGCATCTAACTAGTGCACCGTTCCATCCACAGTCAAACGGCGAAGTGGAACGTTTTGTCAGCACCTTCCAGCAGTAGATGGCCAAACTCCGCGCCGCACACACCACGTTCGTATCCACGAGATGGACTATCGCCGGCGGAATTGCTACACGGCCGCCGCCACCGGACACTGCTCCACCCTCCTCAGCATCCGGGGCCGAAGGAAGGCCGCAAGTATTGTTCGTCCCGCATGATATTGTGTTTTACAGGGTTTTTAACGGCAGCAGACGGTAGGCGCGAGGCGAGATCCTTCGTCCACTTGGCGCATGCCTGTATCTCATTTCAGGCCCCGACGGACTGCAGCGCCGACATCACAATCAAATTTGCCACTGTCATGTGCACCGTGATTCTTCTATGTCTCTTCCCCCAGATTCACGGACCCCGAGCACAGCGCGGCCGTAGCAGCCGCTACAGGGTGTCATCGCGACACCGCGGAACGACCCCGTGGAGACGGAGCCTTCGCCTCCTCCGCCTTCTCTCGTCCTACAAATGGCGCTGGATCCGCCCACACAGCAGCAGCCGACGACTTCTACAACAGGTTATGGGCCTCAGGAGGTGGACGCGTGCCCTTCTGGTCGTTTTACGCCACAGCGAAGGCCGGATGGAGGGACACCAGCGGAAGTCTGACGTTCCCTGCAGCCACAGCTTCCGGTCCAACGCACTGTCCAAGATCCTGCCTCCCCTCCCGTTGTCGAGCTCCTTATACAACGGTCCGTCGCTTTGGGGGGGGGGGGGGGGGATGTTCCGGAGTAAAGTCAAGCGCCGGCACTCCGGTCGGGAATGTTAAGGCGGAGAGGTCTGTGAAGAAGACGTCAGCCAATACTACGCTGACCGACCCCATCTCTACGACGACACCGTGACAGCAGCGCCTCTAGGCAAAGAGAACGTTAAGCGTCGCGCCGCCTACAGCAGCGACTTAGAAACTGTATAACTTCACTTGTATTAGGAATTGTACACTCCTGGAAATTGAAATAAGAACACCGTGAATTCATTGTCCCAGGAAGGGGAAACTTTATTGACACATTCCTGGGGTCAGATACATCACATGATCACACTGACAGACCCACAGGCACATAGACACAGGCAACAGAGCATGCACAATGTCGGCACTAGTACAGTGTATATCCACCTTTCGCAGCAATGCAGGCTGCTATTCTCCCATGGAGACGATCGTAGAGATGCTGGATGTAGTCCTGTGGAACGGCTTGCCATGCCATTTCCACCTGGCGCCTCAGTTGGACCAGCGTTCGTGCTGGACGTGCAGACCGCGTGAGACGACGCTTCATCCAGTCCCAAACATGCTCAATGGGGGACAGATCCGGAGATCTTGCTGACCAGGGTAGTTGACTTACACCTTCTAGAGCACGTTGGGTGGCACGGGATACATGCGGACGTGCATTGTCCTGTTGGAACAGCAAGTTCCCTTGCCGGTCTAGGAATGGTAGAACGATGGGTTCGATGACGGTTTGGATGTACCGTGCACTATTCAGTGTCCCCTCGACGATCACCAGTGGTGTAGGGCCAGTGTAGGAGATCGCTCCCCACACCATGATGCCGGGTGTTGGCCCTGTGTGCCTCGGTCGTATGCAGTCCTGATTGTGGCGCTCACCTGCACGGCGCCAGACACGCATACGAACATCATTGGCACCAAGGCAGAAGCGACTCTCATCGCTGAAGACGACACGTCTCCATTCGTCCCTCCATTCACGCCTGTCGCGACACCACTGGAGGCGGGCTGCACGATGTTGGGGCGTGAGCGGAAGACGGCCTAACGGTGTGCGGGACCGTAGCCCAGCTTCATGGAGACGGTTGCGAATGGTCCTCGCCGATACCCCAGGAGCAACAGTGTCCCTAATTTACTGGGAAGTGGCGGTGCGGTCCCCTACCGCACTGCGTAGGATCCTATGGTCTTGGTGTGCATCCGTGCGTCGCTGCGGTCCGGTCCCAGGTCGGCGGGCAAGTGCACCTTCCGCCGACCACTGGCGACAACATCGATGTACTGTGGAGACCTCACGCCCCACGTGTTGAGCAATTCGGCGGTACGTCCACCCGGCCTCCCGCATGCCCACTATACGCCCTCGCTCAAAGTCCGTCAACGGCACATACGGTTCACGTCCACGCTGTCGCGGCATGCTACCAGTGTTAAAGACTGCGATGGAGCTCCGTATGCCACGGCAAACTGGCTGACACTGACGGCGGCGGTGCACAAATGCTGCGCAGCTAGCGCCATTCGACGGCCAACACCGCGGTTCCTGGTGTGTCCGCTGTGCCGTGCGTGTGATCATTGCTTGTACAGCCCTCTCGCAGTGTCCGGAGCAAGTATGGTGGGTCTGACACACCGGTGTCAATGTGTTCTTTTTTCCATTTCCAGGAGTGTATATACTGAGGACATTTTCTTATTTTGTCGGTCGCCCGTTGCTTGGGAGACATCATTATAAATTCTCAATGTTAAGTATTGTCATTTATCTTACTGTAATAAAAATTCATTAATACGATTTGCTTGAATTGTTGTCTAGCGATCTTCAAAGAAACTCGTATAGGCATGTGTATTCAAATACAGAGATATGTAAATAGGCAGAATACGGCGCTAAGGTCGGCAAGACAAGCGTCTGGCGCAGTTGTTAGATCGGTTACTGCTGCTACAATGGCAGGTTATCGAAATTTAAGTGAGTCGGAACGTGGTGTTATAGTCGGCGCATGGGCGATGAGACACAGCAGCTCCCAGTTAACGATGAAGTGGGGATTTCTCCGTACGACCATTTCACGAGTGTACCGTGAATATCAGGAATCCGGTAAAACATCACATCTCCGCCATCGCTGCGGCCGGAAAAAAAATCCTGCAAGAACGAAACCAACTACGACTGAAGAGAAGCTTTTAGCGTGACAGAAGTCCAACCGTTCCGCAAATTGCTGCAGATTTCAATGCTGGGCCATCAACAAGTGTCAGCATGCGAACCATTCAACGAAACTTGTTCAATATGAGTTTTCGGGGACGAAGGCCCATCGTGTACTCTTGATGACTGCATGCAAAACTTGACGCCTCGCCTAGGCCCATCAACACCGACATTGGACTGTCGATGGCTGGAAATATGTTGCCCGATCGGATGAGTCTCGTTTCAAATTGTATAATGCGGATGTACGTGTACAGCTATGCAGACAGTCTCATGAATCCACGGACGCTGCATGTCAGCAGTGGACTGTTCAAGGTGGTGGAGGCTCTGTAATGGGGTGGTGCGAGTACAGTTGGAGTGATATGGGAGCCCTGATATGTCTAGATACGACTCTGACAGGTGACAGGTATGTAAGCAACCTCTCTGATCACCTGCATCCATTCATGTCCATTGTCCATTCCGACGGACTTGGCCAATTCCAGCAGAACAATGCAACACCCCACACGTCCAGAATTACTACAGAATGGCTCCAGCCAAACACTTCTGAGTATAAACCCTTCCGCAGGCCAGCAAACTCCTCAGACATAAATGTTATATCTGGGATGCCTTGGAACATGCTGTTCAGAAGAGATCTCCACCCTCTTGTACTTTTGCGGATTTATGGACAGCCCTGCAGGATTCATGGTGTCAGTTCCCTCCATCACTACTTAAGACATTAGTTAAGTCCACGCCACGTCGTGCTGCGGTACTTCTGCGTGATCGCGGGGGCCCCTACACGATGTTAGGCAGATGTACCAGTTTCTTTGGCTCTGCAATGTGTGTGTGTGCGTATATACAAGAATAGACAAAGGTATTTCCTGTTTAATTTGCTTACTTGCTCCCACACCAAAGTAAAAATACGTGTGACTTTTTTCTGAATTGAAAAATAAGATGCCTGGGTGAACACCGAAAAGCGCAATGCTAGACATTGAAATGGCTACAATTAAAGCTATGAAAAATCTGTTCTCCGAAACATCCCTTTCCAGTAGCAACATTCACTTCAACCAACGTCTGTGACAGAAAATACAATAACTGGGGATTTAAGAATGAATACAGGGACAGAGAAGAAGTTCGATTGTTTTGCCGCACGTGCGCTACTTTAGCATATTTTCCCCTAAATAGTGCTGATGTAGCGTGGATGGTAATAATGGAACTACCGCCAAGTGGAGAACAGGTCATGAAATTTGTAGACTATATCCAACAGTCAGTGGATGGATAACCCTGATTTAATAGTCGATGTTGTGTCTAGACAAGACAGCCTAGACACAATGAGAGGAAGCCGAAAGGCACGCGCTACGCTCACGCAGATGGGCGTGAGGTCTGAAACAGGATACGTAATGAATGCTATAAAGAAAAGTACGTAGCTTCTGGAATACTTAACTTTAATCCATCCTTTTGGTACATCCGGAGATTGTGCCGATACAAGTGAGACTCTTTAGATAGATGCAATGTTACTAATGGCGCCTTGCTAGGTCGTAGCCATTGACTTAGCTGAAGGCTATTCTATCTGCTCTGCAAATGAGCGAGGCTTCGTCAGTGTGCATCGCTAGCTACGTCGTCCGTACAACTGGGGCGAGTGCTATTCCGTATCCCGAGATCTGTCTTGTGGTGGCGCTCGGTCTGCGATCACACAGTGGCGACACGCGGGTCCGACATGTACTAATGGACCGCGGCCAATTTAAAGCTACCACCTAGCAAGTGTGGTGTCTGGCGGTGACACCACAGTCGAAACGTGGAATTTCTTAACTAACGGCACGGGACTACGAATGCTATCGAAAGCTGACGTAAGAATCTAAACTCCACAATAAATCAAAGGCACCGAAACGTGTCCTTTCTGATAAATAAGCTGAAGCAGAAAGCAGTAAATGCTATAGTCGAAATTTAAAAAATTCTTCTAGCTTGCCTCTTCAAAAAAGAAGAAAAAAGGTTCAGAGATATTAGCAAAACATTAAAAGACATCATAAAAATATATAGCTACTCGGGGATTTAAGATTTTTAAAAAATCTTACTTTCTTCCAAAAAATTGATTGAGTAATTAAAATTCGCAAAATTGGCCAGGGCCTTTAACTTTTTGCTGTAGTAATGTTATAGAAAGAAAAAAACGTAAAAATGAAAAGTTAAAAACAAAAAATAACGATATAACAAATAAACATCCAGTTCTACTAAGCCTGGATGAAATTTGAAGGGACATTCTTATTACAAAACGGTTGGCAGAGCCTCCCTCATTGTTGTGGCTTCCTTTGACGGTACAGAAACCAATGGTTAAAATGTTTGTTGTCAGATGTTGCTGCTTGCTTTAAAGGTAGGGAAACGCACGGTTAAAATATTTGTTGTCGGGAATACCACGTTGAAGCCACAGTCCGTAAAACCCACGGTGAAGCCCATGACACCGTTTCCCCTTACTACTGTAAAGGCTGCTACCCATCATCAGGAACCACGGGTTAATCTGGTCTTCGCACAGATACGCCCCCATTGTGGTTTGATTTACGGTACGGCTGTACGTTTCGTTGAGGCTGACAAACCACCCAACTTAGACAAGGTCAAAGTTAATGAGTATCTATACCAAAATAAATCTTTTGCTCTGAAGACTATAAGTGGTATGGCGATGAAAGCAATAATTCATTGATGGACGAAAGGAATGCTCTAAAACTGTAGAGATGACAGGCTTTGGAAGAAGATTGCGTAACGTTAAATAGAGTGCTGGTGAAAGCAAAACGACTGTTGAAAAATAAGAAGAAACCTTCATGGATTAACCCTAACGAAAACATACCTAGCCCTACTATCTGGTATTGAAGTAAGGGTATATGTAGAGTTTGCAACAATAGCGGTTTAACAGCGGTTCCGTTCAAATTAGTTGACGACTTCCCGTCTCGCCTGGCACAAGATTCAGCTGAACAACTTATTGATGGGAAAGGCAAAGAAGGAGGTCATTTCCTAAACGAATGCGTTACTATTGTACAACACAAAGGTCCTGTTACTTGAGTGAGGTAGTGCCACAGGAACTGACAATGTACTTTACAACATGCTGTCTTCTTCAACGCACGAAGTGGAGGCGTTCCTGTAGCCTTTATATTAATATCTGGAACCAAATAATTGATATCTCCTAATGTAAGACGTCACGAATAGTGCTTATAGTAAGATACGGTGAACCACCTAATGAAGCAAACTCGTATATGGCAACAACGCTCCTGAGCTGTTCATCACGGGGTAGCCGCATGGTTGAGGGCGCCTGGCCACGGTTCACTCGGCTCCCCCGTCGGAAGTTCAAATCTTCCCCCGGACATGGGTGCGTGTGTTGTCCTTAGTGTAAGTTAGTTTAGTTATTTTAAGTAGTGTCTAAGCCCAGGGGCCGATGACCTCAGGAGTTTGGTCCTATACGAACTTCACATAAATTTCCAAAAAATTTCCAGGGCTATGTACAGAAAGTGCTGGAAAGGATATTGAAAAATAGACTTGGGTGCTGATCTGAGCGCCACCAATTGTACCCAAAAACTATTTTTGGTTTCCGCATGACATGGCATGAACGATGCACTAATAAAATTAGTAACGGATAACCAGATACCTCTCAGTCGCAACGGATATGTAATTCCTGTTTTTAATGACATAAACAACCCGTATGGTAATATCACCTCATCAATACTGGCTGCCAAAATGTGGAGCAGAAAATTCCCGGTAGCTTAAAAGAAGGAAGTAAATTGGGTTTGACGTCCCTTAGACATCGAATCCATTAGAGATGGAGAACAAGCTCGGATTGTGTCAAGGATCGGAAAGGAAATCGGCCGTGCTCTTTCAAACGAACCATCACGGCATTTGTCAGGAGCGATTTTGGGAAATCATGGAAAACCCAACTCCAGATGGCGGCACACGGCTGTGAACCATCGTCCTCCTCAATGCGAGTCCATTGTGCCAACCACTGTGCCACCTCGCTTGGTACCGGCAACTTCGTGAGTAAACTCATTCACTTACTTTCCCATAGCTCACCAGTAGCAAGAAGTAGAATGGCTACGACGTGCTGAGGACGACGACCATCAGGCTATCCCAGAGATCAATTATATCTCCCCTGCTTTTCAGTATACACTGGGGTGACAGAAGTCGTGGGATACATCCTAATATCGTGTTGGATTTCCTTTAGCCCAGTGTAGTGCAAAACAATGTGACATGGACCGAAGAAATCGTTGCAAGTCCCCTGTATAAATATTGAGCCTTACTGCCTCTGCAGTTATCCATAACTGCGAAAGTGTTGCCGGTACCAGGTTTAGTGCACTAACTGACCTTTGAATTATGTCCCATAAATGCTCGATGGGGTTCATTTCGGGCGGTCTGGGTAGCCAAATCATTCGCTTGAATTGTCCAGAATGTTCTTCAAACCAGTCGCAAGCAACTGTTGCCCGGTGGCGTGGTGCAATCTCATCCTCAAAAATTCCATCGTTTTTTTGGAAACATGAAGTCCATGAATGGCTGCAAATGGCCTCCAAGTAGCTGAACATGACCATTTCCAATCAGTGACCTACACCATTCAATGCAAACTCAGCCCACCACACCATTATGGAGCCACCACCAGATTGAACAGTGCCTTGTTGACAACTTGGATCCATGGCTTCGTGGGGTCTGTGCCACACTCGAACCCTACCATCCGCCCTTACCAACTGAAATTGGGACTCATCTGCCCAGACCACAGGTTTCCAGTCGGCTAGGGTCCAACGCCGCACTGTCCAAACGGATATGTTCGTTGTACGTCCCACATTGATTTCTGCGGTTATTTCACGCAGAGTTGCTTGTCTGGTAACATTGACAACTCTACGTTAACATCTACATCTACATCTACATCCATACTCCGCAAGCCACCTGACGGTGTGTGGCGGAGGGTACCTTGAGTACCTCTATCGGTTCTCCCTTCTATTCCATTCTCGTATCGTTCGTGGAAAGAAGGATTGTCGGTATGCCTCTGTGTGGGCTCTAATCTCTCTGATTTTATCCTCATGGTCTCTTCGCGAGATATACGTAGGAGGGAGCAATATACTGCTTGACTCTTCGGTGAAGGTATGTTCTCGAAACTTTGACAAAAGCCCGTACCGAGCTACTGAGCGTCTCTCCTGCAGAGTCTTCCACTGGAGTTTATCTATCATCTCCGTAACGCTTTCGCGATTACTAAATGATCCTGTAACGAAGCGCGCTGCTCTCCGTTGGATCTTCTCTATATCTTCTATCAACCCTATCTGGTACGGATTCCACACTGCTGAGCAGTATTCAAACAGTGGGCGAACAAGCGTACTGTAACCTACTTCCTTTGTTTTCGGATTGCATTTCCTTAGGATTCTTCCAATGAATCTCAGTCTGGCATCTGCTTCACCGACGATCAACATTATATGATCATTCTATTTTAAAACACTCCTAATGCGTACTCCCAGATAATTTATGGTATAACTGCTTCCAGTTGCTGACCTGCTATTTTGTAGCTAAATGATAAAGGATCTATCTTTCTGTGTATTCGCAGCACATTACACTTGTCTACATTGAGATTCAATTGCCATTCCCTGCACCATGCGTCAATTCGATGCAGATCCTCCTGCATTTCAGTACAATTTTCCATTGTTACAACTTCTCGATACACCACAGCATCATCCGCAAAAAGCCTCAGTGAACTTCCGATGTCATCCACAAGGTCATTTATGTATATTGTGAATAGCAACGGTCCTATGACACTCCCCTGCGGCACACCTGAAATCACTCTTACTTCGGAAGACTTCTCTCCATTGAGAATGACATGCTGCGTCCTGTTATCTAGGAACTCCTCAATCCAATCACACAATTGGTCTGATAGTCCATATGCTCTTACTTTGTTCATTAAACGACTGTGGGGAACTGTATCGAACGCCTTGCGGAAGTCAAGAAACACGGCATCTACCTGTGAACCCGTATCTATGGCCCTCTGAGTCTCGTGGACGAATAGCGCGAGCTGGGTTTCACATGACCGTCTTTTTCGAAACCCATGCTGATTCCTACAGAGTAGATTTCTAGTCTCCAGAAAAGTCATTATACTCGAACACAATACGTGTTCCAAAATTCTACAACTGATCGACATTAGAGATATAGGTCTATAGTTCTGCACATCTGCTCGACGTCCCTTCTTGAAAACGGGGATGACCTGTGCCCTTTTCCAATCCTTTGGAACGCTACGCTCTTCTAGAGACCTACGATACACCGCTGCAAGAAGGGGGGCAAGTTCCTTCGCGTACTCTGTGTAAAATTGAACTGGTATCCCGTCAGGTCCAGAGGCCTTTCCTCTTTTGAGCGATTTTAATTGTTTCTCTATCCCTCTGTCGTCTATTTCGATATCTACCATTTTGTCATCTGTGCGACAATCTAGAGAAGGAACTACAGTGCAATCTTCCTCTGTGAAACAACTTTGGAAAAAGACATTTAGTATTTCGGCCTTTAGTCTGTCATCCTCTGTTTCAGTACCATTTTGGTCACAGAGTGTCTGGACATTTTGTTTTGATCCACCTACCGCTTTGACATAAGACCAAAATTTCTTAGGATTTTCTGCCAAGTCAGTACATAGAACTTTACTTTCGAATTCATTGAACGCCTCTCGCATAGCCTCCTCACACTACATTTCGCTTCGCGTAATTTTTGTTTGTCTGCAAGGCTTTGGCTATGTTTATGTTTGCTGTGAAGTTCCCTTTGCTTCCACAGCAGTTTTCTAACTCGGTTGTTGTACCACGGTGGCTCTTTGCCATCTCTTACGATCTTGCTTGGCACATACTCATCTAACGCATTATGTACGACGGTTTTGAACTTTGTCCACTGATCCTCAACACTATCTGTACTTGAGACAAAACTTTTGTGTTGAGCCAACAGGTACTCTGAAATCTGCTTTTTGTCACTTTTTCTAAACAGAAAAACCTTCGTGCCCTTTTTAATATTCCTATTTACGGCTGAAATCATCGATGCTGTAACCGCTTTATGATCGCTGATTCCCTGTTCTGCGTTAACTTTTTCAAATAGTTCGGGTCTGTTTGTCACCAGAAGGTCTAATATGTTATCGCCACGAGTCGGTTCTCTGTTTAACTGCTCAAGGTAGTTTTCAGATAAAGCACTTAAAAAAATTTCACTGGATTCTTTGTCCCTGCCACCCGTTATGAACGTCTGAGTCTCCCAGTCTATATCCGGCAAATTAAAATCTCCACCCAGAACTATAACATGGTGGGGAAATCTACTCGAAATATTTTCCAAATTATCCTTCAGGTGCTCAGCCACAACAGCTGCTGAGCCAGGGGGCCTATAGAGACATCCAATTACCATGTCTGAGCCTGCTTTAACCGTGACCTTCATCCAAATCATTTCACATTTCGGATCTCCGTCAATTTCCTTCGATACTATTGCACTTCTTATCGCTATAAACACGCCTCCCCCTTCACTGTCCAGCCTGTCTCTGCGGTATACATTCCAATCTGAGTTTAGGATTTCATTACTATTTACATCTGGTTTCAGCCAACTTTCTGTCCCTAGTACTATATGGGCGTTGTGACCGTTTATTAATGAGAGCAGTCCTGGGACCTTTCTGTACACGCTCCTGCAGTTTACTATTAGCACATTAATATTGTTATTCCCTTTTGCATTTTGCCTACTCCTACCTTGCTGCGTCTCAGGAGGCGTCTTGTCGGGCCTAGGGAGGGGATTCTCTAACCTAAAAAAAACCCCATGTGCACTCCACACGTACTCCGCTACCCTTGTAGCCGCTTCCGGCGCGTAGTGCACGCCTCACCTATTCAGGGGGACCCTACATTTCTCCACCCGATAGCGGAGTTCGAGAAATTTGCACCCCAGATCTCCGCAGAATCGTCTGAGCCTCTGGTTTAAGCCTTCCACTCGGCTCCAAACCAGAGGACCGCGATCGGTTCTGGGAACGATACTACAAATAGTTAGCTCTGATTTCACCCCGCGAGCGAGGCTTTCCGCCTTCACCAATTCCGCCAACCGCCTGTACGAACTGGGGATGACCTCTGAACCCAGACGGCAGGAGTCATTGGTGCCGACATGAGCAACAATTTGCAGTCGGGTGCACCCAGTGCTCTCTATCGCCGCCGGCAGTGCCTCCTCCACATCTCGGATGAGACCCCCTGGCAAGCAGACAGAGTGAACACTGGCCTTCTTCCCCGACCTTCCCGCTATTTCCCTAAGGGGCTCCATCACCCGCCTAACGTTGGAGCTCCCAATAACTAATAAACCCCTCCCCCCGTGTGCCTGCTCGGACCTTGCTGCTCTCGGTGGTTAAGTGAAGGCCCTCGGCCACTGCGTTGTCTGCGGTGAGTGGTAATGCCTGAAATGTGGTGTTCTCGGCACGCTCTTGAGACTATGAATGTCGGAATACTGAATTCTCTAACGATTTCCGAAATGGGATGTCACATGCGTCTAGTTCCACCTACCATTCCGCGTTCAGTCTGCTAATTCCCGTTGGGCGGCCATAAAACTTTCCACGTCAATCACCTGAGTACAAATGACAGCTCCGCCAGTATACTGCCCTTTTATAACATGTATACGAGGTATTATCGCCATCCTTACATATGCATATCGCTATCCCATGCCTTTTGACACCTCAGTGTGTTTACATTAGACCTACACGATATCTTGAGACAAAATGCGTTTTGCAGCACGCTGGCAATCAGTGTATTTATTGGACAGTTGACACTTTGCCTGGTGGCCTGTGTAAAATGGATTAAGCTACATCTGTCATCATCATCATTTAAGACTGATTATGCCTTTCAGCGTTCAGTCTGGAGCATAGCCCCCCTTATAAAATTCCTCCATCATCCCCTATTCAGTGCTAACATTGGTGCCTCTTCTGATGTTAAATCTATTACTTCAAAATCATTCTTAACCGAATCCAGGAACCATCTCCTTGGTCTGCCCCGACTCCTCCTACCCTCTACTGATGAACCCATGAGTCTCTTGGGTAACATTGCTTCTCCCCCGCGTGTAACATGACCCCACCATCTAAGCCTGTTCGCCATGACTGCTACATCTATAGAGTTCATTCCCAGTTTTTCTTTGATTTCCTCATTGTGGACACCCTCCTGCCATTGTTCCCATCTACAAGTACCTGCAATCATCCTAGCTACTTTCATATCCGTAACCTCAACCTTGTTGATAAGGTAACCTGAATCCACCCAGCTTTCGCTCCCAAACAACAGAGTTCGTCGAACGATTGAACGGTGCACAGATAACTTAGTCTTGGTACTAACTTCCTTCTTGCAGAAGAGAGTAGATCGTAGCTGAGCGCTCACTGCATTAGCTTTGCTACACCTCGCTTCCAGTTCTTTCACTATGTTGCCATCCTGTGAGAATATGCATCCTAAGTACTTGAAACCGTCCACCTGTTCTGACTTTGTTCCTCCTATTTGGCACTCAATCAGTTTATATTTCTTTCCCACTGACATTACTTTCGTTTTGGAGATGCTAAACTTCATACCATAGCCCTTACATTTCTGATCTAGCTCTGAAATATTACTTCGCAAACTTTCAATCGAATCTGCCATCACAACTAAGTCATCCGCATATGCAAGACTGCTTATTTTGTGTTCACATATCTTAATCTCACCCAGCCAGTCTATTGTTTTCAACGTATGATCCATAAATAATATGAACAACAGTGGAGACAGGTTGCAGCCTTGTCTTACCCCTGAAACTACTCTGAACCATGAACTCAATTTACCGTCAACTCTAACTGCTGCCTGACTATCTATGTAAAGACCTTTAATTGCTTGCAAAACTTTGCCTACTATTCCATAATCTCGTAGAACAGACAATAACTTCTTCCTAGGAACCCGGTCATATGCCTTTTCTAGATCTATAAAGCATAGATATAATTCCCTGTTCCACTTATAACACTTCGCCATTATTTGCCGTAAGCTAAAGATCTGGTCCTAAACCCACACTGATTTTCTTCCAATTGGTCCTCAACTAATACCCGCACTTTCCTTTCAACAATACCTGAGAAGATTTTACCCACAACGCTGATTAAAGAAATACCTCTGTAGCTGTTACAATCTTTTCTGTTTCCATGTTTAAAGACTGGTGTGATTACTGCTTTTGTCCAGTCTGATGGAACCTGTCCCGACTCCCAGGCCATTTCAATTATCCTGTGTAGCCATTTAAGACCTGACATTCCACTGTATTTGATGAGTTCCGACTTAATTTCACCCACCCCAGCTGCTTTATTGCACTGCAATCTATTGACCGTTTTCTCCACTTCCTCAAATGTGATCCTATTTCCATCATCTGTATGTAGACTAAATAGATACATGGAGAGAGAGAGAGAGAGAGAGAGAGAGAGAGAGAGAGAGAGAGAGGAGACTGGGGAGGAGACGTATGGAAACCGTTTAGGGCCTGCCATATGTAAATACTACAATAGATACATTTTTTCCCAACCTTTCACCCCCCTCCCCACCCCTCCCATTTGTTACAACCATTTTACTGTAGGTTTTGAAGAATCTGCTAAGGAAAGATAAGAGGTTTCAGTTTAAGGTGTGTGTGTGTGTATGTGTGTTTGATCTGCAGAGTTTTTGGGTGTTCTGGACTTAATATTTTGTGATAAACAGTTGAGTATCTCTTTGTATATGATTTAGTGATGAAACAGAGATGTACATTCTATAGTGAAGGTGTGTGTGTGTGTGTGTGTGTGTGTGTGCGCCGGCTGCAGTGGCCGAGCGGTTGTAGGCGCTTCAGTCTGGAACCGCGCGACCGCTACAGTCGCAGGTTCAAATCCTGCCTCGGGCATGGATGTGTGTGATGTCCTTAGGTCGGTTAGGTTTAAGTAGTTCTAAGTTTTAGAGGACTGATGACCTCAGATGTTAAGTCCCATAGTGCTCAGAGCCGTTTGGTGAGTGTGTGTGTGTGTGTCTGTGTGTGTGTGAGAGAGAGAGAGAGAGAGAGAGAGAGAGTGAGTGAGTGAGAGAGAGAGCGAGAAAGAGAGAGGGAAAGAGAGAGCGATAGGGGGGGACAGAGAGAGATTGAATCTGAAGTACAATGATTGACTTAAAATATGTTGTAGTAAAGTACAAAACATTGTTCGCGAATATCTGCGTGTGTCAAGAAATTTGGTGGCGATATTGGCCGACACTAATTGATAAACAAAAAGGCCGTAATGAAGTATAAAATAATTATTTATGTGCATCGTTGTGAGTGAGTGTTATGCCTTTTCTTTTTATAAAAAGTCGAAACACAACACTATGTTGTTAGACTGTATTAATCAAAATCTTTTGAGGGCAAATTTTTGAAGCAATCTAAAAATAATTGAATTAATGAGAGTAGTATTCTTTTAGTATCAAGAGTAAATAATAATCAACGAACAGTAACATAATTTGCAATTTTGAGGTGAGTCACTAAAGGGCTGTGTTTCGGCCGTAGCACTACAAAGCTGACGTCATCAAAGCGCGCCCAGGCCAGTATCTTCAGTCGGCCGTGCACGGGAACTCGCTGACGTCATCCACAACGCTGCACGGCGGTCAGGCGCTCATGTCCACGTCGACAGACGGGCAGGGCTGTGGTGGCAGCAGGATGAGGAGACCTCTCGTATGCCTATCGCAAAGTAACTCTAGGCAATACCCTCACACGCTATGAATGTGACGTTTCGTCTCATACTCCAGACGTTACAAAACGAACTTGGTGTGAAGACGTCGGGAAGGATGACCTCCAACACTCAGATCTCATCGCCTATGTGGCACCATGTGCGACGTCCAAACCTGCGATATTATTATACTTATCAACAGTATTCGATGTGTTGTGAACCTCCGTTCGCTGGCTAATTTCTTGTGGGGTACGGGCGTTGACATTGCCGTGGTGCAGGAGGTAGTCACTGTCTTAGAAGTGCCCGGTTATGTAATTATTGATAACATAAATATGGAAGATCCTGTAGAAACTGCCATCCTTTAGCGCGACGGTATACCTTTTACGGACGCGCAACGGCTGCCTGGTCAACGTGGCATTTCTCTTGAAGTGAACGGTGTGCAGACTATCAACGTATACGCCCCCTCAGGTACCAGCTATAAGAGAAAAGATTCCCATTCTTCTTAGCACTTATCACGCCCATCTTACCGTCGGTATTGACTTCAATTGTAGGTTTAACGACAGAGACCAAACTCTACACGTGAGAAAAATTACATTGTGAGCGGTTAGCGTGCAGTGTCCGATTCACTCTGGCGACACACTGTGAACTATAACATAGCTCCTGTCAACATCTCCAACCAATTCGCATATCAGTGTTACCCCAACCTAGAGCGTCAGCAAATTTAGCGCGGCAAAGGCTGTTGGAAACTGAACGTCAGTCTTCTACGGGATGCGCAACGTGAAGAGGAGGTGAACCTAGTGTGCCAACAACTCCAGCGCCACGGTCGTCATTACAATAGCGTTCCACAGTGGTGGGTTCAATGCGCCAATCCGAAATTACGCCTCATCATCATGAGCTTTACCCGACAGAAAAGTTTTTGGCAGAAACAGACCACTGATTTTTATTACCGTTGTTTGAGAGAACTGCACAGTCAAACTAACAATCTTTCACCCGATAAAAGCGAAAATAACGGTGATTCATCGTAGATGGAGGGAATCATCAAATGGTTCAAATGGCTCTAAACGCTATGGGACTCAACATCTGAGGTCATCAGTCCCCTAGACTTAGAACTACTTACACCTAACTAACCTAAGGACATCACACATCCATGCCCGAGGCAGGATTCGAACCTGCGACCGTAGCAGCAGCGCGGTTCGGGACTGAAGCGCCTAGAACCGCTCGGCTACAGAGGCCGGCCGGGGAATCATCGTGCGTGCCCACCCAAAAGACGTTGCCGCCAAAGAACGAGCCTCTTTGTACCATAATCTGAAAATGAAAAACAAACTATGTAAAGCTATGATGATTGAAAGAGTCGTTGATGACGCCGAGAATGCCATCAGCCAACTTTACGAGAAGCAGTCACTTGATGAACAGTTTTCCGACAATTTTTTTTTTTTTTATGGCCCAGAACTGCCGCTTTTCACGAGTGGACATTGCAGAACTGGAATCTGTTTCCACAGTGCACAGGGCAAAGAAAGGGAAATCACCAGGGCCCTAGAGCTTTAGCGCTGAGTTTTACCAGCGCCACTAGAAACTCCTCAGCCCGACACTCCTCAACATAGCGAATGAATTCTGGCACCAAGGAGACATACCCAAGGCATTCAAGGAACGCATCATCTTGCCCTTACCGATAAAAGTTAATAGCAGGAAGGTAAAAAACATGCAGCCCATCACACTATTGAAAGCCGATTTCAAAAATGTTGCCAGATCGATTAAACTACGGCGACAAACCGTTATGGGACAGTTTTAGGTAGGTACCAACAGAGTGCTGTGCAAGGCCGAAGAGCAATCTCAGCTGCCTGTGAATTGAGGGACTTCATCTGTTCATATGCTGAAAATAGAAGACATCGTGCTCTAGTATTTTTAGATTTTGAGATGGCGTATGATCGTGAACGTCATGACTTCCTCTCTAAAAGCATGGTGAAACTCGCACTTGGATCTCTCTTCACCAAGTTAATTTGCATATTCAGTACAGACATTTCATCCCGGGTCCTCACTAATGACCATTTAACAAAAGAAGTTGGCACTGGGCAATTCATCTGACAAAGATGTCCTCTGTCAGTGATATTATATGCCATTGCAGTATTGCAGTGAAGTCGCGACTCAACAACTTTGTGCACAGTGGGATCGGGCTTAGCATCGATTCTGTTACTATCCTGTGCATTACACATTTTGACTATATACGCGTAGCTGTGTCATCATCACAACTTAAGCTGTGTCATCATCACAACTTTAGTCAGCAGAAATTCTTTTAGCGGCATTCACGTTTCGTTCCAGATCAAAATTAATTAGAACCAAAACCATAGCCTTAAAATTAGGCCGCGATGTAGGAGATATATCTCAAACTACCTGATGCACAGAAACGGATTGCCGCACAACTCTCGGTGCTAACTTTAAGGCCATTCCAGATTGCTGACAAACAACTGGTCACAAATGCTTAGTGAAGAACGTGTTACTTTAATACTCCGACCGTGATTTGAACTTAGTGCAGAAGGTTAAGACGATAGAGCTCGCCATTACAAATAAAATGAATTATTTGGCGCAGGTTCTCCCTATATCCGACTAAAGAGAGTACAGCAAGCGCTATGCTGGTGTCATTTTAGAGGGCACAATTTCAAAGTTGAATTTGATACATTAACTTTTTCCATGTCCAAAGGCAGCCTTCAACTCATTAACGTACACAGGAAATGAGTAACCCTCTTTCTAAATCGCATCAGGAGGAGCAATGTCATCACAAACCTCATCAAGTGGCGGAAGCCGCATAAGCCTTGATCCTCCAGTTGATATCACAGGCAGTCCGCTTTATTACTGACATGTGTGACTGTACTACATGAAAATGAGCTGCATTCGGCACACCCACCGTTATCGATACCGGAAGCCTGACAAACAGAAACCTTCATGGACTACTAACGATAACAAATCACAAAGCAGCATCGAAGAGGAACCTGCACACACGAAATGGAAAATAGTTTGGCGAAATGTGCACAACGACATGTTAAGCGTCACACATCGTAGCCGACTCGTGTCTAACAGTGAATGATAAAGTAGCAAATAATGAGAAACTACCTAAGATAGGCCTTCATCCTACGCACACTTGTGACGCATGCGGTAGAGTAGCCACGCTAATTTATAGGTTCAGGTGTGGAGATGTAGAAGTAATTGCAACATTTTTTCGTCACAGATTGTCGGGATAGACCGGCGACACCCAGCTGTATAGACCACGTGGTGATCCTTCAACGACAAAAACTGAGATATCCACAACAAAGAACAACGCTACAATGCGGACCATCGGCCACACGCCATAGTTTATGATGCAGAACAAGCATACTGCTTTCAAATATTATTGTTCATACATCGGAAAGGAACATCTTACAGTCAGCCAACATAATGACTACAGGCAGTCATTTAGAAATATACTGAACGTTATAATCAACGGTTAACTAATTATGTACAAGTAATTCGGATATTAGTAGATGGTGACACTGATCTGTGTGTACAGTAAGAACCCTAGTTCCTTCAGGGACTTCAGTGCTATTTGAATCTTTAAGGAATTATTGCAGACGTTAAACAATGCAGAAAACAGTTTTATTTCATACTTTTGTTTTCCTATATTTCTTTTTCTCTCAAGGAACTGGAGAGAGAACTTTCATTCAACAATAAAACGATAATTATTTGTGTACTATTTCGTTTTGACGTTAATAATTTGAAGAGCACAAATTTCAAAAAGAAATTTCTTTTTCCAAATTGCTTCAGAGAAGATTGCAGATAATAAATTTCCTTTTTTAGTGTACTCCCATCACAAATGTAGAGAGAATGTTGTTTACTTTTCTTCTTCATACATGAACCTCCTATGTTTTCTCGACCTACAATGTGATGATTTACTTGCAAATAAAGCTTAGAAGCCAGCCGATGAAGGCAATATAGGTGAAAGGATGGCTGGGCTGTAAGTGGAGAAGGGATGCCCTTAAAGAGGAAAAAGAAGAAAACAAAGTGTTAGAGCAAAAAAAAAAGAAAAAAAAGATAAAATAAATAAACGTAAGCAGGAGACCCTGGATTCGAATTCCCGTCCGGCACACATTTTTCACTCGTCGCCACTGTTCCGCATGAAGTCCCGATGCAGTTGATACCATAAGTTCATTTCCTTTCCTTTCCTTTCTCCACCCTCCTCCTCCAAATTACAAAATATGTATCACAGTTGCGGTACCGACGTGTTGTCTATTCTTTCGGACATTCCTATTTATATGACGTATAGAATACGTGGGTAGCTGTACCATAACTTACCGATCAAGATATAACTGCAGCATTTCACTGTTGTAATAAGTAACGCTATTAGGCACATTATAATCTCAGGCTCTGTCAATATGGTATGTAACGCGTGGAATAAAACGTAATTGAACTGAGATTGTGGTCAGTTTAGGCGCAAGATGTAAGGAAAACTACAAACAATTCCAGAATCTTCCAAAACAATTTGATATTGTGAACTGAAGGTAATCTAAATTATGATTTCACTCGCTCGTCCAAGTATATGCAGTGTCAAAAAATAAACAACAAAAGATCAATAGCAGTTCGTAAATATTGGCAGAAGTGGAAAATATTACGAAAATTTTCGAATTCTACCTACGAGAATAGGGCAACACACCAGTGTTCCTTAAACATTGATTGTTTTTGAGACAGAGCTGAAAAATTACGGTGGCATTCCTCACTCGCTGTCTGTTCTTGATGCTAATCCTGTTACACATCTGTGACATGTTTGATATTAATAAGAAAAATAGTTGAATGAAATACGAATGAATTATGAGGGTATCAGAGCAGCGCTATTGCGCTGTTTAGGAAATGCTAATTTAATTCAGGCCCCTACGGCAGGAATAACCGTAAATTCTTGTTAAAATATGGCACTAGAGGAGTCTTTGAGTCAGAGCAAGGACACAGAAACAGTGAAATCAGCTTGTCACGCTTCGGAGAGCCACTGTCTTATCAGTAGCGGAAGATAACTGGTTGACAGTACGGTCTGACCTCAGGGAGCATCGCTGCGGCCATGAAATTCCTCTTACAACGATGAGTTGCAGATGCAGAAAAAGCAACTCATTGTGTCTGATCTTCTACTTACATCACCCTGACTAGACATCTTAGCTGCAGCATACGCTTATTTTGACATTCGTTTCCAGTTGAAGGACTGACAAGTGACACGGCAGTGGCGATCGAACTGATTACGACTATAATAATCTTAAATGAAACACAGATCAATTGGCTGCACATTACCTTTGTTTTTCTATCAAATAAAGATTTCTACGACGACACTAAAAGAACTATAAAAATATTCATCTGTATAATACAATTTCTGCAGTGTCTGCAAATGGATATCAACATTTCTGATAAAGTCATCGGATGCCGATAGCGGTAATATCTCGTATGTACTTGTACAACGTGTAACAGGGCAGTGCTTTGGCGGAGCTGTCTTTTGTGCTTACGTGAATCATCAGAAAAGGTTTCCGACGTGATTCTGGCGGCACAACAGGAATTAACAAACTTTGAACTCAGAATGGTAGTTGGAGATACACGCATTGGACGTTCAATTTCGAAAATCGTTACGGAATTCAGTATTCCGAGATTCACAGTGTCAAAGGTGTACCGAAAAAACCAAATTTCAGGCGTTACCTCTCACCACGGACGACGCAATGGCCGACGACCTTCACTTAACGACCGACAGCAGTGGCATTTGCGTAGAGTTGTCAGTGCTAACAGACAAGCAGCAATGCGTGAAATAAACGCAGAAATCAACGTTGGACGTTCGACGAACGTATCCATCAGGACAGTGAGGCGAATTTGGCGTTAATGAGCTACGCCAGCAGGCGACCGACACGACTGCCTTTGCTATGTGCACAACATGGCGTACTGCGATGAGTTCGTGACCAAATTCCTAGACGACTGGAAAACGGTGGCCTGGTCGCATGAGTCCCGATTTCAGTAGGTAAGAGTTGATGGTAGGATTTAGATGTGGCGCATAACCCACGAAGACATGGACCCAAGTTGTCAACAACGCACTGTGCAAGCTGATGGTGGTTCCATAATGACGTGAGTTCAGTTTACACGGAAAGGACTGGGTCCTTTAGTCCTACTGAACCATCGTTGACTCGAAATGGTAGTGTTCAGCAACCTAGCGCATTTGCAGCCGTTCATGGACTTCAGGTTCCCATGACAATGTGCCATGTCACCGGGCCACAGTTATTTGCGATTGGTTTCAAGAACAATTTTGACAATTTGAGCGAATGATTTCCGCACTCAGATCACCCGAGCCATGAATCCCATCGAACAGTTATGGGACATAATCAAGAGGCCGTTTCGTGCACAACATCGTGCTTGGGCAACACTTTCGTAATTATGGACGAATATGTCTGCCCTGATAGCTGAGTGGTGCCGGCACGGTAGCTCAGCGTGTTCGGTCAGAGGGTTAGCTGCCCTCTGTAATAAAAACACTGAGTTAATGGGATCATCAACGAACTGAAACGGGTGTCTTTCGACGTTTGCCCAGAGATGATACAACGAACGAAAACGAACAAAATGAGATTTTTAAAAAAAGTGGTCAGCGTGACGGACTGCCGTCCTACGGGCCCTGGTTCGATTCCTGGCTAGATCGGAGATTTTCTCCTCTCAGGATCTGGGTGTTGTGTTGTCTTTATCATGATTTCATCCCCATTCGGTGCGTAGGTCGCCCAATGTGGCGTCAAATGTAATAAGACCTGCACCGAGGCGGCCGGACCTGCCCCGCAAGGGGCCTCCCGGCCAATGACGCCAAACGCTCGTTTCCATGAACGGCTATAAAGTTAACATGGCTCAATATTTCTGCAGAGTTCTTCCAATGACTTGTTGAGTCCATGCCACGTCGTGTTGTTGCCCTCCGACGGACAAAAGGAGGTCCGACACGATATTCTGTCCCATAACTTTTGTCACCTCAGTGTGCGGTACTGCTGCGACTTGATATCACTTTAAGAATTCTGTTCGTCTTAATTGAGATACTCTGTTAATCTCTGGAATTGTTTTTCTCACATTATCTCTTTCAGAGCTTCAGAGATCTGAAAGTTACTGATAAGGAAATCTGATGAATACGATGAGTGTGGAAGATTAAAAGGCCTTGGTGTTTTTTTTTTTTCATATTCTGTAGTAACAGCAGCTGAACTGGGAGTATTGGGCGGTCGTTTTGATACAGGAAAAAAAATAGTAACTGAACTTCCTGCTGATTGCATGAGAGTAAGGCAGGTAGAATAGTGTTTAACGTCTCGTGAAGGAGAACGGCATTATATATAACTCGTACTGGGAAAGAAAATTAGTAGCGTCATTTTAAACGGACCCATCGGCGTGTTTTCCTTATGCAATTTCTAAGAACTACGAAACACTCACATCAGGATGGCCGGATAAGGATTTGACCCGCTGTCCACCTGAATGCGAGCCCAGCTTGCTGATCACTGCGCCACCTCAACCGATTGGTGACTGTACCGCAGATGAGTCTTTTGGGCAGATCTCTAGGATTTACTCCGATGTCCCGTTACCCCGCCCACTTAAGAGTCTGAAAATTGTCGACCCCTGTCTGAGAAAAAAAAAAAAAAACGCTTAAGCTTCTTTGCTGATATTTGCGTACCAAATTTCTTGTGTTTACGAGCTACTGCGGTACTCCTTACTCGCAGTCTGTTCCAGATTGCTGACACTGCAGGTTGCATCATGTTACATATCTTGCAAGCAGTTGCATAGACAGATGGATACATATTTGGCTCTGAGCACTATGGGACTTAACTTCTGAGGTCATCAGTCCCCTAGAGCTTAGAAATAGTTAAACCTAACTAACCTAAGGACTTCACACACACATCAATGCCCGAGGCAGGATTCGAACCTGCGACAGTAGCTGTCGCGCGGTGCCAGACTGTAGCCCCTAGGACCGCTCGGCCACTCCGGCACGCAGATGGATAGATAGATAGGGTGTTCAAAAATAGTGTCGAATATTTATACAGGTGGTAGTACTCATCGAAACAAGAAGAATATAAGTCCAATAAACATGGGTCTGGAAATGCATACTTCCTGCGATAAGCAAGTCTTTACAGGAGGTGTTCAAATGGCTCTTAGCACTATGGGACTTAACATCGGAGGTCATCAGTCCCCTAGAACTTAGAACTACTTAAACCTAACTAACCTAAGGACATCACACACACCCATGCCCGAGGCAGGATTCGAACCTGCGACCGTAGCAGTCGCGCGGTACCGGACTGAAGCGCCTAGAACCGCTCGGCCACCGCGGCCGGCTACAGGAGGTGTGCAACGAATCGATTCATGACATTGCACCGCTCTGCCCTCCGGCGTAAGGAATGACACAGTCTCTCAAGCTTACCAGGACGTTGTAGTAACTGCTGGCACGCTTTAAGACGCGAACCTGCAATGTTCGCACATCGTTGATTGGAGTGGCGTAGACCAATTCCTTCAAGTGTCTTCATAAGCAAACGTCTAGGGGGCTGAGGTCTGGCGAATGGTCAGGCCAAGGTGTGCCCCACCCCTACCAATCCAGCGGTCCTGATACGCAGGAACCACATTTGTATTCGTTGCTGCAATGGCATAGCCTCCAGCAAGGTAGGCAATACATTACTGAGACAGTCCAGATAATGCGCCCCAGTTAATCTCCGTGGTAGCACGTACAACACTATTAATCTTTCGGCAAGTATGTCCGCCCACACGTTGATTGAGATCGGCGTTGATACCCTCTTTCCTGAATTTCTTGGGAATTTGCATCTGCCCATACATTCTGACTTGGAAATTCTTAACACGATCTCTTGTGAACCCTGCCTCGACGGCAAATAAAATCGTGGATGAGAACTGTGGAAATGCGGCACGCTTCTGCAACAGCCACTGACAAAACCACGGGTCTGCCATGACGATCCTCTAGCCGTAGGGCCGGAAGGTGCTGTAGATGAGAAGGGTACAGAAATTGTTCATGAAGTACCTCCTAGATAATAGAGTGAGAAATGCCTTCTGCTGCTGCTAATCGTCGCACGCATGTCCCAGAAGTTTCTTCCACCGAACGTGGCACACTTTCTTCCATGTCGGGCGTTGGGACTGTGCGTGGCCTTCCAGGGTCAGTGTTCCGAGCTGCAAGGGTACCTGTCTGACTCAGACGCTGGAGAAGTGTGCCGAATAGATTACCAGAGGGCACTCAGCTCTGCTGGTGTTTTTCAGCGTAGAGATCACGATCCATTTGCTAAATTATAGCAAAATATCATATCAGACATTTCATTTGTGGAGTAGTAGGCTTCCATCTCTAACAAGTGGTGTAAGAGAGAAAATGTAAATGTACTACACCGTTTGAACGTACAAACAGCAGAATAACAATAAATACATAAGTGAATCCGCGTTTGGAAGAAGGTCAAACACTATTATACGTACCCGGGGTTGACACTACTGTACGATATGGCACACAAACACGACGAAAACTAACGTAACCTACAGTACCACTCGAGCCACACAACTGACTGCAGACCACCTAATGGTAGGTAAAGTAATGTGAGTAAGATATCATAATACCCTGCCGTCACATTTCACGGAGCGATTGTGCTAATATCCGCAACCAACCATCGCGCAGTCCTTCCTATAAACAAGTATTTACCTCGGAAAGTATGTATTTGTGGACCAATGTTTAATGGACTTACTTTTCTTGTTTAGATTATTATTACCACCTCTCAAAAGTATCCGACACTTTCTTGAGCACTATATATGTATATGAGGAGATGACAACCAAATATCCATTCTTTCAATGCACACAAAGGTCGATCTCTTGCGGAAATCCGAAATGACGAGTAAGAGGTTCACGGGTAGATGAGACAACGCTAGTAGTGTGTAACAGAAACTTGAGTCTGATGAAAAGCGTTCTCGGATGGCCGAGGTGGTAACGGCGATTTGAGGCCCGGTCCAGTAAAAATTTTCATCTGTTACTATTGTTTCATTTCAGTGTCACAAGTGGAAACCTCTAAATCAAAACGTTACTCCCACCCGGCAAACAACGCAAGTAGTTTCGCATGAGCATCAACGCGCCGATTTTTCAGCTCTGCAGTGTATTGATGTGGAATCCATCTTGCACACAGTTTAAGAAACTACAGCTCATTATAAGTTATCTGCTGCAGTGAACCGACAGTGTCATCCGCGTACACACTTACTAACAGCTACGAGGCCATCGTCTCTGTTACCATTTCTCTGTTTGAGCTGGGCTTGTGGCCTCTGCCCGCGTTACCACAAAGGCAGATAGCTCGATTTAAAAAAGCGAAGCTGATATCGATGTTTCTGTAATTAATTCACCTTTGAAAAGACACTGTACGTCATCACGATTCATTTGTATGAAAACATAATTACTTTATGTTAAACGGTTCAGGAAATAACTGAGACGAACAGCTTAGCTGAGTTCATTTGGCTTCCCGAATATTAACCCTTGACCTACGAGGTTTGGTCTCGCACATGGCGCAGAAATTTTCGAACTCGCTCTCCAAGGTCACTTATGGCGGAGTGCTTCTATACTCCCCCTACCCTCCTTAAATTGCCATCCCTACGATGTTTTGTTGTTGGCACGCGTTATTGACAGGTATTCCAGATAGCGCCTCGTAAAATACGTACCTGTTTTCTTCAGTGCAGTGCAAAATGTGTTCGCAGAAACGTGTCAGTTTTAACGATACCGAGCACCAGTCTTCATACTCTCCCTTCTCTCATCATCATCGTACACTACTGGCCATTGCTACACCAAGAAGAAATGCAGATGATAAACGGGTATTCATTGAACAAATATATTATACTAGAACTGATATGTGATTACATTTTCACGCAATTTGGGTGCATAGATCCTGAGAAATCAGTACCCAGTGTAATGTCCCCACAGCAAATATCCTCTACCACGCACCAATTAATCATTTTCAGTCAAACCATCCACATTCATTCACTTTGGAAAAGTTATCTGATCTGATTTTCTCGTAATATATGCGGCGACAGCTCGTCGACGCCAAAGTATTTTCAAGTGTATTTATTCTTTGAAATAACAAAGATGCATATATGCATTCTCCATGTTTGTTAGTGTGGTAACTAGGAAAGCTTCTGGAGTATCGGTTGAGGGTTTGACGTGTTTCTGAGAGGTACATATTCTGCTTTTCTTCTCGCTAAAGCGAGCCAATTAACATTTGTGCCGCTAGCGGTTTGTTTTGAAGAGAAAGAGATTGTAAAACAAAAATAATTAAGGCGTGGAAACACCGGAGATCTGGACATGTAATGGAGACGGATTTAATACACGATTTCCTCCATACATAAGGTTTGTGACTTTTTTGTTCTGGAGTGAATGAACGAATGAGTTTTTCCTGAATCATTTGTTAATCACGTTGCCCCTATTGTTAGTGGGGAAGTTCCAGCTGTGTCGAAGAGAGCCTGCAATCACTAAGTCTGTGTTAAATCGTCCAAAAAGGCTTCGTACACATCTGGAATTCGCAATCTTTCGTAAAATGATCAAATTGTCCAAAAGATTGATTCTCCCGACTGACTGCAGTGCTTAACAGTGATAATAAAGGTAAAGATCTCTTACAGCAAACCAGCCTCTGATTACCAAGACGAAGGGCTCCACCAAAGATTCTATTTGGCTGATTCCTTTTATCACTAAATCACGTAATGAAATCTTATATTAAAAACTATACATAGATGAAGGAGAGAAAGAGAGAGAGAGCGAATGAAAAATAGAGATAATATTAAGAATCCTCCATTAGTCTGATTTTTCGCCTATCTTATCACGGATCAGCCAAGAACTGGGAGGGCCTTACTTTACTGTATAGACTTATGTGTGAAGGTGAAGAGATCTTAAATACAACAGATACACGTCTATACAGGCAAGACATTACACAGAGATAGCGGCTAGCTGCACTGATCATCTGTTCTTAGATTAAAGAGACGGCAATTTATTATCCGAACATAAAAATGTTAAAATGGCGACTGTGACAGGACTCGAACCTGCAATCTTCGGATCAGATGGCAAATTATTACAAACTGGTAAATGGCGTATTATTTTTCCGCTGTGGAAGGCTAAACAAAGTCCGTTGGTGTGTATGTATACCTGAGGCGCAAATAGAGAAACTCGTATGATTCACCCATTTAACCTGGGGACATTTCGGTGCGACAAAATGTGCAGACAAGATAAGTATGTACTGTTATTTTCCCAACATAAAGCGCAGAGAGCATGAGTTCTTGAAGAAATGCATAATCTGTCAAAAAGCAAAGCCGGATTCAAAAGGGAGTAAGCACCCACTATGCTCTATATTAGTCCGAGAACCAAAAGAATTAATTTCGTGCGATCTTTGTGGACCGTTACCTACTGCAAGAGGAGGTGTTAGATATGTGTTGGCATTTCTTGATGTGTCTACGAAATACGTAAAGCTATACCCGATAAAGGCGGCTACAGCCAAAGTAATTGTGATAAGATTGACAAGGGATTATCTTCCACATGTTGGTATACCTAAGGTGATAATAACAGACAATGCTAAGATATTCACGAGACTCCGATGGAAACAGGCTTTGTCTCAAGTCGGTGTGAAAAACATACTAACATCATTTTACCATCCACAAGGCAATTTGGTTGAGAGAATTTTTAGAGAGTTCAATCGCTTTATGAGGACCTATTGCCATAATAAGCAGACTGCGTGGGCAAATTATGTGGAAGAATTTGAGCAGATATACAACAACATGCCCCACTCCTCCACTGGTTATACACCTCATGAATTGATGTTCGAGGAAAAAGAAGAAAACTTCTGGACTCAACATATGCCCAAAACCCAGGAAATTGAGATGCCTTGGGAAGAAAAAATAAGACAAGCCATCATAGATATGACGCAAAAGGCTGATCAGAGAAAACAACAATACGACAAATTAATCAAGAGGGTACAGGCGTACTACGTCGGAGAGAAGGTACTAGTCAAAAGACATACCAAATCACCCTTAATAAAGAAGAGTATAAAGAAATGGGAGTTATTATATACCGGCCCATACATCATTGTACAAATTCCGAACCCTGGGGCTTATCTGTTAGCATACCCGGGATCTAACAAAATTAAAGGGTTATTTTCCCATAACGACTTGAAAAAATTTAATGAAGATTAGAAGATAGGGATGAATGGTGTTGCGACTGACAGAGATGAACGCTTGTAAAAACATAACAATAAACTGTGTGTGTTTAGTGTTAGAAAACTTTAAACTGAAATAATTAATCAGTGACACAGATTGTAGAAATAGTGAATAACTATAACTATCGAGCGCTGTAAAGAAGATAGTGGAGATAGGCTTCACCTGTGTTTGGGTAAACATAGAACTTTAGCATTGCTAATGTCACCAAGAATTATAAAGGATCTGAATGATCTGCATAATCAAAAGAGGTTACCAGTGAATGTTCATATATAATTTCAAGTGCACGCTTAGATGTGTAAACGTGTGCAGTGAAGTGATGCGTTTAGGCAGTGAATCATGAGTGACGGTTAACGCCGCAAAGATGATTTCCCGCGCAAAACAATTTACGTCGGCGCGAGAGTTAGAATCGATATAGACGACACAGATATGCTTTCTAAGAGACTCGCATCAAACGCGAGGGGAAACGTATTGATGTTCAAATTCAAAAAAGTGTCATAATTAGAGGTTGAGAGTTCTTGATTTATTGTTGAATGCCAAAAGAAGTCAATATTCATAGAATTAGTAGTTTTTTAATGGGTCTTGTTCACTTTGGAATTTTGTTTGAAAATCCATTTCCATATATGTGCATGTATGAATGCCGGATGAATCAGAGAATAAATTAAAGAAGTGAATCCACATTCCTCGCCACTGATAACTTTTACATTACAGCAATCAAGCGGAGAAACATACGTACTTAGGACCAAATTTTTATGAGTATAGATAAATGATATGACTTTTCAAGGAAACGATGGATTATGTCTTTGTATAAAATGAACCACACTTTCCATTATTCGATTATTTGAATCCAAAATCTACTGCAAGTTGCATGAATCCTTTAAATTACGAAGAGTAAATCATTGACAGAAAACGTGTCGGAATTTTTGGACTTACAAGCACAAGTGGTGATTAAGTGATATGCGAAGTCCAAAAGAAAATTCAAACTAGAGTAAATATTATTATGTTTACGGCAACAGCATTAGTCAATGGACAAATGGAAACCTTAAGTCAATGGCTAAATTCCTTGCAGTACATCGTAAGAAAAAGGATGCATGAAGCCATAGGGATTTTGTTTTCAAAAAGGAGAATATCTTGGACAGTGCAACCTAACCAGTTATTTTACAGGAAGAGTTTCCTTTTCGGTCATTGCTAATTCTTTTGGAATGAATGTTGCATGTAAAATCTGGTATCCCTGTCCCTTCTAATCTTCCCATTGTGGGCCGCGTAGAAGACCGACTACAAATTTGGACGTCGGGGACATGAAAGATCCGTGGGAGTTTCAGGACCGCAAGATATTGTCCTGGGAACAAGATTGTAAAAAAAACTTGAGTTATTGATTGTAAATTTTTTTTTTTTTTTTTTTTTTTTTTTTTTTTTTTTTTTTTAGCTAAAGGCACAAATCACTCTTCTCCAAATCGTTATATAAATCGATCCCTATCTTTCCTTTAGAGATCAATTTCAAAATTATTTTTTCTCTTGTGTAGGCTTTCCTATCTTCTATGTACCGTAGGCTGGGGGGGTCTAGGCTTAAGAGGTTTTCCAAGGTTTCCCTGCTTAAGAAAGTTCCCGAATGGGTAGATCCTGATAATAGTTTCATGAAAGATCATCTTCCTTGGTTGTGCACAGCAGACATAACACCTTGCACGTAAAAGCAATACAGCAGCGGTACCTGTCTCTACATTTCTTCTGTTTTCAATGTTTCTTTTCTTCGTCTGTCTTATACATAACTATTTTTTTCAGTCGGAGGACTGACACTCATCACTTCCGGGTTACCCACACTAACAGATAGCTCGTGAAGTGTGTTCGGTAAATTAGGCTCACAAACTTCGCTCGCTGCGGACAACCACCTCTGGCCGTAATAACGGCCTTGATACGCCTGGGAATTGAGTCAAACACAGCTGGGATGGCGTGTACAGGTACAGCTGCCCACGCAGCTTCAACACGATACCACAGCTCATCACGAGTAGTGACTGGCGTATTGTGACGGGCCAGTTGCTCGACCACAATTGACCAGACGTTTTCAATTGGTGAGAGATCTGGAGAATGTGGTGGCCAGGGCAGCAGTCGAACATTTTCTGTATCCAGAAAGGCCCGTACACGACCTGCAACATGCGGTCGTGCATTATCCTGCTGAAATGTAGGGTTTCGCAGGGATCTAATGAAGGCTAGAGCCACGGGTCGTAACGCATCTGAAATGTAACGCCCACTGTTCACTGTGCCGTCAAAGCGAACAAGAGGTGACCGAGAAGTGTAACCAATGGCACCCCATACCATCACGCCGGGTGATACGTCAGTATGGTGATGACGAATACACGCTTCCAATGTGCGTTCACCGTGATGTCGTCAAACACGGATGCGACCATCATGATGCTGTAAACAGAACCTGGATTCATCCGAAAAAATGACGTTTTGCCATTCGTGCACCCAGGTTCGTCGTTGAGTACACCATCGCAGGAGCTCCTGTCTGTGATGCAGCGTCAAGGGTAACCGCAGCCATGGTCTCCGAGCTGATTGTCCATGCTGCTGCAAACGTCGTCGAACTGTTCGTGCAGATGTTTGTTGTCTTGCAAACGTACCCATGTGTTGTCTCAGGGATCGAGATGTGGCTGCACGATCCGTTACAGCCATGCTGATAAGATGCTTGTCATCTCGACTGCTAGTGATACGAGGCCGTTGGGATCCAGCACGGCGTTCCGTATTACCCTCTTGAACCCACCGATTCCATATTCTGCTAACAGTCATTGGATCTCGAACAACGCGAGCAGCAATGTGTCACGATATGATAAACCGCAATCGCGATATTCTACAATCCGACCTTTATCAAAGTCGGAAACGTGATGGTACGCATTTCTCCTCCTTACACGGGGTATCACAATAATGTTTCACCAGGCAAAGCCGCTCAATTGCAGTTTGTGTATGAGAAATCGGCTGGAAACTTTCCTCATGACAGCACGTTGTAGGTGTCGCCATCGGCGCCAACCTTGTGGGAATGCTCTGAAAAGCTAATCATTTGCATATGACAGCACCTTCTTCCTGTCGGTTAAATTTCACGTCTGTAGCACATCATCTTCGTGGTGTAGCAATTTTAATAAATTTAATGGCCAGTAGTGTACAACTCAAGCATTACAGTTCACTCCACACACAAACACACACACACACACACACACACACACACACACACACACACACAAACATGTAGTATTACAAATATTGTTAATGCAGCATGTTGTACGTAAATAAACAAAACAACACACCATTTTCATTTAGCTCCTACTGCCAGGATGGTTAGTTCCTCCCCACATTGTAACACGAGGATTTCATTCATTTAGCTCATCCTGCCGGGATCCTGCCAACTAATAATAGACGGTCTTTCATTTGGCGAGCCATATCTCAGGATTCTCGAACTAGTGCAAATCTTGTGATAAGTAGCCACAAGCATAAGCGCGTTATTTAGAATAAGATGACTAATGGTTTCCTTTTGTCAGCTTTAAAAGGTTTTCATTGTCCTTCAGCATTATTTGATATGCATTAATTGGTGATTTGATGTGTTATTTTGGAAATATTTTGATTTATTTTCATTTTGGAGTTTGCCTTAGCAAACAGAGTGACAACGGCGAGAGAAAACATTTAAACAACACCACAAAGGTTTAAATGTGAAGCGGCATCGATCAACATCTCCTACCGAAGTAATTACGGAACTATAACGATTCTTTGCCTTTTGTTACTAACAACAGGATTATTAATCAAATAAATTATCGTTTTTCTTGACGGAGAAAGAGTCGTTCTGGACTCTTTGTGAATAATGATAGAGAGATTTGTACGTTGAAATGACTTCGTAGAAAATGAAATGTTAAAAGGGAGATGGAAAGCGAGAAAAATTGTTGGAATTTGTAACAACAGAAAGATATTTGTAAATGAATGGTGTTTCATTGCAGACGTCAATACAATGTAACTTCTGTGAAGTACTTCCGTTAATTTTCATCGCCCAGAATGCAGCTTGCTGTTTTTCTTTAAAGATTTCAGCTGCAGTTTTCAGCGAGTAATATTTCCGGACAATAGCTTTTGGTTTAAGTCAGTTATTGCAAATCGGATCACATTACTCGTACATGGGAACCGACTATATTTTCAGAATGCAGCGTAGCTTGACGACTATTCACGAAGTAAGAAAAGTAAAAATACATTTCACGAAATCTGGTTGCAGATTTGAATTGAAATAACCGTTTATCAATAATAGGTGTAATTCAGACCTCCTAGCGTGTGAAGCCAGAGACGCAAGAAATATTTTTCAAAAATTTAAACATGTATTGTTTTCCTACAATCTGCTTACTGCAGCTTGTTACACTTAACGCCGTCACTAAAATTTCACAAGCAAGAAAAGCATTTCTCGTGAAACGCAGTGCTTAACGTCACTTTTCATTACTTTACCGATAGCAATCACGCCTCATTTACTTACGGATACAGGTCTTGGCCATGTACCCAGGCAAACGAATTTTACACGGAAGAGCCTAAGAAACTGGTACACCTACCTAAGACCGTGTAGGGCCCCCGCAAGCACGCAGAAGTGCCGCAACTTGACGTGGCATGGACTCGACTAATGTCTGAAGTAGTGCAGGAGGGAACTGACCTCATGAATCCTTCAGAGCTGTCCATAAATTGGTAAGACTACGAGGGGGAGGAGATCTCTTCTGAACAGCATGTTGCAAGGCATCCCAGATATGCTCAATAATGTTCATGTCTGGGGAGTTTGGTGACCAGCGGAATTGTTTAAACTCAGAAGAGTTTTCATGGAGCCACACTGTAGAAATTTTGGACGAGTGGGATGTCGCATTGCCCTGCTGGCATTGCCCTAATCCGTCGCAATGTACAAGGGACATAAATGGATGCAGAGTCGTATCTAGTCGTATCAGCGAACCAATATCGTTCCAACAGCACACGACCCACACCATTACAGAACCTTCACCAGCTTGAACAGTCCTCCGCTGACATGCAGGGTCCATGGATTCATGAGGTTGTCTTCATACGGCCGTACACGTCCATCCGCTCGATACAATTTGAAACTAGACTCATGCGACCAGGCAACATGTTTCCAGTCATCAATAGTACAAATGTCGGTCTTGAGGGACCCAGGCGAGGCGTAAAGATTTGTGTCGTGGAGCCATCAAGGGTACACGAGTGGGCCTTCGGCTTTGAAAGGTCGTATCGATGACGTTTCGTTGAATGATTCGCACGCTGACACACTTGCTAATGGCCCAGTGTTGCAATTTGCGGAAGGGTTACGCATCTGTCACGTTGAACGATTCTCTTCAGTCGTCGTTGGACCCGTTCTTACAGGATCTTTTTTCGGCCCCAGCGATGTCGGAGATCTGCTGTTTTACCAGATTCCTGATATTCACGGTACACTCGCGAAATTTTTGTACGGTAAAATCCGCACGTCATCGCTACCTCGGAGATGTAGTGTGTCCCATCGCTCGTGTGCCGACTATAACACCACATTCAAACTCCCTTAAATCTTGATAACCTGCCACTGTAGCAGCAGTAAGCGATCTAACAACTGTGCCAGACACCTGTTGTCTTATATAGGCATTGCCGACCGCAGCGCCGTACTCTGCCTGTTTACATGTCTCTTTATTTGAACACACATGCCTATACCAGTTTCTTTGGCGCTTCAGTGATAAATATTCATTACATAAAATACTTCGTTCGCCTGACTGGCTAAGTCCGAAACACGCAGTTTCGTTTCGTGCACTAGCGCTTTTGTCAACCATTAGGTCAATGTAAAAATAATGTGGTAGTATGCAGTCTGATAATGGAAATAGAATATATTATTTTATTATTTGTGTAAGGTAAGCAGTTTTATAGAACGTTATACTACCACGAGTGCTTTGTTTGCAGCTAAACGTTAAAACGAGGGCAGGCAAAAAGCCTTTGGATACGTTTGTATTGAAAACTGACGAGGGAGTCGAGTAACAGCGTTGTCGGCGAAGAAAGAAACGGACAGTCTGGTGGAGGTTAGCTAAGGACCATTGTAGAAAGAGACTACAGCAAGCAGATACCGTCCAAGGTAAACTGTTCGACGATCAATAATTCTTTTTGCACCTGCATGCACTGAACTTAACGTTATTTCTGTAACTGTGGGCCTCCGGTAGTGACTCTAGTAATTTTCAAGTTCAGAAATCTTAACTTTTTTTTTAATTTGGGACACAGAAAATGAAAATATAAAATTCGTATTTTGCAACTAGAATGGCAGCGATGTAGTAGTGTCGATAGAATTCAAACTAGTAATTTTCATTTACGTAATTTATTTGCGGAATCGGTAAGTAATTTTTCAATTTCAGCAAAATGGCTAGAAGTGACAACAAGAAGAGTTTTTTGCCTGTTTGCTAACAAGTAATAAAATGTTATTAGACGATAGAAAAAGTGATTTGGCAGAACGTGGAGAAGAGGAGAGGTAGGAGAATGAAGAACGGAGGTAGAAGGAGAGACAGGAGGATGAAGCAAGAATAGATGATAGATGGCGTAAAAAGAGAAGTAGTCAGGGAATTGCAGAAGAATTTAACCATGCTTGCTAGATAATTTTAGGGGACAAATGAATAAAATCCTTAATCAAGTCGTGAATTTGAATGAGGCGGTATGGGAACGAACAGCGGAAGAAGCAAAGATAAAAGGAAAGATTTAAAAATTGCAGCATGAGACTAGGGAACTGAAGACGGATAGCGTGTCCAAGGAGGGTTGGACCCCTACGAGAAACTGAATAGTGAGATTTCACAGATGCGGACATGGGTAGTAAGGAAGTATAGAGGTTGTGATTTATCTTTGGATTGCGTGAGTGTGACAAATTTCGATGTCTGCGGGCAGGGTAAAAAAAGAAAACAAAGTACAGGGTAGTGATGAGACACCACCACCCTCTCCTCCTTATATTTTTGGGGATGACGAGAATCTGCTACAAGACAGGATTAGACAATTAGGTAACCATTCTGAAAATTATATAGGACACCTAGAGAGAATTCAAGGAATAGTAAATTTTAGAAAACGTTCTCGTTGTCAAGCAGAAGTGACTGGTGGTGGAATCAGTTTTACGAAGAATTTAGGTCTGAAATGAGCAGAAGGGAGAACCCAACCAGTTATTTTTCCGAAAGTGTTTCATGGAACTTTATCTGTAGTTTGGGACTCTAGAAGAAAGATAAGTTTTGTGATAAATCATCTAGAGGAAAATACTTTGCGGTGGGAACTGTTGAATGTAGACAGATTTTAGTCTTAAGAGAGGTTTGAAAAGGAGTTAAGTCACAATTTTGGACAGAGGGTACACAAAAGTTGCTGGGTACAGGCGTATACCAAGAGACGTGGAGTGGTATAGGAATTTCACTGAATGGCATCTCAGTTAGGCAAAATATTTAGATGAATGAATTTACGAGGCCACGTTGATTGAGGTACTTATCAGTAGGTTATCCACAGTCACTAGTCACTTGACAGAAAATCCTCGGAAGTTCTGGTCTTACGTTAAATCCAGACACTCCGGGATGATGATGGCATTGAAACAGAGGATGACACGCGTAAAGCTGAAATACTAAACACCTTTTTCCAAAGCTGTTTCACAGAGGAAGACCCCACTCCAGTTCCTTCTCTAAATCCTCGCACAAACGAAAAAATGGCTGACATCGAAATAAGTGTCCAAGGAATAGAAAAGCAACTGGAATCACTCAACAGAGGAGAGTCCACTGGACCTGACGGGATACCAATTCGATTCTACACAGAGCACGCGAAAGAACTTGCCCCCCTTCTAACAGCCGTGTACCGCAAGTCTCTAGAGGAACGGTAGGTTCCAAATGATTGGAAAAGAGCACAGGTAGTCCCAGTCTTCAAGAAGGGTCGTCGAGCAGATGCTCAAAACTATAGACCTATATCTCTGACGTCGATCTGTTGTAGAATTTTAGAACATGTTTTTTGCTCGAGTATCATGTCGTTCTTGGAAACCCAGAATCTACTATGTAGGAATCAACATGGATTCCGGAAACAGCGATCGTGTGAGACCCAACTCGCTTTATTTGTTCATGAGGCCCAGAAAATATTAGATACAGGCTCCCAGGTAGATGCTATTTTTCTTGACTTCCGGAAGGCGTTCGATACAGTTCCGCACTGTCGCCTGCTAAACAAAGTAAGAGCCTACGGAATATCAGACCAGCTGTGTGGCTGGATTGAAGAGTTTTTAGCAAACAGAACACAGCATGTTGTTATCAATGGCAAAACGGTTCAAATGGCTCTGAGCACTATGGGACTTAACATCTGTGGTCATCAGTCCCCTAGAACTTAGAACTACTTAAACCTAACTAACCTAAGGACATCACACACATCCATGCCCGAGACAGGATTCGAACCTGCGACCGTAGTAATCCCGCGGTTCCGGACTGAGCGCCTAGAACCGCTAGACCACCGCGGCCGGCTGTTATCAATGGAGAGATGTCTACAGACGTTAAAGTAACCTCTGGCGTGCCACAGGGGAGTGTTATGGGACCATTGCTTTTCAAAATATATATATAAATGACCTAGCAGATAGTGTCGGAAGTTCCATGCGGCTTCTCGCGGATGATGCTGTAGTATACAGAGAAGTTGCAGCATTAGAAAATTGTAGCGAAATGCAGGAAGATCTGCAGCAGATAGGCACTTGGTGCAGGGAGTGGCAACTGACCCTTAACATAGACAAATGTAATGTATTGAGAATACATAGAAAGAAGGATCCTTTATTGTATGATTACATGATAGCGGAACAAACATTGGTAGCAATTACTTCTGTAAAATATCTGGGAGTATGCGTGCGGAACGATTTGAAGTGGAATGATCATATAAAATTAATTGTTGGTAAGGCGGGTACCAGGTTGAGATTCATTGGGAGAGTCCTTAGACGCCGGCCGGAGTGGCCGAGCGGTTCTAGGCGCTTCAGTCTGGAACCGCGCGTCCGCTACGGTCGCAGGTTCGAATCCTGCCTCGGGCATGGATGTGTGTGATGTCCTTAGGTTAGTTAGGTTTAAGTAGTTCTGAGTTCTAGGGGACTGATGACCTCAGCAGTTAAGTCCCCTAGTGCTCGGAGCCATTTTTTTGAGTCCTTAGAAAATGTAGTCCATCAACAAAGGAGGTGGCTTACAAAACACTCGTTCGACCTATACTTGAGTATTGCTCATCAGTGTGGGATCCGTACCAGATCGGGTTGACGGAGGAGATAGAGAAGATCCAAAGAAGAGCGGTGCGTTTCGTCACAGGGTTATTTGGTAACCGTGATAGCGTTACGGAGATGTTTAACAAACTCAAGTGGCGGACTCCGCAAGAGAGGCGCTCTGCATCGCGGTGTAGCTTGCTCGCCAGGTTTCGAGAGGGTGCGTTTCTGGATGAGGTATCGAATATATTGCTTACCCCTACTTATGCCTCCCGAGGAGGTCACGAATGTAAAATTAGAGAGATTAGAGCGCACACGGAGGCTTTCAGACAGTCGTTCTTCCCGCGAACCATACACGACTGGAACAGGAAAGGGAGCCCTCCGCCACACACCGTTGGGTGGCTTGCGGAGTATAAATGTAGATGTAGATTTAGAGAAAAAGTGACAGGAAGTACTTGGGACAGTGTTCAGCAATTGTTAAAATTTCTTGATCAATTGGATTATTTAAATTTTTTCAAGAAATATTTATAATTAGGGAGAAGAGTGTGGCCGTAAGATTAATACCTGGTCAAAAAAGGAGAATAGCTAGGAGGGATGTACCTATGAGGCCAGTTACGGAAGGATAGTACACAACCAGCAAAATACTAACGGAAACAACAAGTTTTACCGTACTAGGGATGATTAACAGCAAAGCCAGAACTATAATAACCGTCGTAGTAATAGCAATAATGCGAGGTGGTATGGAAGCCTCAGTTAGACTGCCCAGCTCTCGCCAAGCGCCAAGAGACGCTAATAGGACTTGGAGAGAACCAGTTTGTACTGAAGGTGGGAGAATTAGTGAGTGTTCAGCTGAGAGAGGAACCAGCTCTGTTGACAACCCCATAAACATTACAGTTGTATGTGTCAGCTTCTACAAGTCATCAAGAGGGACTAGAAGTAAAAAGAATTATTATTAGAGGAACAGCTAAACCAGCAGTCAGACTTGTCGAAACCGTTGCAAATTGGACGTGTTAATGACACGGAGCTGTCATTAGTGATCGACACTGAAAGCAATGTATGTTTAATTAATGGAACATGTTGGGAGGTGATTAAAAAACATGGGAAGGCAGCTACTTAACCCGTAGAAGGTGTGCTTTAATGCGGAGTGATTTTGAGTTTCTCAGTAGGTTTGTAGCCCGTAGCTCGTGGTCTAGTTGTGTTAGTAAAAAAAATCCATAAATAAAAAAAGTAAAACAAATAAAATAAATAATTAAACATAAACAAACCCGCTAAATCCTCTCCCTGATCCTTTGATTCTAAAACACGTTGCTTGGGCATGGCGACGGGATGGCCAGGCCTCGGGCGTCGACCCCTGCCCTACACGTTGTCCTATCCTGCAGCGGTTCATTAGATTAAAAAAGAAAAAAATGAAAAGGGTTAGCATTGCTTCCTGTGGATCACCGGGTCACAGGTTCGATTTCCGACCGGGTCGGAGATTTTCTCCCCCCGGGGACTGGGTGTTTGTGTTCTCCTCATCATTTGATCATCATTCGGGAAGATAGCGAGGCTCGACTGTGCAAAGATTGTAAATTCCTACGGGTGCTGATAACCGAGTTGTTGAGCGCCCCAAAATCATCAACATGATCATCATCGGTAGGTCTGTAAAGCGAGAAGCTAACATAAAATTTAGGGTAAAAGGAATTAATATTCGTCAAACGTCCTTGAAAATAGGTTAACGAAGGCCCTCAGATATACTTATTTGTGAGAGCTATGGTGTCTTATGACAATTATGCTTTGGTGCAAATCTTCCTTCAAATAACAGATAACTTCCAACCGGCCATCAGGGCATAGGACATATTCCCTTATTTAGTATTAATAACTGATGTCAATGCACCTGGTGTCACTTATATTGTACCATTTGTTGTATCAAGCAACATCTTACTTTGTCTTCCCCAGAATAGGCCACCTTCGTTTTAGCTCACCCTGCAGTGATGCTTAGTTTCTCCCCACATAGTAACAGATTTCTGTCAACAAGAGTCAACTAGTCAATATATCATAACTGGAAACTTGAATTCTCCCAAGGTGTTTAATAGAGCCGAACCGTGTATGTTATCGTATCAATATTTAGTTGCCAGCTTTTTCAGTAAGTTATCTCATAGTAAATAAGTGACCAGCTGCGGACGTACTTCCCGTAAATACACACCGATTTACAAAGTGGTGTGACAGCAATTTTATATAGCCTTATCTTTTATTTATTTTTAATGTTTTATACGTTTTAACCTCATTCCCTTCTATTTATTTTAGGGCGCTAGAGTAACATGTGTAAAGGGTTGATAAACTAGTCGCTCAACGTCCATAAATCACACACAGACACACACGCGCGCGCGCACATGTACAGGGCTGTGAGACCTGAGTTTCACCTGGTGAATAAAATTTTCAGATAACTTACGGGAATGCAGCCGGGCGACATCGTCGACAACCGCCGATATTTCGACATGAGACCACACTTTCATTTTCAAGGCAACAGTGCAATAGGAAAGCGACGTGCAATGGAATTTAAAACCTCTGTCTGCAGTGTAATTCCGGAAATATAAGACACCAGAAGTTACAGACAGTGAGAATTACAGAACAATGAGTGAGGTACCATCAACTCTGACCCTCTGTTTTTTGACAAGGGAGAGAGAGGGTTCAACGCAGAATTTAAGCAAAAATATCCATTTTATTTACCAAGTTATTTGCTGATTTAGCCGCGAGCAGTGTCCGCGCGGTTTGAGGCGCCTTGTGACGGATTACGCGGCCCCTCCCGCCAGAGTTCGAGCCCTCCCTCGGGCATGGATGTGTGTGTGTGTTGTTCTTAGCATAAGTTAGTTTAAGTAGTGTGCAAGTTTAGGGATCGCTGATCACAGTAGTTTGGTCCCATAGGAGTTCACACATTTGAACATTTTTGCTAATTTAATTCCTATTGCTTTCTGAACAACACTAACCCAATAGGTGGAAGTGAATGCCGGAAACTGCGTGTTCTCATGTTCCATAGGGTGACTGGTAGCAAGACAATATTCTCCAATAGTCATTGGAATTAAATTAGCAAATAATCTTATAAATAGATATGGAGGTCTTTGCTTAAATTCTGCGTGGAATCCTGCTCTTTCTCTCTTCCTTGTCAAAAAACAGACGGACAGAGTTAATGCTACCTCGTCCGTTGTTCAGTAACTTTCACTACCGATAACTTCTGGCGTCGGCTACCACTGATTATGTAGTGGCAGTAGTGTGTATGTGTATGTGTTTAATTTTTCCGGAATTCCCCTGTAAAATGAGGTTCTAAATTTCCTTACACAGCTATTTCCTGCTGTAGTTTTGTCCTGAAAATGACATGGAGAGCTCCTGTCGAAATATCGTCGATTGTCGACGAAAAGCAATATCATCAGAACTGAGTGCGCCTTGATGCAAAATACTTAGTTATTTATTTACGTATTTATTTCCCAGACTAGTTTCGGCGACAAATATCAACATCGTCAGTGGTTTTTTTAAATCTAAAACATGCATAAAACAGCATAGTTATACAAACAAAGTAAGACATCATTATATTTTTACTGTTCGTTTTTTGAAATATAGTTATCTATGGATAATTTCATTCTAACTTATTTATTGTACGTTATGGCATGTTTTTAAGAATTACTGTCGCCGTTTGCGGCATATTTTCTGTACTTTTCTCTGTTTGCGTTGTTCCTCAGCGCACATTATGTCATCTTCAACTGTGTGAGCGGCTGTTAGTAAACAAATACTAAAAGGTGACCTTAGTATGTCAGCGCTATACACTTAGGGTTGCGGTAATGTTGTGGAAACCAGTTTTGGTGTGTACTGGACTGTTAGTTATTCGTGTACTCACGTTCGTTGGACGGCATGTAGCTGATTCTGTACACAGAAAAACAAAACTTCCACACTTTGTTTATGATCAAGAACATTACGCCACCTTGCTGTTTGCGTGTGTAGCGAGAGGCGTACCGCATGTTCCGAGAAGGCTATGAAAACTGTAGCGGGAGTTAGACGACTTACGTTCCTTATTTATGTTTCTTTGTGTGATGGCGAAGTGGCTCTTTTGTGTATGTATGCTTTCTGTTCTGTGTCCTTGGTCAGTTCTCTCAGAGCGGTAAAGAGTGTGTCGTTTCAGAGTGTTGTGTTTTCGTTTTTTACATTTTTCCCTTCCACTAAAGCCTTTAGTATGTAGTAATTTTCTTCTGTTGTTAGTTGTCGGTAAAGACTGTTGCTGTTTCTCAGATTGTGTTGAACTTTTTCTATATTAGTGGGGTTGTGGTTTTTGTGGATTAGGTGTGCTCTGTGTACCTCGTTCGGAAGTTTCTGCATGTTTGTCCTATGTATTGGGCGTGACAGGAGTTGCATGTGAGTTGATATATTCCAGAGTTGCTGAATTTGTCTGAGGTTTTTCTCACTGGTCTTAGCCTTTTCTGAACTGTGTTAGTTGTTCTGAATGTTATTTGAATCCCTTGCTTTTTCAAGATGTTTCGGATTCTATGTGATGTTTTGTTATTGTATGTTAGTGTGTACAATCTGTCTCTTTTTGCTGATGTGATGTGGACTGCTTTTATGTAAAAGAATTTAACGTTTATTATGTAATGAATATTATTGTTACTTTATTTAGAACGTCTAAGTGGTCAAGCTTTGATTATTTAAATATGTTAAAATGCAAAGTAATGTAGAATAAGCTGTAGCCAATCAGATGAACGGTTTCCGGAACGGGAACTGCCCTAGTCAGTTGAGCGAGGATATTCGGCGCGCGGGAAACGCGTCCGGAGACGGGCAGAAGCGGACAGTGCCGGGGCAGACGCGAAAGCGGACAGTTCGGCTGGAGACACCAAAGGGGACAGTTCAGATGCAGACGCGAAAGCAGACGGTCGGTCTTTAGGCAGCTAGGAGGTGAAACGACTTAGAAAGTTTCGCGTTGTGTGGTACCGCGGGACTTAGTCTCTGAACGGTGAGCAGCCGTGCGCCTGGTGTGAACTCTTAACTTTTTTGCATAGTTAACGAGGTGGAGTACCGAACTTGTATTTCCCAATGAGACTGTGAATGATCGAACTGCGTCAAATGGATATGCGCTCGAGTGTAACAGTAACTGTAAATACGACCACTTTCGCTATTGGTTTCCTTTCTGAATAAACATTATTCTAACCAAATCGCAACTGTGTGACATACATCATTTATAGATCGTTAATTTAGTTCCAGATATTATTATTACTGTTATTATATGTTATGTTAACTCTGTATTTCTCAAACTTGACATCAGCCAGACAATTTAGCCAAAGGGTCACAAGTGTAATTTAGGGCGTGGAATGTGACACGTGCTGTTTAGCTCCTAGACGTGTTTGAGACAAGACATTTCGACGAAGAAGAACTGCATGTGAGCCCGAGCATCTGTGGGATCTTAGCTCGCATGTGTTACTGTGTTTCTATAACTATGCTGTTTTCTGCATGTTTTAGATTTAAAAGAAAAAACACTGATGGTGGTGATATTTGTCACCGAAACTAGTTTGGGAAATATAACAAGGTATTTTGCATCAAGGTGCACTCAGTTCTGATGCTGTTGTTTTTCATCGGCAATCGACGATATTTCGACAGGAGCTCTCTATGTCATTTTCAAGGCAAAGCAGGAAATAGCTGTGTAAGGAAATTTAGACCCTCAGTTTACAGAGCAATTCCGGAAAGATAAAACACGTACACACACTCACTACTGCCACTACACAACCAATGGTGGCCGACGCCAGAAGTTATCGGTAGTGAAAATTACTGAACAACGGACGGGACGAGGTAGCATTAACTCAGTCCGTCTGTTATTTTTTTTTTTTTTTTTTTTTTTTTTTTTTTTTTTTTTTTTTACTGGGGAGAGGGAAAGAGCACGATTCCACGCAGAATGTAAGCAAGACCTCCATATCTATTTATAAGATTATTTGCTAATTTAATTCCAATGACTATTGGAGAACACTGTCTTGCTACCACTCATCCTATGGAATAAAACAACACGCAGATTCTGGCATGCACTTCAAGCAGTTAGGTTAATGTTATTAACAAAGCAATAGAAATTAAATTGGCAAGTAACTTTGTAAATAAAGATGGAGATTTTTGCTTAAATTCTGTGTTGAACACCCTCTCTCCCTTGTCAAAAAACAGAGGGGCAGAGTTAATGGTACCTCACTTCCCGGAATTACGCTTGAGACAGATTAAATTCCTCTGCACAGCGCTTTCCTATTGCACTTTTGCCTTGAAAATAACATGTGGTCTCATATCGAAATATCGACGGTTGTCGACGACGTCACTCGGTTGCACTGCCGTAAGTTAGCAGAAAATTTTATTCGCCGAGGGAAACTCAGGTGTTACAGCCCTGTATATGTGTGTGTGTATGTGTGTGTGTGTGTGTGTGTGTGTGTGTATGTGTGATTTATGGATGTTGAGCGACGAGTTTATTAGCCCCTTACGCATGTTACTCTAGTGCCCTAAAACATAAATCTACATCTACATCTACATACAAACTCCGCAATCCACCATACGCTGCGTGGCGGAGGGTACCTCGTACCACAACTAGCATCTTCTCTCCCTGTTCCACTCCCAAACAGAACGAGGGAAAAATGACTGCCTATATGCCTCTGTACGAGCCCTAATCTCCCTTATCTTATCTTTGTGGTCTTTCCGAGAGATATAAGTTGGCGGCAGTAAAATTGTACTGCAGTCAGCTTCAAATGCTGGTTCTCTAAATTTCCTCAGTAGCGATTCACGAAAAGAACGCCTCCTTTCCTCCAGAGACTCCCACCCGAGTTCCTGAAGCATTTCCGTAACACTCGCCTGATGATCAAACCTACCAGTAACAAATCTAGCAGCCCGCCTCTGAATTGCTTCTATGTCCTCCCTCAATCCGACCTGATAGGGATCCCAAACGCTCGAGCAGTATTCAAGAATAGGTCGTAAAAGCGGTCTCCTTTACAGATGAACCACATCTTCCCAAAATTCTACCAATGAACCGAAGACGACTATCCGCCTTCCCCACAACTGCCATTACATGCTTGTCCCACCTCATATCGCTCTGCAATGTTACGCCCAAATACACACCTGGAAATGGAAAAAAGAACACATTGACACCGGTGCGTCAGACCCACGATACTTGCTCCGGACACAGTCATGATCACACGCACGGCACAGCGGACAGACCAGGAACCGCGGTGTTGGCCGTCGAATGGCGCTAGCTGCGCAGCATTTGTGCACCGCCGCCGTCAGTGTCAGCCAGTTTGCCGTGGCATACGGAGCTCCATTGCAGTCTTTAACACTGGTAGCATGCCGCGACAGCGTGGACGTGAACCGTATGTGCAGTTGACGGACTTTGAGCGAGGGCGTATAGTGGGCATGCGGGAGGCCGGGTGGACGTACCGCCGAATTGCTCAACACGTGGGGCGTGAGGTCTCCACACTACAACGATGTTGTCGCCAGTGGTCGGCGGAAGGTGCACGTGCCCGTCGACCAGGGACCGGACTGCAGCGACGCACGGATGCACGCCAAGACCGTAGGATCCTACGCAGTGCCGTAGGGGACCGCACCGCCACTTCCCAGCAAATTAGGGACACTGTTGCTCCTGGGGTATCGGCGAGGACCATTCGCAACCGTCTCCATGAAGCTGGGCTACGGTCCCGCACACCGTTAGGCCGTCTTCCGCTCACGCCCCAACATCGTGCAGCCCGCCTCCAGTGGTGTCGCGACAGGCGTGAATGGAGGGACGAATGGAGACGTGTCGTCTTCAGCGATGAGAGTCGCTTCTGCCTTGGTGCCAATGATGGTCGTATGCGTGTTTGGCGCCGTGCAGGTGAGCGCCACAATCAGGACTGCATACGACCGAGGCACACAGGGCCAACACCCGGCATCATGGTGTGGGGATCGTACACCACTGGTGATCGTCGAGGGGACACTGAATAGTACACGGTACATCCAAACCGTCATCGAACCCATCGTTCTACCATTCCTAGACCGGCAAGGGAACTTGCTGTTCCAACAGGACAATGCACGTCCGCATGTATCCCGTGCCACCCAACGTGCTCTAGAAGGTGTAAGTCAACTATCCAGGCCAGCAAGATCTCTGGATCTGTCCCCCATTGAGCATGTTTGGGACTGGATGAAGCGTCGTCTCACGCGGTCTGCACGTCCAGCACGAACGCTGGTCCAACCGAGGCGCCAGGTGGAAATGGCATGGCAAGCCGTTCCACAGGACTACATCCAGCATCTCTACGATCGTCTCCATGGGAGAATAGCAGCCTGCATTGCTGCGACAGGTGGATATACACTGTACTAGTGCCGACATTGTGCATGCTCTGTTTCCTGTGTCTATGTGCCTGTGGTTCTGTCAGTGTGATCATGTGATGTATCTGACCCCAGGAATGTGTCAATAAATTTTCCCCTTCCTGGGACAATGAATTCACGGTGTTCTTATTTCAATTTACAGGAGTGTATTTAATCGACGTGACTGTGTCAAGCGCTACACTACTAATGGAGTATTCAAACATTACGGGATTCTTTTTCCTATTCATCTGCATTAATTTACATTTATCTATATTTAGAGTTAGCTGCCATTCTTTACACCAATCACAAATCCTGTCCAAGTCATCTTGTACCCTCCTACACTCACTCAACGACGACACCTTCCCGTACACGACAGCATCATCAACAAACAGCCGCACATTGCTATCCACCCTATCCAAAAGATCATTTATGTAGATAGAAAACAACAGCGGACCTACCACACTTCCCTGGGGCACTCCAGATGATACCCTCACCTCCGATGAACACTCACCATCGAGGACAACGTACTGGGTTCTATTACTTAAGAATTGAAGGTAATGTGGTTAAAACGTATAACATATTAAAAAATAAATAAAAGACAAGGCTATATAAAATTGCTGTCACACCACTTTGTAGATCAGTGTGTATTTATTGGAAGTACGTCCACAGCTGGTCACTTACTTACTGTGAGATAACTTACTGAAAAAAGCTGGCAACTAAATATTGATACATTCACTAGTTGACTCTTGTTGACAGAAATCTGTTACTAAGTGGGGAGAAACTAAGCATCACGGCAGGGTGAGCTAAACCAAGGTGGCTTATTCTGGGGGAGACTAAGCGAGACGTTGCTTGATACAACAAATGGTACGATATAAGTGTCACGAGGTGCCTGGGCATCAAATATTAATACTAAATAAGGGAATATGTCCTACGCCCTGATGGCCGGTTGGAAGTTATCTGTTATTTAAATGAAGATTTGCACCATGGCATAACTGTCATAAGACCCCATATCCCTGCTTCGTTAACCAATATTCAAATGACGTTTGCCGAATATTAATTCCTTCTACCCAAAGTTTTATGTTAGCTTTTCGCTTCACAGCCGCTTTCCATGTATGATCTCGATAGCAGCACGTGAATATTCGACCAGCTTCGCCGTTTCCGAGATCCTCGTTCGCAGACACCGGCCATAAGAATCCGCCATTTATTAGAGTCCCTTATGTCAGTGAATTTCACCATCTGAAGCCCGTACCGTTGCTAGAATGATTCGCAATCCGTCTCTGCTCCGCTTAATTACATTAACTGATCAAAAGTATCCGGACACCTATTAGATCACATTTATGATGTCTTCAGCTCTGCTGGGGAGACTTACGATAAGGTCTGCAGAGGGATGGCAGCTCATTCTTCCTCAAGAGCCAAAACCAGAGAGGATAGTAGTGTACGCTGGGATCTGGAGTAAAGTCGATGTTCTAACTTACCCCAACGGCTGTAAGAAAATGTAACACCTACAGCCGTCATTATGATGTCATAGTCCGCAGCTCGTGGTCGAGCGGTAGCGTTCTCGCTTCCCACGCCCGGGTTCCCGGGTTCGATTCCCGGCGGGGTCAGGGATTTTCTCTGCCTCGTGATGACTGGGTGTTGTGTGATGTCCTTAGGTTAGTTAGGTTTAAGTAGTTCTAAGTTCTAGGGGACTGCTGACCATAGCTGTTAAGTCCCATAGTGCTCAGAGCCATTTGAACCATTTGATGTCATATACTGTGCAGCTACCAGTTTAGGAGCTTCGCCGAAATTGGTAGCTACACAATAAATGACATAAGGACAACTGTAGGTGTTTCATTTTCTTACAATAGTCAACGGCCGTAGTTCCCCAGACTTCCAGTCACAAGGATGGACTTACAAAATACCCCAAAGGTGTTCCATTGGGTGCCGGCCGGAGTGGCCGAGCGGTTAAAGGCGCTACAGTCTGGAACCGCACGACCGCTACGGTCGCAGGTTCGAATCCTGCCTCGGGCATGGATGTGTGTGATGTCCTTAGGTTAGTTAGGTTTAAGTAGTTCTAAGTTCTAGGGGACTTATGACCACAGCAGTTGAGTCCCATATTACTCAGAGCCATTTCAACCATTTGTTCCATTGGATTCAGATCGGGACTCTTGGCAAGCCAGTCCACTCCCGGAATGTAACAGTTCGTAAGCCTTTGCCTCACTGAAGCTGCTTTATGACAAAGTGTATTGTCATAATGAATTATCATCGTCTCCAAACAGACCACACCATAAGCACAAAGAGCCTCACATACCGTAATACCGCCTCTTTTCTACTTCCCTCTGCACTAAACATGATGGCAGGTAACGTTCTCCAGCCATTCGCCAAACCCAAACCATTCCATTGTGTTGTCAGATGTTATAGGGTAATTCATCACTCCAACTCACTCGTTTTTAATCATCATTGTTTACATCACGTCATGCTTCGCTTAGCCCTGACTACAGAAACGTGTAGCTTATGAGCAGCTGCTAGGCCACTGTAATCCCTACGAACAGTATTTGAGCTAGCTGTGTCTGCTCGTAGCACTTCGGAACTTGCAAATCATTCCATTTGCTGATTTCACGCAATTTTACAACCACTCTCCACTAAGATCGATGGTCCCTGTCCATCGGAACATGAGGAACGCCTGGTCTTGGTTTAGCTGTCGTTGTTTCTTCGCGTTTCCATTTCTAAATCCCGTCGCCAGCACTCAGCTTGGGCATCTTTAGAAGGGTGGAACGTCCCTGGTGGATTTATTACTCAGACGATATCCAGTGACTAGTCGATATTCGAAACCACTGAGATTTTGTGACCTACACACTCTGCAGCTCACTTTGAGTCATCAGTCTTCTAACTGGTTAATCCTTGCGATCTACATCTTCAGTTATTTGCCAGATGTGTTCCAATCTCTGTATTCCTCTACAGCTTTCACCCTGTACAGTTCCGTCTAGTGCGATGGAAGTTATTCCCTGATGTCTTAAGAGACGTCCTGCCATCCTGTCACTTCTTCTTGTCAATTTTTTCCGTATATTCCTTTCCTCGCCAGTGAGAACTCCTTCATTCCTTACCTTATCAGTCCAGGTAATCTTCACATCTCAAATGCTACGATTCTTTTTTTTTTTTCAGTCCTTGTCTCACTACCATACAATGCTGTACTCCAAACATAGATTCTCATAAATTTCTTCTACGATTCTCTTATTTTCAGTCCTTGTCTCACTACCATACAATGCTGTGCTCCAAAGATAGATTCTTATAAATTTCTTCTACGATTCTCTTATTTTCAGTCCTTGTCTCACTACCATACAGTGCTGTGCTCGAAACATAGATTCTCATAAATTTCTTCCTCAAATTACGGCCTATGTTGGATAGATTTCTCTTGGCCAGGAATGCCATTTTACCAGTGCTGGTCTAATTTTTAATGTCTTCCTTGCTCCATCCATCATGGGCTATTTGTTGCCTTCGTAATCGCTAATGCTCATGATAAGTTTCTCGCTGTTCTTACTCCTGCTATTTTTCATTACTTTCGTCTTTCTTCGATTTACTATGACTCCATATTCTGTACTCATTAGACTCCTCATTTCAGCCGCGCGGGATTAGCCGAGCGGTCTAGGGCGCTAGAGTCATGGACTGTGTGGCTGGTCCCGGGGAGGTTCGAGTCCTCCCACGGGCATGGGTGTGTGTGTGTTTGTCCTTAGGATAATTTAGGTTAAGTAGTGTGTAATCTTAGGGACTGAAGACCTTAGCAGTTAAGTCCCATAAGATTTCACACATATTTGAACTGCTCATTCCATTCAACAGGTCCCGTAATTCTTCTTTAGTTTCACTAAGGATAGCAATGTCATCAACGAATCTTATGACTAATATCCTTTCACCTTTAATTTTGATTCCACTCTTGAACCTCTCTTATATTTCCGTCATCTCTTCTTCGATATATTGATTGAACAATAGAGGTGGATAATTGCATTTCTATCTTACATCCTTTTTAATCCGAGCACTGACCCCTCGCGGTTCTTGTAGATACTGTATTTTACCCGTCTTTCCATAAAGCTTACTCCTATTTTTTTCAGAATTTCGAACATCTTGCATCATCTGACATTGTCGAATGTTCTTTCCAGGTCGACATATCCTATGAACGTGCCTTGATTTGTCTGTAGTCTTGTTTCCTTTCCTTTCCTAAAACCAAACTGATCGTCATCTAACATATCACCAATTTTATTTTCCATTGTTCTGTACACTATTCTGCTGTTACTGCTTTTCTACTGACAACACAGTACTCCCCACCTACTTTTATACTGTCGGGTCCGCCTCTCGTGACATCTAGCGGTCAAATCCGCGTTACATGGGGCGTCCGGATACTTTTGATGCAGTGTACTTTCCTTATCGCGCCACGTTCACGCAAAGCCAGTAAGCGGAATTGAGTATCGAGGTGTGCAATGGCGTCACATTGTTTTGGCTCAACAGTGGACATATAGATGTAGAAAGAAACTGACGCAGCAGCTGTAAAACGTCCATTTGTCGCGGTGAATGTTAACGCAACGCGAGTGCCTCGAGCTGTGCCAGACACTGCCGGAAGACGGCGCCCCGAGTTCCTCGGTGTCACGTAGCGTGTGTGACGTGAGAGCAGCCCGTGGCCGGCTCCCGGGACTGATTAGCCGTATCAGCAGCGCAGCTGATACCGCCAGTCCGGCGGCCACGCCTGCAGGTGAGTACTGCACACTGCCCATGTCCTCATTTATTAATTAATTTCCCTCTGTGTGTGCGCGTTATATGAGAGCGCGACCTACTAACATACTGTTCGACGCTTTCCTTATCATCGTGCTTACCTTACCCTGTTTGTATTTGCCTGAGTAGCTGCTAACACCAGCCGTCTTTGTCTTTATTCGCCTCCAGCGGTCTGCGATTACAGCCTCGGAAGCAAGTAGTGCTACTTTAAGAAGATGACATTGTTTTTTAAGACGGTGACATTGTTGGGTATTGCTCCGCAGTAGCGCGCGGGCAAAGAGAAAAGTGTATTTAGCCCTTATAATAAGTGGAAAATAATCTCAATAAAAATCCTCTATGCATATGACGGCGTAATGACAGAAAGTAAAATCCAGCTGCGATGACTTAATCTCATGATTCTACCTTCAGCAGAAGGCGAAACGCTGGATTTTATTTTACAATCTGACGTTACCGCACTCTTCGCGAAATTATACGGAAACTGACTACAGCCTTCACCACTACCACTCGTACAGAGGAAAAAAATAATTCTGTATTTGAGCAGAAAGTGACTAATGCTTAAATAAATCTAATCGCTAGAGAAGCTTGACACTGATAGGGAGGAGACAGTGGTTTAAAGTAATTTGTTAAATAATTATTTATATTGTGGGATGTAGGTCATGCTTCGCAAAAAACTGTTTTTTGTTGTTACCCAAACATGTTCCAGCACTCTGTACCATCATCAGCGAGTATTTTTTTATTTGACATATTTTAGGTTGTAGCTTATCTAACAAAAGACAGTTTTTGTTCGTTACTCCTCTTACCTTCATTTTACGTTATTTGGTTTTGCAGAACCATCTGTATGGTGTCCTGCACTGATGCCTTGTCATCTGTAAACCAAACGATGTAAATGTGAATTTTATCAGCGAGTTATCCTATCCCTTAATTTTTTTAAAACGTGATTTTGGTGTGGAAACATGTTTTGTGTACGTATTTGTTAATACTCACATGATGCCATACCAAAATCACGTTTTTAAAAAATCAAGCGATAGGATAATTCGTTCACAAAACGCACATTTACATCGTTCGATTTGCAGATGAGAAGCTCACAGTGCAGCACACGATACACATGGTTCTGCAGAACCATATAACGCAAAATCCAGGTAAGAAGAGTAACGAACAAAAACTGTCTTTAGACTTCATTTTGTTGGATAAATCACTTCTACAGTTGTCCAGTAAACAAAACCCACTGATGATGGCACAGAGGTGTTGAAACATGTTTGGGCGACAAGAAAAAACAGTGTTCTGCAAAAAATGCGGAACCTATAACCCATAACGTAACTGCAAACACGGAAGAAATACAAGAGGTGCAAACCCAAAAGATGAAAAAATTTTTAATGTACGAAAACTTTTAATGCCTAGATCGCAATTTTCGCTGTATAATTAAAGCTCGATGACTAGTTTCGTTTACTTTTCTATACTCACCTTCAGATTGCTCAAATCGTAAAAACTTGACCTGGTGCGAGTACAACTCACGCATTGAGCGTTCCGTACAAACAGACAGTTCATCCATCCCGGGAATCGATAATCTCGTCGATTTTTGCCTCTTATCGACATTTATACTGGAAAGTTATCGGACCCAGGGCTTCGAAGACTTTCGAGAATGTTTTACTTTCAAGTTCGAAGTCGGATAACAAGTAACAATAATAACATTTTTTTCGTACAATATAACTACAAATTAACAGTTTTCGGATATTTTCCTTTGGTTCTATGGTGAAACCTTGCTTCTTGCCAAATTTCACGATCCTACGTCAACGTGAAATATCCCGTAGGTTTTGATGAGTGAGTTTGTGAGTATCAAAATATGTGACTTAAATGGCCATATCTTTTGATTGCATCGTCTTAGAAGCAAATTTTTATTATACCGCCAAGGGACCACAGACCTTAGTATGTGACACAAATATTAAGTTGATACGTCTACCCATTCCTGAGGAAAAGGTTTCGTAACGGATTGGCAGGCAGACAGGTACTCTGATAACAAATGACAAAATTTTTTCGTGTAACGTAATTACAGATTAACAGTTTTCGGATTTTTCTCCTTTTTTGTAGTTTGGAGCCTTGGTCCTGACAAATATCACGATGCTAGGACAACGGGACTACCCTTAGGTTTTGATGAGTGAGTTGGCGATTGTCAAAATACGTGGCATAAATGACCATATCATTTGATTGCATTGACGTCTTAGATTCAAGTTTTTCCATCGGCAAGAGATCGCAGACCTTGATATTTGATATAAATTTCAACTTGATACGTCAACCCACTCCTGTGATAAAGGGTTTTGAACAGTCGCACAGACAGACAAACAGATAGACGAACAACAAAGTGACCAGATAAGGGTTCTGTTTTCACGGATTGAGGTATGGAACCATTAAAAGCAGCGAATAAGCATTGAAAAACACGATCATTAGCTGTAGTTATACAATATCCATTCTTATTATGGACCAACAAGACTATGACAGCATGTAGTTAAAAGGCTCATCGTGAGGAACAGGGTTGTAAATAACAATCTCGCAAGTAGACGGTAATAAAGAAGAAAAATTGCGAGCTGCATTACAAAATATTGCATCAAATACCCATTATATGCAATTTTTATTAATGTAACTCGCCATAACATAGCACGAATGCACGTCATTGCATGATGACTGAGTGATTTGAGTGATATGAAGATGGTTACAAAAGAAACGAAACTGGTGGGCATGGTTTAATTGTGTAATGAAAACTGTTGTTTAGGCACGGACAGTATTTTGCATTAAAATTTTTTTTGGTAATGATAATTGCATAAATCCCGTAGTTTAATAGTCATTCAAAACGACAAACTGAGATTTGTTATGCTGAAATTACAAATAGATAAATAAGCACCAGAATTCAAGACAAAAAGGAAATCATCGCTAGTTTATTTGTGTTTATGGTCCACTCACGAGACTATTTTCTGAGCTCCAGAAGGTTGTGCTTGCTAATACTATATTCTAATAGCGATAGACGAATATAAAGAGATTACTGTAAATTATATAGGAAGAGTATTGCGAACGCTAAGACGGTAGATAAAGCGAGCTCAGCAAAGATACGGTGAAGATTCTACAAAGAACTCTCTCGTGTGATTATGACAACAACATCCTGCTCACATATCTCTTCGAGAAAGAATAATGTTACGAGAGTATCTGGAGTAAACCTTGAGAACGAAGTAGCGGTGCATTTCATGTGTATTGTGGGAGTATCATTTATAATGTTGTTATATCAACAAAAACGTCACAGTGATATAGGGAAAACAGATTTATTAAAGACATGTATGTAATCACGAAACAGCTTTAGAACTAGAGCAGATTCCTTTCCATAGTACGGTTAGGAAGTGTTAAACATCATTTATCAATGTAGTCGAAACGCTCCTAAGTCTGACGTAAGTTATCTGTTAATGTATACTTTGGAATACATTATTAAATATTGTTTCCCATGCAATAACATTTGTTTATTAAAGTTTATATTTCTACTCGAAATGCTACTGTGCATTCATTGACGGAGGAAACGTGTACTGGCACTGTAATCAGTTTGGCCTTCCAATTTCCCCCTGAGACAGTTTAAGAACTGTTAGTTCTTCGAATAGCTTTACTACGGGTGCGACAATAAAGTAATGAGACTGATTTTCTTTGCAAGATGTGGCAACCCTGCAGGCTTGGGTAGGCACAATATCTTTGACCGTGGTCTATAAGCTGCTTCTAGTCCAAGTAGCACATCGATGCAACTCCTCAGTCGTGAGTTGTGCTGTAATACGTTAACAGGTGTTTGTGTCTCTCGTCACGGAAATGGAACTGCATAATAGTGCGCAACGGTATGCCATGTCTTTTTGCGTTAAATTGGGTGAAAACGCGACGACAACTTACAGTAAGCTTCAGACGGCTTTTGGAGAGGAGGTTATGTCAAGAGCTCAAGTTTTTCGTTGGCATAAAACTGTTTAGTGAGGGCAGAAGGAATGTTGAAGATGAAGACCGCAGTGGACGACCATCAACCTCACGGACGGATGTCAACTTGGCCAGGGCGCGAGAATTGCTCATAAAGAGTGGGTGCCTCGTGAACAAACAGTTAACCAATATTACTAAAAAGAAATTTTAGAAAGACTTCGTAAAAGAGTTCTTCGTGTCCGTGCTGACATTGTTGATGATTGGATTCTGCATCACGATAATGCGCCATCCAATACTGCTCTGTCAGTACAGCAATTTTTAACCTCAAAACAAATTTCAGTACTAGCACAGCCACCATATTCAACAAATATCGCTCCATACGACTTTTTTCTATTTCCAAGAGTCAAAACGGCGATCAAGGGATGTCCAACAAACTATGACGAGGGTCTTGGAGGATATTACAGTCGATTAGTTCCAGAAATGGCAGAAGAGCTGGAAAAAGTGTGTGCAATCAGAAGGGAACTACTTTGAAGGAGACCACACTAAACTGACTCTAAATTGTAAGCAACATTTTTTTTTCACATCAGTCTCATTACTTTATTGTCGCACCTCGTAGTTGTTTCGTTACTGAAATATTTCTTCATCACGGCATACTCCTCACAAGGGAAACTTCCTATCGCACTCCCTCAGATTTGGTGATAAGAAGACCCTGCAGTCAGCTCGTCAAAAACTGAACACAGATCAAGCCTGAAAACGGGAAGAAGGTGTACTGAGCGTTAAAAAAAAGGCAAAATAGAAACAGTAAACGGTCCGAGAACAAGAAGTGCAATATAGAACAGCGAGGAAAATATATGACGTCGTGATTAAATGGTTACGGTTTTCGACTGCGAAGCGAACAAACCGTGTTTAAACCTCCTTCGTGCCTTTTTTTTCCGCTGTTCGTTTTATTCAAATTGTGTCTGTATCGTGGTGTAACGTCCGTTTGCAGCAGCAGAGCGTAAGGTAGGGACCTATTATGAAAGTTGATAGTGCACAACTACAGTATAAGCAGCCAAAAGGAAGTGGCTTTCGAATGGGAATCGCAAACGTATGATGACAAGGCGACAAGTCAATCGAATCCTCCGCCGGAAAAAAAGTCTGGTGAGTCATACACGGCATTAGTGACAGTACGTGTGTTATATGATATAAATCTCTTACCGACGCACACTGGACCCGTTTTCGGTAGGACGACGCTTCACACCCGCGTCTTGCCATCCTGATTTAGGTTTTCCGTGATTTCCCTATATCGCTTCCGGCAAATGCCGAGATGGTTCCTTTGAAAGGGCATGGCCAACTTTCTTCCCCATTCTTCCCTAATCCGATGGGGCCGATGATCTCACTGTTTGGTATCCCCTCCCCCAAATCAGTCAACCAGTCAATCAATCTTGTCGACGCATCTAATCTGCATGACTGGTAAGTGAATGAGATATGCCTCCTTCCCCGATAAAGGTGTTCGTATGTATGTGAATTTGATCACTCCCAAAGAAATTATGAAAACTTAGTAGTATGGCACATAAGCTGCAACAAATGAACGCAAGTTTCGCAATCACAATGTTTCTCTGTGCTCTGTCAAAATATATGTGTTTAACGTTTTTGAAGTTGCGTTCCGTTTTGGAAGTCTTGACTCTTGTATTCCTTCGTTGTAGCATAGTTCACATCCTTTTGCTTGTTGTTTTCGTTTCTGTGATACGATCTATGTGGTATCTCGCCTGCTCTCACTGTTCATCACATTTACTTTCGACAGTAGCGTATTCTGACCACATGACTCATATTCTACAAACAATGTACAGTATGACAACTGCCAAGACTACAAAAAGAGAACAATCATTTCAATAACCGGAGGAACAGTCCATAATGTAGTCAATAATAAATAAATAGCACGAGGGAGGTTCGAACACGGCTTGCTCTCGTGGCAGTCCAACACCATGACCACTTGCACACGACGCAGGTGCTGTTTCAGCCTGGTCTTTATTGCACTTCTTGTGTTTGGACTGTTCACTGTTTCTATTTTGCGTTTTTTCACAGTTCAGTACACCTTCTTTCTGTTTCCATGCTTCATTTGTGTTCAGTTTTTGACTGGGGTATCCACTGGGCCATCTTACCCCTAAATCTGAGGGGAGTGGGATGGGAAGTTTCCCTTGTCAGTGACCTTTGCTACATACCAAGGGCGTACCCGGAACCTGATGGTGGAGGAGGAGGTAGCGATCTCATATTGGTTTCGTGGAAGGGAAAGTGTTGGAGGAATCGAAGTACAACTTATGGAAAAATAAAAGTGAAACATGTAGTGGCAGTGTGACTATTATCACCAAACATACTGGTAGTACCGTTTCATAATAGGCAATGCTCTCTACTGTTGCTGCAGCTGCAAACTAAAAACTATGTAAAACTATGTAGATTAGTCTAGCATGTGATTGCAGTACTGATACAGCTCCGACGGCTCAATTTTCAATTATTTGTGCGCTACTGCACAAATGATGCGGTAGTAGAACAGGACTTCTTGGCGGTATAACCACAAGATGTCACACAAAACGTTGTGATTGAAAGATGTTATGAAAACCGTTAAAAGTGCTGTAATTTTCATTCGTGCACGCGAACGTAATCAACGAAAATTTAAAGAACTGTTGAACGAATTGCAAGCTTGTTACGGTAATGATGTCCTGCGTACTACTGTCAGAGGGCCAAGTAAAGGAAAAGTGCAGGAACGGTTTGTCAATTTGAAACCTAAAATTATTTTATTCTTACAACACAGCAATAAAAATGGCGGGCACTTGCAGCTTATCTGTCCAATGTTACACATTAATTCAACAAAAGCAAATTGGAATTGCTAGGACCAAACAAGATAACTGGGTATATGACTAATAAAATATCTGCATATGAAGCCAAATTACAACTGTATATAAACAAACTTGAAAACAATGATTTGTCTAATTTTTCAACTGCTTCTATGCTCCAATCTGACCTAACTATCGCTGAAAGTATTTACGATGACATGGCGTTTTATTTGCAACAATATTTGCAATAAATTAAAAAATCCTATTTGTTTCATTCTGGTAGAGAACTCTTGGCATGTTGAAGACGATGATCTCAAATTATTTTGTCAATTTGCGTGTCATTTAACTTATCAGAGAAATGAAATAATCGATCTTTCAAGAGGACATACAGCATAAAGCTGAACTTATAGGACATGAATTTTGCAGATGAGAGCCTAGCAATTAGCCCAGCAAGATGACCAACTGACGAGGCCCAGAAACGGTCAAAAGACCAAATAGACATCGTTCAATGAGACGACCAACCGAACGACCAACCAGCGGTCGCTCCCGCTCCAATCTCCTTTCGTCGGACAGTTCATATGTGTGGCCAGCGGTCGGCAAGTACAGGCTGTCCGCGCCTCACTGGCGCTCCGTCCCCGACTCAACTCCATGTCTGTTCGGAACTCGGGAGACACGGCGACCCGGGTACACTGATTAGGACCCAGCTATGCAGAGGTAACACTTGCCCAGTGGCCACCCGACACCTCTACACAAGGAAGGAACCGACCCACGTCCGGCAAGATGACCAACTGACGAGATCCAGAAGCGGTCAAAAGACCAAATGCACGTCCCCAGATGAGACGAGCTACCGAACGACCAACCAACGGTCGTCCACGCTCCAGTCTCCTTTCGTCGGACAGTGCATGTGTGTCGCAAGCGGTCGGCGAGTACTGGCTGTCCGGACCTCACTGGCGCTGCTTCCCCGACTCAACACACGACACACGACGACCCGGAAATACCAGCGGTCGCTTCAGAGATAATATGGCACTGCTCTTATCGATAATCGCTGCTGCTGCCACTCACGGGCAGGTAAGACAGGAACTTAGTGACGCCAGCAAATCGAATTAAACGAAAACGAGGCGACAGAAACATAAAAACAAGATGACGAGCGATAAACGGCATGACCGCGAGCCACGCACGGCTCAACCATGCTGTGGGACTCTGATTTGCAGATGTTTGTAAGAACTTCCTGATTATGAGACCTTTGGGAGTTCATTCTCAAGTGATTGGAGAGTCGAACTGGTGATCCTTTCAGGAAATTCTCATGTGGCGTGTTAAGTGATTCGTGTATTGTTTCGCATAGAACATTCTTATTTTGAGTTCTGGAGGCATGTCAGCCTATTGTATACTCAGTTTTTAAACTATAAATCTAATCTCTGCAGTCATTTCAATTTATATTGTTACTTTGTAACATCTTCTTTTTCTATTGCACAACTGGCGCCCGTTTCTACAGTCTAGTGCATGAATCTCTAAAGCGTTCAACTGCGTTACCTCTGTCTGACCTCAGCTTCCAAATGGACAGCGCTTCTGAAATCTAATTACTGAAGATAAAAACCCTGTTTGCCGGCCGCTGTAACCGAGCTGTTCTAGGCGTTTCAGTTCGGAACTGCGCGACTGCTACGGTCGGAGGTTCGAGTCCTGCCTCGGGCATGGACGTGCGTGATGTCCTTAGGTTAGTTAAGTGTAGGTAGTTCTAAGTTCTAGGGGACTGATGACCTCAGATGTTGAGTCCCATAGTGCTCAGAGCTATTTGAACCATTTTTTTTAACCGTCCTTGCTTACTGGGAGCTGACGAGTTGTCGCTTCGGTGAGTAAAATAGAGATATTTCAACCGCTAGTCGACGGTTTACCAGGGTAGCAAGAAGAACGGAATGAGAAAGGGTTAGCTGCTCTGAGCGTCGCCCCAAATGGTGCAGTACATCAAAACAACAGCTGTCGGCTGTCACCCCATGGCCTCACGACACCACATGAGACTAGCAGGAGATAGATTCGCCGCTCTTACACCACACCAGCCACACATGCCTGCACGAGTACCAGTTCTGTCACGTGGCCAATACCCCCACCCCCTACTTGCCAAGGGCCTATCCACTGTCTGTGCACACTCATCGGCAGTGTGATTATTTTGTATTTATGATTCGTGCTTAATTGCAATATTAATTTGAATTTATTCCATATGCATTCGCATTTCCATTTATTACACCCTGCTTAATATCCACTGCTGGATAAAAGACTTCTAAGGACTGTATGTATTACAATCTACAGTTGTATGCATCCATACTACTCCTATACGTTTCTGATATCGACCACCCACCTACCATTGTGATGTCTTGTCCGTCTTACGTTTCCACTTAGAATTCAGTAAAAGAACATCTCTCTGCCATCAATTCGCGTACGAAACTCTGTTTCATTTTCTTTGCGGTCATGGTTACGTCCTTCACTCCACTTTGTTGCATCACCCATTCATTTATTTTCCTATCTCATGTATTAGAACCCGTCATCAATATTTCCTCCATCACTGAGAATTGTTCAGTATTACGGGCTTTTCGGAGTGAATGTCCATGACTGACTCCCATATGGCAAAAGTGATAAAACACGCTCACTGTAAGCGTTATCTTACATATAGATCGCAAAGCCATACTCGGTTTACCAAAATCGTTCCAGGCTGTTTTTCCTTTTTTATTTTATATCCTGCTGTCCATCCAGTCGTCTTCTGTTATCCTGAATGCCAGTAAAACCTGTTTCTATGATTTCGTTAGCAATTTGTACAGTTTTCTTTTGAATGTGTTGATTATACGTTTTTTTTAGTCTTGTGGTAATTGAGTCTCAGCAGTACTTTAGAACTTACTATATTAAGCTCTTTGATTCGTTTTGAAATTCATTTGCACAAGAGCCAAACAGCATGAGTTCGTTAACAAAACAAAGATGATTCAGGCTTCTTCTATTAACACATGTTTCTTCTTTCTTTTTCCAGTTCATTTACCTGCCAACATCCCCTAGGACACATGGGAATAGTTTTGATGATATCGAATATTCTTGCCCATCTAGAGCCCTTGTGACACTATACCCCTCCGATAAGAAAACAATATCACGAAGCCAAATGCAACCATATTGTCCCCGAAGTTTGGTGATATTAACGTTTATCTCGACCATTGGTCTTGTTTTTAATTTGGTTCTCTTTCAACAGGGATCGCGTCATATGATTTATACTGATGTTAAGTGCCACGGACAAGGTGTTAAGAATAAGCTTCCTTTAAATTCATTCTAGATTCGCGTCACTGTTTTATTCCTTACAATGTCGCAGCTTGTGAAAAAAGGTGTTACGAGTCCGTGGCGAATCGGTCTGCACACCTGGCTTCATCAAAGGACGGCATGAAAAAACGTTCTCCACGCCAACGACAGTTGATTGGAACAAAAACTGTTACTGCCAGTATTTTTTGTAACACTTTCTACAAACTGTTTGCTCATAAATTAACAGTTACTGAAAGCGAGCAAACTTGAAGTTTTCTTTAAGTCGACTTCGGTTTAACACTCGAATTTTTCGTAATGAATACATGAAAGAATAATGTTTCTCACACCCTGTGGCGAAAACTGAGCACCCTACGTGCCAATACATCATTGCGGGAAATCTACTCTCACTCCTCAGAAAGGGTGAACCTACTTAACAGTAACACAACAAATTTACCCATCTCAGTAGGATTAGTTTCTTGAAAAGAGCGGTTGAAACACATGAACTGTGTCACTATTAAAGTAGTCTGCTGGTCAGTATGTATCGCTTTGACCCACTTACTTCTGATGTTTTCTACCTCCGTTCTCAGGCTGCAGAAACACTACCTTTCCTCTAGTCACTATCACATAATTTATTAGAAAAGCAGTACAGTTGGGGAGTAATCAGTGAAATAAGGTTTTCCTTTTGGGGACTGTTGGTCAAAACTCAGCTCATAACTTTTTTGAATGAGCAATTGCAAGTATTCTGCAAACTTTGAAGGTGGCAGCAACAAAACCACGATCATCGCGTGGACGACTATGAACAGTTCGACTACTCGCTGTTACCTTCCCATCCGTGTTGGATTATAACTACTTTAACGGTGATGTCGCAATCTATAGTGTTATCTGAGTGGCACCCATATTTAACTATTTTACTGGCAACTGTAGGGCCGACCAAGTCCCGGTGAAGAGGAGCGTTAACTACTCGTAACTTTTCTGAGATCTCGAAGAATGCCGTAGTAACGATAGCTCCTGAAGTCGCTAGCGCCGACGGCGACTCCCTATGGCGTAGCTCTTCCACCTATACATACTTGCTCTGCCAACAAAGCCAGCCTCACACAGCTCTTCACTACCGTCTGACCACGAATGACTTCGGCAGCATTGGGTCCACCAGCTTACTTTTCATTGTACTAAGTCAGCTGTTTTTAATTAACAATAGCCGGTAGGTGTGGCCGAGCCGTTCTAGGCGCTTCAGTCTGGAACCGCGTGACCGCTAGGGTCGCAGGTTCTTCAGATGTTAAGTCCCATAGTGCTCAGAGCCATTTGAACCATTAACAATGGGTTATGCGTTTATTAAGAATCTGTAAGATTTGAATTTAGAAACTATCTTCCAAGGTTTTCGCCAATCCAGCGTTTTTGTTGTTTCGAATGAAGGACTCTCTACCACAACGTGAGTTATGCTTCATATATCTAAAGGCATCTATAATTGCAGCTTCTGATCAATATCAACCTTGCACAATATTTGTTAATCGAAATTTTGATAAAATAATTACAGCATTCCATAGGAGAATCTTTACACACGCCATTCATTGAAATCTTCATTTCATAGTCTTACGTTTGTTTTTGTATCACACCAGAAAAAATGTTCGGTATAAAAACAATGACTTTATCAACGCATTGCTTAAAAATATTTGCAAAGAAAATTCACAAAATAAGATACTCGTTATTAGGGCCAGCTAAATAGCAGCAATACACTTCAGTGTGATATAGGCACTTCACACCATTTCTCAAAATAGTCACCAAGCCTCTGCAAACAACAGTCGTTACTTTCTACCAGTCATTCGGCTTCTCGGCGGCAGAAAACCGCTCGTTAATAACAAAGCCACTCAAGAACTACTATATGAACTAGAAGTTTGCATTTGAAGTTTACGCTCACTCAAACTACTCGGTGCATGTAGCTCCGCGTAAGTCGAGCAGAAGTCAATACAGGCAATCTGTTACTCGTTCGAGCACCTCAAGCTCGAATTGTCCAGCCGTCTACTATAGTTGCCCGAATGCCGCTCAGCCGCCCGCTGTAGGACAATATGCATTAACGTAAGATGAATGAGAATGCGAAAGCGAAGTTCGATTACAAAGAATATATTCTGAGAAAGACAGTGGTCTTAACAATGTTTGGGAGTGATTTTCATTGTGACTGATAAGGATAACGGCTACATGTAATTTGATAACTGCTCTGACCTCCTATCCTACAGATCCTCCACCACACATCTGAAGGCACATGTCTGCAGAACACGACAAAGTGTAAGTTCTGAAGCATTATCAGTCTCAGTGAATTCTACAGTACCTGGAAAGGTGTACAAAAATGTATGCCAAAGATTTTCGTCCATTTACACACATTAATATTAGGTGTAGGATTTCGCGCTTTATGTCAGGACCTTGTAATCGTCGGTTCAGAACTACGACATGTAGATGTCTCTAACCTTATGCCTTTCCCCACCACAGTAGCAAGAAACACAGAAAGACACGCCATGAAATACGGGAGAGTATGATGCCCAGTATTATCCAGGCCACAGGCGTGAATACATTTGGATGAACAGCAGACACATGAACACATGAACCGATAACATCGGAAAATGTGTTACATGTGTATTATTGCGCACTTTGTTTATCAAGATTAGGCACTGTGAAATATAACCCCTAACCCTCGTTTCTGAGAAGTGAAAACAGAGTGGAATTTATTAAGAACTACATTGAGGAAAAATTATTTAAATTGTCAGGAGTAAATTTGCAGCATTTTACAAGACTTCATTTGTCGCTGATATAAGGCGATAATACACTCCTGGAAATGGAAAAAAGAACACATTGACACCGGTGTGTCAGACCCACCATACTTGCTCCTGACACTGCGAGAGGGCTGTACAAGCAATGATCACACGCACGGCACAGCGGACACACCAGGAACCGCGGTGTTGGCCGTCGAATGGCGCTAGCTGCGCAGCATTTGTGCACCGCCGCCGTCAGTGTCAGCCAGTTTGCCGTGGCATACGGAGCTCCATCGCAGTCTTTAACACTGGTAGCATGCCGCGACAGCGTGGACGTGAACCGTATGTGCAGTTGACGGACTTTGAGCGAGGGCGTACAGTGAGCATGCGGGAGGCCGGGTGGACGTACCGCCGAATTGCTCAACACGTGGGGCGTGAGGTCTCCACAGTACATCGATGTTGTCGCCAGAGGTCGGCGGAAGGTGCACGTGCCCGTCGACCTGGGACCAAACCGCAGCGACGCACGGATGCACGCCAAGACCGTAGGATCCTACGCAGTGCCGTAGGGGACCGCACCGCCACTTCCCAGCAAATTAGGGACACTGTTGCTCCTGGGGTATCGCCGAGGACCATTCGCAACCGTCTCCATGAAGCTGGGCTACGGTCCCGCACACCGTTAGGCCGTCTTCCGCTCACGCCCCAACATAGTGCAGCCCGCCTCCAGTGGTGTCGCGACAGGCGTGAATGGAGGGACGAATGGAGACGTGTCGTCTTCAGCGATGAGAGTCGGTTCTAGCTTGGTGCCAATGATGGTCGTATGCGTGTTTGGCGCCGTGCAGGTGAGCGCCACAATCAGGACTGCATACGACCGAGGCACACAGGGCCAACACCTGGCATCATGGTGTGGGGAGCGATCTCCTGCACTGGCCGTACACCACTGGTGATCGTCGAGGGGACACTGAATAGTGCACAGCACATCCAAACCGTCATCGAACCCATCGTTCTACCATTCCTAGACCGGCAAGGGAACTTGCTGTTCCAACAGGACAATGCACGTCCGCATGTATCCCGTGCCACCCAACGTGCTCTAGAAGGTGTAAGTCAACTACCCTGGCCAGCAAGATCTCCGGATCTGTCCCCCATTGAGCATGTTTGGGACTGGATGAAGCGTCGTCTCACGCGGTCTGCACGTCCAGCACGAACGCTGATCGAACTGAGGCGCCAGGTGCAAATGGCATGGCAAGCCGTTCCACAGGACTACATCCAGCATCTCTACGATCGTCTCCATGGGAGAATAGCAGCCTGCATTGCTGCGAAAGGTGGATATACACTGTACTAGTGCCGACATTGTGCATGCTCTGTTGCCTGTGTCTATGTGCCTGTGGTTCTGTCAGTGTGATCATGTGATGTATCTGACCCTAGGAATGTGTCAATAAAGTTTCCCCTTCCTGGGACAATGAATTCACGGTGTTCTTATTTCAATTTCCAGGAGTGTATATGAGGCGAATTCAAGTTCTAAGGCCTCCGATTCTTTTTCTCTGGACTGGAAAGAGATAGAAACATGCGCATTGTTTTAAAATGAGGCCGCGTTCATTGTCAATACGTCCCAGAGATGGCAGCACCGTACAGCAGATAGAATTTTACCGCCAGTGGCGAGAATGAGAACTGTTTTAAATACTTAAAATGGCGACGTTTTCCTTACTTGAACAGCGTGCAATCATTCGTTTTCTGAATTTTCGTGGTGTGAAACCAATTGAAATTCATCGACAGTTGAAGGAGACATGTGGTGATGGCATTATGGATGTGTCGAAAGTGCGTTTGTGGGTGCGACAGTTTAATGAAGGCAGAACATCGTGTGACAACAAACCGAAACAACCTCAGGCTCGCACAAGCCGGTCTGACGACATGATCGAGAAAGTGGAGAGAATTGTTTTGGGGGATCGCGGAATGACTGTTGAACAGATCGCCTCCAGAGTTGGCATTTCTGTGGGTTCTGTGCACACAATCCTGCACGACGACCTGAAAATGAGAAAAGTGTCATCCAGGTGGGTGCCATGAATGCTGACAGACGACCACATGGCTGCCCATGTGGCAAGTTGCCAAGCAATGTTGACGCGCAACGACAGTATGAATGGGACTTTCTTTTCGTCGGTTGTGACAATGGATGAGATGTGGATGCCATTTTTCAATCCAAAAACAAAGCGCCAGTCAGCTCAACGGAAGCACACAGATTCACGGCCACCAAAAAAATTTCGGGTAACCGCCAGTGCTGAAAAAATGATGGTGTCCATGTTCTGGGACAGCGAGGGCGTAATCCTTACCCATTGCATTCCAAAGGGCACTACGATAACAGGTGCATCCTACGAAAATATTTTGACGGAAAAATTCCTTCCTGCACTGCAACAAAAACGTCTGGGAAGGGCTGCGCGTGTGCTGTTTCACCAAGACAACGCACCCGCACATCGAGCTAACGTTACGCAATAGTTTCTTCGTGATAACAAGTTTGAAGTGATTCCTCATGCTCCCTACTCACCTGACCTGGCTCCTAGTGACTTTTGGCTTTTTCCAACAATGAAAGACACTCTCTGTGGCCGCACATTCACCAGCCGTGCTGCTATTGCCTCAGCGATTTTCCAGTGGTCAAAACAGACTCCTAAAGAAGCCTTCGCCGCTGCCATGGAATGATGGCGTCAGCGTTGTGAAAAATGTGCACGTCTGCAGGGCGATTACGTCGAGAAGTAACGCCAGTTTCATCGATTTTGGGTGAGTAGTTAATTAGAAAAAAAATCGGAGGCCTTAGAATTTGAATGCACCTCGTAGAAAGGCGTTGCAACACTCTCAGCATTATGCAGTCATTATATATGTTTTGAAGGCCGTCCTGAAACACATTTTCGATTACGGTTATTTGATAAATGAAGCTGCAGTGGTTTTTTCCACGACTTATGCTGCCAAAGATATCGTCCGTTTCAGGAAGAAAATTGTTGACATGAATTCGATGCAGACAAGCTTGTAGCAAGAAACAGAGAGTAGGTGAAACAGCTTGTTTAGAATGCTGCAGCCAGTACTTTGCCGTACCATTAAATTATGGAAATGCTTCCGAGAGAGATATCTCTGAAAAACTCACTGGTTACGATGACACTGTGATAGAACTCGTGACATTTTGAGACATTGTTTGTATGAAAGAAAATTTTTGGAAAATCCACAGGAAAAGTCGGAAATTTGGATGGTATTTTTGTATGTAAATCTCAATAAAAGCAGTATGACGGTCGGTTTGACAGATCTGCTGTCATAAGTTTTTATAATATATAAAATGTAACATTCACTTTGACGTTCTGCTGTCGTATGTTTTCATAACAACCAATTTCGCAGAGAATATTGATATTTTGCGAAAAATAATACAAGTGAAAGCGATATTTCTGTTTGTTATCGGTGATGACCATATCTTTAGTGTGTTTCAAAGATTGAATTGATGTCAGTTGGTGGTAATTTGTTATGCTGAAAACATTCAATTGACTTCATTTCGTGGTTTATTACTTAAAAACAAAAAAAAAAACAAAAAAAACGCCAACAGTTAGGCGTCGAAATATCGGTCAGCTTACGCGAGCTAACCACCTCATCGTCGAGTCAATGAGACTGACGAAGAACGTAGACAGCGTTTGGAGGCAAATCGAATAAGAATTTCTCAAGCGCGATCCATTATGACACCAGGACCACGGATACAGTCGAGTTTCCACTCGCTCAGCTGGAGTTTACGCACAAAATAATTTGGAGCGTCGACAAAACAGACAGCCAGAAGTAAAAATTAGAACTGAACATTTGGCGTTCAAGTACGATCCAACAGTCGATTACGCTGCAGATGTCAATGGTTGACTTCGGAGCAATGAACAATGTTTGTCAACATTGCAATGCTTTCAGGCTTCGACACGAACCTCTAGGATTATGTTTTGCGAGTGGAAAGCTCAAATTATCACAATTGACGCCAACACCAGAGCCAATAGCAACTCTGCTTCCTGGCCAAGACCAACGATCGAAGTATTTCTTGTAGAATATACGAATGTGCAACTGTTACTTCCGAATTAAGAACTACATTAATTATTTATTTTGAATGAATATTATCGAAGAACGAGGTTTAAACCCAACTTTTAAGGTTAACTCTTTTTCGACTGCATCACACATCACATATACAAACACACCACACAAACGAACATCAACGATTCACAAAGTTAACCGTTACGATGATTTATCCATTAACCGATATGTAGCAATATTTTTAATCGTGTTTCAGTCCGATTCCTAACAAAAGTTCATTATTCACTTGCAAGTTAAGAAACAAACAAAAAATTTAGCTTTATGAATTTTTATGTCTACCGTTTGATGAGTTGTCGAAACGAGGACACTCACTTATTTAATTACCCTAGATAATTTCATCAATTCGCCGTTGATATTTACTCGCAGGTCAAAATCGAAGCGGGGCGTCTGCCATATATACGTCTAAATCAGCAAAAATTGTGTACTGAAAAATACATTATCTGTATGATGCCAAGAAAGTAGACGGAAATGCAAATAAAGTTGGACGACTTATTATTTTGCCAGCGATCTATGCTGGAAGCCCAACGCACATCCACGAATACGCATGGCCTATGTGCGCCAATACGGTCGACCAGACATATTCATCGTTTTCACTTGCTACCCAAAATGGATCGAAATAACACAACTGTTACGACGTGGTCAATCATCCAACGATCGCCACGACATCACAGCGGGAGTATTCAAGCAGAAACTCAAAACGATCATAGAGCTGATTGCGAAACGTCATGTCTTCGGAGACGTGTGATGTTAGATGTACTCCGTTGAGTGGCAGAAAAACAGAACTGCCTCATGCACAGTTCTCCTGCGGATGGTCGAGATAATAAGACCGGATGAAACTGACGCCGTCATTTGCGCAGAAATACCTGATCCCGAAATAGATCCAGAGTTGTATGGACCGAGTGAGGATCACAATCCTGAATCGCCGGACATGATCGAAAACAAATGCTCGAAAGGTTATCCGCGCGCTTCGTTGGCTGACACAATCAAAGGCAATGAATGCTACCCCCCTAATCGTCATCATACTGTTGAGAATAACAGAATAACGATAACGTCGAAAGTCAAGAATAAGGACATTGTAATCGGCAACTGCTGGATTATTCCGTTTTCGCCACTGCTTTCGAGAACATTCAAAGCACATTGCAATGATGAGTGATGCTATTCTGTCACGTCCATCAAATACGTTTCCAAGTACGTCACGAAAGGAAGCGACAGGGATGTTTTTGGTGTTGCAGCTCCTGATGTCAACGATGAAGTTTCGCAATACCAGATGGAAAGACATGAGCAGCAATGTGGTGATTTGCAGAATATTTTCATTCTCCATAAACGAACGTCATCCTACTGTGGTACGCTTAGCCGCGCAGCTGGAGAATGGACAATGAGTTTATTTCACGGCAGCAAACGCAGTGCAGAGAGCCGAACGACCACCAGTGACAACGCTGACAACATACTTCGCGATATGGACAAGTGATCCATTTGCAACAATACTGTTGCACTCGGAGATGCGGATATATTTCACGTGGACTGCGTCATCAAAAAATTCCAACGTCGGAAACACGGAAAGTCTGTTCCCGGATACGTGGATGTATATTCAGCTGATGCATTGAGGCGCATTTAGACCGTTCATTCGAGCAATAACGAATGTTTTTACCAGCGTTTGCTTTTGGTTAATGCTCGTGGACCAACTTCACTTGAATTTTTACGAACTGTCAATGGTGAGCTGTGCGCAACATGTCTAGAAACCTGTCAGTGTTTACATTTGCTCGAGGATGACATTCATTGGGACCACACACTCGCTGACGCTTATATTTCGTTGCGGTTCATCAAATTCGATCACTTTTTGCCTTCATAATTTCAATGTGTTTCCCATCCAAGCCTCATCATTTGTGGAACAAATACAAAACCAGTATGGCTGAAGACATTCTGCATCGAGTGCGTACAATAGCGATTCACGACCGTGAATTTAGCGCGGAGATCCACAATGAGATATTGATTTCTATGGAGGATTTGTATTTTCTGATGCTCGGCAAGGTGTTGCATGGCGCATTCAATCGAGAAACTGAGTAAGAACCACAATACGATCGCGATGCTTTGATTCGATTAGTACGAGCACAGGTCTCACTTTTGAATCACCGGCAGAAAACCGCGTACGACAACAGTCAACGACGAATAAGGAGGTATCTTCTTCTTCGATGCACTTGGTGGAAGCGACGAAACGTTCACAATGTCATCAATTTTAGTTTTGATTGACGCACAAAGTCAAATAGCGCTGGCCGTGGTGGCATCATTTGGGATCGCTGCCACAGTGCTAGGAGGAGGACGAACATTATTCTGCGCTCAAACGGCCACAGAATTTGAAAACGATAGATGAACCGACATGCATGATTGCCTGAAACTGGAAAAACTTGGAAGTTTGTGGTGAGGTCCTTTGGGATCAAACTGCTGAGGTCATCGGTCCCTAGGCTGACACACTACTTAAAACTAACTTACGCTAAGGACAACACACACACCAGTGCCCGAGGGAGGACCCGAACCTCCGACCGACGGCTACGTTGCGCCGCGCCTGAAATTCATCAATGGTAAAAGTACTACTGAACAGCAGAATTATCGTTTGGGATGAGTATACATTGGCGCACATACGAGCACAGGAGCTCTCAATCGAGCGTTGAGAGGTTTGCGCAATAATCTGGAGCTCTTATGAGGTACAATGATTGTGTTGGCCGGTGATTGTCGCCAAACACTGCTAGTCATACCAGTATCAACAGTTGCCGTTGAAATAAACGCTTTCTTGAAGTCATCGACTTTATGGAGATACGTGAAAAGTCTCAAGCTTACAACGAATATGCGAGTTGCATTACAAAATAACGAATCGGCGGAAGTGTTCTCCAAGTAATTATTAGACATTGGCAGTGGAATAATTCCGCTTGATCCTTCGATTGGCCTCATTCCGTTTCCACCTAATTTTCGTCAATTCACAACATCGAAAGAAGAACTGATCACAAAAGTGTTCCCGAGCTCTGCTGGAAATTACAAAGACCATGTATGGTTGAGCGAATGAGCCATTGTTGACAGCAAAAAATAAGGACGTAGACGAACTGAACATAAAAAATTTTAGTCAAATCGCTGGCCGATTATATTCATTTACTTCGATTCATTCCATTATCGATCCAGATGGTGTCGTCAATCATCCATTTGAATTCCTTTTATTCACTGAATTTGCCAGGAATTCCACCACACAATTTGCAGCACAAAGTTGGCTCGGTGATAATCATGTTACGCAGTCTGATCCAACCGAAACTATGCAATCGAACAATACTTGCTGTTAAGAGGCCGATAAACAACGTGACTGAAATATCGATAATCATAGGAAAGCTTAAAAAGCGATAGTGTTCTGATGCCAAGAATTCTACTTGCCGTTTCAATTGAAGCGTGTCCAGTTTTCTATTGCCTTGCATTCGCAGTGACGATTAATAAATCTCAATGGCAGTCATTGGGAGTGTGTGGAATAAACCTTGAATTGCCGCGTTTGCAATCCACAAGCAAGAGCGGGCAGCGCCACACCTCCAGAAAGACAGCGTTCAGCGCCCCCTGTCAACGATGATTTGACCGGCCGCTCATCGCTAACCGACCCAGTTCGGTTGCAGACATCGAGAGCATCATTGTTGAGTAACAGAAAGACGATACTTAGCCTTCGCTCTACAAGTAGTAATAGTGTGTAAAAGTAATAAATAAGGTAAGAGAGAGGCGGAGGAAGAGATGGACAGAGAATGGAGGAGGAAATGGATGTAAACAAGGGGAAGAAGGATCTACATCTACATCGACATCGACATCCATACTCCGCAAGCCATCTGACGGTGTGTGGCGGAGGGTACCTTGAGTACCTCTATCGGTTCTCCCTTCTATTCCTGTCTCGTATTGTTCGTGGAAAGAAGGATTGTCGGTATGCCTCTGTGTGGGCTCTATCTCTCTGATTTTATCCTCATGGTCTCTTCGTGAGATATACGTGGGAAGGAGCAATATACTGCTTGACTCTTCAGTGAAGGTATGTTCTCGAAACTTTAACAAAAGCCCGTACCGAGCCACTGAGCGTCTCACCTGCAGAGTCTTCCACTGGAGTTTATCTATCATCTCCGTAAGGCTTTCGCGATTACTAAATGATCCTGTAACGAAGCGCGCTGCTCTCCGTCGGATCTTCTCTATCTCTTCTATCAACCCTATCTGGTACGGATCCCACACTGCTGAGCAGTATTCAAGCGTTGGGCGAACAGGCGTACTGTAACCTACTTCCTTTGTTTTCGGATTGCATTTCCTTATGATTCTTCCAATGAATCTCAGTCTGGCATCTGCTTTACCGACGATCAACTTTATATGATCATTCCATTTTAAATCACTCCTAATGCGTACTCCCAGATAATTTGTGGAAGTAACTGCTTCCAGTTGCTGACCTGCTATATTGTAGCTAAATGATAAGGGATCTTTCTTTCTATGGATATGGACAGAGACATGAGGTAGGAGGAAATGGATAGAGTTAGTGTGGAATAAGAGATATACAGGGAACGGGGGAAAGGTGGTGGATAGATATAGGGGGAAGGGAGGAGGAGATGGACAAAGGGATAGGAGAGGTGCACACCAATAGAGAGAAAGGGGGCGAAGGAAATTAGGGTGAATATCCGATTCCCATACATATTTAGTAATTGCGAAGCATTGCCGTGATCACTGGTCTGTAAATATTTATTTAGTGCCTTTGAGAGAATGCCTGCAGTGCACAGTAGCCAAAGAAATGAAGCCTCTGTTGTCGGAGTGGGTAGACTGTGTGCCATGACATAGTAATCTACCGATGAAGCTTACCTTGTATTTAATCGTAATGCATCGACTGCGCACTAACCAGAACAGCGCTGCAAAACGGCATCAAGAAGGCGTTGACACGCACGCCTATGGAAAGAGTTCAGTACCCCCTGCCAATGTTGATTTAACCACCCATGACTGGTCGGCCCAGATCGGTCGCGGACTTCGAGACTATCAGTACCGAGTAATAGGAAGACAATACTTAGCCTGTATTCGGCGAGTGGTAATAGTGTGTAAAAGTAATTGCATGTGGGAGGCCCAGGAAGCACATCAACCCACCTCATACGTTACGTTTCTTTCGTTTTTGGTAATAAAGTGTTCTATTAATCAGGTAGTGTACAGATCATTTTGAATTCCTACCACCAGCCATTCAACTTCTCTGCTTCCTTGTTTGGGTCGGTGCTGACTCCCTCAGTAACCGACACAACAATGACGACTATGATCCTCTAGAGAGGTGAAAGTGTAACTGTACTCTCTTTCTCAAGCAATCTAATTTAGCGATAAGAATGTCTTGTGTTCCAGCCTCTAATGTGACCAGCGAAAGAAATTTCAGTGTAGCATGGAAATTTATAAGTTGACAGTGAATCTCCAAACTGTTTCCATATTTTCTTCATGGCATAAAGCAAGTTACAATGAAGCCCCAAAGAAACCAATATAGGCATGCGTATTCAAATACAGAGATATGTAAACAGGATGCATACAGCGCTGCGGTTGGCAACGCCTATATAAGACAACAAGTGTCTGTCACACTTATTAGATCGGTTACTGTTGCTACAATGGTAGGTTATCAAGGTTTAAGTGAGTTTGAACGTGGTGTTATTGTCAGCGTACGAGCGATGGCTCACAGCATCTCCGAAGTAGCGATGAAGTGGAGATTTTCCCGTATGACCATTTCACGATTGTACCATGAATATCAGGAATGCGGTAATACATCAGATCTCCGACATCGCTGCGGCCGGAAAAAGATATTGTAAAAACGGGGCCATCGACGACTGAAGAGAATCGTTCAACGTGACCGAAGTGTAACCCTTCCGCAAGTTGCTGCAGATTTCAATGCTGGGCCATCAGCAAGTATCAGCGTGCGGACCATTCAACGAAACGTCATCGATATGGGCTTCCAGAGACGAAGGCCTACTCGTGTGCCCTTGATGACTGCACGACACAAAGCTTTACGCCTCGCCTGAGCCAGTCATCACCGACATTGGACTGTTGATGACTGGAAATATGTTGCCTGGTCTGACGAGTCTCGTTTCATATTGCATCGAGTAGATGGACGTGTACAGGTACAGAGACAGCCTCATGAATCCATGGACTCTGCATGTCGGCAGGGGACTCTTCAAGCTGGTGGAGGTTCTGTAATGATGTGAGGCATGTGCATTCTAGATACGACTCTGATGGGTAACACACGTACGTAAGCATCCTCCCTCATCACCTGCATCCATTAATGTCCATTGTGCTTTCCGATGGACATGGGCAATTCCAACAGGACAATGCGACACCCCACACGTCCCGAATTGCCACAGAGTGGCTCCAGGAACACTCTTCTAAGTTTAAATACTTCTGCTGGCCACCAAACTCCCCAGACATGAACATTATTGAGCATATCTGGGATGCCTTGCAACGTGCTGTTCAGAAGAGATCTCGACTCTCTCGTACTCTTACGGATTTATGGTCAGCCTTTCAGGATTCATGGCGTCAGTTCCCTCCAGCACTACTTCAGACATTAGTCGAGTCCATGCAATGTCGTGTTGCGACACTTCTGCGCAGTCGTGGGGGCCCTACACGATATTAGGCAGGTGTACCAGTTTCTTTGCCTCTTCAGTGTATGTCTACAGCGTGACTGATCTCAGTATTGTTTCATCAGCTGGTGTATTTTGCCAGGAGCGACGCCAGCCCGCGGACACGCGGAGCTGCTATTGAAACAATTGCAACAGCAGCGCGGAGATCGCACCAGACCGGACTGCCTCTGCCCTTCCCTTCCCGCGGTGCCTCGTTCGACCATAGCCTGCTTCGAGCGTTTGAACTCGGCCAAGCCATTCCCGAGCGCGTCGGGCTTGCGCGAGTATGGTGCAAATGGCTCTGAGCACTATGGGACTTAACTCCTGAGGACATCACAGATATGCCCGAGGCAGGATTCGAACCTGCGACCTTAGCGGTCGCTCGATTCCAGACTGAAGCGCATAGAACCGCTCGGCCACACCTGCGGGCCGCGCGAGTATGAGCGAGCAAAATGCCCAATTTGCAGACCTCTAATGTGAACGTCCGCATCGTTGGAAACAATGGCGGCCTGTTATCGTGTGCTAATGTGTTACAGCGCACAGAAAATATCCCACTAAAATCATGCCATTTCGGTTCTAGTGCGAGCTGGAATTACTATATTTCTCTTAGAATGCGAGCCTGAAATTGTAGTAAAATTACACAATTTTTCTTCGAATGGGTGGTGGTATGTAAATAAAACGGACGAAAACATATTTTGTAGTGCTCTCTCCGCGATAACTAGAAACTAGCGTCGAATGCTGAAACGGCAATCAACCCAGCTAACTTAGAAAAGGGATGCAGCTGTTTGTCTTTGAGTGCGCATGCTCTGATCTGACGTCATCCCTTCTGACACTTCGAGTACAACGTTGCTGACAGCATCAGGTCAGTATTTTTCTCTTTTGAAATTGCGTGTAGTGTATTGTGCAAGTGTAGAGCATCACGACTTTTTAAAGAACCCTTCATTGTTCTGACGACACTGAGCGAGTGGCATAATGCGCAGACTGGAAGTTTGCACTCCCGGCTTTGGTTCCCACTCATACCAATAATTTTCTTTCATTTTATTTTATTCCTAGCAATGTAAAACTGTTAGTTGTAAAATATAAATAACATTTCAGTTTATAAACAAAAAATTAATAGATTCGATTTAGTTATGATTATTAGTCTTGTAAGTGGAAATGCTACAGGCAAGATGATGCTAAAACAAGCGAGTATGTGAGGTAATTTAGCATGAAAGTGTTTTCCGCGGATAAACTGCCAAAAAGGCCCTTCTCCGGTAGATCTTTAGAGAAGAAAGTGAGATTTAAAGAGTAAGGTAGATGTGCTTCAAAGATAAATATAACGACAAAGAACGAGGCTCAGTGATTTGGTTTATGTACCGCTGAAAATTTCGAAACACTTGCAAAATATTTTGATCAGCTTCTTAATTGTCCAGAAAAATCCATAAGCTAGAACACTCAAAACACTCACGAAAACCTAGAAGAGAGTTTACCCCCAACTATCAAAGCAATTGAAGACGTTATTAAAACCTTACAAAGCTAGAGTGGAAGACTCTATTGCAGCAGAACTTCGGAAATGTTTTCTACCAAAAATAAAAAATCAGCTAAAATTAATATTTGAAATTAAATACTATTATTGATTCTGAACAAAAAATTTCAAAATAATAAAACTGAAACTAATAACATATTTTAGTCTCCCGTTATTACATGAAAGTATTTTAATTCACTTGATAGCTTCCAGCAACAGAAATAAGTTTTGTTTTCAATTGACGTGAGAGCCATAAACGAAGAGAAAACAGTAAAATCACAAAGCATAAACATGGGTCACGTGGAGAACTCACCCCACTACGACTCAGATTACTCTGTCCGTGTGCGAATCTGGCGGCTTGGGCGGACCAGAAAAACTTTTCTGGGTAACATCTGGCTGCGTGCTATTACTGCTCTGACAACTAACAGCCACACTTCTAGTAGCCACAAGCAGGAGAAGGCAATGCTCATACGCAACTGCTCAGACGAACTGAGAACCTTAATATATACCCAGTTCAGTGTATGGGTTGTTTTTTTAACTGCGCCTAACAGTTTTCTCTCAAACATCTCACATAATTTACTATCTGATGTTTTCTGCATGATCATAACTGTGCCATGAAGTAGACTATGCATATGAGTATAGACTTTCCGTTTGGCTTCTACGTGTCTACACTTCAATATCTGACGTGCTTCCCAGGGGAAAATAAACATTAATGGCTTGCTTGTGGCACGCATAACTTCGTGATACTAATTAACCTAAAAACATACTACTTGTAATATCTATATTTATTAGTCTGCACATTAAGTAAATACTGAAGTAGTGTTACTTAGTACGCTGGCCTCAGCAATCAGTAGAAACGTCTGCACTTATGCTCACAACACTCTGTACTTATGAGAGGGTTCGAAAGAATAGGTGCGAAACAACACTGTGAGTATAACTGGTCTTAAACACCAGAGGCCTTAGCACAGGTATCCAAAAGATTCGCTGATCCCAAAATTCCTGTTGCTGTCACACGAGCCAGTCCTCCACTGTGTCCTTCAGTTCATCATCTGAGTTGAAGCGCTTCACTTTGAGATGTTTTTTCAATGGGCCAAACACGTGGAAGTCTCAGCGTGACATTTCCGTGCTGTAGGGCGGATTCTCAAGCCGCTACCGCTCGAACTTGGCCAATACACTTTGTGTGAGCTCGGAGACGCGTGGAAGCATGTCATTGTGGCGCGGAATCACTCCCTTCGTGAGCAGTCCGGGCCGTTTGATCTTGATGGACTTGCAGAGGCTACGGTGTGTCTCACTGTACACGTCACTATTAGCAGTTTGTCCGTGCTCGAGGATTTCGATGAGTATCGGACCGCGGTCGAAAAAGGTGGTGAGCATCACCTTGCCTTCTGAGAGCACAGCTTCGAATTTTTTAGGGAGAGGTGGCGACCCTACATACGCGTTCCTATATGTTTCACAACGTTATCAAAAAGCGGCATATGCAAATTTCAGGGGATTTGAGCGCTATGACATTTCACACCTTTTCATTTGAACATTTTTAATACGAGGTATGTCGTCCACAAAATAAGTTCCGTTTGGTTATACAAAACAAACATGTACAGATACAGAAAAAATATTTATTGTACAAATATCTACAAATATTAAACTACTTTTCTACAAAGCTTCCGAAGTTTTGTAGACACTAGTCATAGAGTGGTACAAGTTTTTGTATGCCTTCTTCATAGAAGGTTGCCGCCTGTATATTCAACCATGTGGTAACATGTTCTTTCAGCTCGTCATCATCGTTGAAGAGTTGACCACCAAGGACAAATGGTTCAAATGGCTCTGAGCACTATGGGACTTAACTTCTGAGGCCATCAGTCCCATAGAACTTAGAACTACTTAAACCTAACTAACCTAAGGACATCACACACATCCATGCCCGAGGCAGGATTCGAACCTGCGACCGCAGCGGTTCCAGACTGTAGCGCCTATAACCGCTCGGCCACCCCGGCCGGCCCACCAAGGACAGGTTTCATGTGTAAGAAGATATGAAAGTCGCTAGGAGCGATGTCCGGGCTGTACGGAGGATGATCAAACGCGTCCCAGTGAAATTCCCGTAAGAGTTGGTCACATTCGCCGTGAGAGGTCGGACATTATCGTGGATAAAAACAATACCTTTTGACAGTTATCCTTCACGCTTGTTCTGTATTGCGTGGCGCAAATTCTTAATGGTCTCGCAGTAACCATGTAAATTGATTGATTGTCCTCGTGGTAAGAAATCAATCAGAAAAATGCCTTTTCTGTCCCAAAAAACGATGCACATGACTTTTCGAGGTGTCAAGATTTGCTTAGGCTTAACCTTCGTTGGGGATGAAGTGTGCCTCCATTCCATTCATTGGCGTTTTGTTTCAGAGGTGTCGTACAATACCCAAGTTTCATCCCCCGTATCTATCCGAGAAAGAAAACCATCGCCTTCTTCATTCCATTGTGTCAAAAAACAACGGATGGGCAGTGCACTTCAGTTTTTATGTTGTTCAGTAAGAATTTTGGGTACCCAACGTGAGGAAAGTTTTCGAAATTTCAGTTTTTCAGTAACAACTTCATGAATTTGTGATCGTGAGATTTACGGAACTTTCATAGCAAGGACACTAAGTGTAAACTTACGGTTGTGCTTAATCTTCTCTTCAATGGTGTGGACCAGTTCATCAGTAACCACAGACTGGCGTACACTTCATTATTCATCGTGCAGTTGATCACGTCCTTCATTGAACAGTCTGACTCATCTTCTAACCGTTGAATCACTCATAGCATTTTGTCAGCAAACCTCGCAGGTTTACCGATGAATCTCCTTTGGTTTAACTTTCTTTGCATTTAGAAAACGAATCACAGATCTGATTACAAACGCGGCGGCATTTTCAGTTACGGCTGACGTTATGAAGAAGCACTACAAAGCACACGTCGGCAGCAGCGATCTGAAAATGGCGTACATGTCTTCTCCTTGAGTCAGAGTAACTGCCGCGCATGCTCGGAACTGCGATTGTAGCGCTGCCGCGGATAGAAATAGAAACGGAACTTACTTTGTGGACGACTCTCGTACACTCGGAATAACGCGCCAGGCAACAACTCTATAAGCAACACCGATTTGAAACAGTTGCCCAGGAAGACAACTGTTCTCCTTACCCGAATTTTCAATAGCTGTCTTCTACAGGGATATTTTCCTACGGCATGGAAGACGATTCGAGTAGTTCCAATACCCAAGCCAGGTAAAGACCTAGAAGAACCCAACAGTTACCGGCCAATTAGCCTCTTGCCGACCCTTGGCAACGTGCTCGAGAGAGTACTGTTGAAGAGGCTCCAAGACACGCTTACAGCGCATGAAGTTATACGACCCGTACAATTCGGTTTCAAGGACAAGTTATCTGCCGAACTTCAACTTCTACGGATTACCGGACGGATACAAGAAGGATATAACAAGCAGCACTTCACGATTGGTGTATTCCTTGACATCGAAAAAGCTTACGATAAGGTGTGGCACTCCAACCTTATTGTCAAACTGTATCGCACTACCCCTATTGCGGATTGTTACGTTGGACTCATAGACAGCTTTCTGCAGGACAGGGAACTGTATGTGCGAGTCAACGATAAAAACTCCGAAATGAAACTCATTTCCGCAGGGCTCTGTCCTTTCGCCTCTGCTTTTCAACTTATATGTAAATGACATCCCAACAGTTCCCATTGTTACGGCGAGTTTTCATGCGGACGATACGGCCTTTCTGACAACTGGACGACATTTGGACCAGCTAATCGCTAGGATGCAACGGCAACTTGCTGTAATGGAACGCTGGGCGCTGCAAAATAAGATAACGATCAACCCGATGAAGACGGCAGCCGTTATGTTCACAGGGAGGAAACCAGTTCTGAACGACAGACTCCAAATAGCTGATCAATTAATCCCATGGTCGCCAGGAGTGAAGTACCTCGGTGTCTACCTTGACAAAAAATTACTCTTTACTCAGCATACTGACGACAAGAAGACAGCAGCCCATAAGATGGCCAGGTCATTGAGTCTGTTCCTGAAGAGTCAGGATGTCAACGCTAAGGCTAAATTGTATATGGCAATGGTGGAACCGACAGTGTTACACGGCTCCACCTCATGGGGAACTACGTGCGTCTATAACTACAACAAACTCCAAACGCTGCAAAACATTTGCTATTGATGGATCACAGGAGCTCCATAGTGGACAAGAAACGTCGACAGCCGCACCGCACTCCACGAGACCACTATACAAGAGTACGTCCATGACAAGGCTCTACGAGTTTTTGACAAAATCGATTCCCTTAGGGTCGAAGTTCGACAATTACAATCGATAGGAATGATAAACCCCGCAAGATGGCACAAGTATCGAGTTCCGAAGTCAATAACGTTTTACTCCGCCCCCCCCCCCCCGCCCCCTCCCATAGGCGATATGTCATAAGACAAGGAAGCAGTCACCCATAACAGCGTAGACACGTCTCACCCTCCAGAGGAGATAGACATCACCAAAGACTGCAGGCTAAGGACCCATTGAGTGCCCAAACCTAATTTTTTTTCTTTATTGTGATTTCATTCCCCTGCCCCATGTGGGCAGGGGAGGGCTGTCAGTGGCACAATCCGCCGCTCTTCAGCCGAGTGACACAACAACTAAAACAAGAATAAAATGATACACGCATAAGGCGGAAAAAAGGGGAACATAAAACAGAGTAAGGGGAGAAATTGGAGGTAAAAATACACTGACATAGAGACATTCTTGGGGGACAGTTGAAAAAGTCACCATAAAGTTAAAAAACACAGTTGGCGATTCTTAAAACACAGAGAAGACACTGAATGCGCATGCACAGGTTAAAAGTCGACCACAGTATTAAAAATACTCTGGAACAACACATTTAAAACCCACTTGGAGCACACATGACGAAGAATAAAACTGCCAGGAGGGACCTGCCGAGGTTAAGGTAAGAGAGGATGGAAAAGGAGGGGAGAGCAAGGGGCAGCAGGGGAAGCGGCGGGATGAAGAGAGTAGGGGCGTGTGCAGGTACACTAAGAGGCAGGAGACACGTGGGGCAGGAGATGAAGAGAAAAGACAAGGCAAGAGGAAGTGCAGAGACACTGAAAGGGGGCACAAGAGAGGAAAGGGGAATAGGAGGGGGAAGCTGCTCAGGAGGAGGGAGGGTGAGGAGAGGGAGCCCTGAGGAGGAGGCAGGAAGATGGGGTTACAGTTGGTAGGAAGGGTAGATGTCAGGGCGAAGCTCATCATGCAGGAGGGGTAGATGGTGGAAGTTCCATTGGGAAAGGAAATGGAGGGTGTGGAGATGAAGAGAGGGTGGGACACAGCGGTAAAGGTGTAGCAACTAGTTTGGGGTGGAGAGGAAAAGAGACACCAGGGGGTGAGGGGGATCAAGGTGGCGGACAATATATAGTGTGCAGATGTGTTCAAGGACAAGTAGAAGGTGGGGGAAGGGGATGAACTCGTAGAGGATGCGCGAAGGGGACGGAAGGCGGATGCAAAAGGCGATGCGGAGCGCACAGCGTTCGAGGATTTGGAGGGCTTTATAGAACCGGGGAGGGGTGGAAATCCAAGCTACCCTGGCATAACAGAGGATGGGGCGGATCAAGGATTTGTAGGTGTGAAGGATGGTGGAAGGATGCAGACCCCACGTCTGGCCGGATAGGAGTTTCAGGAGGTGGAGGCAGTTCTCAGCTCTGTGTTGGATGGTAAGGAGATGGGGAGTCCAAGTGAGGTGGCGGTCGAGTGTGAGGCCAAGGTAGGAGTGAAGTGGATAGGACGGACATAAATGGTGAGGTAGAAATCGTGGAGCCGGAAGGAGCGGGTGGTGCGGTCTATGACGATCGCCTGCCCAAACCTAACTGAATGTGTAATAAATAAAGTGTTTTCCTTTTATCCTTACATCCCAACCTAGAAGAATAAGTCATCAAGGAGATCTCTTCAATCCACACTACACAGTATAAACAGGATGTTGCAAAAAGGTACAGCCAAACTTTCAGGAAACATTCCTCACACACAAAGAAAGAAAATATGTTACGTGGTCATGTGTCCGGAAATGCTTACTTTCCATGTTAGAGCTCATTTCATTACTTCTCTTCAAATCACATTAATCATGGAATGGAAACACACTGCAACAGAACGTACCAGCGTGACTTCAAACACTTTGTTACAGGAAATGTTCAAAATGTCCTCCGTTAGCGAGGATACATGCAGCCACCCCCCATCGCATGGAATCCGTGATGCACTGATGCAGCCCTGGAGAATTGCGTATTGTATCACGGCCGTCCACAATACGAGCGCGAAAAGTCTCTACATCTGGCACCGGGGTTGCGTAGACAAGGGCTTTCAAATGCCCCCATAAATGAAAGTCAAGAGGGTTGAGGTCAGGAGAGCGTGGAGGCCACTGAATTGGTCCGCCTCTACCAATCCATCGGACACCGAATCTGCTGTTGAGAACCGTACGAACACTTCGACTGAAATGTGCAGGAGCTCCATCGTGCATGAACCACATGTTGTGTCGTACTTGTAAAGGCACATGTTCTAGCAGCACAGGTAGAGTATCCCGAATGAAATAATGATAACGTGCTCCATTGAGCGTAGGTGGAAGAGCATGGGGCCCAATCAAGACATCACCAACAATGCCTGCCCAAACGTTCACAGAAAATCTGTGTTGATGACGTGATTGCACAATTGCGTGCGGATTCTCGTCAGCCCACACATGTTGATTGTGAAAATTTACTATTTGATCACGTTGGAATGAAGCCTCATCCATAAAGAGAACATTTGCACTGAAATGAGGATTGACACATTGTTGGATGAACCATTCGCAGAAGTGTACCCGTGGAGGCCAATCAGCTGCTGATAGTGCCTGCACACGCTGTACATGGTACGGAAACAACTGGTTCTCCCGTAGCACTCTCCATACCGTGATGTGGTCAACGTTACCTTGTACAGCAGCAACTTCTCTGACGCTGACATTAGGGTTATCGTCAACTGCACGAAGAACTGGCTCGTGCATTGCAGGTGTCCTCGTCGTTCTAGTTCTTCCCCAGTCGCGAGTCATAGGCTGGAATGTTCCGTGCTCCCTAAGACGCCGATCAATTGCTTCGAACATCTTGCTGTCGGGATACCTTCGTTCTGGAAATCTGTCTCGATAAAAACGTACCGCGCCACGGCTATTGCCCCGTGCTAATCCGTACATCAAATGGGCATGTGCCAACTCCTCATTTGTAAACATTGCACTGACTGCAAATCCACGTTCGTGATGAACACTAACCTGTTGATGCTACGTACTGATGTGCTTGATGTTAGTACTATAGAGCAATGAGTCGCATGTCAACACAAGCACCGAAGTCAACATTACCTTCCTTCAACTGGGCCAACTGGCGGTGAATCAAGGAAGTACAGTAGATACTGACGAAACTAAAATGAGTTCTAAGATGGAAATAAGCGTTTCCGGACGCATGTCCACATAACATCTTTTCTTTATTTTTGTGTGAGGAATGTTTCCTGAAAGTTTGGCCGTACCTTTTTGTAACACCCTGTATAAGAAAAAAAAAGACCCTCGTACATAGCCTCTGTATCACCATATTTCCGAGTAAACAGCACAGTTTTCACCGGCCCTTGCCCGTTAGGCGCCTTCGCCCCTCGCCGAGCGCAGCGCTGATGAGCCGGCAGCCGACGCGCTGAGCCGCCAGATGGAGTGGATTACGGCGGTGCTGTCGCTGGTGGCGCTGGCGCTGGTGGCGTTCCTGGCGGCGCGCGCGCGCTACTACGGCTACTGGGCGCGGCTGGGCGTGGCGTCGACGCGGCCGCGGCTGTTCCCGCTGGGCGACACGTGGGCAGCCGCGCTGCGCCGGCGCTCGCCGGGCGAGGCGCTGGCCCGCCTCTACCGCCGCCTCGCGCCGCTGCCCGCCGCCGGCGTCTTCCTGCGCACCACGCCGGCGCTGCTCGTGCGCGACCCGGACGTCGTCGCCGCCGTGCTCGACACCAACTTCGCCTGCTTCGCCGACCGGCACATGAGGACCCGCGACAGTGACTCCTTGGTGCGTACGTTCTCCCACACAGTTTGCCTGGAAGCTCCGTGTTTTCTATTCTTGTCGTTGTTGTGGTCTTCAGTCCGAAGACTGGTTTGATGTATATCTTCAAAATGTTCAAATGTGCGTGAATTCCTAAGGAACCAAACTGCGGAGGTCATCGGTCCCTAGACTTACACACTACTTAAACTAACTTATGCTAAGAACAACACACACACCCGTGATACACCCGCTGGGCAGAACAGGTAATAGGATTGTGGAAAGGGCTAAGGGTTGAAGTCAGTTTCTGCTTATAATCGTCATTTATTGTAATTTAGCAACTCTTTCACGGCTGAAGGCCTCCAACAAGAAATCTTAACAATATAAAAATCCAATTAAGATAGCAATAAAATAATTTAAAGAAACAACATATGCAAGGTGCAATACCAATGGCTGAAGACCCCAATCAAACTTCAAAATTCAAAATATATTACCATAAAATCCTCAAGAGGGTAGGACGTCAAACGGGCTGACTTGGAGCAGGAGAGGCACCAGAGGACATTTTAATTTCCACTGTCTATACTTTTACAAGTAAATTCATAAAACTTTGTCAGCGTGACCATGAAGGATTCAGAATTCACACTCGTAGCAGCGGAAGTTCAAAAACATAACAAAACAATTTTTTTTTACATGTTAAATTTCATCATTTTTTCAGTTACTATTGGCTGCATTTGTTGCTATAGGTACATTTTTCTTAATAAGTAAGAGAGACTGTTCGATGAATTTTGCACAGCATACAAAACATACTTACAGGTGTCTGAAACTCTAGAATCTATTTAATTTATGAAAAAATGTACGAGCTGTTGCGTTTTAAACTTTATGTTTAGAAAAAATCAAATTTTGTAGTTAATTATCTCAATTTTTACCACTTTTTTTAATAGAGTTGGAAAATTCTAGAGTTTCATATACCTGTAAGTATGGTTTGTATGCTGTGCAAAATTCATCAAAGAATCTCTCTTACTTGTGAAGAAAAATGTACTTATAGCAACAAATGCAGCCAACAGTAAGTGAAAAAATGATGGAATTTCATATCTAAAAAAAATTTATTTTGTTATATTTTTGCACTTCCACTGCTATGAGTGTGAATCCTGAATCCTTCCTGGTCATGCTGACAAAGTTTTATGAATTTATTTGTAAAAGTATAGACAGTAGAAAATAAAATTCCCTGTGGTGCCTCTCCTGCTCCAAGTCGGCTCCTTTGACGTCCTACCCCCCTTGAAGGCAGAAGGCCGCAGTGTTTAAGCTTGAAAGATAAATTTAAAAATTAATTTGCAGAATGTTAAGAAACAAACAGTAACCATAAGGCTAAAATTTAAAATAGCTGACAACAGATAATTAAACACCGGTGGCACTCAGAAGGCCTCCAGGGAGGTCGGTCTGCCCTCGTTCACTTAGGTGAGACAGGTGGTGAGCTCAACTATACTTGATCCGTCGGAACCCAACCAGGGGGCAGCCACGGACCGACCGACACAAAAACTTGCTTCCCGTCAATCAGTACATGAGAACCCCAACTGGCAATGTTACAAACCTGACAGTCCACAATGGAATACGTTTTAGCTGTCAAAATTACAAACCATGTTGGACAGCGACAACAGGTGAGGAAAGGACGCTGCCTGAAATTACCATAGTGGGCAGGGCAGGTAACCGGAACACTAACGGCCAAAGACAAAATTCCACTGGTGCACTCAAATCGTACTCGATCAAAATAGTAATTGCACCGCATGGCGCCTAAATCCGCAACAACCGACCGACTCACTGCCAGTACGCCGACAACATTTAACACAAGTTGTCAATGGAAATGACACCAACTACACATACAGTTAGACAAAAACTTGGACGAAGACCTGAACGATATTCAACAGTAACTAATCACACACGAGGACAAATCGGGAGTCTTGCGCGCACACACACACACACACACACACACACACACACACAGCCGACGCATGAACGATCGGCGAGCCAAAAAGCGTCGTCCGGTAGGACGACCGACCGACGATCCACCAAGACCGCGGCCCGGCTCCAGCGATGCGTGGCGGCAATGGTCGGGCGAGCCATGTTGGTGCAGGACTCACTGTTGCTCCAACCCGACTGCACTAGTGCCGCATTGCAACTCCCCGACTGGCAGGTCCGGACTGCGCTCCATACGCGTTCCAACTGACTGGCAGACCCGGACTCGCTAGCCGAACTCGCGACCAACTCCCTACGACAGACAACGTCCGGTAAGTAATAGTAGTCGAGCAAGATACTACGAGAGGGGATATATCGATACGCGCTGCTAACGCCGCTCACGATCAGGAAAAGCAGCAACTCAGTGACAGAAATAATTTAAATTAACGTAGTGAGGTGGAAGTACGTTAAAAACAGGGTGTAAAATACATGATGGGAACACTAGCCATGCACGGCTCAACCCATTCCCGAGGTAGGATTCGAACCTCCGGCGGGAGGGTCCGCGCAATCCGTGACATGGCGCCTCAAACCGCACGGCCACTCCGCGCGGCTGCATGTCTTCATACTGGTGTACTGGGTGAGTGAGACTCAGTTAGGAAGTATCTAATTATATGTTACTTTTATGAAACCATCACTCATCGGGCAGTGTGGTCCAGACGAACGGCCTCGAAATTTCTTAGCGCAGCCCAGATACGCTGCTCATCACACTCCTCCTTTTCTACGCACCCAATGGGCTCGCTCCTCGAGGCACAAACATACAATGATAGCATGATGAACTGAGACGTAATTTTTAAGTAAAAAAAAAAATTTAAAAAAATTTAAGTAAAAATTTACGATTAACGCGTCAGATTAAGCGCCAAAGTAGACAAAACAGTTGTGATAAGTCGCTGCAAGATAATAAGAAAACTACCCAAGGCAACCACCCCACTTACACCTAATTGTAAAGAAGTTCAGCGGCCAACGGATTTTCAGCTTCAGATCTCGCCACAAGGCGGTAACAGTAAATACTTTATCGTCGTGTGGGATGTAAAACATTGGTGGAACAAAGACACAGACTGGTGGCTGATGAACATCACCTACGTTAAATAAAAGCTTAGCTTGAAAGTACAACTAACCAAAACACATGTAAGAAGATTTGACCCCGTAAGATGATAAGCTTGGGGGGCCCAGATACACTGAAGAGCCAAAGAAACTGGTACACCTGCCTAATATCGCGTAGGGCCCCGGCGAACATGCAGAAGTGCGGACCCACGACATGCCATGGACTCAACTAATGTCTGAAGCAGTAGTGGAGGGAACTGATGCTACGAATCCTGCAGGGCTGTCCATAAATCCGTAACAGTACGAGAGGATCGAGATCTCTTCTGAACAGCACGTTGCAAGGTATCCCAGATATGCTCAATAATATTCATGTCTGGAGAGTTTGGCGGTCAGCGGACGTGTTTAAACTCAGAAGAATGTTCCTGGAGCCACTCTGTAGCAATTCGGGACGTGTGGGGTGTCGCATTGTCCTGTTGGAATTGCCCAAGTCCGTCGGAATGCACAATGGACATAAACGGATGCAGGTGATCGGACAGGATGCTTACGTACATGTCACCTGCCAGAATCGTATCTAGACGTATCACGGGTCCCATATCACTCCGACTGCACACAACCTACACCACTACAGAGCCTCCACCAGCTTGAACAGTCCCCTGCTGACATGCAGGGTCCATGGATTCGTGAGGTTGTCTCCATACCCGTACACGTCCATCCACTCGATACAATTTGAGACGAGACTGATCCGACCAGGCAATGTGATATCAGTCATCAACAGTCCAATGTCTGTGTTGATGTATCCAGGCAAGGCGTAAAGCCTTGTATCCTGCAGTCACCAAGGGTACACGAGTGGGCCTTCGGCTCCGAAACCCCATAACAACGATGTATCGTTGAATGGTTCGCATGATGACACTTGTTGATGGCCCAGCATTGAAATCACCAGCAGTTTGCGGAAGCGCTGCACTTGTGTCACGTTAACGATTCTCTTCAGTCGTCGTTGGTCCTGTTCTTGCAGGATCTTTTTCCGGCCGCAGCGATGTCGGAGGTTTGATGTTTTACCGGATTCCGGATATGGTCGTACGGAAAATCCCCCCTTCATCGCTACCTCGGAGATACTTCATCCCATCGCTCGTGCGCCGACTATAGCAGCACATTCAAATTCACTTCAATCTTGATAACTTGCCATTGTAGCAGCAGTAACCGATCTGACAACTGTGCCAGACTCTTGTTGTCTTATATAGGCGTTGCCGACCGCAGCGCCGTATTCTGCCCGTTTACATGTGTGTATATGAATACTCATGCCTATACCACTTTCCTTGGCGCTTCTGTGTAACTAAATAAAGCGACTTGGCGACTTAGTACACAACGTACTAGGCAAAAAAAAAAAAAAATTTTTTTTGACCGTCAAGAATAATGACACACTGAACATAAAAATTATTTTTAAAAGTCAAATAATTTACAAAACTTATAATTTAAAGCACTCAATCAAATCACATCTCCATGATAACTTGTATGAAGACGGTATCTGTTCTTTTGGACATGTCCGGAAGAGCAGGCACCATTGGTGATCATGCAGGTCTCGAAGAATGAAGTTACAATGACATCCAGACCTTTAGCTGCTTACAGGTGTTGATAAATATCAACTGGGACAGTTGAAAATGTGTGCCCTGAGGGGGACACGAACCCGGGATCTTCTACTTACATGGCAGACGCTCTATCCGACTGAGCCATCGAGGACACGGAGGATAGGGCGACTGCAGAGACTTATCTCTGGCACGCTTCCCGCGACACCCACATTTCCAACTTACTGTCCACGCACTACATTTGTAGTGCCCCTGCGACAATCTTCCGACCCGGTCGGAGCACACATTTTCAACTGTCCTCGTTGATATTTATCAACGCCTGTAAGCAACTAAAGATCTGGATTTCACTGTAATTTCATGCATGACTGTTGCCAAATTGAAGCTATTACTTTTTCATACGAGGGACACGCTGCTCAAATCGCCTGGCCAGACACAAGCACATGGGACAACTACAACTGGAGGCTGAACCCAATCTTTTTCCCTTCTCCGATAATATTCAGTTGCAATTTGACGTCATTCTGACCAGTGGTGTTATTTCTACAGCGGTTTGAAAATTTTTATCTGCCGTGTGTGCCAACGGCCTTGCCGCAGTGGTAACGCCGGTTCCCGTCAGATCACCGACGTTAAGCGCTGTCGGATGGGTGACCACCTGGTCTGCCGAGCGCTGTTGGCAAGGGGGGGGGGGGGGATGTGCACTCAGCCCTTGTGAGGCAAACTGAGAAACTGAGGAGCTACTTGATTGAGAAGTAGCGGCTCCGGCCTCGAAAACTGACATACGGCCGGGAGAGCGGTGTGCTGACCGTATGCCCCTCCATATCTGCATCCAGTGACGCCTATGGGCTGAGGATGAAACGGCGGCTGGTCGGAACCGTTGGGCCTTCATAGCCTCTTCGGGAGGAGTTTAGTTTAGTTTTAGTTTTAGATGCCGTGTGAACAGACACCATTTTGATCCAGCAGCTACTGTGAATTGAGACACATAGTAACCACGTCCACAACATACAGAGAATCGAAGAAGTAATTTCGTAAAATGTTTAATTTATTAACTAATTGGCCCAATTTGTTTTTTTTTTTTAATTCCTGACAATTGCACAAAGTTTTCAACGGAAGTTGTAGAGAATTTAATTTTGAAAAAATGATGGTAATAACTGTGTACCATAGCACACATGAATTCATGTTAAACTGGAGAAAACAAAGCTTTGTGTTAACGAAGTTGTACAGCGTACATACAATTTCACAACACATTCACAATAAATGTTCAAAAATGTCTCCACCAAGTTCATTGCATTTAGCTGCCCGTGTATGAACAAATTTTGTTGATCGTTTCAGTTTCACGGGGTTGTTCTTAATTTCGTCTATTGGATTCGGAACGCGATCAAGTAATCCCTCACGTGTATTGACTTTGTCCTCATGTTTTATTAAACTCACCAGACAAATAACAACAAAATAAATAGAAATTGTGCTTTACTTTAACCTCGTACGGTTCTGCGAGGGCTTCATATTAGCGAAGCTGCTAAATTTCAGGCAAAATCTTTTATTAGCCGTAACTCCGTAAGTAAACGTTTGCGGACCTATGTTTCTGTAAACTTTTTTCTTTAGCTTTACTTGTAGGATAACATTAAAATATTTGCATATCTTCATGAATAAAAAAAAAATGTTCAAATGTGTGTGAAATCTTCTGAGACTTAACTGCTACGGTCATCAGTCCCTAAGCTTACACACTACTTAACCTAAATTAGCCTAAGGGCAAACACACACACCCATGCCTGAGGGAGGACTCGAACCTCCGCCGGGACCAGCCACATTGTCCATGACTGAAGCGCCTTACAGCGCTCGGCTAATCCCTCGCGGCTTTCGTGAATCACTCTGTATAATTCTGTGTATGTTGAAAAGTATGAGCGAGATGCTACAGCATTGTCTGATCACCACGTTAGTGACGAAAGGTGCCGCCAGCTCTGAAATTACATCTAAAATGATCGTTGCGTGTTCGTATAGATTAATAGAGTATTTGTTAAATGGAATGATTACTCCCTTTTTTTTCATTATCCTTCACAATATCGCTATGTTGACTTTATTGGAGGCTTTTTCCTGATCAAGAAATGCTGAGGTGGTTATTCGATAAATCTCTGCACAGTTTTCATAACAAATATTGTGTCTGTTGGATGTAAAATGTAGACTGGCAATGGCAAGGAAAGCGTTTCTGAAGAAGAGAAATTTGTTAACATCGAGTATAGATTTAAGTGTCAGAAAGTCGTTTTTGAAAGTATTTGTATGGAGTGTAGCTATGTATGGAAGTGAAACATGGACGATAAATAGTTTGGACAAGAAGACAATAGAAGCTTTCGAAATGTGGTGCTACAGAAGAATGTTGAAGATTAGATGGGTAGATCACATAACTAATGAGGAGGTATTGAACAGGATTGGGGAGAAGAGGAGTTTGTGGCACAACTTGACAAGAAGAAGGTACCGGTTGGTAGTACATGTTCTGAGGCATCAAGGGATCACAAATTTAGCATTGGAGGGCAGCGTGGAGGGTAAGAATCGTAGAGGGAGACAAAGAGATGAATACACTAAGCAGATTCAGAAGAATGTAGGATGCAGTAGGTACTGGGAGATGAAGCAGCTTATACAGGATAGAGTAGCATGGAGAGTTGCATCAAAGCAGTCTCAGGACTGAAGACCACAACAACAATAACATTGTGTCTGTTATACATCTTCCTGTACGGAAACCGAACACAAAAATCTGTTGCGCGTAAGCCTGTTGCTGTGGCCGAGCGGTTCTAAGGCGCTACAGTCTGGAACCGCGCTGCTGCTACGGTCGCAGGTTCGAATCCTGCCTCGGGCTCGGATGTGTGTGATGTCCTTAGGTTAGTTAGGTTTAAGTAGTTCTCAGTCTAGGGGAGTGATGACCTCAGATGTTAAGTCCCATAGTGCTTAGAGGCATTTGAACGATTTGTTGCAAAAAAAAAAAAAAAAAAAAGAATGGTTCAAATGGCTCTGAGCACTGTGGGACTTGACTGCTGAGGTGATCAGTCCCTTAGAACTTAGAATTACTTAAACCTAACTAACCTAAGGACATCACACACATCCATGCCCGAGGCAGGATTCGAACCTGCGGCGGTAGCTGTCGCGCGGTTCCAGACTGTAGCGCCTAGAACCGCTCGTCCACTCCGGCCGGTTGTAGGTAAGGCTTCGGACAGTCAGAGTGACCTGACCACAAGAGCCAGTCGCCACAAGTACCGCGCGTGTGCACACAGCTGCGCGCCAACGACCTGTCGCTAATGCCGGGCGGCGACGGGCGCTGGGCGTCCCTGCGCGGCCGGCTGGCGGCGGCCGTGTTCGGCGACGCGCGCGCCGAGGCCGCCTTCCCCAGCCTGGCCGCCGTGGCGGGCCGCCTCGCGCAGTCGCTGCGCCGCGCCGCCGGCATCGTCGACGTGCACGACTACGCCACGCGCTTCGCCATCGACATCGCGGCCTCCGCCGTCTTCGGACGACCCTGCGACGCCCTCGCACGTCCCCAGGTATGACAAATCTCCCACCGCCCGTACTGGACACAATGGCACGCTTTTTATCTACACTGAAGAGCTAAAGAAACTGGTACATCTGCCTAATATCGTGTAGGGCCCCTAATGTCGTATACGACCACGCCAGCACGCAGAAGTGCAGCAACACGACGTGGTATGGACTCGTCTTATATCTGAAGTAGAGCCGGAGGGAACTGACACCATGAATTCTGCACGGCTGTCCTTAAATCCGTAGGACTACGACGGGGTAGAGATTCTCTTCTGAACAGCACGTTGCAAGGCATGCCAGATATGCTCAATAATGTTCATGTCTGGGGAGTTTGGTGGGCAGCGGAAGTGTTTAAAATCAGAAGAGACACTCTGTAGCAATTCTGGACGTTTGGGCTGTCGCATTGCCCTGCTGCAATTGCCAAGTCCGTCGGAATGCACAATGGACACGAATGGCTGCAGGTGATCAGACAGAATGCTTACATACGTGGCACCTGTCAGAGTCGTATCTAGACGTATCAGGGATCCCATATCACTGCAAATGCACGCGCTCCACACCATAACAGAGCCTCCACCAGCTTGAACAGTCCCCTGCTGACATGTAGGATCCATGGATTCGTGAGGTTGTCTCCATACCCGTACACGTCCATCCGCTCGATGCAATTTGAAACGACTCTCGTCCTACCAAGCAACATGTTTTCAGCCATCATCTAGGCAATGTCGCAGTTGATGGGCCCAGACGAGGCGTAAAGCTTTTTATCGTGCAGTCATCGAGGGTACAAGAGTGGACTTTTGGTTCCGAAAGTCCATTACGATTATGTTTCGTTGAATGGTTTGCACTCTGACACTTTTCGATGGTCCAGCATTGAAATCTGCAGCAATTCATGGTGCACTCATGAAATGGTCGTAGGGGAAAATCCCCACTTCTCCGCTTGCTCGGAGATGCTGTGTCCAATCGCTCGTGCGCCGATTATAACACCACGTTCAGACTCACTTAAATCTTGATAACCTGCCATTGTAGCAGCAGTAACCGATTTAAAATGGTCCAAATGGCTCTGAGCACTATCGGACTTAACATCTGAGGTCATCAGTCTCCTAGAACTTAGAATTACTTAAACCTAACTTAAGTCACTAACATTGCCAGATGCCAAATTTGTTTAGTTTGCAGATGATACGAACAATGCAATAAAAGTAAATCGAGTATAGTTTTATAATTATGGAATAATGAAATTTTCGTGCGCATTAGTAAATGATTCATTGCCATTTGTCATTAAAACCCTGGAAAAAGATGCTGTATTCAGTAAAGACTTGGAAGAATGTCGTCGCCCCCCCCCCCCCCCCACATATACCTACAATGTGACGAGAAGCGTACAGAAGAGGCTGACAGCGTTAAGTTCTTGCGATTACTACTCGATAGTAAATTTAGCTTGGAGGAGCATACCGCAGAACTGCCGAACAGCATAAACAAATAGTCATATTTTAAATATTAATTACTAGATTCTAAGTTGCACATATTGACACTGGATTACTAGTTTTGGTCATAAGCTAGATCATCTTCAGAGCTGATTAACCACGACCTGAACCTCTAATGGAACGTTTAATTGACAACTTGATAAAATTTATCATTACTAAGTGGAGCTTCAGCATTAATGGAAGAGTTATCACTCTCTCATGACCATATTATAGTTCTCTTATTAATAATTACAATAACTGTAGGCTATGTTCTTATTCACACCGGGTGTCTTTTCTAACAATTGTCAGGCACATGTTCTCTGGTGTTTCAGGAGGTATTTGCAATTTCGTTTTTGCATTGTGTAGCTGGACTCAGCCGAAACAATTGCAAGTCATCACGTCTTTTATGCGACACCCAGTGACAACAGAAAGCGTCGGCTTGCTTCCTATTACAAACAGAATTATTTTTAAATCGGAATTTTACTTGCCCAAACGATACAGCGCAACCAAATTAGTAGAGTCCGATATTCGTTTTATCGATATGTATTAACAGGGAGAGCAAATCACGAAGAATAAGCAGCAATCCAGCAGCGAGTCAGTAATGCTGCAACTTGGCGACAGCAAATGGCTCTGAGCACTATGAAACTTAACTTCTGAGGTCATCAGTCCCCTACAACTTAGAACTACTTAAACCTAACTAACCTAAGGACATCACACACATCCATGCCGGAGGCAGGATTCGAACCTGCGACCGTAGCGGTCGCGCGCTTCCAGATTGTAGCGCCTAGAACCGCTCGACCACTCCGGCCGGCTGGCTATAGAAGTCAGCGCATGTCAGGGCAGTGCTATTACTGCTTGAGTGCTGGTTATTCTTCGTGCTTAACTGTCCCTATTAATACAGATCGACGAAACAAATATCGGACTAGACTAATCTGGGACCACTCCGTCGAATGAGCACGTAAAATTCCGACTTAATGATCATTTTGTTTGTAACGGGAAACAAACCGGCACTTTCCGTCCACACTGGGCCTCGCATGAAAGATATGTTGAGCACTATTTGTGTGGGCTGACTCCAGCTACACGATGCAAAAAATGAAATTGCAAATATCTGCTTAAAGACCAGAGAACATGTACCTAACGACTATTAAGAGAGTCACCCTCTTTATACAAGGAGGTCATAGATAGTATGAAAACCTTGTAGGGGGTTTCAGGGTAGGTTATGCTGAGAAATAATAACTGCTCAGAAAAAAATTAGATTCGTTGCGCCGTTTTCGAGTTAATAAGCATTGAACTTAGCCAATCAGGCCGTTGCACGCGCCAATTCAAGCGGCCCGCCAGATACAATTAGTGTCAATTTTCAAGTGTAGGTGATAGCACACAAGATTGCTCAGCCTTTAGCTTCGGTTCGATCCTTACTACGGTTCCATATCCGATTTTTGTATCGCTCTCTTGTTCGGTATTAGGAAACCATACGAAGAAGGTGTTAGGCGACAACGTCTCTGGCCGGTACTTCAATTTCTGAGCACAACGGCCTGATTGGCTAACCTCCATGCTAATCACATCGCTAATCGTGCAACATATCCAATTTTTTTCTTAAAAATTATTTCTCAGCATAACCTACCCCGCAATACCCGACCACCCTGCATAGTTATACAGTACATCGCGAGTATCGTGATTAATCAGATCAGAATGTGATCATGGCTTATGATCGAAACTAGCGATCTACTGTGAATATGTACAGCTAAGACAGTAATACTAAATATTTTTAAAATAGCTGAACAGTTGCAGAATCTCTCATATAATACGCCATTCATTATTAAATTCTTCATTTGCAACGCAGATCTTGGTATAAGTGGGTGACACAAAAATTAAAAAGATAGCTTGCTGCGTTTACTTTCATTTCGTTCAAACCAAGCTAGAATTCTCGGCGTCCAAAAGCGTTTAGTAAGAATTATTTGTGAATGCGAGACCAAGAACGACCGGCACGGGCCTGTTTGAGGACCTGGGCACACTGACTGCTGCTTCCCATTAAACTGGACGGTTATAATTAAAATGCAACTACTCATAAAGATCCAGTGCAGGCTGTAATTATCGTATAACAACGAAAACTGATAGATATTCTAATGCACTAATGTGAAACAGATTTACGCTGGAAAAAAATTGGTTCAAATATTGGCCACAGGCGTAAATTTTTCGCTGTGAAACCAAGAAAAGTGAGTGGAAATGTTTCCGTATGTAATGGATTAGGAATGGGAAGTGTACATAAATGTTCAAACAAGTAAGAAGTTCATAAAGTTGATTTTGTTGCTAATTGCTGTTTATACAGTTTGTTCAACATGAGTACCGGGGACGTCGACGAAATTCCCTACAGCCCAAATTTTGAACCTGCAGGCCAAAATTTGAACCTCTTTTCGTCCAGTGTAAATCGGTTCCGCATTAACGCATTAGATAATGCACAACGTATCACTGCCATACGATAATTACAGCCTGCACAGGAACTCTGTGAGTAGCTGCATTTTAATTAAAACCGCCTGGTACTTATTCCTTATGAAAATTGTCATAAGTAATACACATCTTTTCGAGCCCAGCAGCTCATTTCGTGCCGTCAGCGCTATAAATAAGATTAATCTTTAAAGGATTGAACATCACTCACTTTTGTCCAGAAAGACGCACATTAGTCAGCAAAAATATTTTAATAACCTGCAAGCAGCTATAAGAAATTAATTGCCAACAGACTTCAGTACAAGAGGAGCCTAAAGAACAACACGTAATGGCCAAAACGTTTAACTGCCTTGTCGAATTTCTTAGTAGATCCGATAAATGTGTGCATATTATTTTTATCAAATACCATGAGTATTGCGTGCAATCTGATTTCTGTACAGTGATTAGTGTAATGTCGTTACTGTAATGTGATCGATGTAATTTGATCAGTGTAAACATGTTATATAAATTAATTCTTTCTTCGCTACTGCTTTGCCACAATGACCTGTGAACTATCTTATGCAGCTCACTGTATTGAACTTTTAAGTTTTGTGACAAGTTTCTTATTGCCTTTTAAATTAAAACATGTTTAAGATTTTTTTGACGCATTCAAAATCGATGACTGGCATTCCACTTTGGATCTAGGCAAGGTAACAGCATGCTGAAAAGTATCCGAAAGACCTGAATCTAATTCCATATGATTTGCATGTAGCCAACACGATATAACTTTCATGCATGTTCTCTAAGTTCTTTTTGGTACAGTGGAGAAGATTTACGTTCTCTTTGGAGAACATTCATAATTCTTGATCATAAGGTATGTTCCATAATTCTACAGATTGACGTCAACGATATAGGTCTATAATTGTGTGCATCTGTCCTACAACCCTTCTTGAAAACGGGAATGACCTACTCTTTTTATCAGACACATGGTACTCTTCGTTGCTACAGCGACCTACCATAAACTGTTGCCAAAACGGGTGCAAGTTCTTTCGCATAAGCTTTGTGGAACCTTACAGGTATCTCATCTGCTTCTGATGCCATTCCACGATTAAGACATTGTAGTTGCTTTTCTATTGAGAGATCGGTTATCTAAATATGTGCCATTTCGCCGTTCGTACGATAGGTGAAGGGAGAGACCGTATTACGATTTTCCGCAGTGAAAGAGTTTCGGAAGATCGAATTCAGTATTTTGGCCTTCTCCCTGAAATCTTCCGTTTCGATGCCCGTATGGACACTGAGTGATTGAATAGATAATTTCGACCGCGTACTGATTTCACGTGAGACGAAAACATTTTAGGGATCTAGTCAGATCAGTTCACAAAATTTTACTTTCAGTGTCATTGAACACTTCTCTCATTAATCTCCTTAGGCTCATTGTCGCTTCGTTCAGCTTCTGTTTGTCTGGTAGGTTTTGACTTCTCTTGAATCTGTAATGTCGCTGTCATTGTTTACATAGTAGGTTTTTACAAGGCTGTTAAACGACAGAAGGTCTTTCCCATCTCTTAATAACTTTCTGGGAACATACTTGTCTAAGGCGTAACACTGCTGATTTTTATTTTTTGTGTGTATCGTGCTTTAAAGACACCCCTGTAAAGTCTGTGAATAGTGGTGAATAAGTCGAAAAGAGCCATGAAAATAAAGATGCCTCAACACATCACAAAAAAACATCAACGCCACAGGAACAAAATGAATGAGTACTTTATAAAAATTATGATGTTGACAGAAGACCAGTACACTAAGTGACATCTTCTCTTACTAGGTTAACCTTCTCTCTCTCTCTCTCTCTCTCTCTCTCTCTCTCTACAGGATTATCAAAGCAGACATGTAAAGAAGCTTTAATAGCTGTATAAACACGTGTTAATTGTTTCTGTAATGCCAATATAGCCTGATTAAGAGGTATCACCTCGACACCTGTCGATAAATAAATAAAATAATTTAGTTGTCACCAAATTTTGCGACTGGTAGCGGTATTTGAAAACTTTTTCATATTTTTGAAACAGTCGCGGTCGATTAATAGTCAGTATTACATTGAACGATGCTTTTAATTTTTTCCTTTTGTGCTCCACATCTTTGTCCTCAACACTGAATATTTGTAATGCGGAATACAAGTACTTCCACGTACTTCACTGCTATCGGAACTTCCTGAAGGCCGGTCATTGCCAGGAGAGCTGGGTCGCCAATGGAGGGAGCTGTTGGCATGGCAAAATGCTGCGTCGATTGGCTACAGCGGGTGCCTTGTGTACCGCACCGGGCTCCTGTCTGATAGTGTACCGATATGAAAATTCGAAGTATTCTTGCTCTCTAAATGGTTTCCAAAAATGTCGTTCGCTTGGCAAGGTATCTGAACTAACGAATTACTAAAATAAAAAAAGCGATTAACGGCGTCAAGCGCTCTATGAAACCTTAATATCAACAGCTCATTACTAACAATTTCACTGTACTCACTAGCGACACGTGGCTTTATGAGCAGATGTGCAGTTTGAAAGTCACCTGTCGCCTTTGTTATCTACCTCAGACTGATATTAATTATCTCAGGTATTCGTGAGCGTGTTTACACTTAAATGGACATCCGGAACTGTTTTGTTCTAGATACTATTCAAACCCAGCACCTATAGCCAATGATAACTAACTACACAAAGTTTTCGTGCTTGATCGAGACTTGAACAAAGGGCTGATCGTCACTGCTGACTAGGCATAACCAAACGAGGAATTTCTCATTTTTGGCCAGTATCAGTTAACAAGTCTCTACATGAAATTACACGAAGAAAATTTTTGTAGTTGACCAAGACCCAGGACTCCTATCCATTAAACTGCTGCCGCTGTTAAGTGATCACGAAATATCGTAAATATAGTTTCTTCATTCCGTAATAACAAATGATGATGATGAAGTCCCGTACTCCTTTACAGAGCGTAGGGAACGATGCGGGAGACCCGCACCGCCATACTAGGCAAGGTCTTAATGGAGGTGGTTTGCCATTGCCTTCCTCCGACCGTAATGGGGATGAATGATGATGATGATGAAGACGACACAACAACACCCAGTCACACCCAGTCATCTCAACACCTAGTCATCTCGAGGCTGGTGAAAATCCCTGACCCCGCCAGGAATCGAATTCGGGACCCGTGCTCGGGAAGCGAGAACGCTACCGCGAGACCACGAGCTGCGGACTAATAACAAAAGACCACATTTTTAAAATTGAAATGAGGTGATATAATTTTTTGTGTCGCACGAGGATTCTAACCCAGAACCTAATGGGATTGTTACCTAAGCACAATCAAACATCAAATATCGATACAATGTTAATAATGGGTGAAGTTTTGTGCTGGATCGTATTACGAATACTTTTTGATTTATTAAGGTAAGTTTTCGTCGTAAGATTTTCATGGTAAGTTGTAATGCATTTGTATTAAAGCAGTGCTTACATTTATAGAATTTCTTCCTGGTTTATTGAATATAAGAGAAAGATCATCATCATCATCATCATTATCATTTAAGACTGATTATGCCTTTCAGCGTTCAGTCTGGAGCATATCCCCCCTTATACAGTTCCTCCATGATCCCCTATTCAGTGCTAACATTGGTGCCTCTTCTGATGTTAAACTTATTACTTCAAAATCATTCTTAACCGAATCCAGGTACCTTCTCCTCGGTCTGCCCCGACTCCTCTTACCCTCTACTGCTGAATCCATGAGTCTCTTGGGTAACCTTGCTTCTCCCATGCGTGTAACATGACCCCACCATCTAAGCCTGTTCACCCTGACTGCTACATCTATAGAGTTCATTCCCAGTTTTTCTTTGATTTCCTCATTGTGGACACCCTCCTGCCATTGTTCCCATCTACTAGTACCTGCAATCATCCTAGCTACTTTCATATCCGTAACCTCAACCTTGTTGATAAGGTAACCTGAATCCACCCAGCTTTCGCTCCCATACAACAAAGTTGGTCGAAAGATTGAACGGTGCACAGAGGATAACTTAGTCTTGGTACTGACTTCCTTCTTGCAGAAGAGAGTAGATCGTAGCTGAGCGCTCACTGCATTAGCTTTGCTACACCTCGCTTCCAGTTCCTTCACTATGTTGCCATCCTGTGAGAATATGCATCCTAAGTAGTTGAAACCATCCACCTGTTCTAACTTTGTTCCTCCTATTTGGCACTCAATCCGTTTACATTTCTTTCCCACTGACATTACTTTCGTTTTGGAGATGCTAATCTTCATACCATAGTCCTTACATTTCTGATCTAGCTCTGAAATATTACTTTGCAAACTTTCAATCGAATCTGCCATCACAACTAAGTCCTCCGCATATGCAAGACTGCTTATTTTGTATTCACATACCTTAATCTCACCCAGCCAGTCTATTGTTTTCAACATATGATCCATAAATAATATGAACAACAGTGGAGACAGGTTGCAGCCTTGTCTTACTCCTGAAACTACTCTGAACCATGAACGCAATTTACTGTCAACTCTAACTGCTGCCTGACTATCCATGTAAAGACCTTTAATTGCTTGCAAAAGTTTGCCTCCTATTCCATAATCTTGTAGGACAGACAATAACTTCCTCCTAGGAACCCGGTCATATGCGTTTTCTAGATCTATAAATCATAGATACAATTCCCTGTTCCACTCATAACACTTCTCCATTATTTGCCGTAAGCTAAAGATCTGGTCCTGACAGCCTCTAAGAGGCCTAAACCCACACTGATTTTCATCAAATTGGTCCTCAACTAATACTCGCACTTTCCTTTCAACAATACCTGAGAAGATTTTACCCACAACGCTGATTAAAGAGATACCTCAAGAGAAAGATATAAGACATAAATGAACCATTAACAATATATTGTCACATATGCACTAAAACTGTCTGACAATGCTAAGGTACTGGAGTTTTCGAATTCTACGCCTTTAGAAACCTACTGGTTCGGAGATAAAGTTGTCGTCAATCCAAGCGTAAAGGGCATTTTCGTCTGCAAAGAATTTTTCTTGATGATTGTTCGGTAAGAAGCGATAGAGGTAAAAGTTTGAGAACGCAAGATCAGAAGAATAAGTGTGGTAGGGATGGTCTTGTACTGCAACAACACTTATGCAATTTCCTGGTTCTTATTCTTGTAATGCGACCACTCAGTTGTTGCCTATAAATAGCAACTGCAGTGGACAAATCAGATGTATAACATTACATTCTGTGCACTCACACGCGCCTCTTCTTCAGACAGTTTTTTGTTAGAGCTAACCATTTCTTTGTTCTTTAATAAGTTAACACACGGTCGTTGAAATCCCCATCAGGCCACCAAATTTAGGTTTTGCTTTGCTTCCTTAAATCGACTATGGCAAATGCTGGGATCCTTGCTTTGAAAGAATACAGTCGATTCCTCATTCATTCCCTATCCTCCTCAATGGATGTGAGTGTCTCACGAATATTACGAGGGCGTGCTGAAAAGTAATGGCTCCGAATTTTTTATGTGAAAACTCTCAATGCTTTTAAAATAAAGCAGACGTTATTAACATACTACATCTTTTATTCTTCAAGACCACACGTTTACTTCTCAGCATAGCCACCTTGGCGACGAACACATTTCCTCCAGCGAGAGACCAGTTTGTTGATTTCTTCACTGTAGAATGTTTGACTCTTTTGACAGAGCCACATCCTCACCTGTGCTTTCACCCGCTTCATCTGTTTCAGAGTGAAGTCTTCGAAGGTGTTGTTTTAAGCTTTGGAAACAGATGAACATCAGATGGAGCCAAGTCAGGACTGTATGGAGGATGATGGATGAGAGTGACCTCAAGGCGCGGATTGTTGCAGGTGTCGCAGCGCTTGCGTGCGCTCTGGCGTTGTCATGCTGAAGTAGAGGGTGCTGCATGTGTGAAAGAACCCTTCGAATTCATGCTTTCATTTTTCTGAGGAAACAGTACCTTTCAGGGTTTATTGTGGTGCCTGTAGGTATGAATTCCAAATGTACCACACTTTGATTCAAATGGCTCTGAGCACTATGGGACTTAACATCTATGGTCATCAGTCCCCTAGAACTTAGAACTACTTAAACCTAACTAACCTAAGGACATCACGAGGCAGAGAAAATCCCTGACCCCGCCGGGAATCGAACCCGGGAACCCGGGCGCGGGAAGCGAGAATGCTACCGCAAGACCACGAGCTGCGGACCCACACTTTGAACATCCCACAACACTGTTACCACGCCTTTGCTTACTGATGGCATAGTCTTGAAGTACACTCATGCTCATAAATTAAGGATAATTGCCGAATGTGGTGCCACACAACGTGGCACTACACAAAACTGGCGCTAATAGCAAAGGCACATAGGGAACACACACGACACAGATCGGTAAGTCCACAGTATTGGTGATAAGTTGAGAAAACCGTCCCGAAACACATGTGCTACAAAACGCCACTGTTTCCCGCTCATGTAGCCCGACATAAAGATGGGATATGAACACCATGCACACGTATACAGGGAGTACAACGAGTTGGCATACTCTGGATCAGGTGGTCGAGCAGCTGCTAGGGTATAGCCTCCCATTCTTGCACCAGTGCCTGTCGCAGCTCCTGAAGTGTCCTAGGGGTTTGTAGACGTGCAGCGATGCATCGACCGAGAGCATCCCACACGTGCCCGATGGGATTTCGGTCTGGAGAACAGGCAGGCCACTCCATTCGCCTTATTTCTGTTTCAAGATACTCCTCCACGACGGCAGCTCGGTGGGGCCGTGCGTTATCATCCATACGGAGGAAGGTGGGACCCACTGCACCCCTGAAAAGGCGGACCTACTGGTGCAAAATGACGTCCCGATACACCTGACCTGTTACAGATCCTCTGTCAAAGACATGCAGGGGTGTACATCCACCAATCATAATCCCACACCACACCATCAAACCACGACCTCCATACAGGTCCCTTTCAAGGATATTAAGGGGTTAGTATCTGGTTCCTGGTTCACGCCAGATGAAAACCCGACGAGAATCACTGTTCAGATTATAACTGGACTCATCCTTGAACATAACGTGGGACCACTGTTCCAATGACCATGTACTGTGTTCTTGACACCAGACGTTACGGGTTCTCCTGTGACCAGGGGTAAGTGGAATGTACCTTGCAGGTCTCCGGGCGAATAAACCATGTCTGTTCAGTCGTCTGTAGACTGTGGAGACAACTGTTCCAGTGGCTGCAGTAAGGTCCCGTGCAAGAGTACCTGCAGTAATCCATGGCGGTCTGAGGGCACTGATGGCGGTGTTGTCCACTGTGGACCTCCCGTACTGTAGCGTCTGGACACGTTTCCTGTCTGCTGAAATCGTTGTCATAATCTTGAGATCACACTTTGTGGCACACGGAGGACCCGTGCTACGACCTGCTGTGTTTGACCAGCCTCCAGTTGCTATAGTATTCTACCCGTCATAACGTCATCAATATGTGTTATTTGAGTCATTTTCAACACACAGTCACCGTTAGCACGTCTGAAGACGTCTGCACACTTACTCGCTGCACCGTACTCTGACATGCACCAACACACCTCTGCGTATGTGGACTGCTGCCAGCGCCGCCGTGCGACGACCGCAGGTCAAATGCACCGCATGATCATACCCTGAGGTGATTTAAACCCGCAAACCGCCCACCAGAGCGTAGTTCACCCTGTATGAGCATTATCCTTAATTTATGAGCACGAGTGTATTAAGAATAATAATTATTTGATTAGCTGAATGCGCAGTGTCTGTTCCTTCGAGACAACAGACACCACACAGTTCCATATTAAGAATAAATATGTCTGATAAAGAATTGTGGAACATTATTTATTGAACGTCCCTCGTATTGGACTTACAGTAAATTGAGATATAGCAGTTACTGAAAGTAGTTTATTGTACCAAGTAATAAGTGCTGTTTTACAAACCTACAAAAGAAGCGAGAAGCACCGAAGTGAGAATCGCGGTTGCGGATAACGCACTTGCCAAGTCCAGAGTTAGAGCCAAAATGAAACTTCCGTTGCGTTCTGTTGCAGAACGATTTCTCGCGCTGGGTGAAAGACAGGAAGAACCCGCTGGCGGAGTACTTCCTGGAGGCGATGGTGATGGACACGGTCAACTACCGAGCTCTCACGGGCACTCGCCGCGCCGACTACCTCCAGCTTCTCATCGATGCCACCAAGAGCAGCACTCAAGGTGGTCAGTATACCGGGTTTCCTGCTATTCTGACCACGCCTGTTCCTAGACATCATCACATTTCATTCATCTATTTGCTTCCACAGGCTGTTCGGAAATCCCCGTTACGAACCTCAAGCACTTATAGAAGAGAGTGACTACGTAATATTTTGAAAATGAACTCATGTCCAGAAACGTACCGTCCCTCCACGGCGATCTCAATACCAATATGTAACGCGTCCACGTCTGATGAGGAAAAGAGAAAAGTATCAGTTGATTGTCCCGGTATGCAGTAGGGGAGACAGGGTGATGTGTACCACGTCAGTCACCTAATGTCACTTAACCGTTTGCCTTGCTGCGAGACCTATTAAGTGCCTGTGCGTCTCCGATACTGTAAACATGTTTCGATAGACATTTTCTCAAAAAAACAGACATGCTCCTTGTGAATGAATGGCGAAGTTCCAAGAGACGGGAGAGCTACTATTCGGCTCTATCACGGACGTTTTCCGCAACGTATCACGTCATCGCACAAACTTTTTGTCCAAGTTACGCAGCGGCTTCGAGAAACAGGTACCTTCACCGTGAGGATGCAAGGTTGTGGTGCACCACGGCAACGCCGCGAGCCCAAATTTGGTGAAGATGTACTACATCGCGTCGAATAGATACTGTCAACGAGTACTCTAACAACTAAGCGTGCAATGGGTATTAGTGTTAGTATCGTCTGGGATGTTATCCTTTAGCATCAGTTACACCCGTACCATTTACAAATGGTAAACGCTATGGGTCCAGCCGATTTTCCACAACGCCTTACCCACTGTACGTGGTTCCTGCACCGCTGCATCGACACACCCCTGTTTTCACGTCACGTTCTGTTCACATATGAATGTAAATTAACAAGCGACTGTGTTCTGAATTCACGAAACAGCCATGTGTGGGCAGACGAAAACCCTGTTAGATGCATGTACATGGATTCCACCACCTGTTTGGTATTAACGTGTGGGCAGGTATTATGGACGGTCATATGATTAGGGCATACCTCCTTCTACTCAAGCTAACTGGTCTTGCATACTTCGTACAAAACGTATATGTCCCGTTCTTGGAAGCAGTGTCATTGACTGTTAGTCAGGAAAAGTGGTCTCAGAATGATGGTGCACCATCTCATTCCTCAAGTGCGCTTCGGAGACATCTCAATAGACGATATGATGACAGACGGATAGGCCGATGTGGTCCAACCGAGTGCACGATAGCCGAATTTGACTCCTATGGACTACTTCTTGTGGGGTCGTATGCAAAAGTTAAATACACGATACTCCTGAGAGACAGAGGAAGATCTGCTGGCACGAGTTCTTTCCGCTGCACCAGGTGGGATTCAGAGTGTGTACCAGAATAAGCTGCGTAGCTACAGTGTGGTCGCCACATTGAGCCGCTGTTGTAATGAATCAGTACTATTCTACATGTACAGTATCCCGGGTTCTCTTTTGTTCTGGAATAATGTAAACACGTAAAGTTAAAACGAATGAGCTTAAGTAATAAAGCGACGTTTCCTTTCGAATTGTTACCTAATAACTGTACTGCGTCACGATAAATTCAATTTTTCCCAGCAAAAGTAGATGAGTTAAACATCTAAATTGAAACAGTCGTAGAACGGAAACGGTGCGTTTCCGAACATGGGTTCCTTTTCAAAATATTTTGTATTCACTTCCCTCTGTAAGTCCTAGAAATTTTTAGAGGGGATTTCCGAACACCTTTTATACTGCTGTAGCTCGACGTTTGTGGTGGGCTTTGTTATAGTGCTAATAGGGGCCAATACATCCACGTCCGTAACTAGGTGAATTCTGGATTTCGTTTGCTGTTAGGTGTTTAGTGTTTTCAATTGAGGGCGGAACCTCTACATCTATATAAATCCCGATCCGCCACAAATTTTCGTATGTCACAGTTTGGCAGTACACTGTTGTTGTTGTTGTGGTCTTCAGTCCTGAGACTGGTTTGAAGCAGCTCTCCATGCTAATCTATCCTGTGCAAGCTCCTTCATCTCCCAGTACCTACTGCAACATTCATCCTTCTGAATCTGCTTAGTGTATTCATCTCTTGGTCTCTCTCTACGATTTTTACCCTCCACACTGCCCTCCAATGCTAAATTTGTGATCCCTTGATGCCCCAGGACATGTCCTACCAACCGATCCCTTCTTCTAGTCAAGTTGTGCCACAAACTTCTCTTCTCCCCAATCCTATTCAATACCTCCTCATGAGTTACGTGATCTACCCACCTAATCTTCAACATTCTTCTGTAGCACCATATTTCAAAAGCTTCTATTCTCTTCTTGTCCAAACTTTTTATTGTCCATGATTCATTTCCATACATGGCTACACTCCATACAAATACTTTCAAAAACGACTTCCTGACACTTAAATCTATACTCGATGTTAACAAATTTCTCTTCTTCAGAAACGCTTTCCTTGCCATTGCCAGTCTACATTTTATATCCTCTCTACTTCGACCATCATCAGTTATTTTGCTCCCCAAATAGCAAAACTCCTTTACTACTTTAAGTGTCTCATTTCCTAATCTAATTCCCTCAGCATCACCCGACTTAATTCGACTACATTCCATTATCCTCGTTTTGCTTTTGTTGATGTTCATCTTATAACCTCCTTTCAAGACACTGTCCATTCCGTCCAACTGCTCTTCCAAGTCCTTTGCTGTCTCTGACAGCCCTTTACGGGCAGATCCGGCCGCCTTGGTGCAGATCTTATTACATTCGACGCCACATTGGGCAACCTGCGTGCCGGATGGGGATGAAATGATGATGAAGACAACACAACACCCATTCCCTGAGCGGAGAAAATCCCCTACCCAGCATGGAATCGAAACCGGGCCCCTTCGGACGGCAGTCCGTCACGCTGACCATTCAGCTACCGGGGCGGACAGTCCTGACGTGAATCCTATAGAACACCTTTCGGATGTTCCGGAACGCCGACTTCGTGCCAGGCCTCACCGACCGACATCGATACCTCTCCTCAGTACAGCACTCCGTGAATAATGGGCTGCCATTCCTCAGGAAACCTTTTAGCATCTGATTGAACGCATGCCTGCGAGAGTGGAAGCTGTCATCAAGGCTAAGGGTGGGCCAACACCATGCTGAATTCCAGCATACCGATGGAGGGCGCCACGAACTTATAAGTCATTTTCAGGTGTCCGCATACTTTTGATCACATAGTGTACGTCTATATCCACGGTATCTGATGTCATGAAATTCGTATTCAACTAGCAATTTAGAACAATACTGCATACAGCTGCTGATCGTCAAGTGATATGTAACTGTATATATGCCTCACAACCCACTATAAGGTTCAAGGCGGAGGATATCTTGTTCGACTGCTATCATTTCCTTTCCTGTTCCACTCGCAAATGATGCCAGTGGAAACCAGCTGTCAGTATACTTTCGTACGAGCACCGATTTCTCTTAACTTGCTTCACGGTCCTTAGGGTATATGATTGTCGGTGATAGTAGCATTGTTCTGCAGTCTGTTGCAAATGACGGTTCTCTAAACTTCCTCAAGAGTGTTTTGCGAAAAGAACGACTTCTTAACTCAGGGATTCCAATTCAATTTCATTTTCCGTAATACTCGCATGTTGATCGAACGCACCGGTAACAAACCTAGTAGCACGCCTCTGAATTTCTTCGAGATCTTTCTTTAATCCGACCTGGAGGGGATCCCAAACGGCCGATCACTACTAAAGTATGCGTCAAAGTGTTCTGTGCGCGGTCAACTTTATAGGTGAGCTACACTTTTCTAGAACTCTCACAATAAACAAAATTGGACCATTCACCTTACCTACAATCGAACTTACGTGATCGTTCCATTTCAGATCGTTTCGCGACTTTATACCTAGAACACCTAAATATTTAATCGAAGTGACTGTGTTAATCGGCGTACTACTAATATTGTATCAGAATACAGTAGATTTGTTTTTCCTACACATCTGCATTAATTAACATTTTCCGACGTTTAGAACAAGCCGCCACTCATCCCACCAAATACAATTTCTCTCCGAGTCATCCTGTATCCTCCTATAGTCATTCAACGACGACGCCATCAGGAAACACTTGCAGGCTGCTGCTCACCCTATCCTAGAGACTGTTTATGTATATAGGGGACAAGTGTTGTCCTACGACACTTCCTGGGGCACTCCTGATTATATCTGTCTCTGGTGAACACCCACCATCCGGGACAATGCACAGGGTTCTATTACTCAACGCACCTTTGGGCCATTGACATATTTGAGTAATTACGCCGTAAGCTCGGACTTTCACCCGCAACGGGTAGCCGCGTGGTCTAAGGCCTCTTGTCACGGTTCGCGTGGCTCCCCCCCCCCTCCCCCTCCCGGGGAGGTTCGAGTCCTCCCTCGGGCATGGGAGTGTGTGTTGTCCTTAGCGTAAGATAGTTAAAGTAAGGTTAAATAATGTGTAAGCTTAGGGACCGATGACCTCAGCAGTTAGGTCCCATAAGATCTACTCCAAATTTCCATTTGCGGACTTCCATTAACAGTCTGCATTGTGGCACTGTGTCCAACGTTTTTCGGAAATCTAGGAATCTCTCACCTATACCATTTCCATATTTCTGCAGCCTAAGGAAGACGTCGCGACCGTCGATTTGCCTCGGCAAAGAGGTGCACCCTGCCACACTCTTACAAGCTTTTCAGACTGTTTCTGACCACCCTATACATCATACTACAAGCCATGTACAGTAGTTATTATAAACATTAGACATAGATTTTGTTTTACTTCGTATACCCCTAGAAAGATTATATAATTGAAATTTATTTACAATAATGACAAATTTGATTTGTTGTGTCCAACATTTGAGTAATATTTTTCAATAAAGCTTTATTTTTATTAAACCCTCTAACAAAAACATAGATTTTACTAAATGTGCATAGCAAATACTGCAGGAAGGCAGTTTTAGGATGTGAAGGTGAGAGAGGAGGGCTGAGGAGGCAGCTTTGACAATTCTCCCGAGACAAAGGATCATCTTGGTTTGCCTCTGAATCTGATTTACAGAAAATTCGAACATATTAAAGCAACAGACACTTTTAGATCCGATATCTGAATGGGCTAACAAAGTCTGGTTCAGGCCACACTTGAAAACGCGGCATATCTATTTTCATCTTTTGCGAATTGTGATGTTGTTATGAAATAACACAGGAGAGCGAGGATTGGGAAGAGTTTGACAGAAGAATTCGAGATGAATAAGGGTTTGCGGCAGGGATGTGGCTGTCACCGACCCTCTTTAAGCTGTATCTTGAAGCAATCCTCCAGACTTGGCATGAAAAATTTCAGGTTATGAGAGTGACAGTAAAGGACAGCAAGATATTTCGGCTTGTCCATCCCTGTTAAGTAGGAGGAGAGGATCTCGACCGACAGCAATATTGCCATTTTCAATATTACCGTTAGCTACAGTAGTTACAATGAAACTACAGCTGGCAGTGGTGTCGAAAATTATGAAATAGCAAAATATTTAGCCTGTATTTTGCAGCTGACCAGATTGTACTACCAAAAGATGATGAGGATCTGAGCTATATGATGCGAAAGCTTAAAAAGGAATACAGTAAAGCTGCCTGAAGTTGAAGAAGTGTGATACTTGGCTGTCGGAACAGAAAAAAATTAATAATTTGTAGGTAGATGGAGAAGTACTACTAGACGTGGAAAAGGGAAAATATCTTGGAGCATAATAAACAGGGCACAAACAATGACGAAATCACTAGGAGGATTAATAAAGGACGAGCTGCAAAAGGGCAATGAAACCAACTCTGTGGAACAATAGATGAGAAGAACAACGAAGAAGAAAACGTATAATACCATACACTGAGGAGACAGAAGTCATGGGATACCGCCTAATATCGTGTCACAACTCCTTCTTCGCTGCGTGGCGCAGCAACTCAACATGGCATTTACTCAGCAAGTCGTTGAAAGTTCCCTGCAGAAATACTAAGCCATGCTGCCCTCATATCCGTCCACAATTGCGAAAGTGTTGCCGCTGAAAGATTTTGTGCTTGATCTGACCTCTCCATTGTGTAAGGTGAACGGTCGATGTGACTGACGTCATTCGCTCGAATTGTCCAGAATGTTCTTGAAACCAATCGCGAACAATTGACATCCATAAAAATTCCGTCGTCGTTTGGGAAGATGAAGTCCATGAATGGTTGCAGATAATCTCCAAATAGCCGAACATAACCATTTCCAGTCAATCATTGACTCATTTGGAGCAGAGGACCCAGACCATTCCATCTACACATAACCCACACCATTATGCAACCACCACCAGCTTGCACAGTGGCACGTTGACAACTTGGATCCATGGCTGCGTGGAGTGTGCTCCACACTCGAGCCCTACCATCAGGTCTTCCTAACTAATATTGAGACTCATCTGACCAGTCGTCTAGGTTGCAACCGGTGGGGTCACGAGCCCAGGAGAGAAGCTGCAGGCGATGTCGTGGTATTAGCAAGGTCACTCACGTCGGTCGTCTACTACCAAAGCCCATTAACGCCACATTTCGCCACACTGTCCTAAAGGATACGTTCGTCGTATGTCCCGTCCCACATTGATTTCTGCCGTTATTTCATGCATTGTTGCTTTTTTGTCAGCACCGACAACTGTACTCAGACACCGCTGTTCTCGGTCGTCAAGTAAAGACCGCCGGCCACTGCGTTGTCCGTAGTGTGAATTAATGCCTGAAATTTGGTATTCTCGACTCAGTCTCGACACTGTGTATCTCGGAATATTGAATTCCCTAAACATTTCCGAAATGGAAGGTCCCATGCGTCTGGTTCCAACTACCACTCGGCGTTAAAAGTCTGTTAACTCCCGTCGGGCGGCCATAATCACGTCGCAAACTTTTTGACATGAATGACCTGAGTACAAATGACAGGTCCGTCAATGCACTCACCTTTTATACCTGACTATGTGCGAATCGCTATCCCGTGATTTTTGTCACCTCAATGTAGTTCAGAGTGTAGTTTTATAGGCAGCAGAAGCCTAGGACGGTAAAAAAAAAAATACTGCTTGCCATTGAGATGGTTTACTTTAAGACGAAGCTCAATCTCTACTAGGACAGATAGGATAAAAAATTGAGAGAGATATTTGTGACGACATCAACAAAAACAGCTGATGTGGTTTGGCCTAGTGAGTAGGATGAATGAAGACAGGTTGCCAAATAGCATAGTAAGGAAGAAAAGGTTAGTCAGCCCGGTTGGCTGTGCAGTCTAACGCACAGCTTTCCGGGCGGGAAGGAGCGCCTGGTCCCCTGCACGAATCCGCCCGGAGGATTTGTGTCGAGGTCCGGTGAACCGGCCAGTCTGTGGATGGTTTTTAGGCGGTTTTCCATCTGCCTCGGCGAATGCGGGCTGGTTCCCCTTATTCCGCCTCAGTTACACTATGTCGGCGATTGCTACGCAAACAAGTTCTCCATGTAGGCGTACACCACCATTACTCTACCACGCAAACATTGGGGCTACACTCGTCTGGTGTGAGATGTTCCCTGGGGGGTCCACCGGGGGCCGAACCGCACAATAACCCTGGGTTCGGTGTGGGGCGGCGGATGGGCGAAGTGGACTGCGGTAATCGTCGTGCGGTTGTGGACCACTGCGGCTGCGGCGGGGACGGAGCCTCTCCGTCGTTTCTAGGCCTCCGGTTAACATACAATACAATACAATACATGTAGTTGTTGTTGTGGTCTTCAGTCCTGAGACTAGTTTGATGCAGCTCTCCATGCTACTCTATCCTGTGCAAGCCTCTTCATCTCCCAGTACCTACTGCAGCCTACATCCTTCTGAATCTACTTAGTGTATTCATCTCTTGGTCTCCCTCTACGATTTTTACCCTCCATGCTGCCCTCCAGTACTAAATTCGTGATCCCTTGATGCCTCAGAATACGTCCTACCAACCGATCCCTTCTTCTAGTCAAGTTGTGCCACAAACTTCTCTTCTCCCCAATCCTATTCAATACCTCCTCATGAGTTACGTGATCTACCCACCTAATCTTCAACATTCTTCTGTAGTACCACATTTCAAAAGCTTCTATTCTCTTCTCGTCCAAACTTTTTATTGTCCATGTTTCACTTCCATAGATGGTTACACTCCATACAAATACTTTCAGAAATGACTTCCTAACACTTAAATCTATACTCGATGTTAACAAATTCCTCTTCTTCAGAAACGCTTTCCTTGCCATTGCCAGTCTACATTTTATATCTTCTCTACTTCGACCATCATCAGTTATTTTGCTCCCCAAATAGCAATCCTCATTTACTACTTTAAGTGTCTCATTTCCTAATCTAATTCCCGCAGCACCACTCGACTTAATTCGACTACATTCCATTATCCTCATTTTGCTTCTGTTGATGTTCATCTTATACCCTCCTTTCAAGACACTGTCCATTCCGTTCAACTGCTCTTCCAAATCCTTTGCTGTCTCTGACAAAATTACAATGTCATCGGCGAACCTCAAAGTTTTTATTTCTTCTCCATGGATTTTAATACCTACTCCGTAATTTTCTTTCGTTTCCTTTACTGCTTGCTCAATATACAGATTGAATAGCATCGGGGAGAGGCTACATCCCTGTCTCACTCCCTTCCCAACCACTGCTTCCCTTTTATGTCCCTCGACTCTTACAATACATAAAAGAAAGAAAAGGGTCTCCCAGGTCGCGAATGTCAAAATGATTGGGAGGAAGTGGTGGAAGCAAAGAATATGAACGTTGAGGGAAGTCAAGATGGAAGAAGATGGCGACTGGGGTCGGAGATGCGGCGCCAGCTGTAGATAATCTGCAAGAAGAAGCGAACTGCGTAGGATGTAGACATTGTGAGTGTGGTGTCGCCGCCAGTCACCACACTTGCTAGGTGGTTGCCTTTAAATCGGCCGCGGTCCGTTAGTATACGTCGGACCCGCGTGTCGCCACAATCAGTGAGTGCAGACCGAGCGCCGCTACACGGCAGGTCTAGTCTAGAGAGACTCCCTAGCACTCGCGCCAGTTGTTCAAAAAATGTGTGTGAACTCTTACGGGACTTAACTGCTAAGGTCATCAGTCCCTAAGCTTACACACTATTTAACCTAAATTATCCTAAGGACAAACACACACACCCATGCCCGAGGGAGGACTCGAACCTCCGCCGGGACCAGACGCACAGTCCATTACTGCAGCTCGGCTAATTCCGCGCGGCAGCGCCAGGTGTACAGCCGACTTTGCTAGCGATGGTTCACTGTCTGCATACGTTCTCATTTGCAGAGACGACAGTTTAGCATAGCCTTCAGCTACGTCATTTCCTACGACCTAGCAAGGCGCCATATTCAGTTACTATGAATGTATTCTGAACCGCCGGCCAGAGTGGTCGAGCGGTTCTAAGGTGCTACAGTCTGGAACCGCGAGACCGCTACGGTCGCAGGTTCGAATCCTGTCTCGGGCATGGATGTGTGTGACGTCCTTAGGTTAGTTAGGTTTAAGTAGTTCTAAGTTCTAGTGGGCTGATGACCTCATATGTTAAGTCCCATAGTGCTCAGAGCCATTTGAACCATTTGAATCAATTCTGAACCGATAATATTGTCAATCATGTACCATCAAGAGCGACGTTCATCATTAATGGATTAAAGTTAAGTATCAAAGTAATTACGTGCGCTTTCTGAATTCTAATTCCTTGTCATGTTCCAGACCTCACGTCAGTATAGTCCTTCCCTCCTCACGCCTGCCTGCGTGAGCTAAAACGCGTGCATTTCGGCCTCCTCTAGTAACACGGTGTTGGCTCTTCTGCCACCACAACAGTGAGCGTGTGATGCTGATGTGGCGTTTGTGTGTTCAGGAGTTCGGTTCAGACCGCGGCAACCGCAGGGCCCAGCGGCCACGGTGGCGGAGGCTGCGGGCCCTGCCGAGAGCTTCCGGCTGGGCGGCGTGGAGCTGCGCGCGCTGCCCGTCTGGTACCTGGACTCCGGCGTCGAGACGGTCGCGTCGGCGCTCGCCTTCTGCCTGCACGAGCTGGCGCTCGACACGCCGGTCCAGGCGGCGGTGCGCGCCGAGGTGGACGCCACCCTGCGCCACCACGACGGGCAGCTCAGCTACGCCGCCGTCAAGCATCTACCCTACCTGGACACCGTGATCGCCGGTAAGCGCCCTGCCCTCCAGCTTCGCAATGTAGGAGCGTCGTTTCATAAGACTGACAAAGAGGCAAGAAAAAAGGTTTGTTTCATAAACGACTCACCTTGCTTCTCGACATAGTCTCCTTGGAGGGCTATACACTTGGTCCAACAACTGTCCAGCTTTTCCACCCCATCGGAAAAATACATTCGCTGAAACTCTGCAAAATGCTCTCTGGCTGCATATTATAACGGCTCTTCTTCTTAATGATTTGGTTGATTTGTACTTGGCCTCGGCTAAAACTCGGCGACAGTCGGTAGAGTGTTGAAATCGTTATCAAGTAACGAAGACGACGTTACTCAAAATAACAGTGCTGTACCGAAATGTCGACGTGCGTGAGATATTTACTTCACCAAGAATCGTAATTAATCGTTCGTAATCGATGTTTAACTGATTAATGATGAAATATTAATGATAAAACCAATGCAGTCACAGCCACAACAAATTCCCTACAAGCTGGTCGTAATTTCAAGTATCTAAGATATCGTAACAGTGGGCTTGTTATTTGAGTCAAAGATTCTACACAACCGCCGAGTGCTACAGTCAAATATTATCGCTGCGCGTAATTATTACTCGGGAGTTTCATGTCAATAATTTTATAGAATTTTAAATCACAAATGCACGACTTGGCTTGGCACGAGAGGGTGTTTTATTGCACAATATCAGTCACTTCGTAACCGAGCCTTGAGTAGAAAACTTTCCCAGGTGTTGGGGGGGATTTAAATTATATGCTTCGGACCTATCACTGAAGTTCCATAAACCACTGGCTATTATAAATGAAAATTGTCTATCAGTGTTCGTTGCCTAAATCACTGTCTAAGTAATGTTTAGTTCAATTATCTAGTTACAAGTTCACTTTATTCTAGTAGGTAAAAGTCCTCCGTTCGAATTCTAATGCCGTGATATTTGAAGTCAGAAGATCGTATTACTGCGTCATAATAGATCGCAATTATTCAATCTCAAAAACAATCTAAGCGCGCCTACATGTACGAGCATTCAAATATATGACCTGCTTCGGCTAACTCTCGTAACGTAGTGACAATGCATCGAATTATACTTAGTCATTACTCATGACTCCCAAAGAGTACTCACACGGAGTATTCTTTGGGATCATTGGCTCTACTTTGCGAATGTTAATTTATGCTAATTTTGCGATTTATTATGATTTTTATTTTTATTTTACTGAAATTTAATCTTTCTTTCGTAGATTGCTAAATTGTCAAGTCTTAGATTCCTGATTTAATTACTTGTTATTGTCCTAATAATAGCGATAAATGGAACTTCGTTCGCTTATTCACTTTTCTGGGAATTTGGGACATGGGGGGAAATCTTTGGGGTATTGGGAGCTAATTTTTGATTTTTATTTCTCGGCTGAGGAAGTGGCATTACAACATATCACTTCCTCATTTGATGAACATTCTTCCCAGCAAGCCTAGGTTTCAGGTTTGGGAAGAGGAAGAAGTCACTTGGGACTAAGCCTGGAGAACAGGGTGGATGAGAAACCAATTCAACTTTCAGTTCATGCACATTCGCCATTGTTATCGCTGGTGTGTGGGATGGTGCATTATCCCGTTGGAAGAGCATTTTTTTTCTTCGTGACAGCCTCAGTCTTTTTTTAGCCAACGAATTTCACATGATCCAACAATGAAGTATAATAGGTTCCGGTTATGGTTCTGCCTTTCTACAACTAATCTATGGGACAAACTGCCTATTGGCTTCTGTCTCGGGTTCTTCGACCGACGTTCATCTAATGATTATACTGACGTTTCGCCAGCACGAATGGCTGGCATTGTCAAAGCTTCACCCCATGGTGAACTGGAGCCGGGCTCGCGGCCGCAGACTGTATGTACCTGGCGCGCCAACGTCCGAGGGCTTCTTCGCGGTCATCTCCGGTGCGGTTCTCCTCTTGCTACCGGCTCGGTCGTTCGCTGCAGTACGTGAAGCCAGGATCCGTTTACCCTAAGGCTTTCCTTTTATGTAATCGAGCTTACCAACCATGAAGGCGCAACAAAAATGTTGCATTCTTTCATTGAAATTTACCAGACTTACCAACCACGCTCGCAGTCAATGGACCGAGCGACGGGGAACACCAGATAGCTCACTGTAGGCCTACTCGCAATTTGGGGAACGGTATATCAAATGCTTGCCTGGCCATTGGTATTAGGTCTTCCACGGTTCAGAGTAGTATTTGCACCCAATGCCCTCAAATATTTGTTGGATATACAGCCTCTATCTTCCTACAGTGTTTACCCTCTACAGCTCCCTCAATTACCATGGAAGTTATCGGACTGTACACGACAGTGCACAGTAGAAATGTATACTAAAAACCCGCGCACTAAAATGCGATTTTTCAGGGAGTCATATCTCGGGTTCTTTTGATCGCAGATATAAGGGGTCAAGTGTTTTGGATAATCCATGGACTAGTAACCTTTTGTATACCTATTGGAAGAATAAGCATTCTGTACCTGTCCTACAACACAGGATCAAAATTTAAACACTACACACTTCCTCCATCCCAGGCAACTTGAAGCAAATCCCATGATTCTTTTGTAAAAAGGTGTGGTCTGGGGTGGACCATGGGCGGCTTATGAAAGTCTGTTTCTCCATATGCGGTTCCTGAGAATATCCCAGAAAACCACTATGTTTGGGTACGAGATCCACCAGTTGTGGGGATGGTCAGTATCATAATCTCTGTTCATGACCGTCGTCGACATTTTCCGATATGTCCTTAAGATGTTCTCAGAGAACGTTACAGTTTTTTTCGATATCAGTGTCCGATACTGAAGTTCAGAGGTTCAAAGTTCCGTAATTACGCACGTAAAATATCCGTATTTTTAGCTGATGTAGTGAACACATGGTAAAGGTTCTAGGGCAATTGCACGTTTTTTGAGGTCACCAGACTAGCATTTTTTCATCAATAAAAATTTATGCTGCACTCTCTCTATATAATGGGCATTTCGCGCATGTACAAATGTATCAAAAGTGTTACTAAAGTGACAAAAAATGGGCTAAAGAGGGTCTTAACATGCCCGAAAAGAGCTTAAAATAATTGCCAGAAATTATGTAAAACTGGAAAGGCTGAAAATTTAGTAAATATTTCTAATAAAATTTTTATTCTTTTAAGACATAAGCCATAAGTGCGCCATTTTCTATTAATTGCGATCTATGAGAAAAGTATTCATAAAATTGTGTTAACTTTATATTATGCGTATTTATTTGTGGTTGATATGTGTCAAAACACATAAATTTGTCGAAATATGTAGATAAACGACCAATTTTTTTACTTATAGAATTCTTTTTATATAAGTAGCACAGTCTGCTGTAACAGAGAAAAGAAGGGAACTGGCGGAAAAATGCTCCTGTCAGACATCAAAAAGATGAATATGATCCACTTTAAAAGACTGAGAGAAAAGTGGGGAACCAAGTGCCTAATGGTCAGTCAATTTTCCTCACCAAAAAATTTGGCATGCGAACATATTCGAGCTTTTCTGTGCTGAAATAGAGTAGAAGAGAGACAGCGACGGTGGAAGAGAGAGGATGCAGTGACAGTGGGAGAGAAACGAGAGGAGACATTGATGGAAGGGAGGAAGTGGCAGTGAAATAGAAAGATAAGTAAAAAGATCGACGTGGGAAGGAACGGATAATTTCAATCAGTTTTTTGTAGTGGCCGAATTTGTCTGTTATGTTGCATTAGAACCAGCATTTCTTGCATAGAATTTTAACTTATAGTTTACAAAGGAGTTTTCGTCCAAAGCTGTCGAATGGAAAATATAGAGTGACCGTAGTCCACCTCGGATTTATGAACAGCGCGGCGAGTTCAATTAAGTTATGTCATAGTGTCACCGTCAGCATTGCGCAGCATGGAATTTGGGTGTGTAACAGATAACTTCGATAGATGTTAGGACATAACAGTTTGATTTACCGTCGTAGGTGAAGACATCGCACAGAAAGGTTCCGACGGAACATAACACACCAGTGCATTAAAATCCGCTTCTCATCTTAAGATTGTGAAGTCACGTCCGTGCCTTTACGACACATGTACAGCTACGAGACGTACTTGTACTGCTACCAACGAACGAATTGTTAGCTGGCGAGGTTGGATAGCTCTCGACACTATCATATTAGTGAAACCGTATACGAAAAGAGTCACCATCCTGGGTGAAATTCACGAGACAAGTTTAAAACGCCTCATTTCTGGGAGAGGCGACCACTGTACCGTAGAAGTCCAGTTGTTGTCACATAACTACGTTAGCCGATGTTCCTTTGGAGCAATGTATAATATTTCATACATTATAAATGAAAAAAAAATAGACGGTGTTTGCGTAATATTCTGCAATATGTATTATTTAACTGGTTATTAGCTGTTACTCTATTATCAGGTACAATAGTAAATATGTGGACTGTGAATTTCATGATATCAAGGATTGATTGAGACTAGGTGCGTCTAAAGATCTGTCAACTACCTCTGAAAGATAACAGTTATTAATGTTCGTTATAATACTGAAATTACTTTGATGAAAATGTGAAATAAAAACTATGTAACTTACATACGATGTATGACATGTTGAGTTAATGAACTACATGATAAATTACTATAGCTAATTGTACACTGAAGGAAAATAAATTGAGCAAAATACAGAAAACTTTGGAGACATGTTTCAGAGGCGTGACTGAACGAGATAACGTTGTCTTGAGCAAAGCCATTATTACAAACAAGTAGCCCGCATCTCGTGGTCGTGCGGTAGCGTTCTCGCTTCCCACGCTCGGGTTCCCCGGTTCGATTCCCGGCGGGGTCAGGGATTTTCTCTGCCTCGTGATGGCTGGGTGTTGTGTGATGTCCTTAGGTTAGTTAGGTTTAAGTAGTTCTAAGTTCTCGGGACTGATGACCATAGATGTTAAGTCCCATAGTGCTCAGAGCCATTTGAACAAACAAGTACAATATAAGAAGTGAAACAAGTGTAAAAATTAATGCCTCCTGCGTCATAAAAATTTTAATAATGAACAAATAAAAGCGGAATTATAGCCTGGACAGTACTCTACATAACACTATCGTTCGACGTAGTAACAACGCATTTGCACACATTTGCGCGATCGTTGAACCCAGGATTCAAAACGTTTGGAAACATTCTGGGCTTTGCTCCTTGGCCCATTTTTCTCAGAATGTTTTTACAGAATTCTTTAAAAGAATTTTCTTTTAAAGGATGCTTCTGAAAGATGAGAGTTATTAATGTTTGATGTTGTTGTTGTTGTTGTCGTCGGCAGTCCAGAGACTGGTTTGATGCAGCTGTCCATGCTACTCTATCCTGTGCAAGCTTATTCATCTCACAGTACCTACTGCACCCTACATCCTTCTGAATTTGCTTAGTGTATTCAACTCTTGGTCTCCCTATATGATTTTTACCCTCCACGCTGCCCTCCAATACTAAACTGGTGATCCCTTGATGCCTCAGAACATGTCATACCAACCGATCCTTTCTTCTAGTCAAGTTGTGCCACAAATTTCTCTTCTTCCCAATTCTATTCAATACCTCCTCATTAGTTATGTGATATACCCATCTAATCTTTGGCATTCTTCTGTAGCAGCACATTTCGAAAGCTTCTATTCTCTTCATGTCTAAACTATTTACCGTCCACGTTTCACTTCCATACATAGCTACACGCAATACAAATACTTTCAGAAACGACTTCCTGCCACTTAAATCTATACTCGATGTTAACAAATTTCTCTTCTGCAGAAACGCTTTTCTTGCCATTGCCAGTCTACATTTTATATCCTCTCTACTTCGACCATCATCAGTTATTTTGCTCCCCAAATAGCAAAACTCCTTTACTACTTTAAGTGTCTCATTTCCTAATCTAATTCCGGCAGCATCACCGGATTTAATTTGACTACATTCCATTATCCTCATTTTGCTTTTCTTGATGTTCATCTTATATCCTCCTTTCAAGACTCTGTCCATTCCGTTCAGCTGCTCTTCCAGGTCCTTTTCTGTCTATGACAGAATTACAATGTCATCGGCGAACCTCAAAGTTTTTATTTATTCTTCATGGATTTTAATTCCTACTCCGAATTTTTCTTTTGTTTCCTTTACTCCTTGCTCAATACACAGATTGAATAACAATCGGCGATAGGCTACAACCCTGTCTCACTCTCTTCGCAACCACTACTTTCCTTCCATGCCCCTCGACTCTTATAACTGCCGTCTGGTTTCTGTACCAATTGTAAATAGCCTTTCGCTCCCTGTATAACACCCCTGCCACCTTCAGAATTTGAAAGAGAGTATTCCAGTCAATATTGTCAAAAGCTTTCTCTTAGCCTACAAATGCTAGAAACGTAGGTTTGCCTTTCCTTAATCTTTCTTCTAAGGTAAGTCGTAGGGTCAGTATTGCCTAACGTGTTCCAACATTTCTACGGAGTCCAAACTGATCTTCCCTCAGGTGGGCTTCTACCAGTTTTTCCATTAGTCTGTAAGGAATTCGTGTTAGTGTTTTGCAGCCGTGACTTATTAAACTGATAGTTTGGTAATTTTCACATCTCTCAGCACCTGCTTTCTTTGGGATTGGAATTATTATTAATGAAGTCTGAGGTTATTTCGCCTGTGTCATACATCTTGCTCACCAGATGGTAGAGTTTTGTCAGGACTGGCTCTTCCAAGGCTGTCAGTAGTTCTAATGAAATGTTGTCTACTCCCGGGGCCTCGTTTCGACTTAGATCTTTCCGTGCTCTGTCAAACTCTTCACGCAGTATCATATCTCCCATTTCATCTCATATACATCCTCTTCCATTTCCATAATATTGTCCTCAAGTACATCCCTCTTGTATAGACACTCTTATACTCCTTCCACCTTTCTGCTTTCCCTTCTTTGCTTAGAACTGGGTTTCCATCTGAGCTCTTGATATTCATATAAGTGGTTCTCTTTTCTCCAAAGGTCTCTTTAATTTTCCTGTAGGCAGTATCTATGTCACCCCTAGTGATATATGCCTCTGCAGCCTTACATTTGTCCTCTAGCCATCCCCGATTAGCCATTTTGCACTTCCTATCGATCTCATTTTTGAGACGTTTGTATTCCTTTTTGCCTGCTTTATTTACTGCATTTTTATATTTTCTCTTTTCATCAATTAAATTCAATATATCTTCTGTTACCCAAGGATTTCTACTCTCTCGTCTTTTAACCTACTTGATCCTCTGCTGCCTTTACTATTTCATCTCTCAAAGCTACCCATTCTTCTTCTACTGTATGTCTTTCCCCCATTCTTGTCCATCGTTCCCTAAAGCTCTCCCTGAAATTCTCTACAACCTCTGGTTCTGGTAGTTTATCCAGATCCCATCTTCTTAAATTCCCACCTTTTTGCAGTTTCTTCAGTTTTAATCTATAGTTCATAACCAATATATTGTGGTCAGAGTCCACATCTGCCCCTGGAAATGTCTTACAATTTAAAACCTGGTTCCTAAATCTCTGTCTTACCATTAATTAATCTGTCTGAAACCTTCCAGTACCTCCAGGCCGCCTCCATGTATACAACCTTCTTTTATGATTCTTGAACCAAGTGTTAGCTATGATTAAGTTACGCTCTGTGCAAAATTCTGCCAGGCGGCTGCCTCTTCCATTCCTTACCCCCATTTCATATTCACTTACTACGTTTCCTTCTCTTCCTTTTCCTACTATCAAATTCCAGTCACCCATGACTATTAAATTTTCGTCTCCCTTCACTATCGGAATAATTTCTTTTATCTTGTCATATATTTCATCAATCTCTACGGAGCTAGTTGGCATATAGACTTGTACTAATGTGGTAGACGAATGCTTCGTATCTATCCTGGCCACAATAATGCGTTCACTATGCTGCTTGTAGTAGCTTACCCGCATTCCTATTTTTTATTCATTATTAAACCTACTCTTGCATTACTCCTATTTGATTTTGTATTTACAACCTTGTATTCGATGTAATACTAAAATTACTTTGATAAAAATCTGAAATAAAAACTACGTAGCTTACATAATATGTATGATATGTTGAGTTAATGAATTACATGATAAATTACAATAGCTAATTGTGCATCGAAGGAAAATAAATTGTGCAAAATACACCAAACTTTGGAGACATGTTTCAGGGGCACAACTGAACAAGATAACGTTGTCTTAAGCAAAGATATTATTACAAACAAGTACAATATTACAAATTAGACGCATGATGAGACGAAGCTGATAAGTGAAACAACTGTAATTATATAAGGGTGATCAAAAAGTAATGCCTGCTGTGTCATAAAAAATTTAATAATGAACAAATAAGAGCGGAATTATAGCCTGGATTCTCCTCCATACGACACTACCATTCTACATAGTAACCACACATTTATACACATTTGCGCGATCGTTGAACCCAGGCATCGAAACCAGTTTGGAAACATTCAGGGTTTTGCTCTATGACCCATTTTTCTCAGAATGTTTTTAATGCTGTTGTTACTGAACTGTACCGTGTCTGTCTCCTCGAATCACTTCATCAGCACTTCCTCGATTGGTATCTGAGACAGCTGTGCGTTTTATCTGCGTCGTCCGTTTTTCTGTGACCAAACTTTTCCCACAATACCGCACTTTGCTCGTGTTCATTACTGCGTCCCCATACGATTTTCTCATGGATGGGATAAATAACTTTACGATCATGCTTGAAGAAGCGAAACCCTCAATTTCTCCAAACTGGATTAGATGGCTAGTTAGTCTTCCACCTCCGCAAACTCAAGTCTGTTAGAATTTTGTTACGGGAGGAAGACTGTGGTCCAAGGTTAGTGTTGGGAGCGGCGGAACAGAAGATGTGGACCTATTGAATTTTAGGAAATGTAATTTGAAAATCAAGATGCGGCATTCGCTCTATGCTGTATGATTGGATGACTATAGGTTCCGCACATAATAATCAGTAATAACTGACATTGTAAATTAGTAATAAAATCACACCAATGCCGGAACGGTTCCACATTGAAGTGTTGAGTCTTCCCTGCTAGAAATGATGAAAAATAAAACTCATGACACAATAAATAATGAAATTAAACATGTGAAATCGTTAACTGACAATAAAACAGCACTTACTTGCTTCAAAATAAGGTATTGTATCGTAAAAGTACTACAGCAATACCACACGATCCTTGCATGTCAAAATCTAAAGGCAGACAGACCAGTGCGAACAGACATGCTTCTCTTACCTGAGCTCAAAAAATTTGAAGGCTGCACTTTCTTTTATTACATAGGTAATACAAATATAAAATCGACTCTGTGGTAGCAATCTACATACCGATGTTTTACACAAAACAGTTTTTTTGAAAAATGAATTCATTATTAAAGTATAGGAAGACTAAAGCAAGCTGGTGCAAATGGATGTAGGTTGCAGCAGTTACATAGAGACGAAGAGATTTGAACGTAACATAGTGTCATGAAGAGCTGCATCAAACCAGTCTTCCAACAGGAGAACACAACAACAACAAGCGCTACGTAATTCTGTAACAATTATTAGCTGTCCTTCAGTTTGTGCTTGTGTATGCTTGGACAAAAGTAATTCAAGACATTGTAGCCGTACTGGCAGGTAGGGCTAATGGATAGGTTCGAGTGACTGAGTTTGAGTTAACAGAACAATAATATTACGTTTATTTCCATCATACGTAGTTTACAGACACGATTTAAATAGGCCTCAAACGAGTAAACGTAGCATGCACCAAATTTTATACGTCACAGGCTTACTGGGCACAAAATATTTAACAGTGCCAGAGAAATTTTAAAAAACCAGTTAACAATAATGAAAATAGCGCATAAAAAATAGCAGCGTAGTAGAAAACAGTTAAATCAAGTGAATAATCATACAGCAGATTTAAAAACCGCATTTCAAAATTTCAATAGGATCCTGAAGGTCAAGTTTTTAAGATGCACAACTGAATAAACTGAGAACAGTAGCTTCCCTTTTGGAAGGAGCATCGACATTGGGTGTCAATAGATTCACAATAACCTTTACCTTGGTACAAGACAATTTGCCCGCCTCCAAACCTACAGTGTACATGAAAATCAGCAACGCATTTGGCGACTGCGAGTTGTGTTTTTTTATCATCATTTCATCATCATCATCGACATGCAAGTCGCCTAACGTGGCGTCAACTGAAAAGACTTGCGACTCGGCAGCCATCAATGCCACATGATCATTCCTTTTCAGTTCAGTATCAGGCACGAATCATAGCAATCATTTATCAACATCAACAGCAGGAATATGACCAATCAAGGGTTATGGCTGGTCTCGTTAGCATACTCAGTTATAACAGTCAGCATTTAAGAATTTAGTAAACAGTCTCTTTGGGAATTCACTTTTATAGTATCTGTTATAAGGTCCACATCGAAAAGTTTAACTAATCACTCACTCTGGCCAGTCACAGTACTCAATCAGTTATGGTAGTTTGTAGTTAATCATTATGTTTCTATGAGCGTTAGCAAAATATCAACTTACAGTACCTGCGGTGCAGTACAGCTAGCCACAGTCATGTACTGGTCGTGCCATTCCGTCCCGTGTCCAAAATAATAGAATACACAGGCACAATGGGGAGACGTGGGTTTCAACACTCCAAGTGTGCAGTCTTCCCACTAGGACACGAGATAGCTTCCCTGCGATCGCCCGTCACCTACTAGGGCTGTTGAAAAAACAACAGTATATCGATACTTTCTTCAAATGTGTAAATGCGTGTGACCAAACTGCTGAGGTCATCGGTCCCTAGACTTACACACTACGTAAACTAACTGATGCTGAGAACAAAACACACACCCATGCCCGAGGGAGGACTCGAACCTCCGGAGGGAGGGGAAGCGCACTCCCCGGCATGACGACTAACCGCGCGGCCACTCCCCGCCGCAATACTGTATTTTCATTAAAAATATCGATATGTATCGGCCTTATTCTCCTGCCCACGATATATCGATATATCGATTTCAAACCTGCAATATCGAGTGCCGATATTTTTATTTTATATTATATTCTTTTTCACAATTTTTGGTAAATATTTGAAGTTGTTCTTTTGAAATTGTAGTATAACATAATTTTACTTTCACTGTGTGAAGGACTCTTATTACTTTTTGAGCTAATCTTTCTCTTTGCCTGTATGCAGCATGTATATGTGGCACGAAAGGAAAAGTCAGATTACACTGGGGAGGGGGAGGGGGGGTGAGTGGAATTAGATTTCCGATGTGAATAAATATCACACCAGTTGCGTTACAAAAAAAAAAATTAACGCAACTACTGTACTATTTCTTCACATATGCGTCTTCAAAAATGGTTGCTAAAAATGTTGAACAAGAATTTAAATGACAAGATTGGTCTTTGTAGTGGGCGGAGACGTACAAATATGAGGGCAGATGCTGACGTAATCGACGTTCGGCGTTGCCAACAGAAATTGCAGCCTTTAGCTTCACCACGTAATTTTGACACTACAGTTGCTAGGTCACTGGCGTTGGCGGAAATGAAAAAACAGGGAAATGGACATAGGTGTTGTGGACAAATGCGGTATATAACGGGACCGAATGCGGGACCTTTTATTGTGCCACTGACATTCAGTTACCATTGTTAGCAAAGTGGTTACCGTCAATCGTGAAACTGCATCGTTTTCCTTTCAATTCTTGCTGTAAGGGGGATAGGCAGGCTGCGAGCTTGTTGATGTCCTCGAATATCTAATAATAAATCAATATCAAATACACAGCTCTAAAACCAGCACTATACTCTCAGGCGCTATAAAAACTGGTATAGGCAGGCGTATTCAAATCCAGAGGTATGTAAATAGGCAGAATATCGCGCTGCGGTCGGCAACGTCTATATGAGACAAGTGTCTGGCGCAATTGTTAAGTCGGTTACTGCTGCTAAAATGGCAGGTTATCAAGATTTAAATGAGTTTGAACGAGGTGTTATAGTCGGCCCACGAGTGATGGGACACAGCATCTCCGAGGTAGCGATGAAGCGGGGATTTTCCCGTACGACCATTTCACGAGTGCAAGTGTACCGTGAATATCAGGAATCCAGTAAAACATCAAATCTCCCACATCGCTGCGGCCGGAGAAAGATTCTGCAAGAACGGGACCAACGACGACTGAAGAGTATCGTTCAGCGTGACAGAAGTGCAGCCCTTCCGCAAATTGTTGCAGATTTCAATGCTGGGCCATCCACAAGTGTCAGCGTGCGGAACATTCAACAAAACATCATCGATATGGGCTTTCCGAGACGAAGGCCCACTCGTGTACCCTTGACGACTGCACGACACAAAGCTTTACGCCTCGCCTAGGCCCGTCATCACTGACATTGGACTGTTGATGACTGGAAGCATGTTGCCTCGTCGGACGAGTCTGTTTCAAATTCCATCGAGCGAGTGGTTGTGTATAGTTATGCAGACAGCCTCATGAATCCATAGACGCTGCATGTCAGCGGGGGAGTGTTCAAGCTGGTCAAGGCTCTGTAATGGTGTGGGGCGTGTGCAGCTGGAGTGGTATGGGACCCCTGATACGTCTACTTACGACTCTGACAGGTGACACATGCGTAAGCATGCTGTCTGATCACCTGCATCCATTCATGTCCTTTGTGCATTCTGACGGACATCGGCAATTCCAGCAGGACAATGAGACACGCCACACATCCAGAATTGCTACAGAGTGGCTCCAGGAACACTCTTATGAGTTTAAACACTTCCGCAGGCCACCTAACTACCCAGAGATGAACATTATTGAGCATATCTGCCTTGCAACGTGCTGTTCAGAAGAGATCTCCACTCCCTCGTATTCTTTCGGATTTATAGACTGCCTGCAGGATTCATGGTGTCAATTTCCTCCAGCGCTACTTCAGACATTAATCAAGTCCATGCCACGTCGTGTTGCGGCACTTCTGCGTGCTCGCGGGGGCCCTACACGATATTAGGCAGGTGTAACAGTTTTTTTGTCTCTTCAGTGTATTTATAATGTGCAGCCGATATTTATATATTGTAGTGTTTTGGGATATTTGTAAACATCCGAACATACCATTGGGAAGCCGTCGACAAGAGATGCTCGTGAGTAAGTTGAATAAGGATAAACGTAGTGGGAAAGGGAAACTGTATGTTTTTCTTTCTTGTATGCAGTGAATGTGGAGCAGTGGTGGAGCCGGCGAGAAGGGGACCAGTAAAAATGGTATTGCAACCACTGGTCGTCCAGGAGTCATTTGGGCCATGGTGCAGCAAGTTCCTGAATACCAGAGCCATGAAGTAAACGAAGCGCCAACAAGAGCGTAATGAACAACATGAACTACTGAACAGCAGTAGTTTTTTTATCTGTGCTTTGTTTGCTCTCTGAGGTGCTAAAGGACGCATGTACGGACGTTTCTGAATGTACTCAAGAGAGTGCTGAACCGTCAATTAGGGCGGTTCACAAACAACAACTCAAGTACACATATTATTCCAAAAACGTTATCGTGGAAGTCGGGACCAGGAGGTGCTGGTGAAATATCGCACACTGCTAAGGTTATCTTTTTATTTTAAAAGGCTTTCCCAATAATAAATTTTTAAGTCTGGCATTTAAAAAAATTTCAAAAACAATTTCGAATAGCTGACAAATTTTCTTTATGAAAAGGAGATGCCAGGTATGACGTTAACAACTTCCCAGTAGTAATATATATATATATATATATATATATATATATATATAAGACAACAATTAAAAAATACTCTTGTAAATAGCTGGCAAATTTTCTCTGTGCAAAGGATATTGCAAGGTATGACGTTAACAACTTCCCAATAGCAAGATTTTAAACTTGTTATATCTATAAGAGAACAATTGCTTTAAAAAATCACCTTAGAGTAGCTAGTTTGTACTAAAGCTAAAATAGTTGTCTCTCGCCAGTTAAATAACTTATATTACACTTGTCAGTTCTTACAAGGTAAGTGTGAATAAGCCAGCACACAAAGCTTCACATTAAAGGCAATTCCCAAAAAAAATTCCCTTAGCTCGGTGAGGGAGTGACACGTGTAAAGGGGCCCAAATCACAATAGGCGGAATAGTTACTGGTGGTCTATAGGACCACAGCAGATCAGCCCCAAAACTTCCATTACAAGCCACCACCTCCCCGAGTTACCCAAAACTAGAAGATGTAGCAAGACTCCGAACCACAGAGACACGCGACACCGACCCTAAATCACCCAGTCGACGTGTGAACGAAACGGCCTGACCAAGAAGCAATTACCACATTCCCGCGGACAGGCAAACGAAAACTGTGGTGGAAAGATTCCAAGAAAACCATTGGTGAAGAAACTCATACACTTCACTAGAACTCAAAAAACCCCTTTATATATAAAACAGTACTCAACTTCTCACACTCCACAACAGCGCTGGGGACACGTTGCACTTCCAAATGCTCGTCAGAGCCAACCGCTGCCAGTGGTTTCAATGGCCGATAAGAAGACATACGGTCCCATGCGCTGACCTCCTGCACCACGGCTTCTAAGCTTCATGCGGGTAAGGCATATTTAGCCTCTGACAGCCAAGAGGTCGGGCAAAGAACGTGGCGAGCAGTTGACGACCCCCAATAACAGGACCCCGCTCGCGCCACCACCTCTCTCGGTCACCGGCCGGTACATCCTCCTCGATCGTCTCGTGACCGTACACTTGATCCACCTCCCGCCAAAGACCGGTAGCGATCCAAACAGCGCGCTAAACCGAGAGCGCCACCGCAAACACTAGACGCGAAGCGAAAGCACTCCGCCTGGCGTTCTTTTCGAAGAGCCGGACACAACTACAGCTCAAGTGGTATTACCGTAGCAATTGTTTGTTATGTTGTTAAAAGAAATAGTGAAAATGTTGGGTAAAATATACTCCTATTTGTGAGAAGTGTGGCTATTTATTTAGTAGCGCAGTAGAGAGAACTTGCGGAAGCATTCAAGGAATCTTCACCGCAGTTAGATCGACAGGGAGGTGGCACGGAGGGATCCGGGCCACCAAACAACTACTCTAAGAAGAGTGGATAAACGTAATACTACTTTCATCTGGCGGTGTATTAGGGCCGGCAAAATATTGCCCAGTTGTATCGGCCAGGGACGCAACTTTACGCTAGTGCTGGTATAAGACCGACCACAAAACCTACAAAATATACATCAGCAGGAGAAGAGGGAAAAATACACCCCAATAGGCAGGTACGTCGATATTTTTTTCGTCGATTTGTCGATACATTTCCTCGATATATTGTGGCCGAACGGTTCTAGGCGCTTCAGTCCGGAACCGCGCTGCTGCTACGGTCGCAGGTTCGAATCCTGCCTCGGGCATGGAGGTGTGTGATGTCCTTAGGTTAGTTAGGTTTAAGTAGTTCTACATGTAGGGGACTGATGACCTCAGATGATAAGTCCCATAGTGCTAATGGCCATTTCAACCATTTGAACCTCGATATATTGAGAGCAGATAATGATATCTTTTTAAATATCGATGTATCGGATTCCGGACATTTTTAAAAATATCAGAAGTTGAAAGGTGGCTACACTGAGTCACAGCGCCAGAGATTGCGCGAAAGAGTATTATTCCATCGCCTTCACTGGCATTAGTAGTTCAGAGGTTGCCGTGGGCAGTGCTTGTTGAGAGGATGTCGAGAGCTGTACTAGTTGAGAGCATGTCGTGTGCAGTTGTTCTTCTGCTGGCCGAGAGAGTTGATGCTGTTCGGTTGGTGTAATGTATATATGGAAGATGTTGCAATGATCACAGTGTATTTTTCATCAATGTATATGGAGGTAACAAAAATTTTTTTTATTTCAAATTTCCTAAATAACAATGCCTCTTGGTCACAGGTTCAGTCAACAAAGCATCTGGCTCGTGATCATGTATTACACTGTAATTCTGGTTTCTATGTGCAATTATAGTATTTCTGATTTTTCAATTAGTTCATTGTAAATGGTGTTTAAAATATCTAGTCGTATTGAGGAAGAACCGTTCCAGATACGTGTACGTTGAATCACACTTCCACACACAGAACAGATACACTTGTGCTTTGTTTCGTAGCTGTTATAGTTGCTGGGGACTTAATTAATCAATTGTGTTAACGGAAATTTCCCTTCATTCTTTATTGTTATTTTATGCAGTCAGATTGCGTACTAATACTAGTCAGGGCTAACCGGTTGCGAGACTTCGCAACCGGACACACAGCTACTAAAATTATTGCATTCATTTTCAATAATTAAGCCCCCATGCAAAGTCATGTCCTCTATCGTCGCTGGGCTCAGAGCAAACTTCGCTACAGTCGGCAGTCCCTCCAAAATCTATAAATTCGCCACCCAGCTCACACTGCTCTTTCCCATTTTCGCCTCTCAGGGACGGCAGATAATACACCTTCCGCCAGAGAGGGTAAAACAAAGCCATTCAGCGACTTATCGACACGGAATAGTGTCAACCCTTGCATGAAATGGAAAAAGTGTCAGCCTTATGCCAACATTTATTATTGTAGACCTTAATGACCAAGCCTTTACTGGTGACCGCCTGTCTGTTCCTCAGAGACGCTGCGGAAGTACCCGCCCGTGGAGACGGTGACGCGCGTCACCAACGGCGAGTTCCGGGTGGCGGGCTTCTCGGCGACGCTGCCGCGCGGCACGCTGGTGCTGGTCTCCGTGCTGGGCCTGCACCGCGACCCCGCCTACTTCCCAGACCCAGACCGCTTCGACCCTGACCGCTTCCGCGAAGACGTCCGCAGGCGCCGCCATCCGTACGTCTACCTGCCTTTCGGCGCAGGGCCACGGGCTTGCTTCGGTAAGCTGAAGACCCTTCTTCTGACACGAAACGTCTTCTATTTCGGAATACACTAGTTACAAATGATAGTAGCCACTGTGGAGTCGTACCTTTGGACACACCGAAATTACAATCGAAATCAGTTGTAGCTGCCACACACTTCTTTATTACAAATACATTGCTCGTAATACATTCAGAGTAACCATAGTTACAAAAAAGCTTGTCTTATAGAACACCAAAATCTTTTAAGACATCTTCCACACATCGTTTTTTTTTTCAACCACTTGCATTAATTAAAACCCTGTCCATGGATCCATAATTAATTCAACATGACTGACAAATGAACCACACCTACTTCATCACTTACATGGAAACTCTTATCTATCTTTTAGCTCATCCAAGTTCGGAATTCAACAGACAATAATGTTTTACGGCTTCTTTGGCCAACTCTTCATAATTCAAACACAATATACATAAAAGCATGCTCGTAAAATATGACTACATAATTATCACAATTAAAAGTTCTGAGTTCAACAAACACCAAAATTTTAAGGTTTACTTAGGTAACTCTTCATTAACTAATACAATGTTCATAAAATCCTGATCCATAAAATATGACTAACATGACTAACTCACACCAAAGTTCTGAGCTCCAAAATTTTTAAAGTTTACTCGGCCAACTTCAGATTAATTAGAACAACACTGCTTGCATATACCACGTTCGTATGATTTTAGTACATGACTATAAGGAGATCTTTCCAAGAGAAACTTAATAGGGGCCACTTCCACTCTACATGAGAATTAGTGATGGATTCGAGCACCCCAAAAGATTTTAACCAAAACAAGAAATCCACGGGACAGGAAATTAAATAAAAAGGTACTTAACTGTGCACTGCGATTGAGTTTCAGAAACCATAACTCTCTACCGAAAGGATCGAATTACAGGACAGCTGCAACAAAACCCGAGACGTGGGAGGGGGCAGGGCCTTAAATATCACTCTGCCACCGTGGTAGTCCGATCCCAGTTTGCTCGCGTCAAGCATGCCAGTTATCTGCAACACAAAACACACTAGCGGCAGACAATATTCTGAGGCATGAGATACACAATCCTAACTGCACAACTAGTTATCAGTATCTTGCGACGATATACTCCACAAATGAAACCAAGAGAATTAACCTCCGTGACTTACTTGCGCAGTCAAGGCTCTTAAAATCTGGTTAGCCAATCCCTTAAAACCATCACTAAAATAATGGCATAAAAGTTAGAATAGCATGAATAATCTCGGCGCACATTTAAAGGCCAGACTAAAATAATGACATAACAGGTAGAATAGGAAAAATATTTCAGCGCAGCTTGGAACGCCGAACACAGACTTACGCAGATCTTCGTTACACTTGTAGCTACGCGTTTAGCCATGCTTCCTGTCTATTTGGTGGGCATCGTTACACTTCCTTAACTGCCGTCAAGTTATCAAGTGACAACACCAATTTCAATGATAAGCTACTGGAACAATTCCAAACGGTTTTTAGTACACTGGAATATTTAGTTAATATGAACACCACCCACCGAAGCAACTCGACGACTCCAATTCGCTCGGCCTGTGTAACTTGTAACCAACTCGACGGAACTTGTCCTCCCAACCTCGAGGAAGTCCCCATCATCATGGCCAGAAAATTTGCATTGTAACGGTTAAACTCGCAATAGCGGCTGGTCACGTTCCTTCGTCATGCCCACTCGGCCTCTAGCCGTGCTGCATACAAACACAGCCCCAAGTCACACCGCCTCACACCGCGCATACCCGCACACCAGCCACCAACAGAGCGCGCGTACTGCAGTTAAAATCCCCCGCCGCCAAAGATGTGAAGAAGACAAATAAGCATCTAAGTCAACTCAACGATGAGAAGACAATCGATGGAAACTGGCGCCAGCAACGCACCAGCTCAGCCACAGTACGGGGGGCGTTCAGTAATTAATACAACACATTTTTTTTCTGAAAGCAGGTTGGTTTTATACAGGATTCCAATACACCAAGTTATTCCCCACTCTTTTGGCTACAAAATCCCGTTTTGCAACATAATCTACGTTCAATGCGACGACCTTACACCACCTTACTAGGAGGGCCCGTATGCTCGCATGGTACCACTCCACTCCACATTCGTATGGCTCACATGCAGTTTAAAATTACAGGTATATGAAATCAGTAATACTACATACAACAAGAATATGAAAGCTACATATAAAACTAACTAAATGCCAATATATAGGTTCCTAATCCGTATAAGAGCCGTATCATCAGCTTTCATGAGGGCGCTCCAACACCCCTGGTAGGAATTCAAGGGGCATTCATCTGTAATGTGCTTGATTGTCTCGTTCGGAGCCCCACAGCCATAAACCGGAGACTCTGTAGCACCCCATTTCTAAAGAGAGTCTCCGCACTCGGCCATGCCTAGTGACATATCTGTTCAATCCGACCTACCGTTTTCTGTCGAGGTCTGTACCATAGTATCACAATTATACTTTTGGAACCACTCAAGCTACATCTACATCTACGTCTACATGGATGCTCTGCAAATCACATTTAAGTGCCTGGCAGAGTGTTCATCTTACCACCTTCACAATTCTCTATTATTCCAATCTCGTATAGCGCGCGGAAAGAATGAACACCCATATCTTTCTGTACGAGCTCTGATTTTCCTTATTTTATCGTGGTGATCGTTCCTCCCATGTAGGTCGGTGTCAACAAAATATTTTCGAATTCGGAGGAGAAAGTTGGTGACTGGAATTTCGTGAGAAGATTCAGTCGCAACGAAAAACGCCTTTCTTTTAATGATGTCCAGCCCAAATCCTGTATCATTTCTGTGACACTCTCTCCCATATTCCGCGATAATACAGAACGTGCTGCCTTTCTTTAGACTTTTGCGATGTACTCCGTCAGTCCTATCTGGTAAGAATCCCACACCGCGCAGCTGTATTCTAAAAACAGGACGGACAAACGTAGTGTAGGCAGTCTCCTTACTAGGTCTCTTATATTTTCTAAGTGTCCTGCCAATAAAACGCAGTCTTTGGTTAGCCTTCCCCACAACATTTTCTATGTGTTCCTTCCAATTTAAATTGTTCGTAATTGTAATACCTAGGTATTTAGTTCAATTTACGACTTTCATATTAGACTGATTAATCGTGTAACGGAAGTTTAACGAGTTCCTTTTTGCACTCATGTGGATGACCTCACACTTTTCGTTATTTAGGGTCAACTCCCACTTTTCACAGCATTCAGATATCTTTTCTAAATCGTTTTGCAGTTTATTTTCATCTTCTGAAGACTTCATTAGTCGATAAACGACAGCGTCATCTGCAAACAAAGGTAGACGGCTGCTCAGATTGTCTCCCAAATCGTTTATATAGATACCGAAAAGCAAAGGTCCTATAACACTGCCTTGGGAATTTTCAGTTAGTTGACATCTGTGGTCCCACAGGTCTCTCATCCTGGTATTACTGGAATGTAGCTGTTCTGCTTGTCGTAATGGTGGGTTTCTTGAACGGAGTCTATTTCGTCGTAAACTTGGTATGTCTTCCTGTAGGTTCTCCTGTAGCTTGCGGTATTTCTTAAGCAAGGTCTCGCTTCTACGGATTGTGAGTGGATACATGTTGTTCAGCAGAGGAAGCCAATAAGTCGGTGATGGTCGGATTGCCCCAGTTATTAACCGCATAGTTTGGTTCAATTGGACGACGATCCAGTTGGCGTGGCAGCTGTTTAGCGTCACTGGGTCATAATACTTGGATGCTGAGCAGACCAACGGAATCGATTATGTGCGCAAGGTACCTGCTGAAGCTACCCATGTCAATCCACACAATTTTTGAATAATATAGATACGAGTTTTAATGTTGGCAGCAGTGTTTTCGAGATGTTTTCTATATGAAAGGGTGCAGTCAAGGATGACACCAAGGTACTTAGGGTACTTGTTATGGCAAAGAGTGTTTCTATTAAGTTTCACTCTGAACTCCGCATTACCTTTTTTGTCTGTCAGGTGGAATGTACATACTTCAGTTTTACTTGTATTCGGTTTAAATCGCCACTTTCTAAAATAAGCACTCATAACGGTTAGATCTTCTGTGAGAATTGTCTCCGCTCGTCCATGATCCTTGGTTCTACAAGCAAGAGCGATATTGTCTGCTAGCAGAATTTTGTTGACCTGGTATTGGGGAGATCGGAGATACATAGGTTGAATAATACAGTGGCTAAGATGGATCCCTGTGGTTAACCATTACATAATTTCCTCTCTTTGCTCACAATTTCTCCCAAGTAAACACCGAAATATATATTGTTTATCATGGTGTTGATGAGAGTTACAGTTTTTAGGCATTTTTTTTTTTTTTTTTTAGTAATTTGTGTATCATCTCTTCTCTCCAGCCGGCCGAAGTGGCCGTGCGGTTAAAGGCGCTGCAGTCTGGATCCGCTAGACCGCTACGGTCGCAGGTTCGAATCCTGCCTCGGGCATGGATGTTTGTGATGTCCTTAGGTTAGTTAGGTTTAACTAGTTCTAAGTTCTAGGGGACTAATGACCTCAGCAGTTGAGTCCCATAGTGCTCAGAGCCATTTGAACCATTTTCTTCTCTCCAGACTGCGTCGTATGCCGCGGTTAGGTCTACGAACGCGACAAATGTCTGCACGTTTCCTTGGAAACCAGCCTCTATGAAAGTTGTTAGAGCCTGTACCTGGTCGTAGAAACTTCTCTGTGGCCTGAAACCCGCTTGCTCAACTGGGATATGTTCCAGAATGAAGCCGCTAATACTACTATAGATGCACTAACAACCTCGGCGTCATCCACGTACTGCTTTCCGCGGAGTGCGTACTTCATAGGGCCAAACAGATGGAAGTCGGAAGGTGCGAGATACGTGTTGTAGGGTGGATGTGGAAGAATAGTCCAATGAGATTTGTTAGCTCCTCTCTGGTGTGCAGACTAGCGTGAGGCCTCCCTTTGTCATGGAGAAGGAGAAGTTCATTTGCGTTTATGTGGTGACAAACAAGCTGCAGTCGTTTCTTCGATTTCCCGCCGGTAGCACAATACACTTCAGATTTGATCGTTGCACCATGAGGGAGGACATCAGACAGAATGATTTCCTTCAGCGTCCCACAAGACCGACACCATGACTTTACCGGCTGAGAGTGCGGCTTTGAACTTTTTCTTCGGAGAAGAGGTGGTGCCTGCCACACCATGGATTGCCCTTTTGTTTCAGGTTCGAAGTAGCGAACCCATTTTTCGTCGGCTGTGACGATGTTCGACAAAAACTGTCACGATCAACCTCATAGAGCACATGCAATTCTGCAAAGTTGATCGTCCGTTGCCCTGTTCGGCGGTAGGGAACTCAGCAGGCACACACAGCTTTGCATACCTCAACTGATCGACGAGTGTGTCAGCACTACCAATAGCGACGTCCAGTTGCGCAGGGAGGTGTTCGATTGCGACCCGTCGGTCACCTCTAATGAGTGTGTCCGCACGTTCAAATTGCAGGACTCAGAGCTGTGTGCGACCTGTCGGCACGCGGAAGACTGGACATATTTACCCAACTTTCTTGTGATGATGACAAACACCTCGCCAGACGACTCGCCGTGCTTTTGTTCCCTGCCAGGTCTCTATAGACAGTCTGCAGGCACCTATTAATATTTCCGATGCTGTGGTTTCCCAACAAAAGAAATTCAGTGACAGCTCTCTGCTTGGAACGCACCTCCGTTACAGACGCCATGTTGAAGGCAATGTATTGTGTCTCCACTTTCAGGAATTCTATGAAACGGTAGGGGCTGAAGCAGGAATACTCCACGATCTCCCACAGCAAATTCCGCATTTTTTCAACTCAAACTGACCGAGACAAAAAATTTGTTGGGTTACTCACTGAACGCCCCTCATATAATTGGATCCGATATTGCTTATAGACTCACCGCTAGGATTATACACGCCAGAGCAGCATACCTTAGTACTATGTAATTTAACAGTTATTTTCTTACTCGATTTCGGCCTACTACGAATTACGTAAGTACCTACGTCTGATTTAACTTCCAAGTTTTCCAATAATTTTTGTTCCTATCATCTTCATCAACAGGGTTACTCTGCTATTCACAATAAAGTGCCTGGAAGAGGGCTGAATGAACCACCTTCAAGCTGTCTATCTACCGTTCCACTCCCGAACGGCAGCGGGAAAAACGAGCACTTAAATTTTTCTGTGCGAACCTTGATTTCTCTTATTTTATTGTGATCGTCATTTCTCCCTATGTAGGTGGGTGCCAACAAAATGATTTCGCAATGGAGGAGAAAACTAGTGATTGAAATTTCATGACAAGATCCCGTCGCAACGAAATTTGCCTTTGTTTTAATGATTGCCACTCCAATTCACGTAACATGTCTGTGATACTGTCTCCACTACTTCGCGATAATACAAAACGAGCTGCCCTTCTTTGTACTTTTTCGATGTCATCCGTCAGCACCCACGTGCTGCGGATCCCACACCGTACAGCAATACACCAGAATAGGGCGGACAAGCGTGTTGTAAGCAGTCTCTTTAATAGACCTGTTGCACCTTCTAAGTGTTCTGCCAATGAATCGCGCGCAGTCTTTGGTTTGCTCTGCCCACAACATTATCTACATGATCAGTCCAATTTAGGTTATTTGTAATTGTAATCCCTAAGTATTTTGTTGAATTTACAGCCTGCAGATTTGTGTTATTTATCGCGTAATCGAAATTTAGCTGATTTCTTTTAGTACTCATGTGAATAACGTCACACTTTCCTTTATTCATGGTGAATTGCCACTTTTCGCACCATACAGATATCTTACCTAAATCATTTTGCAATTCGTTTTCGTCATCTGATGATTTTACAAGACGGTAAATGACAGTATCATCTGCAAACAATCTAAGACGGCTACTCAGATTGTCTCCTATATCGTTAATATAGATCAGGAACAATAGAGGGCCTGTAACACTTCCTTGGGGAACGCCGGATATTACTTCTGTTTCACTCGATAACTTTCCGTCTATTGCTACGAACTGTGACCTGGCTGAAAGGAAATCACGAACCCAGTAGCAAAACTGAGGGGATATTCCATGCGCACACAGTTTGGTTAGAGGACGCTTTTGTGGAAGATGTAGAAAGCCTTCTGGAAATCTAAAAATGTGGAATCATTTGATATCCCCTGTCGATAGCACTCATTACTTCATGACTATAAAGAGATAGTTGTGTTTTACAAGAATGAAGTTTTCTGAATCCGTGCTGACTATGTGTTAATAAATCGTTTTCTTCGAGGTAGTTCATAATCTTCGAACATAGTATATGTTCCAAAACTCTACTGCAAATCGACGATAGTGATATGGACCTGTAATTCAGCGGATTACTCCTATTAACCTTTTTGAGTATTAGTGTGACTTGAGCAATTTTCCAGTTTTTAGGTATGAAACTTTCCTTGAGAGGGCGGTTGTATATAACTGCTAAACATGGAGCTATTGTATCAGCAAAGTCTGAAAGGAACCTGACCGGTATACAATCTTGACTGGAGGCCTTGCCTTTATTAAGTGATTTGAGCTACTTTGCTACACCGAGGATATCTACTCTTATGTTTCTCATCTAGGCAGTTGTTCTTGATTGGAATTCAGGAATATTTACTTCGCTTTTTTGGTGAAGGAGTTTCGGGAAACCTGGCAGTCTTTACCATTTCTGCTAGTCGCCCTAAACCAGAGAGAATCTCCTCTGATCCAAGGCGACACACGTCATTGGCACCGACATAGGCCACCACCTGCAGTTGGCTGCACTCTGTACTCTTCATGGCATCTGGAAGCACCCTTTCCACATCTGGAATGACTCCTCTCGGTATGCACACGAAGTGCACACTAGCTTCCTTCCCCTACTAGGCAGCCATGTTCCTAAGGGGCCCTATTACGCGCCTAACGTTGAAGCTCCCAACTATCAATAAACCCAGCCTCTGTGATTGGCCAGATCTTGCAGGCTGAGAGGTTTCCTCTGAAACAGGACAGGCGACTTCATCTGGCTGAGCGACAGTGATAAAGGGCATAGCTGTCTCAGATCCTAATGAGAGTGGTAAACTCTCTGTGAATGCCCAGACCTTGTAGGCCGAGAAGCTTCCTCTGGAACAGTGTGGACGACTGCGTCCGGCTTAGAGACTTCCTCAGCCACAGATAATGCCCAAAACTTGTTCGTCAAACGAACTGGGGAGGCCCTACGATCGGCCCCTCAGAAAGTCTTTCGCTGCCTGCCAGACTTTGGAATGATCTCCCACTAGACCACAGGTGAGGGGTCAGCCTCAGTGCAGGCAGTACCAGAGGCGGCCACAGCAGTGGACCGATTGGGTGACACGTGGGACGTGCTCGATGTCCCTCGCATCCCTGCATCTGACCCCCTCACAGTGATGCCACTTGGCAGCAGCCTCAAGCTGTGTGACAGAAGCCAACACTACGTGGAGCTGTGAGCGAAGGGTCAACAAGTCACAGCAATCACAGATTCTATCCATTACTGAATTCGCTCCTGTTTGAAGCTCATAAAAATGTGTAATAAACGAACGGTGCACTCGCCTTATTAGCAGCAGGAACTCGCGGTGCTCACTGACGGTCTAACCGACACATAGTGCTGTTGTTTCCGAACTTCTCACGACTTTACTATAGTTTCCTTTTTGGTTTCCTCTGAAGATGGGTACCTTAAAGATCCTTTCGAAGCGGATCTCTGTTCATAATTTCATTTACTTCACTCTTCAACTCTTTCATATCACTTCTGATTCTATGCAGTCACTTGCACTACACAGATTTTTCTCCAGTTGACGTCTTTAAAAATTCTCTTGCATATCTTATTTCCATTCGCAGCAACCAGATGGCCATAAAACATCATTCTACGTTTTCTCATCGCTACATTTATTTGTTCAGTTTTTCTGTACAGATCCTCGTTCCTCCTCTTCTGGTATTCATTTTTCTGTTTTGTTGACCCCATAGTTCTTTAGGATTTTCTGCTCTTTCTGCTCCATATTTTCTATTTCTCCCGCCTTTTTTTAAATCGACACATTTGCCTTCATATAAATATTCAGATTTTTTACTGTAAAACAGTACCGTAATTATGCTTGAGAGGCAATATATCTCTTATTGTTCACATCTTAAGTTCAGCGAAAAGCCTTTTCCACCTTCTTTGCCCGGAGTTTCTTAGCTTCCCAGTCAAGGCCGTTCTTCTTTATTACCTCACCAAGCTATTCATACTGTTCTTGATCCGTTGTGTTTTCCAGAATGATGAAATCACCCAGGGAACGCCACGAAAACATTCTTGAAACAATAACACTCCCACCTGTTTGCAGGGTGTATGCTTTCAGACGTTTCCCACCGATGAAACATAAAACCTTCATTCAAGTAAAAAGTCCACCTGTCGCCACTCAGCGGACGTCCAATTGCGGTACTGACGCGCAGATTTCAGCCTTCGTCGCCGATGAACAGCAGTCAGCATGGATGCATGAACCAAGCGCCTGTTGTCGAGGCCCATATACATCAATATTCGCTTGACGGTTGTTGAGGAGACAGTGTTGCTAGGCCCTTGGTTCATTTGGACGTTCAGTTGCTCAGCAGTTGCATGTCTGTTCCCCTGTACGCATCTTCGCAGCCCTAGTTCATCCTTGTTATCTGTGTCCCATGGTGCACCACAGTTGCCTCGGCGCCAGTTTTGGGTAACGCCATTTTGCAATGCACGGTACATTTTAACCACGGAGGCATGCGAACAGTCTACAGACTTAGCCGTTTCGGAAATGCTTCCACCCTTGGCCTGAAGGCTTATGATCGTCAGCTTTTGGTCGCCAGATAATCCGCTCCGTTTCCGCATTGCAAAAACTACCGCACTATTTTCCGCGTCTCCCGACACACTTTATATACCCTCCAGTGCTTGTGCTGCCACATGGTGTCATTAAGTGGCTGTTGCATATTGACGCTGAACATAGGCGGTGGTCACATTAACGTGACTGGGCCGTTTATTTCAGACACACATACACCGAAGTGACAATAGCCATGGGATAGCGATATGCACAAATACAGATGGCGCTAGTATCGGGGACACGTGGTAAAGGGCAGTGCATAGGCCGAACTGTCATTTCTACTCAGATGATTCATTTGAAAAGGTTTCCGACGTGATAATAGGCGCATGACCGTAATTAACGGAGTGGTACGCGATATGGTAGTTGGACATGGATATTCCATTTCGGAAATCGTTAGCGAATTCAGTATTGCTAAATCCACAGTGTCAACGGTGTGCCAATAATACCAAATTTCAGGCATTACCTCTCACCATGGACAACACACCGGCAGATGTCCTTCACTTAACGACTGTGGGCAGCGGCGTCTGCGTAGTGTTGCCACTGCTAAAATACGAGCAGCACTACGTGAAATAATCACAGAAATCAATGTGGGACGTACGACGAACGTTTCCCTTAGGACAGTGCGGTGAAATCTGGCGTTAATGGGGTATCGCAGTAGACAACCGACGCGAGTGCCTTTGCTAACAGTATCGCCTGCAGCGCCTCTGCTCCTCTCTTGGCTTGTGACCATATCGGTTGGAATCTAGACAGCAGGAAAACCGTGGCCTGGTCAGACGAATCCTGTTTCAGATGGTAAGAGCAGATAGGGCTAGAGTGTGCTGCAAACCCACCGAAGCCATGGACTCAAATCATCAACAGATACTCTGGAAGCTCCGTAGTGGTGTGGGATGTGTTTACATGGAATGGACTGAGTCCTCTGGTCCAACTGAACCGATCACTGACTGGAAATGGTTATTTTCGCCTACTTGGACTCCATTAACAGCCATTTAGGCATTTAATGTTTCCAAACAATGATGGAATTTTTACGGATCACGACGCGGCATGTCATTGGGCCACTATTGTTCGCATTTGGTTCAAAGAGCATTGTGTACAGTTCAAGTGAATGATCTGGCCACCCAGATCGCGCAACACGAATCCCATGGAACATGTATTGGACATCATCGAGTGATCCATTTGCGCACAAAATCCTGCACCAGCAGCACTTTCGCAAGTATGCTTGGCTACAGAGGCAACACGGCACAATGTTCTTTGAGGTGACTTCCAATGACTTGTTGAGTCGATGCTAAGTCGAGTTACCGCACTACACCAGAACAATGTTAGGTGGTATCCCGTGACTTTTGCCACCTCGGTGTGTATTTCAGATGGATTTAACATATTTCACACATATTCGTACAGTATTTAATCCGTCTCTTTAGCGAGTTTAGCTGTACAATTCCATTAGTCCATCTCCATAACTGAATGGTCAGTGCACCTGACTGCCATGCGAAGGATCCACATGTGATTCTGGTACTGACAGAGATTTTTCCTTGGTGGAGAGATTGGAACTGGGTGCACTCAACCTCGTGATACCTCCTGAAGAGCTACTTCAATGAGTATTAGTGGCTCCAGGTCACGAAAACTGACAGTGGCTAGGAGAGCAGTGTGCTGATCTCAGGCAGTTCCATACCACATCCAATGACGCCAATGGTGAAAGATAAGTCGGCGGCCAGTCAGTACCAATGGGCCCACCAGGGTCTGTGGGGGTATTTAGAGTGTTCAGAGAGAGTTTTGTAATTCTGCCAATAATGTCACCATGCAGCTGTAGAGAGGACGTTAAACTGTATCTGTGGTATTGAGCCATGTGGCATGATCTTTGGCCCCAAAACCCATTGAGTTATTGGCTTGTTGCTGTGTTTATCCTCATTATGTGTTTGGTGAATTACGCAACGCAAATAAGAGTCATATTGTGTTTCGTACTTCAAGAGTTTCCCAAGTCACCTAATTACAGGGAAGGTATACTGGTACCAACAAGTCGTTTTCGGACGTTTTACATGTCAGTCTTTGACATCGTCATCTCCATCCTTATCGGTAGTAGGATTGTCTTACTGCTACAGCATTTTTTTAATAATGTCTCATGTATGTACCGAAGTATCCTCTACTCTGTTCGATTGTGTCCTTGAAAGGATGATCTGAGAATGCGAAGAATAACTTAGAAAGTGTGGGGTAAATAACCAGATGCAATCAAATATACGGGGCAGCTAAGACGGACCACCCCAAACATATCCAGAGTGAATCAATATGTCGAGCTATGCTTTTCGCCAAGTAATAACGGACAACACGTCAAATTTCCTGACTTTGGCAACTACACTGATGAGCCAAAACATTATGGCAACTTGCTTAATAGCTTGTTTGTCCGTCTTTGGAACGAAATACATCACTGATTCTGCGTATCAGGGATTCGACAGTTTGTTGGTAAGTTTGTGGGGATATGTGGCATTAGATGTCTACGCACAAGTCACGTAATCCGCGAAAATAACGGGCCACTGATTTGCGTACGCGGTGATGGCCCCAGACAGCGACCCATATGGGTTCTATAGGATCAGCATCAGGCGAATCAATGTCAATTCATTATAAAGCTCTTCAAACCACTGCAGCACGATTCTGGCTCCGAAAGACGACATTACCGTTGGAGAAGGCTTCACGGATGAAGGGATACAGGTGGTTCGTAGCTGTCAGGGTGTCTTCGATTACTGCCACAGATCCTGTGCAAGTGCAAGAGTGTATTTTCCTCAGCAAACTACTGCTCCCACCAGCCTGTGTCCGTGGCGCGCTTCACGTTTTGAGCCCCCGTTCTCCTCGATAACGACGTTCGTGGAGACTATCATCGACCAAATGTAGTAAAAATGTGATTCACCTGAAGAGCCGACATGTTTCCGTTGATCGACGGTCGAATCCAGATGATTCCGTGCCCATTGCAGTCGTAATAGACAATGTCGTTGGATTCACATGAGACCACGTGGCGGTGATCTGCTGCTGAGCTCCATGCTCAACTATGTGCGATGAACGGTGTGTTCCGAAACACTTGTCCGTGACCAGCATTGTGCTCTTTCGGCAGAGATGCCACAGATCACAATGTATCCTATTTTATAGAACAAACAAACCTCAGAACCCCACGTTCTGAGAAGGCTCGTGGACTTCCAATTATTTAGCGCCTAGTGGTAGTTTCATTGTCCTTCTACCTCTTTCCGTAGATGCTCACGACAGTAGCACGTGAACATTTTAACAGTATCGTCTGTTTCGAGATACTCGTTCACAGGATCCACGTAATAATAATCTATTATTTGTCAAAGTCGCTTCTCTCAACGGATTTCCCCATTTGCAGCCCATATCTTCTTTAGGATGGTCCCCCGTTCGTGTCTGCTCCGCCTACACACTTTTGTTGCCGCGTCACCTGGCCGCAACGCCATCAGGAGGCATCCTACATCGCGGTGAGCAGCGGTCAGAATTTTTTGGCTGATAGGTGCAATTTTTATCGTTTATAGTCGCCAAATTACGGCATCAGCTTTGTTTTCTTCTGATGGAACTTCAACGACATAACATGTATGAGACTTGATCATATAGTATTAAGATAAAAGCGCCGCATACCACTGTCCCGCCGTTAGGAGAAGACGTTTCACAAACGTCTGTCGTATTATACCAAATCTAAGCTAACACGTAACTCAGCTATGATTCTTGTGTTTACCTGGCCTCTTGAAGTCCATCAGTCTGTCTTCTGCTATTTTAGCAACCAGATTACTTCTCTCAGGCCGCTGAGACATGCACAATGTACACTACAGTCGAAAAATTGAATGTCGTTCATGGCGAATGCCGCGAATCTATTAGAATAGCGATGCGGTTATATGCTGAGGAGTATGCAGATGGTGCCAAGGATTCACGATCTGTCTTTGCAAACATTATAAAAATTCTAGAAACTGGAAGAATGGAGAATAAAATTCGCCAAGAACAAAGAAGGACTGTGCGGCTGGCCCCGACGGAGGTTAGAGTCCTCCCTCGGGCATGGGTGTGTGTGTGTGTGTGTGTGTGTGTGTGTGTGTGTGTGTGTGTGTGTGTGTGGGTGGGTGGGTGGGTGGGTGTAGGTGTGTGTGTGTGTTTGTCCTTAGGATAATTTAGGTTAAGTAGTGCGTAAGCTTAGGGACTGATGACCTTAGCAGTTAAGTCCCATAAGATTTCACATACATTGGATTGGACAAAGAAGAGCAAATGATGAAAGTAATAAAACGAACATTTTAGCAGCAATAACACATCTACATCTACATCTACGTGATTACTCTGCTATTCACAATAAAGTGCCTGGAAGAGGCTTCAATGAAGCAGTTTCAAGCTGTCTCTCTACCGTACCACTCTCGAACGGCACGCGGGAAAAACGAGCACTTAAATTTTTCTGTGCGAGCCCTGATTTCTCTTATTTTATCGTGATGATCATGTTTTCGCAATCGGAGGAGGAAACTGGTGATTGAAATTTCACGAGAATCCCGTCGCAACGAAAAACGCCTTTGTTTTAATTATTGCCACTCAAATTCACGTATCATGTCTGTGACACTATCTCCCTTATTTCGCGATAATACAAAACGAGCTGCCCTTCTTTGTATTTTTCCGATGTCATCCGTCAGTCCAACAAGTGTTCTGCAATGAATCAGTCTTTGGTTTGCTCTACCCACAATATTAACTATGTGGTTCAAATGGCTCTGAGCACTATGGGACTCAACTGCTGAGGTCATTAGTCCCCTCGAACTTAGAACTAGTTAAACCTAACTAACCTAAGGACATCACAAACATCCATGCCCGAGGCAGGATTCGAACCTGCGACCGTAGCGGTCTTGCGGTTCCAGACTGCAGCGCCTTTAACCGCACGGCCACTTCGGCCGGCTATTAACTATGTGATCGTTCCAATTTAGGTTATTTGTAACTGTAATCCCTAAGTATTTAGTTGAATTTACAGCCTTCAGATTTGTGTGATTTATCGTGTAACCGAAATTTAGTGGATTTCTTTCAGTACTCATGTGGATGAATTCACACTTTTCCTTATTCAGGGTCAATTGCCATTTTTCGCATCATTTTGCAATTCGTTTTGATCATCTGATGACTTTACAAGACGGTAAATGACAGCATCATCTGCAAACAATCTAAGACGGCTATTCAGATTGTCTCCTATGCCGTTAATATAGATCAGGAACAACAGAGGGCCTATAACACTTCCTTGGGGAACGCCGGATATTACTTCTATTTCACCCGATGACTTTCCGTCTGTTACTACGGACTGTGACCTGGCTGAAAGGAAATCACGAATCCAGTCGCGCAACTGAGACGATGTTCCATACGCACGTAACTTGGTTAGGGGACGCTTGTGAGGAACGTTGTCGAAAACCTTCTGGAAATCTAAAAATATGGAACCAGTTTGACATCACCTGTCGATAGCAGTCATTACTTCATGAGTATAAAGAGCTAGTTGTGTTTCACAAGAACGATATTTTCTGAATCCGTGCTGACTATGTGTCAATAAATCGTTTTCTTCGAGTCATTAGCAGTCATTACTTCATGAGTATAATGAGCTAGTTGTGTTTCACAAGAACGATATTTTCTGAGTCCGTGCTGACTGTGTGTCAATAAATCGTGTTCTTCGAGGTACTTCATAATGTTCGAATACAGTATATGTTCCAAAACCTTAACTTACGATTTTGGGATGTTTAGTGTTATTATTATCATTTTTAATTTAATCAATTTCCTAACAGGTCTATTATAACTCCATATTGGTATCACCGATATGATAGAGTAGGTCGAGGAAACAATGGAGCCTTTTTCTGAAGGTCCGAGGCGGAGGGAAACAACTCTGCCAGGACGCCCCCTGTGAAGGAAGAGGCTCCCTATGTCCCGAAATACCGCAATCTATCCCGAAATACTGCAATCTATTTTTCCTTACAGTATGATCGTTGGGCTGCTAAGGATTGTCTCCACGAGTAGAGGACTTTGAACACATAATTAAAAGTTCAGAAATACAAAACAGAAAAGAATGTGAACTTGGCTAAGATCAAAGATGGCTGTATAACCCGACATTCTGACGGACAAGGAGAGAATGAAGCTGAGTGTCGGCGAGAGGGGTCGTCGGTGTTAGGTCTACGCTGACTGCTGTCCCTAGCCTTTCACCTGCAAATGGAGCGAATACAGGAAAAAACTATAGCCTGTCGCAGCTACGGACTTGACTGCTAACAGATGAGATGATACTTCGTGTGTTTTGTAGGGAGCACATTGTGCTCATGTGGGAGCGATCTAGATGCTTGTAACACAATAAACTGGTAGCCAAGATCGCAGGAATTCTTTTTATTCCATGATACCATGGAATAAAAAGAATTTCTGCGATCTTGGCTACCAGTTTATTGTTTTACTTCGTGTGTTCGTTTTCTGCGCTGATAATGCCTTCGGTATTGTCTTCATGGCCGAGAGGCTGGGACCAAGGACGCTGAATTGCCTTCGTAAGTGGGTGCACTACAGACAATGCTGCACTTTTTAAGTTTCTATTTTCTGACGTAATTCTCAACCAAATCCGCATAACAGCAACCCCCTATGAGGAACTGGCACTTCTGTTCACGGTGGCGTGAGCTCTGATTTCGGTAAGCTTTGTACCTGTATCTGACAGCCCACATTTCAGTGTGATTGTCTCCACTTGGGTACCAAACTTCAAATTTAATGAGCCGAAGGACAGTGTAACTTTAAATTTAGAGAAGATCTATTTTATAATATTGAATAAATGCGTGTTCGCAAAAGTAGTATAGGTACGTACTACTGCCTTACTTTGCACTTAAACCCAGTATTGAATACCACTGATGTGATACTCCAAGATGGGCGCCACTTTGCACTTAAACGACCTTGAACGAATGCGTCACAAGCCACACTCCCTCTTATCAGTGACGTCTCATACCTTATCTATGACATATCGTGACGTCACAAGCCGCGAGATTTTTTCAATGACGGCATACTGGTGGGAAATGCAGAAAATACTAATGAAACATGCAAACAGTATTATATTACATGTTCAATTTAAATGATTTGTATTATTTTTTTAAAGAAACACCTAACCATCATCTGAACTGTGTAAAAAGTTACACTCCGTCTTCAGTCCACAAGTGGCCCATCGGGACCATCCGACCGCTGTGTCAGCCTCAGCTGAGGATGCGGATAGAAGGGGCGTGTGGTCAGCACACCGCTCTCCCGGTCGTTATGGTGGTTTTCTGTGACCGGAGCCGCTTCTGTTCGGTCGAGTAGCTCCTCAATTGGCATCACGAGCCTGAGTGCACCCCAAAAAATGGCAACAGCGCATGGCGGCCGGATGGTCACCCATCCAAGTGCTAGCCACGCCCGACAGCGCTAACGTCGGTGATCTGACGGGAACCGGTGTATTCACTGCGGCAAAGCCGTCGTGTAAAAAAATGTAACCGGATTCAAATAAAAATATTGCCAATACTAGAGTATTCTCATACTGAAAAATGAATAACCTTAATCTAAATTGCATAAAACTGGCACCATGTTAAAAAAAACATTGCCAATACTACAGTATTTCCAAAGACTGTTTAAGCTTGACGTAAGTTGTGCAAATCGGTGTTACTCATATCTCTCTCTCTCTCTCTCTCTCTCTCTCTCTCTGTCTATCTCTCTCTCACACACACACACACACACACACACACGTCTGAGAAATATATTATGCATCTGAGTGTACTTGGAAGGCTGAAGAGAAAGAGAGAGAGAGATACTTCTGTGCAAGACCTTCGCTGCAGCGAAAACGTCTCATTAGGTCAGTACTGGTGTGTCTGACTTCATAGTCAAGCTGTAGGCGGTCCATGAGAAGACATGCTTCTCACTAAATAGACTGCTGCATCGATGTGAGAGGGAAGCCAACAGCTTTATAGTGTCGAAAAATGGCGTCCTTTGATGACATGACTTTTTCATTATGATATCAAAATATCCACTGCGCCAAAATTTTATACTCTTTCAAACAATAGTTCACGAGCCATTAGCAATTCGTCAATGTTCAAAATGAAACTGAGGTCCAATACACACTCTAGGACAATAAAAAAATGCGTACCGCGAAGGAATTATCCGAATGGGACGGAAGTCAGTAGATGTGATGCACATCTACAGGTAAACAAATAACATGAACTTCAGAAAGATTGGATTATTTATTCAAGGGAAAGAGCTTCACAAATTGGGCAAGTCAGTAATGCGTTGGTCCACCTCTGGCCCTCATGCAAGCAGTTATTCGGCGTGACTCTGATTGACAGAGTTGTTGGGCGTGCTCCTGAGGGATATCGTGCCAAATTCTGTTCAATCGACGCGTTAGAACGTCAAAATCCCGAGCTAGTTGGACGGCCCTGCCCAGTATGCTTCAAACGGTCTCGGATGGGTAAGGATCTGAAGACCTTGCTGGCCACTGTGGGGTTCGGCAAGCACGAAGACAAGCATTAGAAACTCTCTCTGTGTGCAGGCGAACATTATCTTGCTGAAGTATAAGCCCAAGATAGCTTTCCATGTAGGACAACAAAACGAGCCCTATAATATCATCGACGTACCAAAGGGGTCCTGTTATGAAAAGAAATTGCATCCTTGTTGTCGTGCCGTATGACAAGGTCGTCGAATCTCGAGAACGTTTGGAGCATAACAGGCAGCGCCCTCCAACTATCTCCGGGATTTTGACGACCTAACGCGCCAATTAGATTTAACACTATATCCATCAGGAGGACACCCAACAAGTCTATCAGTGAATGCCAAGTCGAAAAACTGCTTGCATAAGGCCTAGAGATGGACCAACACGTAATCGCCTTGCTAAATTTCTGAAGCTCTTTCTCTTGCATTAATCATTCAGTTTTTCTGAAATTGTAATCATTTGTCTGTCTGTACATGTACATCACATCTACCCATTTCCATCCCATTCGGATAATTCCTTCGTTGTGAGTCGATTTTATTTTAGAGTGTACTTTTAAAGTTATGAACACCAAATTGGGTATGGGAGTTTTATTCTTGGGCGTTGTGACGTAGTGTGTTGAGTTTTGTGTCAATAAGCTTTCGCTTTGATTTACGTCGAGTCGAGACTTAATTTTTATAGATGTTGATTTTTGGTGTTAGATGTTTTAATAACACCACCGGATTGCAATTTCAGTCTTTTCTTATGATCTTCGCTTATAACTTGAAAATTAAAAGCATTTTCACTCCATGCTCACTTACATACTTCGAGGAACGCATTGAAAGTCATATCAGTGTCAACATGACCACTGAGTACATGCCTCAGATTATGCTCGTCTTGTCTGAAAAGAATAATAACGTAGCAAAAAGCTGCCTGCACCATAATTACGTTCATTTTACTTTTTTCTTTTTATATAGCCTGATCACATATTTTTATTTGAAAATCGTTCTCAGCTGTGAAAGAAAGGTTATTGCTTGTCATACTGCCATTGTAGCTGTAGAAACACCATCACTAGTAGCCGTTCCAAAACAACAAATGGTCACTTTATTTTGTATTTGTTCCACTGCACTGATCAGTTATCTATCATAATTCTGATATAACTAGCTTCTTCACTCATATAATTCTCGCAGAGTAGCGAAATTTGAATGAAACTTTGTTGCCATTATGTATTATTCTTGTGAAAATTTACTGACGAACGTTAAGTTAACGTCAAACTTATTGTGTTGCAGGGAACGAGCTTGCTTTGCTGATCCTGAAGATGGCGGTAGCTGCAATTCTTTCAGAGGTGGAACTTCGAGTATGTTACCGAACCAAAATGCCACTCAGGATTGATCCTACACGCAAGATCATGACACCGAAGGGTGGAGCATGGCTTAACGTGCTTCCCCGGGACTGAGTTTGTGCCTTAACAAGGAGGCTACAACAAAGATAGAAACGACAGAGCATAAAGCCATGTCACTCCATCAAATGTGTTAAAAGTCAAATGTTCTATGTAATTTGCCCAACTGAATTGCATTCAATTTCTACGGTTTAATCATAAATATTTTTATATGTGTTTTGTGATGTAGCTTTAATTGTTTTTTTCCTCTTCTCTTTGTCTATGGCAAGCAATAATCACTTTCGAAGAAGTTTTGGTGATACTAATATGTACCTCTACACTTACTCATAAAGTGCAATTTTTCAATAAATTTTTTTAGATTACTTCATGGTAGAATCTACATACAAAGTTTATTAAAAAAAAAAGAAAGGCTATCTTTGATTATGATACCGGTTTATGAATTTATGGATTATTTAACACTGAGGAAAACTGTATGAAAGATGATCATTTGTATCATACTGACTGTGTGACTGCTGTGTAAGAAATAATATATTACAGTGGTTACTGTGAATAGCTTTCATCTGTAAAGGTATCTTCATATTGTTTGGCCGGGAATTAAAGCGAAAATATGGACCATATTACCCAGTTTTTACTGATAAGGAAGGCACTAATCGTAGCAGCTCCATCTGCAGAGTGCAACAAGATGATACAATCTTCGATGGATTATAAACGGTGTCTTGAGGAACAAAGCGAGGATAGGGACTCATGTCTAGATACGTCGCCCATGACACTGCAGAGCATCGTAATGAACTTTCAGACATCCTCAGTTTGGTTCTCAAGACGTTTTCTACTACGCCACAAAGCTGGTTAGTTCCGTTCCGTTATAATCCGTAGAAGGTGTATCATGACACATTTCTTATATCGTAACTTTTTTTACCCAAAAGAAACTGTCGTTTCTGCAAGCCAAGAATCAACAAATTTTATAAAGCTACTTATGTATGACATTGTTTCTACTAAGTCTTAAATAAGGGCAAGTGTCAATAAAGAACGCATTTCTTTATCTGTTTCACTTAAAAAAAACAGTATTGGGAAGATTTAAACCATAAGCTACCCTCAAAGTAAAATCACTTGACCTTAAGTGTGTAAGAAGGTAGATAAATATGATTTATCAACTCAGATTCTAAGAAATATACAATGAGATGACAAACGACATGGCATAGAGATAGCCACTTATACAGGTGGCGGTAGTGTCGCGTACAGAAGGTATGAAAGGGCATTTCTTTGGCGGAGCTGTCATTTCTACTCATGTGATTAATGTAAAAAAGTTTCAGACGTGATTATGACCGCACGACAGGAATTAACAGACTCTGAACACGGAACGGTAGTTGGAACTAGACGTATGGGACAATCCATTCCGAAAATCGTTAGGGAATTCAATATTCCGAGACCCTCAGTGTCAAGACCGTGCTGAGAATACCACTTTCAAACATTTACCTCTCACCACGGAAAACTTAACAAGCGAAAGCACCGTCGTTCGCTTAGAGTTGTCCGTGCTGACACACAAGCAACACTACGTGAAATAGCTGCGGAAACCAATGTGGGACGTACGACGAACGTAACCGTTAGGACACTGCGGCAAAATCTGATGTTAACGGGCTATGGCAGCGGACGATCGACGTGAGGACCTTTGCTAACAGTACTACATCGCCTGCAACACCTCTCCTGGGCTCTTAGCTATATCGGTTGGACCCGAGACGACTGGAAATCTGTGGCGTGGTCAGATGAGTCACTATTTCAGTTTGTAAGAGCTGATGGTAGGGTTCGGGTATGGTGCAAACCCCTCGAAGCCGTGGACCCAAGTTGTCAACAAGGCACCGTGCAAGCTGATGATGGCTGCATAGCCGGCCGAAGTGGCCGTGCGGTTAAAGGCGCTGCAGTCTGGAACCGCAAGACCGCTACGGTCGCAGGTTCGAATCCTGCCTCGGGCATGGATGTTTGTGATGTCCTTAGGTTAGTTAGGTTTAACTAGTGCTAAGTTCTAGGGGACTAATGACCTCAGCAGTTGAGTCCCATAGTGCTCAGAGCCATTTGATGGCTGCATAATCGTGTGGTCTGTGTTTACATGGAATGTATTAGGTCCTCTGGTCCAAGTGAACCGATCATTACTGGAAATGGTTATGTTCGGCTATTTGGAGACCACTTGCAGCCATCCATGGACTTCCTATTCCCATAACAAAGCGCCATGTCACCCTGCCACAGTCGTCTGAATACCATTCTGGATAGTCCGAGCGAATGGTTTGGCCACCCACATCGCCCGACATCAGTCTCACAGAATATTTATAAGACGTAATCGAGAGATCAGTTCATGCAAAAAATCCTACACCGGCAATACTTTTGCAATTATGGACGACTGTAGAGGTGGCACGGCTCAATATTTCTGCAGGGGCCTTCCAACTACTTGTTGAGTCCATGCCACGTCGAGTTGCTGCACTACGCGGGACAAAAGGTCTGACGCAATATTAGGAAGTATCCTGAGACTTTTGTCACCTCAGTATATATATTCAGACATCACGAAACTTCTGCATATTATTGCCGCTCATGAGTGCATATGTGAAATGAAGAGGGAATATATAGACGCTACTTGACAAAAAAGTGATGCACAAGAAGATATCTTCCAATGTCAACGTAACTTAATACACGAACACGCTATCGGCAAGTATGTAAATTATTTAAAGTTGAAATTCTCCATGACACGAAGATCAACCATGAGAGTGCACTAATGTGCCTGATAGGATATCTAAGAGGCAATAACAGCCTCAGGTGCTAGGTGATCACTGTGAAGGACATATACTACTGGCCATTAAAATTGCTACGCTACGAAGATGACGTGCTATAGACGCGAAATTTAACCGACAGGAAGAAGATGCTGTGATATGCAAATGATTAGCTTTTCGGAGCTTTCACATAAGGTTGGCGCCGGTGGCGACACCTACAACATGCTGACATCAGGAAAGTTTCCAACCGATTTCTCATACACAAACGGCAGTTGACCGGCGTTGCCTGGTGAAACGTTGTTGTGATGCCTCGTGTAAGGAGGAGAAATGCGTACCATCACGTTTCCGACTTTGATAAGGTCGGATTGTAGCCTGTCGCGATTGCGGTTTTTCGTATCGCGACATTGCTGCTCGCGTTGGTCGAGATCCAATGACTGTTAGCAGAATATGGAATCGGTGGGTTCAGGAGGGTAATACGGAACGCCGTGCTGGATCCCAACGGCCTCGTATCACTAGCAGTCGAGATGACAGACATCTTATCCGCATGGCTGTAACGGATCGTGCAGCCACGTCTCGATCCCTGAGTCAACAGATGGGGACGTTTGCAAGACAACAACCATCTGCACGAACAGTTCGACGACGTTTGCAGCAGCATCGACTATCAGCCCGGAGACCATGGCTGCGGTTACCCTTTACGTTGACGATGGTGTACTCAGACGAACCTGGGTGCACGAATGGCAAAACGTCATTTTTTTCGGATGAATCCAAGTTCTGTTTACAGCATCATGATGGTCGCATCAGTGTTTGGCGACATCGCGATGAACTCACATTGGAAGCGTGTATTCGCCATCGCCATACTGACGTATCACCCGGCGTGATGGTATGGGGTGCCATTGGTTACACGTCTCGGTCACCTCTTGTTCGCATTGACGGCACTTTGAACAGTGGACGTTACATGTCAGATGTGTTACGACCCCTGGATCTACCCTTCATTCGATCCCTGCGAAACTCTACATTTCAGCAGGATAATGCACGACCGCATGTTGCAGGTCCTGTACGGGCCTTTCTGGATACAAAAAATGTTCGACTGCTGTCCTGGCCAGCACATTCTCCAGATCTCTCACCAAGTGAAAACGTCTGGTCAATGGTGGCCGAGCAACTGGCTCGTCACAATACGCCAGTCACTACTCTTGATGAACTGTAGCATCGTGTTGAAGCTGCATGAGCAACTGTACCTGTACACGCCATGCAAGCTCTGTTTGACTCCATGCCCCGGCATATCAAGGCCGTTATTAGGGCCAGAGGTGGTTGTTCAGGGTACTGATTTCTCAGGATCTATGCACCCAAATTGCGTGAAATGTAATCACATGTCAGTTCTAGTATAATATATTTGTCCAATTAATACCCGGTTGGACTAATGACCATAGATGTTAAGTCCCATAGTGCTCAGAGCCATTTGAGCCAATACTCGGTTATCATCTGAATTTCTTCTTGGTGTAGCAATTTTAATGGCCAGTAGTGTAGAAATGCTGCTTACACGTGTGAGGCAGTGTTATAAGCACCTGACAGCAACTGAAAGGAGTCACATTGTGGGTCCCCGTTTAGCCGGCAAGTCGAATCGCGCAGTGTTGTGGCGTGTTAAAACGGCGTGAACGTTCCACATAAAATCACACAAAAAATAATCATGTGGGGTTAGTTCGGGAGAGTGTGGGGCCGTGACACGAATTTCTGACCATCAACCCCACCACAACCGATCCGTCAGTTTCTCAATTTCCTCTAAAGAAATTCGTGAACCTCAAGATGAATTCCACTCTGTCGGTCTCCAGTTATGGATGAGCCAATTTCTCAGAATGTCCAGATACGTGTGTCTCGTAACAGTCTTTTTGCAGTAGAAAAAAGGACTGTTAACTTTAAACCGCGAGACTACACAGAATACATTAAGTTCTGGTGAATCTCGAGTGTGCTGCACGATAGTATGGGGATTCTATGAATCCCAGATTAGCACATTGTCCCTGTTCACGTGCCACTCACAAAAATTCTTGTATCGTCATTGAAGATGAGTTTTTCACTAAACACGTCCATAGGCTGTTGCAAGTTTGCCGAAAATTCAAAGCGTCTGATTTTGTCATTGGGAGTTAGAGCTTGTAGCAACTGCATGTGGCAAGGCTTGAGCTTCACTCTTTTCCTTACGGTCTTCCGAACGGTTGGTTGTGGTATGTTCAGTTCTCTGTTTGATCTGTTCATCGACTTTTGTGGGCTACGTGCGAAACTTGCCCGCACGCGGCCAACCGTTTCTTCATTCACAGCAGGTAATGGTAAAACTTTAAACTGTGCGCACCATCGCCGGCCAGAGTGGCCGTGCGGTTCTAGGCGCTACAGTCTGGAACAGAGCGACCGCTATGGTCGCAGGTTCGAATCCTGCCTCGGGCATGGATGTGTGTGATGTCCTTAGGTTTAATTAGGTCTAAGTTCTAGGCGACTGATGACCTCAGAAGTTAAGTCGCATAGTGCTCAGAGCCATTTGAACCATTTTTTTGCGCACCATCGCCGAATGGGGCTGGCAGTTTTGCTGAACTTCATTCTTAAGTGTCATTGCATTGTTACAGGAGTGTGATGTGAATGCACTTCAAGCTCAACATATGCTTCCTTGGCACCTGTCGCTGTTTTTCTTTTTTTTTTTTTTTTTGCCTAATTGCTCACTGCTACGCTCTCGTGGCAGAAATCTCGAGTGCGAGGCAACAATGCAAACCTTTTTGAGCTTTTCAATATGAGTGTTGCGTTTTGTAACAACATGGCAATCTAGCTACAATGAATTTATGAAATCGTTTCATTCATTTATAATGACCTTGCATTATTTGATAAATTGAAACAATTAACAGATGTCTTAGACCAACAGAACACAATTATCACAGCCCTTCAAGAGTTACGTAATACTGACCAGGACCCGAAAGAATCAGGAGGATATCGACTTTATGAGGAACCACCAGGAGAAAGGGCAACAGAAAATGTTCTCCAATTCGGTGTGCGTTTCCTGGTACATAATAGAATATTGAATTCCATTGAGGATTTTTCATCCAATTCCTCAAGAAAGGCATTATTAACAATTAAGGTTGAAAACTAAAGATACTCACTGATAAATATTCATGTTCCAACTGATATTAAAAGTAGGACTGACAAGGATGGGATGGAAAAATTCTGGGATGAACTTGATCAACTAGCAAGGCCCATACCAGGTACTAACATTAAAATTCTGCTTGGAGACTGTAATGCGAAGATAGGACGAGAGAAGATATTTCGAGGTGTGTTTGGTCGATGGCCAGCGCATACAGTTACAAACAAGAACGGGGAACAGTTAACTGAATTTTGTACTACAAATGGGTTGGTTTTGAAGACAACAAAGTTTAAGAAAAGACCACATAAGTTAATGACATGGAAATGCCCTAACGTCAAGCTAGGAGAGTTCCAGATAGATCATGTGGACATGGGTCAGAAATTCCATAAAAAAAAATCTATAATATTAAAGTGGTGCGTGGCGTCGATGTTGATTCAGACCACTATTTTCCAAAATTAAACTCAAACTGACAACTAAAAGAAAAAGCAAACCTCAAAAGTTTGATACAAAGAGAATATATGACCCTAGCTATATTATTAATAGTCAGATATATTACGAGAGATCAAAAATATCTCTAAGCGACAATCTAGAAGCCACAAAGATAAAACCTGTCGGCTGACGGGTGACGCAACAGAGTGATATCCTTGCTCGGTGGGCAGAACATTTTGATGACCTTCTTATTCCCAGCCATCAGACGACTGATATTCCATACATAGGGCAATAGAAAGGCCTGCCAGTCGATGAACAACTTGCTGATGCCCCTTCATTCATTGAATTCAATTCGGCATTGGCTAAGCCGAAAAATAACAAATCAGCGGGATTAGACAACTTACCATCAGAACTTTATAAATATGGTGGACCAAACATTATGAACCGACTGTTTGTTCTAATTTTAAAGATTTGGGAGTGCGAAATAACTCCACAAGATTGGAAATATGCCTGCATTTGCAAGATTTACAAAGGCAAAAGTGACATTTCTGACTGCAATTCTCACAGGGGAATCTCTCTTCTCTCGCCAGCAGAGAAAGTCCTGGCTCACATACTCAACAACCGGCAAATGCACATTGCAGAAAAAGTACTACCAGAGACCCAGTATGGCTTTTGCCCAAACAGAGGCACAGTGGATGCCATATTTGCTGTAAACAAATGCAAGAGAAAAGCTTAGAGTAACATCAGCCTCTGTTCATGTGCTTTGTAGACCCGGAAAAAGCATTTGACCGAGTCCCACGGGAAGCCCTCTAGATTAAACTAAAGAAAACTGGCTGCCCTGACGAAATTATTAATTTGATTAGACAGTTTCTTGACAACTTGACGGCAAAAATACGCCATGAAAACGAGCTTTCAGACCAGTTTCCCGTGACATGCGGTGTAAAACAAGGCTGTGTACTGGCTCCCACACTCTTTTCACTTTATTTCGCAGCTGTTATGAGAGACGCGACCAAAGCCTACAGTGGTCAAATGGGTCTTGACTCGAGAACAGACAAAAGTATCTTCAACATCTCTCAGCTCAGAAAAAAATGGCGTAAATAAAATATCTATCTTAGAAATTCTTTACGCAGACGATGTATGCATGATGGCTAATTCTCTTGAATCTCTCCAAACATACACGAACCTGCTAAATGACTCCTGCAGAAGATTTGGTTTAGTCATAAGCATCACCAAGACGCAAATCCTTCAACAACCACTTAGGGGTTCCAATACAGACGACTACAGTATTAAGTAGGACAACAAACATTTGGAAAACGTGTTACACTTTAAATATCTAGGCAGCAAAATTAGAAGTGACAACAGTTTGACAACAGAAATTGCAGCTCGTATAGCCAATGCAGCATCAGTTTTCGGCAAACTGAATCACCGAGTATGGAAATCACATGACTTCAGACTACAAACTAAAATTGCGGTCTACAAAGCAATAATATGACCAACTTTACACCTCAGAAACCTGGTGCTGTTATAAAGCTGACATTAGGAAGCTAGGCACCTTTCATCTTCGCTGTCTGAGATCAATTCTCCGCATAAAATGGGAAGACCGTGATCCAAACACGGAGATTTTGCGTCGCGTGAAACTACCTGGCATTGCAGCTCTCTTAATGAAACACCAACTGAGATGGAGTGGCCACATCATACACATGGATTACAGTAGACTTCCCAAAGCGGTGTTCTACTCAGAGCTCTCATGTGGAAAGTGGCGGCAAGGTGGCCAACACCTGCGATATAAAGACACCATCAAACGCCATATCACAGCCTATGGCATTCCGAGTAAACGTTGGGAGGAGCTTGCATTGCGCTCATCAGAGTGGCGCTCAACTGTACACAAGAGTGTGGAACAATTCGAGCATATCCACCTAATGAACCTGGACGATAAACAAAAGCTCTGCAAATCCAAGCACAAGCCTAATTACATATATTTGCATAACTCCACTGGGCAATTGTATTGCACTTCGTGCAACCGTATCTTCAAAGCAAAGCTCGGTTTTTCAAGCCACATCCGAGTCCGCCACAATGCAGACTAAACGACTGATGGAGTCACTGTCGCCGGACATGGCGAGGAGGACATGATGATATACAAAAAATGATTTAAAAGATATGCATTATGAGGCAATGAGATTGACATATGCCTTTAAGAACTTCTGTTTAAAACTACAGCCAACAAACCATTCAACAAATAACGTAAATCTCAAGTCATATCTTTAACCAAATAAGGGTAAAATAAGCGACAGTAATTTCTGAACAGTTAGAAATTTGCACGTAAAGGTTGGGCAGAAGCTGCAATCGAAATGGTCCACAAGAAGTAGGAGCAGCAATATAATGCTGCACAAGAAGACAGACCCGTTTAACAGGAAATTACTATCTATGCAGCTCTGAATATCTAACAGAATACATTTCCTTATTTGGTGTAAAGAATACTGAAGATAATCACACTGACAAAATTTGGTCGAAAACGAGCAAACTAGTAGCACCTAACCAGAAGAGGGCAGAAGCCTTATCACACCAACAACTGCGGAAGTGTTTAGTACCCATGCTACAAGGCGTAACAAAGCCCAAGCAAGTGGAGCCAGAGGAGTATACAAATACCTAGCCATTTTCTACTTAAATCAGGGGTTTCCAATCCATGACCCATAGGTTGCAAGCAGCCCAAAGTATGTATCAGTTCAGTCCAAGAAGTGAGTTATCAGACAATATATATATATATATATATATATATATATATATATATATATATATATATATATATATAATAGAGGGAACATTCCACATGGGAAAAATATATCTAAAAACAAAGATGATGTGACTTACCAAACGAAAGTGCTGGCAGGTCGACAGACACACAAACATACACACAAAATTCAAGCTTTTGCAACCAACCATTGCTTCGTCAGGAAAGAGGGAAGGAGAGGGAAAGACGAAAGGATGTGGGTTTTAAGGGAGAGGGTAAGGAGTCATTCCAATCCTGGGAGCGGAAAGACTTACCTTAGGGGGAAAAAAGGACAGGTATACACTCGCACACACACACATATCCATCCACACATACACAGACACTAGCAGACATTTGTAAAGGCAAAGAGTTTGGGCAGAGATGTCAGTCGAGGCAGAAGTACAGATGCAAAGATGTTGAAAGACAGGTGAGGTATGAGCGGCGGCAAATTGAAATTAGCGGAGATTGAGGCCTGGTGGATAACGAGAAGAGAGGATATACTGATGGGCAAGTTCCTATCTCCGGAGTTCTGACAGGTTGGTGTTAGTGGGAAGTATCCAGATAACCCGGATGGTGTAACACTGTGCCAAGATGTGCTGGCCGTGCACCGAGGCATGTTTAGCCACAGGGTGATCCTCATTACCAACAAACACTGTCTGCCTGTGTCCATTCACGCGAATGGACAGTTTGTTGCTGGTCATTCCCACATAGAAAGCTTCACAGTGTAGGCAGGTCAGTTGGTAAATCACGTGGGTGCTTTCACACGTGGCTCTGCCTTTGATCGTGTACACCTTCCGGGTTACAGGACTGAAGTAGGTGGTGGTGGGAGGGTGCATGGGACAGGTTTTACACCAGGGGCAGTTACAAGGGTAGGAGCCAGAGGGTAGGGAAGGTGGTTTGGGGATTTCATAGGGATGAACTAAGAGGTTACGAAGGTTAGGTGGATGGCGGAAAGACACTCTTGGTGGAGTGGGGAGGATTTCATGAAGGATGGATCTCATTTCAGGGCAGGATTTGAGGAAGTCGTGTCCCTGCTGGAGAGCCACATTCAGAGTCTGATCCAGTCCCGGAAAGTATCCTGTCACAAGTGGGGCACTTTTGTGGTTCTTCTGTGGGAGGTTCTGGGTTTGAGGAGATGAGGAAGTGGCTCTGGTTATTTGCTTCTGTACCAGGTCGGAAAGGTAGTTGCGGGATGCGAAAGCTGTTTTCAGGTTGTTGGTGTAATGGTTCAGGGATTCCGGACTGGAGCAGATTCGTTTGCCACGAAGACCTAGGCTGTAGGGGAAGGGACTGTTTGATGTGGAATGGGTGGCAGCTGTCATAATGGAGGTACTGTTGCTTGTTGGTGGGTTTGATGTGGACGGACGTGTGCAGCTGGCCATTGGACAGGTGGAGGTCAACGTCAAGGAAAGTGGCATGGGATATGGAGTAGGACCAGGTGAATCTGATGGAACCAAAGGAGTTGAGGTTGGAGAGGAAATTCTGGAGTTCTTCTTCACTGTGAGTCCAGATCATGAAGATGTCATCAATAAATCTGTACCAAACTTTGGGTTGGCAGGCCTGGGTAACCAAGAAGGCTTCCTCTAAGCGACCCATGAATAGGTGGGCGTATGAGGGGGCCATCCTGGCACCCATGGCTGTTCCCTTTAATTGTTGGTATGTCTGGCCTTCGAAAGTGAAGAAGTTGTGGGTCAGGATGAAGCTGGCTAAGGTAATGAGGAAAGATGTTTTAGGTAGGGTGGCAGATGATCGGCGTGAAAGGAAGTGCTCCATCGCAGCGAGGCCCTGGACGTGTGGAATATTTGTGTATACGGAAGTGGCATCAATGGTTACAAGGATGGTTTCCGGGGGCAACAGACTGGGTACGGATTCGAGGCGTTTGAGAAAGTGGTTGGTGTCTTTGATGAAGGATGGGAGACTGCATGTAATGGGTTGAAGGTGTTGATCTACGTAGGCAGAGATCCGTTCTGTGGGGGCTTGGTAACCAGCTACAATGGGACGACCGGGATGATTGGGTTTGTGAATTTTAGGAAGAAGGTAGAAGGTAAGGGTGCGGGGTGTTGGTGGGGTCAGGAGGTTGATGGAGTCAGGTGAAAAGTTTTGTAGGGGGCCTAAGGTTCTGAGGATTCCTTGAAGCTCCGCCTGGACATCAGGAATGGGATTACCTTGGCAAACTTTGTAAGTAGTGTTGTCTGAAAGCTGGCGCAGTCCCTCAGCCACATACTCCCGACGATCAAGTACCACGGTCGTGGAACCCTTGTCCGCTGGAAGAATGACGATGGATCGGTCAGCCTTCAGATCACGGATGGCCTGGGCTTCAGCAGTGGTGATGTTGGGAGTAGGATTAAGGTTCTTTAAGAAGGATTGACAGGCAAGGCTGGAAGTCAGTAATTCCTGGAAAGTTTGGAGAGGGTGATTTTGAGGAAGAGGAGGTGGGTCCCGCTGTGACGGAGGACGGAACTGTTCCAGGCAGCGTTCAATTTGGATAGTGTCTTGGGGAGTTGGATCATTAGGAGTAGGATTAGGATCATTTTTCTTCGTGGCAAAGTGATATTTCCAGCAGAGAGTAGGGGTGTAGGACAGACACTGTCTGTAGGACAGACACTCTTTGCCTTTACAAATGTCTGCTTGTGTCTGTGTATGTGTGGATGGATATGTGTGTGTGTGCGAGTGTATACCTGTCCTTTTTTCCCCCTAAGGTAAGTCTTTCCGCTCCCGGGGTTGGAATGACTCCTTACCCTCTCCCTTAAAACCCACATATTTTCGTCTTTCCCTCTCCTTCCCCCTTTCCTGACGAAGCAATGGTTGGTTGCGAAAGCTTGAATTTTGTGTGTATGTTTGTGTTCGTTTGTGTGTCTGTCGAGCTGCCAGCACTTTCGTTTGGTAAGTTACATCATCTTTGTTTATATATATATATATGTATATATATATATATATATATATATATATATATATATATATATATATATATATATCTGTGTGTGTGTGTGTGTGTGGTGCTATTATCTCATTGGTCCATACTGTTCTTTCTTTCTTTCTTTATTTTCTCTCAGTGGTTAGTGTTAGTGTTAAGTATAATATGGGCAGCACAAACATACTCCTCTTCTTCCAATATGGCCCAGTTGATTAAAGCATTGAACACTACTGACTTACATTGTCTCATGTTAGTAGTGCAACACTATTTCTCTGGGGCTGCAACACATGGGGCACCATTGGGACTGCTGTACAGAATCCACAGTTCACCTCGGATCAGAGCAGCCCGCCCTGAGACACTAGTTGCAGAGCTGCCATTTGGTCAGCCGAGCCCTGAGACGTAGCACACCAGCCACAGTGCTTTTACAGGATAGCTGGAGACATCAGCCATGCTTCGGCTGTGGCTGCCTTAGTTGCCAAGTACAGAAGATGTTGCTGTCAGAGGCACTGGCATTGCACCACCACTCAGCCAAGCCAGCACACTGTCAGCATCGCAGGATGACATGCACACACACGCAGGAGACAACTGGATGCCTCAACCACACTCCTTATAATGAATCAGGGTGGAAGGCTGTAATAAAGGAATTTGAAAAGCCCAAAACAAGTCTACTGACTTCAGTCTATTTTAACAAATTAAAATTAAAAAACTCAAAAGCAAATAGTTACATTGTTATAATTGCTCTATGAATAATTAGACACCACACAATTTTTTCAAGAAAAGAGTGAAAGGTTTAAAATATGATGTTCAGCCTCCACTAACCTCTAAAGTATTGAACGATATTATTGTAATGGATACTGGGAAACTAGATGGTAATATCAAATTACATGTAGGACAGAAAGCCAAAAAGGCTCTAGCTAACAACAAAACAAAAGCAGGTTACCAATATTCCCAAACTAACATGACACTCACTGTCTTGAAGGAAGCCTTTTTTGTGGTTTAACTTATAGAATAACAATAACATCATTACAAACGTTTAATATCCTTCAAAGTAGTTCCCTTGGGCATCTACACATGTTTTCCAGTGACTCTGTTCCACACATGATATGCATCCTGGACGGCTTCAAATGGAATCTCAGCAAGGCTTCTCGTTACAGTGCTTTGGACAGTTATAATCAATCTAAAACAGATTCATTTCAGGGTGATCTTGATCCTCAGGAAGAAACAGAAGTCAACCATACCCTCTCCAGACAGTTGCAGGATTGTGGCAGCATTGCAAATTTGTGTTTCACCCGGTACTCAACGACACACAGAGAGGTGTCATGGTGGAGCTCCCAAGTAGTGGTGATCTCCTTTCTCACTCTGATGACCCTTTTTCACAGCTTCTCCACCACATCAATGTAGTGAGCAGTGTTAATGGTTTGGCCTTTAGGAATGAACTCTCTGTAGACCACGTGTTTGGTGTTCGGAAAAGACAGTCAACAATGGTTTTCATTCTGGCTTACTCCTTATTGCTATTTGTGGTTTCCAAGATGTGCCACTTGCAGTGTTGACATTTTGTTTCTGGGTTGTACTTGAAACACAATGTTTCATCACTGGTAATGAAACTGTCTAAGAAAGAAGGTTCAGTTTCCACATCTTCAAGGAGTTCAGCCTTGACACTCACCTGATGACTATTCTGATTGTCAGAATTTTGTAAACCAGCTTGGCACACATCTCCCTCATGTGCAATTTATTGGCCACCAGTTCATGTGCAGTTGTTTCAGGAATGTTTAGGGTTTCTGTAATCATCTGGTCACCCAACCAATGGCCAGAATTTGACAGATCACACACGCTGACCAAACTGTTGTCAGTTGAGCTGGTTGATGGCCATCCAGAGCAAAGTTCATTGACCACTCTTCCTGGCCTTTCTTAAACGCTTTTAATCAATATGACACTAATGAATATGACAGAGTACTGTCACCTTAAACTTGCACAATCAACTGGTGGGTCTTTGCAAGAGATCTTTTCAGTTTTCAGAAAGCATACACATGCATTTCAAGTTCATAGAAAAAATATAACCACCATCCAACAGCTCACAAACAAGCTGCATGCAAATGTGTTATTAACAGGGCATTTAAACATCTCTTAAGCAAAATAAAGTTTATAAAAAAATCTTCAAGCTGAAATCAATATAATCCCTGAAATAGCCGTAGTAAATGTCATAGAACAAATTTTCACTCATTAAAATGTAAAGGACAATAAATAAAACAATGGAAAATCCAAGGTGGAATGTAACAATATAATGAGAAGGAAGTTGCTACTCACCATATAGTGGAGATGCTGAGTCATGGATAGGCACAACAAAAAGACTTTCACAAAATTGGCAAGAAGTCGGAAGGTCAAAGTAAAGAATAACTAATAAAACAAAATAACTAATAAAAATATACATATATTACTGTGGGTAGCAGGTCTCTTCTTTCCTGTGTTTCTCTTGTCGCCTTACAAACTGCACTGCACGCTCTACTTACAAGCCATACTGTATCAACCGTCTCGGTCTTGCACAACAGATGGCTACTAGACCACGCTGATTACTGGTGCAGCATCTAATGTCCCACATTACTCCCACTGAAATAATTATCCTATACTTTCAAACTGATCACTCTTCCAGAGTCATTTCCCATATTTATGAATATTAACACCCGCACCTTTCCGGTGCCACACTAAATTGCATCTCATCCTACGAATCCGTCTCCACCCCCCTCCACACTTTCTCCATTCCATCCCAGTTCACACCCCCTAATTCCACCATCCTGTCACATCTGCCATCCCCCTTCTTCATACTTATCCACCCTCAGACCTGCTACCCACAGTAATATATTTTTTTAATTGGTTATTCTTTACTTTGATCCTTGTGACCTCTCGCCGATTTTGTGAAAGTCTTTTTTGTTGTGCCTATCTGTGACTCAGCATCTCCACTTTTCATAATATTATAAGAACAATAAATAGATACTTCTACCAGCACAAAAAGGGAAAAAGTAATCTATACCTTATACTGGTTGTCTATCTCACAACTAGCAAATAAACTCAAGGACCTCAAAGATCAAAGTAAACAATGCAAAGTACAGGTTTTTTCGAACATGTCACTCAAACCACATTAATGCATACTACCTTGACACACTAAGCATCAATTGTCTCACAGATACATGAAATTGGACACGCCTTCAACACCATAAAAACCAGCCTGCCAATACCAACAGAATTAATTGAGTTGACAACATGTATATCACAACATTAATCTAGATTTTCATTCACGACATAAAAGGCAAGCTTACTAAGTCAGTTAATAAAACAAATTAAATTTGTGAACTACTTTAAAAAATTCAGTGATATACATATTTCATAGCAACTAATTGTATACAGAGTGTTCAAAAATTCAGTGCCCAATCTAGCAAGGATAATGATGGAGACAAAAACAAATATATTTTGTAAAGCAACCAAGTGTGGGAAATGCATATTACTGGAATACTGAGTGTTCATGAGGTTATTGTGTGTGACTGAGAATAAAGCAAGGTTAAATCAGGGTGGCTATTCAAACTTGGAAAAAAAAAATCACTGAGAATTTCAGATGTAAGGAGGAAAATGATGTCAAGAAGCTCCTGATAAATTAATGGTGAGAGCATACTACAACAATGGGTTTCCTTCCCTCTCAATTGAGCTATATGCCAGCCATAAGCAGTAGTTTAACAGCAACTTTTAAACACTAATAATTTATTTGGAATAATACTTATATAACATTGATATATTGAGTATTTTAAAATTTATGATTTATAAAACTCAATAAAATTCAATTTCAATGCTAGTTTAAAAAAAAAGAATCCCTGAGATTTTATGATATTCTTGAAATTTCCTGAGATATCCCTGATTTTTCCAGGTAGAATTACTCCCTGGAATTCCAGATTTTTCAGAAGAATCACCATCCTGTAAATATTTTTTATTGCTGTATTGTTCTGATCACTATTACATTACAATAAATGTTCAGAATGAGCACCATTACCCTCAGCACAGAACCAGTTTTGATGTAGCAGGGAGTCCTGTATTCACTGGAAAATGCGTGGTGTCTTCTGTACTTGAGTGGCTACTAAAAGAATTCTTGCAATCAATTCTGCCTCCAAATCATCAGGGGTAGAATTCACCTTGGTTTTTGTGTAGCCCCTGAGAAAAAAGTCTAATGGGGTGAGGTCTGGTGATATTGCAGACCAATGTACAGGTCCACCCCAGCCAAACCTCTGACTCCCAAAAGTATGGTTATTACTGCTCACACTGGTTCTGCAAAGAGCATTAGGCCCTATTACACTGAAAACAGATTCACCTTCTGATTTCAAGTGGTACCTCTTCCAGTAACATTGGCAGGTGGACTTCCAAGAGCTCTCTGTCCATTGGATGCCTGCATTGAGCAGGCATCATGTAAGGTCCAAATAAGTAGTCACCCATGATACTGGCCAACATGTTTACTGGAAAATGTCTCTGATGACCTTGCACAACTGCAGTATATGAGTTTACATCTGACCATACCGGTAAGTGTGAACTGTGACTATTGTAAATGCCTTCCCAAGTAAATTGAGTCTCATCTGTAAACACAATATTAGATTAGATTGGATTAGTTTTTCATTCCATAGATCCATGCTGAGGAGATCCTCATGGATTTGGAACATGTCATAATTTTTTTTAAGCTGAAATAACAATATTAATAGTATGAATATATACATCATTTGTTTCTATTAAAAAATTCGCCAATAGAGTAGAAGGGGTTGGCCATTAGTAAGTCTTTCAGGCTCCTTTTAAACTGATCTTTATTTGTAACTAAATTTTTTATGTTTGCTGGCAAATTATTGAAGATGAGTGTTCCTGAGTAGTGTACCCCTTTTTGAACTAAAGTAAGTGCTTTTAAGTCCTTGTGCAGATCATTTTTGTTCCTGGTGTTGTAGGCATGAACTGAGCTGTTTGTTGGAAAAAGAGATATATTATTTAGGACAAATTTCATTAAGGAGTAAATATACTGAGAGGCAGTAGTTAGTATACCCAGTTCTTTGAAGAGGTTTCTACAGGACGTCCGTGAATTTACTCCACAAATAATACATATTACATGCTTTTGGACTCTGAAAAATTTTGTTTGACTTGAAGAGTTACCCCAGAATACAGGTTCAGTAAAAAGATGATGTTCATTAGCCTCTTGCAGGAACCAGCGTAAGTACTCAACATGAAGTGGATAGTCATCTGGTCCCATGGCCTATACTCTCATAGAATTAAGAGGATGGAATAGCTGTCCATGCAACACATCCCTTACTAAACTATGGTGAATGCCGAGCAACAGCTCATGTACTTGTTTTGGATTGTTCTCAGAATGTAGCACCATGTCTTCCTGTACATTTGGTATATTCACCATCATTGGTCTGCTGGCATTGTCCCTGCTTACCATCAATGTGCTGTTATTTCCCAGTTGAGCATGGATTGCAGTAAATGTGTGATAATGTGGGCACCCCTGTGGAGGAAAACATTACAGTACAATTGCTGGGCTTTTCAACTATTACCTTCAGCGACATCATAAAAGTGCATGTCTTGCAGCTCTCCCCATGTGTAGTACTCCATGCTGACACAGCAACTGTCATGTAGGCATGAGTGATACCCACTGTTTACTGACTTAGTGTTGAAGAGTGTGGCATCACAACATACAGCAGAGTCCTGCTGATCTGAACCCCTGTAATCTGAAGTTCGGTTAATCTGAACATGAAAAATGTTAGTCTAAGTATGGAAAACTGTGCGGTAAACTGCTGTACATACACACTATTTTAATTTACACAGTACAGTAAACATGTATTAGAAAAATTGGCAAGAAAACATTAGGTATAAACAATGCATAACAATGAAAGGAAAGCTGTCAACCTTACTAAAATATGGCAGAAATTTTATCCCTACTTTTTAGATGACAAAAACTCAGTCATTGTTTTTTGGCATAATGAAGACAGTCTGTTATATGATGCATAGTTGCACCATCGTCTCATAAACATCAAATCAGCAGGTGTAGCAGTGGACTGTTGCTCCAAATAATGTAACGTGAGGTCAGGGGCTTCTGCTGCATCACTGAGTGGCAGCAGCTCTCCTCTGTCACTTTCAGGCTCATTGTCACTTCCGTCACAGCAGTCCAGTTCTTCCTGGTCTTGAGTCACAGCAGCAACTAAATCAGCATCAGTAAGGTTCTCGACACATGCCCCATCCACTGCCATCCACTCATCTATGTCTCCTTCAGTAGCTTCTTCACATCCAGGGACTATCTGTATCATTTCTAGCAAACTTTCCTCTTCATTTTCAACTAGGTTGCCTGAAATTTAAGAGATGTCCACAGTTTTCTTCATGATTTTCTCAGAGTATTTTATGAAACATTCTGCCGTGCCTCAGTGGCCCAATAAACAACATCCTTCATATTGGTCTTTTTTATTTTGACCACTAAAGGAATGCTATCATCTTGGAACAGCATTCTTAAAAATTGTTTTCTGTAAATCAGTTTTAATGTTTGCAGTACACCCTGGTCCATCAGCTGCAGAAGTGGTGTAACATTCGGTGGCAAAAACTTCGCCACAATTTCTCCATCACATAATTCCTCAGTGATGGGGTGAGATTGCCCTTTATCAATCAAAAGGACTGCACAGAGAGACAAATGATTTTCCTTAAAAACCATCAGACAGTGGGAACAAACTGTCTGTGAACCCATTCTTTGAACAGCTTACCATCCATCCACGCTTTTTTCTGGTTGTGATAATACACAGGCACAGACTTCATGTTGCACTTTTTAAAATCTCTGGGCCTAGCAGATTTGCCGATCAGCATTAAAGGCAGCTTGTGACTACCAGCAGCGTTGCTGCACACTAATAAAGTCACACAATCTTTACACATTTTAAAACCAGGAGCATGGTCTTCTGCTTTTGATGCCAGGCTTTTTGTTGGCAATGTCCTAAAATTAAGGCCAGTTTCGTTAGCATTATAAATTTGTTGGGGAGACTTTCCCTCTCTTATCATTTTTTCAAACTCACCCAAGTATTCCTTTGCTGCATGATGGTCAGAAGAAAGCTTCTCTCCAGCAATTGTTAGCTTATGATTCCATGACGTTTTTTGAATCTGTCCAACCAAACTGTACTCACACTAAAAGACTCATCACCATTCATTAACTTGTTCAGGTAAACAGCCTTCTCCTGAACCAGTGCTCCACTCAAAGGAGTTCTCCTCACTCTTTCCTGCGTAAACCAAAGGAAAATAGCTTCATCCACTTTATTGTACTGGGACTGTTTCAAGTCTGCCGAATTTTGAGTGTTTTTCCTGAAGACATTGCACAGGACTGTTCAAGCTTTGCTTGGTTCTTCTTCCAATCACAAATGGTTGCTTTACCAACACCCAGTTCCATTGCCAGTTTAGATACATTCTCACCATTGTCTATCCACTTCAAAGCATTCAGTTTTTCTTTGAGAGTTAACGTTGTATTTTTCCATTTACTCATGATGAAAATACGTACACCACTACACCAGAACAAATACAGTACAACTGTTACGCATGCCAGCCATCAATAACTAACATAACCAAATCCTTTATGAGCCAACTGGCAGTGCACTGACCTCAGACACTACGAGGGTTTCAACAATCCAAAACAACAAGGGCAGAGCATGAGAGTGAGCCATTGTTCTCATTTGTTCCCATGGTGTACCTTCTTATCTGCTTGGTACACTTCATTCTAGAAACTCATTACCATAATTCCGGCTAATCCAAATAAAGTGGTAAATCGAGCAAGGTCCGGTCCCAATTAATTCGGATCAATGGTACTGTACTGTACTATGTATCTCACGCTAATGTTTGGTGTAAAAACATTAGGTGATGATAACTTTTACCTGCTCCACTTGTGTTTTACCTGTGCATACTCAGTGCTCATGCAATATGGATGTCTGATACATTATTGCTTTACAAAATATATTTGTTTTTGTCTCTTGTATGAACCCTGTAGTTTGGGCAGTGAATTTTTAACATCGTGTATTAAGCATTGTCACTGCATCTATTGATTTATATAAACAAGTCTTCAGTGGCACATTATGTTTGACAAACAGCTGGATGAAAAAATAAAATCTGTAGTATGTTTATGTCCAAATAAGTTAATCAGTGTGTTAAATTGAAATCAACTGCAACTTATGCCAATGAACACAATAATAACAAACCACATATTTGCAACATATTTTTGTGATTATATGCCTTCCCACAGTCCTGGAGCCTCAACTCTTATACAGCTTGTATCTGTTCCAGCACTGCTGCAAACACAACAATGTGAGCAATGTACAGTTGTATATGTACAATATAACAAAATAAGAACCAGTCAGTAAATTCCAAGGTCGAGGAATTGGTCTGAAACTATCCCAATGACTTGAAAAGAAGAAGAACCACAAGTGAAAGACTGGTCTTCACAGCCCAGAAAGACAATCAATCTTGGGGAGGAAACCCTGAGACCAAACTTATCAGGGTTATTATTGGTAGTAAATTAATTATGGCTTAACACCCCTGATCCCTCAATAAATTTTCAACCAAATCATGGAGGACATTTTACTGAAAATAAAATGGTAAAAATTGTAACTATTGTGCACTTTTTGCTAGATTGAATGTCAATTTCTTCCGCAATATGGGTAAGTAGAAGCACCTAACAGACACTTTGGCACAGTACCATATTGCTCACATCAGTACAGGAGACCAGATACACAGATAAGTATGCCTTTCAGTCACAGGGGTACTAGTTTTTCAAGAGGAAGAGAGGGCAGAGAAGAATGAAGAACAGTCCACCTCCAGCAACTGGCTTGATAGTCAGTCACAGAAAGTTAAGAGTTAGTTATCAAATTCTATTCACTCAGCAACAATATACTGGAAATATCCGATTCACAGAAGCCCCAGGCAAACAGAGGCACAGTCACAGAACAGTAATAACTAACAGCTAAGATCATCATACAGGTCAAGTTCCAGAAGACCCAGGAGCAATTAACAAATGGGCAGTGGTATGCATCACTAGACCAAGTGACAAAATGTCATGAGTGAGATAATGGAGCTCAAAGTTTCCATTCCCTTAAAATGTATTTATGTCGAATTTTCCCAATTTTTGTACTGAAGAAGAGTTATTATTGTTTCTCTTAGTAGTGGAACCCCAATGTACGAGGTGCATTCAAGTTCAGAGGCCTCCGATTTTTTTTCTAATTAACTACTTACCCGAAATCGATGAAACTGGCGTTACTTCTCGACGTAATCGCTCTGCAGACGTACACATTTTTCACAACGCTGATGCCATCATTCCACGGCAGTGGTGAAGGCTTCTTTAGGAGTCTGTTGTGACCACTGGAAAATTGCTGAGCCAATAGCAGCACGGCTGGTGAATGTGCGGCCACGGAGAGTGTCTTTCATTGTTGGAAAAAGCCAAAAGTCACTAGGAGCCAGGTCAGGTGAGTAGGGAGCATGAGGAATCACTTCAAAGTTGTTATCATGAAGAAACTGTTGCGTAACGTTAGCTCGATGTGCGGGTGCGTTGTCTTGGTGAAACAGCGCACGTGCAGCCCTTCCCGGACGTTTTTGTTGCAGTGCAGGAAGGAATTTGTTCTTCAAAACATTTTCGTAGGATGCACCTGTTACCGTAGTGCCCTTTGGAACACAATGGGTAAGGATTACACCCTCGCTGTCTCAGAACATGGACACCATCATTTTTTCAGCACTGGCGGTTACCTGAAATTTTTTTGGTGGCGGTGAATCGGTGTGCTTCCATTGAGCTGACTGGCGCTTTGTTTCTGGATTGAAAAATGGCATCCACGTCTCATCCATTGTCACAACCGATGAAAAGAAAGTCCCATTCATGCTGTCATTGTGCGTCAACATTGCTTGGCAACTTGCCACACGGGCAGCCATGTGGTCGCCGTCAGCATTCGTGGCACCCATCTGGATGACACTTTTCGCATTTTCAGGTCGTCATGCAGGATTGTGTGCACAGAACCCACAGAAATGCCAACTCTGGAGGCGATCTGTTCAACAGTCAATCGGCGATCCCCCAAAACAATTCTCTCCACTTTCTCGATCATGTCGTCAGACCGGCTTGTGCGAGCCCAAGGTTGTTTCGGTTTGTTGTCACATGATGTTCTGCCTTCATTAAACTGTCACACCCATGAACGCACTTTCGACACATCCATAACTCCATCACCACATGTCTCCTTCAACTGTCGATGAATTTCAATTGGTTTCATACCACGAAAATTCAGAAAACGAATGATTGCATGCTATTCAAGTCGCCATTTTAAGTATTTAAAACAGTTCTCATTTTCGCCACTGGCGGTAAAATTCCATCTGCCATACGGTGCTGCCATCTCTGGGACGTATTGACAATGAACGCGGCCTCATTTTAAAACAATGCGCATGTTTCTATCTCTTTCCAGTACGGAGAAAAAAAAACGGAGGCCTTAGAACTTGAATGCACCTCGTAATCAAATCCTAAGCAACAGTAAAAAAATAATAAAAATGTTCATTAGCATACAAAAATGTCCATGAACCATGGACCTTGCCATTGGTGGGGAGGCTTGCATGCCTCAGCGATACAGATACCGTAGGAGCAGCCACAACGGAGGGGTATCGGTTGAGAGGCCAGACAAACATGTGGTTCCTGAAGAGGGGCAGCAGCCTTTTCAGTAGTTGCAGGGGCTACAGTCTGGATGATTGACTGATCTGTCAGTGCAACACTAACCAAAACGGCCTTGCTGAGCTGGTACTGCGAACAGCTGAAAGCAAGGGGAAACTACAGCCGTAATTTTTCCCAAGGGCATGCAGCTTTACTGTATGATTAAATGATGATGGCGCCCTCTTGGGTAAAATATTCTGGAGGTAAAATAGTCCCCCATTCAGATCTCTGGGCGGGGACTACTCAAGAGGACGTCGTTATCAGGAGAAAGAAAACTGGCATTCTACGGATCAGAGCGTGGAATGTCAGATCCCTTAATCGGTCAGGTAGGTTAGAAAATTGAAAAAGGGAAATGGATAGGTTAAAGTTAGATATAGTGGGAATTAGTGAAGTTCAGTGGCAGGAGGAACAAGATTTTTGGTCAGTTATAAATACAAAATCAAATAGAGGTAATGCAGGAGTAGGTTTAATAATGAATAAAAAAATAGGAGTGCGGGTAAGCTACTACAAACAGCATAGAGAATGCATTATTGTGGCTAAGATAGACACAAAGCCCATGCCTACTACAGTAGTACAAGTTTATGTGCCAACTAGCTCTGCAGAGGATGAAGAAATTGATGAAATGTATGATGAGATAAAAGAAATTATTCGGGTAGTGAAGGGAGACGAAAATTTAGTAGTCATGGGTGTCTGGAATTCAAGAGCAGGAAAAGGGAGAGAAGGAAACATAGTAGGTGAATATGGATTGGGATTAAGAAATGAAAGAGGAAGCCGCCTGGTAGAATTTTACACAGAGCATAATTTAATCATAGCTAACACTTGGTTGAAGAATCATGAAAGTAGGTTGTATACATGGAAGAATCCCGGATATACTAGTAGGTATCAGATAGATTATATAATGGTAAAACAGAGATTTAGGAACCCGGTTTTAAATTGTAAGACATTTCCAGGGGCAGCTGTGGACTTTGACCACAATCTGTTGGTTATGAACTGTAGATTAAAACTGAAAAAACTGCAAAAAGGTGGGAATTTAAGGAGATGGGACCTGGATAAACTGAAAGAACCAGAGGTTGTACAGAGTTTCAAGGAGAGCTAAGGGAACAATTGACAGGAATGGCGGAAAGAAATACAGTAGAAGACGAATGGGTAGCTCTGAGGGATGATGTAGTGAAGGCAGCAGAGGATCAAGTAGGTAAAAAGATGAGGGCTAGTAGAAATCCTTGGGGAACAGACAAAATATTGAATTTAATTGTTGACAGGATAAAATATAAAAATGCAGTAAATGAAGCAGGCAAAAAGGAATACAAACGTCTCAAAAATGAGACTGACAGGAAGTGCAAAATGGGTAAGCAGGGATGGCTAGAGGACAAATGTAAGGATGTAGAGGCTTATCTCACTAGGGGTAAGATAGATACTGCCTACAGGAAAATTAAAGAGACCTTTGGAGAAAAGAGAGTCACTTGTATGAATATCAAGAGTTCAGATGGAAACCCAATTCTAAGCAAAGAAGGGAAAGCAGAAAGGTGGAAGGAGTATATAGAGGGTCTATACAAGGGCAATGTACTTGAGGACAATATTATAGAAATGGAAGAGGATGTAGATGAAGATGAAATGGGAGATACAATACTGCATGAAGAGTTTGACAGAGCACTGAAAGACCTGAGTCGAGACAACGCCCCGGGAGTAGACAACATTCCATTAGAACTACTGTCAGCCTTGGGAGAGCCAGCCCTGACAAAACTCTACCATCTGGTGAGCAAGATGTATGACACAGGTGAAATACCCTCAGACTTCAAGAAGAATATAATAATTCCAGTCCCAAAGAAAGCAGGTGTTGACAGATGTGAAAATTACCGAACTATCAGTATAATAAGTCACGGCTGCAAAATACTAATGCGAATTCTTAACAGACAAATGGAAAAACTGGTAGAAGCCGACCTCGGGGAAGATCAGTTTGGATTCTGTAGAAATGTTGGAACACATGAGGCAATACTGACCTTATGACTTATCTTGGAAGAAAGATTAAGGAAAGGCAAACCTATGTTTCTATCATTTGTAGACTTAGAGAAAGCTTTTGACAATGTTGACTGGAATACTCTCTTTCAAATTCTAAAAGTGGCAGGGGTAAAATACAGGGAGCGATAGGCTATTTACAATTTGTACAGAAACCAGATGGCAGTTATAAGAGTCGAGGGACATGAAAGGGAAGCAGTGGTTGGGAAGGGAGTGAGACTGGGTTGTAGCCTCTCCCCAATGTTATTCAATCTGTATATTGAGCAAGCAGTAAAGGAAACACAAGAAAAATTTGGTGTAGGTATTAAAACCCATGGAGAAGAAATAAAAACTTTGAGGTTTGCCGATGACATTGTAATTTTGTCAGAGACAGCAAAGGACTTGTAAGAAGAGTTGAACGGAATGGACAGGGTGTAACCTCCCCCCTCACTTATCGACCTTAATGACAGTGAAAAATTAAACCGCGTGTACCTAATGGAAATTTGGGAAAAGCAATCGTCACCGAAGTTAATCTATCGGTAAAGAGGGAGGAAAGGGTTACATCTAAATGAAAGGAAAAATGCAAATGAAACTGGTGGAAATTAATTTTGAAAAGGGGTAAAGTTAATAAAGAAAGTAAATGTGTGGCCGTTACGTTAACAATTAACTAGCGGTAATTAGATATTTGAGATTTGGGGGAAATCACGGTCGCCAGTCCTAAGGACAATTACTATAGTAACTGAAAAAGAAAGGTTATTACACATATAATTAACACTAGAAGCGTGGCAACTGAAGGTTGACACGTGTAGTGTGAAAACTGAAAGTTTGTCAGAAGTAATAACTTTCGCTACACTCTGACTTAATTTAGCAAAAGAATTAATAAAACTGGAAAATCGAAAGTTAATTTAGTGACTGAAGTTAATAGTGAGCTTTCTTTCTGAAGCACATCGAAATCCAGTAAAATACGGTTAGTCTTGGACTACCTCAACAATCATTTCAAAAGCAACTTGACTATGCAATTTAGAAACAAGAGATTTTACTTTGAACTTGAATTAAATGATTCTGAACTATTAACAATAGTAAAATTTAGTACGTACCAAGCTGAGCTGCAGTCACAGGTAAGCTAAAATACGGTAACAAAACTCGCACTCTAAATTTGTGCTCGTGTAACCTAAATATTGTAGCCAGCTACTGAACTTTGAAATTAAAGCAGTGAAATCTAATTATATTATTTTAATGCGGGCGTTTGAATTTCAACGACACTCGGGTTCATTTCGGAAAAGGAAGGGACCCTGCTTGGCAATGCAATTGGGACAATGAGCAACAAAGGTTCATGCTAAGTTGCTGTAATTTTGCGAGGCAAATGGAACAATTTGAAAAGCTGAGGTCTGCCATACAGTTCTGAAACTTTACGTGCTTTTAGTCTTCCTTGCTGGTTGATTGAAGGTTTGAAGCCGTCGATCGAGGAGGTGGCGACAGTCACTCATTGTCGGCCGTCGCTGTTGCAGAAGCTGGATGTTGGCGCGCCTTCTTCTCGACACGGTCACCAGGCGAAACGGGCTCTTGATGTGCGCCAGCTAATGCTTCCCGTCCGCGACACCATGTCAGAAACTATCATCGCGAGTCGAGCGCAATTACATGCTGCCAAACCCTGAAAGCGCGGCAACTCGCGGGAGCATCACACAACACCTGCTCCACTCGCTACTCCCGCCAGACTCTCACTGTTCTGCCCGCGCTTCACGCGGCAGAGTTAACACTACCAAAGATCCTACACACTTTGAGTCTTCACACGACCTATCGATGTAATCGTTCGATAGCAGTTTTCCCTAGGCAAGACCCAGCGTAAAAATACAAATAATATTTACGAAACAAACCAATTATACATCGACATAAGTGCATAAATATATATATACAAACAGTAAAACAATTACAATACATAAAGAGACAGAAATGTCATATCTTGAGGTAACAAAACAAGGAAAAAAATAATGGTACAATAGATGAAAATAGGAGGATATGCATTTCCGGCGTTACACGTGCCCCACATTGTCTGAGGATGTTCGTGTAACGTAAACAGACTCAGAAAATGTCCCAAAAAAGAAACAGCGGAAATGCATATGCTCAAAACATCAACAAAAGTTAGTATTCGTCTAATTAACCATAAATCAATTTTTAGACCATAATAATTGAGTGGAGACACTCCTAATCTTATTCCACTCTGTCACCTTGCACAAAATAAAACAGGTTGACAACATATTAAAATTCATAGAAAATATAGAAAATGGTTTAGCTATTCCAAAATCATTAAAATTCGTAACACTATGAGAAATGGAATACTATTTGCAAAATTAATTAGAGTGCATGGTCATAAAAACAGATAGATCAAAATACGCAAATAAATAATTAAATACATAGAATACGTATTTTATATAAACTTTTCATAATTAATATTCTCGTCATGAGTGTGCACTTAACGCTAAACAAGAAAATAATATACAGCAGATCGACAAAAACATAAATATTGACAACAGAATTCTTTCATATCAGCTGTCCGGTAAGAAAAACAACTCCGCCTTCCGTACTCGCAAGTACAAAGAATGCCGACAGCGGCACAAGAGCCGACAGCGGCACAAGAGCCGACAGCGGTTCCGCCCCGCCAGTATTGTTGCGCCCGCCTGTGCGGCACGCTTGATCTCTCTCGCCCTTGTAACGGCATTTCCAGAACGTCCGCTTCACTGAATTCTTTGGGAAAAACTCACTCCCGAGAAATCTCAAGGAGTCCATTAACACTATCACAGTGGATAACTCAACACTGTCCATCATCACACGCATGTACTAGCCTGAAACTTAAAACACCGTCTAAGTACATCGGCAATGACTAGTAAAACACATATTCATGAAATCTTACAGCTAATTACAAAATCATATTTACATTGCTTAATCTACTGTGACTCAGCTGAAAACTTAAACTAGAAGCTTGGATTTTTCAATTGATAAATAATCACTTTCTCTTAAATCATTTAGTCAAAATTAATTACTTATTAATTACAACTTCTTTAATGTCCTCTTGGTCAGGCAAAAGCATGGCAACCTAGCAAACCTTAAATCTTACACTCTATATTTACATATTGTACAAATTACGCATTGTGTGGTATTAATCGATCCTAGGTTGGTACAATTTCAAGTCTACTATATTCCGTATACCTAATCGTTTTCCAGAGCTTGGATACTCTAAGCAATAAGCATTTGTGTGAGGTATACCAATGACTTTATATGGTCCATTATAAACAAACTTAAATTTAGAGATTTCATTGCCTATCTCGCTCGATTTCTCATGAGCTTTTACAAGTACTAAGTCTCCGATTGCAAACTTAGCAAAACGCGCTTTAGCGTCATGACGACGTATGTGAGCATCAGCTTTTAGCTTCATTACTTCTCGCAAACGATCCTTTTTCACACCAATACTAATGTCAATCCGTGGAGGGAATTTGATTATCTCTTCCACTAAACTTTTACTTCTGTCATCCAACAGGATTTCCTCTGGAGAAAATCCCGTAGATTCATGTCTCAAGGTGTTCATAATTCTCTCAAATACTGCTACATATTTGCCCGATGCCCTATGGTTGTGATGGCAATAGGTACGGCAAAGTCGGCCTAGCTCGCGCATATACCTCTCAGCGGGATTCCCAGCCGGACAATAAGCTGAAATATGGATCACCTCGACCCCATTACTTTCCATGCCTTCATTCCACAACTTAGAAGTAAATTGTGCCCCATTGTCTGATAGAATCGCCTTGGGCTTGCCAATATGAACAAAATAATCGTTCACAAGCTTGCTATAGACCGCTTTGGCTGTAGCTTTCCTAATCGGGTATAGTTTGATGAACTTGGAAAAAGCTTCTAGCACTACTAAAATGTAGGCAAAGTTTCCTGATGACTTGGGCAAAGGTCCGTACAAGTCCACGCATAGTAACTCAAAGGTGTCGTTAGGCCTTATACTTTGCATAGGACCACGACTCGTACAGTTGGTAACCTTCACCTTCTGACATAAATCGCAAGTCTTCACTCTGTCAGTAACTCGTTTTAACATGTTGTTGAAATGCACTACTTCACTCAGCTTTTCCGTACATTTCTTTGGTCCACAGTGACCATACGCCAAATGGTAGTAGTCTATTATTTCCGTGACGTATTTGCTGGGCCAGCATACCCGCCAAATATTACTATCTTCACCCTTACGTATGTACAAGATATGATCGTATATCTTGTAATACTCCCTTAATTTTTCTCCTTCTGGACTCTTTTCATCATATCGGGTTTTCACCATATCTAAACAACCATCCTCGTTCTGATGACGACGTAGATTCTTACAAATGTTCATTATTAATTTACGTCCCTCAACTTCTTTAAAATAGTACAATTTGACCACTCCATCTGCCTCATCTTTCAATAGACCTTGATTAGACTCGGGCAACCGCGACAGCGCATCCGCTACGCAATTGTCGGTCCCTTTTACGTAACAGATGTCATAGTTAAATTGCTGTAAATACAGCGACCACCTAGTCAGTCTTTCGTGAAGTAGTTTACAATCCTTCAGATAAGTGAGCGCCTTATGGTCCGTATGAATAATCACCTTACGGTCCCATAGGTAACCCTTGAACTTCTTGAATCCCCACACGATAGCGAGACACTCTTTCTCAGAAATCGTGTAGTTTCGCTCACTTTTTGATAAAGTTCGACTCGCGAACGCTATCGTCCGGTGTTCCTTATCCTCTCCTTTACCAACTTCTTGGAACAGTTCTACCCCCACCCCGTAATTCGACGAATCCGTTCCCAGATGGAAGGGTAGCGATAAATCAGGATGAAATAGTATGTTAGATCTTAACAACTCGTCTTTTAATCTCTCGAAAGCGGTCTGACACCCGTCAGTCCACACAAACGGAACATTTTTGCGTAAGAGGTTATTCAAATTTTCATCATTAAACACTTGTCCTTTTACAAATTTACGGTAAAATCCTGTGAGCCCTAGAAAACTTTTTAACTGTTTCCTAGACTTGGGTGGAGGACAATTCCTTATTGCCTCTAGTTTCTCTGGGTCTTTCGTAATACCAGCAGTGGTAATTACATGCCCTAAAAATTTCAGTTCCTGCTTCACAAATTCGCATTTCTTTAGCTTTAGAGTCATTCCGCCACGGCGCAATGCTCTAAAAACTTCATCTAACAGGTCACAATGGTCATGCCAAGTGGCATTGGCCAACAATAGGTCGTCAACATATACAGTTAATCTTGAACTCAAAGCCGGTCTTAGCACTTTATCTAGGGCCCTGATGAATACGGACACAGATATATTAAGTCCAAACGGCAGTACTCTATACTGATAACACCTGCCCGCAAACAAGAAGGCGGTGTATGGCCTAGATTCTTCTTCGAGTTCTATTTGCCAGTAACTAGCTGTCAGATCGAGGCTAGTCATGAACTTAACGTCATGAAAACGTTGCAAAATCTCCTCCATACTCTCTGGTCTGTCTGTTTCACGTTGAACGACCCTATTCAACGTGCGTGCGTCAATCACAATACGCACACTACCATCCCGTTTTGCTACAATGACCAAACCCTTATTGTATGGACTTGTACTTCTTTCAATCACTCCCCATTCGATCATCTTATCTATCTCCCGTTGCACTGCTTCCTTTTTGGACAGCGGTATAGCATACGGTCTCACGAAGAATGGTTCGTGCGGAATTACATGCAACTTGCATTTATATCCTTCCACAAGACCCGGTTTGTCTGAAAACACACTCTTATTCCTCATTATTACTTCATACAGGCCTCGTCTTTGTTCGTGTGTTACGTTTGACACACCGTCTACAATACTTTCCAATTCACTTTCTACACTATTGTCAATGCCGAGATTCCTCACATTACAGTAGTTCAAATTCATACCTACGTCAATACCATTTGGCCAGTTAACAATGTGTATAGGCTGGTATTGCCTATGCACACCGTCTCCTGCCTCGTCAAAACTAACTACTATTGTTTTATCTTGGGACGTACATGTCAAAGTTTTGCTTTCGCAGTTAATCACTGCACGGTACTTTAATAGCCAATCTAACCCGATAATTACTTCCGTAGTTAAGTCTGGCACGACGACAAACTCTTGTTCAAATCGTGCCCCACATATCTCGAAGTTGACAAAAATCTGTTTTGTGACCGGTTTACTGGCCTTCCCAGTAGCACCGATAATTTTCACTCCTGTTACTGGCATAACTACGATGCCAGGTCTGTCTTTCAGTAACTCAAATATTTTCCCAGATACAGCACTCAATTCTGCACCGGTGTCAATCAACACGTTTAGTTGTAGGTCGTGCATATTAACAGACACTACTATCTGTCTACACTTGTCCTCGACTGTTTCTTTATTTTCCCACAGTAAATCCTCGTCTATATCCAGGTCATTCCAGAAAAAACCATCCGCCTTTGATCCTAAATCCGGTTTATCTGGCGGCTTTTTCAGCCTCTGTTCACATACAGTTTTAATTTCAACACGTTTGTCCTGAGGCTTAGTCTGTAGCGTCGCCTCCAATACCGAAACCTTTTCCTGTAACTCGTCAACTAGTGAGTGTTGCTTTGCTATCAATTCACTAATTGTCACCTTCGTTGATTCCTCTTTAATCAGATTGATCTCATCTGCCAATTTACCTGGAGACATGTGCCCAGTAGTATTTGCAATTACTTCCTCTAGATCTGCGCAACCCACACTGTTATCTTCTGACCGTATAATGTCAGCTCTAACCTCATACACGCTGTAATCTACGTGCTTTTCTACCAATCGTGTTCGGCTATCACTAAAATTTTCGTAATCTTTCTCCTTAATACTCTCGCAATGTTTAAACTGGATGTTCGCGTCGGATGGGTCGGCTACTTCTACCATTACAACTTTCGGTAAAGTCTGCCTGTTAGGGCCAGAACTTTCCGTTACTACTTCAACATTCAACTCCTGCGGGACGAAACACGACGCATCTTGCTCGTGCTCCCCATTAACATCAACTATTTCTAGTAAAGTCTGCCGGTTAGGGCCAGAACTTTCAATCACTTCACAATCACTATCTTCCTGCGGGACGAGACGCGGCACATCCTGCCCGCGCTCCCCATAAACACTTCTCCCGTACAGGCCCCTATAATCTCTTAGTTCGTCGTATAAGCGACCGAACTGCCTTAACCAGACCTCATCCCTCTCTGCATCTCCTCGCTCGATGACGGACGTTTTACCCGACATCTGATCTTCTTTCAACACTTGCGAATCATTCTTAAACTCAATCTCCAGTTCTGCTGTGGGTATTACAGCTGCCACTTTATAATCGATTTCCGGAACACTACTTAAATTGTTCTCACTGACAGTGAATGTACTTCCTACTGCCGTGTCTACAGCTGATCTACTACTTGTGGGCGCACTCCTTTCTCCTAACACTGGCACACTCTCCCGCCGTTGATTATTCCATACGGAATTTTCATAACGACGACACCTGGGTTTTCTCCTGTTATTGGGCCGCCAAAATTTCTCCACGCCCGGTCGGCCCCTCACCGGCGCGGCTAATGGTTTCCCTGTCTCGTCCCAGCAGATACGCTCCCCGGATACTGCTGAGGCGGCTGGTCACACCCTCTGGCGTTATTACTATTCTGCGCAGCCCGTATCACGCTAGTATGATACTGGTTTCCGTCATTCCGGTTATTATTTGCATTGTACCGATTGTTATTATGGTCCAAACCATTATTGTTATTGCTGCCATGGTTGCGGTATGCATTATTCCCATGGTTATCGTTGGTGTGGTTGCTGTGGTACCCGTTGTTGTTACCACGGCCTCTACCACTGTCGCGATTATTGCGCCAATTGTCGTCGTCCTCCACTCTTTCCAGGAAATCATTGATTGTCCTGTAATTGCTTCCTATGTAGCGTTTTGTATCATCTGGAAGCTTCATGTAGAGTTCCCAGACAATTTCGGATTCCGAGCGGCGGTCACGCAAATATTCCAACTTGCGGATCCAGCCCTCACAAAACTCCTTCATCGAACCGCGCGAATTCGCATCGAAAGGCCTCGATACGACAAATTCGCGCCAGACACTTTGCTGTTTTTGCTCTGACCAGTATTCAGCCAGAAACAAATTTTTAAACTCGTCAAAAGTCAGGTTCGTAATGTTGAGGTTTAGGCCCCAACGCTTGGCATCACCAGCCAACACATCAATAACCGCATAAATTTTTCTCTCATTAGTCCATGATCTGGGTAAAACTCTTTCACAATTTTTAATGAAATCCGTCGGGTGTATACCGCCTTTTTTCAAGGGGTCGAACCGCTCCTCTTTCGTCAACAACTCCGAACTATGTGCACAGATTGGCACATAGCTCTGTTTTTCGTCAAGTTTCCTTTCTAATTCCGACACCCTCGTAATCACTTGGCAAGTGGTTGTCGCAAGCGTTTCCACTTCCCTCTTTTTCTCTTTGCAGGTGTTAGCCTGCTTCATCACTTTGGTATCTACTTCGGATACTAAAGCCTTTAACGTTTCCACCTTCTTTTGATCCTCTTTTCTCACTAATTGAATTTGTTCCGTCACCTTATTCTCGATGATCGGAGCAACTGCGTCTCCTACACTTTTCTCGATTCTGCTAATTTTGGAATCAAAACGAGTATTTATGCTCGCAATTTCCGCCTGAACGCCTATCATTTCCTGTTTAAGGTTACCGATTTCGGTATTAATCACGACAATATCGTCTTTGATTTTATCAACTTTTGTGTTAACAACTTCAGCATTGTTGTTAACGACATTAATAGCTTTGTTCTGATTGTCTAGCATTCGTTCAATTTTTTCAGACTGAGCTACTTGCTTGGCAGCCTGAGCTGCTTGCTCGGCAGCCTGAGCTTCTTGCTTGGCAGCCTGATCTTTAATTTCTGCCGATTGACTCTTGATTTCGTTAATCAAAACATTCAATAAATCAGTTAAATTCCCGGAAACCACCGGTTTTACTTCCGTAGCGGCTTCCTCTTTCATTGTCCCCCCGTATTCGTCATCAAGGGATTCAGATTTGATTTTCACTTCCGATTCCGAAACATTTTCTAAAGTCTGGAATTCCATTTCTGCTCTTTGTTGCGTTTCGGCGGTCGCATCTTTCATGCTAGCCGCCTGCCCCGGAACAGTGGGTACCGCTGTGCGCGTTTCCCACTGTTCGACCGATTGTTCCGTATCCAAGTCTACCAAATTCTGGTAATTGTTGCCTTCACTCATTTTAATAATTTTCAATATAAATGCAAAACCTCAACTCTAATTAGGATTCCTCACACGAATATTCTCGCTGACGTATCGACCATTTCGTAACCAGTACTTTGTTACGAGATTTGCACAATGCAAAATTCGTGTCCAGAACAACCTCATATTTGAAGATTATCCTGTCACCAGGTCGCCACGTGTAACCTCCCCCCTCACTTATCGACCTTAATGACAGTGAAAAATTAAACCGCGTGTACCTAATGGAAATTTGGGAAAAGCAATCGTCACCGAAGTTAATCTATCGGTAAAGAGGGAGGAAAGGGTTACATCTAAATGAAAGGAAAAATGCAAATGAAACTGGTGGAAATTAATTTTGAAAAGGGGTAAAGTTAATAAAGAAAGTAAATGTGTGGCCGTTACGTTAACAATTAACTAGCGGTAATTAGATATTTGAGATTTGGGGGAAATCACGGTCGCCAGTCCTAAGGACAATTACTATAGTAACTGAAAAAGAAAGGTTATTACACATATAATTAACACTAGAAGCGTGGCAACTGAAGGTTGACACGTGTAGTGTGAAAACTGAAAGTTTGTCAGAAGTAATAACTTTCGCTACACTCTGACTTAATTTAGCAAAAGAATTAATAAAACCGGAAAATCGAAAGTTAATTTAGTGACTGAAGTTAATAGTGAGCTTTCTTTCTGAAGCACATCGAAATCCAGTAAAATACGGTTAGTCTTGGACTACCTCAACAATCATTTCAAAAGCAACTTGACTCTATGCAATTTAGAAACAAGAGATTTTACTTTGAACTTGAATTAAATGATTCTGAACTATTAACAATAGTAAAATTTAGTACGTACCAAGCTGAGCTGCAGTCACAGGTAAGCTAAAATACGGTAACAAAACTCGCACTCTAAATTTGTGCTCGTGTAACCTAAATATTGTAGCCAGCTACTGAACTTTGAAATTAAAGCAGTGAAATCTAATTATATTATTTTAATGCGGGCGTTTGAATTTCAACGACACTCGGGTTCATTTCGGAAAAGGAAGGGACCCTGCTTGGCAATGCAATTGGGACAATGAGCAACAAAGGTTCATGCTAAGTTGCTGTAATTTTGCGAGGCAAATGGAACAATTTGAAAAGCTGAGGTCTGCCATACAGTTCTGAAACTTTACGTGCTTTTAGTCTTCCTTGTTGGTTGATTGAAGGTTTGAAGCCGTCGATCGAGGACGTGGCGACAGTCAGTCATTGTCGGCTGTCGCTGTTGCAGAAGCTGGATGTTGGCGCGCCTTCTTCTCGACACGGTCACCAGGCGAAACGGGCTCTTGATGTGCGCCAGCTAATGCTTCCCGTCCGCGACACCATGTCAGAAACTATCATCGCGAGTCGAGCGCAATTACATGCTGCCAAACCCTGAAAGCGCGGCAACTCGCGGGAGCATCACACAACACCTGCTCCACTCGCTACTCCCGCCAGACTCTCACTGTTCTGCCCGCGCTTCACGCGGCAGAGTTAACACTACCAAAGATCCTACACACTTTGAGTCTTCACACGACCTATCGATGTAATCGTTCGATAGCAGTTTTCCCTAGGCAAGACCCAGCGTAAAAATACAAATAATATTTACGAAACAAACCAATTATACATCGACATAAGTGCATAAATATATATATACAAACAGTAAAACAATTACAATACATAAAGAGACAGAAATGTCATATCTTGAGGTAACAAAACAAGGAAAAAAAATAATGGTACAATAGATGAAAATAGGAGGATAGGCATTTCCGGCGTTACAAGGGTCTTGAAAGGAGGATATAAGATGAACATCAACAAAAGCAAAACGAGGATAATGGAATGTAGTTGAATTACATTGGGTGATGCTGAGGGAATTAGATCAGGAAATTAGACGCTTAAAGTAGTAAAGGAGTTTTGCTATTTGGGGAGCAAAATAACTGATGATGGTCGAAGTAGAGGGGATATAAAATGTAGACTGGCAATGGCAAGGAAAGTGTTTCTGAACAAGAGAAATTTGTTAACATTGAGTATAGATTTAAGTGTCAGGAAGTCGTTTCTGAGAGTATTTGTATGGAGTGTAGCCATGTATGGAAGTGAAACATGGACGATAAATAGTTTGGACAAGAAGAGAATAGAAGCTTTCGAAATGTGGTGCTACAGAAGAATGCTGAAGATTAGATGGGTAGATCACATAACTAATGAGGAGGTATTGAATAGAAGTGGGGAGAAGGGGAGTTTGTGGCACAACGTGACATGAAGAAGGGACCAGTTGGTAGGACATGTTCTGAGGCATCAGGGGATCACAAATTCAGCATTGGAGGGCAATGTGGAGGGTAAAAATCGTAGAGGGAGACCAAGAGATGAATACACTAAGCAGATGTAGGAAGGATGTAGGTTGCAGTAAGTACTGGGAGATGAAGAGGCTTGCACAGGATAGAGGAGCATGGAGAGCTGCATCAAACCAGTCTCAGGACTGAAGACCACAACAACAACAACGTGTTTAATTGTCGCTTTTGAGCTTCTGTTATGCATTAACAGACTAAAAGACTTGATAATCCTTTGTTCTCATTATGTATAAGTGAACAGTGCATTAGAACTATTATAACAATAGAACATAGTATATCACATGCTTTTCATAGACTGAAACAACTTGATTATGATGATGTTTGGTTTGTGGGGCACTCAACTGCACAGTCATCAGCACCCGTACGAAGTCCCAATTTTTACACAGTCCAATTTTTACACTATCCTATTTAGCCACTGTCACGAGTGATGATGACAAAATGATCAGGACAACACAAACACCCAGTCCCTGCACAGAGCAAATCCCCAGCCCAGCCAGGAATCAAACCCAAGACATTGTGATTCAGAGGCAGCAACACTAGCTACTAGACTACGAGCTGTGGATGAAACAACTTGATGAGTCCACTTTTTGGAAACAAAGCTTCAATAACAACAAATTATGTTTTGTGAGCTAAACATTGTTGAAGAAGATGCTGAAGGTAACACAATTTTAATTATTGTAACATGGCTGTATCTTTTATTGATCCTTATGGAACACAAGAGGGTTTGTGCCCCACAAACCACACAAGAGGGTCTATACAAAGGCGATGTACTTGAGGACAATAACACTTGGTTTAAGAATCATGAAAGAAGGTTATATACATGGAAGAACCCTGGAGATACTAAAAGGTATCAGATAGATTATATAATGGTAAGACAGAGATTTAGGAACCAGGTTTTAAATTGTAAGACATTTCCAGGGGCAGATGTGGACTCTGACCACAATCTATTGGTTATGACCTGTAGATTAAAACTGAAGAAACTGCAAAAAGGTGGGAATTTAAGGAGATGGGACCTGGATAAACTGAAAGAACCAGAGGTTGTACAGAGTTTCAGGGAGAGCATAAGGGAACAATAGACAGGAATTGGGGAAAGAAATACAGTAGAAGACGAATGGGTAGCTCTGAGGGATGATGTAGTGAAGGCAGCAGAGGATCAAGTAGGTAAAAAGATGAGGGCTAGTAGAAATCCTTGGGTAACAGAAGAAATATTGAATTTAATTGATGAAAGGAGAAAATATAAAAATGCAGTAAATGAAGCAGGCAAAAAGGAATACAAACGCCTCAAAAATGAGATCGACAGGAAGTGCAAAATGGCTAAGCAGGGATGGCTAGAGGACAAATGTAAGGATGTAGAGGCCTATCTCACTAGGGGTAAGATAGATACTGCCTACAGGAAAATTAAAGAGACCTTTGGAGAGAAGAGAACGACTTGTATGAATATCAAGAGCTCAGATGGAAACCCAGTTCTAAGCAACGAAGTGAAAGCAGAAAGGTGGAAGGAGTATATAGAGGGTCTATACAAGGGCGATGTACTTGAGGGCCCCGGAGTAGACAACATTCCATTGGAACTACTGACGGCCTTGGGAGAGCCAGTCCTGACAAAACTCTACCATCTGGTGAGCAAGATGTATGAAACAGGCGAAATACCCTCAGACTTCAAGAAGAATATAATAATTCCAATCCCAAAGAAAGCAGGTGTTGACAGATGTGAAAATTACCGAACTATCAGTTTAATAAGTCACAACTGCAAAATACTAACACGAATTCTTTACAGACAAATGGAAAAACAAATAGAAGCCAACCTCGGGGAAGATCAGTTTGGATTCCGTAGAAATATCGGAACACGTGAGGCAATACTGACCTTACGACTTATCTTAGAAGAAAGATTAAGGAAAGGCAAACCTTCGTTTCTAGCATTTGTAGACTTAGAGAAAGCTTTTGACAATGTTGACTGGAATACTCTCTTTCAAATTCTAGAGGTGGCAGGGGTAAAATACAGGGAGCGAAAGGCTATTTACAATTTGTACAGAAACCAGATGGCAGTTATAAGAGTCGAGGGACATGAAAGGGAAGCACTGGTTGGGAAGGGACTAAGACAGGGTTGTAGCCTCTCCCCGATGTTGTTCAATCTGTATATTGAGCAAGCAGTAAAGGAAACAAAAGAAAAATTCAGAGTAGGTATTAAAATTCATGGAGAAGAAATAAAAACTTTGAGGTTCGCCGATGACATTGTAATTCTTTCAGAGACAGCAAAGGACTTGGAAGAGCAGTTGAATGGAATGGACAGTGTCTTGAAAGGAGGATATAAGATGAACATCAACAAAAGAAAACAAGGATAATGGAATGTAGTCTAATTAAGTCGGGTGATGCTGAGGGAATTAGATTAGGAAATGAGGCACTTAAAGTAGTAAAGGAGTTTTGCTATTTGGGGAGCAAAATAACTGATGATGGTCGAAGTAGAGAGGATATAAAATGTAGGGTGGCAATGGCAAGGAAAGCGTTTCTGAAGAAGAGAAATTTGTTAACATCCAGTATTGATTTAAGTGTCAGGAAGTCATTTCTGAAAGTATTCGTATGGAGTGTAGCCATGTATGGAAGTGAAACATGGACGATAAATAGTTTGGACAAGAAGAGAATAGAAGCTTTCGAAATGTGATGCTACAGAAGAATGCTGAAGATTAGATGGGTAGATCACATAACTAATGAGGAAGTATTGAATAGGATTGGGGAGAAGAGAAGTTTGTGGCACAACTTGACCAGAAGAAGGGATCGGTTGGTAGGACATGTTCTGAGGCATCATGGGATCACCAATTTAGTATTGGAGGGGAGCGTGGAGGGTTAAAATCGTAGAGGGAGACCAAGAGATGAATACACTAAGCAGATATAGGAAGGATGTAGGTTGCAGTAAGTACTGGGAGATGAAAAAGCTTGCACAGGATAGAGTAGCATGGAGAGCTGCATCAAACCAGTCTCAGGACTGAAGACCACAACAACAACAATGGAACACAAAACAATTACATCATTGTAAATAACATTAAAGGTTTATATCTGGGGAATTTCTCAATGTGCCCAGCTACCTCTTGTATGTGGGCATCAACAATTTAAATTTTTCTACTCCATGACTGTCATGAACTTCTTCAGGGTGCTTCATATTTTGCAAAGCGTTATTCACTTTACCACTTGATATCCTAAATGTAACAACTCACACAGTTCATATAACCTGCTAAACTTTCTTTTCTTTAATGTTTTCGCTCTTTTCCATTTTATTTCAAACTTGGAAACCATTGGGCAAATCAATGCATGCTGGGCATCATGAGGGCCAACACTATAAATTTTTTTTGAATTCTTTCCTAGCACTGTCTTCTCCCACTTTTTAAACATTTGCATGGGCAGAGGTAATGTCCGAACTCTTTAGCTTCTTGGAGGGCATTTCTTTGAGCAAAACAGCCGTTGTTTTTGATACATTTTTTTCTTATCTCACTGTTTTGGTTTTCAAACTTACATTTCCATCCCCTTTTTGGCCTCCCATTCAATAACTAATTTATACCTGGTTAAGGAATGTAATTTTGTACATCATTAGTACACACATTCTGCTGTGGGATCACTTCATTTACATTTCTTTGTCTTTCATCATTGTCAACACGAGTAATGCCTGATCTGCAGTTTTCATCTTCATCACAAGTCACAGCCTCATCAGTGGTTTCCTTACCCACTACTACACTTGATGTTAAATAATTGCTACTGTCATTTTCACTCCACAAAGTATCTTTGGTTGAAATGTCATTGCTTCAAGATGTATACAGTGTGAATCACCTAAAACTTGCATCACAAATATTGCAGAAGTGAAAAGTGTTATTGATGAGTGGTTTTCACTTAGTGGGTTAGTAGTCAAGGGTTTGTGTTGTTACCCAATCAACAGATTGTAACAAAATTGAGAAAGAGTATTTTTGTGCAGACATACAATTTTTAAATGGAACAATGCCTATTGACATTAACAAACAAAAAGTAGGTTAAATTATAATGTCAGTCATCTTTGTTGCAGGATTCTAGTGCGAGTTGTTTATGAGATGTCATATTTTTAAAAGTTTCCACACTGACACTTGTACAATATCTGAGGTAACACACACTAAAGAACAACACAAGTGCATACACTACTTATGTGGATTCTGACCAGTAATGAGACAACTGACCATCACAGGTTGTGTTCAAAATGACCATCAGTAGTGGCAATACTTGCTTCCAGTCTGGTAAGGAATGACTGTCGCACACATGCTAGCATTTCAGCATTGATGTCCAAGCAGGCTGCAGTAATGTCATTGCATATCATTGGATGTAGCTGCTATGTCCCTGTAGACAGCATCTTTCAGCTTTCCCCACAGAAAAAGTCTACAGGCATCACATCTGGGGAATGGGCTGGCCAAGGCACAGGTTCTCTGTGTACTATCCAATGATTTGGAAAAAAATTGTGAAGGCATACTGCAGTGCTTCATGCACTAGGGGCTGGACAGCCATCATGTTGGTACCACAGGTCCCTCCTAGGCTGCAGAGCAACGTCTTCTAGCATCTGTGAGGAAGCTGCAATACATGTGCAAGTTCTGTGTTCCATCTACAAAAAATGGACTTATGAAATGGATGTTCACTATCCCACATCTCACATTTAAACTCCATGAATGCTGACGTTCCACCTGACGAAGCCGATAGGGATTGTCAGGAGACCAACATGTTTCAGCAGTTTACTTGGCCATGATTGGTAAACGTAACTTTATTCCTAAATGTGACATGTGATACATCTTGAGTATTGTGTCTTAGTGCCCATGTACCTGATGCTCATAATCGTTTCCATGAAGCTCTTGATGGAGCAGGATGTGATAGGGATGGAACTTATGTCGATGGTGAATGTTTATGACACTTGTCTGACTCGTGACACTTCTTCATGTGATTGCACAGGAGCTAATGTGTGGATCAGCTGCAACAGCAGCAATAACATTAACTTCCCCTCCTTCTGTCATCACTTGTTTCCTTCTGTTACATTGTCTAGACAGTACACTACCACTTTCATTACTGAGATGGTTGATGTCTATTGGGATATCTTACCACATACACCATGAGCATGTTGACTTTTGCTGCATTGGTGAATCCCATCATCCATTCACAATCTACTGTTTGGACCATCACTCACTAATTGACTAGCTAGTCACAATGCACTCAAGGAATACACAAGCATACTGTATGCAAATGTAATAACACTGCACCTTGCAACTACACAGGCTGAATGGCATAAACAAGGGTCAGTGAAGAAACTTTTCAAAATACTATATGTCATAAATGACTCATACTAGAATCCTTCGACAAACATCAGTGACACACTAATTTACATTACTTTTTGTGTGTTAACATCCATGACGTTGCAACACATAACATAATATTATGCCCATAAATACCACACAGCTCACAGACAAAGGAAAGATGGCCTTTTGCATGGTCTGTGCACACAACCGATGTTGTGAACTAGCATTGCCATGTGTTCCCTTTATCATCATTAGACCAGAGACTGATAACTGGCACTTGGCTTGTGGATTTTGTTGCAAAACTGAAAAATCACATGAAGGCAAAAATGGCACATAGTATTTTCCAATATTTCGTGGCAACCTTTGCTATAATGAAATTGGTGATTTTTTTTTCCTAAATAGGTTATGTTGTTTCCCGGCAGTATGCACTCATATCAGGAACTTTAAAGGAATGGTTCTTGGTCTAATGATACAAAACACAGTCCAAATTTGAATGAGGACTTTAAGGAGAAGAGTTACAGGATCTACCGTAGAATCATTAAGCAAAAGCTCAGTCACTACAGTACACCCAGTCTCCACCTTTGGGGATCAGATGGAAAATGGTATACAGTGGTACAGCCAGTTACAACCTCCTGGCTGAATACTTCAAAAACCCCTTCACCAGCAAACTGCCTCAACCTTCATTTTTATATCAGCACTGTCCCAGTCAACAAATCTTCCATCCTCCTACAGAAGAGAAAGTGAAGAGCATAATGCAGACACTCGACAACAATTGCTGAGAGAAGACTCCCTAGCGACTGAACTGTAAAAGCCATTGGAGAGAAAGTAAGTAACAGGTTAATATCTTGAAGAATATTTGATAGAAAGAGTGACTACTAATGGACTGGGCATCACCCCTAATCCATCCCTTACACAAGGAGGGTGATTGCCCAAAGCCTTACTAAACAGAGCTGATCAATTGGATCCACAAGTGAGGGAACATTGAATGGATCCTACATCTGAAGTCAATCCTAAGATGGGCTAAGAGAGCCGGAAAAGGCATGTCATCTTTGTGGACTTCCAGATGGGATTCGATTCAGTTGGAGGACCTATGCTTGTGAGAATTCTGCAGGAAATAGGACCAGACCACAAGACCTACAGCCTTATCCAACAGTCCCTGAGTAATACCAGGTCACAGGTAAAGTTCAGAGTGATGGTCTCAGAAATATGAAACGAAGACAGGAGTCAGTCTGGGGATAGACTCTCACAGTTACTTTCCAAATGCACTTTACAGAAGGTCACAAGAGTGTGGCAAAAATAAGTGGATAAACAGAAGTTTCCAAATGGTCTGTACCTGGAAAACAAACATGAGAGAGAAGGGAACAGAAGTGGCTCAAAATACTCACACATCAGGCTGCTAAAGTGGGGCAGAAGTATCACTAGAAAAAACAAAATTCTTCACTCTCAACAGTGATCCCCCATGAACTACAATTGGAGTAGGGCAAGATCAAGAAACTCATAGGTTTAAGTATCAAAGAGAATGGCTGTGAATCTATCTCTCTGAAGTGGCAGCACAAACACAACAAATCAAAAAGCTGGAGCTAGCATATCAACTGACTAAGAACATCTACAATAAGAAATTCTCACATAGCACCAAATTTCAGCACTACCATGTAGTTATCCCCACAGATGCCCTTTATGCCACTAAATGTCTCCATTCCAATGGTGTAGAAAAGTGCAAGCAAACTGATGGGGAAGGGGGGAGGGGTATAGGAGAAAGGTATTAGGCCTAATTAAAGAAGTTATCTTCTGTTTTAAGAGCTTCATTTCGAAATTATTCAAAACTCGGAAGTGTGTCCAACACTAATGGCAAAAATGTGCCTCAGTTGTTGATTGGTGGAGGCCCTTATCTGTTACTATTCTGAGGCAGCTTTTTGGAAAAAGAACACTATCAATTTTCCCAATCAGTGTTTAAAAGACACACGTGCCCTTTCTGCATAATGGGAACCCCTACTTTCAGCTAAAACAGATCAAAACAAGATAAATGTGCTTGAAACATTTCCAAAGACAGAGAGTGCCTACAAGACCCATCTGAAAGTGATGACATTAAACAAATTTTCAAATAATGTGCCAAAAATAAATCACCAGGCCTTGGCATCCCCACTGAATTTTATCAGAGTTTGGGACATTATTGGAACTACTTTTACAGAGAATGTGAATCAAGTTTTTACTGCTGTCCAAATTTCTAGAAAATTCCTCAAAGGGAGTAATTGTGTTCATACTAAATAAAATTTCTAGTCACAGAGTAGAAGATCTTTGCCCAATAATGCCTCTAATTGTAGACTACAAAATCGTTGCAAAGTACATCATATCAAAATTAAAACCTGTCATGCCTAAATAATCAGTCCATTGAGTACCATGAAAGAACATTTTGTAAGCCATTCGTTGGTATAAACATGTGACAGCACATACAGTGACAGAACATCTGTCATCAGCATTAAAGGCTATGACCAAGATTTATAACATGTCCAAACAAACGGCAGGGCAATTAGCTGGAGTTTGATTGCAGACTTCGAGAGCATCAGTTCTGAGTTATAGAAAGATGATACTTACCCTGCATTCTGTGATTAATAACAGTGTGTAAAAATAAAGTGTCATGTACAGATAATTTTTGATTCCTGCCACTGGCCATTCTCTTCTTCCTTGTTTGCGTCCATTCCACACACTGTCTTTTACTGTAGGATGATAGCCAAAAACCAAGTCTGACAGAGATTCACTTACTACAGTAGGGCTACGTGCATTGTTCCACTGTGATGACATGTTGGAACTTAGTTTTAACTGTCCACAAATAGCAGACATCTGGAACAGCACAATCAGAATGACAGCACTCATACATCGAATGAGTCAGGCACATGTTTTACCTCATACAGTGCTTACCTCTGGGTTGTATCCTTGTTCAGATTGAAAAACAAATGCTACTATATGGATCCTTGTTCATGCAGTTCATGCAATCATAGAAAGCCATATAACAGACTCAACTGATTATCCTTCTTTCCTCTAGAAAAGGTATCAAAAGAGACTACCAAAAAACAACCTATGAAAAAACTTTCAAAACTACCTATGGATACTATTAGAGAATGAATTTCAGAAGCTTTTAAGAGTTTATGAGAAGAAACAGAGAAAAACAAAAATGAGTAGAAAACAGATTGAAATATTTCTTTTATTCTTAATTAGTTTCATTGTTAAAAATGTTATATTTTATTCCAGTTTACTTAATTCCACATATTTAAATTTCCTTTCAGTTAACTTTTATTTCAGTTTCATTCCTTCTGTTTTAACTTCACACTTGATCTGTTTTTTAATTTGATTACTGTTTTTTCTTTGCCTTTGATTGTAAACAAGTATCCTCCAAATGAGGCATTTGTCTCACGAACAGCAAGAGTCCAGTCTCAATGATATCTCCTGCCTACCTCGTATTCTCATTCCATACACAAGGACCATTCAATAAGTAATGCAACATGTTTATTTCTTAAAGTACGCTGGTTTTATTCAGGATTTCAATACACAACATTATTAGCCGCTCTTTTGGCTATGGAACCCTAATTTTCAACTTAACATCCATTCAATGCTTCAGCCTTATGCCACCTTACTGGGAGGGCCTGTATTTGTCAACATTAGAGCCAATGTCTTGTTGCATCAATAACCTCCTCATCATCCATGCACTGCTTCTCACAGAGGGTATCCTTCACTGGGCCAAAGAGATGAAAGTCAAAAGGTTTGAATTCCAGGCTGTAGGATAGATGAGGAAGAACAGTCAAATGAAGTTTTGTGAGCTCCTATTGGGTGCACAGACATGTTTGAGGCCTTGCATTGTCATGGAAAAGCAGAGGTTCATTTGCATTTTTGTGGTTACCAACACACTGAAATCGTTTCTTCAGTATCTTGAAGGTAGTACAATACATTGCAGAGTTAATCACTACACCATGAGGGCCGACATCAAACAAAATAACTCCTTCAGATCCCAGAAGACCATTGCCAGGATTTCACCCACTGAGGTGGCAGATTTCTTTGGAGGAGAGGTAGTGTGGTGCCACTCGATGGATTGCCGTTTTGTTTCTGGTTCGGAGTGATGAACCTGTATTTCATTGGTTGTGATGATTTTCGACAAAAAATTGTCATTATCAGCCCCCTAATGCACAAGCAACAGATGGTCTTTCATTGCTCTTGTGGTCTTCTGCCAGGTAGTGAGGAACCCAGAGAGCATACACCTTCAAGTACCCCAACTGGTGGACAACTATGTCAGCACCAACCAACAGAGGCATCCAGCTTTGCGGTGAGATGTTTGATTGTGATTTGTTGATCGCATTAAATGCCAATGTCTGCACATTCCATCTCTGCAGTGGTCATAGCTGTGTGCGACATGCCAGTACATGGGAGATGAGGCAGATCTACATCTACATCTTCACAGATATTCCACAAGTCACCACATGGCGCATGGCGGAGGGTACTCTGCACCAATACTAGTCATTTTCTTTCCCGTTCCATTCGCAAATAGGGCAAAGGACAAACAACTGTCTGCACCTCTGTATGAGCCTTAATTTCTCATATCTTATCTTCGTGGTCCTTACGCACTATATATGTTGGCTTAGTAGAATTGTTTGGCAGACAGCGTCTCTAAACTTTCTCAATAGTGTTTCTCGAAAAGAACATCGCCTTCCCTCCAGGGATTCCCGTTTGAGATCGCAAAACATCTCCGTAACACTTATGTGTTGTTCGAATCTACCTGTAACAAATCTAGCATCCCAGCTCTGAACTACTTCAATGTCTTTCTTCAATCAGACCTGTTACGTAACCTGACTGAAACTTGATTCTTGGTTCTCCATTACAGGCCCCACTTTGAAGGCAATGTATAACGCCATCACCTGTTGAAACTTCATAGAATTAGAGGGGCTGAAACGGGAATATTCCACGATATTTCACAACAAAACCTGCACTTTTTTTTTCAACCGAAAATGACCAAGAAAAAATGTGTTTCATTACTTACTAAATGCTCCTCGTATACATAATCAAAAACCATAAACCAGAGTATTGAAGTACAATTAAAAAAACCGGTGTGGCATCAAAGACCAGAAATGGAAAAGTCTGTGGATTGAATCTCCCTTATAACAATTTGTTTTACTTTTATTTAAATTTTATGTTTTTTGTCAACTGGAAATTATAATAAATATTGAACCATGATTTTCTAATGAAAATAAAACATTTTATTTTCATGATGGATCAAATGAAACAAATTACAATTTAATACAGACAAGAGTGAAATTCGTTCTGGAGCATTATTGATCTAAATAAGTCATTTCACATGTCTGCATCAAATTTTAATTTGTTTCATATGACCAATTGCTGAAAATAAAAAGTTATTTTCGCTAGAAAATTCATCATTCATTATATCATTATTATAATTTCCACTTGACAAAAGTGTAGAATTTAGCTAAAAGTAAAAAAAAAATTGTTGAATACTGTAGGAGATTCGAATCATGTACTCTTCTTTTTCAGTCTTTGAAGCTACACATGGATCCACAAACGTGGACGAAATATCTTTTGAATGTTTTGCAATAAACAGTGGTCAGAATTCATCTCATTTTTAGAGGCAACTTTTTCGAGTTTTTCCTTTTTAAAATAGTGTAGAATTGCTTCAGAAAACTGATGTCTGAGCACAGACTTTCAAATCTTGAAAACAGACATACAGAAAATCGAATGGGGCCAGTCCGTCAGGTGCCCTAGTCAGACAAAAGCTCGTATATAAGCTCACAAATGTAACCTCTGTAGAATGAGATGCCTCAAAAGATTGCAAACACATACACAGTGTGCAACAAATCCAACGTTAACTTGGTTTCACAACTTTTGGAAAGAACTATCAGAGCTTTAAGAATGCTTCGCTGAGTGTGACATCTACGGACAATGCCATGTACCGTTTTAGTGTCGTCATTGTTGTGATATCATGAGCCACGACCCCAGAAAACTCAGGATTTAACGTTGAGTACTACATACTTATAGATTGTAAAGATTGAGCCAATTTTACCGTTTACAAATCGTATTGTGAGGTCATTTTTTCCAAACGTTGGCAGGTTCACACATCCAAGGAAAACAGAACAATCAATTGCTTCCAAAATTGCAGCGAATATACCAGTTGAAGATATTAATAAGCTGTGTTGTCTTGATATAGAGTGCACTCATCATAATGGCGTCACACCTGACTTTACCAGAGTGCAACCATACTCATCCTTCTGCAATAGCATATAAATTGACCGGTAAATGAGCTGCACATGAAATTTTAGAGACCTTTTTCTCAGAATTTTCTGGCTAGTGTGCTTCACAACTTTTAGGGTGGACACACTTAACCCAGATAGTTATTTTTATTTAGTATTTCCAAAAATGGGCGTCCTTCCAGAAGGACTTCAGGACAATAAGGGAACATGTTTTTATAGTATACAACATTGCACAATTAACTTGTTTTGGTTTTTGTACTTTCAAATAAATATAAATAAATTTGAATTATGGGCTAAAACAACTAATAAATACAAAAAACAAATAAAATAACCTATACACATATTTTATACACTAGTATGATAAGACAAAAAGCAACAAACATGAAGTGGTTCGTCACATTTTATGCACATAGTAGTAGTTTTTTTGTGGCAACTTCGACATTTCAGCTGCTTCTTCTTTTTTGTTATCTCGTCCGTTGGTAATTCAGCAACATAATGTTTTCTTTCATCAAATCTAGAATCTAGTTTTGCCCTCTTACTAGGACATCCTCTGCTGGTAGTGACTCTTTTGTTACTTTCAAGAATTGCAGTGACAATTCGAAGACGAAATGTCATATAATCTATGGGTTCTTCGTTGTGCTTGTAAAGATCCCAGGCATTTTGCTCTGCAATGTCTATAAAATGTGCAATGCTCGGGAAATACCATTTTCCCTCTTATAGAGCATCTTTATAGGGATACATTTTGGTCAGCTCGATCTGTGCCTCCCATTTAAGTATTGTAGGAGTGTAATAAGGTAGGTTGAGGCACTCTAATCCTTTTCTTTTGTTCCCTGGAAAATCTTGCTACAGAGCGTAGTGGTTGCACTCTGACAAAGTTGGTGGCTACAGTAACAACACTGTTGTCATTCCAACGTACAATGGAAATCCTGGATGCTGAGTCAGAACAAACATCATATGATCCTCTATTTTCTTTTATCATTTTACCTACAGATGATAGAGTACAATTCTTAACTTTGTTTCCTCTTATTGTTCCTGTTGCTTCCACACCCCTCTCTTTTAGGTCATGTAGTAGTTCAACGCTGGTAAAGAGGTTATCAATGTATATTCGATATGGAACATGTGGAAGTAACTGGTCAACATAAGTCATTACCAAACTGTACCCCTTACCTTTCGTTTCATAATCCTTACTACACGTGCTAGCTACTTGGTAGGGTTCGAGACAAACAATACGTCCACCACTTGAGCCTCCATTCCAAAATGTGAATCCGCATCTGATTGGTTTCCATTTCATGAATTGTTTGCACCTGTGATCCCCGAAGTATGAGACCATCAATTCATTGACAGAATGATGCCGCACGTGAGTAGCATTGTTTGAATCTATCATTCAGCATACACAGTAATGGGCGGATTTTCCCAAAATGGTCTTATTTATCTAAATTGTTATTGTTCCATACATGAAAATTGGAAAAGATAAAGTCAAATCGATCTCTGCACATGGCATTTGTTACGAGGTCGTTGATGGTCTTTCTGCGTGACACTTTTACATATCCACTTAGCAGAAGTATTGCAATAAACACCAACATCTCGTCTTCTGAACAATCACCTAGTCTATTTCTCTTGGCTACGTACTGATTTGTGTAAGTGACGATCATTTGAAGCACTTTGTTATCAAAAAACTGTTGGAAATATTCAAGCAGTGTTCGCCCTTTCTTCATTGCAACTGTGAACATTAGAGGTCATACAGGTGTTGGATTAACTATTTCACCACTTTTACAGTTATATTTCTTGAGGTTTAGAACTTTGTTCTTCGATAGCCTTGCTGCTTTTGTTTGTGATGATTGTTGCTGTTTTTGTACTGCTGGAGGGTCCTGGAACAACGTCAGAGGTAAATGATTGTTTCCTTGTTGCATTCACAGCATTACCATCGGTATAAATGGCCAAATCACAAAGCGCAGTAGCACTGAGCTGACTTGCTGGTAATTTATCTACACTTGGATTTTCTTCAGCACCCGAATCTTCATCTGTTACGTCATCAGTTGAATTTAGAAGAGGGTGTAATGTTACATTCACACCAGTATTAGGTATTTCCTCATCTTTTGATTCTAATATGTCTAAAAGTTCCATCAGTGTACATTGTTTTCTGTGAATACAAAATGACAGCATATTACCCTGACATCCTTCTGGAAGGATGATTGAAAACATTATTGAATTACAACTGACGAAAACGTTCAATCGTAATATGAACCCATAAATAACATAGGTTAATTCTTTAAGATATTATATGACAAGTTTCAGAATTATTGACACAATATGAAAGAAAATATACGTACCCATCGATGTCAAGGTCAGTCAGTTCGTCCATGGTAAAATCGGCCCTATTTTCAAGACACAGTTTCTCACTCACTATGAACGACAGTGTCAAACTGACTATCGCAGCGTGCAACTGACTCTGCCTACTTCATATAACAATGCGTCACAGTCCGTTGCAACAATGCTTTATTTGCAAAAGTAAATAATTTCAACAATGAGTGACGTCGTCCTTCCAGAAGGACGTCGGGATTATCTGGGTTTGGTATACTACCAATCTGCGACGTCCCTCACAAATCAAGCTAGTAAATAATGCGTTGGTCCACCTCTGGCCCTTATACCTTGTACACACTAGTATATGAGGGTTGGAACTTAAATAGTGGCAACTATTTATTCAACACTGATACAAAAGAGTAACATGTTCGCACCTGTTGCTGTCCTTAAAAATAGTCACCAGCGTTTTGTAGATCCCGTTGCCAGTTATGTGGAAGGCGTAGTATACCATTAGCAGAGCCTGTTCTGTTGATGGCGCGAATGGAGTGGTCTACTGCCTGTCGAATCCCTGGAACAGTTCTGAAGCGAATACCACGAAGTGGTTCCTTCATCTTCAGAATCAAACCAAAGTCACAAGGACTAAAGTCCGGGGAGTATGATGGATGGTACAGTAGTTCCCAGTCCCGTCGACCGAACAGAGCAGCCACAGCTTGCGCTGTATGCGCCCATGCATTGTCATGCAAAATGATGGGTGCGTTGTGCAGAAAGTGTCGCCCGCTTCTTTCGCAAAGCATGATGGGTCGCCGCGAAAGTTGAAACTGTGACAGAGCCCCAGGATGGTGAAAGTTATGGTGATTCTTGTGTACGACTGTCATGGTGTTATCGTAACGCATTACGTTCCTCCACGGCAGACCGTCAATGCTCAGTATTACTGTTCTTTTTGGAGCACCACCTGCAACCAACTTTGTGAAAGAAGCGGCGACGTTTTCTGGGCAACCCTCCCATCATTTTGCATGACAATGCGAGGGCGCATACAGCGCAGGCTGTGACTGCTCTGTTCGGTTGACATGACTGGGAAGTACTGTACCATCCACCATAGTCCCCAGACTTAAATCCTTGTGACTTTGTTTTGATTCTGAAGATGAAGGAACCACTTCGTGGCATTCGCTTCAGAACTGTTCCAGAGATTCGACAGGCAGTATACCACTTCATTAGCACCATCAACAGAACAGACTCTACTAACGGTGTACTACGCCTTCCACATCGTTGGTGGTTCTACACAACGCTGGTGACTGCTTTGAAGGACAGTAACAGGTGCAAACATGTAACTCTTTTGTATCGGTTGTGAATAAATAGTTGCCACTATTTAAATTCCAACCCTCGTACAAAGCCGAGCTATTTTTGTATGCAGACAGTGTCTACAGACAATCGAGCTATTTTGTAAACAGGGTGATTTTTTCCACTGTGTACAGCTCTTGGACTGATTCATGACAGGCTATGGAACAAAAAAGGTCTAATGAAGTCATGTCAGGAAATGCATGGTTTCCACGCTAGAGACCATTTATTCAAATGTACTTCGTTACGGAGACTGTGGCCTAATACGCGCTTTACCATGCAGTCCTAGTTACAGTGTGCATGGTTTCCTACTAGAGGGTGGAACTGCTCCTCATATGTCATGCCCTAGCGCCCTCTCCCGCCACAGTAACTGGTAATGTTGTGTCCGATTCACTTGTTTTTCTGACTCACTTCGTAGTGGATGTGATACAGCGTTTTGTGCACGATGGTTCCATGTTCGAATCGAGAGCATGCCGACATGATGTTTACTTACAGAAATGCAAATGGAAACTGGATGCAGGCAGCAAGATTGTGTCAAGGTACACATCCCTGCCGACAACAACCAAAGCATCCAATGTTTGCAACAGTGTTTCGCCGTTCGTCTGAGACAGTCGTTTCAGGAAGCAGGAAATCATGAAGGATCTACTCGAAATATTCGGACACCAGACTTGGAGACAGTTGAGCCGCCAGTACAGGGTAAGCCAGACGACCGTGTGGAACATTCTCCATGACAATTGTTCCTACACTTATCACTTACAGCGTTTGGAGGGCTTACTAGCCACAGATTTTCCACACTGGGAGCGGTTTTTTTACTGGTTTCTTCACCAGGCAACCAAAGATTCCGGGTTTTGTGTCATCCGTTCTATTCACAGATGAGACCACCTTTACGCAACTTTCATAGCAATCACGGTGGAAAGAACCACCCTTATAGACAACTGAGAGACATTTCTTGTCTATAACACGCTCTTGCAACAAAATTACAGACCTTCTGGCTCTTGTTTGAAATGGGAGACATGAAGACAATTCGTAGAAAACTGCGAAACATTTCGTAACGTGAACGTGTTGGTAGGCGTGATATTCAGTTATCCTGTTTAGAACGTGAAAAACGCTTCGTCGTTTTTTTTATTATTTTTGTTTTTCTTATTGTTAAACTTCACTTATCAAGGTGTGGCCAACGGAAAAAGTGTTGCAGATGACAGAAGAGTTTCACGTGGTATCATGTTTGTGGGACTTTAACGTTTCCAAATAAAAAAATCGCAACAAGAAGTAGCTGGTTATCGAAGAGCCGGCCAAAAAATTTTAAGTATCAGTGAGTAATGCTCAAAAAATAATGTGCTTCTACTTTCAAAGTCGACAGAAAATTACAGCCGAAACGAGGCTCCTCCGCAAAAAGTTCACGTTTCGACCTACGTCTCCTTTTTTTATTTCTTTCACTATCCATTATTATCGCCGCCCAAGCTGCGATGCTAACAAGATCGGCCATACGTAGCAAATATCGAGGAACAAGGCATTCAAGTGTGTACACGAAACAAAATACCTAGGCGGTTTATACACATTGTCTAGCTACATTTCTATAAACAATCCCTCTACAATATCTGTAGACAGTCGCTCCATTTTCTATTAAAAAAATGGTTCAAATGGCTCTGAGCACTATGGGACTTACCTTCTGAGGTCATCAGTCCCCTAGAACTTACAACTACTTAAACCTAACTAACCTAAGGACATCACACGCATCCATGCCCGAGGCAGGATTCGAACCTGCGACCGTAGCGGTCGCGCGGTTCCAGATAGCGCCTAGCAACACTCGGCCAACTCGGCCGGCTTTTTTATACAAGTGTGTAGCCTACTTACCTTTACGCAAACAGTTATTCGGTTTGGCATTTATTTTTAAGAGTTGTGGGATGTTATCCTGAGGGATATCGTACTAAATTCTATCCCAATGGCGCGTTAGACAGTCAAAATCCCAAGCCGATTGGAGGGCTCTGCCCATAGTGATGCAAACATTCGCATTTGGGGAGAGATCCGGTGGATCTGCTGGCCAAGGTAGGGTTCGGCAAGCATGAAGACAAGCAGTAGAAACTATCGCATTGTGCGAGAAGCATTCAGATGGGTTGAAAACACATAGCTACAGAGTTAATCTGTAGTTCCCGATCTTTCGTAGGAGAAACAACTTGATTAGATCTCAGACGACGCGATGGGGATATTGCCAGATCTCGTGTTACTGCCGTTTCATCCCGTTCTTTTTCCGTTTCGTTGGCGGCCTGTATGACTGCCACCGTTTGAAGTGCGTTGTGGAATGTTTTGGCGTTCCGTTCCGTCAAATGCGAATCCACATTTTGGCTGGATTGAAGTCCTATCTCGCGGTGGGCTTACAGTTCCGACAGATGACTGGCTACATAAAGCATCACAGTTTGAACTGATTTTAATGAATTTAACGCTTTAGAGAGTATTTCGAAGGAAAGAAATATAGTAAAAACATATCGCTGCTGTCCAAACTAAATAAGCTGGTTTTTCACCGGAAATCATCCAGCGGTACGCTAGAACAAGACTTTCCATTCGCATGCGCTTCCTTAATATGAATTATGAAGCTGAAAATGCAAAAGGCGGCAGCAACACATAAGCGAAAATCCTGGCAATGGCACTCTTCAGCCGCTACTAACATCTAAACAGGGAAACCAACAGTTTTAAAGAATTTCGTGGGAACTGATTGTAGTGATAAGTAGTTATTTGTGCTGAAGAGCCACTCGCTCCGCCAGCCGCTCCCTCGCTTTGCAGTTTGCTCAATGCTCTTATAGTGACGTCACTGCGCAAGTCACTCGCAGTCCTCTTCGCTTCGGGCCCAGCTCTGTTTTTAACAACCTTGAATCGACCTGTTGGGCTTTTTAAAATTCCTCTACAGAACGTCAACGATAACTTTATTCTAAACTTATTTAGAATCGTCCCTCAGTGTGAGCATCAAGCGTTGCAGATAAATAGCTAATAAAGACATTTCTGTAAAAGAAAGAAGTTTTGTTTTGCAATATTGGTTAACTTGCTAGAAAACAAAAGCGAAATGCCGAACTTGTGTATGTTTTGAAAATTTGTGTGTACGAAGTGTCAATAAGTGATAACTTTTGTAAAATTTTAGACTGTAATCGAGTAGTAATTATGGAATCATCGGATGAGGATGTCCCAGAATTGGTTCCAGCTGTTTTCCAGCCAGTGCCAGTAACAATAATAACTGGTTATCTAGGCGCAGGGAAAACAACACTTCTTAACTATATTTTAACAGAACAGCACGAAAAGAAGATTGCAGTAATTTTAAACGAGTTTGGGGAAGGTAAAACAGAAACACTATATGTAAATATATATACATGTCACTATCTCGTATGATGGTTGTATAACCGTTTATCACCTAACAACGCGTGAATCAGTAAAAGTACCTGGTGCAGATTTGGGTGGGGAAGGTCAATTAAGTATTATAGAGCATTTCAAAAGCCAGTCATGGGATTGGGATGAGGCAGAGGGCAAATTTTCGTTAGACATCATTTCTACCTCGTGTAGAAACTTACAGAACCTCCACGCGTGTGAATGGTTTGTTGAGCATGATATAGAATGAAAATAAGGGAGTCATACAGGCTTACTCGTTTGCATTCCATTGACGCATTTGTATCAGAAATATATCCGTGAATTCTACAGTTAAATTCTACTGTCTTTGAGTTCTTTTAAACGATGCTGTGAAGCAATCGTTGTCTGTATTATTCCTTTTTATCAAAGTATCAGCATCGGAGCACTGTAGCAACTTCATTTTTAAATCATTCAAAAAATTACATATATCATACCAGGACACTGATACAAGTTGTGTAAGAACTCGTACAATATGGTATTAGTGACATGTAAAGATTTTGACTTGTTTTACTTGTTCAGTATACCTCCTCTGTAAACGGTCTGTATTATATAGCACTTCACATACTGATGCTATGGAGTAGGCTTACTGTGAAGTGCCATATCCCTATGTGACATATAAATACAGTATTTTACGAATGATAAATGTACTTGACTGTTCAGGGTAACATTGGGGTAAGAGTTAAGTAGGGCCGTGTCTCTCCCTTTATTACAACCTTTGTTTTGCATTCACATGTGTTGGTTTCCCCAAACTGCAGCCGTATTGTCACCTTGCAACATAATCTAGGTCTCAGGTTATGCAACACATCAGTCTGTCACCACAGGCAAGATTGCGGTAAAAGTGGGGGGGGGGGGGAGGGGGGGGGGTTACTAGCCAGTGTAGATACCCATGATATAGTCATCAAGAAGTTATCAACATATTTGGGGTTCCAAAATTAACTCATCACATTATCATGTTTCTTTCTTGTTTCCTCAGCTGTCCCAGAGTTGGGTACTGTTCCATATTCTCATCTGCTACAGGTCCAAGATTATTTTGGGACTGTGATTATAGAGAGAACCAATAATACCACATTTATGTCCTTTTTCAGTTTGTATTTTCCATGATCTGCACAGAAACCTTGCTCATTGGCAACAAGTTCTTCTGGAATGATCTTTCTTATTATAAGATTTGGCAGACACTAAGGAGAAGGATACACAGCCTTACTTCAGTTTTGGTGTGAGGTGCATTTAACAAGGAAAATCCGATTTGACAATGTGCACATGGTCGTTATGGTCATTTTGGTAGATTGCACTGGCTGAAGCATGTTTGTGTTTGTCTTGCAACTGTAATAACCATACCTTCTTCAAACCTTTAGTTTTGACCAATCTAGTGTAGGCCTAAATATTGTTTTCTGTTTTGTTTCCCTTCTGGCAGCTACATCCTTTTCTTTGATAATGTTTGTGCTTTTGCTATGCCCTTCTCTACATCTATACTCTGTGGACCACTGTGCAGTACATTGGAAAGGGTACATCCCACTGTACCAGCTATTAGGACTTTTTTCTGTTCCATTCATGTATGGAGCGTGGGAAAAATGATTGTTTAAATGCCTCTTTGTGTGCTTTAATTAATCTAATCTTATCCTCATGATCCCTGTGGGAGCGGTATGTGGTGAGTTGAAGTATATTCGTAGAGTCATCATTTAAAGCTGCTTCCTGAAACTTTGTTAGTAGACACTCTCAGAATAATTTCCCTCTCTCTTTAAGAGTCTCATTTATGCTGTCCTTCTTTGTATACATTCAATATCCCCTGTTAGTTCTCTTTGGTATGGGTCCCACACACATGAGCAAAACTCCGGGATGGATCACAAGGGGATTTGTAAGCAATCTCCTTTGTAGACTGATTGCATTTCCTTAGTATTATACCAATAAACCAAAGTCTGACATGTGTATAATAGAGGGAAATATTCCACGTGGAAAAATTATATATTCTAAAATTATATGTTCTAAGATTCTACAAAAAAATGTATGTTTGTGTTTGTTTGTGTGTCTGTCAACATGCCAGCGCTTTCATTTGGTAAGTTACATCATCTTTGTTTTTAGATATAAAGTCTGACATGTGCTTTATCTGTGACCGAGCCTATGTGATCATTCGGGACTAGTGTAGCAGGGGATACAACCCGTCGGCTTTGGACAATGATGTCACAAGTCACCAAATGAGAAGCGATTCTTCTTAGTGTTGTAGCTCCCTTCAGTAGCTGATAAGTGTTTTTTGGCTTTTTTTAAAAAAAATCTCACGAGATAGAATAAACAGATCCACTTTATTAAGCAATCAGTAAAAAAACGAAACTGAAACATAACAGCAAAAGCGAAAATGGTAAACTGCTCTCTGGCGACTTGTGATGTCATTGTCCAAAGCCGACGGGTTGTATCCCCTGCTACACTAGACCCGATCATTCCACTTCATGTCCCAGACAAGGGTTACACGGAGGTATTTGTATGAGTTTGCTGATTCAAACTGTGACTCACTAATGTTATATTCCTAGGATACTACATTTTTCCATTTTGTGAAGTGCATAGTTTTACATTTTTGAACATTTAAAACAAGGTGCCAACCATTGCACTGCTTTGAACACTTAAAATCAAAATCTGAGTAGATATTTGTACAGCTCCCCTCTGACTGTACTTCATTGTAGGTAACAGCATCAGGTACAAAAAGTCTGAGGTTACTGTTAATATTGTCCACAAGATCATTAATAAAGCCTACTGCATCTACTTGACTGCCTTGATCCATGGCTTTCCGGATGTCATGGAAGAAAAGTGCAAGTTGGGTTTCACATGATCTATGTTTTCGAGAGTTCTGTTGAAGAAACCTCATTGTGTTTGAGCTCAGAATATGTTTCAAGATTAAAAAAAAAATGTATGTTAATGATACTGGATGGTAGTTTTGTGTATCACTTCTGCTATCCTTCTTGTAGATGCCTGTCACCTGTGATTTCTTCTAATTGCTCAGCACACATTTTTGTTTGAGGGATCTACGACAGATGGCAGTTAAGAGAGGGGCTCACTCAGTTGCAAATTGGGTATGGAATCTGACAAGGGTTCCATTGGCTTTGGGGTTTTGTTCAGTTGTAGCGATTTCAGTTTTTTCTTAATGCCAGTGAGACTAATATCTATTTCACTCATCTCTTCCGTGGTATGAGAATTAAGTTGGGCAATACTTCTGGGTTTTCCTGTGTAAAGGAACATTTGTGCCATTAACAGCCTTTACACATTATCAGAATTTCTGTGGGTTTTGTTAAAGATCATTTGACAGTATTATGCTACGGTAGTCATTCAAGGCTTCACACATTGCTCTCTTGACTGCCAAACACATTTCATTCAGCATCTTGCTATCTACAGCCCTGTGTGTGTTTTGTACCTATTTTGCAGTAGTCTCTGTTTCTTTAGAAATTTCATTCTTTCTTGTGTCATACTTATCAAATTCCAGCACTTTGAACTTTCTAGTGACTCCCAGCTACAGATGGCATTTTACAACGGTTAGCTGCAATTATAGAGTGATGTGTTACGTTCAAAGCTGTTTGTAAATGGTTTGAAAGATGAAGACTCATAGTTGTCTAATAACCTACTAACAAATTCATTACCTTATTAATCAGCAGACTGTCTTTTTTTTATTATTGTGAGAAATCAAGGACCAATTTAAATTAAATTCAAAATTAAAATCAGAGCTGAATATACTGATCCTAAAGACACAACAGGAATGCTTTCCTTATTTCCACAGTATTATTAATAAACCATTAATGTTAGCAAAAGGCAGTGGAAAAAGCTTTTGTATGCTGATAAAAGAGGCAGTGCTAAACCAATGGTATGCAAAGGAAAATGTCCTGACAGTGACTTACTTGCAGTAGGAATGGAAGAGAATATGACCAAGTAATGACTGTAAAACTGGAAATAAGTTGTAAGATGGCTTTTGTACAGTTATCCCATTTGTAGTGTGTCAGTTTTAATATATTTGTAGTGTTCAAAATTGACATTGTTATTAATTTATTGTGCAATGATATTAATTTATAGTGTGATGATGCAGCTGTAAATGACAGGATGCGTAGAGCCTGCAGATGTGTTATGCTTTACAATTACAAAATTATTGTGGTGCTGCGTTAAGTATCTTATGGCCCAAACAAAAACTGTCACTTATAATGTAACCACACAACATGGAAAAACTCAATAGGCTGCTGTTTGAAATCTGTTATCAATGAGTAATGTGATACATGCGTTTTTCAAGACACCTATAAATCTTTCTGCACAAGTTTGCTATATAATCTTTGGCTGCTTGTGGAACGAACATCATTTCTCCCCTCGGTACTTGCCCATTGCTTGACTTTCTGGAGTCGAGGTCAGTTGTGACGTGCTGTATTCCTTGTCTGCTTACAAATGTTTTTAGTGAGAGTATGTATCAGGATACTAGCTGCTGTGAAGTGCAGTCAAAGTCCAGCCTGCTATTTCATTTGTTGTATACTGCCCACAATGCTGTGTTGCCTGAGGTGATACTAGATGTAAACCGCGTTTTTCTCACGACCAGATATGTGAAGCCTGGTAACCAATGTAAGTAGCATGTGGTGTTTTATTTAGACACACAGGTTAAATCTAATGAACTGTTAGAGGGAAGAGAATTACCAATAAAGAGTGAGGAAGTTAGAAGTCTGACTAGTCAATAACACTCCTTACTATCGCCAGAATAATGTATTACTTCTGGTTCAAATACTGATTTTCCAGAAGGTACAGAAGGGGGAGGCCAAACAATTATAAACAATAGCACACACATGAAATTGGCTTATAATTATCTGTTTGATATTTCTGATCAGCAGAAATTTCTGTCGTGTAGTCATTTGAGTTGTCTGCATTCAGCATTGTTAGCTGATTATTCAAAACACTGAATGGGTGCTGGACCTCGGTATGAGACATTTATGAGTTCAACCCAAGAGATGACCCTGTCGAGGCAGACAATGAAGGCTTATTAATAAAGGGAATGAATTTTCTTTATGAGTCTGTGATCATTGTGAATATTTTCTGGAAAAAAAGTCTAGTTCGCTTACTAAAATTTCTTGATTTCTTACGATGTTTTGGCCACTGCCATCATCAGATATCAGCAATTAAGATGAAAGGAACATAATTAGAGACAGGCATTTGTTATACAACAACAAGCTAACAAGAGATAATAACTAATAAAGTTAAAAAATATTTTTAAAGATACACTCACCGAAAAGCTTAGAACTTATAAAAAAAAGTTCTGTGTCACTCCTGAAACCTGTACCTAAGTGGGTGCCAACTAATAGCTTAATTCAAAAATTTTTTCAAATTCATAAGTTTTAGTTGATAGTTGGCGTTAGTGCTGGGGACATTACCTTTGAATTTTATATTATTACTTATATATGTGTATATTTTTTCTCCATACTTATAAAAAGACAACCTCACTGTAAAATATAAACATTCACAGACAGAGTATAAAAAATGATTTAAATGAGTATAATTCCATACTTGTGAAATTAGCTTTTCAGAAGGTGCCAGTTACTTCTCTAAACAAGCAACAAGTATTAATTTAAACTGCTACACAATAATATCTATGTAACAGCCTCATGAACTTTAGTATTAAATATATTTTTTACCTTATCATGATGCAGTGATTATAAAAGTAGCACTTATTGTTATAATTGCAGGCATCTGATAAATGAAAAGCTGTTTGCTGTGAACTGAAATGTAGTCAAACAATACCCAAAATCTGTAAACTTATAAACATATTGTAGAGAGTAAAACAATATAGTTATTGAATTAAAATAGTTTGGTAGACATCTCCTTTTTGTGGAACCAGCAGTGTTGCTCTGCTCCCTGAGGTAGGTTGTTTGGTGCTCACCAGTGGGAGCTCTGCCAGCCCAGCAGAAGTGACATGAAGTATGGCCTAGTCACCAACAGGACAGCACGTCACAGTCAGTACATCTCACTGTCTGTTCTCGAAAAATATCAAAAGAGCATTCAAAATTGTTTTTGGATATCTGTTTTTGTGGTTAAAAATCTCTAGGTTTCCCAATATGTTTAAGCCATATGCCTTTCTGGTTCTGTGTAATACTTTTAATATTTCCATGCTTTCACTTATCTGATTGATGTTTCTGAGTGTCTGACTGTTGTGTCATCAATGCGCTGCCACTCCCTCGTAGGAGTATTCTTTAAACCTTGCCATGAATTTCCTTCTGGTTTGTCCTATATAAACCTTATCACAATAATTGCAGCTTATTTTGTACACTACATACTTGTCACCTTTATTTCCAATGTTGTGACGTAACCTATTTGGCTGGTAGAAGTAGAGAATCACTACATAACTGGCATCCAGTGCAGGACCAGAAAAGTCTGTCACTACTGCAATCTCATGTTTGAAAAAGTGTGGGAGAGATCAGCTGCACATATAATCCATAGACCATATGCAGTGTTTGTCAGAAGCTGAAGTTAAATGTATTCAGACTGTCGAAATTGATATAGAACAAGTATGTCATTTGTAACACCTTCTATTTAGTATTTTCTTCGATATTTTACCATCTAAATGTAAAGTTCCAGTAGCTGATGTCATTCAAAGGAAATCTGTACAATAGTTGATTTTAAAATATTTGTGTGTTCGTATCTTTACAGGCAGTGCTTTAGAGAAGAGTGTCTCTGTTGGGCAGGATGGAGAATTATATGAAGAGTGGTTGGAGCTCAGAAATGGTTGCCTGTGTTGCTCTGTCAAGTAAGAGAGACTTTACTATGTGCCTTGTATGTTATAGATAACCACACTTGTGTTGTGTGCATACATGTCTCAGTGAAACTGTTATTGTGGAACTACTCTCTTAATTCAAACTATTCTGATTTCGTTTACATGTGGCCAGCTTCACACAGCTACATTCATGCGTGTGTACATGACACTGAGTGTGACAATAGTAACATGTTGGCGGCTTTGCTGTATAAATGATAATTCATTTCGCATTGCGGCAATTTCCACGGGTAAGAATGAAAGAAGCGTTAGTAATGTGCATGTAAGATGTTGTTGTGACTGTGCTATGGCTTGATATGTTTTTGTAAAATGGTGTGCAGTGAAGGTCTGCAGTGTCCAAAACAGGATTGCACCTAAGTTAGCAATTTTTTTTATCTGGATTTCTAATCAGTTATCCCATTCTTGTCAATGAAAACTACCACAACCAAATCAAGTTGTGTCTGTCTGTACAGAGCAAGAAAGAACATGGTGCTAAATTTGTTGCATAACACTTATATGTAGCTATCTGAAGAAGAGAATAACTACCCAAACAGGTAACAGCTGCTATGTAGAAAGCAGTTTAATAATTTAGTCATTGTTGGCATTTAATTTTAATCTCTTTAAAAAACTGTAAAAAAATGAAATATGGCAACTCAAATTGAAATAATAAGATTGGTAATTGGTAAATATTATGTGCCAAATCAGTGTATCCATTATTTGGTGTTGAACTTGCCTGTTATGGTTTCTCTCTGTTGTAATATTTCACATCCTGTATATAACTGGAATTGTGTGAACAATCATATATGTTTTTCCAAATACTTAGGAAGAATTTTCAGTCATGGTTATGATATTAGCAGTGCTAACTAAAACACATTGAATGAGTTCTTTGATAATATGATTTAGCCTTCAACATTTAGCAGGCTGTGCAAGGTAATTGCAGGAAACAGAATTATTAACCAGTGATCAAAACTGCAATTTTGTAGCAGCTATGAAGACGATTCAAGTTAAGGAATAGTAAGCCACATCCTGGCCCACATTTTAACCACTCACATTGCCATGGGATGACATAAACTGTTAATCATAAAAGGAGGTTTATCCATTAGCAGAGGACCAATTTTGAGAAATACCTCCCTTCACTGTGACCCACTTCACTAGACTCGTCTCCAGACTGCTACAATCTACTGCCTCTTGGGACCATGGCACTATCGCACCTGGCTGTTCATGGGTGGACTGTCCACAAGCCCATAGCCTTGTGGAAACATGTCGCTTCTCTTCCATGGCACCTCCATGCAAATTGCCACTACGCCATTCATGGACTTTGTCATAGTGAGCACCATCTAGGTATCATCAAAGATTGGCATTTCAATTGTAATCAAATCGTGTGGACATTTGTCCTCAGAAACTTTAGTTAGTTTAGTTCATGGTTAATAAACAGTTGTTATCCCAGTGTGTGCACATCAATCACAACCTTGGTACACCACTTGATTAAGGACATAACACAATGAAGAGGTATCACAGTAGAGTGTGTGATATTTTGTAAAGTATTGAAAAATTACTGACATTAATATTTGATGCTTTAGGTTTAGAAAGGCCACAGACTTTTGCTTCTAAATGCGCAATTATTAGGAAAATACAAACATGACAAATTACAGTCTCCTTTTGAAGTGGTATTTAAGATTCGTTTCAGAATACAAACAGTTTGAAGTGTTAAATAGCATTTGCCATTAACTTTGCGTGATGGATCACCCCTAGGGCATGGAAATATGCTCCACAAGGTAATGCTTCGACAACAGAGGTTACAGTTAGTTCTAAAAATTCAGTATATTTTTTGGGTTGCTGTTCCCTGATACAAAATTCAGGATTCAAGTTAGCATACATCACTTGACCCAATTGTTGCTTGGCCATTTTATGTCAAATTACAGTTTGGAATGTATTAACAGTAATTTTCAGGATTGGTACAGACAGACTTGTATTTCAACAGCTCATCTTTTCCCCAGAACTTCTTCTGAGAATGATTTCATATACCCAGTGCCTGCATGATAAATGCAAGAAGTATTTTCCTGAAAAGTTATCAGTCAAAATATACACACCTCAAAAAAGTGCCATAATGCTGAAAAGCTGCTCCGTGAGAGTTACTTAGGCAACTTTGTTCTTTCCCATAGTAAGTTAAATATCCATATTATGTGTGAAACTACTAGCATCATTTTCAGATATGTTAATATGTAACATTCATATTATCACTTCAGAAATATACAATGACCAAAATTTTGAACCTATTATTTGCATCCTTCATGTGTTTTCTTGGCCATTGTTGTTCTGTCAAAAGCTTTATTTCTTTCTCTAATAACTTCAATTCCATGAATGAATCTTGTCAGTCTTGAACTACAATTGACCAAGAACTGGGTAACCTTCAATATTAGTGACATTGAAAGCATTTGCATGTGCTACCTCCTCAAATTTTTGAAAAATAAATAAATAAATCTCTTCAGCATGTTTTTATAGTTGCCTGTATTGTTGTTACAAATCTTCCAGTTTTGGTATGTAATTTCTCAGCGAGTGGACACTTTGAAACACATTTAATTTACTCACTTGAAAATTCTATATGAAAACCTTTAATCTTTGTATGACAGATGATAAACTGCTCTCAGTAATTTCATCAGATTAATAATACCAGAGCAAATAAATTATAGCCTATACAGGGTGTTACAAAAAGGTACGGCCAAACTTTCAGGAAACCTTCCTCACACACAAAGAAAGAAAATATGTTATGTGGACATATGTCCGGAAACGCTTACTTTCCATGTTAGAGCTCATTTTATTACTTCTCTTCAAATCACATTAATCATGGAATGGAAACACACAGCAACAGAACGTACCAGCGTGACTTCAAACACTTTGTTACAGGAAATGTTCAAAATGTCCTCCGTTAGCGAGGATACATGCATCCACCCTCCGTCGCATGGAATCCCTGATGCGCTGATGCAGCCCTGGAGAATGGCGTATTGTATCACAGCCGTCCACAATACAAGCACAAAGAGTCTCTACATTTGGTACTGGGGTTGCGTAGACAAGAGCTTTCAAATGCCCCCATAAATTAAAGTCAAGAAGGTTGAAATCAGGAGAGCGTGAAGGCCATGGAATTGGTCCGCCTCCACCAATCCAACGGTCACTGAATCTGTTGTTGACAAGCGTACGAACACTTCGACTGAAATGTGCAGGAGCTCCATCGTGCATGAGCCACATGTTGTGTCATACTTGTAAAGGCACATGTTCTAGCAGCACAGGTAGAGTATCCCGTATGAAATCATGATAACGTGCTCCATTGAGCGTAGGTGGAAGAACATGGGGCCCAATCAAGACATCACCAACAATGCCTGCCCAAACGTTCACAGAAAATCTGTGTTGATCATGTGATTGCACAATTGCGTGCGGATTCTTGTCAGCCCACACATGTTGATTGTGAATTAAGGACGTACAGTACATACTGACGAAACTAAAATGAGCTCTAACATGGAAACTAAGCGTTTCCGGACACATGTCCACATAACATCTTTTCTTTATTTGTGTGTGAGGAATGTTTCCTGAAAGTTTGGCTTACCTTTTTGTAACACCCTTTATATGAACTGAAGATAAAGTCATTGTACTTGCAACAACTGCTACCATTCCTCAAAAGTGAGATGAGTGGGTTGGTCTGGGTTGGACCGTAAAAAGGAATGATTCAATCAATAAATTGCTTCCTCCTTTGTGAATTTCACATAAATACCATGAAAGTAAAGCTAGAGAGATTTGAGCTCACATTGAGGCTTATCAATAGTCATTCTTTGTGCAGGCTCCTTGTGACAGGAACAGGAAAGGGAAGAAGTGACAGTGGTACACAATTTACACTCTGCCTCCCACCATAAACTGGCTTACTGAGTATAGATGTGGATTTAGTTGTAGCTCATTCTGTCCCTCGCTACTTCTTGGGGTCACTGACAGATTATGTCACCTGACCAATATAAACTGTGAAATCTGAAAGGATTCAGTTAAGGAGATACAAATGAACAACCTCTGTACTTAAGTAACCTGATCATACAGATGTAAGATTTTGTGAAGATTTTCTTTTTTCTGTAATTTCCGATTTTGAATATCCAGGAGCATTTCTTTCCCTTAACCTACTGAGCCCTAGATTACACTGCTCATTTTTAAATGTAACGGAATTAAACTGGAGGGCAGTCCAAGAAAACTTATCAAAAATGTGAAACAGTACTGGATAAAGGTGCACCCTAAACTGACCATATGACAGCTAACCAAGGTGCATACCAGAAAAGTGGATAAGTCATTGAACTTGCAGTCCATATAACACACAAACTCCATGTAAAATGTGTCTATTTTCAAGTCACCCAGCCCACACTGTCATCCAATGGAGTCTCATCATAAAAGGCTGTATTATGAATTGTTCTGTGTGCTTAATCATTTTTTTCCACTGTCTTAATCATTTCAGCAGAGTCTGCCAGATAATCTTTCCCCAAACCAGACTAATACCACACTAGAAAGCTGCGACAAGATATTAACAAAGCAATCCAGAAATGAATAAAAATATGTGCCAAAACACAAGGCAGCTCAGTCATAATGTTAATCATGCAGCAGCACAAATGTCCGTAAAATTAAGCATCTTTCAGGAATGTCAAATCTGCGAGTAACATTTCAATGGGGCCTGTGACAACTAGCAAAAGCAATTATCTATTCTATAGATATGCATTTCACACATAATTCTACACAAAAATGTTCTCCTTCCCCACATTTGGTCCATGATGTAACAGTAAATATTACTCCTGTAGCAAATTGCCATAAAGATATTTTGGAAAATGGATCCATCATAAGTGGATAACAGATTCAAGCTGTCACTGCATGCACAAATTCTTCCTTAAATCCTGTAGAAAAGCATTCAGTCAGTTGATAAGCAAGCAGGAAGATAACATTATTCTAAGCATATTCTGATCGAAACTGAGTCAGCTGAGGGAGACTGTAGCTACTACTGTCCCTTAAAGGTGAGGGAATCAAGGATTCTCCAGAGATGATATATGTGAAGAATTGGGATTTTAGTCCCCCACTGCCATACCAGTACATTGACGTGCCATGCATGAACAACGTTGTGATCTTGTATTCAAATTTCAGTAGCATATACTCTGTCATTTCATTCCAAGATGTCAGTGACTCTGACTTTTATATTCACCTCTGTTCTTTATTCCCTCTTCACTCCTCTGCTCGTTCCCTCTCTACTGTTGTTAGACCTGGTTGCCTTTTTATTGTTCTTATTTTGTAGGACTCTTTAATGTATAGTTATATGCTACACTATAGTTTTAATGTGTGGTGGCTTATGTCAACTAAAACCTCTTCAGTCCCAATGTACACATATGTGCACATCAGGTCTTTGTAGTGTCATCCTGCCAACTGTCATTTTCTTGAATTGAGACCTGATGTGCACGACTGTGCACATCATGCGGTTTCTGTTTTTGCCACTAGCTCATGCGCAAGTCAGTTTTGGGGGTCGTCTTGCATCGTGAAACTTCCAATCTGAAAGATGGTGTCATCTGCGACACATGAGAAAGATAAATTCAGTTACAATACTTGTTTTTGAATTGTATTACTGTTTTTCTCATGACTTACTCCAAACAAGACATCAAGGAAGTGATATGTGCATGCAGTTAAAATTATAGTGTCGTAGTTTTACAAACATCAACTGTTGAATTTTGAACTACACATTTGTGTACATCAGGTCTTGGCTCACAGAATGTAGTGGTACTAATGCTAAAATTGATCTCATTGCAAAATTGTAATTTAAAATGTAATCTGAATTAAAGTCTTAAAGTTTAGCTACTAAAACTGTAGCTTAGGAGCAAAGTCTTTGTGGGTGTAATGGGTAGCATGCTGAATTTATAATACATAGGTCCTGGGTTCTAATCTTGGTAAAAGCTCTAAAATTTTTACTTTTGGTATTAGGTTCACTTTAATTTCTTTCAACAGTTACCAGTTACTCCAAAAGTTACCTTCACTTTACTTAATTTTCTTCTCAGCTTTGACAGACGATGAAATTATATAACTACTTGAGACGAGTGACTTGAGTTCCTTGTCAGACAAAGATGAAGATCCTGTTGATGGACTTCCAACTTCAACTGAATGAATTGGTGTGCTTGAAGTTGAAGCATGCAATGTGGATGTTACTCCTGAAGCATCTGCATCTAACAATGATGCACACAATTCTGGGACATCAGCTTCATCTTCTCACTGTCGTCCAGTAAGATGAATGCTATCTAAGTAAGCAATACATTGGTGTAGTTCTGTGTGTCATCTGACTCGATTTAGATCACTATTTTTCAGTGGCACAATTTGTTTGCAGGATGTGTAATAGCAACAGCCTTCTTACAACAATTTTGAAGAACAAATAGATGGTGAACTGAGAAACCCTTCAGTTTTTCTTCAAGTACTTCGATAAAAATTTCTGGAAAAATGTTGCAGGACAAACTAATTTATGTCATTGTCTAAACTCAAAAAAATCTTGTTACAAACAATTTTGTCCCTTGTCGACATTGAAATGTTGATGGGTACATTGAAATTGCCCCAGGCAAGACTTTACTGGAATATGCAACTTTCAGAATGAGATTTTCACTCTGCAGCGGAGTGTGCGCTGATATGAAACTTTCTGACAGATTAAAACTGTGTGCCAGGCCGAGTTCGAGTCTTGGCCAGGCACACAGTTTTAATCTGCCAGGAAGTTTCAATATGCAACTTGATATTCCATTTGTATCATCAACCATGACAAGAGATAGACACTAAAAACTATGTAATAATCTGCATTTTGTAAATAATTTGGAAGATAATGACACAAAAGACAAACTCTGAAAGGTTTGGCCTGTAATTGATGCTTTTAGAAATAAATGTATTCCTTTATCCAGGTCTCAGCACCTGTCTGTGGATGAACAGACGACTCCATTCACTGGGAGGTGTAATATGTGGACATAAGTACCTTCCAAACTAAATCCACTTGGCCTCAACAATTTTATTTTGGCATCATCAGATGGACTTGTCCTTAATTTTGATACATACACTGGCAAAGGAACAATTCCTGAAAGCAATCATAAAGAACATCGCCTGAGAGCGGGTATACTCAAAGTACTGGCTAGAACTGTGTCCAGTGATAACAATCATGTAATTTACAGCAACAGATTTTTTGCCAGTTCAAAATATTTTTAGCTTTTACTAGACAGTAATATATTTCAAACAGGAACTGTGATGACCAATAGAATAAAATAAATAGCTTCTAAGTTCAAGAGAGATCAGGGGCTACAGCGGGGGCAATGGGATGAATATGTAAAGGAGGACCAGGAAGTTTGTGCCCTCAAATGGAAGGACAATAAATCTGTCACTTTGTTATCCTCGTGCATAGGGAGTGAACCAGAGGCTACCAGCATACAATGGTGTAATACAGAGAAAGCAAAAGTTGGTGTCAAACAACCAGCCATCATCAAAAGCTATAATCGCAATATGGGTGGCATTGATCTTTGTGATAGATACATGGCATACTACTGGTCAAACATCAGGACAAAAAAGTGGATTGTCAGAGTATTCAACCACTTCACTGATTTAGCCATAATTAATTCAAGGATTATGTACAAAAGGTGTTGTCATGTTCTCGCGCAATGTGTAAAAAGTGCAAAGTTTATTTGTATGTATTAAAAACAATTGTTTTGCTAAATTCCATAAACATGAGAAATAATGTGTTCATAAAATGTAATGTGTACATAAAAATGAGAAGTAATGTGTACATTTTTCATTGTAAATAAAAATATGAAAATACTATGAGATCGGCATTTTTTCTCTGTTAAGACCCAGTTTGCACTTATGTGTACATTCAATTATTCAAACATTACATAAAATAAAATTTCAAAATTTGTTTTTTTTTTTTTTTTTTTTACTACTTTGAGATCAACTGCACCAGAAAAAGCAACTGAAACATTTTTTCCATTCTTTGTTAATCTTCGGGTCTGAAGAGGGTATAGACAGCAAAATTTAATGATGTAGGAAAAGATAGATTGCTACTTACTGTAAAGAAGACATGTCAAGGTGCGGACAGGCAATTGTATGCAACTTGATGTGTCTTCTTTATGAAAGTAGCAATGGATCTTTTCCTACATTGTTGATATTCCTACCTGGAGTTTCTATTGTTTGAGACTGCAAAATGTGATGTACAGAGAAGGCACTGAACAGCATATGAACATACAAACTAACTGCAGGTCACCATAGATAATTTTTTTGTATCTTTCAATTGTTCTCACTTCTCTCTTTAGTACTACTCCCTTTTCAACTGCCATGGTACACAGATTTTCTTTTTGCTAGCTTTCCTGTACCTCAGTTATTTCTTTCATGTAATTATGCTACAGAGTGTCTATTGTTTCTTATGTTGCTTTCTTCCCTTGACAAACTTTTGATATGTTTCTTTCCAGAGATGTTTCACATCTTTAATAAAATCATTGTGCATCACTAAACTTTAGCAATTTGTCTGTGTTATGTGCATATTCCTATCCTAGTCTGTTCTAGGTGTATATTGCTGTGCTTTATGACAAAAGCTGGGCTCTTCTTTAATTTCCTGTTAAGTCATCCAGTTGATTTGCAGCCCCTTTATGAGTCTCCACTCTCATTGAACATCCAGCTATTGGACTTCCCACTGCCAGAGTGCTTTTTTTTTTTGTTTTGTTTAAAATCGTATTCTGCTCCTGACCACTAAATCACGATCTGTTTTCAATATTTAACTCTGCTGTTGCAATTGAATAATAAGAAAATACAATTCGAGGTAGATAAGACAGCAGGAGTTTCAACACATCACTATTATGATAGATGATACACACTTACTAATTCTGGTAATCATACGTAAAACAATACATGAAATGATAAGCAAATACAGGCAACATAAACTTAGGGAATTTATCTATAATTTTGTCACTAACTAGTTGGCACACATAGTTACTGTTTCACTATTGTTTCCAAGGAATAACTTATTTGTATATACAATTGTGAAGTGACAAAAGCATGGGGGGGGGGGGTCATTAAATAGCAAACGAGTTCTACATTATGAATGCCATTTTATGTAGTAATAAGTTGCAAGTCTCACAGTGAAAAGCTGCTTCTGTGGTGACAGCGTTATGTAATCCAACTTGAGAAACTGATTTATGTTAATTATATTTATTAACTAGTTGAGTACCTGGTATTGCCAGATATATATTTCTTAATTCTGTTAGTCATATCTTTTGGCTTCTCTTTGTCTCCTCTTACTCATCTCTCTGTCCATGCTGTTCTCTTCTTTTTCTCTCTTCCCATCTCCTCCTCCCCCTCTCTACGTGCTGAACAATGATATAATTTTATAGGTACATTCAGCAGCATAAGTAGATACTGTCCGCTAATTTTGTTATGAATAAAGTTAGTATCAAAGAAGTAATAAAATTCAAACATCATACATGATGTGGCTGTTTTTCATGCACCTCAGAATTTCTGACACTGTATCTCATGAACTACGTGCCATACAGTGGTATAATTTTGTGCGTATATTCAGTGCTACATGTGAACACTGTCTGCAAAAAGTGTTTTGAATACAGTGTATAATAAAGAAGTAATAAATTAAAATGTTATGCCTAATGTGACAATTTTACTACATGAACAACGAAAATGCAGTATGTAAGTGAGATAATTTTTCATAAAGGTTTGAAATTGTATTGCAAGTCACTAAGTGCTCTCATTCTCAAATGATGAATATTGCGCATAGCAGCTACACATTATGCAAAAGAAGTGTGAAAGTGTCAATTAAACTCATTGAAGAGTGTGTAAGCAGTGTATTCAGTACTTTGAATTATATCACATAGCATGTATCAGCCAAGAAAAGCACTTTCACAGATGTAGTAAAGTTCAAAAATTAAAGAGTAAGTATCCTTTTCAAAGAGTAAATCTTTTCCTTAACTTGCATAATATTCTTCAGTCAGTAAGTATCTGGTACTGTACACTTTCTAAAGACGCTATATTTTTCTTCAGCATTCAAGCTAATTGCTTACCAAATTTCATCAAAATTGGTTCAGTGGGTGTGTAATAATAAATTTAACTCTCAAGCAGGCACACCGTTCTTCACAACGTGTGTGGGAATGCGGTGTACTTTGTACAGATATAAAGAATAACTGTCTTTACGTTGCTGATGTAAACAGGTATGAGCAAAATCACTGTCTAATCTTAGTCTAATTAAACAGTGATAAAATAAACTTACATAATATGAGCTAAACTTCTGTTCAATTAAACAGTAATGAAAGACACTGTGATATATCACTTGCCACGGACAGGCGATACCCCTCAGTCATAACTTAGAGACCAGATTATATGCATCATAAAAACCTTAAAATATGCAAGCAAATATGCATGAAAAGTGTCGAAATATGCAAGATCAAATAATAAAAAAACATGGTAGTTACTGTGTGCATTATATCTCAAAAGCTGAATCTGTGCATATCAGTTACGAGGAAGAGTGCCGGCCACATGAAAAATTGGTTCATATTGAATGCTGATATCATTTCCTGAATATTTTGTGGTAGAGATTAGAAAGGGGGTCTTTCTGGGATTATTTTCTAAAAATTTGCAAAATGGGGATGCATACTGTGTTTCAAGAATTATTTCTCCTTTGATATTGTTTTTGGTAACAAGAGAATGCGATGCTAGTGAGTCACAGCAAGACAATTGATACGTGGAGGACTAATTTCGATATATCACACACAGAGGGGCATGCTCAAAAATTGTGTAATATTTCATTTAGAAAACAATATACAATCATGATTTTTTTTTCTTTTCTTTTTTTTTTTTTTTTGAATAGCATTAACTTTCAATTAATACTATTGGACCAAAGCATCATTTACAATTTATTTTACGTTTTTCTACTATTGTAAACATAAACCACGAAGTACTGTTCCAAATGTTCAGTAGTGAGATTGTGTCTTCGATCACTCAAAACATTTTTATGAGCAAAAAAGGACCGTTCTACATCAACTGCAGTAACTGGGCAGTATCTGAATTTGGATGCTATGTTGGCATTTATTGTTTCTGGTAAAAGTCACCCGTCCCATTAATAAAACTATCAATTTGGGACAAGGGTTCAAAGCCTGGGTATTTGTTTAAATTGTTTTCAAACATATCTTTAAGTTTTCTTGGGAATACCTCCGGCAATAAGGAATTCATTAAAATAATGTTATTCATTAACTGAATAGATTCATTCAGCACTAAACATTGAGTTTCAAGCTTTTTAATACTTGCAGGTATATGGGAAAAATGAGTGTTAATCACAGCAATGTCTTTTTTAATACCAGAATCTTTAAAAGCTTCCTTGCACTGGCAAACTGCCAAAGCCTCTGCACTATTGAAGTCATTTACTACCTCTCTAAAGACCTCGAAATATTCATTGTAAAACCATACAGCTTCGACCCACAAATCCGAACAAGCTACCACTGGTTCAGGAGATATACACACATTTGGTAATATTCCACAAGATTTCGGGATTGCAGCCGGATCTCATCGACTTCTTTCCACGATATTTCGGCTGACAACCTTACAGCCATCTTCAGGCGAGTGTTTGACACTGGAGATTGCTAGTGCAAGTCGCTCTATTTATACGTAAAAGTGCCGCAGGCGCGCATGCGCAAGTTACCGTAGCATGCGCGCCACCTGTCGATTCCAAGGCCCTCTACAATATTACTGCATCTATGGAGCGCAATCGAATGCGTGAAAAAAGTAAAACATGCACACAGACATGTCCAAAACAATAAAATTTGAATATTAAAATTACTTGTCGCTCGACATGTCAGAAGCCATAAAAAGTTTTCTTTTGGTTGAAATTAAAGAAATCAACGGGTCCCAGGCCTTATTCAATAAAAAGCCGCCATCACGATTAATGAGATTATCCGCTAAACGTATTTCCACAGATTCCTTCACAACTGAATCCCAGAAGGATCTCGATGGGGCCAAGATTTTCGTGGCCGAATAATCCATAGTATGTCCTGTGGAAATACAATGTTCGGCTATAGCCGACTTACTTGGCTGTAAAAGGCGAGTGTGGCGCTCATGTTCAACGCAGCGGTCGTGTACTGTGTATGTGGTTTGACCAATGTAGGCTTTCCCACACTCGCAAGGTATTTTATAAACTCCAGCCTTCCGTAATCCCAGGTCATCCTTGGCTGAGCCCAGAAGAGCACGAGTCTTTGTAGGTGGCCGGAAGATTGCTTTCTCACGATGTTTCTTTAAAATTCTGCCTACTTTCGATGAAATGTTCCCGATATATGGGAGAAATGCTCTGGACTTAAACACCTCCTTATCCTCTTGATCTTGTTGGTGGTCACGTTTTTTCCTCCTTAAAGCAGTACTGACCTGATGTGCAGAATATCCATTACATTGAAATACCGATTTCAAGTGCTCTAATTCGTCTGCAAGGCTGTCTTTATCAGACACGACATGTGCCCTATGCACCAACGTTCGAAGGACGCCCATAGTTTGTGACGGGTGATGACAGCTTGACACCTGCAGGTACAGATCCGTATGCGTGGGTTTTCGATAGACCGAATGCCCCAATGACCCATCCACCCTGCGTTTAACCATGACGTCCAGAAATGGTAGGCAACCATCCTTTTCAACTTCCATCGTAAACTGAATGTTTGTGTGGATGGAATTCAGATGTTGTAAAAACCGTGAAAGCTCTTCTTCACCGTGAGGCCACACTACAAAGGTATCGTCCACATACTGCCAGAAGACTGTTGGTTTCAACATCGCCGAATCGAGAGCCCTCTCCTCAAAGTCTTCCATATAAAAGTTTGCCACCAGAGGGGACAGAGGACTGCCCATGGCAACACCGTCAAGTTGCTCAAAATATTCATTATTAAATAGAAAGTAAGTAGAGGACAGGGCATGGTGAAACAGCGCCGTTATATCGGCCGTAAACTTGTTGCCGATAAGTGACAATGAATCCAAAAGAGGGACCCTCGTAAAGAGTGAAATGACATCGAAACTTACTAATAAGTCCGAATCCTTCAGCTGTAGTGTTCTCAGTCTATTGATAAAGTCCGCAGAGTTGCGAATATGGTGCGTACATTTGCCAACAAAAGGTCTCAGTAGCGAAGCCAAATGACTAGATAAATCATATGTTGGAGCACCGATATTACTCACTATGGGGCGTAAGGGCACATTATCCTTATGGATCTTTGGAAGACCATATAACCTCGGTGGAACAGAACTGTGAGGTCTCAATCTTTTCACAACTTCTAGCGGCAGAGGAGAGGAGTTTAGCAACTCTGACGTTTTCCTTTCTACTTTCCGAGTAGGGTCTTTATCGAGCTTCTTGTACATTGTCTCACTCAGCAAACTATATATCTTCTGATCATACATATCACGTGGCAACAGCACAGTAGCATTCCCCTTATCTGCCGGAAGGACCACCGTCTGAGTATCTTCCCGTAACTTGCGCAGCGCAGCCCTTTCCATTGAAGAAATGTTGCTCTACTGAGGCCGAGTTCTCGTAAGGGCGCGACATGTTTCCCGCCTGATTTCTTCTGCTGCTTCACTGGATAGAGGCCTGACAGCTTCTTCAACAGCACTAATAAAATCTGTTAAAGGTAAGGTCCTACGTGTCGGTGCGAAGTTCAGACCTTTCCCAAGTACCGACAGTGTCACGTTGTCTAAATCCGTGAAATTTACCACGGAGCGTTGAAAAAGAATGTTTTACTTTTTTCACGCATTCGATTGCGCTCCATAGATGCAGTAATATTGTAGAGGGCCTTGGAATCGACAGGTGGCGCGCATGCTACAGTAACTTGCGCATGCGCGCCTGCGGCACTTTTACGTATAAATAGAGCGACTTGCACTAGCAATCTCCAGTGTCAAACACTCGCCTGAAGATGGCTGTAAGGTTGTCAGCCGAAATATCGTGGAAAGAAATCAATGAGATCCGGCTGCAATCCCGAAATCTTGTGGAATATTCGATACGCCGGGAAAACTTCAAGAGTCACACATTTGGTCATTTTTGTAGGTGTTGATGTGAGCAGGAGCCTTTAGAAACACTTTCTTTGTGAATGAAATCGGTTTATTTACATTCACAAATGTGGAACACACCTACGCACTTCTTCAGCAAGGCGCTGTGCTCCATGAACAAAGTACGTCACATGATCAAACTGGGATACAATACTTGGAGGGCTTTTTCTGCTTCGATCATACAGGGAGCAGTATCTGAAATAAACACAAACCCCTTTCATCTGCAGAGGAGTCTGGAAATGTTTTTCTAATACCCTCAGTCACAAATCTGGCGATCATAGAATGATTTACTTTTTCAAGTTCTTTACCAGCAGGGATGGCTAGAGGACAAATGTAAGGATGTAGAAGCTTATCTCACTAGGGGTAAGATAGATCCTGCCTACAGGAAAATTAAAGAGACCTTTGAAGGAAAGAGAACCAGTTGTATGAATATCAAGAGCTCAGGTGGAAACCCAGTTCTAAGCAAAGATGGAAAGCAGAAAGGTGGAAGGAGTATATAGAGGGTCTACACAGGGGCGATGTACTTGAGGACAATATTAGGGAAATGGAAGAGAATGTAGATGAAGATGAAATGGGAGATACAATACTGCGCGAAGAGTTTGACAGAGCACTGAAAGACCTGAGTCAAAACAAGGCCCCTGGAGTAGACAACATTCCATTAGAACTACTGACAGCCTTGGGAGAGCCAGTCCTGACAAAACTCTACCATCTAGTGAGCAAGATGTATGAGACAGGTGAAATACCCTCAGATTTCAAGATGAATATAATAATTCCAATCCCAAAGAAAGCAGGTGTTGACAGATGTGAAAATTACCGAACTATCAGTTTAATAAGTCACAGCTGCAAAATACTAACAAGAATTCTTTACAGATGAATGGAAAAACTGGTAAAAGCCGACCTTGGGGAAGATCAGTTTGGATTCTGTAAAAATATTGGAACACTTGAGCCAATACTGACCGTACGACTTATATTAGAAGAAAGATTAAGGAAAGGCAAACCTACGTTTCTAGCATTTGTAGACTTAGAGAAAGCTTTTGACAATGTTGACTGGAATACTCTCTTTCAAATTCTAGAGGTGGCAGGGGTAAAATACAGGGAGCGAAAGGCTATTTACAATTTGTACAGAAATCAGGTGGCAGTTCAAGAGTCGAGGAGTACGAAAGGGAAGCAGTGGTTGGGAAGGGAGTGAGACTGGGTTGTAGCCTCTCCCCGATGTTATTCAATCTGTATATTGAGCAAGCAGTGAAGGAAACAAAAGAAAAATTCGGAGTAGGTATTAAAATCCATGGAGAAGAAATAAAAACTTTGAGGTTTGCTGATGACATTGTAATTCTGTCAGAGACAGCAAAGGACTTGGAAGAGCAGTTGAATGGAATGGACAGTGTCTTGAAATGAGGATATAAGATGAACATCAACAAGAGCAAAATGAGGATAATGAAATGTAGTCAAATGAAGTCGGGTGATGCTGAGGGAATTAGGTTAGGAAATGAGACACTTAAAGTAGTAAAGGAGTTTTGCTATTTGGGGAGCAAAATAACAGATGATGGTTGAAGTAGAGAAGATATAAAATGTAGACTGGCAATGGCAAGGAAAGCATTTCTGAAGAAGAGAAATTTGTTAACATTGAGTTTAGATTTAAGTGTCAGGAAGTCGTTTCTGAAAGTGTTTGTATGGAGTGTAGCCATGTATGGAAGTGAAACATGGATGATAAATAGTTTGGACAAGAAGAGAATAGAAGCTTTCAAAATGTGGTGCTACAGAAGAATGCTGAAGATTGGATGGGTAGATCGCGTAACTAATGAGGAGGTATTGAATAGAATTGGGGAGAAGAGGAGTTTGTGGCACAACTTGACAAGAAGAAGGGACCGGTTGATAGGACATGTGTGAGGCATCAAGGGATCACAAATTTAGCATTGGAGGGCAGCGTGGAGGGTAAAAATCGTAGAGGGAGAGCAAGAGATGAATACATTAAGCAGATTCTGAAGGATGTAGGATACAGTAAGTACTGGGAGATGAAGAAGCTTGCACAGGATAGAGTAGCATGGAGAGCTGCATCAAACCAGTCTCAGGACTGAAGATCACAACAACAACAACAACCAGCCACTAAATAGGAAGAAGAATACTCTTCTTTTAAAGCACCAACAATTAAATTTGCAATGTAACGGCCACTAGTGTCTGTAGTTTCATCAACTGAAATCCAGGTAATGCTGTCCTTGAGTTTATTGCGTACTTCTTCCAGTGAGTTCAGGTAACAGGCAAATAAAGTAGGTCTGAACACTTCCTTAGTGGACAGATTACAGTTTACAAGAAAAGTGTGCCAAAACAGGTTTAATAAATTTAAACTTTTTTTACGAGTGTAAGTCAACTTACATAGATCAACTGCCATTCCTATTAAACATAGCAGTTCATTTTCCATGACAGAAATTCTTGGAAAATTGATGTTTTAAATGCTGATTGAAATGCTTGATAAATTTCTCATGTGTAGTGGGGTCGATGAGAGTGACTGATTACAAGTAACATTGCTACTTACAGTATGTCTTTCGAGTGTTTACTAATCATACTTATGCTGTAGATAATTTATCACCAAAATGAAACACAGCGTTAAGCACTGATGACTATAGCATCAACCTTATTGTGCGCAGTAACATTTGGTAGCCAAATATGAGAGCAACACACATAAAATTTTTAGCAGTTCAGTTTCCAGTGACCCTTCTGAATCAGCACTAGGGAACAAGTAGTCAAGAGAACATGTACTCTGGCTGAGGATACAAACTGTGCTGACACAAAGATGATAAAGCTGACTAACCATATTTAATTTTATGGTAGTAGAATGAACAATTTCAAATCAGTTTCATTACAGTAATATCCAAACTCTTTAAGATGTCTATGATTTAAAACAAAAAATTATCTGACTAGCTACAACTTAATGCATGAAATCCATTTGTAACACATTGAAAACTACAGTAAAAATGAATTATTTTGAATGATACCTACACTGGAAAATGTGTGTTCCCATACACCATGGAGTTATACTTGATATGCCAAAAATTATCTATATGACCACATTAATAAGTGAACTTTGCATTGAAACTTTATAAGAGAATGTATAATTTGCAGTATTCTCCTTTACCTCTAATTATAAGATTCATATAATTCAGGCACCTTCAGCACAATCTGCTTCAGGCAAGCTGCAATAAATAGACTGCATGATTAGTTTGCAAAATCAGAGTACCCGGAGTATAGCTATCATGCTGAAATCCTCCATATCTATATCTATACTACTGTACAAAGAGAAATCATTGTTCAACATTTTAACAAAATTTGAAAAGTGCTTGACCAATTTACTTCAGATTACATGATACTCTAATAAATGTTCAGGCATGAAATGTTGTTAGCAAAACTCTGGAAAAGTTCTTGACCGGTTTACTTCAAACTTTTACCTGATCTTTAACAAACATTCAGACGGATATAGGCTACATACTTTTCTAAATGACAATGTACAAGTTTCTTTTTAACTGACTGGGAGAAAAAAGTGCTGTACTGTGCTGTGAAAATGTATGGTATTTTCTTTCTTGCTTTCAGCTTTAATTATGATAGCGGGGCATGTAAACCATTAGAAAATTGTTTTTCCCATGTACATTATTTTTCCTTATATTTAACTTTAAACAAAAATAGTCTGCACAATGAAGTGCTGTTTTGCTTTCTTCCTCACTGTTAGTTTTCTCAGAATACAGAAAAGTTGTATTTCTGGCTTGTCAAGTTATGATTAGAATAAAACTGCGAAATACTGTCATTGAAGCTGTTATCCTCACAGATCCAGTAGCTGCAAAGGTCTCTGCCATACCCCTTATACCAATGATCACACTGATTTATCTATTTATTTTAAGCAGCTTCAATTTCCAATCAAGGTCTTGTTTGCAGTGGCAGTGAACAAGGCTCGTGGTCAGAGAGAGTGATGGAGAGGAGAGAGACAGAGGAGTGAAGGAGGGGGGGGGGGGGGGGGGTTGCGGGGATGGAGATGGAGATGGACAAAGGTAGAGGGGGGGGGGGGGGTGGAGATGGACATATAGAGAGGGAGGAAGGAGTTTGGGATGTATATCCAATACCCTTACAGATTTAGCTATTGCAAAACTTTGCCATGTTTGCTAGGTCATTGTATAGGCCTTTCAGAATGTATGCTGTGCATTCACAGAAAGACGTAGTTGTGGCATCTCAGACTGATTCTAAGCATTGATGTTACTCAATGTGGGGCACCTGTATTGTTGAGCATTGCAACTGTCATGATGTGTTGCTAGTTTTAAGAGAATATATGGAAAATAGTCATCACATAATTAAGGTAATTACCCAGTTATAATAGTGGGCCATAATTAAAATGGGGATTCCAAAGAACATGCCCCATGGTGCACAAAGCAAATAAAGAAAAACATAAAAAATTGAAATGGAGGGAAAAGTGGAAAAAATTAGTAAAATATATCAATCAGGTGAAGTCTTTCACTGTGTTAAAATAACTGAAGCTGGTTCTGGAAATCCTTCAGAGGTTAAGATAAGTGAATCATTTACCTCCTAAGATCCACGTGTATAGGAGTCCAGTATCAATTATCTGAATCTACAGAATGAAAGGGACTAAACGGAGCAAGTATTGTTGGGTAAGCTGTGAAGTAACATCTGTCATGAGTGGTGTACATGATGGTGTGCAATAAAGGATCAAATTACAATTTAGCCCTTAAAGACACTGTAAGAGAGTAATTGAAAAATGCCCTATACTCCGACATGGGTGAGAACATCTATATATTTTTTTGCTCACAGCATATCACAGGGGTAACATTTAAAAACTTTTCCCATAAGCACTTCCAACATGTTGAGCTGTGATATGATGCCATCATTGCCATTCTTAGGCCTGTGCCAAACTTAATTCATGAGTAAGAAATGTAATGAACTGAGTGTAGCATTAGATCTTAAAACATAATCCAGCCCTACAGCGTAATGAAACGGGAACAGGCTGTAATGAATGAGTCAGTAAAAAGAATCCTCTGCAAAGCACTATTCACAGAGTATAGATGTATTTATGTACATTATGTGAAAGAGCACAAAATATTGATCTGTCTGAAATAATGGACCAATTTACACATAAAAGAATTAGGACACATTCATTGAAGTGAAGTGAGACAAGAATTTAGGCCACATAGAACATACATTTGATTCAAAGTTTAAACTTTTACTTAGGTATTCACACTTATATACTACTTTTATTCCTGTATCATCATGCAATGTTTTATTAGATGTTTATATTATTTTCCTTTCATGATATTTATATGTGTTGTAACTAATTAATTTTTATTTTAAAAGTAGTAAGATTTTTTTATTAGTTAAATGCAGAATCTCATAAGAAACAGTTTGGTTTTATGTTGAATTAAGACATACCTGGGCAGTATGCAGTATTTGTTGTGTGCAGTGATGTAGGAATGAATAGCTGTTTCATGTTTTGATAAATCAGAGAAAAGTTACTAAGATTATTTTCTTCTTTACCAAAGTATAAAAAATAGACTTTTTTATAAAAGTTTTTCTTTTTAATTCCACTTTATTACTCAAGTTGGAGGGAAACAGCCTGGGTGATGTAGTGTAGTGTGTATTTAATTAAGGGAAAGGGGGTCTGTGAGAGAAATTAGTAGTCAACATTTTGTTGAATGGGGAATGGGGGTGTAGCCAAGCGTACAAGATGGGGAAGGGGCCCCCTACTGTAGGTACTTTCATTGGGATCTGCACGACTGTTGTTATGCCCCTGAGACAAATATTTTGACATATGAAACACACAATTGCTGGTCTCTTATATGTTTCTTTCTTCATGTAGTTAATGCTATAGTCCTCGGAACTATTGTAACACTGTATGTACTGTTTCAGGGACAATGGTGTGAAAGCTATTGAGAATCTAATGAAAAAGAGAGGAAAATTTGATTATGTTCTACTGGAAACTACTGGTTTGGCAGATCCAGGTGAGTAATTTTACCTTGTGTGAAGTGTAACTCTTATGATGGAAAGACGTTGGTGAAATGTAAATAAAAGTAGGAGTAAAGCTAACAAATCACCTTATAATTGAGGTATTGAGTGGTTGATAGGCACATAAACATGACTGCAAAATTTGGCTAGTTTTGGATGATGTCCATATTCAGAACTAAATAATACAGTATACACATAACACATGTACATCTCTATGGGTTCAGTCAACTACATTTTACCAATACTGCAGCTAGACTGGGCTGAGGGGCTGGTAGGAGAGAGTGAGGTGACAGAAGAGGATTAGAGGACTTGAGGGAAGAGTGATGACATCTGGGGGAGAGGCAGCAGACAAACTAGATAGTAATATGGAACTGGTGAGCTTGTTTTGGGTCACAAGCAGGAGGAGTTGTGTGTGGTGCAGAATGATATGAAGGTGGTGATTGAGAATGGGAGATAGAACAGAGGCACATGGAGACTGCAGAGACAAGGGTGTGACTACAGAATGGGTTATGTGGCAGGGTTGGAGGTGGAATTGGTCAGGAGCTAGTGAAGATTGAGTCCAGTAGGTTTATGAGATTAAAGAATGCGTTGTAAGCACAATACTATGTACATAAATCAAAGACACTGTTGCTGGGAGAAAGAGTTAAGATAGGAAGCAACCACTGAAATCCATCATCTTGTGCTCAGCAGTGTGCTCTGCCACAGGGCGGTCAACTCTGCTCTTGGCTACAGTGTGGGAGTGGGGTGTATATTGGGTGTACAGCTGGTTTGGTGGTCAAGCTCACATAAAGTGGCTGTGCAAAAGTCACAGTAGAGCTCATATGTGATACGTCTGTTTTCATAGGTGGCCCTGCCCCTAATAGGATAGTATATGTCTGTGACGGAATTGGAAAGCAATGTGTTTTGTGAGTGCATAGGACAGGTCTTAGGACATACGAGATACATTTACAGATTAGGTTTGGAGGGTAATGGTTATCTGTGGAGGCTGTATTAAGACCTTCAGTAAACTGGGCAAAGGATTGTTTGTTTTTTCATATGTGTTATCTATGAGTGGCTGTACATATGAGCGAGACATTAAAATGTGGAAAGAATGACACATATCAAAAGTGAGCTTGATATGAGCAGAGGTTTTTATGCATCCCTGAAAGAGATGGAGGTCAACTTCTGGGAAGATGGACCAGGTGAAGCAGATGAGAGAGAAGATCTTGAGGCTATGGAGGTATAAGGATAGTGTGTCTTGACCATAGATCCAGATCTTGAAGATATCATGAGTGGACCTGAATTCCCAACTTTCAGTTTACTTATCCTGTCTCTGCTTGTCATTGAATTGTGTGTGGGTTTTGATTTTCTCCTGACATTCACTTGTCCTTTAGGAATACAAACTGTTGATGCCCATTTCTCATTCCTCTTCATACTTGTGTCTTGATTAAACATCTGAGAAGTTATGTCACCAGAGTGGACTAATTACCACATATTGATGACTTCTATTTTCATCTGACTACCATGGTCACACCTGTGGTTTATGGCAGTTGTGTCATCTCCTCTTTCTTACCAGACATGTACTTTCTGACAGAGTGTTTGGGCAAGTGAAAGACTTGAGAAAACGTGTTATCGGGAGTATGGAAAGTCACACACAGAGTTAAAATTTCCCATACATTAGGGTATTAAGTGATACACTCGCTAACATGCTTTTCCTCGAACACCAGAAATTCCTCAGTGTTTGTGAGAAATGTACAGAGGTTCCCTTCTTGTACTTATCAGGATACAGATAGAGAGCTTTTGTCCACAGCTGATGTATAAGAACAACATCTGAAAGTAATTTTAGAACACACAATGAATGTTACAGATGATGATGCAGCATTTGTCTGAAATGCCTGTAAGTGTATTTCAGGGTTTGCCTTATAATTTGTGGAAATATAATGGAGCTTCTATGACTATTATAAAAAAAAGTTTAGAAAGCAATTGTGTAAGCTTGTATTTTTCAGAATGTCCAATCTCACAGAAAACTTGAAATGTTTGTAAATGTCTTTCTTCTAAAAGTCCTCTCCTTAAAATAAAACATTGATCTCTGGTTTATTTTTCCAACTGTGTTCTCAATTTATGACCCATTATTGAGGTCATTGGTCTCTAGATCCAATTGACTGAAACTACCTTTTCCTACATCCTCCTGATACCAAATCCACCACGTCTTTCTTAATCCTCCTAATCAACCACATCCTGACTCACAGTTATTTCGCTTTGGAAGGCCAAATCTGAAAACAAATCCATGGTACTGCCATTGGTACTCACATGGCACGATCCTATGCCAGCTGATTAATGGGAAATCTGGAAGAATCCTTCCTATACAATCAACTTCTGAAACCCCTTGCCTGGTTCAGATTCTTCAGATTCATTGATGACATTTTCATGATCTGGACTCAAGCCAAGGACAACCTTTCCTCTTTTCTTCATAAGTTCAAAACGTACTCCCTAATTGACTTCATACGGTGCTTCTCAGTTCAATGCGCCATCTTCCTAGATGTTGATCTCCACCTCTCAGATAACTCCATAGGTATATCTGCTCATATCAAGTGCACTGACCACGAACAATACTTCCTGTTTGACAGCTGTCACCCCTTCCATCTCAAAAAGACTCTCCCTTACAGCTTCACCACCCCAACACACCTCATTGGTATTGGAAAGCAGTAGTTGCTGAAATATACCAAAAACCTTACCAAAACCTTTTTTTGACAGACAGTATTCTGCCCAGTTTATCCATAAACAGATCCCCCATGAATCACTTCCTCTGACATCAGTAAAACTGTTAACCAGCTGCTGACCAGCAGTGCTCTGGTCACTCATTATCACCCTAGCCTTGAAAAGCTTGATCACATCCTTCATTAGGCTTCGAGTGACCAAGCGACATGTCCACTGAAGGCAGTGTGGGAAAAATAATCAGGTATAAAATGACCATGATGTTTATTGTAACACACTTGAACAGTCTTCTCCATGGGAATTAGTGTATAAAACAATAATTGAAAACAAGTCACTCATCAAATATTGAAATAACAACAATAATATCTGAAGGCTGAAGGCCTGTAAATGTCAGAGTAAATGGAAAGTTCTAAAATCCAATATCCAAACACTAAGCATGTGGCAATCAAAGTTCAGAAGTGACATGCAAAAGTAAGGGATGCACAAAAAATTAAGTCTGGTGTATTGCCAACGATAACCAAAGAAAAGTCCAGTTGCTGGTCACAGCATTGGAAGGCATGTCTCTTCAGTGCATAAACCAAGAATGGTGTAGGTCTGTAGGTGGCAGCTTCTGGAGGCGAAAGTCGATGTGGATGGGACCATCACCATAGTGGCAACTCGAAAGTGAGATCTTGATTATGGGAATGTGTATGCAATTGGTGCATGGCCCAAGAGACTCACTTGGAGTGAACTGCTTGAGAGTAGCCCAGATGATAACCTGGGCACCATTCATGTTGCCCTCAGAGGAGAAAAGGTGCATGAGGCCAGTGACTGCTGGAGGTGCTTGTGTTGGTGATTGTTGGCCTGACAGAGTGTAGCCATCCCCTCAGCATTTCTTCCTCTCCCTCTCCCCCGCCCCCCCCATTTCCCTCCTGAAGGGGAGGAGAGGTGGTAACACATCTTGACGTCCCTGGAAGAAGCTGGCTCCCTGCTTTTAGCCAGGATGGCTGGGGTGCTGAGCTCCACCACTACCGATGTTGATGCTGGTGTGATGTGTGGAGTGGCTGAGGATCCCTCCAAGGAGCTAGCCACAGTCCAGAGATTAGACAGGTGTGTGGGATGGGAATTGTGGAGGGCTCCAAAATACAATGGTAGACTACCGGATCTAGGAAGAGGTCCTCAGGAAGGCTGCGTTTGGTTAATGTCCTTATAGCACACCGTACCGTCTTTAAGTGTCACCTCAACTTGGCTCAGCCCAGAAGACTGGAAATGACTGCAAGAAACCAATACTGGCAGCTTTTGGTGAAGATAAGGGCTCACATGGGCTCTTGGAGAGAGAAACAGTGGCAATTGGACTGCTTAGACGAGGGCATGGATGCTAGTGAGGTGGATGATAGATAATTGTGACTGATGTGGTTAGTCGTGAGTTTTTCTGATGGGATTGACCTGTCCTGGGGAGTGCAACAATAAAAAGCCAGGAAGAGTGTAAGGGCATCATCCAGAGTGTGATGGTGCTGGAACTTGTGCAATTGGGATTTAAAGGTATGTACAAAGCATTCAGCTAGACCATTAGAAGCAGGGTGGAAGTGCACAATGTGTATTGGTGAGTTATGGCATTTGCTTCACAGAAAATGGGGAATTCCACAGAAACAAATTGAGGGGCGTTATCCATGACAATAGTTCCTGGTAGCCTTCAATTGAAAAATGTGGGACAGGGTTTGAATGATCTACAGACATGGTAGACATGTTTGAGACATAGGGGAAATCACTGTGAGCATTGTGGTGATTAACCAGGAGTACCTGCAAAATCCAGGTTTAGCTCTTACCGGGGAGCAGAAATATCTGTCATAAAAAAAAAAAAAAAAAAAAAAAAAGACAACTTGGAAGGATGGCCTGTGTGGATGATCGCCACATCTATGCCCCCACCTGTAGACTTATTGGTAGGCAAGGTACATGGTGAGTACAATCCCCCAGTGCCTGACTTGCAAGAGACACAAGATATGTTGGTGGAGGGTTTTTAGGATCTCGACCTTGGTGCGACTGTTGTCCCCATGTAGCAGTAGTTCAATCTGAGGGCAGAGAGCTCATTCCAGTGACACCTGTAGGCCTCGACCTCTGGATGTCACAGCTGCTTGCAGTCTGGTGCCAAACTGCTTGCACCAGGCAGAGTACCTCCTGGAGCACTGGGTCCTCAGTAATGTGGCACATGATGAACTTCATGTCCAGCAGTAGGTTGCCCATGGCTATGTCCAGGTGGAAGCAGAATTTGGAGTCTGCATCAGAGACACAGCCCTGGCCCAGGGGCAGATGTGAGTGAAGGTCGGCAATAGCATGTTGGAGTGTCGAATGTTACTGAAGTCATAATTACAGCATGAAAGAAACAGAGTCCGCCAATGATGGTGGTGTGCCATTTTGGTTGAAATGTTTGCCGACACTTTTAAAAGAAGGTGTAAGAGGTTTTTGGCCTGTGAACAGCGTGAAATGGCAGCTGTGGACCTCGTCAGTCACATTTGACAGGACCACTTCTAACCCGTAATCCAATGCATAAGCTGCCAAGATTGGGGCTTGGTGGGGTTGTACGCCATAAGGCACTTGGGGCAGAGGATGGCTTGTACCAAGTCCCAGAAAGCGTTATCACATGCCAGGGTCCACTGCCAGCAAACTATTTTGCATAAGAGGTGGTGTAAGGGTTCTGCAATGGCTGCTGCATGCAGAATAAATTTACAGTAATACTTGAGCTGCCCCAACACTGGTTTCAGTTGGCATGTGTTAGTTAGGGCCTGAAAGTTTTTCACTGCCTCAATATACTATGGCATAGGGCAGATACCTCAGGTACTAAAAACCAGGTATTCCACTTGATGAACAAAAAGAAAAAAAACAGCACTTGTCTATTTGAGATTGGCCTGTGGGAGGACCATGAACAGTGTGTGCAGGTTGTGAGCCAAGTCCTGTGTGTCCTTGCCCAAAATGAGAATGTCATATAAAGAGTTCATCATGAGTGCTGCACTGCAGGCGAGGTGCTTGAAATAGTGCTGAAAAATCGCTGGAGTAGTGGCAATGCAAAAGAGAAGTCTATTATGGTAAAACAGCCCAAAAGGAAGCATTGGGAATTCTTGGCTAGTAGAAGTTGGAGATATGCTTCATGGAGGTCGGTCTTGGCAAACGCTTTACCACCCATGAGAGGTAGATCATTATGTCCCCTGCCTTGGGAATAGGATAAGCATGTATGACAGATTGTACATTAGTGATTGTCTTGAAGTCCCTGCAAATGTGCAGTGCACCATTTGGTTTTTCTACAAGACAATGGGGGTGGCCCATAGGCTTTTGTGAAAGGGAATGAGAATACCCTCATCCTGCAACCACTGTAGCTGTAGTTGAAGTTTGTCCCTGACTACAAAAGGAACATTTCCGGCTTCGAAGAACTTCAGTGTCACAGATGAGGGAAGAGCCACATATGCCTCAAAGTCTTTGACACCCAAGGAGGGTTGTGTGACCACTGAGCTAAACTTAGAAAAGGCAGGAGTTGGCACCCAGTGACTTGACTAAGCCAAGAGTGTTGATCATATCCAGCCCCAAGAGACTGATGGCTCCAGGAGTGCTGAAGACCATAATCCTGGCCATAAGAGCTGTCGAACAGTACTGAACTTGGACTGTAAATTGGCTGCTGACTTTAATGTTACTGCTGTAACTATGCAGCAGAGAGTCAGAAGGCTGAAGGGGAGGGGCTCCATGTGATAATAATATTGGCAGTCTATGACGGTCGCGGAGCACCCTGTGCAACTCAGTGAGCAAGTTGTTGTTGACTATTGTGAGCAATAGAGGTTGCTCTTAGTAGGGAAGCACAGATTGAATGTTGGATACATCTGGGAACAAGCCTGTCCTGTCTTCCACCCCTGTGTCCAAGAGTTCCTTACATGCACAATCAACATTCATTCTGAGCACTACTCAGCACACTTAAGCCCTTTGTTAGGTTTTCCCACAAAAGGTGCACATAGTGCGCTGGTGTGGCACTGGTGTCTCTGGTGACTAATGAAACAGTGGCTATAGGAAGGGGGCTGTTGAGGGTGGCATGCGGCCACTGACTCTATGCCAGCAGTGTGTGGATCTGAGCTGTGTGGGGTTACCTGACGTGGATTGAGGAGATCATGTTGGTCAGGTAGCAAATGCTTGTGATGGGTCCTGCAGGGTGGCTGACAATCTGAAACACTGCTCAAAAGATCTGATAATGTGAAGACATATTTCTAAGGAAGGATCTTTTAGTTTAAGGAGATCTGTGCATAGTCCTTCAATGGGGGCATGCACGAGAATCACGCCTCGGATCAAGGACGTCACATATGATTGCTTACACTGAGGATTACTACACTGGAAATGGCAGTCACAAGTTAAATCCTGGAGGCAAGCAATCCATTCGCAGTAAGACTACATGTTCAGTTTATGACAGTTGAAAAGCTTGTGGCAGGCTGCCACCAAATTCACCTGGGAGTCGATATATTCTAACAAACTGGACTTCAATGTGCCTTAGGGCAGAGTGTGAAGTTCCACTTCCAGGATAAGTTGTTGCAGAAGGTAATAAAACATCTGGGTGTGTGACTGACAGAAAGAAGCTGCGCTCTTGGGTATCATCTTTGATGCCACGGGCTAGGTAGTGCTGTTCCACGCTTGCGATATAGTTCGCTGCCCATGACCCAGTCTTCTTGTTGAATTACTGCAACAGCGGGGGGTGCTGCCTGCAAGTCCTTGACAATGCAGTTGATGTGGGAGAGACGGTCACAGAACTCCAGAGGTGATGTGGAGAAGGCCCCAGCTGCTTGATCAGGAGTCCGTGGGTGCACTGCATCTGCTGGAATGAAAACAACACTTGGGCAAATACATCCACCATTTCTGTCATTCTGGAATTTACATGATAATAAATGTACTTGAAAGTGGAAGAACACATGTCAAAAGACTGTGTATCTGGATCAGATCACACATGTGAGACACTGACAAAAACTTGTAGCCAACTATGCTAAAGGCAACATAGGAAAAGTACCAAGATATTAAATGAGTATGAAGTTTATTGCAACTCACATAAACAATCTTCACTGATGGAAATAGATTGTAGCTGTGGAAATAGATTGGAACACAGTAATTAAAAACAAGTCCGTAATTAAATATTGAAAGAACAACAATAACATCTGAAGGCATGAAAATATCAGAATAAATTAAATGTTCCAAAGTCCAGTGCCCAGACACTAAGCATGCCACAATTAAAGTCCCAGAGGGCTGCAGAGAAGATAAGTCTTGCATATTGTCAGCAAAAAACAAAGACAAATATTACAAAAACCAATTGCTGGTCATGGCGCAGAGGCCATGTCTCTTCTATGTAAAGCCCAAGAATGACATAGGTCCATAGCTGGCAGCTCCTGGAAGTGAAGTTCAATGTGGACAGTGGATGCATCACAGTGGTGGTTGCAGAGCGAGATCCAGATTATGGGATATTTATTTATTTATTTTTATTTTTTTATTTTTATTTTTTACTGTCAGTACCTGGGCCAGAAAACTCACTCGGAGTGAAGTGCTTGAGCATAGCCTGGGTGCTAGCCTAAATACTGCCTGGGTCAGAGGACACTGCAAGTACTACTTTTGGTCTCGTAACCGGTGGAGGAGAAAAGGTTCTTGGGGCCAGTGACCTCTGATAGTGCTCAGGTTGCCCCCTGGTGGCCAGGTAGAGCATTGCCATCCCTTGTTTTGTCATCTGAAGAGCTGTCCCATGCAAAAGTCTGTGCCCGCGTAACTTGTCTGTGTCCTTGGTTGCTGTCTTGAGTAGGCACAAGCCCTCGACACAGCATCAAGAACCTCTCATTGTGCTCTGAAATGAGGGATATCCTAGCCAAAATCCTATCAGTCTCATCCAAAGTAGTATTGTGCTACTGGCCCAACTTACAGAATATTCTTGTCCATCCCTATTCCAATCCTGGTTCCAGTCCTGTACCACATGAGTAATTCCATTGTGGTTGTCCAAGGTACAAGAACTATCCATTACACCCACCACCACCACCACCACCACCACCTCCTCCTCCTCCTCCTCCTCCTACCACAGACCAACCACAGGAATAATTTCCTACTGAATAGAAGGTAGGGCCATATCTGAAAGCAGAAAGAACTTAGATCAGAAATATTGTCTGTATTTGATGGACTAATGACAAGAAAGGAAATTTGTCTGACTGCACTCTTATATGATACTTCAGTTTTGAATTATTCCTTTTTCTGCAACTCATGTCCGCTACATGTCATAGCTTTGTTGCCAAATTGTTCTATTGAAGGTGATCCAAGAGGTATATACAGGATGGTCAGAAATAGTCTGACAACCTTGTAAAGATGTTTCAGGGTAGCTTATGCTGAGAAAAAACTGTTAAGAAAAAAAGTCAGTACGTTGTGCCATTTACAAGTTAATTGCCATTGAAATTAGCCAATCAGGCTGTTGTGCATGCAGATTGAAACTGTCTGCCAGATACAACTAATGTCAATTTTTTTTAATGGCGTAGATGATAGCAGATGAGACTGCTCAGCCTTTGGCTTGGGTTGGATCCTTACTATCACGCCATGTCAAGTTTTTGTATTGTTCTCTTGTTTGATGTTAGGAAACTAAACAAAGAACATGTTTGGTGTCACCATCTCTGGCAGGCTACTTGAATTTGTGCATGCAGTGGTGTGATTGGCTAATTTAAATTGGACACAACACAACCAAGAATGTTAGTTCAACTTTATTAAACTGTGGCATGCACACCAATCACCATAACATACAATGAACACAATAAGATAAGGCAAATGTAAGGAAGCAGTAATAACATGATAACCGAGTGTTAGTGTAGTGCAGTTTAAATAGGCACTAACGCATGGAAGGCTCTATCGGAAGTTCACAATATTGCTCTTTTGTGGTGCACTTTCACTGATGATAACACACTGCTACTGCACACAGCTTTCAAGTGTGGATGCATTACTTCATTCCTCTTCCCTTGGGGAACAGCTCAGATTCACGAGATGTCCTTGACATTCTCCTCTGCAAAGCTCTATCGGAGATGGCGTGCTGATAATGGGACATATGGTCAGAAGTACTTTGGGTGTGGGCAGCATTGCAGTCTGCCTTCTCGTGGCAACCGATATGGTGCACCATATTCGTCCACTGGTGACAGGGGATCCCTCGTATGTCGTGTCAGGGACTCAACCACATAAGGTGATCCATAGAGCAAGGCAGACTGGCATGGTGGTGTCGGAGTTCCAGCTAGGCTTGTCCAGTCATCCATGCACCGGCACAACTGGTCATAGTGACGTGCACAGAGCTCTTCTCCATATGGATGTCATCAGAGATGGCAGCTGCAGCATCAGGAGGTGATGGCAGGAATACATTTTGGGCGATGACCAAACCTGCATGTCCGGACAGCCAACCCGAGCTGGAAAAGGAAGACAGCTCCACAGGTTGACGTCCCTGGTTGGGTCATAGGAGGTGCATGAGCATCCAGGGTTAACTCCTGTGGAGCAGTCCAGCAGGGCTGTTGTTGCCAAATAGAGTGTACTGATAGGAAGACAGAAATTGATCCCAGGAATTGTCAGACAGGGACTTAGTCACATACTTTTACATTAGCATGTTGAATGTTCCAACTTAATGTTGGACTGCAAGTGAAAGGGTGGGGTGAAAATGTGACAAATCCCATGGGCATCACAGTAGGAGGCAAACTCTTGTAACACAAACTGAGGGCCATTAAAAGAGGCCAACACTGCTGGAAGTCCATCAATGAAAATATTTTTTGTCTGTGCTGCCACGGTGGCAGCAGCTGAAGTTGACAGGCAAATAAACAACATATAGGAGCTGAAAGAATGCGTCAATTACTATTAGCCAGTATGCATTAAGGAAAAGGCCGGCAAAATCGGTGTGTAGATAGTTCCAGGCCTGTGAAGGTTGCGACCACGGAGACAATGTTGCCTACAGGGCAGCTTGCTGCATTGTGCATTCAGAACATGTTGTAACTAAACAAGTGATGTCGCCACCCAAACCATACCAAAAAATATGACGACTGGCTAATGCCTTTGTGCATGACACCCCCCCCCCCCACCCCCACTCCCAGTGATCAGTGTGTAGCAATTGCAGGATATCTGAATGATGGAGAGCTTAGGGAACCACTAGATGAGGAGCTGAATAGTCTGTATTGAGAAGTAGAACGTGGCCAGTGACAGAGAAACAATGCTGAAATACACAGTAGTTATGGAGGGGGTCTGATGCCTGCGATGGAAGCACCACAGGCCAGCCGTGTTTTACACAGTGTATCACTTTCTGTAAAATCAGATCAGTAGCACAGCCAAAGTTCTAGTGATTGGAAATCACCAATAGTTTGTTGAGTGCACTCATCAATGTGGAAACAGAGTAACTCCTCCTGATCAAAAACTGAGTCTGGACCGGCTGGAAGACAGGAGAGCTTGTCAGCATTCACATGTTTAATTGTGGGGCAGAAGTGACTCTCGTAGTTGTACTGGGCAACAACACTGAGGGGCTAAACAGCAAAACTAATGTCTTGTGATCTGTGATGAGATGGAATTTTACATAATACAGGAAAACATGAAACTTTTTGAAGGCGTAAACAATGGCGAGTGCTTCATTCTATATTTGTGAATATCTAGTCTGAGCCAAATTAAGTGTCTTCGACATGCATGCAATAGGCTGCTTAGTACCTTCAGAATATTTATTGCCTAACACTGCTCCCAGCCCATGCTGGAATGATCTATTGCTAACACTAAATGTTGACCCAGTTGATAGATTACAAGGCAAGGTGCAGACTGTAACATAGACTTGAGTTTGGAAAATGCTGTCCATATGAGCAGTGGAAATATGTCCCCTTATGCAGCAAAACATGTCACCATTGTGCAACTGACACTGCGCCTAGCAAAAGCTGGTGATAATAAGCAGTCTTACTTAAAAAAAAAAAAACTTGTAGTTCCTTGACTGACAGGTTGCGGAAGAGCCACAATGTCAGAGACATTGTGACAAGGGGTTTGATACCAGCACTAGAGACCTTGAACCCAATATAAACTATAGAAGCCTGAAAGAAGTGGCACTTTTCCAAATTTAATTTTAACTTGGCGGCCTGCAACACCAAAAAGAGCACACATAAGTTGTTGAGATGTTCAGCAGTGGAGCAGCCGGAGACCATAATACCATCCAGATAGGTGGCACAGACCTTGTGAGATGTTAGAGATATGGTTGAAAAATCGGAGGGTGCTGGCCATGCCAAATGGTAACCACAAGTATTGAGACAAGCCAAAAACCATTTAACAACCAAGAGTCATTGAGAGTCAGCATCAACAGGAAGCTGCAAATATGCGTTGGTGAGATCAATCTAGGAAAAGTACTGGACCAGCAACCATGGCAAAAGGTTTGTCATGGTATGGCAAGGGAGACATGTCAATGATAGACTGGGCATTGACAGAAACTTTGAAATCGCCACAAAGATGTAACCATCCTGATTGCTTGTTGATGATGACTAAGGGGGTAGCCCACTCACTGGATGCAGTTAGTTGGATTACCCCAGAGGCCATGAGGTGGTTGAGCTCCACATTCACTTGGTCACTGAGTGCATTGGAACTGGGTAAACCCAAAAGAAAAGAGGTCTGGCTGAAGGTTTCATAGTGAGATTGGCTTTGAAATTATTGACACAGCCCAAGCCTGTGGAAAACGGGTGTGGAAATTCAGAGTATAAAGAGTCGAGTTGTGTACAAGGCACTTGATCAGAGACGAGATTAACTTCTTCAGAAATAGTGAACCCAAAAAGGTTAAAGGTATCCAAACCAAACAAATTTTCAGCGCATGCATTGCTCACCACCAGAACAGTCATTGGACAAACCACAGGTTTATACGTGACTGGGGCCAAGAAACTACCCAATATTGGAATGCTATGTTTATTGTAACTGACTAATGTATGGGACCCTGGTGCTAAAGGGTTTGTGTTACAAACAGGAGAAATTTGGCCCATTTTGTTGCACTGGCAGCAAATGGCCCACCACTTAGGACAGTCTGGCCTCATGAGTGACAAAACATGATGAACAAGAGAGGAGCATGGAGCACTTGCATTGTTGTTCATTACTGGGCATGTTGTGCTGCTGCTGCAGCCATAGCTGCCCTAGTGAATAGGGCCGGCCACTGTGATGTTTTGCTCGTCCTTGGACCACTGCCACCGTATTGTCCCCTGGTGAACCGCTGGACAAGCAGTGGGGAAAGGTGGTTGAAGTTCTGCAACCTCACTCCACGATTCAGTCTGAGTACCTGCAGCCCTCGAAACCTCAAACACTTGTGTAATAGTCATGGGAGAGTGTGGGTTTTCACATTGAATGGCCTGCTTATGATCCTCATGATTGAGGCCAACCGAATGATTGCATTGCAAACCATTTGGTTGGCATATGACTCGTTATGTACATCAGTGACAAAGTGACGACAACAGCTTAAACTGTGAAGCTCAGCTGCCAAGTCTTATAGGAATGTTCCAGTTTCTTGCGACACCAGTAGAACTTGACTCAAATGGCAATGATGTGCATCCTATTACAGTAGTATTTGGAAGAATGTTGCACATGTTATCAAAAGAGAGTGAAGACCGATTGTGCAGGGGGGCCAGTTGGCAAAGGAACTGATAAATGCGAGGTGATAATGAAGACAAAAAGGAAGTGCGGCATACGATAACATCAATCCAAACACATGAAAATGCTGCCTCAACTGCTTTTTCATAGGCTTTCCATTCTTTGACAGACACATCATAAGCTGGAAATGGGGGGGTGTAAACAACTGTGGTAGGGGCAGGAGGTGTAAGTGGCAACGTAGCAGGTGACATAGATTGAGACAGACCTGAATTGGTCAAAACAGAGGCAAACGTTTCCAATGTTAGGGTTTGATTGTGTTATACTGTGGCGAATGCCTCCTGCTTTTAACGAAGATGCTGCAACACCGCAGTAAGAACCCCTTGCTGATCAACCAGCCTGCATAAAAACTCGTCAGTAGTACTATGAGGCATTGTAGAAGCAACGGAGGACCAATCACCATAATATACATTGAACACAATAAGATAAGACAAATGTATGCAAGTAGTAATAACATGATAACTGAGCGTGAGCATAGTGTGGCAGGGTTTAAATAGGCACTCACCTATGGCGGGCTCTGTCAGAAGTTCACAGTACAGCTCTTTCATGGTGCATTCTCACAGATTACAACACAGCTGATGCATGCAGCTTTCGAGTGTGAGCACATTACTTCATCTGACTTCAGTGCTAATTATCATAGAAATGGTACAATGTGTCTTAATTTTTATTTTACTTAACAGTTGTTTCTCAGTACAACCTACTCTACGACCACCCTACAAGCTTTTCAGGATGTTTCTGACCACCCTGTATGTATTTCAACTAATAAGCAATGCATGAGCTGCTTTGTGAACTTAAAATATTATTGTAAAATCATTAATAATTTTAGAGGATTGTTCCTTTCATACTAAAGTTTGAATTTTATGCACTGAATCAGTACTGTGTGCCTTCCTGACCTTCCTAGAAGTATGAGAATTACAAACACTGATGAAGTTGCCAAATTTCTTGTAACAGAAGCAAATTTCATTCTGCATAGTATACTGATGACATGTATGTTATAAAAACACTTGGGGCAAGGAAGTAGTGAAATACATTGAATACATGTGGACCCATGGTCTGTCGGTAGTGTCTGTGACTATTAATCAAAATGTTGTGAGTCTCTGGTTTGAACCCAGTAACTTCTTTAATTTTGATTAAAAATTATCAGCAATGGTGTCCAAAGACCACTGGTATATAAAAGTCACCATCATTCTGCCAACCACTTCCTCAAAGAGGGCAGAGAAGTAGATAGAGTTGCAGGGCAACATCTTGCCCTTGAGGTGGGAAACCACTGCTAAAAGGTAGAAGAATCTGCAATGATTGGTGACGTAAAGATGCAGGAGGCAATGGTACCACTGCATTAAAGACACACAATGTGTATCCACTGGACATGTCCTGTTATTGAAAAAGTGTCATGAGTGACAAAAGATTCCAGATTAATACCGCATTCTCACCTCCAGGAAGAGACTGCTAGAATGGAGGTAACCATGGGATTGAATATCCAAAGAAAGGGTTAAACTCTTCAAGTTGAAATGTGTGGTGTCAGAAGTTTGGATGTGGAGGGAAGCTAGAAAATCTGAAAAGGGAAATTCAAGGACTGAATCTAGATATAATGGGGGTCAGTGAATTAAAATGGAAAGAAGATATCGATATCTGGTCAGTGAAACATAGGGTAATATCAATGACAGCAGAGAATAGATAAGGAGTAGGATTTGTTATGAAGAGAAAATTAGGGCAGAGAGTGTGTTACTGCAAAAAAATTGGTGGTAGTGTTGTTTTCACCAGAATCAACAGCAAACCAACACCAGAAATTATAGTTCATTTATACAATCCAACATCAGAGCATATGATGGAGAGAGAGAGAGAGAAAGTGTATGAGGATACTGAAGGGATTAATTCTGTGGGTATTGGAACACAGTAGCAGGGAAGAAATAGAAGAAACAGTTAAGAGGAATAGGAATGGAAGAGAAGAAATATTAATTGAGCTCTGCAATAGATTTCAACTACTAATAGTGAATACATTGTTCCAAATTCACGAGAGATGTGCCAAAAAGTAGAATACCAAAGTACTGAGGAATGATGAGATGTGTTGATGTTCTCTGAGGCTATAGACACTGCAATAATAAATATCACAATGAGCAATTCAGTTGAAGAGGATGGTCATATCTAAAAAGGTCTGTCGCAGAAGTCGGACAGACAAACATAGGTACAAGGAAGTTAGTTGCAAAGAAATTGTGTAACAGAAGAAATACTCCAATTGATCGACAAGAGAAGGAAGTACAAAAATGTTTAAGGATGTTTAGGAATACAGAAATATAAATTATTTAAGAATGAAGTAAATAGGAAATACAGGCAAGACAAGGTAAAGTGGCTACAGAAAAAAATGTGGAGAAATTGAAAAAGAAATATTTGTCATAATGAGTGATTTAGCATGCAGAAGTCAAAGCAATCTTCAGTAAAATTAGAAGCAGGGGTGTTAACATTCAGAATTAAGCACAGAGGAGAGAGTGCATAGGTGGAAAGTGTAGACTGAAGGCCTCTGTGAGATGGAGGACTCGTCTGATGACATTATTAAGGAGGAAATAGGGTCTGTGTGGATGACATATGGGATCCAATATTGTAGTAAGAGTTTAATAGAGCTTTGTAAATCTTGTGATCAGGTAACATGGAGGGAATAGATAACATTCTTTTGGAATTTCTGAAATCACTGGGGGTAAGTCACACACAATCAAGCAACTTCTCAAGTTGGTGGTAGAATCTATGAGGCTGGAGACATACTATTAGACTTTTGGAAGAATTCATCCACACAATCTTGAATATAGTGAAAGCAGATAAGTGTTAGAACTATTGCACTATTAGCTTAACAGCTTATGCATCCAGGTTGCTGGCAAGAGTAATACTCAGAAGAATGGAAAATTAAAGTGAAGATTACCATGTTGGATTACTATCAGTTTGGCTTTCAGAAAGGTAAGGGCATCATTGAGAGGCAGTTCTGATGTTGCAATTGATAATGGAAGCAAAGCTTAAGAAAAATTAAGATACATTCAAAGGATTTCGTGACCTGGAAAATGTGTCCATTAATGTAAAATGATGCAAGATGTTCAAAAATTTTGAGAAAACTAAGGAAACATACAGGGAAGATGGATAGTATATAATTTATACAAGAACCAAGAGGGAACAATAAGAGTTGAAGACCAATAGAAAAGTGCTTGGAGTAAAAAGGGTGTAAGACAAGTAGTCTGTTGCCACTGTTATTCAATCTAGACTTTGAACAATTAATGATATAAATAAAAGAAAGCCTCAGTGGTGGGATTAAGATTATTAAAATTCAGGTTGAAAGGATATCAATCATAAAATGTGCTAGGATATTGCTACCCTCAGTGACAGTGAAGAAAAATTACAGGATGTGTTGAATGGAATGAAGATCTGAAGATGACACAATGTGAATTGAAAATAAACCAGAGAAAGACAAAATAATTAGGAGTTGCAGAAATGAGATAAGCAATAACTTAACATCAAAACTGGGGACCACTAAGTTAAGGAAATGTTGCATATTTTAAGCAAAATAACACATGACAAATGAAGGATGGAGGACATAAAAAGCTTATTTTCGCAGTCAGAGAGGGCATTCCTGGCCAAAGGAAGTCTAACCTGAGGAAAAAATTTCTGTGACTGTACATTTGAAGCACAGCATTGTATGGTTGTGAATCAAAGACTATGGGAAAACCAGAAAAAAAGAAAATCAAAGCATTTGAGATGATGTGCTATAAAAAGATGTTGAATATAAGATAATGTATGAGAAGATTCTCTGCAGAATCATTGAAGAAAGGGGCATATGGAAAATACTGACAAGAAGAAGGGACGTGATGATAAGACAGATGCTGAGACACCAGGAAATAAATTTTATGGTACCCGAAGAATCTGTTGAGGGTAAAAACTTCACGGAACACATCCAACAAATAATTGAGGATGCAGGGCACATATGTTACTCTGAGGTGAAGAGGTTGCCACTAGAGGAATTCGAGGTGAGGAGGTAACCCATATTGAACCAGTCAGAAGACTGATGACTCAAGGAGGGGGGAGGGGGGATGCTGAGCTTGGAGAGTAGAATCACCTGAGGAAGGTTTGGAATATTTTGTTCCAAGAGCTATCATTTCTTTGAACTCTGTTGTCTCAGTTCTTCTTCTTCTTCCTGAAATGTTTCTGAATATGCAGGTCATTCACAGAGCCTCATCCAAGCTTCTCCCTAACTATTGACTGCTGTCTTACTGGTCAAGCTGGTTATTTGTTCATAATAACTGTGCAGTATGTGGAACCTTTGGAGTATGTTTGCCAGTGCTTTTAAGTATCCTATCTGAATTCAAAACTTTGCTCATTTCTGAGAACATAACCAAAGGTGGATCCAAAAACCTTATTGCCTGAATACACACCTCTTTATCAGGTTCATAACAAATAACTCATTATACTGAATTTACTGTGATTTACATGTTCCTTAACGGGGCACGATTGTTAACAAGATGTGTGATCACCAAGGATGGCAATGTATGCTGTGCAATGTCCTTGCATTCTGGCTCCAAGGTTGGTAAGGTGCTTTTGTGGTAGGGCATTCAATTCCTCCATCATCATGATTGACAACAGCTGGGCTTACATTGGTGCTTGTGAACATACTGTAGTATGCCTCCCGAACACATCTCACACATCCTTGATGGGATTTAAGTTGGTTAAATTGGCAGGCCAGTTCATTTGCCAAATATCCTCCCACTCCGAGAGCTCATCCACCTACACTGTTCATTGTGGTTGTGCATTGTGTTCTATAAATGTGAAGTCAGGGCAGAATGCATTGCTTGAAAGATGTAAATGGGGAAGGAGTACTGTGTCACAATAACATAGACCAGTGGATGTATCAATTTCAAAGACTTGGAGGTTGGTACATCCGTGCAGCATTATGCCTACCCACATCATAACACTTGGATCACAAAACTGACGGTGTGTGACACTCTTCTTGGGTGTCTTATGTGTGGCGAGAGGTGGGAACATGTAATAAATCATGGAACATAGTCGAATGTGATCCATACATTATAGTGTGAGAAGGCATAATGTTGCATCGGCGTAATGAGCTCCAAATTTTGAACACAGTACACTCATTGATCGGTGATATTGTGACACTGTACTCCTTTCCCGCATGCATTGCTTTATTTTAGACAGTGTGTAAACACACTGGCTCACCTTATGAAGGACTTGAATTTTTCTTCAAAACAACTGCAGCTCTTTTCTTTGAATAGTAACAAGACTTAGTTATTGATTATTGGAGGTAACAGCTCATTGAATAGTGTGAATAGTGGAAGCACTGAGTCATCAGTGAGCACAAAAAAAGAATGAGAACTTTGCTAGCTTTCTGATGAATCCTTTAATGACCTATGGTGCACACACACACACACACACACACACACACACACACACACACACACACACACACACAGCTACATTATGCCAGCTGAAAACACAAGACTGGGCTTGGAGTTAAGAAGTAGAATGGGGTGAGGGGTTATGTTGGGAGGAGTAGGTGAGGAGATATAAAGGTGGGGGATATGGTGGGAGGGTTGGAGAGCGTTGAGGAGGTGTGGCTTATGGCTCAGAGGGAGGCAGCAGGCATGCAAGATAGCAAGGCAGGAGGGAGAGGCAGCACATAGATGCGGTAGGAAGCAACATATGAGCAACGGAGTCTGTGACATTTTGCAGCATATGATGAAGATGATGTGGTGGTGTGGATTTTGAATGGGTGGCAGGGCAGAGGAAGGGAAAACTGTTGGGTAGAGGGTGTTGGAGCAGTGGGTTAATGGAGACTGAGGCCAGTAGGATTACAGGAACAATGGATGTGTTGTAAAGATAACTCCCATTTATAGAGTGTGAAAAGCTAGTGCTGGGGAGAAGGATCCTGAAGGCATGGGTTATGAAGCAGCCGTTAAAGTCAAGCATGTTGTGCTGCTCAGAAGCATGTGTTCAGTTCTGCTCTTCTCCACAGTTTGGCAGTGACCATTCATTTGAATGGACATTTGGTTGATGGTCATACCCATATAAAATGCTATGCAGAAATTGCAGCAGATATGGTGTATGGCTTGGCTACTATCACAGATACCCCTGCTTCAGACAGGATAGGGCAAACTGGTGATGACACTATAATATAATGTGGTAAGTGCACTTGGATTCTTCTACAGGGATATGACCCGTGTGGCAAGGGATTGAGAGTGGTTGTGGCACAGGAACGGATCAGGATATTGTGTAGGTTGGGTAGGCAACATAATACTTCTTTGTGAGGTATGGAAAGAATTGCACACGGGATGTTCTTCATTTCTTGACATGACGATAGACAGTTGAAGCTCTGGCAAAGGACATGTTTTAGTTGCTCCAGTCTGGGATGACACTAGCTGATGGGGTGGGTGCTCCTTTGCTGCTGGCTCTTGGTGGTGGTAGGAAGATGAGGGGTACATTAAGATATGACGTGAAAAATCTATTTGTGGACTAGATTTGATGGATAGTGCCCTTTTGCAAAGGCCTTTGTAACACCTTCAGCACGCTGGGCAAAGGACTTCTCATTGCTGCAGATACAGTGTTCTAAGGAGGTCAGACTATATGGGGGTGACTTTTTGACATGGAAAGATGACAACTGTCAAAATGCACATATTGTTGGTGATTAATGGGCTTTATATGGACAGAGGTGTGGATGGAGCCATCATATAAGTGGAGGTCAACTACCAGAAAGGTGGCACATTGGCTGAGGATGATGAGGTGAAATGAATGGGAGAGGTGTTGAGGCTGTGGAAGAATGCGGGTAGGGTATCGTGGCTCTGGGTTCAGATTATGAAGATATCCTCAGTGAACAATATCCAGATGAGAGGTTTGGGATATTGGGGGGCTGGAAAGGTTTCCCCTGGGTTTCCCACAAACTAACTGGCCTAGGGCAGTGTCAAGTCAGTGCCCCTGACTCTGCTGCAGATTTATGTATATATCTTCCTCCTCAAAAGAGAAGAATTTATGTGTGAGAATGTATAAGGAACGATATGGTGGGTTTGGAATACTAAGGAGGTTGTGTGAGGTAACGCTAAATAGCAGCAAGGCCATAGGCATGGGGGGGGGGGGGGGAGCTTAGTGTATAGGGAGGGGCAGTGACAGTAGGGATCCCGGTAATAATGCGGATGAGATGACCAAGAGCTAATGAATGAAGTTGTTTATAACTTTAATATGAGAGGATAGGCTATAGAGAGTTTATTAAAGCCATTGGCCAACAACAGCAAAGAGTCTTTCAGTGAGAGCACAGTAACCATCTACATGGGGGCATCCAAGATTGTTGGGTGTATGTATTTTGGGAAGCATATAGAAGGTCATTGTGTGCAGGACGATTATTGGAGTGAGGTGGGGGATGGATTCAGGGGACAGATTCTGAGATGGGCTGAAGGATTGTTATAGGGATTGGAGGTTACGCCCGACATCTGACATGGGATCACTGTGGCAAGGCTTTTAGGCAGAAAAGTCACAAATGCTTTCTTCCAGGTAATCACTGTGATTCATCACGACAGTGGTGGAGCCTTTGTCTCCAGGAGGGGGGGATGATTAAATCAGAGTCTGTCTTGAAGTTGTGGAAAACAGTCCTTTCTTATGTCGAGGGGACCGTGTTAGTGGAAAGGAACCTGTGGAAAGATAGTGAGGCCAAGGTAGAAGTACAGAATTCTTGGAAGGTAACCAAGGGGTAGATAGGTTGGAGAGGGAGAAAGTTGTCGTCGGGTGGTGATATGAGCTCTAAACAGGCCATGTTCAGTGTTGGGATTGGGTTGGCTTAAGGCGGAGGGATTGATAGTAAAAAATATATTTTTACTTTAGTGATTGGGAGAAAGAGAACAGTATTCAATAATTCCACCCCTCATGAAGTGATACTCTGCTGCCCATCCAACATACACGATATCCTGGTCCATCTCTATGCCACACCCACTCCCAGCCCCTTGACACACAGGCCATATCCCTGAGGAAGGCCCAGGTGCAAGATCTGCCCAATCCATCCTCCCAGGGGGTAATGCTTGCCATGTCATTGTCTTTCAATAAGCCACATACACATTACATCAGTGATAACTGCATGCCGAATAATGACAAGGTTAGAGAAACATTAACACAACTATAAACTGTTAAAGTACACAGTCCTATCACTAACAACTGAATGCATACTGGCACGGAGCTGGTCTGACTCAAGAGTGTTTGTGTACAATGGAAAAGATGCAAGTGCCTGAGGCCGCATTGGCAATAACCTGAAGTGTCCCTGTTGGTTGGCCACGGCACTGGATGCAGGCAACGGTGGTGTGCTTGCTTTGCCCGGCTGCTGCTTGTTTCAGATACAAAAGTTGAACATCACAACATCCCTACCCTCTTCTACGGAGCCAGCACCACTGGCATTGGTGTATGAAAATGGAAAACCATACCAGCTGGATCACTACTGGCAGAGATCAGCATGGGCAAGGAAACCACCCAATCCGCCCAGGCGAACTGATGGCATCTGGGCAGACACCATCAGACACTAGTTGAGGGTCCAGGACAGGCAATGGCTCCATCCCAACATTTTCGACACTCACCAGCACATCCAGGGTAGAAGCCACCATGGCATTCGGTCCGTGGGAGGGGTGGCATCTGCAGTGGGGCTGGCCAGTGGTGTCTGCTGTGGCTGCCATGAGTCATTGCCCTACTGGTGGTGTAGTTGATTCTGATGGTGAGAAAGTGATGCCCTGTGGTCATCTATGCTGAACATTAGCTGGCCGTGCATCACCCGAACCTTAGCCGGCCCCTATTGCAGCTGCTGGCAAATGGTTTGCACTAGATTGTCCATAGCATATTGTGAAGGGTGCAGCCATGTCACAGGCCATGATGTAGCAATGTCTGCTGGGCTGCAGCTGTTCAGTGGCACGTGCCTGTAGGTGCTTAGGAACACAGGCAACACCGTATTGGTAGGTGAGTCTGCCAAGCACTTTGCCAATTTCATATGAAATGTGTGCACCATACGTTCCACCTCACTACTTGGTTGGGGGGTGAAATGGTGTGGACATGAGGTGAATTATACCATTTCAGATGCTGATATCATGGAAAAATGCTGTGACAATCTGTGGGCCATTATTGGAGACGATCATCCGTGGCAATAATTTGATCAGAAAAATCTGCATTAGAGCCCGCACAGTAGCTTCTGCTGAGGTGGAGCAGATGTGCAAGACATATGAATAATTTGACAGTGCATCCGCTGCTACTAAACACATGGAATGATGGAAAGGAACCCCAGAATCAATACTGATACAGTCACATGGCTGACTGCAAATGGGTCATGGAGAAAAAGTTCATGTGGGAGGGCTGTCTGATGCTCGGAACACTGTTTGCACCCAGAGAGAAGTTTCTCAATTGCTGAATCAATGCTGTGCTTGTTGGCAAAATGCCTTGCAAGCATTTTCATGTGGTTATGCCTTGGTGCCCGTGGTGGAGAAGCACAAGAATTCAGGACTGGTGGGATGGCAACACGGACTTCATCCAAATCTGTACTAGATTAGAGTAGATTAGTTTTTAGTTCCCCGGAAACCATCCTTGTAACCATTGATGCCACTTCCTTATACACAAATATCCCGCACGTCCAGGGCCTCGCTGCGATGGAGCACTTCCTTTCACGCTGATCACCTGCCACCCTACCTAAAACCTCTTTCCTCATTACCTTAGCCAGCTTCATCCTGACCCACAACTTCTTCACTTTTGAAGGTCAGACATACCAACAATTAAAGGGAACAGCCATGGGTACCAGGATGGCCCCCTTGTACGCCAAACTATTCATGGGTCGCTTAGAGGAAGCCTTCTTGGTTACCCAGACCTGCCAACCCAAAGTTTGGTACAGATTTATTGATGACATCTTCATGATCTGGACTCACAGTGAAGAAGAACTCCAGAATTTCCTCTCCAACCTCAACTCCTTTGTTTCCATCAGATTCGCCTGGTCTTACTCCAAATCCCATGCCACTTTCCTTGACAATGACCTCCACCTGTCCAATGGCCAGCTTCACACGTCCGTCCACATCAAACCCACCAACAAGCAACAGTACCTCCATTATGACAGCTGCCACCCATTCCACATCAAACGGTCCCTTCCCTACAGCCTAGGTCTTCGTGGCAAACGAATCTGCTCCAGTCCGGAATCCCTGAACCATTACACCAGCAACCTGACAACAGCTTTCGCATCCTGCAACTACCCTCCCGACCTGGTACAGAAGCAAATAACGAGAGCCACTTCCTCATCCTCTCAAACCCAGAACCTCCCACAGAAGAACCCCAAAAGTGCCCCACTTGTGACAGGATACTTTCCGGGACTGGATCAGACTCTGAATGTGGCTCTCCAGCAGGGATACGACTTCCTCAAATCCTGCCCTGAAATGAGATCCATCCTTCATGAAATCCTCCCCACTCCACCAAGAGTGTCTTTCTGCCGTCCACCTAACCTTCGTAACCTCTTAGTTCATCCCTATGAAATCCCCAAACCACCTTCCCTACCCTCTGGCTCCTACCCTTGTAACCGCTCCCGTGTAAAACCTGTCCCATACACCCTCCGACCACCACCTACTCCAGTCGTGTAACCCGGAAGGTGTACACGATCAAAGGCAGAGCCACGTGTGAAAGCACCCACGTGATTTACCAACTGACCTGCCTACACTGTGACACATTCTATGTGGGAATGACCAGCAACAAACTGTCCATTCGCATGAATGGACACAGGAAGACAGTGTTTGTTGGTAATGAGGATCACCCTGTGGCTAAACATGCCTTGGTGCACGGCCAGCACATCTTGGCACAGTGTTACACTGTCCGGGTTATCTGGATACTTCCCACTAACACCAACCTATCCGAACTCCGGAGATGGGAACTTGCTCTTCAATATATCCTCTCTTCCCGTTATCCACCAGGCCTCAATCTCCGCTAATTTCAAGTTGCCGCCACTCATACCTCACCTGTCATTCAACAACATCTTTGCCTCTGCACTTCCGCCTCGACTGACATCTCTGCCCAAACTCTTTGCCTTTGAATATGTCTGCTTGTGTCTGTATATGTGTGGATGGATATGTGTGTGTGTCCGAGTGTATACCCATCCTTTTTTCCCCCTAAGGTAAGTCTTTCCGCTCCCGGGATTGGAATGACTCCTTACCCTCTCCCTTAAAACCCACATCCTTTCATCTTTCCCTCTCCTTCCCTCTTTCTTGACGAAGCAACCGTTGGTTGCGAAAGCTAGAATTTTGTGTGTATGTTTGTGTTTGCTTGTGTGTCTATCGACGTGCCAGCGCTTTCATTTGGTAAGTCACATCATCTTTAAAAAAGCTGAACTAACAATACTAGTAGTATGAATATATACAATACATCATTTGTATCTATTAAAAAATTCATCAATGGAGTAGAAGGAATTGGCCACTAGTAAGTCTTTCAGACTCCTTTTAAACTGATCTTTAATTGTAACTAAATTTTTTATTTTTGCTAGCAAATTATTGAAGATGAGTGTCTCTGAGTAGTGGACCCCTTTTTGAACTAAAGTAAGTGCTTTTAAGTCCTTGTGTGGATCATTTTTGTTCCTGGTACTGTATGTATGAATGAGCTGTTTGTTGGAAAAAGAGATATATTATTTAGGACAAATTTCATTAAGGAGTAAATATACTGAGGGGCAGTAGTTAGTATACCCAGTTCTTTGAAGAGGTTTCTACAGGACGTCCGTGAATTTACTCCACAAATGATACGTATTACACACTTTTGGACTATGAAAACTTTTGTTTGACTTGAAGAGTTACCCCAAAATATTATACCATATGACATTCTGGAATGAAAGTAGTCAAAGTATGCAAGCTTTTTCATTTTTATGTCGCCTATGTCTGCTAACGCTCGAATTGCAAATACAGATTTGTTAAGGCGTTTCTGCAGTTCTGTGGTGTGCTCCTCCCAACTGAATTTATTATCAAGTTGTAATCCCAGGAATTTAACACTGTCAACCTCTTCTATCTGCTCTTCTTCATACTTTTTGCATATGCTGGGTGGAAACCTCTTACAGGTTCTGAATTGCATATAGTGAGTCTTTCCGAAGTTTAATGTCAGTGAGTTGGCTTTAAACAATATATTAATATCCATGAAAATATCATTAGAAGATCTTTCTAGAACTACGCTCGTCATACTATTTATTGCAATACTTGTGTCATCTGCAAACAAAACAAACTCTGCTTCAGGCAGTATAACTGATGAGAGATCATTAACGTACACAAGAAAAAGCAATGGCCCTAAGATGGATCCTTGTGAGACACCACATGTAATTTCTTCCCATTCTGATGATGACTGATGACTTAATTCACTTGTCCCTTGCACTGACACCCTTTGTTTCCTGTTAGCGAGGTATGACTTGAACCATTTTGCAGCACTGCCTGTGACCCCATAGAATTCTAATTTATTTAAAAGGATGTTGTGGTTCACACAATCGAATGCCTTTGACAAATCACAGAAAATACCTGCTGCTTGTAACTTGTTATTTCATGAATTAAGTACATTTTCACTGTAGGTGTAAAAAGCCTTCTCGATATCAGAACCCTTCAGAAATCCAAATTGCGTTCTTGATAATATGTTATTTGTGGTCAGATGGTTGAGAAGCTGCCGGTACATTACTTTTTCTAAAATTTTTGAGAATGATTGCAAAAGTGAAATCGGTCTGTAATTTGATGGTATCTCTTTATCCCCTTTCTTGAATAGAGGCTTAACATTTGCATATTTTAGCCAGTCAGGAAATGTCCCAGTTATAATTGACTGGTTACACAAGTAACTTAGAATTGTACTAAACTCACAAGAATTAATTTTGTTGATATTTCATCGTAACCATTAGAATGCTTTGTTTTTAAAGATTTTATTATGGAAGTTATTTCTCTTGGCGAAGTGAGTGACATATTCATGTACCTGAAGCTATTTGTAAAGGCTAGTTTCAGATATTCAAGGGCATTATTTAGTGATTTTGACAATCCCATTCTATCAGTAACGGATATAAAGTACTTGTTAAATAGATTTGCCACACGATGCCCATCGGTTACTAGTGTGCCATCTACCCTTAGTGCTGTTAGCTCCTCTTCCTTTCTGGGTCTACCAGTCTCCTCTTTCACTATATCTCATATTGTTTTTATTTTGTTCCCTGACATTGCTATCTTCTTCTCGTAGTGCATTTGTTTAGATGTCTGAATTACTTTTTTTTAAAATATTTTACAGTATTCCTTGTATTTAGCTAAATCATCAGCATTAGAGCTATTCTTGGTCGACAGATACATTTTCCTTTTTGTCTTACAGGAAATCTTTATTCCTTGTGTAATCCATGGTTTTATTATAGACTTCTGGTTAATTTGAGTAACTTTTAGAGGAAAACAGTATTCAAACATGGTACTGACATTGTTCATGAATGTGTTATTTTTTTCATTCATGTCATGAGCACTATAAACATCTTTCCAGTTCATATCTTTGAGCAGTTTTCTAAAACACTCAATTTTTGGTTGATTGACTACTCTCCTGTACTCAGATTTAGCAGTCTTGATAATCTGCTTAGAATTTACATCTAAAACAAGGAGCTGCATGTCATGATCTGATAGTCCATTTATTACAGGTTTTATGATATGATTTTCTTCCTTTGATTTGTCTATAAAAATGTTATCAATAGCTGTCCTTGAGGATTTAGTGATCCTAGTTAGAAAGTTTACGGTGTGAGTTGGATTGAAAGACAACATTACTAACAGCAGTAAATGTTTACTGGAAGATTGCATTAGAAAGTCTGTATTAAAGTCACCAGCAATCAAAATTTCTTTGTTTCTTCCTGTTAAATAACCCAAAAGAGCTCCTAGATGATTTATGAATAGATTATAATTTCCTGCAGGTGCTCAGTAAGTAGTTACTATTATATAGGATCTGTTAAGGAACTCTACTTCTGTTGCACATGATTCTAGATGCTGCTCTAAACAGAATTTATTAATGTCAATGTTCTTGAATTTATGGCAGTTTTTCATAAATGTGGCAACTCCTCCTCCATCCATATCTACTCTGCAGAAGTAGGAAGCTAGCTTAAATCCTGAAATGTCTAACATATCTATACCAGTGGTCACTTGATGTTCAGAGAGGCAGATTATGTCAATTTGGTTAGATGAATTCATTTCATCGATACAAATGAGTAGTTCATCAACTTTATTTCTGAGTCCCGGAATGTTCTGGTGTAATAAAGATAACTGATACTGCATACTAATGGGATTATAACTGCTTTGGCGAAGATGATCTGGCAGTTTCTGATTACTTTCTGTTAAACATTGTTTAAATGGAGGCTGTGTGCTAAAATCTGACTCCTGTCCATCTGTTTTCTCAAACTGAGTGTGTCTGCCAATCTCTCTTAAAACTCGTTTTCTTTCCCCCTTCCCTATCCTAAAAAAGGCATGCCTCTGACATTTGTGACCACTGGTATTTTACCATTTGTGACAGTGTCCCCCCTTAAGTTTTCTGCAATCAGCCCAGACAGTTTTCCCTTCCCTTTCCTATTGAGGTGAAGGCCATGCCTAGTGTAGTCCCACCAATCAATAGCATCCACAGGAATCAAACCAATATGGGGCCCTATATCCGTCCTAAGCAGCCACTCCAACTCCAAGTTCACCCTCCCTACAGAAGAGTTCAAATGAGGCCAATCATTGCGTCTCAACACAGACGTAAATCCCACATCCGTATGCTTCATTGCTGATGCTATCTTCGCCAGGTCACTCTCTATGGAATATTCAGAGTCTCTGTCAGTGGTATTTCCCGGACCATCCACTATAACCACGGCATCCTCCTTTGTGAAATCCGTGCATAAAGAACGTACATTCTCTGTTGCCTGACCCAGATGTGCACTAGACTTGAAAAAGTTTGTGACCTGGTACTCTGGACCTAGATTTTCCTGCAGTAGTTGGCCAACACCTCTACCATGGGAGGAGTGTTCCATCAACCATCGCCAGCTACTTACGAAGAAGGAAAAAATTGCAGAGTGGGCCCAGCTGCTTAGTAGGCAGTCATTTGGGCCAACCTTTCGACACAAAATGAGATGCTTGATCGAGCACTGGATCTTGCTAAGTGGCTTTCTCTATACACTTCGCTGTGCTGGAAACCTATCCAACACCTACTGCACATTGATTTGGAAAGACACAACTTTCATTTTGTTGAATTCACAATGAGGACCAATGGGTAAGTGCGACAGTGCACCTGTATTGGCATGACGGGCAGTGGGATGATAATGAATCTCATACTGATACACTTTCAAAAGTAAAGCCAACTGCTGAAATCTTTGTGGAGTCCTGTCAGAAGCTGATAATGGGGGCCAAAGAGCAACACAAGGGGTTTATGGTCAGTGATGAGATGGAATTTGTTCTGATAAAGGAAAAGGAGGTCCTTGCAGGCTGCATAGACAGTTACCAAAGCTTCCTTTTCTGTTTGCAAATAATTGTGTTGAGCATCTGTCAATGTCTTTGAGGCAGATCCCAGAGGTTGTTCAGATATATCAGCTTCCCTGTGAGACAAAACCACCCCAAGTCTATTCTGGGATGCCTCTGTGGCAAGAACCAGCTGTTTACAAGTGTAAAAATACTGAGAGATGGGGAAGACAGCAACAACTTGGCATGGGCAAATGCCTTGTTGCAGTCCACTTGCCAAACAAAAAGAATACCTTTCTTTCACAAGTTGTTTAAGGGGTGAATGACATCTACCGCCACGTGGGATTAGCCGAGCGGTCTAAGGCGCTGCAGTCATGGACTGTGTGGCTGGTCCCATCAGAGGTTCGAGTCCTCCCTCGGGTGTGGGTGTGTGTGTTTGTCTTAGGATAATTTAGGTTAAGTAGTGTGTAAGCTTAGGGACTGGTGACCTTAGCAGTTAAGTCCCATAAGATTTCACACACATTTGAACATTTTTTGGACATCTGCCACATTGGCAATAAATTTTTAAATAGGAGCTGAATTTTCCCAAAAATACTTGGAGATCTTTCAGATTTCATGGCTTAGTAAGGTTGGCAATAGCCACTAGATGATAGCCACTAGATGATGCTTTGCAGGACAGATGCCATAATTTGAAAGAAGATGGCCCACATTTTACACATGTGCCTGAAAAACTTTAACTTCCACAGGTTGCCCTTAAGGCCTGCCTCTTGCAGTATAGTGAAAAAGAGTCCAAAGGTTGTCGACATGTTCTTGCCATGACGACCAGAAGGAGATAATGTCATCTAGATAGTTCACACAACAGGGGATGTCATATATTAACAGTTCTAAGAATCACTGAAAAATTGTGGGAGCACTCATGATGCCAAAAGGCAAGCAAGTGTAACAACAAAACCCAAACGGGGTATTGATAACAATAATCTGTTACAAATTGGAATCCCGGCAAAGCTGTAGACATGTCTCTGCAAGATCAGTTTTTGAAAAATGTTCACCTACTGCCAGTTTTGCTAAGATTTTGTTCGTCCACAAAGCCAGAGAAGACTCCACTACTGACTGAGCATTAATGATGAATTTGAAATATCCACACAAATGAAGAGTTTCTGAGGGTGTGTGAATTACAACTAACCCATTGGCTAGGGGAAAGTGGTTCAATAATACCCAGGCCCTACAGCCTATCAAGTTCCTCCTTAACCGCTGATCTCAGGGCGAAGGGGACAGGTTGAGCATGACAAAATTTTGGCTGTCTGTCTGAGGTTGATATTTGCCTCAAAATCCTTTGCTGCCCCAAAACCAGGTGAAAACAGGAGGACCAAACTCATGGCAGAGATCACCCAGTTCCTGGAATGGAACAGAGTTGGAAAAAAGATGTATTGCATCTTGAATTTGAAAACAAAAGATCGTGAATGCATTGAGATCAAAAATGTTCTCCAACATTTCACTATCTACTGCCAAAAACATGATTGCCCTTATGACAGTTTGATACTTGACATTGATAGTGAACTGTCCTAGAACAGGAAAGTTGATACTTGATGTCGATAGTGAACTGTCCTTGAACAGGAATGGGCTGGTTTCCGTAACCAATCAAACAATGATTTTTAGAGGGGAGAGCAGGTTTACCCAGACGATGATATGTTTCCAGGTTCACAAGGGACACAGAGGATCTGGAAATGGAACAGTTGTTGCTGAATCAACAGTGTAATGTAAATCTTGCTGGAGATATCAAGCTTCCGGCCATGGACTGGCATAACACTGTGCACTTCGATGAACTCCACATCTGCATCCGAAGGCCGGCTGCACGATGAGCTATGACAGACTGTGGCCACATGGCCTTGTTTACGGCTCTTCTATGTGGGCAGCAGTGCCAGGAGTGTGCACAGAAAGTCAGGACACCATTGGAAACCACAGCGAAAACAGCAATGTCCAATTGCACCCGAATGAATTAGAGGAACAAATTGAGGGCATCAGGGAATTTTGCCAATGTTGTGCTAATGAGCATTTTGATGCAACTTACATGACATCTGCAAAATGTTCACATGCAGATTATGACACTTCGAATGCCTTAACGATAGCCAAAGCCTCCTCAGCTGTTGGATCATTAAAACATAACACTTCCCAATAGACCTCTCTTTCTAAGACAGAACAAATGACAATGTTGCGACTCCGAGAAACGGCATAAGAGTGTTGGCGTTGACCACACACAATTAAACTTCCAACTTAGCTCTTGGAGGTCAGATACCCATGTGTGGGAAACTACCACATGGGTTTGCTCAAGATAATGTGTACTAAGCAAGTCACACATTTCAGAAAATGGCAATGGTGATCAGTTTTTCAATGGGACAAGTTTTTGAAGTGGATGAAAGACAAGAAAAAAGTTTTTTGCAAGGGTTGATTTTCTACCTGAAATGCTGTGAAATGCTGCTGTAGACATCACACACATGTGTCACAGCCTGCCTTTGCTTCTTGGATTGGTGGAAAAGCTGCATGAGTGCATAGGCAGTCATGACTGGAGGGGCCAGTGCTCCCCGAATTTATAAATAAGTGATGAAGCAAGTCTAAGTGCTACTGGTATTGCTCATGCTGTTTCTGCTGTTGTAGCAGTTGAACCATGCTGGATGCATTTCACTTGTGAAAGACAAGTGCAGAATGAACTACCTCGTTGTTAAAACTGCTGTACCTACACTCTTTATTGACAACCACTACATGCACAAAAAATTATGTTGGATGATAACTGCACTTCAGATAATGATAAGGTTAGAGAAACATTAACATGACTATTAGCTGTTCAAGTACAGAGTCCTACCACTGACAACTGAATGTACACTTGCATGGAGCTGGTCGGACTAGAGAACATTTGCCTATGGCAGAGAAGGTGCAAGTGGCTGAGGCCTTCCTAGCAGTGGCCCAACATGTCCTTATTGGCCAGATGGGTTGCTGGCTGCGGGAAACTTTGGCGTGCTTGATTCACGTAGCCACTGCTGGTGCTGTATACAAACACTGTGGTGGTGGATAGTGCCAACTCACTGCCACAAAGGAGTAATCGCATGCAGTGACATCATGCATATGGACACAACAGAGCTTGAGGAGGAGTGGACTGACCAAGGGATCCTTGAAGTGCGGAGTGTAATGCATTGAGTGAATGGGAGACTGAAAAAAATCAGAATCGTTTACATTGATGTTCAATTCACCAGTTTTGCCAGATTGTATTAAAGCTGGATTTTTTTAGACTAAAAGTAAGACCATACTTCACCAATCCCATGAGGTGTTTCATGTGACAGAAATTCGGGCTCACCACTATGGGGTGCAAAGTGCAAGCTGTATGTGGTAAGTGTGGTGGGGGCATACAACACTGAAGGAACTACGTTTGCCTCTCCTGACCTTCGTGTCAGTTGTTCAGACAGCATACTGCTTGGAGCAGAGTGCGTATGATGTTCAAGGAGGAAAAGAAAATTCAGGAATTAAAGGTGACTAAGTGCTTGCCCTATGAAGATGTGAAGAAGGTGTACAGAGCTTTTCAACCCCCAACCTTTTCAGCTGTACTTGCTGCAGTTCTCATGAAGAAACCTTTATTATTTAGTGTTTAGACCCATACATCACCTACAGATTTTGATACTAAGAAATATTCTAGCCATTGACCTTGGAGAAGCAACATTTCAGTTGAAACTGTAGCTGTCTCCACATGAGCTCCAATGATAAGCACCACTTCAACCCCTGTTGTAGATGCCACATTGAAAGGGCAGTTGCTGAAAATGGTCTGCCTCAGCCTAAATAAGTGTCACCAAATCTGAAGGACAAAAGTAAGTTGCAGTGTACCATAAAGAAGGCGGAATCAAAGCAAGTGGACTGTCAGATACAGAAACATTTAGAGGATGCTGACTCAACCACAGACTTTGAAGTGTGCTTAATTGAACCCTCAAGTCCTGCCAGTTCTCTACCTTCGAAGTGGATTCGCCTACACACAAAAGAGCAAAGAAAAACAAAACCTCCCAAGTAAATTGATAACCTCCCAAGTAAATTGATTCTGTACTTCAAAGAAAAGATACAGAACACACAAGGAGGACCTGATACTATTGTCACAGCACACAGCATGCACACCTGTCTCTGTGTTTAAGGAAATGTATTTTAAATGTAGAGACACGCTTTGTACTTAATGGATAAAGCCTCCATCAAAAAGATGACCTCAGTAGAACAGTGGAACTGCGGCTGTCTTTGTGAATGACATTTACCACTCCAATTCCTCTCTATTCAAACAGCTATTCAAGCAGTGGCTTTCACATTCTGCAACCCATTCACTGTTACAATTTGTAGTATGTACCTGCTACCCAATGAAATTTAGGATAGAGCTGCTCTTTCTGATATGATTTTACAACTCCCCCAGCCTTCCCTACAAGTAGAAGATTCCAATGCACATAATGTGCTATTTGGATCTACACTGACTTGCACCAGGGGTTGAGTTGTTGAAAGCCTCATTGTGTCAGAAGAGTTATGCCTTCTTAACACTGGTAGTAGCACATGCTGTAACACTGCCATGGACTCATTCTCAACCATAGAACTAACTTTCTGTTCTCTTGCCATTTATAAATGCTACTCACTGGTCAATGGGTAATGAAACTGCCATGAGGTCATTATTGGCCATAGACGTGGCTTTCTGTTCTCTTGCCCTTACAGAGGGTGCTCTCTGGGAAATGGTCGATGACTTGCATTCAAGTGACCACTTTCCTATCTGCTTTCCACCTCTGAGACAGAGCTGTCTCCAAAAGAAGCCACCATAGTGGAAGCTTAGCAGAGAAAACTGGAACAGCCAATTAGCTGTGTTTGAACATCCAGATACTATCCAGAACAGGGTGGATCACCTCACTGTGCTACTGACGCATCTGTCCCAAAGTCCTCAGGCTGTCTTGAGAGGCGACAGATCACGTGGTGGAACAGTGAGTGTCACTCATGGCCTTGCAACAGTTCAAATGTGAACTATTGGCTATGAACCTTGCAGGCTTTTAGGTTGTGAGAGAAAAGGCACCAATGACAATAAAAGAGAGCAAGAAGAGGTCTTGGCATGTGTTTCTAGACTTGATAAATTGTCACACTTGCTGTTCAAAGGTTTGGGAAGCCAGGAGGAGGATATCTGGCTAAGGTGGGACAGTGCCTATAATTACTCTACAGAGGCAGGGTTGTCTCAGTCTATGCCTGGGGACAGCACTGTGCAAGCAATAGCAGAGTACTTCAGTTCAGTCACTGCCATTGAAAATTTGGATCCACTTTTCCACCGTCATCGGGCATTAATCTGGATGGGTGGTTGGAATTTCCACTCCACCAACACCAAGGATTACAATTGCCCCTTTTCTGTGTGGGAACTTGAGTATGCATTGTCTTGGATCGAGACAGCACCAGGTAAGGATTGAATCCTGTATAGCATGGTACAGTACCTCAAACAGGATGCAAAGGAAATCCTCCTATCCTTTTTGAATTTGATTTGGTTATCTGGGGCTTTCCCAGTTCATGGAAGGAGGCAGTTCAAGTGGCCCTTCTGAAACCAAGGAAGGGCCACACATTGCCTGGTAGATACTGTAGCCTGGCCCTCACTAGCTGCGTGGGAAAGATGCTAGGAAGTGTGGTCAACGACTGTCTGAGTTTGGTCCTAGAATTGTCGAGCATACTGGGTAGTTCAACTCTCAACAACCTCACCCTGCTGAAGGCAGAAATACAACAATTTTTCCTATGCAGATGGCAACTCATTGGTACCTTCTTTGATCTCAAAAGGGTCTATGACACTGCTTGGAAGCATCACATCCTGGACAGCTTGACAAATGGGACTTCCAAGGATGACTACCAGTATTGATGCTGTCTTTCCTTTCTAGTTGATTTTTTAATCAGGGTGGTCATGATCTTTCCAGGCAATTTGAGCAAGAGAATGGCATCCTCAGTTATCTGTTTTAAGTGTAACTCTGTTTGCTGTTGCCATAAATGGTATTACATCCATGGTTAAGACTCATGTTCGATTTTCATTGTTTGTGGATGATATTTTCATATTTCACTCCTTCTCCAACTTCTCAGTGACCACTCGTCAGCTGCAACTAACAAAGTGATGGTTGGAAGAGGTTGATAGCATATGTTTCAAATTTTCCTCAGACAAATGTGTTTGTGTTAATTTTAATAATTCTCGTCACCCTCTTTCCCTGCCTATTCTTAAAACGAGGGACAGTCTTCTGAATTTTAAAAGTTCCATGAGTTAAAAATATTAAGGCCAAAGCCATAATAGCATTGAATATTTTAAAATGCCTCATCCACAGGTCATGGGGAACAGACAGCATGTGTCTGCTCCATTTTTAAAAGGCATTTGTGCGATACCGCCGTGACTTGGATGCATGGTTTATGGCTCAGCTAAGTCATCTTATCTTAAGATTATTGATGCTGTTCTCCATGAGGGGATTCAGCTGTTAAAAAGAGTATACAGGACAAGTTCAATCCCCAGCCTTTGTCCTGAGGCAAATGAACCACCACTTGTTATCCGATGGCAAATCTTCATGGTGCATCATGTGTACAACATACTCTCCACCCTGTGACCCCTGGCACTTTAAGCATTGCTCAGCATCCAATGGAATGACTATTGCAAAACAGGCCAAAAGCAATGAAGCCATTTGGGATTCATGTGTGGCAGGTCTTAATAGCTCTTAACGTGGACCGTATCTCTGTGCTTCATCGAAGTTGGAGTTGTTTGCCACCCTGGTCAATAAGGAGAACCAGAATTATTTTAGACTTACCAGTGTACAAAAAGAATTTTCCTCCAGCTATGTTTTCAGATTGCTGTTCTACATAATTTTATTTGAGCACTGAAACTTTGTGATTGTTTATGCTGATGGTTCTAAACAGGATAATTTGATTGGCTGCATTGTGTTATTTCCACAAAGTGTTCTCAATATTGACTTATCTTATATATTCACAATGTATAACACTGAATTACACTGATTGACCAGAACATTATGACTCGCAGTGGTTAGCACACTGGACTCGCATTCGGGAGGACGACGGTTCAATCCCGTCTCCGGCCATCCTGATTTAGGTTTTCCGTGATTTCCCTAAATCGCTTCAGGCAAATGCCGGGATGGTTCCTTTGAAAGGGCACGGCCGATTTCCTTCCCCATCCTTCCCTCACCCGAGCTTGCGCTCCGTCTCTAATGACCTCGTTGTCGATGGGACGTTAAACACTAAGCTCCTCCTCCTCCATTATGACTACTGACCTACTGTCAATAACAGACATTTCCTGGTGGCAGCAGCCTCACCTGGTGAGGAATGACTGATACTCGGACACATGCATGATGCACATAGTGTCAGTGGGCATGCTGTCCATGTGTAGAATGGGGAAAGCATGCACTCCATCAGAATTTGACAATGGGCAGATTGTGATGGCCCGGAGACTCGACACGAGCATTTCAGCAACTGCACAATTTGTCAGGTGTTCGAGGAATACTGTGGTGAGTGGCTTCAACACTTGGTGAAACCACGTCCAGACATCATGAGATAGGGTGACCTTCTGTCATTATAGATTTCAGACATTGTAGGCTGGACAGACTGATAAAACAGGACAGGTGATGAATTGTGGTGGAACTAACATCAGACTTCAGTGTTAGGCAGAGTACAAGTGTGTCTGAACACACAGTGCACCAAACATTTCTAATGATGGATCTCTGCAGCCAATGACCCCTGCATGTGCCAATGTTAACACCATGACATTGGCAACTTCAACTGAGATGGGCACATGACCATCAGTATTGGACATTGACGCAGTGGCAGAGCGTTGCACGGTCTAATGAACTCTGATATCTTTTTCATGATGGAAAGGCGCTAATCCGTTGTCTTCCAGGGGAACAACTCCTTGACATCTGTACTGCGGGTTGGAGAAGTGCTGGTGGCAGCTCCTTTATGCTCTTGGGAACATTCATGTGGGCATACTTGGACCCAGTGGAACTCATGCAAGATATCTTGACGACCAAGGAATATTGTACACTGGTTGCAGACCATTTACACACCTTCATGACGATCATGTTTCCCGATGGCAGTGGCATTTTTAAGATAATGTACCACCTCACTCCCCCCCCCCCCCCCCCCCCCCCCCGACTTGTGAGATCCAAACCCAATTGAACAAATCTGGGATGTGATTGAACGGTGATGTCAGAGCTCATCGCCCTCCTCCCTGAAATTTTGGGAATTAGGTGACTTGTGTGTGCAGATGCTGAGCCAACCCCTTCCAGCGATGTACCGAGGCCTTATTGGTTCCATGACATTATGTGCCAGAGGTGAACATAACAGCTATTAGGTAGGTGGTCTTAATGTTCTGGGATCATCAGGGCACTACAGCAGATATGATGTCTTCCTGCTATCAAATTCCTCATCTGCACCGACTTCCTAAGTGCCCTCTACACTAGCTTTCAAGTATCTTCAGCTAATTCACAACACCCCCTTTTTCACTTACAGAGGTAGGACACGGAGGTGTCATTTTGCTGATACCAGAAGATGTGTGTGTTCAGGGTAATGAGGCAGAAGAAGATGCAGCTAAGAAAGCCTGCTTGGAAAATACGATTTCTAAAGTGTGAGGCAGAGGGCCATGCGTGTGTGGGAGCTGGAGTGGTTAGGTTTGAGGAACAACAAGCTGGGGCTAGTGTAACCAGCGACATAGGCATGGCATTCTTCCTTGTGGCTGCTGCAGTGGGAGAAAGTACTCTTAATGTGCCTCCAGAGTGCTTGTTGTGTACAGGTATCTGTACACCACATTTTAACAAATGTTTTTTATATCAAGCCTCGAGGGCTTCAGCCAATACCAGGTGACCTGTTGCCTATTTTAGGAGACAATGAATCAAATGTGGGCCATGATCTGAAATTCTGTGCGATGTCTAGTATTCTCAGTGATATCTTAGATACTGGAAGGGGCAATTAAAAATGGACCAGAGAACAGAGTTCCAGGATACAAAGAAACATGGCAGAGGAAAGAAAATACAGAAGTGATCTGACCATAGCAGATGTTGAAGGTGACCCATATTTATCTCATGGCACTTTTGGGCCCGTCAGCAAGTTGCTGAGGATGGGTTGAAGCTGCACTGTTGTAATTGCTGCAGTCTCATCTGAAATGTTCTGCTGCAGTTCTTGAATGCTATGAGGATAGTTGCTATACACATTAGATTTCAGGGCTCCCCACACAAAGTAATCACGCACTGAGAGATCAGGTGACCTGGGTGGCCAGCTAGGGTCATGACAAGACTGACCTCTACTAACAACTCTGTCAGCCATGAAGATTGTGTAAATGTGATCCAAAGTTTGGCCGGCTGTATGGGCAATTGCTCCATCCTGTTAGAAGTAACCATAGGTCTTTTCCTCCTCATCAGTGCTACCAAAAATGGTTTCAAACTGAATTTTGGCAGTATAATGTGCCAAAGTCAGTGACTGATGAAAGAAGATGGGACCAATAATGTAGTGTGCAGACACTGCACACCAAACCCCCAACCTCCTGATCATCCAATGGTGTTTTGTGGAAGTTATGCTGTTTCCCTGCTGCCTAGAAGCTGTGATTCTGTGAGTTGAAATTGCCATTCAGGTGAAACCAGGCATTATCATACATAAAGAACAGATCCATGTCCAACCATTTGTTGTTATCCCAGAGAATAGCCGCTTACAAAACTGGAAGCACTGGTTTTAATGCGTGGCCAACAGACACTCGCTAGGGATGCACGTGCTCATCCAAGTGGAGTATTCATCCGCATCATCGACGTGATATGCCAGTCTCTTGCAACAGGCATTGGGATGATTTGTGGGGACTCTGAAGCATTTTCTGGTGAGCTGCAGCCACATTTTTCTTGCATGGACATATTTCGAAATGAAACTTCCTGGCAGATTAAAACTGTGTGCCGGGCCGAGACTCGAACTCGGGACCTTTGCCTTTCGCAGGCAAGTGCTCTACCGACTGAGCTACCCAAGCACGACTCACACCCCGTCCTCAAAGCTTTACTTCTGCCAGTGCTAGTTCTGCAGGTTCACAGGAGAGCTTCTGTAAGGTTTGGAAGGTAGGAGACGAGGTAGTCTGCCAGGAAGTTTCATATCAGCGCACACTCCGCTGCAGAGTGAAAATCTCGTTCTGATATTTTGAAATGTTTTTTTTTACTTGTTCAAAACAGAAATTGTTTGATGCCATTTTTGGATGAAGTGTTGCATGGCACTCTTTGCTGGCACTTTGACACCATTAAACTTCTCAGCGAACAACTGACCTCATCATTTCTACGACTTTGTTGTCACGTAACCTTCCACAATGAACAACTGCTGCTCCACTGTGAGTACCATTGTCCCCTTTTCACTGCTCCCTCACACTGATACAGCCCACAGTACACTCTGAACCGGAGTGGATCATGTGGCAAGTGTACACGTGGTGTGCACGTCTTGGGGTGTGGTTATATGCATACATTCATGTCCAATCGTATCCACTCATCTGAGCCACTTTAGTTTGCCCCGCCCATTTTTTATTTTCCAAATGCTGAACCAAGGACAGTTCCCTGTTATACTACAGGGCTATTACAAATGATTGAAGCGATTTCATAAATTCACTGTAGCTCCATTCATTGACATATGGTCACGACACACTACAGATACGTAGAAAAACTCATAAAGTTTTGTTCGGCTGAAGCCGCACTTCAGGTTTCTGCCGCCAGAGCGCTCGAGAGTGCAGTGAGACAAAATGGCGAGAGGAGCCGAGAAAGCGTATGTCGTGCTTGAAATGCACTCACATCAGTCAGTCATAACAGTGCAACGACACTTCAGGACGAAGTTCAACAAAGATCTACCAACTGCTAACTCCATTCGGCGATGGTATGCGCAGTTTAAAGCTTCTGGATGCCTCTGTAAGGGGAAATCAACAGGTCGGCCTGCAGTGAGCGAAGAAACGGTTGAACGCGTGCGGGCAAGTTTCACGCATAGTGATGTGAAAGATTCAGTGTTTAAACCTCCTCTACCAAGAAACGTGCCAGAACTGCGAGCTCGCATCAACAATGCTTTCGAACTCATTGATGGGGACATCCTGCGCCGAGTGTGGGAGGAACTTGATTATCGGCTTGATGTCTGCCGAATCACTAAAGGGGCACATATCGAACATTTGTGAACGCCTAAAAAAACTTTTTGAGTTTTTGTATGTGTGTGCAAAGCATTGTGAAAATATCTCAAATAATAAAGTTTTTGTAGAGTTGTGAAATCGCTTCAATCATTTGTAATAACCCTGTATTTTAGATGACGTGTAGTTACAGTCTTTGTATTCCTGCCTTCACATCACATACACTTTCTGCCTTCTTCCGAGCCATCAGCCACCCTTCCCCAATCCTCCCTCCTGCCACCCACCTCTTTTCTTCCCTCACCCTCTCCACAATACAGCCCCAGACTACCTTCTTAACTGCAGTCCCAGCATTGTATATTCAGCCATCACAGTGTAGCTGTAGAGGCATGGGAGCTAGAGAACTTTTCATTATTTATTTATTTATTTATTTATTTTGCATGTCAACAATGTAACACTTGTGTTATTCAGTGATGTGTTACCTTCACTCCCAAATTATATATATATTCTGCCAGAATGTTCTGTACCATATTGACTTTATTTTGTTGGAGTTACATATTTATATATTTATTTACATTTTGTGTAAGACAGTGGGAAGCCCATGTGCAATTTACTCGAAAACTTTCAGATGTTTATGAGTGCATTTATGAGACACAAGCATAAAGCTGTGTGATAGGAAATACCTACTCTGTAGAAGAAAGGAGAGGGTCTTGTTCTGACTGATAGTTAATTCTTTTGCTATTACTTTTTTTTACAGTGTTACAGTCAAATATTGTGAAAAAATACCTTTATTGGGCAGACTATTTAATTTGCATCTTATTTTTGTAATCGATGAAACTTTTAAGTTTTGTGAATTTATTTATGTATTTATTTATTTTTTTGTTTTGAAATGTGTGTCATTTCAGTTTTGAAAGCTACTAAAATACTATTATGCATATATTTTATGAAGTTCTTATTTTTTTTTAATTTGCAGGTCCCATTGCATCTATTTTTTGGCTTGATAAAGAACTGGGGAGTGACATTTTCCTAGATGGTAAGAACATTTATTTGCTTAAACATTTACCAAAATGCTGCAGATTTGTGTCATTTTACCTGTTGTAAATATGAGTTGTTTTATTACCATCATTTCAGGAATTGTTACAGTTATGGACAGCACTCATGGATTGGAGGTAAGGACAGCATGTTTCTGTTTACATACATCACTTCTGAAGCCTCTTTAATCTTGTAGTGCAGTAATATTACTTGTGCGTGGAGCTGCCCAATTAAGTTTTGTCAGGTTGTCACTCTCTTGACGAAGCATCCTTTTGGCTATCTTCTTAATACATCCGTTATTTCAGGCCTTGAATCAAGTGGAATCTACTTTTGTAAGAAATTAATGTAGGGAATGCTGTTTGTTGTGGTTTAGTGAGAATGAATGAAGTTTTATTAATATGATGATTATTTTTTATTTTTATTTTTTTATTTTATTATTATTATTTTTTTTATTTTTTTTTATTTTTTAATTTTTAGCTGTGCACAGAAGCCACAATATGGTTTTGGAAATGCTTGGTTTTGAAATACATGTTGGATATTGCCTTAGGTACATGTTATATCTCATGTATTATGAGAAGGAGAGTTGCTACTCACTGTATAGTGGAGATGCTGAGTTGCAGATAGCCACAACAAAAAGATTTTCACACCAAAGCTTTTGGCCAATGGTCTTTGTCAATAGTAGACATACATATGCACACACACATACTCTCACACAAATGCAACTCTCACACACGACTGCAGTCTCAGGCAACAGAAACCAAACTGCAGTGTGGTTTCAGTTGCCTGAGACTGCAGTTGGGTGCATATGTGTGTCTATTGTTGACAAAGGCCATTGGCTGAAAGCCTTAAGTGTGAAAACATTTTTGTTGTGCATATCTGCGACTCAGTATATCCGCTCTATGGTGAGTAGCAATTTTCCTTCTCATAATACTGTTACATTCCATCCTTGATTTTCCATTGTTTATTATTTATATCTCATTTAGCTGGACAATTTTTGGGCTTGGCCCTTTGCAATACAGCTATATAATTGGCACATGTTTCACGTATTTATTATGAACCATCATCCATGGGCAAAGTCTGAAAGCTGTCCAGCTGAATAAGGAGTCAAATTATATAAACATATTATACAGGTTGGATAAGAATTATAGTATTTCGTGTAGCCTCCACTGACTACAAAGCAGTCCTGCATTTGTTCATAGTGATAGTTGCTAAGATGATAGTTGGTATGTTAATTTCCTCATTATTTTAACCTGTTGTCACACTGGGTTAAGATATGTTGAGGTAATAAATGTAGGTGAGATGGTATCTCACAGCATCCCAAACAATGACAATAAATACAGGTCTAGTGGTTGGTCTGGCAAGCAGACTTGATGGCAACTCAGAGAACACGGCGATTAAAGTAACCAGTATTTGCATCAATGAAGAGCTTTGTTGTTTCATGAATATTGACAGAATGTGCAAGATGAAGTCCTGAATATACCCTGCACAGGTCATTTTTCGTTCAACAAACATCAAAGGTGTACTTTCATAACCCAAGTGAGGTGGTGCAATAGTTAAGACAGGACTTATATTTGAATCGAGTGGACATCAGATACCGATCCAACAATTCAGGTACAGGTTTTCTTCGGTTTCCACGGTAGTCAAATTTGATGACTGCTGTGATGGTTCCTTGGAGAAGGAGAGAGCTGATTTGTGTTTATATTTGTTTCTCACACAAACTTCTTTTCTCTCTCTCATTATTTATGGGATGTTATAGCATAGTCTTCCGTTCATTTGTACATTTACTTTACACTATGGCTCCTCTCAGTATGTTTCCTTGAGTAGGTCCTCTGTGTCTTTGCCCAATGCCCTCTGGTAAATGCTGCTCTCCTGGCCAGCAGAACAGTTCCTAACGACCATTACTGGTAGCGATACAGACTCTGCTCTCATTGCTAACCAAAACTTTGTGCAAGTCATATATGTAATCATATCTTTGGCTACATTCAAAGCAAATTTCAAGGCTGATCAGCACCTTCACTCACAACCTGTTCTTCATAAAATGTTTCATTATGATTGTAGATTACATTTTGAGTGTAACACTGATTGTAATTTGTACTGTGCTGTCTGTGTGATCAGCACTGGCTGGTTGTCTGATGGGGCAGTTTAGAAGGAAACATATGCTGCTGCCAAGTGGGGCAGGGTAATGAGTATATACATTTTTCTTGGACCAATTCAAAGCTGGCACATACAACATGTTGGGCAATTCTTTGGAAGGACATCAAGTTTCTCAAAGATCAGTGATTGAAATTCAAATTATTGCAGTAATTGTGCTCATTGGCACAGCCAAGATGTACCTGGCAGTGTCTCATCCCAGTAAGGCATCCTTGCATCACATCTTTAGTACTTTTCATTTATTATCTATTAGCACATGTATCTCTGCAGCAGTAAATGTAATAGCTGTGCATGTGAAAACATTTAAAGTAGGGGGAAATGATACATTGTATAGAATTTAAAATAAAAAGAACAGAAACATTAATTATATGAATTTTTAACAGAAGGGTCTTATAAGTTTAACCCGTGTATCTGATCTGTGGCATTGTAGCTCCCAAATGAAATGTCCTGTTGTAATACAGTTTTTTAACTGAAATATGATTAAATCAGGATGGTTCTTGGCTATGTTCCATGAAAGTCAGATCAGCCGTTTAAATTTCATCAGCTAAATGAAGTAAAAATGTTTTCTGCTCGTGCACTTGTTTGTACTAAGTTGCATGCACTAAGTTTGTACATAATTATGGAAAAATATGGTAAATAGGTAACACTATTCTTTAACAGTGTCAGGCTAATTTTGTATTTACTTAACAGTCCCCGATGCGAGGACACTTAAATTGAAATGGTACTACACTACTGGCCATTAAAATTGCAACACCATGAAGATGACGTGCTTCAGACGCGAAATTTAACTGACAGGAAAATGATTAGCTTTTCAGAGCATTCACACAAAGCTGGCACCGGTGGCGACACCTACAACGTGCTGACATGAGGAAAGTTTCCAACCGATTTCTCATACACAAACAGCAGTTGACCGGCGTTGCCTGGTGAAACGTTGTTGTGATGCCTCGTGTGAGGAGGAGAAAACATACCATCACGTTTCTGACTTTGATAGAGGTCGGATTGTAGCCTATCACGATTGCGGTTTATCATATCACAACATTGCTGCTCGCGTTGGTTGAGATCCAATGACTGTTAGCAGATTATGGAATCAGTGGGTTCAGGAGGGTAAAACGGAACACCGTGCTGGATCCCAACGGCCTTGTAGCACTAGCAGTCGAGTTGACAGCCATCTTATCCACATGGCTGTAATGGATCATGCAGCCACATCTCAATCCCTGAGTCAACAGATGGGGTCAACAACCATCTGGAGACAACAACCATCTGCACGAACAGTTCGACGACATTTGCAAGAGCATGGACTATCAGCTCGGAGACCATGGCTGCTGTTACCCTTGACGCTGCATCACAGACAGGAGCGCCTGCGATGGTGTACTCAACGACGAACCTGGCTGCACGAATGGCAGAATGTCATTTTTTCAGATGAATCCAGGTTCTGTTTACAGCATCATGATGGTTGCATCCATGTTTGGCGACATCGCGGTGAACGCACATTGGAAGCGTGCATTCTTCATCGCCATACTGGCGTATCACCCAGCTGGATGGTATGAAGTGCCATTGGTTACACGTTTCGGTCACCTCTTGTTCGCATTGATGGCACTTTGAACAGTGGACGTTACATTTCAGATGTGTTACAACCCATGGCTCTACCCTTCATTCGATCCCTGTGAAACCCTACATTTCAGCAGGGTAATGCATGACCGCATGTTGCAGGTCCTGTACGGACCTATCTAGATACAGAAAATGTTCGGCTGCTGCCCTGGCCAGCACATTCTCCATATCTCTCACAAATTGGTAACGTCTGGTCAATGGTGGGCGCGCAACTGGCTCATCACAATATGCCAGTCATTACTCTTGCTGAATTGTGGTATCATGTTGAAGCTGCATAGGCAGCTGTACCTGTACACACCATCCAAACTCTGTTTGACTCAATGCCTAGGTGTATCAAGGCCGTTATTACGGCCAGAGGTGGTTGATCTGGGTACTGATTTCTCAGGATCTATGCAACCAAATTGTGTGAAAATGTAATGACATGTCAGTTCTACTATAATATATTTGTCCAATGAATACCCGTTTATCATCTGCATTTGTTCTTGGTGTAGCAATTTTAATGGCCAGTAGTGTACTTCTATTAAACTTAAAGGGGCAGTACATATTATTTGCACCTGTTTTGTGATATTTTTTTGTGTCATAATCTCAAACATGCATTGCATTCCATTACTCTTTATACATTTAATGACTCACTTAAAGAATTATCTTTATTTTGATGAAACTTGATGTTTGGCTGCATCATTCTCCAAATGGCTGTTTCGACTTTCTTATGCTCTGAGACTGTAATGTTTAAATTGAAAGATATTCAGTATCACATTTTGACATCCTTTTTTTAATGGAAATACAAGAAGAGTCTGTTTTCCACAATAACTTGAATCTTTGCTAGTCTGTGATATCAATCTGAAAATGGTTTCATTATATTTTTACCTACAATTTAAATGGTTTCATTACAGTTGTACCTACAATTTATTTCTATTGTATTGATTAAGATCGTGTACATGAGAGGACCAATAATGGAAGCTATATTTATTTACAAATATGGAAACAGAATAAATCTGTAGATCTGTCTCTTGTGTCAGTACTACCTGTAGGTTAAAGCACCCAAGGTCCCGGTGGGTTCACATATACTGTAATAACTTTCATAGATATGGATTAGCAGATTGTGACCATCCACATCAACTATGAAACCTCTCTTCCAGTTAAAAAATTGAGTTTGTTTTGCATTCTGTTAACAAGGGATTTGAGGAAAAAGTTACATCTTTTTTGCTATATTTTGATTTGGTATCAAGTTGTTGTCCACTTACAACAGGAAGTGCTGCAGGTTGTTTGTTTCTATTTATTTATTTTAAGGAAAGTGTTTTGCTAGTTCTTGGCCAGAAACTGTTCATATGTTTTTCAAGTGCTCTTGTTCTATTCTATAGGTTTGTCAATTTCTAGTTATGGATATGGATCATCATTTCAATGTTAAACTACATTTCATTGTCCCAGGTGTGTCTGAGGTAGGTTTGTGGTTATGGGATGGATTGTTTTGTAACTTATAATTTGGAGATTGTCAGTAGTGATGTCACACTTCATGTCACTATCCTAAGACTGGCATGTCGGTATCTGGGTTAGTCAGATCATATGTTGTGCAGTGCATTTCACTTCACTGAATTTTTCCTCTTTTCCCCTTATCAGTTATTTCATTGTTGTTCAGGAATGTCTTTTGGGCTGAGAAAGTTACAAAATTGGGAGTTTAAGGGTACGTGAAGTGGATATTGTTGAATTCATGAAGTGGCTTGCAGACTAAGTCTTTCATTAAACCGTCATTGAACCCTCCTTTGTATGGTCCCTTAGTGGTGTAAAAACATTAAGCTTGTAAGTCAATGCAGTCAAAAGAAGCAGCCATTTATGTTACATATGTTGATAGTTGCAAATTCGTACATCAAAACCTATACTGTACCTCCCGTTGACCAAAAATCTTGAAATTTGGCAAGAAGCAAGCTCTATTCGGTCCATATTTTCCTGTTATGGGCGTGATTTTTTTCAAGTATTTCGTGTGTGTTGGTGGATTCACATGTGGTGTTATGTGATATGGTGTGGTGAAGTTTACCTGGGAGTCTTAGGTTTCAATGGTCAGAAGCTACTTTGCTTTCATATTGGGCTTTTGATGGTGCCTATAGGCAGGTGCCATGCTATAGCAGGGCCTTACAAATGTTCTGTAGGTGTGTAGTACTGATTTTGGGTTTGCACTGCCAAATCTCAAGTGAGTCATATTTACTACGTTTATTCTTTGCTTTGCCTTGCTGATGATCACATCTTTGTGATGTTTCCAGGACAAGGTGTGGTCGAGAACTAGTCCTAGATATTTCATACTTTGTAGTGGCTCCACACTTTCCTGTCACAGTGTTACAGAAGGGTTGTTTATTTTGAGCCTTGTGCTCATGTAACATTTCAGTGGCTAACATTAGCAGTTGTCTTTTTGCAGGATTTAGTTTAATACACCACTTCTTCATCTGTTGCTCCAAGCTGGGAACGTACGTCACTGCTAAGTTTCTTGCATCTTCTACCTATGGTGCCATGAATCAGTAGGCAGTGTCATCTCTGTAAAGGGTAAAAAATTCATTCCACCTGCTGAGGCATGGGGTGTCTGCTTTGTATTGTGAACTGATTTTGATTCAGCTTAAGATTTTTATTTTCTGTGACCTATAAATAATTATAATACATTACCCTGAAATTTTCCTTGTGCTGAAATATAGATGATCGAGGCAGTCTGTAGATAATCTGTCAGTTTCCCCTTAACAAAGTTTGAAACGGTATTGGGGACTATTAACCTGACAAAAATAAGTGATTGGTTGTAGGACACATCCTGAGGCATCAAGGGATTTGTGAGGTATAAGGGTATGATACATACAGGGAGTTCAGCAGCTGTTTCACATCCCATGCTATCTGGATCCATCCTTCCAGCTCCAGCTTTTCTAAACTACATAGATGGGAGTAATCCTTCCAATACATCCTTCACTCATGTAATCATCCACGTCATGTCGGTTGCATACCCAGACTGTGCTCCTCCCACCCGTACCTCATGCTCTCATGTCCTGCACACCTGCTGCCTTCCTCCAAACTGCCAGCTACCAGCCTCCAATTCCTCCTCCTGCTTCCTACCTCTTTCCCTCTTTATTCACCCCACCTGGTACAACTCCCACCTCATTCCATAACTGCAATCCGGCATTGTGTTTCCATACAGCTCTCTCTCTGTTTGTGTGTGTGTGTGTGTGTGTGTGTGTGTGTGTGTGTGTTTTTTTTTTTTTTTTTTTTTTTCAAATTTCAAGACCATACTTACTTCACCCATTTATACGATAAAGTCTGTCTGTTGGTAGATACATTGTTGCTATAGGATTTGATGTAACATACATCTGACAATAAACAGTACCTGATGCTGTGAAATACATGTTGCCATTTTTGTACCTCGTTACATCTTTCCCTGAGGTCACTTACAACATAAATTTTCTGTCTCATTATACCTTCTAGAGGCCACTAACGTCAAGAGAATGAATTTTTGTTGTGTTGACCTCAACCAAGGAACACATTGTAGAAAGTGTGCAGAGAGCTGGAAGAAAATTTTTATATTTGCCACATCATGCTTTATGTTTGTACCTAAAGCCTGTAGATCTAAAAAGAACAACATGAAGAAGAAGAAACCTCTAAATCCCTCTTATTGAATGCAGGTGTCATTTAGATGAATTCACAACTTCTCTTGCACTCACTTACTGTAACCATCATTTTCCTTAAAGCACTAAAATTCTGTAATATTGAGCAAGTGATGCACAGACTTCTGTCATAAAAATGGAAAATGAGCTCAGATTAAACATTTCCAATTGTAATGGAAGTAACTGATTGCTAGGTAAACATAGTTTCCAAGTCACTCTTAACTGTTCTTACTTATTTTAACTGCAGATCTTTAAACTAGATTATCTTTCAAGGCAAATGGTTTCCTTAACTGAAGTAGAATAAATTATAAAAAGAAAATAATTTCTTTGTTATGTCAAATACTTAAATTTCTCAACAATGATTTCAGACACCATAAGTGTATCCCGGCCTACTGATAACTTTTTGTTTCTACCTTATAGGTACCAGGTGGGAGCTTTATTGCAAATTTTGTTATGGACAATAACTAAAATGTCACAATACTTTTCTTAAAATAGGGCCCACAGCCACTGTAAATATTCTAAATTATAAAATTCTGTTTCACTCTCTGTCATTGGTGGGATTAAAATATCCTTTTATTTTGTACGCATTACGAAGAAATTTTGGCAGTGTATTAATTTTCGTGTGATTGTGTAGTATAACATGCCAAAAGATTATTTCTGATAGGTGTAGAAACACCAATACGAGAAATGGTAAAGCTGCTAGAGATTATACACAAAACATTCGGGAGCATGATTATTTCTGGTATTGAGCTCCTGCATGTAACAAAGATTGTGATGTTCAGCACCTGTGCACCTGTAGTGCTGGTGTAACATACAATAGAAAGGCTCACCTTTATGAACTACGCTGCAATGTCCACATTACTCCAGTTTTGCCGTTGTGTGACTTGATGAGTGCTTCAACTGTAACACAAGTCTGTTCATTTGATGATATGTGTTGTACTAATTCAATCACTTAGAAGTAGATACATATCCAAAACAATGCAGCAGTCAATGTAAAATAAATTGGTATTTTAATCCAACCGAGGATAACCCATGTGCCAGAAGGTTTTCGTTCATAAAATGACACATGTACTTTTTTCACAAATGAGACAGTGCTTATATTCTCTGTTTTCAGTTATCTATTTTTGCTTGACAGATCTCCTGTGTACTACCACTTGCTTCATGCTGCCTTGATGTCCATTGTGTTTCCTTCAGACAAAAACCCCTCTTCTATGACTTTGTTGCTGTAATACATTAACACCTTCATCTCATCACGTCTAATCTCATTCGCTTGCTCAGTGGGTAGTTTCCTGCCTCTAGTGGGCTGCATCTTCATTTTGCCAGTACAGTCTTGTCATTACTCATTACCATAATTAATTTATATTGTGCCCCTCTTTCATTGGCTACACAATAATCTAATCATTTTCATCACTGTGCATCGTTGCTTTTGCTTGACAGACTATATACTATGTATCACTGACTTATTTTATTCTCATCCTTTAGTTATATATTTCTGTCCTACCAAAGAGAAAACAGCAGTTCTGGAAGCTAGATAATCAGATAGTGTTTCTGGTTCATATCAGGTTTGGTCTTGATTGTGAAGTATTTTATTTCTTGCGAATGCTTTTACTTCGGGTATTCAGCTTTGTGCATGGTATCACAGATACTGTACTCAAATCTTATTTGAAACCTACGGGGACTGTTCTCTTCTTGAACAAAATCATTTTCTTGCATGAGGGCAGTTCGTTTTTGTTAGTAGTTACTTAGATTTTCGACCTTTGGTATTATCAAGCAGCACAAAAACAAAAACAACAACAATGTATGTTTCCATTTGTCACCCTGTCATAATTAGTAGCATAGCAGAATGGAATAGATCAATATATGACAGTCACTCATATTATCATGAAATGGTGGACTCCATTAGTAAAGTAAATAACTGATCAGCTGCTGGAAGTTTATTTATTCCACCTTGATCAATACAATGTTTAGATACTGCTATGAGTATCTTATTGGGAAGTACATGATGTTACCTAAAAAATTACGACAATACGGTGTTCACCCAAACTACCATATGGCGTGCCACATGTTGCGAGTTGATGTCGTAACGAAATGCTTGAACTATATTACCTCTATCTTTTTATCAACATCTACATATATATGGATACTCTGCAAATCACAGTTAAGTACCTGACAGAGAGGATTCATTGAACTACCTTCACAATAATGCTCCATTATCTACTCTTTCTCTATTATCCACCTTTCAAATAGCATACGGCAAAAACAAACACATATATCTTTTTGTTTGAGCTCTGATTTCCTTTATTTTATTATGATTATCATTTCTCCATATGTAGGTCAGCGTCAACAAAATATTTTCACATTTGAAGGAGAAAGTTGCTGACTGAAATTTCATCATAAGGTCTCACTGCAACGAGATATTCCTTTGTTTTAATTATGTCCACCCCAAATCCTGTATCATGTTCATGACTCTCTCCCCTTCTTTGAACTTTCTCGATGTAGTCCATTAATATTATCTGGTAAGGATCCCACACCACACAACAGTACTCCAGAAGAGGATGGACAAGTGTATTGTAGGCAGTATCTTTAATAGTTCTGTTACATTTTCTAAGTGTTCTGCCAGTAAAACACGGTCTTTGGTTTGCCTTCTCCATAACATTTCCTATGTGTTCTTTCCAATTTCAATTGTTTGTAATTGTAATTCCTAGGTATTTAGTTGAATTTACAGCCTTTAGATTAGACTGATTCATCATGTACTCGAAGTTTAATGGATTCCTTTTAGCACTCATGTGGATGACCTCACACTTTTCATTATTTAGTGTTCATTACCAGTTTTCACACCATTAGGATCACTTTTCTAAATCATTTTGCAATTTGTTTTGATCTTCTGATGAGTTTACTAGACCATACATAACAGCATTATCTGCAAACAACCTAAGACGGCTACTCAGATTGTCTCCTACATCGATTGTATAGATAAGGAACAGCAGAGGGTCTATAACACTACCTTGGGGAATGCCAGACATCACTTCTGTGTTACTCGAAGACTTTCTATCGGTTACTACAAACTGTCACCTCTCGGACAGGAAACCACAAATTCAGTCACAAAACTGAGACGATGTTCCATAGGCAAAGAATTTCACTACAAGTTGCTTGTGTGGTACAGTGTCAAAAGCCTTTTGGAAATCTAGAAATACAGAATCGATTTGAAATCCCTTGTCAGTAGCACTCAACAGTTTGTGTGTGTAAAGAGCTAGTTGTGTTTCACAAGAATGATGTTTTCTGAATTTGTGTTGAATGTGTGTCTATAGAGCGTTCTCTTTGAGGTAATTCATAATGTTTGAACACAATATATGTTCCAAAATCCTGCTGAATATCAATGTTAATGATATGGGCCTGTAATTTAGTGGATTACTGCTACTATATTGGTGTGATCTGTGTAGCTTTCCAGTCTCTGGGTACCACCTTATGGCACAAGTTGAGGAATCTGGAGCCTACATGGTCGCAGAACCATTTGAGGCTCTGATTCAGAACCTCCACTCGAATCTGTACCAAAGGTCTGCAACTGGTCCTGTTGAATATGATGCAAATTGTTGAGCTTGGCAGTCTTAACCACTTCTGTTAGCCTCTTGAAACCAGAGAGAGAATCTCTTCTCATCCAAAGTGATGCACATCATTGGTGCCGACATGAGCCACCACCTGCAGTTGGCTGCACCATGTGCTCTTCATGCCATCTGGAAGGACCCTTTTCACGTCCGGAATGACCCCCACCTGGTATGCACATGGAGTGCACATTGGCTTTTTTCCCCTCCGTGGCAACCATGTCCCTATGGAGCCCCATAACGTGGCTAACACTGGATCTCCCCACTACCAATAATGCCACCCTTTTTGACTGCCCGTATCTTGCAGGCTGAGAGGTTCCCTCTGAAATAGGCCAAGTGACCACAGCTGGCTGACATGGTGTTGTAACATACAAATAATAATCTCTGTTCCACCAGTAGAAGACAATGTAACAGTAATGCTAATTTCGGTACCTGTATTTAGAGCAGACAACTGCAACATATATGTGAGTTTGCCCTTTGTAACAGCTCACACATCATTTTACATTAAACTAGGTCAGCATATAGATTATTCTCCTCTCTTTATAACCTACCAGTGAGCTGAACAGCAAACACAGTTCTTGACTGATAGATATAATCGTCTGAAATACTCCTATTACTTTATTACTAGCAGTTTAATACTTTTTTTTTAAATTTACACACATGTCAGATGACACAACTATGGCGATTACATTGTCATTTTTAGGGTTCCATCCCTCAGTTAATGAAAACAGAACCCTCATAGAACCGAGCGAGGTGGCGCAGTGGTTAGCACACTGGACTCGCATTCAGGAGGACGACGGTTCAATCCCGCGTCCGGCCATCCTGATTTAGGTTTTCCGTGATTTCCCTAAATCGCTCCAGGCAAATGCCGGGATGGTTCCTCTGAAAGGGCATGGCTGACTTCCTTCCCTAATCCGATGAGACCGATGACCTCGCTGTTTGGTCTCTTTCCCCAAAACCAACCAATCCTCATAGTATCACTTTGTTGTCTGTCTGTCTGTCAGGACCTTTTTTTCCTCAGGAACAATTGGAAGTATCAAGCTGAAATGTATGTCAAATACAAAGTTGTGTGATCCCTTAGTGGTGTAAAAAAGTTAAACCACTAAGTTAATGCAATAAAAATAATGGCAGTTTATGTCACCTATTTTGATACTCACAAACTCACTCATTGAAGCCTATAGTTGAGCTATCTATGTACATAATTAAGTTTGTATGGGACCCTCAGAGCGTGACTCCTACTTGCACTTGTCCGATTTTTGGTAAATTGAATAGATTTAAAGCTGTCATGTCTATAGCTGACTGAGCATTATATGATGTGCAAACATTGTGCCTTTTTGGTGACACTACTTACCTGGAAAGTCAAGACTTTGATATTAGTTCAGCTGTTGTTTTTGTTACTTTAGGATTTTACACAGTCAATGCTTAGATCCTCAGACTTTTGACTGTAAGTTTATTTAGTGAAGCACAGCTCACATGTGTAGATATATGTTGCAAATTTGATAAAGTAATTTATTTTTTCACATACGTGGTTTAGGTATTAAAGTATTTACACATGTGTTGTTTCATCCCTTAACAAACCTGGTTGAGAGTTTTCACCTGCAATTGCTTAGATTTTTGCACTTTTTATTAATGCCTTTCAGACGATTGTGTTCTTCTTCTTTATTGTTGTACAACAGTATAGAATGAATGTGAACCGTAGTAACATTTACAAAGTCAAGAAGTATAGCTGAAGATTGAAGCGTACATTGGTGAGCTATGAATAGCCAGAATGTACAAGCTGGCTTTAATGAAATACTAAAAACATGCATCCAATATGGACTGAGAAATAACCTTTGAAAGAGTCGTGATTAATATATTTGGTACATTTACAAACACTTAGCTGAAGATGTAACTTCACCACTTATTCATTAGTCCTGCACAGAAATTTCATTCTGCAGTGAAATGCAACTTAAAACTGTATGCCAGACAGAAATTGAACCTTTGGCTTAATCCTGATCCACCATAAAATTATAAGCAATTATAAATGCTTGTTTAAGAAAGACCAACTGAAACACCACTGAACACACATTTGGAAGGCACAGGGTGAAATAAATGACCTTTATGATATGATGTTTATGTCTGCATCCAACATTCTCCTTATTTTCCAGCTCACTATTCTGTTAAAGTAAAACAGGGTGGTGGATAAGTGCATGCCATTGATAGTGAATACTACCTGTGTCACAATTGTGTTATAAAGAAAGTAATTGTATTGTTTGTGCATAATTTATTAAACACACATATTGTGCATCACAGTTTTAACAGCCAGTGGAATAATTCTCATAGTGTAGTCAACACAAAATAAGAACACTGAGATAGTCAGTTAACGTTTCATTGCATGAAAACATTTGAGCACATTCTTGTATTTACATACTGCTTGAACACAAGCATAAACATTTCTGAATACAGATGATGCTACATCAGTATGACCAAGCACTTTGCAACTGCATTTTTTCAACTTCACAAACATTTTCTCATCCTGACTTCGATATCATGTAATGGATTGAGGCAAGTAGCATCAGCGAACTATCAGATCACTATCACCGTCTTTTTACATGAATAACACAAGTCTTAAGGGCATTTCTAATATAAATAGTAAGACTTGTTTGCCATGTAATATTAAGATAATGCATCTGATAACCTTTACCACCGAGCAATGCATTTCGGATTATACCTGAAACAATAAAAGATGAATTGCACCTAATCAATAGCAAGCTGTTTAAATGAACCTTCCATACCAAAAAGTTCATTCGCTAGTCGTGTCTTCCCTGGTCGTCTTGATTCATCTGCCCTCTTCTTTTCTTCTTCAAGAATCCAGTCACGATAACTTTCAAGTTTTTTCTGCCAGGCCACTGTTTACAAACAGAAATGAAAACAACTTGTTAAAATTCATTAAATATGTGTTCCGCCAGCAGATAGTACATGAAATGAAGAGTAAAATGAAACTGTATGTAATAATATTTCACTGTGTGGAATAGGCTGTAGTAAAGTTATTTCCCAGCTTTCTGATAAGTAGTCACAAACATATTGATTAATGATGTTTTAAATATTGTGATTTATCTGCATTTCACTATGGTAATATTTCTGGTATAGATTTGTTAATTATTATTGATATATTCCAGTTTTCACTAAGTTCCCTTCTTCTGTAAAGACATACAATGTATTCTAAGTCTTAATGATTGAATATAAAAATGTAATGATTGACAACTCACAGTTAAGTTCACTCCTACTGCCTGCTGATCCTCCATATTCTTCCGGAAGAATGTCTGTAGAGAAAAATTTTGCCAGACCTTCGCTCCCTCCAGTGTGGACATAGACCTGAAAATGTGATAATGTTAACTGTCAAAGCAATGATGCCAATATTAACATACATGACTACGTATAACACTGTTTACTTATTTGTGTGACACATCGTGACAGATTAAAACTGTGTGCTGGACAGAGACTCGAACTAAGGAATTTTGCTTTTGCGAGCAAGTGCTCTACTGGCATAAGTAAAGCTGTAAGGACAGGTCATGAGTTGTACTTGGGTTGCTCAGTCATTAGAACATCTGCCTGTGAAAGGTTAAGGTCCTGAATTCGAGTCTCAGTCGAGCACAAAGTTTTAATCTGCCAGGAAGTTTCATATCAGCACACACTCTGCCGCAGAGTGGAAACTTGATCCTACTCACTCATGTATGTGCTCATTATCATGGACTGATATTAGATAAAAATATTATGAAACCAAGTAACAGACTACAAGTATTTCAAGTCTCATACATACCCTTTTTGCAAGTTTCTCTTTCATATAAGGCTTGAAAATTGCAAGTATTTTGTCTGCAAATGAAGGCGCATAGAGAAGATGAATTTGCTTAATACGGGTGGGAAGGGCATTCTGGAACAGAGACAAAAAGTAAATCTGTTTGATCTGTTAACCATAGAACAAAAAATGGTTCAAATGGCTCTGAGCACTATGGGACTTAACATCTGTGGTCATCAGTCCCCTAGAACTTAGAACTACTTAAACCTAACTAACCTAAGGACATCACACACATCCATGCCCGAGGCAGGATTCGAACCTGCAACCGTAGCAGTCGCGCGGTTCCGGACTGAGCGCCTAGAACCGCTAGACCACTGCAGCCGCTAACCATAGAACATAATACCAACATTTCCCTTGAAGTAATTAGTATAAAGAAATATATTTTGGTTTCAATTTATAACTATAAGCTAACATTTATGAATTATGTTACTCTTTGTTGTTATGTTAATTGTTATTTGGGACTGTTGCTTCAAAAAAATGACTGTCAGATTATTCCCCTACAGTTTGCGTGTTGTTTTTGGTTAATTTTGCCATAAAGCAGTTTTTTAAAATTTAGCTGTTGTGTGATCTTCAGTGATTTGATGTCATTGTCAGAGATATGACACTGTTGTCGTAGATAAAATAGTAAACTGTCCACAAAAGAAAAGTTAAATAGCAACTAAGAGTGAAATATTTTCTGTTATGAGCTATAAAATTGCCATAAGATGGATATATGCTTTCTCTGAAATTATCTACACTGAAGTGCCAAAAAAATTGGTATAGGCATGCATATTAAAATACAGAGATATGTAAATAGACATTATATGACACTGCAGTTGGCAACGCCTATATGAGAAACAAGTGTCTGGTGCAGTTGTTAGATCAGTTACTGCTGCTACAATGGCAGGTTATCAAGATTTACGTGAGTTTGTATGTGTTGTTATAGTCGGTGCACAAGCGATGGCACACAGCATCTCTGAGGTAGCGATGAAGTGGGGATTTTCCCATACAACCATTTCACGAGTGTACTGCGAATACCAGGAATCCTGTGAAACATCAAATCTCTGACATTGCTGCGGCCAGTAAAAGATCTTGCAAGAATGGGACCAACGACGACTGAAGAGAATCGTTCGACATGACAGAAGTGCAAATCTTCCGCAAATTGCTGCAGATTTAAGTGCTGGGTTGCCAACAAGTGTCACTGTGTGAACCATTAATGAAACATCAGCAACATGGGCTTTCTGAGTCAAAGGCCCACTTGTGTACACTTCATGACTGCACGACCCACAGCTTTATGCCTCACCTGGGTCCGTCAACACTGACATTGGACTTTTGATGACTGGAAACATGTTGCCTGGTCAGACGAGTCTCATTTCAAATTGTATCGAGCGGATGGACATGTACGGGTACGGAGACAACCTCATGAATCCATGGACCCTGCATGTCAGCAGGGGTCTGTTCAAGCTGGTGGAGGATCTGTAATGATTTGGGGCGTGTGCAGCTTGAGTGATATGGGACCCCCGATATGTCTAGATACAACTCTGACAGGTGACATGTACATGAGCATCCTGTCTGATCACCTGCAAACATTCATGTCCATTGTGGATTCCGACGGACTTGGGCAATTCCAGCAGGACAATGTGACACCCCAAATGTCCAGAATTGCTACAGAGGGGCTCCAGGAACACTCTTCTGAGTTTAAACACTTCCACTGGCCACCAAACTCCTTAGACATGAACATTATTGAGCATATCTGGGATGTCTTGCAACATGCTGTTCAGAAGAGATCTCCACTTGCTCATGCTCTTACAGATTTATGAACAGCTCTGTAGCTTTCATGGTATCAGTTCCCTCCAGCAGTACTTCAGACATTAGTCAAATCCATGTGACATTGTGTTTTGTCACTTCTGCAAGCTCGTGGGTGCCCTGTACATGATATTAGGCAGGTGCACCAGTTTCTTTGGCTCTTCAGTGTATAACCTATTACGTGACATACACAAGTATGTAATTGCAGAAGTAATTAAAATTGTAAATTATTCTGGGAACTAAGTCCCTAACCTGCTTTTGTAAGTGTTTCAAATTACATTTCTGTTTCCTCACTGGATTTAGTGCAAAGAGTAAGAGGTACCGATATAAAAGTCCTGATCATTAGGTTTTGTGCTGATATCTTCAGTTAGTTTTTTTGATTTCCTACAATTTTCTCTGATGTACAATATTGTAATTTTTATTTTATTTATCTACCTGACAGTGTCCATCATTTTTTAACATTAAGTTTTGTGTCCCCTTGTTTCATTTTGGCATTGATGGATTTCATACACTTTCTCTTCCTTAAACACCATCCTTTGCACACTTGGTATTGTAATGTGTGTCTTGCATGATTTTGTGTAGTCGCCAAAGCTCTCACTGAGCGCATGAGCTCCCTTTCAATTCTGGCTTATTTTTCTGAACTCACCAATAACTAACTTTATTTCTCATCCTTTTGTACAAAGGTGTCCCATTAATCATAAGTGTCAGAAGGATATTGGCTATGGCTGTTAGTAATCACTTGATTGATTCATACTTTGAGGTCCATTCTGTGCACCTCCTGTGATGTTTTTATTTTGTTACATTGATACACATTGTGCAGTTATGTAAACTTAGCCTCAAATTTATCACCAGAATATTTTGGTTTTATGTAATTGTGTTGTTAATGTTGAATTGAAAAATTTGAATAGTGAACTGTCATAAAATTCTTTGTTGTGGGTGGTGGCTTGTCAGTAGAAATTCTTTCATTTGGTAAGTTTTACAAGAAGTCTCCTCTTCCAATTTCACCTGTTAGAAACAGTGAGGTGAATTAAGGAGTGGCAAGAGCAAACTAAGTGATCTGAAATACTTATAATTGGAACATCTACCCTTTTCACCAGATTCGACACACACTGATGTATGACCACAGCCAAACAATGTTGTGGCTGGGAACTATTTTGATTCCAGCAAAGAGATTATGGCAGCCATATAATTTGGAGACATTCAAAAACCACATGGGAAAAAATGTTGGCTGCAATGCATTAACCTAAAGGGTGACTGTATTAAATCTGAAAATGCATTTTTTAATTTAAAAAATGCAATTGTTCACAAGCAGGTTTTCAACTTTTCACTTTGATCTTATTTGTAATTCGTACCTGGCCACAGACGAGGAGTTTCTTGGCGAGTGGCAGTGTAAATTTTACGAGATGCTGCAGCGTGAATCCACGTAGATCAAAGAGCAGCACTTCACCAAGGCAAGGCTCCTCCTGTAGGCGCACATCTGCTACCAGGAACATGCGCTTCATGTAGTCCCGAGGACTGAAGACTGATGGGTCCGTGTCTGCCAAAGCTGATAGGCTGACCCTGTAACCCTCTGGAGTATAGCCAGGAACTGGGAAATAGTACCTGCAACATATTTCCTAATCAGTCCTGTCTTTTGATGGCACTGCAGTGTCTGCTATAACTGTTTCTACATCACATTTGAATAGCTTATTTATAAAAGGGGTAACTCATATTTGATAAATCATTCAGGAGTAAGAAAAAAGGATTCCACAACCTTGTTTAACAATTTAAAGGCGAATTTCTTTCTGTTGTGTGAATGAGTACATTTGTTGGAATGTGTAAGGTTAATATTACCTAATTTTAAAAGTATTTGTAGCTGCTGTGGTGATTTTTATCACGTGAAGCTACTCCTTACAGCAATAGATGAGGAAGCAAATATATTTTAAGGCACTTATTTAAATAACATAAGTAAAAACTTATATTTAATGAATGACAGTATTTTGAGTGGAATAAATCTTGTGTAAAGTGTATGTGTGTGTCAGGAGTGTGCAAACACAGAAAAATTACCATACATAGTCTTGATATGAAGTACATTTAAATGATAACCAAATAACTTACAGTTCCTCAATGCTTTTGAACCAAAACCATTGAATGTTTTTAATATTATCCTTATAACTCTTAAGTGTTTACAAAACTGCCCTAAGTACATGCAAAAATGAATACAAAACATGTTACAAATGATTACTGGCCACATGTTCACAGAAGTACATTAAGTTTAGTAGTCACTTTCCAGTCACTGTCATCCACTTCTGTTATAGGCTACATCTCCAGCTCTTCTTCTAAACTTTATACTATCAATCTGTAATATCAGTATCATCTTTCTGCTTCTTGTTTATGGGAACTTTCCAATCATATGCTTCTGTTTGAGGAAGTTCAATATTCTAAGTGGCAAAATATATCCTGGCTTTCACATTGTAAAAGTATGGACATACAGCTTATAAGCTACTTCTCTTTCCTTTTTTGGTGTGTACTATGAAGTACAGAAGTTAATAGGGAGCAAATGATACTTTCTCCTGTTTTCTAGCGCCTTTTCCCATTGTTTTACTGAAGATAATGACATGTTTGTATAAAAGCATCCAACATATTATAAAATTTCTCTGTTTCTCTTCATTTTGCTGCATGAACATTAAAGTGACCAAGGCAGCTAGATTCGGTGAAAAGTGGCATATACTGACCTGGAATAAGTACTTGGTCACACGTACGTAACTTCCTTTTCAAGACATTTAATAGTCGTGGTCGTATGGTACACGAGCGTGCTCTTCAGTGGGTAAACAGTGGTAGATTTTATCAAATTGGCCACTATCTGTTAAGAACAGTAGCATTATTATAAGCATTTGGCTACTTCATGCATTGTGAACAAGTGGAGTTCTCTTTTGGGGATGACGTACTCAGTGTAATGGTATAGAAAGGTGCACACTTCTGTAGGCCCTTTCTTACTTTGGTCCTCATTATGTCAGTAAAACCTACCTTCATGTGTTTTCAGGTTGTGTGTATCAAAAACTCATAGCAGGCTAAAAATTATTTGGAACTTCAAATTCTGAGCTGCCTATCTTAATATTATAAGTGAAATAGTTAAAGTTTTCATCAAAATCTCGCTATTAGGAAAACTGCAGATTTAAATTTGCTTTCTGCAAGCAGCAAGACAATGATGGCCTCTTTCCAATCAATGCATCTATGTCTTAAGAAACTGAAAATAACAAAACCTGTATTTTCATTTTTGAGGGGGTTGTCTCCTTTTAGTAATACGTGATTCATTTGCCTGTGCTGGTAGTTTGTTCAAAGTGCAGTTGTTGTAGTCATGTGTGTTGCTACCTTCAGAATTATTGGTAATTGTTATTTGTATACCTAATTTTGCTAGTAAGCATGCACGGAACTCACTAATTGATCCCACTAAGTAACTTATACTCATATTTTGGAAAAACAAGATACTCTTATGCCTACCACTGCGGTTGAATTTCGTGTGGCCCCTCCAAATGAATTGGGGCAAATTCAGTAAGATTCCTTTGACAAGGAAATTATCAGTTTCTTCAGTGCATATGACCAACTGGGAAATAATTTCCTCTTTATAAATGGATTTTAATTCCATGAGTGTTACAACCATACCATACTTTTTACAGCTATTGTAAATTCTGACCTGGCTGTGTCAGCATGATTATGGCAGTTGACTGGTCACTTTTTAGAATATGGCGAACAGCCATGCCTCCTTTTTTAGTATTATTAGGATACATCCTCAGCTGCCAGTAATACAACTGTCCAAAAGATGCCAGAGCTTTTGAAGAATACCATACAGAGTTTCACTGACAAATTAATCACACACAAAGCCTGATTTCCAAGAGAGTTATGCCTGCAATGACAGCATCTAACAAGAGTTAATAATAGATAATGTGCGATGGTAACATAAACAGGGCTCAACAATTCAGTGCTGCAATAGTAAGTTACAGTGAGCCTCGTGATCCAAATAAATACGGTTTAGGGAACATCATACATGTTATGTAAAATACTTGGATAAAAAAAAAAAGTTTTTCTTAGTTAATTGTAGAGTAATTACTTACCTAGCTAATTTACATACTTGTAACAGAGTGTGAAACACATAGTCAATGGCAGCGAGCATTTAATGACCACATGGAAAGAGTACCATTTCACAGACTGACACTGATTAACACCCAATGAAGCCACATTCCAGAATTGGTCATACAAGTGTTTTGTAAGCCATATGTTTACAGACTAACTGCAATCTGCAAGTTATCACACCAATGAATTGTTCCATTTTGTATCCCAGTACATTATTTCCAAATATTTTTAGCACATCAGCTATTCCAGCTGTATCTTCTTAATTGTGTAGTAAAAACCTATTACAATTTTACATTTAATGAAATGAACTACTTTATCTTTCTCTTCAGTAAGGGAGATTTTCCAATCTTTGCAACAGGGTGTTTTTTTTTTTTTTGTCGAGATATAATTGGATACGAGTACCATTTTAATCTGATAACTCTTTTGCATGGGCTGCTCAATTGGGAAAAGATTACAGCTGGTACTCATTAATATACAGATTATTCTAGGAGGCGATGACAGGAAGTTAAGGTGTGACAGTAGAGATTATGCTGAAGGAGAACATGCAAGCATATATTTGATTCGCAGTGGCTTTTGAGCTAAGGAAACTGCGGGAAACATTAATGGGATGGGAGCAGTGCAGGAGTTACAAATTTTGTTTTAACATAATTTTCTCTTTGCAGCTCATATTCAGAACTGCAACTGTGAGTCACATGTAATTTGCAGCTCATGTAAGCAGTGGGTGTTGCCAATAGAGTTGAAGTGTGCATTTTTCTGTAAAATACACACAACTGTTTAAAACGTTTACAGATGTGCTCCTTGGGTTGCACATTTTGCATGTAGGCTTCAGTTTTTAGCCAACCTGTAAGCAATCACCTGTAGAGAATTGGTTGGATGACCTTGATCAATGGTCTTGCACAACAATCTGTATGAACTATCCAGAATTCATGATAGATATCACTGAGTAAAGCTTTTGTCAATACAAACAATGAAACTTAATTAGTGGCATTTTTTAATATTTTTAATGGGAATTATCATAAAACTCAAGTAATAACATCTTCAGTGTTACATTGCTGACAGTTATAAGTAACTGCATTTCGCAAGCCATTGAGATAGTGTGTGTGGTTATATGTAGTTCTCCTTCAGAATGGTTAATAGTGCCACATATTTCATATATTAGTTTCTTCCTGTAAAATTTTCTATAATATGAGCGTTATTTGTCCTATCAGACTTACCTGGAATATGCCAGATAGTGTGTTGCTTTCTGCCTGTGAACAGGTCAGTCCAGCAGCAAACCTGGCTGGCCATACCTTGTGGATGCACCCTCCTTACTAACTTTTGCCAATTGTGATTCTGCATGACCGTTGTTTGTAGAGTACTGGTATGTTGTAATTGCTATGGAGAAAGTTGCTTTAGTTCAAGGAAGGAAGATAGTGGTCAGTTCATTATGTGTGAATTATGTGCTCTAGAATCTTGATGCAGACAGAGGTGATTTAATCGGTAAGGGAGTAATCATTGCCTAAGAGTATGCACTTAAAAGTTTTTCTGTATGGGCTGAAAATGGAGGCAACTGACATTGGCTGGTCAGTGTAGTAGTGTGTAGTGTCATAAAAACTAGACATATGCTGTTGCTCCTCTATTCTTTCTTGTTATTCGGGTAAGAAAGCATTATTTTTAGTTTCAGGGATAATATATACACCTCTTAATTTAAATGATTTTACTCAAACTGTCGCTGCAGTTTCATTTATTGTACACTCCTGGAAATTGAAATAAGAACACCGTGAATTCATTGTCCCAGGAAGGGGAAACTTTATTGACACATTCCTGGGGTCAGATACATCACATGATCACACTGACAGAACCACAGGCACATAGACACAGGCAACAGAGCATGCACAATGTCGGCACTAGTACAGTGTATATCCACCTTTCGCAGCAATGCAGGCTGCTATTCTCCCATGGAGACGATCTTAGAGATGCTGGATGTAGTCCTGTGGAACGGCTTGCCATGCCATTTCCACCTGGCGCCTCAGTTGGACCAGCGTTCGTGCTGGACGTGCAGACCGCGTGAGACGACGCTTCATCCAGTCCCAAACATGCTCAATGGGGGACAGATCCGGAGATCTTGCTGGCCAGGGTAGTTGACTTACACCTTGTAGAGCACGTTGGGTGGCACGGGATACATGCAGACGTGCATTGTCCTGTTGGAACAGCAAGTTCCCTTGCCGGTCTAGGAATGGTAGAACGATGGGTTCGATGACGGTTTGGATGTACCGTGCACTATTCAGTGTCCCCTCGACGATCACCAGTGGTGTACGGCCAGTGTAGGAGATCGCTCCCCACACCATGATGCCGGGTGTTGGCCCTGTGTGCCTCAGTCGTATGCAGTCCCGATTGTGGCGCTCACCTGCACGGCGCCAAACACGCATACGACCATCATTGGCACCAAGGCAGAAGCGACTCTCATCGCTGAAGACGACACGTCTCCATTCGTCCCTCCATTCACGCCTGTCGCGACACCACTGAAGGCGGGCTGCACGATGTTGGGGCGTGAGCGGAAGACGGCCTAACGGTGTGCGGAACCGTAGCCCAGCTTCATGGAGACGGTTGCGAATGGTCCTCGCCGATACCCCAGGAGCAACAGTGTCCCTAATTTGCTGGGAAGTGGCGGTGCGGTCCCCTACGGCACTGCGTAGGATCCTACGGTCTTGGCGTGCATCCGTGCGTCGCTGCGGTCCGGTCCCAGGTCGACGGGCACGTGCACCTTCCGCCGACCACTGGCGACAACATCGATGTACTGTGGAGACGTCACGCCCCACGTGTTGAGCAATTCGGCGGTACGTCCACCCGGCCTCCCGCATGCCCACTATACGCCCTCGCTCAAAGTCCGTCAACTGCACATACGGTTCACGTCCACGCTGTCGCGGCATGCTACCAATGTTAAAGACTGCGATGGAGCTCCGTATGCCACGGCAAACTGGCTGACACTGACGGCGGCGGTGCACAAATGCTGCGCAGCTAGCGCCATTCGACGGCCAACACCGCGGTTCCTGGTGTGTCCGCTGTGCCGTGCGTGTGATCATTGCTTGTACAGCCCTCTCGCAGTGTCCGGAGCAAGTATGGTGGGTCTGACACACCGGTGTCAATGTGTTCTTTTTTCCATTTCCAGGAGTGTATTAGTGATGAAGTCTACACAGTATTGGTCCCTTGTGCTCCTGATAGCAGTTGCCCATCTGTTATGTAGTGGGATCTAACAATACGTTTGTCAGGTAGTGAACTTTTGGCCAAGAGGACAACAGTGGCAGTTTATTCAGAAGTGCCTCCTGCCAGACAGCAACAGTAGGGAAGACAGTAAAAGTATTTGAAGTAACAGTAATGCCTGAATGAATGTGTATTCCTATCTGCCTGTCCGCAGTTAACTTTTTTGTGCCTTCACTCTTATGTGTTTATTATGAATAATAATGCACTTATTTTTACAATGATCAATACCTGGGACTTCCCAAATGACAAATTGGTTTCTAAATATGTAGATTACAACAAAACATTAAGCAGATATCCGCATTTTTTGCTTAACTGCGCACCACTAACTGAACTTCCCTTATGTAACTGTGTGAGTAGCAATCTTTTCCTGTGGCTGTGTGCCTATATTAAAAGTGATATTTTAGGTGAACGACTTTGGTGTCGAAGTGACGCCGCATCTGAAAGAAGGAGTAAATTAGCGGTTGGGAGTTTGACAGTAACTGTTGGCAGAGGAACCCGTTTTTTTCGAGCTAGCGTGACCGGGCGGGCTAAGTGCCGTTGTCCGCGCGGTGCCGGGTGTCGGGCGCTCGGTAATTACTTCGGCTGAGCGCCGCCGGTTCCTCGTCGCGACGTAACGGGTTCGCGGCACACTTCCGCCCCGCCGACCTGCTGTCTCTTGTTTCGTGCCGACGCTGCTCTCGCCGAGGCTTTCCAGCCAGCTGACTGCTGGCCGTAGGGCGCAGTGCAGGAGAGAGAAGGCTTTTCCTCGCTTGGTATTGCTTAGCCTCCGTCGTGGCGCTAATTCGATGTTTATTTCTTTGTTTTTTGTGGTCCCTCTCATGTGCAGTATAGTTCTAGCTTTCCCAGTGCTAAAGATATTAGACTGTAAAGATTGGCACGTGACCTGACTTTCAAAGAGCGCAGGTGTTCTAACGTTTCTAGCGCGGGGAAAACGTTACACAGACATCGGTGTATGATGAGTCCGATCGTGAGCGCTCGTGACTCATCGACGTATAAATTGACAAAACACTTGGCCGCTCTGCATCAGCTGCACTGGGGAAGATCGACTGTTACATAAAAGACTCGGGACATTTCATTCATACGCTGAAGAAACTAAAACTTCGGAACGACATCCAGTTCAGCTTTGATGATGTTTATTTCTTTACCGAAGTTCCATTCATTGAATCTCCGAGGCACATTGGTTCTATCTTCCCGCGCAACGTCACCAGACTTTCATGCACAAACTACTTTATGTGGAACTGTGATTTCTATGTACAGTTGGAAACGTGTCGCCATGGGTAGTCAACTTAGTCCGTTGGCTGCCAATGTCTTTATGTAGCATTTTGAAAGATAGGCGCTGTATTTAGCAGCCTTAAATGTAAGGTGTGGGACGGGTACGTCGAATCATTGTTCGGTGATGTCCTAAGACATCTGAACAGTCTCCGTACCAACATTAAATTTGTTTTGGAGATGTAAAAGGGGGCTAGTTACGAGAAATGTTGAGAACCTGGGCAGCATCGTGAATCAAAAACCTACGCACATGTACGCACAAACTTTCAAACCATTACCCGAGCCAGTAAAGAGGAATAATTAATAACGCTCGTAACGCACGCAAAACAATATATAGGCCACAGCACGTCGGATGCGAGGTGCAACACCTGGGCTGCAGCAATGGGTACTTCGAAAATTGCATAAGAAGAGTCATGAAACCTAACATCCATCAAAGTGACACTCTGGTTCAAATGGCTCTGAGCACTATGGGACTTAACGTCTGAGGTCATCATTCCCCTAGAACTTAGAAGTACTTAAACCTAACTAACTTAAGGACATCACACACACCCATGCTCGAGGCAGGATTCGAACCTGCGACCGGAGCGGTCGCGCGGTTCCAGACTGAATCGCCTAGAACCGCTCGGCCACACAGGCCGCCCAGACACTCCGGAAGAAGAAAAGTCGGATAGGGATTTCTGCAATAAATCTTTAGGCAGACGGACAAAATCGGCCGTACATTGCGCAAACACGACGTCAATGCTACAAACCGACTAAGAAGATCAAAAAGGGTCTTACACTGAAAAGCCAAAAAAACTGTTACACCTGCCTAATATAGTGTAGGGCCCCTGCGAGCACGCAGAGGTGCCGTAACACGACGTGGCATGGACTCGACTAAAGTCTGAAGTAGTGCTGGAAGAAATTAAAAGCATGAATCCTGCAGGACTGTCGATAAATCCGTAAGAGTACCAGGGAGTGGAGATCTCGTCTGAATAGCACGTTGCAAGGCATCCCAGATATGCTCAGTAATGTTCATAACTGGGGGTTTGGTGGCCAGCGGAAATGTTTAAACTCAGAAGAGTGTTCTTGGAGCTACTCCGTAGCAATTCGGGACGTTTGGGGTGTCGCATTGTCCTGCTGGAATTGCCCAAGTCCGTCGGAATGCACAATAGACATGAATGGATGCATGCGATCAGACAAGATGGTTACGTACATGACACATGTCAGAGTCTTATATAGACGTATCAGGGGTCCCATATCACACCAACTGCACACGCCCCACACCATTACAGAGCCTCCACCAGCTTGAACAGTCTCCTACTGACATGCAGGGTTCATGGGTTCATGAGGTTGTCTCTATACGCGTACACGTCCATCCGCCGATACTCGTCCGGCGATGTAACATGTTTCCAATAATCAACAGTCCATTGTCGGTGTTGGCGGGTCCAGGCGACGCTAAAGCTTTGTCTCGTACAGTCATCAAGGGGTACATGAGTGGACCTTCGGCTCCGAAAGCCCATATCAATATGTTTCGTTGAATGGTTCGCACGCTGACACTTGTTGATGGCCCATCATTGAAATCTGCAGCAATTTGCGGAGGGGTTGCATTTCACGTTAAACGATTCTCTTCAGTCTCGTTGGTCCCGTTCGTGTAGGATCTTTTTCCAGCCGCATCGATGTCGGAGATTTGATGTTTTACTGGATTCCTGATGATCACGTTACACTCGTGAAATGGTCGTACGGGAAAATCCCCACTTCATCGCTAACTCGGAGATGCTGTCCCCCATTGCTCGTGCGCCGACTATAACACCACGTTCAAACTCACTGAAGGGGCGGTGGAACGCCCTATCGTGACAATGTTAAATTGAGCGACGGCTTCCCAGTATTTGAGGAACCACTGTAGCCATTGACATGAAACTTTTACAAGACATTAAACTGTATGTTCTAAGTGTACGTAACTACAATAATTGCATTTCAGCCACTGCTTTCGGAAATACAATTTTTTAACTACACGGTTAAAATTTTGTGTACTTTTTGTACGTTATTCTAAATAATTTCAATTATACTTAACATTATGTTCTTCTTTTTGTTCAGTAGACTCAGGATATGTATGTTATTACTTCATGAAAATTTGAATACTGTACTCGAAGTGGTTTCTGAGATTTAGGGGAAAATACAACATAAAATATAAATTTTCAGTAACGGCTTCTAAAGCTGCAAAAGACTGTAACTTACTCAATATATGCTTAATTTTAAAAGCACCCTGCACCATGCTGTGTATCATTCTCTAGATCTTTTTCCAAGTTTTTTTCTTCTTTTCGTCATTTCTTCTTTCTGGACTCCTTAGTGGCCAACTGTGCTGCATACTCTGCTATGTCAATGCGAACCTTGTCCATCCATTCACGTTCTCTGATACAGTTTGCTCCAGCATTAATTCCCATATGCTGTAGCACTCACCCTACCAATGCTGCCATCATTAAAAGCAGTAACAGCATCACTAATCTCCCACTTTAAAGTTTTCAATCCAATAAAAACATTTTTTGGAAAGCGAGTCCATACAAGATTATTGAACGACTCATTGGGATTTTGAGTCTGACCATGCAGACACTTCTTCAGTAACTCAGTATTTGCCAGGTCTGTGTAAATAGGTTTTATGATATCCATGACTGCTGCTAGGATGGAATGTTCATGGCTGTATGAACTGTTTTGAGTACCGAGCATTGCAGTAATTGCACTGTCTATCAGGAGTGCAAAGGTGGTGTACTGGTTTTTCCTCAGTTGACAGTCTGTGGAAGAAGGTAGCCCATACTGCCTGCTTCATTTTCAACAAATCCTCAGTATTATTTCTAATGGCCATCCCATAATAATGCTGTAGTTCATCAGTCAATTTGCCTGTCAGCCTGCATCTTATGGTTTTACCATCAGAAAGTTTCTTGTCTCTCAAACCTTGTTTCAACTTCCTCAGCCCCCTCTTATGGGCATGACCAACACTGTTAACCTTTATAACACAGCAATACACAGCTTTCTATATAAAAAATTACCGATTTTATTAGATCTTGAAGTAATGCACGTAAAAATTTTAACATTTTCTACTGGTGTAGATTATATTTAAAAAATAAAATAATAAAATAAAATACTTCCCATGTGAGTTTATAAGTGATATGTATATGTATATATAGACTACATCAAATTTTATAATGAGATAAAAATCCGAAAATGTGAAAAAAAATTTCCCGTTCTAACTCCCCTTAAATCTTGATAACATGCCATTGTAGCAGCAGTGACTGATGTAACAACTGTGCAAGACCCTTGTTGTCTTAAATGGGCGTTGCCGACCGCAGCACCATATTTTACCTGTTTACATATATCTGTATTTGAAAATGCAAACCAGTTCCTTTGCGTTTCATTGTAGACAAATAAAAGAAAAAAAGAACTCGCTCGCAGTATTGGGAATATTCCATATACGAGAAGGCCTGCATGTGAAAATTCTATGTTGACATGATCAGGCGCCTCATCGATATTGGATTCACTTAACACGAACGGTTTTGCAATTTGGGCAGCTGGAGAAATTGTCCGTGGCGGAACACACGCTCTGTGAGACCGATCAGACAATAAAATTCGGCCGGCCGCGGTGGTCTCGCGGTTAAGGCGCTCAGTCCAGAACCGCACGACTGCAACGGTCGCAGGTTCGAATCCTGCCTCGGGCATGGATGTGTGTGATGTCCTTAGGGTTAGTTAGGTTTCAGTAGTTCTAAGTTCTAGGGGACTGATGACCACAGATGTTAAGTCCAATAGTGCTCAGAGCCATTTTTTTTAATAAAATTCGGCGACACGTAAATCCTCGCGTGGAGAAGAGCTAACGCACCCGTGTGTTCAGAAAAGCCATAGAAATTCACAAACATAACATTGGTTTTAACAAGGAAAAAGAAAGCCTCAAGGTAAACGGATCCTGGATTCCCATACTGCAGCGAACAACCTTTGTTTGCAGCGCCACCAGTTGTGGCCGTGCGGTTCTAGGCGCTTCAGTCCGGAACCGCACTGCTGCTACGTCGCAGATTCGAATCCTCCCTCGGGCATGGATGTGTGTGATGTCCTTAGGTTAGTTAGGTTTAAGTAGTTATAAGTCTAGGGGACTGATGACCTCAGATGTTGAGTCCCATAGTGCTCAGAGCCATTTGAACCATTTGACCTTTGCAGCCAACTAGGGGAGAACCGTAGCGATAGTGACCGGGGAAAGGCCCTCAGAAGTGGGAGCGATACATACATATAATCTCCTTCTGTGAACTCATCTCCAGTCCACCACCAGCAGTAGAGGGTGAACTGACAGTGGCAGCAAGTCGTGCTGGCGAAACGCCAGAAAAATCGTTAAATAAGTATCGGCCGAAGATCTCGAAACCAAATCCAATAGTTTATACGTGTCGATAGATAAAGCGCCATAGCCTACACAATAAGACAAGGCAGGATTCGGTATTGTAAAATTCTGCATTCATACCTGAAGCTGCAAAGATCAAGCGGTGACACTCGATGCAAAGGAACTGGTTTTTATCTTCTTAGTGGAAAAGGAAACCTCCATCACCAGTACTTTGCCGACAAGGAGACGGGAGATGGCCTCGTGGAGTTCTTGATCACCAGACTGCACACATGCCTTCAGTCTTGTCACATACACTTTTGCAGTGTCTTATGGAATTATGGCATGTGACACAGCTAATGGTGATTCGTTCGTCGGATGAGACACTGCTTTTTCTTTTTCATTGTTATCGGCGGAAGCTGGCCAAAAAAGACATTAATTACCTAATTTATAATTATTGTATTCTAAAAAATCGATGTGAAGCCATTGGCCAGTTCGAGGGCGTAGCGAAATAGCCCTCGACACGGGCGAAGAGGGAGCGGGGAGCGCATAAACTGACCAGAGAAAAAAAAGAATAAAGAAACACGATTTAAGAATTAACCGGGAGCGGTACGTGAGTTGCCCCACACCTCGTGTTCCAGTCTTCTGCCTACGAGAAGAAACCACTCCCTCCGACTTTAAACGTACGATGATGACACAGTGTCTTTTCGTCCGAGTAGCATCACAAAGAAACGACAACTACCGAACAGGCGTCTATAGCTAACATGAGGTGTGTGACAACAATGTGTTTGGTTCACACAGCTGACGCCTGCACAGCGCGGTCACGTTCAACAATGGAGTTCTCGAAACTTCCTGGCAGTTCTGCTATTCTCCCACGACTGCTGGATCACCTCGAGTCGGCTCTGGCTAGCTGTAAAAGCTAAACGGTGCTAATCAAATCTGTTAACAGCGATTTGTTTCCAGAGCTTCTTGTTCACTGATTTGTTCTTGCCGACCTACCTGCTGTGTGACACAATATATTAGTGTTTTGTCATATGTCCTAATTTAGGATCAACTAAGTGACAAAGTTTAGAGTTTACACAATTTCACATTGTTTGACAACAGCGCAGTTTAACGATGTACGAACAAATTTGCTGTACCTCGTAATGGAATGGCCACATAGTGATGAAACAACGACGTAGTGAATAGGACGTCACACTCTGTGAGTTATGTGGATCTGGCCGAAGTTAGCGTGGCAGGGGAACGGGCCACAAAATTTACTGATTGACAGCATCCTGTAAAGTACTCACTTCCTCGTTCTGAGTTTCGTTTTTAGCAGTCGATTTCACTTCTTCAGTTATAGCGTTCAAGGACACATTGAAGCATGGGAGAGGTGCTTCTGGGTTATTTGGTGTCATATATTGAACGTGATGAAGAAATTATTGAAGAAACTATTACTGAAGAACCGCGGCGAATCACACGTGGTACAGCATGGCGATTTCATGCTCTACAGCTTAATACAATAAATCAGGACTGTGATGAAGCTAAAAATCTTGCCATTATTGTGTGATGAGTACCGTCTTCTTTACGACCGCCGTGTCGTAATGCACGTCTTTGAATGATTTTTACTTAAACATGGAAGTGAAGATGATAGCAAAGACTAATTAACTAACAGGCAATGGGGTGGTGTGTGATGACGGTTTGTGCTATTCGCAAGGATTTGTTTAATGTGTGCAGTACTTTCTAGCACGCTGACCTCATGAAGTTTTACAATGTGGAGGTAAGACACTCTTCAGAATCGATGGCTGGAGTGGAACCACACGATAAGCGATTGATTACCGTTTGATGTCTCATCAGCGAAGTGGAAGCATTTTCTTATCAGCATCTTTCTGGAACTGCTATTAGATGTTCCACTTGAGGTTCGATGCCAGTTGTGACAGAGGCATGCATATCACTCTACCTCGAAGAAACGTTGCAATGTTTGGGAAGTATCGTCTTCAGAGGATGGATTGGCTGTGGAGTTCAACTTTACAGCTCCCATTTTCACCCTGGGCTCTTTTCCCTTGGAAACATTGGAAAGCATTAGCCTTCTGTCAGTGGAACATTGTAATCGGGGAGTGAATTAGTTCCGGTACCGAAATCACTCTCTTTCTTCCACTCTCTTTTGTTATCATGTGAAGCAATACGATCGCAACACTGTAATGTACTGGAAATCACCCCGTAATAAAGATACTTACTTGACGCAATAGATAGGGAAAGGGCTTGCATTCCTGTATATCAAACGAACGTACAAAAATTGGTGTTAACTTTGGAGTTGAAGCTAATGACTAGACAAGTTTATCACACTGTTACTTACACGGCGCTAACGCTGCGCAGGACGTCGGCACCAAGAGGGTCCCTGTCGCTGAAGAACTCCGGCACTGCACCTCGTACCGTGTAGTACATGTCGAGCACCGTCTTGGCGCGCTCCACGCTGTACTTGCAGCCTATCAGGAAGCGCTCCAGCCATTCTTCACCTGCACACACCAGATATCCTCTCAGTTCCGTAATTGCGGATGACCGTACCGGCAGCAGTTGCGAATAGGAGAAATTCAATCCTTAGCGTCTTGGGTATCATCTGCTCACGGAAACAAGATCCTGTTGCAAATTACTGCGAAAACTCACGTCTTCGATTCCAGATGATGAAGGAGAGACGAATATGTCTTTGTAGTATTCGTCATGGTGGCACGGAACAAGTGATCGGAGTGTACCGAATGTATCATAATTAATAGAGAAAACTGACAGGGTGAAAATATATGATAATGGTGAAGAGGCGCCACTGGCAACAGAATCAAATGTAATCTTTTCTCTAAAGTCTCTATCTTAGTTGGATCAAAATTTACCCATGGCCTTCCTTAATAAGGAAAACTGCTTCAGCACGCTACATTCTAAAACTAGTAATTTTTAATTTAGAGAGATCCGCTTCATTTGCGCTAATATTTATATAAATCGGGATCGGTTTCGGTATTTTAAAATCCCATCTTCATGTGCATGAATTTGTTGTATTCGGTAACACAAGATACGCGGTCGGGCCAGTCACTGCAAGAGCTTCGTGCGGCTGTCCGGCGGCGAACAGTTTCCGACAACATGCAATGATTGGAGCTCTTGCACTGATTGGCCCGACCGCATATTATGTGTTAACAACTACAATACTTTCGTGCACCTGAAGATGAGATTTTAAAATCCCGAAACATATCGTGGTTTGAATAAATATTTGTGTAACTGAAGCGGATCTCTCTAAATTAATTATCGTGCCTCTCAGTTGCTCATGTCCTACGTACCAAATGTCAGAGGAAGTGTTAAAGTGTTCCACGTATTGCTCTTGGATTTGCATGCAATATTGCACTGGTCTTTGCAATGAGCTACAACGTCTTTGAAACGCCCGTGGATATTCGCGTTAATCTGTACTGTTTGCTGCTCCAATTGTTCAACCACATCATCTGAAATGCTGTACACTTCGCTATTATGCGTATGCGTGCAAGGGACAGGTTGGGGGGAGGGGGGGGGGGGATGTCGCGGATTGCAGGCGTTACCACAAAGTGACTAGGAGACAAAAGAAATATATTCGAAACTCTTAGCAAGGTATCGAAGTTACTTCGTGATACTGGACGGACCAGTAAAGAGAAAAACTGTAGTGATGGATAGAGATTAGAATATGTAACCCACATCGCATCGTTTGTATTAGGTTGGTGCTGAAGTTCGTACCGTTTTCGTTTTGCATGTTGGTATTTCATTTGCTGTAGGTTTATTTATCGATTGTCTTTTTTTTTAGTTCGTTGTTGTTATTTGAGTTTACGTATTGTGATATTGTCACTTGGAAATAGTGAGTGGAGCTGTGGACGCTAGAAAATGGAGTACAAAGTGGAGAAATCAGAACATTTCCGTCGTATTCTTCTGTTTCAGTTCAATAGCACAGCAAACGTTTTAAGGAGAATCGTTTTGAGATTAGTAACTGCCCACTTTCAGGAAGACCTTCGAGGTTTCACGAAGATCATCAAACGCATTAATCTACAATGATCCACGTCAGTGTACTGGAGAACTGGCAGATGTGATGAACTGTGATCATTCCATCATCGTGCGACATTTGCATGCAATGGGCGATGTTCAAATACGGATGTAAGGGTACCCCACGCTCGAAGTCAAACTCTCACAAATCAGTGGGTGGCCATATCTGTATCTGTGACTGCTCGTCTCAACTGGTTCGTGAACAACACCGACCACTCGTATCCTCTGTCGTTACTAATGACGAGAATGGTGTCTTTGTGCTAACATAAAAACATTTACAATTTGTACAGAAACCAGATGGCAATTATAAGAGTCGAGGGACATGAAAGGGAAGCAGTGGTTGGGAAGGAGTGAGACAGGGTTGTAGCCTATCCCCGATGTTATTCAATCTGTATATTGAGCAAGCAGTGAAGGAAACAAAAGAAAAATTCGGAGTAGGTATTAAAATCCATGGAGAAGAAATAAAAACTTTGAGGTTCGCTGATGACATTGTAATTCTGTCAGAGACAGCAAAGGACTTGGAAGAGCAGTTGAACGGAATGGACAGTGTCATGAAAGGAGGGTATAAGATGAACACCAACAAAAGCAAAACGAGGATAATGGAATGTAGTCGATTTAAGTCGGGTGATGCTGAGGGATTTAGATTAGGGAATGAGACACTTAAAGTAGTAAAGGAGTTTTGCTATTTGGGGAGCAAAATAACTGATGATGGTCGAAGGATATCAAATGTAGACTGGCAATGGCAAGGAAAGCGTTTCTGAAGAAGAGAAATTTGTTAACATCGAGTATTCAAAAATGGCTCTGAGCACTATGGGACTCAACTGCTGTGGTCATAAGTCCCCTAGAACTTAGAACTACTTAAACCTAACTAACCTAAGGACAGCACACAACACCCAGCCATCACGAGGCAGAGAAAATCCCTGACCCCGCCGGGAATCGAACCCGGGAACCCGGGCGTGGGAAGCGAGAACGCTACCGCACGACCACGAGATGCGGGCAACATCGAGTATTGATTTAAGTGTCAGGAAGTCTTTTCTGAAAGTATTTGTATGGAGCGTAGCCATGTATGAAAGTGAAACATGGACGATAACTAGTTTGGACAAGAAGAGAATAGAAGCTTTCGAAATGTGGTGCTACAGAAGAATGCTGAAGATTAGATGGGTAGATAATGTAACTAATGAGGAGGTATTGAATAGGATTGGGGAGAGGAGAAGTTTGTGGCACAACTTGACTAGAAGAAGGGATCGGTTGGTAGGACATGTTTTGAGGCATCAAGGGATCACAAATTTAGCATTGGAGGGCAGCGTGGAGGGTAAAAATCGTAGAGGGAGACCAAGAGATGAATATACTAAGCAGATTCAGAAGGATGTAGGTTGCAGTAGGTACTGGGAGATGAAGAAGCTTGCACAGGATGGAGTAGCATGGAGAGCTGCATCAAACCAGTCTCAGGACTGAAGACCACAACAACAACAAAGAAAAGAAAGGAATAGTCGAGTGCAAAGAAAGCAGCAGGCCCCGTAGAAAGGCCTGCGTCCATCCACAAAAGATAATGTTATGCATGTGGTGGAACAGCGTCGGAATGATGTATTACGAATTGCTCCCCAAGACGTGTAACCATCACTACTGACATATATCGTCAAAACTCAGAGCGTCTTGCAGACGCAATCCAAGAACAACGGCCAAGAAGACAGCGTGAAGTGATGCTACACCACGATAACACCCGCCCGCATTCTGCTAGACTGACAAAAAACGCTATATAGGAGTTGGGTTAGGAAGTCATTCCGCACCCACCTTATTCACCTGATCTTGCGCGCTCAGGTTTTCACCTTTTCCGCTCTCTATCGAACAACCATCGAGGAACTTCTTTCGGGATGAAAGTGCGCTTCCAACATGGCTCGACGATTCTTCGCCTCAAAACCACGTGGTTCCCACAGTCGCGGAGTCGAAAAATTACCCCAGCGTTGGCAGACTTGTAAATAGTAAAGGACGATATATTATTGATGACTAGAGTCTGTTGTATGTATCTGCTGTGTTTATTAAACTTGTGGAAAATCGCTACGAACTTACGCACCAATCGAATAGCTAGCAGGTAGAAGCACGAGACAGGAAGAGAGAGGCAACTCAATCAGCTCATTAGAAAGAAGTTCTACAAAGTCGGGAAATAGGATATGCTGCTCGGGACTAGGTTGGTCAGGGTGATACGCATGACCAGGCTTAGCACAGGGCAGGAGAGAGGGCTGCGCACCGTTATGCCGCAGTTTTTCCGCTGGTTCCTTTTGTCCGGCGGCCGGCGCGCCTGCTGGGATGTGGGCCACGCGACCGGTTCCTCGTTGCCGCTACGTCCTCCCGGGAAGACTGCAGGCGGGTACGTGCCACCAGTGGAGGCGGGGACCAGGATGTGGGTACTCTCTCTGCCCGCTCTCTTCGTCCGTCAAGTCCAGAGGGCAACATGTTTCCTCTCAGTCCAAAAGTTTCGAAGCTGGAGTAATAAAAAATAGAGAAAAGTTAAGATGGTGGTTTTAATTTTCAGGTGTTCTGCATACGCCCTCCCCAGTTGCATACATCGCACAGAACGTTCATGCAGCCAGGTGAGACTATCAGAAAAGTCATTCTGTGGGCTGTTGTTCACATCGCACGTCACACTGGCATCTTCTTCGGTCATGGCGAACCATCAGAAACCCATCTGTACTTTGTCGTTACGTGGGAGTTTTCTATTCGTAACACCGATTCTCGTGATCCGTGATCACTAGTTTGCAGAAAATAATTGTACACGTTTTGTATTTCAGTCAAGTCGCGGCAGACGTCCACGCGTCGTTGTTTTTGTTTGAGAGTCGAGGTGTGCGGGACAAACTTTGAACGCACTTCTTTTTCAGAACATTCTCGAGAATGTCTTGAACACTTGATTTAGAGATATTTAGATTAAAGTTCAGTCTTGATCACGTTATGTCTGTTTTAATGGGTAACCGGTTTCGGTTTTTTCTATAAAACCATCATCAGACCCATTGGCTCCCTTGGGTTGGTAGGTGGAGCTCTCCTTGCTGCTGTGCAGTCAACTGACTGCACAGCAGCAAGGAGAGCTCCACCTACCAACCCAAGGGAGCCAATGGGTCTGATGATGGTTTTATAGAAAAAAAACCGAAACCGGTTACCCATTAAAACAGACATAACGTGATCAAGACTGAACTTTAATCTAAATATAACAATTGATCACTGTATTCCAAAAATGTTTACCAAAATTGTGATTTAGAGATGTTCAGCTCTTTTTCTACTACACTTTATGACGTCACAACGCTGCCACATTATAACCGCACGTCCACTACTTTTAACAATTGCTGCCCACAAATGCCTTAGTTGTGTACAGTTGTTAATCCAAGCTGCCACCGCAGTTACTGCGCTAACGTCGCTTATACACTAAATATAAAATCAGAAGTAACCAGAGTGCCCATCTTTTAACATCATCTCTTTTGAGCGTGAAGTGTGACGAGTATACTGATCTGTTATGCCAAGACTTTATTATTTTTTTTCTCGCACACAGATTACTGTAAGTAGCATATGCTGCATTTCAGATGAAAGGAAATTTGATAGAATTACAACTAAATGAGTCTTCCACAGCTGTGAATAACTGTACGTGCCAATATGCAGTTGGTTCTTCTTCGGCAGCGCCTACCGAGCGAGGTGGCATAGTGGTTAGCACACTGGACTCGCATTCGGTACGACGACGGTTCAAAACCCGCGTCGGCCATAATGATTTAGGTTTTCCGTGATTTCCCTAAATCGCTTCAGGCAAATGCCGGGAAGGTTCATTTGAAAGGGCACGGCCAATTTCCTTCCCCTTCCTTCTCTAATCCGAGCTTGTGCTCCGTCTCTAATGACCTCGTTGTTACCGGCCAGTGTGGCCGAACGGTTCTAGGCGCTTCAGTCTGGAACCGCGCGACCGCTACGGTCACAGGTTCGAATCCGGCCTCGGGCATGGATGTGTGTGATGTCCTTAGGTTAGTTAGGTTTAAGTAGTTCCAAGTTCTAGGGGACTGATGACCTCAGATGTTAAGTCCCATAGTGCTCAGAGCCATTTGAATCATTTTACCCTACAATCACTGAGAGCGACTGCCGTAGCTAAGGCCTCGAATCCGACCACTCTGTTGTGGGAGTCTGTAGTTTGGCGCATGCACCACGTCAGCCTTGTCATAGTAATTGCATTTTCTGTCTTGTTGACGGTTGGGATAGACCAGTCACAAAATGCACATCACATCTCTGAACTTAATGGATTCAGACATCATACCGAAGAGTCCTATACCGACGAACAGTATTGAAAAATAATAAGGTTTTTTGTATACTAAGTCACACTTTGCTGTAATTCTTCCGATGAAAGCTGTCGGTCATTTGCCATCCCTGCTCAATAATTCACGCTTTCTTTAGCTTCAACTCAGTGATATAAGTACTTGTTTATTAAACAGCAGTGCGGATTTGTACCAAAGTCATTTTTATGGAAACTAAGCTAACCAGTGCAGTTTAACAAACTGCTTTCAATGGAATCTGTGTATTAGAGACACTCTGTTGTAATGTTCATAATCCCCTGACTATGGTCTACTATTCTGATTTTATATGTTAGTTACAAATCTGCTTGTATTATAACCGGTGTTTTTCGGGCGGCATGTGATTCGAATTTTACCTAGCATCTTTCTTTTTGTACTTCACCAGTCGCCTTGAACCATTTTCCCAATATAAAACATTTAAATTTGCTTACTATCAGAATTTTCAACGATTCAGTCAGATTCGACTTGTAAGTTTTGAATCCATAATATTACAAATGTTAATTTCATGTTCGCGTTATTTTTTCATTCGATTGTTCATTTATACACCATGCACAATGACGGATTATTTAAAGCCCACACTCACGTCAGAGGCGAACCTGCGACGTACGGGTTTCCGGTACAGCGACGCTACCACAAAATGATGGGTACCTGGGAATATAACAAACAATGCAGCTGCTGAATGCTAGAGCTATAGGGGAGAAATGTAAACTCTTATAAAGTTAATCTTTCATTGAAGTGTGAAAGTAGTATTTACTGTGTGTTTCTAAAGCATGGAACTAACAAAGAAAGAATCCATGACACAGACATATGAAACTTGTGTCGCAATTGAAATCGAATAACATGACTTCAGCATTCGTGCGAAGTTAAACGGAAAGGCAGGGAAGTTTATACTTCATGTAACTTATTTCCGCTACAATTAATCCTCTTGAGGTTTTGAAACAGCTGTCCGTTCATGGAGATTTATGTTTTCAGTGGTTTCTTAAAAACATTTAAGGAGCACGGCGGGATGTATATTTCGAAAAATTCTGTGCCCATTTTGTGTCCTGTCCTGGTTCAACCAGAGCTTGCAATAACTTTTCTTTCTTCTTCCTTCAGGCAGATGGTTTCCACCCCACCTTATTTTTTTTTTTTTACTTCACTTCCTGCTGAACATTTGATTCAGTTTTAAGCATTGGCAGCAGATGCTCCCCGTCTTCGTAAGTGATCCCACACCCGTTTTAGTCCACACTTGTTCTGCTTGTGGGAAAGAGTTGGCAACTCTATCGTAAAAGAACTTTCCTGGAGTTTTTGGTACCACAGTGAATGCATCAAAACTGAAATAATTCCTTTGAGCATTCACGGAAATAACATATGTCGTTGGGTCATTTTACTATGGTGTAGTCTGTGTGCCTGTGCAATCGTTATTCTTGCCGAGTTGGATTTCGTGTAATTCGTTGTAAGAATTAATGAATCCCACGTCTGCTTCCTCAAAGTGTCTCACCTTTGCGTAAACAATATAAATATTTATATTATTAATATGACAGCTAACAAATACTCCCCTGTTGGACTCGAATTTGATGTACTTGGAGCCTGGCGAACTCATCAGCAGATTGTACAGGGCCCAAAAACTACACTAATAACATATGTATTACATCATTATGAAATATTCTTAAAACCAATATGAAATAAATAATCAAATTAATTTGTTGCCCAGGTCTTTTGTTTCTGAAATTCTAGCTCTGAGTGTAAGCAGTATCTGACTGTGCTTGAAAGTCCTAGTTATATCGCAAGTAAAAAAGTTACAAAAAGCAGTGTTAGCGACTGTTGGCATAGCATTAATAAAAATATGTTTATATTCATTTAATTAAGCTGCATAGAAATATAAGGCATTGCCTCCCACTCTACATCCCGCCTTCTCTTGTGTTTCCGTAGTTCTTTGTGAAGTGTTACTGTTCATTTTGCAAGTATTTGCACTTAGACAGTCTACATGTAAGTCATCTCCCCTTCAATAATTGATTTATTACTCTCGGAACCACGACATTTGCGCTACAGCAGAGTGAATAAGCTACTGGGTGGTGAAAGCACGAAGTTTTGCAGCGGCTTCGAACACAAATTTCTACTTTTCTGTTTGTATACAAGAAAGTAGAACAGCACCTACGTAATGGGAAGGAACAGGATGGGAAGCAGATAGAAGCAGGCAGAGAGAACTTCTGTTGTTACGTTTGACGGCGGTTGCCGTTACTGGAGTAGTTTTCGAACAGGATACATCCGTCGCACAAAACACGCCACTCTTCTGTTGCTTCCTGGTTTTGTTTTTACGAACGCTTCAGCGTTTTGTGGCCCCGGGCCTGAGAAAGTACCGCTGCTGTTTAGACTAGCGGCGGTGAAAGTGCGTATAATGCGGAAGAGAGGGAATTCCGCCGTTCAGGTTAGCGATACCACTGTTTACGTGACTTCCTCCGGGAAGCGTATTTCCCCATAATCTACTTTCGCCAACATCTGAAGCATATGTTGTTACACTGTTTCGTTGCTTGGATTGAAGGATCTGGATATAGTATGGTTACGAAATGTCACCATTATGACGTCTTCAATTCTTGTTTGCCAACAGTATATAGTTACCTCCGGCGTGTAGTTAACTCTTCACAGTCTAGACACTCTCTTCAGTTACGTGTAGCGGATGACGTGGAATATGCCAGGGCTGTTAATACTGGATGGTTATAATTAACGTGCAGCTGCTCACAGATGTCCAGTGTGGGCTGTAATTATCTATGGCAGTGAAACATGGTAGATATGATAATACGTTAATTGGAACTAATTTACGCTGGGAAACAAATTAGTTCCAGTTTTGGCCACCAGGTGCAAATATGGTGCTGTACACTGTATGACGGGATGAGATCCACGCTGTCATCTAACAAGCTATAACAGTATGGCTGTCGAGAAGTGAGACCGTGCACTGTTGTATGTGAACGATAGCAATAACAATGCTGCATTGAGTGAGTGTCGGCGACTGAAAGGTCTGGGGAGAGACCCGATGTCATTAAACGGTTTAAAGGTGATGATAATGAAATTCCAAAACGCGAGCGAGCAAGGTGTGGCACATGGAAGTGGAAGGCATCCTGTCTCAGTGTACGTTATCGATGAGTTTGCTGTTGCAGTAAGTGGCCATGCGGTACGTGCTCACTTGTTTGCATTTTCTTCCCACGTTCCGTTCCTAATCCATAAAATATGGAAAAATATATTGGTATGTAAACATATACGTCTTTCTTGCATTCATAGCGCTAGACTTGCACCTGGTGGCCAGAATTGGAACTAATTTGTTTTCCAGCGCAGATCGGTTCCGCATTAACGCATTAGCATATCTACCAAGTTTCGCTGCCATACGATAATTACAGCCCACACTGGCCTTCCGTGAGTAGCTGCACTTTAATTATAACCGCTGGGTGTAATATGGGTTACAGTTCGTACATGGAAGCACTTAATTTACTGTTGTTGCAAGACCTGAAATCTAACAGTACGCGGACTATTTACTTGTTTATTAATTATTAGAGACTAACACCAACGAAGTGATATGTTACCTGTGGCAGTCTAACGAAAGTACCATTACCTGCATAATTCTGGTAGCTATAATCAGAATGATTAGGGTAGAATGAGGAACATGCCTCGTAGCGCAAGAACAAGAATCCAAGGAACAAGGCAGGCGTATCGTAGCGACAAGGAACTGAAAATTATCTACCGTATCTTACTTTGAGCAGCAAACAGGTTGTTGAACTTAGTGTAATGGTCCGTTCATAATTACCTCTGTACTGTTAAATTTTCTATGCAGTACTTTTCGCGTGGGAGCCTCCCAGTTCCTGTTAAGAAACCTTAGGTACACTCTTTGGATGGACATAATAATGAAAACGGCTTATTTCCTGCATTTATTGCAGCTTTCATTTATTTTGGTAGGGATTTATATAAAACCATTTGTACTTTGCACCAATCTGTTACCGCGATTATTGTTGTTGAAATGTTCAAATGGTTCAAATGGCTCTGAGCACTATGAGACTCAACTGCTGAGGTCATTAGTCCCCTAGAACTTAGAACTAGTTAAACCTAACTAACCTAAGGACATCACAAACATCCATGCCCGAGGCAGGATTCTAACCTGCGACCGTAGCGGTCTTGTGGTTCCAGACTGCAGCGCCTTTAACCGCACGGCCACTTCGGCCGGCGTTGTTGAAATGTACTTGTAACGACGTTTCTGAGGCAGACACGTATGATTCCCTAAAAAGTGAAAAGGCAGTGCGCTCAGATTCTTTTCGTGTTCTTAAAGCCATACTGAACAGCAGCTCCTTTGTATGTGGATGCAAATTCAACTTAAACAGGTGATCATTGCCAGAAAATAAATACACTATCAAGGAATGCGTCATACTGCCAAACATGTTTACATAGTCATTGACTAAAGCATTATGATTTTTTAAAAAGATGGGATACTCTTCGAAAGATAAATAAATGATTACTTTGTAACATGCCTTTAGACTATTTTGATAATTACAGCGCAGGATTTGGACAAACTAATTAGCTACATTCAATGGTATAGGATATTATTAATGGCGCAATATTCCATCGTTATTTATACATTATATCATAAACACACCCGCAGAAGGAGACATCATACACGATGTCATTGTGTGTGTCGTCAGCTTGTGGTATAAAACAGGTTCGTGGTATATGAATTCCTTAGCAGGTTGTAGCCACTGTTAATTAATATGATTAAAAAACTACGAAGAAAATGAAAGAAAATTTGAAAAAGAGAATAAAAAAGGTAGGACAACACTTAACAATGCTCAAGTTTGCAGACGAAATAGTAAGGTTACAGATAAACTAAACACTTGACTGGAATGAGCTGGATTCTGAGCTCAGAACTCAGGTTGAGGATAAATAAAACAAAAATTGATTAAAAAAAGTATAAAGAAGAACAGTGGCTTTGGAAACAAAAAACAGCAGAAATGAAACAGGAATGTTGAAAGGATTCTGCTTCCTTAGAAGCAGACTGGGACGAAAACTATTTCCTACCAGAGAGATCTGCTGGTGACAGATACTAGTGTGGAACGACGGAAGAAGCTTTGAGGTGTGATGAAGACGTAGGGGAAAAATGGTGGAGCGGTAGGGGTGAGGACGGGGGATGAGAGAGAACTAGAAGCATTTGATACGCGTTACTACAGAACAATGATATACAAGTATAAGAGTTGAATAGAAGACGAAATAGTAAACTGAAAACACGAAAGGTTAGGGACAGCTTATTGAGACATCGGACAATGCACCAAAGAAACACTGGACGCTCTGGAAGGAGTGGGAGTATTTGCAGGAGCAATAGGTGTGAATTGTGGTGTGCTTCAGGGTATTCAGCCGATATATTGTTTCCATTTTATGCACAATATTTCGATGGCCGACCCATTTTTCTTTAGGTGCTGTGAGTTTTGCTGATGCGTGTACTCGCTGCCTCGACCTCAATCAGACTGTAGAACTATTTTTCGTATCGCCCCGCTACCCCGATTTATTACTGAGTTCGATTCGCGACACCCACTATACCCAGCAATGCTCTTTTGTTTATCGCAGCTCGTAGTGAAGGTCCCTGAAACATTCTCTCAGCGTTTTCCAGCTCTGGTGCATGTGAGGGCTAAAGATATTTTATTTGATTGCATGCCGGACCCCAAACACTGTTGATACGGAAACATGCGTTTTTTTTTGTTTTTTTTTTAAGGTTGCCCGATGTCTTTGATTACGCTGCCCCAGAAACGTGGCATTTGCACCACGATACTGATGTCATCGTGTTTCATTTCATGATCATATTCGAGGCAGTGCTTGGCGACAGCGGATTTGCTTGGGTGTGCTGCTGCTGATGTTGCTTGCATCTCTCCTCGACTTTTTAATCTATCCCACGTAAGAATTGTCACAATCGCATGAAATGCTGTACGCTTTCGGAGACCTTTATCGTATTTTTACATTACAAGGAAGACTTGGTTGATAAGAGCGAAATACACTGCACTCTCTATTAACGGAGTGCGCTCAGAAAACCTTGTGAGATGCCAGTAGATGTGAATATGGGATGGGTGAGGATGCTAGGTACAGTTAATACACACTGAAGTGACAAAAGCCGTGGGGTATCTCTTAATATCGTGTCGGACCTCATTTTGCCCGATTTAGTGCAACAACTCGACGTGGCATGGACTCAACAAGTCGTCGGAAGTTCTTTGCAGAAGCACTGAGCGATGCTGCCTCTTGCCAGAGTGTTGCGAGTGCTGGATTTTTTTACACAAACTGACCTTTCAATTATGTCCCATAAATGTTCGACGGCTGGCGGGATCTTTCGCTCAAATTGCGCAGAACGTTCTTCAAACCAATCGTGAACAACTGTGGCCCGGTGACTTGGCACATTATCATCCAGGAAAATTGCATCGTTGTTTGGGGACATGAACTCTACGAATGGTTACAAATGGCTAAAAATGTCTCTGAGCACTATGGGACTTAACATCCCTGGTCATCAGTCCCCTAGAACTTAGAACTACTTAAACCTAACTAACCTAAGGACATCATACACATCCATGCCCGAGGCAGGATTCGAACCTGCGACCGTAGCGGTCGCGCGGTTCCAAACTGAAGCGTCTAGAACCGCTCGGCCACCGCGGCCGGCAGGTTACAAATGGTCTCCAAGTAGTCGAACATAACCATTTCCAATCAGTGATAGGAGGAGAGGACCCAGTCCAGTAAGCACAGCCCACCTCATTACTGAGCCAACACCAGCTTGCGCAGTGCCTTGTTGACAACTTGGGTCCATGGCTTTATGAGATCTGTGCCACACTCGAACAATACCGTCAGCTCTTACCAAGTGAAATCGGAACTCATCTGACCAGGTCTCGGTTTTCCAGTCCTCGATGGTCCAACCGATATAGTCACGTACTCAGGAGAGGAACTGCAGGCGATGTCGTGCTGCTAGCAAAGGCGCTCGCGTCGGTTGTCTGCTGCCATAGCCCATTAACACTAAATTTCGCCGCACTGTCCTAACGGATACGTACGTCGTATTTCCCACATTGATTGCTGCGGTTATTCCACGCACTGTTGCTTGTCCACTAGCATTGACAGATCTACGCAAATGCCGCTGCTCTCGGCCGTTATTTCAAGACCGTGAGCCACTACGTTGTCCATGATGAGAGGCAATGCCTGAAATTTGGAATTCCCGGCACAGTCTTGACTAGCGTATCTCTGAATATTGAATTCCCTAACGATTTCCGAAATGGAGTGTCCCATGCACCTAACACTTCGCGTTCAAAGTCTGTTAATTACTATCGTGCGGCCATAATCACGTTGGAAACCTTTTCTCATGAATCACCTGAGTACAAATGACAGCTCCGTCAATGCACGGCCCATTTACACCTTGTGTACGCGAAACTACCGCCATCTGTATATGTGCATATCGCTATGCCATGATGTTTGCCACTTCAGTGTAGGTGACGGTGTAATTAGTGAGAGGTGGACTGCAAGGGGAGACTCACTCTGGTCCTGGGGGAGGTGCGGTTGGTGGCGCAGCCAGGCGCGCAGGTTGGCCACGTCGCTGGTGAGGCCGGCGCGGTCGCGGCCCATCTCCTTCTCCATGGCCTGCTGCACGGCCGGCGGCAGCGAAATCAGCGTCATGGCTGAAGCAGGGCAGGCACCGGCTGGCTGGCTGTCAGGGTAGGCCGCCGCTGCAAGAACAACACGACTCGTGTGAGGTCAGCTGTGCTCGCAGGTCTCGCACTTCGAAGGCAACTGTGTCGCAAGCAAGCTTCGTCTGTTCCGCCAAATGAGATTCGCTGTGTAATTATTATGAACAGAAATCTTTCAAATGTGATGCTACAGAAGAATGCTTAAGATTAGCGGAATAGATCGAATAGATAATGAACCAATTGCGAAAGAAAGAAATTTATGGCACAGCTTGATTAAAAGAAGAGATCAGTTCATAGGACACGTCCTGAGGCGTCAGGGAATCATCAGTTTGGTACGGTATTTGGAAGGAAGTGTGTGTGTGTGTGTGTGTGTGTGTGTGTGTGTGTGTGTGTGTAGAGGGAGACTGAAACTTGAGTACAGTAAGCAGGTGCGAATGGATGTGGGTTGCAGTAGTTACATAGAGATGAAAGGGCTCCCCAGAATATTCCATCAGTCCAAAAAGTTTAGAGATTGGATTAATATATATATATATATATATATATATATATATATATATATATATATATGACCGAGTAAGCGAGCACAAAATACGGGATGGGGCGAGCACACCCTAACTGGATAGGCTGCCCGCACTAGTTCTAGTGACCGAGCATAGAAGCCGTGACCGAATACGTAGCAGGTAACTTCAAACACATTACACGTGTCATTATCCGTGTGAGACTGCAGCCAGTACGGGCTTCTCATTTGTGGTGTCTCTCTCTCTGTAATCATGCAGCGCGAGGAAGCCAGTGCAGTAAGACGTAACATTGAAACCAATGTTTACACATTGAAGAAACGGGAAGGTCTAAAAAGCCAAGTATGGAGCACATTTTTGTTTGTTGTAGAGGAAAACAATGCGTCTAGTGGATACGTATCGTGCATAAACTGTTCCACATTATTGTGTTTCCAGTCGGGAACCACTCATTTAAAGAAACACAGTTGCAAGAAACCTCACAAACATAAGTTTCCTTCAGGGATACAGGCAGTAATAAAAAATAGTATTACAGCAACGTGTGTTGCAATGTGTGCTAAAGATATGAGAATTTTTAATGATGTTTCCGGTGAAGGTTTCAGGGAACCAGGCCAAGAATTAATACATCTAGGTGCGCATTATGGAGAAGTTAACGTGGCAGATGTCATGCCACATCCCTCTACTATAAATAGATATGTCAAAGAACGAGCTGATGCAATACGAAACAGCATAATGCCTTCTGTTATTGCGGAAGTTATTAATAAAACATGTGCTGCGACAGTTGATATGTAGACTGATACGCATAAGCTATTTGACGCTTACAACACATTACATTAACACAGATTGGTCTCCTGTGAACAATGTTGTATTTACAACAGAATTCCCAGACGTTAAGAAGACGGGAGTAAATATTATAAAAGAAAGTGCTCTATGAATTTAGTTGTGTTACGTACCAATTCTTGGAAACGTTACTTTTGTATTAAAAGAGGGCCGGCCTGAGTGTCGAGCGGTTCTAGGCGCTACAGTCTGGAACCGCGCGACCGCTACGGTCCCAGGTTCGAATCCTGCCTCGGGCATGGATGTGTGTGATGTCCTTGAGGTAGTTAGGTTTAAGTAGTTCTAAGTTCTAGGATACTGATGACCTCAGAAGTTAAGTCCCATAGTGATCAGAGCCATTTTTGAACCATATTAAAAGAGAGAGAGAGAGAGAGAGAGAGAGAGAGAGAGAGAGAGAGAGAGAGAGGGGCGTTGGATTTGTACAGTACAGTGCAGCGAGCCGGGGCGAGGCGAGGTGAGACGTCAGCGGTGACAGGTCGTGCTCGGTTATCCGCGTGTCCGGAATCCGGACAACAGACATGGGGCGAGTACGTGACCGAGGCGAGTCGTGTGGGGCCGGACACGAGCGGCTCGGTACCCCCGTCAACAGGCGAGCCGTGACCGGTCAAACATTGAGCGTTGCAGCACGCTAATGTGGACATGTGTCCGGAAACGCTTACTTTCCATGTTAGAGCTCATTTTATTACTTCTCTTCAAATCACATTAATCACGGAATGGAAACACACAGCAACAGAACGTACCAGCGTGCCTTCAAACACTTTGTTACAGGAAATGTTCAAAATATCCTCCGTTAGCGAGGATAGATGCATCCACCCTCCGTCGCATGGGATCCCTGATGCGTTGATGCAGCCCTGGAGAATGGCGTATTGTATCACAGCCGTCCACAATACGAGCACGAAGAGTCTCTACATTTGGTACCGGGGTTGCGTAGACAAGAGCTTTCAAATGCCCCCATAAATGAAATTCAAGAGGGTTGAGGTCAGGAGAGCGTGTAGGCCATGGAATTGGTCCGCCTCTACCAATCCATCGGTCACCGAATCTGTTGTTGAGAAGCGTACGAACACTTCGACTGAAATGTGCAGGAGCTCCATCGTGCATGAACCACATGTTGTGTTGTACTTGTAAAGGCACATGTTCTAGCAGCACAGGTAGAGTATCCCGTATGAAATCATGATAACGTACTCCATTGAGCGTAGGTGGAAGAACATGGGGCCCAATCAAGACGTCACCAACAATGCCTGCCCAAACGTTCACAGAAAATGTGTGTTGATGACGTGATTGCACAATTGCGTGCGGATTCTCGTCAGCCCACACATGTTGATTGTGAAAATTTACAATTTGAACACGTTGGAATGAAGCCTAATCCGTAAAGAGAACATTTGCACTGAAATGAGGATTGACACATTGTTGGATGAACCATTCGCAGAAGTGTACCCGTGGAGGCCAATCAGCTGCTGATAGTGCCTGCACACGCTGTACATGGTACGGAAACAACTGGTTCTCCCGTAGCACTCTCCATACAGTGACGTGGTCAACGTTACCTAGTACAGCATCAATTTCTCTGACGCTGACATTAGGGTTATCGTCAACTGCACGAAGAATTGCCTCGTCCATTGCAGGTGTCCTCGTCGTTCTAGGTCTTCCCCAGTCGCGAGTCATAGGCTGGAATGTTCCGTGCTCCATAAGACGCCGATCGATTGCTTCGAACGTCTTCCTGTCGGGACACCTTCGTTCTGGAAATCTGTCTCGATACAAACGTACCGCGCCACGGCTATTGCCCCATGCTAATCCGTACATCAAATGGGCATGTGCCAACTCCGCATTTGTAAAAATTGCACTGACTGCAAAACCACGTTCGTGATGAACACTAACTTGTTGAGCTACGTACTGATGTGCTTGATGCTAGTACTGTAGAGCAATGAGTCGCATGTCAACACAAGCACCGAAGTCAACATTACCTTCCTTCAATTGGGCCAACTGGCGGCGAATCGAGGAAGTACAGTCCATACTGACGAAACTAAAATGAGCTCTAACATGGAAATTAAGGGTTTCCGGACACATGTCCACGTAACATCTTTTCTTTATTTGTGTGTGAGGAATGTTTCCTGAAAGTTTGGCCGTACCTTTTTGTAACACCCTGTATAAGAAAGGTAAGGCGGTGGTTTTATTTCTTCAGATGTTTTCTAGTTGTGGACATTTCAGAAAACACTTTCTGTGGGATGTTGTTCTTATCGCGCATCACTCTCGCATCTTCTTCGGTCTTGGAGAACCATTGCAGACTTACAATGATCAGCCAGAACATTAAGACCACATCCTTAATAGCTATTTTGTTCGTCTTTGGAACGAAATACATCACTGAACCTGCGTACCAGGGAGCTGACAGTTCGTTGGTAGGTTTGTGGAGGTATGTGGCATTAAATGTGTACGCACGGTGATGTAGTTCGTGTAAATAGCGGGCTGCTGATTTGCATAAGTGGTGATAGCGCCCGATAGCGACCCAGATGGGTTCCGTAGGATTATCATCAGGCAGATTTGGTAGCGTGGACATCAACGTGAGTTCACTATAATGCACCTCAAACGACTGTAGCACGGTTCTGGTTCCGAGACGCGGATAGTTATACTGCTGAAAGATGACATTGCCATCGGGGAAGACATCAAGCATAAAGGGATGCAGCTCTTTCGCAGCTGTCACAGGCCTCATGCAAACGCAGGAGAATGTTTCCCATAGCATAATACTGCTCCCACCAGCCTGTGTCCGGAGCTCGCTGCACGTTTCGAGCCGCCGTTCACCTCGATGACGGCATTTGTGGAGACGATCAGACAGACCTAGTGTAGCAAAAACGTGATTTACGCGACGAGCCGGCGCGTTTGCATTGATCGACTGCTGAATCCCGATGGTCCCGTGCTCACTGTAATCGTAATTGACGATGTCATTGGGTCAACGTGTGAAGGCGTAGAGGTCTGCTGCGGAGCTGCATGTTCAACAACGTACGACGAACGGTGTGCTCCCAAACACTTGTGCGTTCACCAGCATTGTGCTCTTTCGGCAGAGATACCACCATCTTACTTTACAGAACAGACGAGCCTCCGAACCCCACTTTCTGTAAAGAGTCGTGGAGTCCAGCCTCTTACCGCCTAGTGGTTGTTTCACTGTCCTCCTACCTCTTTCCGAACATTAGACCGGCTTCGCCGTTTTCGGGGTGCTCGTTCACAGGCTTTGCGTAATAAGAATCTGCGTTTTGTCAGAGTCGCTTATCCCAAATTTGCAGCCCATATCTTCGCTAGGATGATCCCTCGTCCGTGTCCATTCCGCTCACATACTTTTGTTACTGCGTCACATGGCCGCAACGCTACTAGGTGGCATCCAACGTCGCGATCGGCAATGTATCCTCCACTTACGATATTGCAGGCCCGTGTTCAGAAGTACGATTCAGTGTTCCCGGAACAGGCACTGCAGCGACTAGAGCCTTTATGAAATACGTGCGATGTATTCGCAGTTGCGAATACCGGCAAGCATCAGCTGTATAATGTAATGACGACAATGAAAATTCCATTATACAACTGATGCTTGCCGGTATTCACAACTGCGAATACATTGCGTGTATTTTACAACGGCAGTAGTCGCCGCAGTGCCTGTTTCAGCAACACTGCGTCGTTACTTCTGAGCAACACAGACACTGCAATATCGTATTTATCAGCCGACATCGGGCAAGCGATTTGCAGTTAAAATATCTTCCCTGTAAGGGAATATACATAATGGATGTACGAGTGCAGGTTGTAGACACATAGATGACGACATATGGAAGTTTCGATCTGGCTGTGAAGCATTCTCAGATTGCCTAATGATAAGGAGACCGCTCGCGATAAGTGCGAAATTTGGTTTCGAGTCCCGATCCGGCACAAATTTTCAGTGTTGTTTTTGTTCGGGTGTCAAGGGGTGCGAGACAAATTTCCGTACACACGTTTTTCTTCTTCTAAACATTCTGGAAAACGTCTCGAAAGCTTTCCTTAGAGATGTCCAATTCGTTGCTCCATTGCGATATGTGACACTCCGGTTGCACACTCGCTATTTAACACTTGCGGCTCATAACTGACTTGATCGAATAAATATCTGTTATTTACAGTAGTTCAGGTTGCGACCAGTTACTGCGCTGACGTCGCTTATACGCCAGGAATAAAATCTGTGTCGCAACTTTATGGACGGACGGTGTAGACTAGCGTGCAGAGCTGCGATCAAATCCGTCGTGTAACTGAAGTTCACAACAGACTACATACTTCTGAATTAACCAACACGCATTAGTGACACTTGCTTTGTCCTGTTTCGTATTATTGTATTAGTTGATGTATTTGGCACTGTGTTACGTATCAAAATGTTTGTTGATTTGTAGGCTGCGTTTGGCAAGTGTGAAGATTGTCAATACCGAGAATTTCTTTTAATTGACATATTTTTAAGTGTATATATGTATATCGCATGAAATCTACGTCTGAGGCCGAATATGGCCAGCCTTGATACGCCAATAAATCCTGGCTTTTTTTAAAGTTAAAAAGACCCGCGAAACCATTGAGTCGACCTTGATTAAACCTTAATGTTTTATTCAAAGCTTCATTGAATTCCCTATCAGTTGCTCTTGCTGTTCCACTCAAGCACGATTAATTTAGATGTTGTTCCATCACATACGTAACCATGTATCAGTGGATACCCATGATTGATCCACTCTGGTATCCGTAATTTAATTTTGGCATATGGCAGCATTTCTTCTAGTCAACAAATGGTTTCTTGTAACTGGGTGGCCTGATGAAAAGGACGTTAATGATTTTGTGTGGCGATTACCCATGCAGGTACAAAGAGCAAAAAATGTCGATTATGAGGAATAAAATCATGTAGCCGCAAACTTTCGCGCAGTGCTAGGAGAGAGTGTCATGAAAAACATACTAAAAATACTGACCATGAGGTGTGAGGATTGGGATGGGAGAGGAAGACATATTTTTATGTTTTTCCCGAATAACTCGAAAACCGAGTCTTCTGGCGAAAATGTTTACCAGTGCAAAATTAAACTGCATTAAATTTCCTACTAAAGAGGGCCTATTCATATTTTTCAGTAGGACTAATTGTGTTTTGCATGGGATGGAAAAATCACTAATTATTAAAAATATTGTTCTAACGGTATAAAATTAATGTTTATTTCTAAATGAAGTGGGTTAAAGACAAATGTTAAATGTTTGTACCGCATCTAAGTGCAGTAGAGCCGCATTAAGGAGTATATTGTGTTATGGGAGTGTAACAGCGTGGAGTATGGGGTGGTGGAGGGTAGAAACGCAAGGGAAGACAGGTCGCCGGATTCTATTCATGCACTTCTCTCCTTTATAGGTCTACAAACTGAAGAGCGAATATATAATTCCCCTCTCTATCTACTCCAGAACGTCACAAGAAGGTGATTCAAAAAGTTATAGGGGCCCTCCAAAGCACACCTTCTGAATCACTGGTGACTGTGCAGAAATGCGCGGGGAGTGTGTACTTTGCACATAATGCATAAACACTACGTGTTATGCAGCTGTTAGCTACTAATAACACTAACGCAGGCAATACATACGGATAGAATCTACGTAAATCTCTTCACACGATTCTACACTGCTGTAGGAGAAACTGATTCTTGGTCATCCTGCACGGCAGCTGTAGTGTTCTTTATGGAAACACAATTTCCCTACACCATAAGCTCTGCTCGCATTTCAATTTACTGACAGACTGTACCTCCCCAGCATTTCCTGTCCAGTTCTCTTCTGTTATGTGGACAAAATAACTTCACTGAGCTCGTGTTTATGAAGTGGAGTTGTTTTCAGTTTATTAAGCGAGTACTTATATGCAGTTGTTACGTGAATTAAGTTAAAGATAAACATTAATTTTATACCATTAGAACAGTATTTTTAGTAACCTGTGATTTCTCCATACCCTGCAACGCAGTAACTATTTGCCCTAAAGAAAAAATGAATAGCAGCGTTTTTGTAGAAAATTTTATTAGTTTAATTTTATACTAGCAAACATTTTCGCTAGAAGCCGCGGTTGTCGATTTATTCGAGAACCCACCCCCAACCCAACGCTCGCATCCCACCGGTCAGGATTTGTGATATATTGTTCATGACGCTCCTTCCTAGCGCTGCGCAGAATTTTACACTTCAGTTGTCTGAACCTCGGAGAACACCAGTCCATTAATGTAGGGTAACTGCTACCTAAAATTTCTCTGTGGCTGCCACTAAATTCGTGTCGTTGGGAGATTATGCTGAGTTAAGGACGAAGGTTGCCACACTTTCCCTGCCGTTTTTGTCAGTACATTGAAGATGAAACTCTATTGCTAGTTGATACTGACTCTGATCATTCTTTGGAGACCTAGTGGTGTTTGTTTAATCCCTATAGTACAATAAATCCTAATTCGTTTCCAGGACAGCTCACATGCCTGCTTTTGGAATATGGATTACTTGTAGGTATTGTGTGTAACATAGTTATGCATGGACCCACTCGCATAGCGTAAGAACTAAGCTTGGTACTGAGAGAGTGAAGAGGGCCAATTCGGCATCGGAACTGCGTCCTACAGAGCCACTGCACGGCCCCACAAACGAAGGGATTCGGCTATAACGTCTCGTCGGCAATGAGACCATTAAAGACGGAGCACAAATTCGAATTAGACAAGGATGGGAAAGGGAAACTGCTTTGTACTTTTGAAAGGAAGTATGTTGGCATTTGCACGAACTGATCCAAGAAAGCAACGGAAAATTTAGAAGTGGTTGGTCGGACGGGAATTTGGACCTCTGTCTACCGAACGCGAGTGTTCTAACCAATGCTCCACCTCATTCAGTGCTCACACGAAAGGCAAAGATTTAGGTTCTGCTTCCGTTCTCAGTCAAAATTTAGTACTGTCTGGATTGTTCAGGTCTGCGAGACACACACACACACACACACACACACACACACACACACACACACACACACACAGCAATACGTTGACGACCAGGCTAAAGTAGTTGTCTATAAAACGCGGAGGTCCAGTTGACCCACAGCGAACTGCGGTAATGTGAGTAGTAATATGTACAGTAGCCTCGAAGATTGTTTATAGACACCTAATACAGCTAATATCATAAGTTTACGAAATAGCATTATAGACTCTTGCTTGTGAGAGCAGAAGAATTAAAACTAGCATTCCGGCAAAGCTGCTGATAAAGACTTACGGCCGGGCTCTGTGGCCATCGGTTCTAGGCGCTTCAGTCTTGAACCGCGCGACCGCTAAGGTCGAAGGTTCGAATCCTGCCTCAGGCATGGCTCTGAGCACTATGGAACTTAACTGCAGAGGCCATCAATCCCTTTTAACTTAGAACTACTTAAACCTACCATCGGTTCTAGGCGCTTCAGTCTTGAACCGCGCGACCGCTAAGGTCGAAGGTTCGAATCCTGCCTCAGGCATGGCTCTGAGCACTATGGAACTTAACTGCAGAGGCCATCAATCCCTTTTAACTTAGAACTACTTAAACCTAACTAACCTAAGGACAACACACACATCCATGCCCGAGGCAGGATTCGAACCTGCGACCGTAGCGGTCGCGCGGCTCCAGACTGTAGCGCCTAGAACCGCTCGGCTACTCCGGCCGGCGCCCTGGGCATGGGTTTGTGTGATGTCCTTAGGTTAGTTAGGTTTACGTAGTTCTATTTTCTAGGGGACTGATGACCTCAGATGTTAAGTCCCATAGTGCTCAGAGCCAAAGACTTAAAAAACGAAAGATACCTTCATGCGGTTGGAACGCATGATAACACTACGCAGTTAATTTCGTCGTAAATGACATCCTGCCTATAACATACTCGTAGCATAATAATTTAACAAGAAGCTGTCCAGATCTACATGCAACGTACAAGTGTAATGATTCATTTTGATGTCGTCATCGACTGCACGTTAATAAACTCTAATCTTCTTTCCTTCCTTTGTACGGTCAACTTCGGGGCTATAAATTATTTTTTCCTATTTAACGCACTGATGACACTTTCGAAAAGCCTCTGCTATCGTGTCGCTATATGAGCCGTAATTAATTTGTGATCTTTCATTCGTGGGGGACCTCAGTCATATAGAATTTTTTTGAAAGAAATTTCCATCATTTGACTGTTAATTGTTCATTCATTTTATACAATTATGATTTAGGCTTTGTAGCCATTCTAAAGCGCATGTTGAAAAGTTGTGATATGTCTGACATGTCTATGAAATGTCATCGTCTACAAGACCAGGAACATGTCTTTTCGGCGATGACTTGTCACAGACGGATCATAAATATTTTAACTTTTCAAGGTGCACTTGAGAGTGGCTAAAAAACCTAAATCATTATTGTGTAAAATAAATGAACAGTTAACAGTCAAACGGCGGAAATTTCTTTCAAAAAATGTAATTCGTTTGGTTGTTCGTTCTCTATCTCTTGCGTAACACCATGTTGGAGCCAAAGGATACTACTGGATTGATTTTTGCGGGTGGAGCCACGATCAAATCATTGTTCAATCATTCAGAATTTTCACGGTTTCTTTAAATCGCTTCACACGAATGCTAGGATGGTTCCTTCAAACAGGCCGCAGCTGCATTCCCGTCGCATCGTACTCCAGTTGGGCCAGTACTTCATCTCTAACGCCAGTAAAAAAAAAAATTAATTTCAGCGTTTCCTGCATTCTTTGTGGATTAATTACAGAAAATCACTACTGTCTATTTCCTACGTCGAATTTCATGAGTTAATAGGCATCTTCTTTTCAAGCGTATGCCAATTATTTTGGCACTTCCGTGGTATCTTATCGCAAGTCACAAACACTTGTGATTATTTCTCGTTGCACATGCTTGAAGATGTTTCTTAAGCTAACCTAGTGGGGATGCTAATTACTCTGGCACCATTTTGCAATAGGTCAAATACCTTTTGGTGATACACCTTTTCATAAAGAAGGGCGGGGGGAGGGGTGTGTGTGTGTGTGTGTGTGTGTGTGTGTGTGTGTGTGTGTGTGTGTGTGTGTGTGAGATAGAGATAGAGAGAGAGAGAGAGAGAGAGAGAGAGAGAGAGAGAGTGAGTGAGTGTGTGTGTTTAGTTTCAACCGAGTCTTACCAGTTGCCTTACCTATCTCATTCATGCATTAACCTTGTCTTATGGTGACGCTTTCTGAAGTCGATTGCGGGAAGGTATTGCCTTGCGTTGCTTTGTCCATATTCACTTTATTCCCAGTTAACATTGTACACAAATTGGATTTATTGACAGGCCGAAGAGGAGACGAACATGATGAGGTGTCCCAGCGGGTATCTACTGGAACTAGTTCAGTAGATTCCAAGTTGAATACCTGCTGTTACTTCTTACTACGACCACTAATAACCACATGATCATCCTCGATCATCATCATCATCATCATCATCATTATCAACATTATTATTATTAAACTCATATGACTTACTGAATCCGTAAAACACATTTCCTGCATTAAGCAACAGCGTCTTTTACAAAGTCAGATGGTTCAAATGGCTGTGAGCTCTCTGTGACTTAATTTCTGAGGTCATCAGTCGCCTAGAACTTAGTACTAATTAAACCTAACTAACCTAAGAACATCACACACATCCATGCCCGAGGCAGGATTTGAACCTTCGATCGGAGCGGTCGCTCGGCTCGAGACTGTAGCGCCTAGAACCGCACGGCCACTCCGGTCGGCTTACAAAGTCATTACTTCCATCTGAACAGTGCTTGAATTCGGGAATACGTCCCAAGACAATAATGCGCACATTATATTAGTGAAACCGTAAGCTTTGTGTGCTGGAAGCCGAGTTTACACAAACATGAAAGAGAAAGGGACATTGTCTGCACGAGAATTCCTTTTCTCCTTTGTGTTTGCGACATGCCAACGAAAGGTGCACCGAAGGAAATTTTGCTGTCGCTGCACTATATTCTGTGCTTATTTACTTCCGTTAAAAGACACCGGGCAAAGAATCAGATGCAAATGCAGGAGACACACCGTTCTTAAAGCGCAATTGGCAATGTTGTCGCCTCGACCACGTAATTCGTTTACGAGTCTCTTCAGCTTGGAGAAATGGTACGAAGCTTAAACTGTAGTATCTCGTAACTAGCGAGGGAGGCGATGCAGTAATTCAGACGCTGGTTTCGTAGTCGTCAGGAGAGCAGTTCCGATGCCCGTTCAACCATCTAGATGTCGGTTTTCCGTACTTTCTGAGCATCATTTAAGGTAGGTGCCTTGGAAATAAGAGGTATAATCTTATGTTAAAAGTGTAACACGATTTTTTAAACATTGCTGTTAGACATTACATTGACGGAAAAAATTCACAAGACCAGGGAGGACTTGTGCGACACAAACGGAAGTTGGTAGGCATGTTTCTACATGTGAAAGGTGATATCTATTCCATTTTCGCGCCAGTTGCATAAGAGAGGCGGTAACAGCGCCACTATGAAAATGCAAATTAGGTTTGCTTTAAATACACACAGTAACGATCATGAACGTTGAGACTGAAGTGGTGAGTTGATGTTAGTCAAGAATGCCTTTAAGGCGACGAAGACACCATTAACACCCCACGTAGTTTCAGTGGGGTCCTGTAATAGGGCTACGAGAAGCTCGATGTTCCTACTGCGACACTGCAGAAAGACTTGGCAGAAATGTAGACACTGTGCATGGTTGCTGGCTGCAATGGTCGCAAGAATGTACGGCTGCGAACGGCCACGTGGCACTACCGAGACTGAAGACCATCGTGTCCGGCGTATGGCTCTGGCGCATCGTACTGCGTCTGCAGCAGCTATTTGAGCAATAGTTGGCACCACAATGACCCAACGAATTGTTACGAATCGGTTACTTCCAGGACAGCTCCGAAAAAAATGGTTCAAATGGCTCTGAGCACTGTGGGACTTAACTGCTTGTGGTCATCAGTCGCCTAAACGTAGAACTACTTAAACCTAACTAACCTAAGGACATCACACACATCCATGCCCGAGGCAGGATTCGAACCTGCGACCGTAGCGGTCGCGCGGTTCCAGACTGTATCGTCTAGAACCGCTCGGCCACCCCGGCCGGCTGACAGCTCCGAGCCAGACGCCCTGTAGCGTGCATTCCACTGACCCCAAACTCCCGCCATTTGCGACTTAATTGGTGTCAAGCAAGAGATCATTGGAGGGCAGGGTGGGCCTGTTGTGTTTTCTGATGAAAGCTGGTTCTGCCTCGGCTCAGTTATGGCCGTGTATTGGTTAGAAGTAGCCAGTTAAGGGCCTGCAACCAACCTTTCTGCGTGGTTATCACACTGGACCTACCCCGGAGTTACGGTCTGGGGTGCGATTTAATGCAACAGCAGGAGCGCTATCGTGTTTACCCCACGCAAATTCGTACCCTAGTGTGGTGTTTCGTCCTGTTTGCTGCCATTCATGAACAGCATTCCAGGGGGGTGTTTTCCAATAGGATAACGCTCGCCCGTATATCACTGTCGTTACCCAACCTGCTCTACAGAGTGTCGACGTATTGTCTTGGCCTGCTCGATCGCCAGATCTGTCTCCAGTCGAGTACGTATGGGATATCATCGGACGACAACTCCAGCATCATCCACAGGCAGCGTTAACAGTCCCTGTGTTGAACAGTCAAGTGCAACAGGCATGGAACACATGCAACAAACTGACATCCGGCACCTGGACAACACAATGCATACACGTTTGTATGCTTGCATTCAACATTGTGGCGGTTGCACTGGTTATGAAAGTGCCGGCATTTCACATTTGCAATGGCTTATCTCGCGCTTACATTAACCTTGTGATCTTACAGTGTTAATCACTTAAATATGTTACCAAGACAAATGTATACACGAAAGTTTATCAGTCTACATTATTATTATTTTTTCTGTGCTGCGATTTTGCTTCGTCAGTATAGGTCTCTGTCTACAGGCAGCTTAACTTACGACGCGCAAATTACACAGACTAGGTCTACTTTCATCCAGTATTTTGAGAACGAGAGCAGTCAGCAATTTCCAGCAACCTTTACGCATTATTTCAAACCTTCACGCAATTTTTTCTCGCTGACACCTCACAGAAAATGATGAAAGGAAAAAAGGTTTATCGTTTATTACATTTTCGCTGTCATGGAGTGAAATTTCAGCATCAGGTATGACATTTTAATTTATTACTTCTTAACTACTAACTATACGCAACACATTTTGCAGAGTGTATTCACATATACCACCGGAACTAGTCAGTGGTTATTTTTTTAAACACTGTTCACGACGACTGTCTCCCTCCTCCTCATACCGTTATTAATTCTTTAGTACAGAAGAAATCAAACTTTGACGGCCAGTTAAGTTGACGAGGGAGTATGTTAGTCCTAACTGACAAAATCTGAAACCAATATTATTTAATTTTGTGACGCAACAACCAGTCGTTTCAAAGGCGGGGCAGTAATTATGTTACCTCTGAGTTAGTTAATTGTTGTTCTGTTGTTGATATCTAGACGTTCGGTCATTTGTATATTGCATTTAACTCCAAACGCAGACGACTCTCGTAATAAATAGGAATGCTAGAAACAGTCAAGGATACATTAATTGTTAAGAATCGGTGTAATTGAGAAGGTGTAGTATACATGGTATATGAATTTCACCAGGAAGGAAGATAATAAGTTTGGTAAACTAGCAGCAGCAGGCCCCAATTTCGAACATCTCCAGAATTTTTACTGTCTGGGAGCTAATATTAATTGGACAAATTCCACGTTATCTGAAATGAAACTGCGCATCCTAAGCGATAGTAGACGCTTCCAAATGTTTAAGAAATGATTGACCTCCAGGCAATCAAATAGAGAGCTGAAATTGCAAATATACAGATAGGCTCATGATCAGGCCAGTTATATCTACGTATTTGAAACATGGGCATTAACGAATATTGATTAGCAGCAGGTTAACACATTTGAATGCATGGTTCTGAGCAATATCAGTGGGACAGTCCAGGATAACAGTGATTTCTGGATATCTAGAACGGACGCTGAGCTAGACCGCCTCATACAAAGAGCTGATAATGGAAGAGCAATAAGAAGCAGGAGAATAACCGGACTTGGACGTGCCCATGGGATGGATACTGGAAGAACGACTAAAAAGGTTCTGGAATGAGATCAGCTTTAAGAAGACAGAGAGAAGGCCACGAAGTGATGGATGGACGACGTCGAAGAAGATATAAAACCTCTCAGTCGGAAGACGGCGGAAAATCACGCTGGGGAGGGCAGAGAGGAGGAAATTCTGTGAAGAGGTAAGACCCATGGTGGTTATAAGGCCATGCGAAGAGGAAAAGTAAACGTCGTAGTAATTTTCACGGTCAGCGTTATGGATCTTCCTCGGATAGAAGCAGCGTATTCTTGGACCACTGCATCGAAGGAAGATAGATTTTATTTTTAAAGAAATATTTATAAGGTAAAAAAGATTCATGGGAGCAAGTCTTGTGTTGCCATTAAGGTGTATCTGAGAACTTTTGCCCATGTAACAATACGAGTTATATGTGACAGGCGCTGAACCGCACAGTACTCACCGCAAAAACGTGTGGTCGCTGCTGATGGTCTGGCGGTGTCGCGCAGACTGGCGGAGGAAGCTCTCAGCACAGCTGAGGCAGCTGAAGCGGGCGCCGACCCCTCCACCGCCCCCACCACCCACCTGTAACCACCCCGCTTCCTTCTCGGAACATGATCCAGGAGGCCTACCAGCAACTTCCAGCAACCGGCTGTGCTCGTATTGGTGTCACGGAAGCCTGGATCACGGCAGAAACCCTTACCATCGTCCTCTTCCAGCACCGTTCCACCGAATTGTGTCTTGCGAACACGTCATCCATAAGTGTTGCCCTTCGAAAGGAAACCACCGAATTGTGTCTTGCGAACACGTCATCCATAAGTGTTGCCCTTCGAAAGGAAAACTAGTTACTTAGCTGATCCATTACCGTCGTAAATCTTGTTCATTTAACCCTCTGTAAAACGGTTACTGAAAAAGAGCTATACTTTCTCATGTTAGAAACGAAACCCTTGTAAATGATAACGTGACACTTTCTTCTTATTTGGCTGATAGATAAGTAATCATCAATCAAGACCACTACCAGTATCCCAGTCATGAATCATGCGTACCGAACGGTCTAAGGCGCTGCAGTCATGGACTGTGCGGCTGGTCCTGGCGGAGGTTCGATTCCTCCCTCGGGCATGGGTGTGTGTGTTTGTCCTTAGGATAATTTAGGTTAGGTAGTGTGTAAGCTTAGGGACTGATGACCTTAGCAGTTAAGTCCCATAAGATTTCACACACATTTGAATACAGTCACGCGTAACTGGGTAAACTAAATGTTGAGATAATCTGCATTATTTGCTGGCGTAGTTACAGCGTCACTTTTAAACATGGCGCCCCAAACAACAATATTTCATAATAGCAAACAAGTGTAAAATTAACGCATATACGAGGTGCCCCATTTATCTCGACCACCGCAAAGAACTTTTTGTCCAGAAGCGATGCTCGTGGGGCGTTCAATAAGTAATGCAACCTCCTTTTTATTCAGTATTCCAGTACACTCTCTCTTGTCTACAAAGTCCTATTTTTAAACATAATAACCGTTCAGTGCGCTGGTCTTACGCCACCTTACTAGGAGGGCCCTTATGCCCGCATGATATCGTTCCGCTGGTCGACGTCGGAGCCAACGTCTTGCGGCATAAGTAACCTCCCCATCGTCTACGTACTGCTTCCCACGGGCTGTATCCTTCATTGGGTCAAACAGATGGAAGCCGGAAGGTGCGAGATCCGGGTTATAGGGTGAATGTGCAGTCTTGTATGAGGCCTTGCGTTGTCATGGAGAAGTTCGTTTGCATTTTTGTGGCGACGAACACGCTGAAATCGTTCCTCCAATTAGCACGGTGCACTTCAGAGTTTATCGTTGCCCCTTGAGGTAGGACATCAAACAGAATAATCCTTTCAGAGTCCCAGAAAACCGTCGCCATAACTTTACCGGCCGAGGTGCAGCTTAAAGCTTTCTCTTCGGAGGAGATGTGGTGTGTCGCCACACCATGGATTGCCATTCTCTTTCCTTTTCAAAGTGATGAAACCATGTTTCATCACCTGCGACGATGTTCGACAAAAATGGTCACGAACAGCTTCGTAACGCGCACGAAATTCCGTGCAGATGCCCCTTCTTTGCTCTTTATTGTCTTCTGTTACAGAGCGAGGGACCCAGTGGGTACATACCTTTGAGAAGCCCAAGTGGTGGACTAATGATCACAAAGACGTCCAATTGTACAACAACCTGTTTGCTTGAGATCCGTCGATCACCTCAAACGACAGTGTCCCACGTTCCAACATTAGAGAAGCCGCAGCTGACTGTGGCCGGCAGGCGCACGAGAGATTGGACACGTTTGCGCGACCTTGTTGCGTTGATGACAGTCGCCTCGCCCAACGACTCGGTGCGCTTTTGTGCATTGCCAGTTCTCCATAGACATTTTGAAAGGGCCTATGAATATTTGCATGCTCTGCTTTTCCGTCAGAAGAACCTCAGTGACAGTTCTCAACTTGGAACGCACCTCCGTTACTGATGCCATTTTCAAGGCTACGTTAAGTGGCGCTACCTATCGGAACTTCATAAAACTATAGGCTCTGACGCAGCCAGCCGATGTGGCCTCGCGGTTCTAGGCGCTACAGTCTGGAACCGCGCGACCACTACGGTCGCAGGTTCGAATCCTGCCTCGGGCGTGGTTGTTTGTGATGTCCTTAGGTTAGTTAGGTTTAAGTAGTTCTACGTTCTAGGGGACTGATGACCTCAGCAGTTAAGACCCACAGTGCTCAGAGCCATTTGAACCATTTTTTTATAGGCTCTGACGCAGAAATATTCCACGATGTACTGCAAAACATTCCCCATTTTTTCAATCGAAACTGGCCGAAGAAAAGTGTTGCGTTACTTAGTGAACGCCCTTCTCAAAAATGTAGCCAGCAAATGTTCTGTAGCTGCCAGGGAGACATTAACCAGCGTGACTGCTTTTCTTTATTTGTTACGAAGATATGAACAGAAGTACGGTTTTTTTTAAGTAGAATCCCACAGTTTTTGCTCGGTAGTCCATTCCTCTCTTCAAGACCTGTTCAATAGTATATCACAGTGTACCGTTCACGTAAACCAAAACGACTGTTCGATTAAGTTTGATGTCCTCAGTCAGAACTGATTAGATTGAGCTCTCCAAGGTGGTCTGTACTGTAAAAGCCTCTTCATCTCTACACAACCATTGCAAGCTACACGCCGGCCGTGGTGGCCGAGCGGTTCTAGGCGCTACAGTCTGGAACCGCGCGACAACTACGGTCGCAGGTTCGAATCCTGCCTCGGGCATGGGTGTGTGTGATCTCCTTAGGTTAGTTAGGTTTAAGTAGTTCTAAGTTCTAGGGGACTGATGACCTCAGAAGTTAAGCCCCATAGTGCTCAGAGCCATTTGTTGCAAGCTACACCAATTTGAACCTATTTGTCCCCTCCCGCTGGAGGTTCGAGTCCTCCCTCGGGCATGGGTGTGTTTGTTGTTCTTAGCACAAGTTAGTTTAAGTATTGTGTAAGTCTAGGGACCGATTACCTTAGCAGTTTGGTCCCATAGGAACTCACATACATTTGAACCTATTTATCGCAGTCAAGCTTTGGTCCCCCTCTACGATTTTTACCCCGCTACACTTACTTCCATTTCCTAAGCTACGTTTCTTCTATGCGTCTGGATGCTTGTCAAGCTGCGCCGTACATTTCTTTTTCTCCAATTAGATTAATTAACCCTTTGTTAATTATTCGATCTACCTGTCCAGTGTCCAGCATTCTTGTGTAACACCACATTTCTATTTTCTTCTTGTCTGAACTCCTTATCGTCCACATTTCACTTCCATACAAGGCCAGACTCCATACAAATATCTTGAGAAAGACCTCTTAACAGTTAAATTTACATTATATGTTAACCAATTCCTCCTTTTTCAAAAATCGTTTCCTTACTGTAGCCAGTCAGCATTTTGTATCTTTTCTACGTCGATCGTCATCAGATATGTTACTGATCAAACAGCAAAAGTCATCTACATTCCTTATCCTTGTTTTAGTTTTCTTGATATTTGTCTTATAATCTCTTTCAAAACATTGTATATTCGGCTCACTGAACCTCTAAGTCTGTCTCTGACATAATTACAGTGTCATTGGGAAACCTCAAAGTTTTTATTTCATGTCATCATCTTAATTTCCTTTCCGAATTTCTTCTTGATTTTCTTAACTGCTTGCTCGCTGTATTGACTGAATAACGTCGAAGTTAGGCTACAAACCAGTCTTACTCCTTTCTCAGCAGTTGTTTCCCTTTCATATCCTTCGACTCTTATAACTGCAATTTGCTTTCGGTTCAGAGTTTAGATAAAATTTCGGTCCTTGTATTTTATCCCTGCTACATTAAGAATTTGAAAGAGTGTATTCAAGTCAACTTTTTCAAAAGCTTTGTCCACATCTAGGAATTCTATGAAAATGTGTTTGCATTTCTCCAACCTATCCTCTATCAACGGATACTCCCCATTGCAACCTCCTCAAATTTAGCGGTAAAATGGCCCAGTGGATAGCCCGGTAAAAGCTGAGCACAGATCAAGTGTGAAAACAGAAAGAAGTTGTACTGAACTAAAAAAAAAGGAAAATAGAGACAGTGAACGGTCCAAGCTCAAGATTTGGAACATCAAGCGTACTTGGACTGCCACGACGTCGTGGTTATGTGTTCACGGTGTTGGACTGCAAGGGGAAATCCGTGTTCAAACCTCCCTCGGGCCCCATCTCTTTTTTCCCACAAAATTGTGAACTGTCCGTCCTGTCATTGACGTGTCTGTTCTTCTTCTGCACTCGTGGTAATTGTCATACTATACGTTGGTTATAGAATGTGAGTCATATGATAAGAATATATCACCCTCACAAGTAAATGTGATGAATAGTGAGAGTAGCGAGATGGCGCATAGACCTCTCACAGAAATGGAAACAACAAACAGACGGGTGAGAACTACTGGATGTTACAACGAAGAAATCGAAGAGTCAAAACGAACGCAAGAGTAATAAAATGTGTAGGACAACTAGGAGGTACGTACGTCTGGAGCGCTATTCATTACACGTCGCTGTTGCAAACGGACGTTACACCACGCCAAAGACACAAATTTGAATACAGCGAACAGACACTTGAATGACTGGACGGGCAATTCATAATTTTGTGTGTGTGTAGTGGGGAGGGGCGGGGGGGGGGGGGGGGAAGCCGCACTAGGGAGATTTGAACATGGATCTTCCCCCACCCAGTCCAACAACGCGACGACATTACCACGACATCGTGGTTTTTCAGTTTCGCTCGATGTTGCACGTCTACAGCGTAGACCATTCATTTGTTCGATTTTTCGTCTTTTTTTTTTTTTCACGGTTCAGCATACCTTCTTCCCGTTTTCTTGCTTGATCTGTTACCGTTTTTGACGGGCTATCCAGTGGGCTATCTTACCACTAAATCTGAAGGGGTTGCGACTGGGTTTCCCTTCTAAGTAGTGCCGAAGGATGACTAATGGCCTCGCGTGCTCCTACATTCATCCAAGACGCAAACTTGTCCTTACCGAGACCGACTTCTACCAGCGTTTCTATTCATATGTAAATAATTCGTCTTATTATTTTACAATCACGACTTGTTAAACTTCTTATTCTGTAATATTAAACCCGTTGGTTTATAAAATGATATATTTTGCCTGATACTGTAACCTTAAATGACCATGGAAGTTTTCTGCATAGATTCCATTATTGTTTTCAATGTTATGAAATTCCTTTCAAAACATAGATTGTTAATAAATGTTTTATGTTTTTGGCGTCCTTACATTCCCCGAATTGAAGTTTGCTTCATTTTGGTAACCTGGAATAAAATGTTCGATCTGTGCCACTTGGTTGATTTACTCCTCACACTATATGTTACGGAAGATACCTGTTGTCTTCAGATGTGTTTAGCTGACGATATTTTATTACTGCTTACCCCCGTTGCCACAGGCATCTTCATTCCAGGTAAGGAGATGCGCAAGTGTATGCATTTTGGAACTGTATTCGGAACTTTAATCAAAACGCCAGAAAAGAGCACTCTTTTTCGTAGAATCTTTGTTGTGGCTTATCGTGTAACCACAGAGCTTTACAAACAGTGGGGATCGCCCTTCGGCAAAACATTATGCAGCTTTAGTTTAAGTAGACGCACTTGGCTCAGTTTTTGCGTCACGAGATTGCAATATAACAGGAATGTTGTCTCCTGGCATATGGTGGGGAGAACCAGCTTTATTTTTATTGCTACCTGTGAGTGGTGACTCTAAACTTTTTCTTTTTGTGATTGACTCGTATTTTTTATTTGTCTCCTTGCTTTAAATGTCCTTTTTTCGTTTTTAGCGACCTCTGAAGATTAATAAATAAGCAAGTGAGAAATGTTTTCTTCAACAAGTAAACATGTTTAGTGCTTGCTACCCATCTATAAACGTCTAACATTGAACTGAAATTAGCTATAATTTGCTATTTATGTAAGCATCGTTATCTCATTATGCTTGTGACGTACATGTGAACATCATCTCAAAAGAATTATCCATTCTGACGCGAACTGTAGAGGTTGCGCAACTGCTGTTATTTTATTCTGCCTTCTAGTATAAATCGAAAGCTTGTTTCGAGGATGCTTCCATCTCTTGATGCCATAAAGAACAATATTACTAGTTCTGCATATAGGGATCGTGGAAATGAAAGTTCATTGTGTACAGTACTCTCTCTCCCACTCTTACTTCTAGTGCACAGAATAAAGTGAACATGCGCGTAATAATCGCGTCCAGAGGGATCTCAGTCCTTCTGGGGATCTATGCATGTAAACCTTAAAAGGCGGTCAACCGTCCTTATGCCATTCCTCGGCGGTCCATTTGTTTAAGGTATGCTGGCTGAAAGTAAAGCCGTCAATCTTTTTCTCAATGAAGGTCGCAGTTACTCGTTACCACTCAAAGCTGACGATTGTGGAAGTCAGGAAAGACCTGTTACTTGATCCTCAAGTTTATCAAATCCGCCTTCTACATATACAGCTGTGTTTGTTGGGGCCATTATCATACTGTAAAATGTACGATTCACATTTGAAAAAACCTATGCTGGGGAGGATACCCTCATCGTTGAAGGAGTATGATCATTTAATGAGTTCATGGAAGTCACTCGCTATCTTTCGTTCAGCGTGATCACCCTTCGATTATAACGATACGATGGCCCACAACATTATAGAACCTTCATCACAATTCACATTTGGAAAAAGGCGCACGCTTTCTCCCGTGTATTCCAGAACAAATTTTATCCACAACAGAAATATTGAAAAAAAAAATCCGTTCGACCACAGTACATTTTTATTAATTGATATTGTAATTTTTTGCATTTCTTGTGCCAGTCCAGAGAGGAAAAGAGGTTTGTTAATATATGGCTTCCAGAATATTATGTGAGAAAATCGTCAGTTTAGTTTCCCACGAAATATTTTCACTATCCTTGCAAACTGGCATGAAGTCTTGCTGTTCGAGACATCTCATTACGTTCGTCGAGCTCAGAATAAGTTGCAAGGTCGTACAACAGAAAGATGCATGTGATACTGGACGCAAATTAGTGCGTCACTTGCGGTACCCTTCTTGAAGAAGGGAGTTGTTTGTGCTTTGCGAATTCTGTGCAGAATCTGATAGGATTTCTATCGGGCCCTGGAGCAGCCTTGTTTAATTTTTGCGCTTTCAGCTGTTTCTCGACGCCATTGACACTATACTCCGCTCATCATAAGAATAAATCTTGTCTAAACATTACACTATATATTCTTCCGTGTTTGCTGGAACCTCATTGGCTTTCGTTTCACGTGCAGCGAAAGACCAGCTGTCTCGAGTACAGTCAAGTACGGTAATGGCAGTACGTTTTATCCTGTGCGTTACGCATACTTCAACTCAGCGATGACACGGGGCAACAGCTTTACCGGTGCTTTTAACTTGGACAGCACTGGCCAGACAAGTGATCCACCCAACTTGGAGTGATGTGAACAGTCGCAGTAAAGACATAACACGAGGCGAGCAAAGAAGAATATAGCTCTGTACATAATTTAATTTGCAAACAGAAGGAAATTATATATGGCAAAACTCAAGTGACACGCTTCTTAGGTGACCTGACGGTAAACACAGCTAACGTAGTATTGAAATTAAAAACAAGAGTGATGAAAATTTCTGACTTTTTATTCATGAGCTACATGGTACGTGGCATAAAAGCACACTGTTGATTTCCCATGTAGTTAAATATTGAAGCCACTGAAGGTATTACAGTCAGTCGTCTGGTGGTCTCTGAACTCCTTCCATATATGACTCTGAGGAATACACGTCAGTACTGGTACATTCATAACGAGGCGATCAGCAACAGAATCGCAAGCCACCAAAAAGTGCACATTTCCTCCTCCTCTTCTGTGACGTACTGTTCTGCATTTCGCCATCGTTCGGCAGTGACGTGTCACAAAGCTTCGTGCATTAGCTGCTGTAAGTATACGAGCTTAAATGTCATGTTATTTCTCGCGACATATGTTTGGTCCAGATAGTAGTGGTATAGTGACAACTGTAAAATGCTGCATTTTTACAGTGAAAATTAGTGTTTTCCATGTTTCTACGACACTTATCGCTCTGGCTCGTGTGAGACCACCTCTGTGCTTCAAAACAATGGACATATTCAAATAAAGAGTATTTGATTTTTCATTTTTCTTCAAAAAAATTTGATTGTGTAATGTTTTCATAACTTCAGCAATCTTTTTATAAAATATCGATACCTAAGAATTTATATTATCAATGAAAACCAGAATTGTGAGTGCGGTTTTTAATTAAAAACTAGAGGATGTGCATTTTTCTTGAAAAATGAAAGTTAAGTATGAATTCATTAACATATATTTGGTGAATTTCATATTTAAATGATTTAATATTCAAACCGAAAAAAACTATAGACCACGAGATTTGAACTGTCGCCCTAAAGCGTATCTGATTATCATTCTACGACGATGGCGGTATTCAAACTAAAAAAAAGTAGTCTATAACAGGATCCAAATTGTCGCCGCAAAACATATTCTGTTATCGATCAACGACGTTACCAGTTACGCTGTAATGAAAAATGTATGGGTCCACCAATTTGTAACATACTGTTCCTCGAAAATCGTCAGAGCTGATTTTCTTTTCTGTAAGCCTGTGAAAAACATTAAGTACACTTGTTTTGCGCCGTTAACGGTGTTACGCGCATGTCTCTTTACGAACCAGGAACAGTGCGATCCGTTTTCGCAGTACATATTAACAGCGAGACAATCAGAGCACAAGTAGCTTTGGCGGAGACTGTGACTGTACACGATTTTTGAAATAAAAATTACGTAGGTAAAGTATGATTAAGAAGAACTTTGATGGCTGTAAGTTCATGAGGATGTCTTTAAGTTTCATTTACAATTACGTTGTTGTTGTTGTGGTCTTCAGTCCTGAGACTGGTTTGATGCAGCTCTCCATGCTACTCTATCCTGTGCAAGCTTCTTCATCTCCCAGTACCTTCTGCAGCCTACATCCTTCTGAATCTGCTTAGTGTATTCATCTCTTGGTCTCCCTCTACGATTTTTACCCTCCACGCTGCCCTCCAGTGCTAAATTGGTGATCCCCTGATGCCTCAGAACATGTCCTACCAACCGATCCCTTCTTCTAGTCAAGTTGTGCCACAAACTCCTCTTCTTCCCAATTCTATTCAATACCTCCTCATTAGTTATGTGATCTACCCATATAATCTTCAGCATTCTTCTATAGCACCACATTTCGAAAGTTTCTATTCTCTTCTTGTCTAAACTGTTTATAGTCCATGTTTCACTTCCATACGTGGCTACACTCCATACAAATACTTTGGGAAACGACTTCCTGACACTTAAATCAATACTCGATGTTAACAAATTTCTCTTCTTCAGAAACGTTTTCCTTGCCATTGCCAGTCTCCATTTTATACCCTCTCTACTTCGACCGTCGTCAGTTATTTTGCTCCCCAAATAGCAAAACTCCTTTACTACTTTAAGTGTCTCATTTCCTAATCTTATTCCCTCAGCATCACCCGACTTAATTCGACTACATTCCATTATCCTCATTTTGCTTTTGTTGATGTTCAGCTTATACCCTCCTTTCAAGACACTGTCCATTCCGTTCAACTGCTCTTCCAAGTCCTTTGCTGTCTCTGAGAGAATTACAATGTCATCGGCGAACCTCAAAGTTTTTATTTCTTCTCCATGGATTTTAATACCTACTCCGAACTTTTCTTTTGTTTCCTTTAATGTTTGCTCAATATACAAATTGAATAGCATCGGGGAGAGGCTACAACCCTGTCTCACTCCCTTCCCAACCTCTGCTTCCCTTTCATGCCCCTCGACTCTTATAACTGCCATCTGATTTCTGTACAAATTGTAAATAGCCTGCCAGCTTCAGAATTTGAAAGAGAGTATTCCAGTGAACATTGTCAAAAGCTTTCTCTAAGTCTACAAATGCTAGAAACGTAGGTTTGCCTTTTCTTAATCTTTCTTCTAAGATAAGTAGTAATAAGATACCTTAGGGCTTTGGCAGCGAGAGAGGGGAAGAAAACCAATGTGCACTCCGTGTGCATACCGGGGGGAGTCATTCCAGATGTGGAAAGGGTCCTTCCGGATGCCATGAAGGGTGCGGGGTGCGCCCATCTGCAGGTGGTCGCTCATGTCAGCACCAATGATGTGTGTCGCTATGGATCGGAGGAAATCCTCTCTGGCTTCCGGCGGCTATCTGATTTGGTGAAGACTGCCAGTCTCGCTAGCGGGATGAAAGCAGAGCTCACCATCTGCAGCATCGTCGACAGGACTGACTGCGGACCTTTGGTACAGAACCGAGTGGAGGGTCTGAATCAGAGGCTGAGACGGTTCTGCGACCGTGTGGGCTGCAGATTCCTCGACTTGCGCCATAGGGTGATGGGGTTTCGGGTTCCGCTGGATAGGTCAGGAGTCCACTACACGCGGCAAGCGGCTACACGGGTAGCAGGGGTTGTGTGGCGTGGACTGGGCGGTTTTTTAGGTTAGATGGCCTTGGCCAAGTACAGAAAGGGCAACAGTCTCAGCGGGTGCGGGGCAAAGTCAGGACATGCGGGGACCAAGCAGCAATCGGTATTGTAATTGTAAACTGTCGAAGTTGCGTTGGTTAAGTACCGGAACTTCAAGCGCTGATAGAAAGCACCGAAGCTGAAATCGTTATAGGTACAGAAAGCTGGCTGAAGCCAGAGAGAAATTCTGCCGAAATTTTTACAAAGGTACAGACGGTGTTTAGAAAGGATAGATTGCATGCAACCGGTGGTGGAGTGTTCGTCGCTGTTAGTAGTAGTTTATCCTGTAGTGAAGTAGAAGAGGATAGTTCCTGTGAATTATTATGGGTGGAGGTTACACTCAACAACCGAGCTAGGTTAATAATTGGGTCCTTTTACCGACCTCCCGATTCAGCAGCATTAGTGGCAGAAAAACTGAGAGAAAATTTGGAATACATTTCACATAAATTTTCTCAGCATGTTATAGTCTTAGGTGGAGATTTCAATTTACCAGATATAGACTGTGACACTCAGATGTTTAGGACGGGTGGTAGGGACAGAGCATCGAGTGACATTATACTGAGTGCACTATCCGAAAATTACCTCGAGCAATTAAACAGAGAACCGACTCGTGGAGATAACATGTTGGACCTACTGATAACAAACAGACCCGAACTTTTCGACTCTGTGTGTGCAGAACAGGGAATCAGTGATCATAAGTCCGTTGCAGCAACCCTGAATATGGAAGTTAATAGGAATATAAAAAAAGGGAGGAACATTTATCTGTTTAACAAGAGAAATAGAAGGCAGATTTCAGACTACCTAACAGATCAAAACGAAAATTTCTGTTCCTACACTGACAATGTTGAGTGTTTATGGAAAAAGTTCAAGGCAATCGTAAAATGCGTTTTAGACAGGTACGTGCCGAGTAAAACTGTGAGGGATGGGAAAAACCCATCGTGGTACAACAACAAAGTTAGGAAACTACTGCGAAAGCAAAGAGAGCTTCACATCAAGTTTAAACGCAGCCAAAACCTCTCAGACAAACAGAAGCTAAACGATGTCAAAGTTAGCGTAAGGAGGGCTATTCGTGAAGCGTTCAGTCAATTCGAAAGTAAAATTCTATGTACCGACTTGACAGAAAATCCTAGGAAGTTCTGGTCTTACGTTAAATCAGTAAGTGGCTCGAAACAGCATCCGGGATGATGATGGCATTGAAACAGAGGATGACACGCGTAAAGCTGAAATACTAAACACCTTTTTCCAAAGCTGTTTCACAGAGGAAGACCCCACTCCAGTTCCTTCTCTAAATCCTCGCACAAACGAAAAAATGGCTGACATCGAAATAAGTGTCCAAGGAATAGAAAAGCAACTGGAATCACTCAACAGAGGAAAGTCCACTGGACCTGACGGGATACCAATTCGATTCTACACAGAGTACGCGAAAGAACTTGCCCCCCTTCTCACAGCCGTGTACCGCAAGTCTCTAGAGGAACGGAAGATTCCAAATGATTGGAAGAGAGCACAGGTAGTCCCAGTCTTGAAGAAGGGTCGTCGAGCAGATGCGCAAAACTATAGACCTATATCTCTGACGTCGATCTGTTGTAGAATTTTAGAACATGTTTTTTGCTCGAGTATCATGTCGTTTTTGGAAACTCAGAATCTACTCTGTAGGAATCAACATGGATTCCTAACAGCGATCGTGTGGGACCCAACTCGCTTTATTTGTTCATGAGACCCAGAAAATATTAGATACAGGCACCCAGGTAGATGCTATTTTTCTTGACTTCCGGAAGGCGTTCGATACAGTTCCGCACTGTCGCCTGATAAACAAAGTAAGAGCCTACGGAATATCAGACCAGCTGTGTGGCTGGATTGAACAGTTTTTAGCAAACAGAACACAGCATGTTGTTATCAATGGAGAGACGTCTACAGACGTTAAAGTAACTTCTGGCTTGCCACAGGGGAGTGTCATGGGACCATTGCTTTTCACAATATGTATAAATGACCTAGTAGATAGTGTCGGAAGTTCCATGCGGCTTTTCGCGGATGATGCTGTAGTATACAGAGAAGTTGCAGCACTAGAAAATTGTAGCGAAATGTAGGAAGATCTGCAGCGGATAGGCACTTGGTGCAGGGAGTGGCAACTGACTCTTAACATAGACAAATGTAATGTATTGCGAATACATAGAAAGAAGGATCCTTTATTGTATGATTATGTGCTAGCGGAACAAACACTGGTAGCAGTTATTTCTGTAAAATATCTGGGAGTATGCGTGCGGAACGATTTGAAGTGGAATGATCATATAAAATTAATTGTTGGTAAGGCGGGTACCAGGTTGAGATTCATTGGGAGAGTCCTTAGAAAATGTAGTCCATCATCAAAGGAGGTGGCCTACGAAACACTTGTCCGACCTGTACTTGAGTATTGCTCATCAGTGTGGTATCCGTACCAGATCGGGTTGACGGAGGAGATAGAGAAGATCCAAAGAAGAGCGGCGCGTTTCGTCACAGGGTTATTTGGTAACCGTGATAGCGTTACGGAGATGTTTAGCAAACTCAAGTGGCAGACTCTGCAAGAGAGGCGCTCTGCATCGCGGTGTAGCTTGCTCGCCAGCTTTCGAGAGGGTGCGTTTCTGGATGAGGTATCGAATATATTGCTTCCCCCTACTTATACCTCCCGAGGAGATCACGAATGTGAAATTAGAGAGATTAGAGCGCGCACGGAGGCTTTCAGACAGTCGTTCTTCCCGCGAACCATACGCGACTGGAACAGGAAATGGAGGTAATGACAGTGGCACGTAAAGTGCCCTCCGCCACACACCGTTGGGTGGCTTGCGGAGTATAAATTTAGATGTAGATGTAGATACACAAGCTGGACCTGCTTCCAAGAGCGGAACAACATCAGTGTACGAGAGTTACGGCTGCTGACCAGTCATCGCGCTTATGTTTGTTTACATTAGGTTTTCTTCTTATGATGAACGAAGCATAATATCTGTATTATTCATATTTGCAGTGATTCGAGGATTAAATTATACTGTATTCATGGAACCTTCTTTGTAAAGGAACCTTTGAATTCGAAGTTCTGCTTTTGGCTTGCTATCCTCAATTTCATTTGTTGTGTTATCCACCGCTGACAGGCTTTACATATGAGCTTAATTTCCTTGGGCTTAGCTCGTTGTCGTTTTGGAAATCAAATCTGTTTCATGTAGCATCTCCCGATCTATAACACTACACTTTGCTTTACGTCTGTTTTGCTTGGAATCTGTTTCTTTAGAAGTTTCTTTACCGAAACTATGCACCATGGAGGCATCTCGCATCATGAACTTTTCTTCTGACACATCTATGCAATGATTCTATCTTTATGTTTCTAAAATTATCGTACATGATCATGCCCGGAGCCAACTGTTTAAAGTTCTGTCTTGAGATTTGACACAAATGGCTTTTAATCTGGTTTACTGAAGGCGCAAATCTTTCCACTTTCAGACGCCATTTGTACTTTGGTAGTCATTCTTGCTACGTTTGCTTTATGACCACTGATACAAGCTGTAAAGTGGCCTTCCTGAAAGTGGTAAGAGTAGGAACACAATAGCGACTTTGGGCGAGATACGCACACTGGACACGTGTCGGACTGTAACGGGTGGAGGCGAGGGCAGGACTGGGTGGACGAGAACTGTTACTGCGGCGTGATTGTGTCATCGTGTCCCCTCCTCTCTTTTCTCTCCGCCCACTAAAAATGAAACAGCCAATCATTATGTACCCAGAGCTGCCCTTTGCCAGCGTTTGCAGAAGCCACACAGCTCTGTTAGTAGAGTGCAAATGGCCCCATACACACACACACACACACACACACACACACACATTAGTTTGCTCACACAGTTACTGGTCTTTGAAACGAAATAGCCAATCAGTATGCACCTCAGAGTCAACCCTCTTGTTCTCTGTACCCCACTTACTTGGCACTCAGGTAAGACTATAGTTTGACATTTGTACCCTACCTGGTGCAAGGGAAGTTGGCCCACAAATTAAATATCACAATGTTATTTCTACATCTAAACTGTCTGTATTATTTTTCTGTAACAGTAGAAAATAAATGCGGCTCACTTATTGGCATTACTGGTGTAACTTATATGTTAAGGTACACTTTTTACAGGTTAAGGTTCGCTTGATGCCTAAAACACGACTGTGTTTCTTCAGATTAAAACGTCGCAATGTTATTCGTACATTGACATTGTCGGTAATATTTATCAAAATACGTAAAGAAATAAACGTTTCGATCTTAAGCCTTCTTGAGGTCATATTACTGGTGATGTAGACCGAACTTTCACCACGTAAACATTGTTGTAACTTTGTCAGTAATGCTTCACCCATGAAGCACCATTGTTTAGGGGGAAGACAATATTGCATCATGTTCTACACTAGGAAGATATAATTGATGTTATTGACTGGCTAATATAGATTTTTTATTACTTTTGATCTTAGGCGTACTTCAGGTCATGTTACTGGTAGTACGGAGACAGAAAGGCTGCAACATTTACCAATCAGAAATATGTCAGTTCTCTCTAAAAGCGTTTACACAATTCATTTCCTTTCCTTTCCATGATCAACTAGCAAATAAAACTGAGTTCTGTATCATGCTTAGGTACCAATACCACATTTTCTTACACTTTAGCACTATAAATTATACAAGAAATTATGCCTTTTGGAAAGATCTGTAATGCCATGTATTACTTAAACTTCATAATACCCAAATACAATTACAATATGCTCCACGTACAATTTGTTTGGTTTGTAAACACTTATATAAACGTGGCGGCCTCTCGCTTTGCTTGACAGGGTCGCTGGACCACTACAAGTCTCAGAAGTAATAATGTCTTTGGACAAGACTCCACACAGAGGAAAGTTCGATCTCTGATCACTAATGAAAATTCGATTCTTGCATCAAAATAAAATAGCACTTAAAGAAACCAAAAATGTTCTATATTATTTTCCAGTTGCAGTACAAAAAACACGTGGCTCAATTATTGGCATTACTGATCTATGTTTCAGGTCAAGGTATTCTTGCCAATGACTGACTTACCCTGTTGCACAGTGGAAAACACCTGACACTTGAATGGGATAAAGTACTGAACAGTAGTTCTAACATCTGTATTTAATACACATTCGTATAGGTAAGAAAAAAAGGGTTGCTATGCTTCCAGATATCCACTTTCAACAATTAGATTCAGCCAAACATTAATATGACCCAGTGCTTGGATGTTAACTTTAAATTAACGTGCGTTGAGCCATTATTTTTTGTGAGTACTGCAACATATGGCCACTTTCTATTATAAGGTCTGCCCATCTGCAATGAATCGTTCATTTTCCAGTAGCAGATTACATTCTTCCTTCATGACAATTACTATCTCGAACATGGCTGACATACAGCAACAGTATTTAAGTTTCAGTGAAGCCAGCTGGTTGGCTGTCTTTATCCTTCGTTAAAAAAAAAATCGTAACAGTTGTTTTCGCCAGATATTCCAGATTGCGCTTTTTTGACTTTGAAATCTTCCATTTCCAGTTTTCTTTTGTGTACACATTGTCACATCCATAGCGTGAATATTGCCTGAGATTTAGGAGACGGGGTTCATGAGAAGGCAATTAGTCGATTGGCCTATGTGGGGGAGTCTTGATCTGGCTATAATGTTTAATCCGTTATTACAAAAGGTAAGGTTTGGAAAGTGACTTGAAATAACCCCAACTAGCAGTGTTTTGAAACTCCTGGCTTGATTCAAAAAATAGTTTCAGTTCTTGGTCTACTTGCCTTGAAGGAGTTGCAGCCACGATAAGTCTTAGTGCTAGCACCATACTGTCTGCTTTGAAATGAGACTGTCAGTACTAACAACTGAGCCTGCGCTCACTATACGACCCACAGAGTTCCCCGAGGTATTTGCCTATGATATTGTTAACTGCATTGACACTACTGCAGCTACTTCTACGGAGCCTGGCCTGGCTACTCTCTCTCTCTCTCTCTCTCTCTCTCTCTATCCCCTGACTTCATTTGACTTCCATCATTGACTACTCGACTTCTCCCTGGAATTCACTTCACTTTCCTCTTCGGAGCGTCCTGCCTCCGAGTTTTGTTCGACTTCCCCCTCCCCCTCTATCCCTGAAATGATGTGACTCCAAAGGCCTCTCATCACTCCATGGCTCTAATTTTGAACTGTTCGTCAGTAGTTTTCCAGAGACCGGGTGGAGAGAGAGAGAGAGAGAGAGAGAGAGAGAGAGAGAGAGAGAGAGAGAGAGGCGTGTCTCTTTGTATGGTCACACTATGCATCCTAAACCTGCCACTGGCTTTTCATGACTTATCGGTGTTCCTACCAAAGACCCTTTCTCTTTATCTCTCTTATCCAAAGCTCTCTGCCTAGTCATGAAACGCTGCCTGATTGAGACTGTCGATATGTGTGCTGAGCAAAGTTGGAGCTATGCCTGTAATGTTCTTGGATCACCCTGTGTTCACAGCTTATAGCGTTATCGCTATTTGTGGCCGCCCGACATGCTGGCGCGTGGCTGGCCCGCTGACTGTACTAAGACTTAATGTTATTCTCCATTTGCAACTATTTTCCTAGAAGACTTCGCTGTTTTCTGTGGATTGGACGACATGACACATTAACTACACTTAAAGGACTAATTTCTGTAATACGGAATGGTTTAAATCTGTGTGATAAAGTTGGTATGTTTCTTAAGACCTGCAGAGTTTTTGATTATGTTATGGAGAACGATATCCTGCACTAAGAAAAATGTAACTTTTATGTGATAATTATTTCAGTTTTTTGTGAATGTGTGTTAACAAATTCCAGAGGTAAATAATTAAAACTAAAGGCAGACAGGACATCAGCAAATCTTCTGTAAACTATCTGATAGAGGGCCCACATAGAAGTCACCGACACAGAGTACAGCGGAGCATATTGAAAATATTGTTTGTTGGCGTTTGATACACGTAGACAGTTTTCCACAGGGCCAGAAGAACCATCCATTGTGTAGTTCAAATCACAATTTCCTGGCTATTATTTTCATGTTCATTAGCCAAGGAAGAGGTAATAGTTTCTCGTAGACACACATCAGGGACACATTATAAAATCGGTTGGATGTTTACCGGTATCATTGTTTTCTCAAGGGCTTGTGATTCGACACAATTGGAGCTCATCCACGTTAACTACCTATATCAAATGTTTTATGTTTCTCAGGTAGGCTTCTTGCAGAAGGAATCGTGGTTTGATGTTAATTTATCACACATTTCCGTTTCGCTAAAAGTCGTAGCAAAATCTTGCGTTAAATTCAGATCCATAAGGTCATATTTGTAAATATATGGTTAATGCAATATCTCAGGCAGATCATCCTGGAGAATTGATGTCATAGGTAACTGTTACATACACAACATATTTTCTGCTTTAACATTACAGACTGTCCCTTCTCTAATTGTCCTTGGAGTCCACTGGTACACAGCTGCCTCCCCCTGCCCAGCCCTCCCCCGTCTCTGATGCATGCGCAGCCTGCATCTCTGTAATGTGGAAACAAGACACTTGCGAATGTGAATGTTTCTACATGTCTCGACTTGTCTGAGACCTTGCTGACTAAGCACATGTACACGTGTCAGGACAGTCCCTCCTAATGTCACATGCATGTAGTGAGGAGTGGGGAGCGGGGACACGATGACGTCATTCCAATGCCTCTGCATTTCTCATCGCCACAGCCCTGCCCTCGTCTCCACGTGTCACAGTCCGAGGAATAGCCTTTCTGAATATTTGGCCCAAAGTCGTTATTGCATTCCTACTTATTAGGTCTATCTGTTGCCATTACGTCTAATATCTTTCCGTCATGAGTTGGTTTTCGAACTATTCTTTGTAGTTTTCAGAGCCAGTATTTGCTAATTTATCACCGGATGCCATGTCATGTCCAATAATAGCAGAAATGTAATTTTGGCTGTCGATTGTTGGATGATTTAAAGCCTGCTCTAGTGATGGCATTGTGACTGGGGAACGTACTTACTAGCGAACTGAGATTTTCTCGTAATATTTTGGTTGCCTCTGTGGATAAGTCTTATGGTCGATGAAAGGATCCGTTTTGCTTACCCTTAATACTTAGTCTTTTCCAAACAACCTCAAGTGTAGATTCTTTGTCGGTGGATTCGTATCTACTGCAACGAACATACCACTTTCGTTTCCCATTAGCCAGTTCTTTCGATAGAAAGAAAAATCTCACACTTGCAAGTTTCGGTTTTAGCCAGCTGTCTGCACCTTATATTAGAAGAACTCCAATGCTTTTTACCACCAGTTCAAACTATGGAATTTTGTTACAAATGCTTCGCAGTTGATAATTTGGACTGAATTGTCTCCTTTGTATAGTACGCACATTTGTGTGTACTCCACAGGTATGTTGTCGGCCAGAATGCTATCAGACTTGTTTCTTGGTCATGTTGTTGAATCTGTGAGTTCTGTCCTGGGAGATTCTCATTGATTTCACCCACTGGAATATAATGTGGTTGCAGCAGTAGCTCCTGACCGTCTTGGAGCTGTTAATCTCTCTAACAGTGTGTGACATATAGCTGAGTTGTAGTTGCGACATCTGTCTCATACATGATGGTTGTTGTTCTAAAATTCTGGGCTCAGATGGTTCAAATGGCTCTGAGCACTATGGGACTTAACATCTGAAGTCATCAGTCCCCTAGAACTTAGAACTACTTAAACCTAACTAACCTAAGGACATCACACACATCCATGCCCGAGGCAGGATTCGTTCCTGCGACCCTAGCGGTCCCGCGGTTCAAGACCGAAGTGTCTAGAACCGCTCGGCCACACCGGCTGGCGGAATTCTGGGGAAATGAGATTTCGTAATTCTGAACCCGATCGCAGGAGCGGTATTCTGTTGAATCTTCTAATGACTCTCCCTTGGCCACTAGAAAAATTATTAAGTATTCCTGATAAGAGCTAAAAGAACAAACAGACAGACAGCCTCGAAACTTTCCGCTTCAAAATTGATTGTAAGTACTGTTCCCTACTTTTACCAGGTCCTCTTTCCTTCCTAGTATTATATGATTTAAATAAATCTGCCCTTTGGTGTTACTTTTGAATATGAAAATTGAAATTGACTTTTCATCAAAAATAAAATATTTAATTCTGTGGATCTTTATTACTGTCTTCTTGGCTGAAAAAGAGTAAATTATTAATTTTGCAATAATCCGTGGCGTCTCCGGAGTGCAATCTAGCGCACCCAATGTTAAAGTTCTTCTTAGCAGCCAGCGTAAGAAACACCTTCTCAAGATCTGCGTCATAACGTAGCTCTGAAAAATTCTTGACGCTGTTATTGAAGAGCAATTCAGATGGATACGATTCTGAACAACTATGATACTCTGTGTCGGTAGGGCAAGTTCCGCAAATTTTAGCTTTTCACAAAAGAGAATCTGTTCATTCCAAAAGATCGTGTTATTAAACAGGGACCGCACAGTACTATCTACCATTCAAAATCCTAAGTCTTCTCCTTGCTTACACTTTGTATCGTAATTACTAGGAGAGGAAAGATGAGCATAGTATTCAATTCAGAAATGAGAAAAAAATTCACCTTTTAAGATAACAATTATTATTTCATAAAAACGTTCATCTCAGTGTTCAACTATTACAGTATATATTCAGCTTTTTACAAGAGCGTATATTGAAAAAAATTAATATTTTCTGATATCTCACAGTAATGGTGGCTCTTTTTTTTAACAATAGAAGTACCCCTCCTCTGAAAATACGCCCTTCCGTAGTCAAGTCTACTATCAGAAAAAATCATTAGTAAACTCACGGAATCCACTAGTTTGTTAAAAATCACGGAACGCTAACAAGCCAACGATATTTACGATGCTGCCCTCTCACAGGCTAAACCGATAATTGAGGTTATTTATAACTGAGATTTTTTCCGGTGCTAATGTTTATAGTATAATAAAATAATGGAATAGATGATAATAAAATGCGCGGCTTTTTAAAATGTATTGAATTAATGAGATTAATTTTTCGGCGTGAATGACAAGCACAATAAGCTGAGCTATGCCTGGAAATAAGTCCGTATTAGTTCATATTATTTTGCAGGGCGGAGTAGTTTCTTTCTCCGCTGTAGATTTGTGCTTACCATTCTTTATAATACTACGTTTGGTCGCCGCGTTCACCTTTGAAGTCTTGACCGTGTTCCTATTAAGCTTATCGGATCTTCGTAATTTTCCAAAGTACACAGGTGGGCTTCAGTTATTGTAATTATTGTACTATTTGAAATAACAACTCACACGACCTTTCTGTTAATAAAACAATACTGTATTTTTCTAAACGGTGCACATATGAAATCCACACTCCTCACTTATTCATAGCGACCCCAAAATGGCGGTCTACAATTACTCGCTAAAAAATTGACGTGCTTCTCACTCTTTCACTAGCTGAGCGCGAATCCCCCCTTCCTCCTACCGGTACCAGAAAAAATCCTCTGTTTATTAACAACTGAAAGTCAAAAAATACATGACGGTAGGCATAGGCTCTATGATGGGCTACCGCTTCATCTTGTCTCTTTGCCTTTAAGGAAGACGAAAACATAAAGGAAATGCAAAAGGTTTATCACATGTTTAAAAAGTAATTAATATATAATCTTGCTGTAATATATTGACCCTTTGACATAATTTTTATGGTAAATAAACAAAATATTATTACCGGAAAAGTTCTTCGAGCCGTCGCAGCACCCAGTATTTACATTTGTCACAGTTTGCATTACACGTTATTAAGTGATGCTATAATCTGTTCATAATAATAGAAGGCAACGGTGATTGTTCAGGACACAGTATGGACTAGCTAACTCTAAGCCAAATAGCCATAGTCTTGTTGCCACTATATGAGAGTTATAATTATTCCACCTGCATTCGTGCCACATCTGGATAATGAGCGTGACTTTTCTCCGAGATTCGTATCAGGAAACTGCCTATGAGCCTTCAGCAGTGGTTAGTTTTGGGCACCGCTGCGAACCCAATGCTCTGCTCATTGTCGTAGCATTAAGTTCATGATCTTCTTGAACTGGCCATCAGCCAGTTCTTCTCTAAAGTTCTAAATTTCCGTAAAAGAGACGCACTCTGACATACTGTCACTGGCGGACTGTTTGCTCTTTTCCAGCAAGCCTAATTTGACAATGAATAAACAAATGCAGTCTCAAGCACAATATAGACGTATTCTGTGATGATAACAGTTGCTGAGGACTTCCGGTATAAAGAGTCACCTTTTTCTGCCTACCTCATTCGGCCCTGTCAAAGTGGTCAGTGGATCCTCTTGCCCTTGATGTGGAAAACTGCCCCTACAAGCGGAAGAAACATCAATGATCAATGGCGTTAGGATGCAGCAGACAACGGAGACCACTGCTATCAGAATCGTCAGTTTCTCATTGCATAATCTTTTCGGCTCTTCTGTATTTTAGCTAAAGCTATGTGGAAATTCTTGGATGACTAAGTATAGCGTAAATAAAAGCCAACGTAGAACACCATTCGTGTGAGAGCAGTTACACTGATGAGCCAAAACGTTATGACCAACGCCCACCGCGAGGCTCAGTGCCACCTGGTTGCGTTGCGGGCACGTGACACAGGAAAGAAAGAATATAAGCAGAACAAAGACGAATGGGTAGTCATTGTAGCGAAGATACGGGTCGCAAATTCGGAAATCCACTGATATAAACAGTTTTGACAAAGGGCACATCGTTGTGGCGCTGCGGCTAAAAAGAGAATCTCTGAAATGGCTAAGCTGGTCGGCTTTTCGCCTCCTACTGTCATGAACCCCTGTGGGGAGTGATTGAAAGATGTCGAAATCACGAGTAGGCCGTATGGTTTTGCACGTCCAGGTCTCATAATAGAACTTAGCAGTGGGAGGATCGCCGCTGTGTAACCCACGATATGCAGCGATCTGTGGCAATCTGACGAGAGAGTGCATTCTGGTGCAGACAAAAGTGTTTCGGAAGAAACCGTTCAGAGGCCATTGGTGAACATGGAGCTCCGCAGCACACGATCCCAATGTGTTCCCGTGTTGACACAGTGATATCATCAATTACGATTGCAATGGCCGCAGAATCACTGGGCTGTGACCGTGGATCGATACAAACGTGTCACGTCGTCGGATGAATCGCATTTCTTGCTACACCAGATCGATGATTGTGTCCTTACACAGCGTCATGAAGGCTAGTGGCTGCTTGTAACATGCACCGTGCCACAGATGCAGGCCGCTGGGGCAGAACTACGCTGTGGGCACATTGGTTGGGCTTCCATAGGATCCCTGGTAGTGATCGAAGGCATCATGACAGCAGTAGACTACATGAACATTATTGCGGACCATCTGCATTGCTTCGTGCTTGAAGTCTCCCCCTGCGCGAAGACATCTCCCGGTAGGATAACTGTCCGTGTTGCAAGGTCAGAATCGCGCTACAGTGGTTCGCATTGATGTCTTGGCCAACAAATTTGCTTGACCCTTACCCATTGAAACACATATCGGACGCCAGCTGCGTGCTCACAAACCACCGTCCCAATTTGCGGGAATTGCATGACCTGTGCGTAGACATCTAGTGCCACATACTTCTAGAAACCAACCAAGGACTTGTGGAATCCATGCCAAGCAGAACCGCTGCTGTATTGCATTTGAAAAGTGGACCAACACGCTATTAAACAGATGGTCATAATGTTTTGACTCATCGGTGTATGCGTACAATGTTGATTCCTAGATCACGTGCCCTTTGAGACGTTTTCCTTACAAACTACCAAAGTACGAAAACGACGTAGGCGTTACCTGTTTCGACAGCATTCCATCTGATGTAACATACGTAGCTGTGAGTGGATACAGCCCATGTTTTAGTATGAATGTGTTTTCACGGTTGCCTGCAAGGGCAAATTCATCAGGCAGCAATGAACCAGTAACAAGTTTTATGTGATCTACTTTATGTGCCTAAGTTCGGATGCTCGTGCTTAAAACGATTACTTTTCGTGCGTTTACAGTTTTAAGGCGCGTCTTACGATACTACGGATTCATGGAAAAATGAATGGTCTCAGACTGGACTATCCAAGAACTGCAATGAAATATCACCGGGTGGAAACCTACCTGGTGCAGACCTGCCAAGAAGAACTTTGGTTATACTCAATAGACTCAGAACTGGTCATGGCAGAAATGGCGAGATGCTCGGTAGATGGGGCATACGAGATTCACCACAGTGCGATTGTGGACATCCAGAGCAAACGATCCAGCGCATCATTCAGGAATGCCCTAAACGTGCCTTTAAAGGATCCATTCGAGAACTTTATGCAGCCTCCCCTGCAGCCGTCGAGTGGATGGAAAACCTAGACATAGAACTTTAAATTGGTGGTACTTGTAAGACGTTTCCTTCCGTAACCAAGGTAGTCGAGGTTTTTGGTGTTTCAAGATACACCATATCGAAGATTTACACAGCACACACGGAAAGCGGAAAAACGTCATTCGCTAAGCCACAACGCGGACGAAAGTGTGTGCTGAGTGATCGTTACAGAGGTCATTGAAGAGGATTGTGTAGAAAAATAAGAGGACGACAGCTGCAAAAGGCATTGCGGAATTGAATGTCACACTCACGAATCCCGTCAGCGCCGAAACATCTCGAAGGGAACTCCGTAAGCTGGGAACTGTAGGGCGTGCTGAGATCCCAAATTAGTCATCAGTGATGCAAATGCCCGTAACAGAAATGCCGGATACCGAAGCCATAAAACATGGACTATGAAGCAATGAAGAGTCATATGATCCGCTGACTCTTGTTTCACACTGTTTCTGTCTTCTGACCGAGTTCTCTGGGCCCCTTGGATACACTGCAAGGTCGTATTACTTGCAAGGATTATGTGACCATTTTGGCCTGTCAGATCCATCGCATGGTACAGTGGCTATTCCCAAATGATGGCGCTGCTCCAAGACGACATGACCCCTGGCCACACAGCTCGCATCGTCCGGGACTGGTTTTGTGAGCACGAGTATGAACTGGCTCATCTCCCGTGGTGACCGCAGTAACCAGATCTCAATGTTATTGAGGCTTTGTGGTCTACTTCGGAGAGAAGGGTTAGTGATGGCCATTCACCTCCATCATCATTATCTGAACTTGTCGTATAAGATTCGCTTGGGAACCATAGAGGACCTGTATTTTTCTATTTCGAGACGATTGGAAGCTGTTTTGAATGCTGTATTGGGCATGTTAATGTGTTGTGTTCTTTGTGTTTCTGTATTTTCGTCTACCCTTGTATGTGCACCTACTCTTCATAATAGACTATCTTTATCTGCATCGTTTCTTCTGATCACATCCATTCTTGTATGTGACGATCATATTGTTGTTTGCAGCGGACTCATTTTCGTGGGATGCTCCGTGGCGTAGTAGCTTTTGTTGTGTAGTCTCCGGAACAAAAGTGTTCTGACCGCGGCATAATAATAATAATAATAATAATAATAATAATATGCATAATAATAATAAGAATATGCATTTCACTCATCAAGGCTTGTCACCGACTCGACAGCGTGGCGTGAGCCATTGTGTTTTCATTGTAATGCCAATCTTTAATTTCTGTCTCTCAATTTTATTGTAATTAGAGTAATTTTCCAAAAGTGAGAACTTTCAGTTTGCAGAGAATATATGAGAAATCTTCCTGAGAATATATGAGAAATCTTCTGTACCTTGAAAACGATAGGAGAAACAAAGGTTTACGCACCGAGCGAGGTGGCGCAGTGTTTATCACACTAGACTCGCATTCTGGACGTCGACGGTTGAAACCCGCGTCCGGCCATTCTGATTTAGCTTTTCCGTGATTTCCCTACATCACTTCAGGCAAATGCCGGGATGGTTCCTTTGAAAGGGCATGACCGTCTTCCTTCCACATCCTTCCCTAATCCAATGGGACGATGACCTCACTGTTTGGTTCCCTCCACCAAATCAACCAGCGAACCATATACTTCCAAACGCTGCGGGGAATTTATGAGATGTAAATGTCGTGTGGCTGGGGCCTCCCGTCGGGTAGACCGTTCGCCGGGTGCAAGTCTTTCGATTTGACGCCACCTCGGCGACTTGCACGTGGATGGGGATGAAACGATTGGGACAACACAACACCCAGTCCCTGTGCGGAGAAAATCTCCGACCCAGCCGGGTATCGAACCCGGGCCGTTAAGATTGATATTCTGTCGCACTGACCACTCAGCTACCGGGGACGGGCATTTATGAGATTCTTGCATTATGTGGATGTAGCTTCGGTTTCTCAGTTTTGTAAGTGGTACGAGCCTCATGCAAGAATCCACAGCTGTTCGGAAAGCAGTCCTGAAACTATTTACAGTTTGCTGTTAGAAATGAGGACTACTTCCATATGTGCTAGACAGGGGCAAAAAGTTCCAGGTTCGGTCAGAGCCGATCGGATGATGCACTTTCACCACAGAGCTCCCGACTCGAATTCATACACCAGTATTCAGACAACTGTTGCAAATTACTCCTGCAACTCCTTATTTGAAACCATACTCAGCTGCTACATCACTTTTTCTTTCACGTCCTTCAGTTTTATCTGTACTCACAGTAGAAAATAGAAATCTGCGATTTTGAGGTCGGTGTATTCACGTCAGACTTGCAGGGGAACTGCCGCAAGCGAGGGCAAAAAGTCTGCTGCCCATTTGTCTGGATGTTTCCTCATGACAGAGTCTGGTAGGTAGGAATGGAGAACGTCCACAAGCAGTTTTTTAACATTAGTCTGCACCGATTGTCTGAAGAATGCATACATTGACGTCATCACCATTGAGAAATCGCAACAAGCGACGTCTTTAACGGTGAAAACAGCTTGCAATAAACCGATTGTGCAATGCGATCACTTGCTCTTTTTTCCGTTGCTTCATAATCGTAAGTTCTGTTAAGATTAGCAACGAATCACGAGATTTCCGTGACAACACACAAAAAGAAATGTTCGTGCACTGTTGCGTAAATGTCATTTCAAACTCTGGCGACTTTCCAGTAGTACCTGATTGCGCCACGTGTTAGAACACCTTGACGGCAAATGCACTGTAATCCCTACAGCGTGCACTCTTCGCCTGCTGTTGCCTATTTCAACCGCCGGCCGCGGTGGCCGAGCGGTTCTAGGCGCTCAGTACGGAACCGCGTGACTGCTACGGTCGCAGGTTCGAATCCTGCCTCGGGTATGGATGTGTGTGACGTCCTTAGGTTAGTTAGGTTTAAGTAGTTCTAAGTTCTAGGGGACTGATGACCACAGATGTTAAGTCCCATAGTGCTCAGAGCCATTTGAACCATTTGAACCTATTTCAACCCGATAAATAAATAATTCTGAAACCTGCTCTAGGACTCCAGTGACATTTTTACTGTATACATTTAGTGTTTTGTTAAAAGCCTTTGAGCATCCGGGCATGGTGGTCTAGCGGTAAAGTGCGTGTCTGTAGACCGGGAGTTTGCGGGATCGAATCCCGGTTGGACCACGGATTTTTCAGTCTTCGTTGTAACCTAGCCCTCACTTCTCAACCTTTCCCCGGTTGGATAAATGGGGTAGGATAGATGGGGTAGGATAGGGGCACACAGCTCGCCAAAGTGGCGTCCGAGAGAAAGATTTGCACCAGGCCATTGAGCCACACGAACTTAATTAATCAGTATGATCCTACTGCGTAGGACAACCGTTGTTGGTATATGAATTTTGCATAATTTCGCAAATACGGCTTCCTGAAGGAGCACGATAATGATGTATTCTACGGCATATTGTCTATAAAGTCGCGGTATACCTTATGATATTTTCGATTTCGTAAGTTGTGTGTAGAGGAGGACCACGTTGTTCGGAAACAGATTTACTGATTTGGGTTGTCGTTGCAAAGATTTCTGCTCGGTAGGGATTGCAATTATATGAACTGAAAGACCGAGTTTTGCAGGAATGAAACTCGATGTTTTACTTCATTTGTGTAAAATATGTGATCATTTTTTAGATATTCTATAGATTCTGTTGTAGTTGTCTACAACCGTGCAATCTGCAGACTACGTTAGCATCTGCGTTAATGTCCAAGTATGCATTTCACGCGGTGTTTCCATGTTTTTGTAATTGTGAGGAATTTGGCGTATAGTAGGCGAGCGAACGAATCCTCTCTGGTAAGCGAATGTGGCGTCACCCAGTGATAGCCCGAAAAAATTCTACTCTGATGTTGGCAGTCATGAGGGTAACATGTATTGTACCTAAACACACTGTTATAATAAATGAGTTTAGACTCAATGATACTTAACGTGACCTATCACGACACTTCGTCACCCTTTCTTATTTTTAAAACTGCGATGTAACATCTTTTGGTTAGCGTCGTAGTTAGGGATACAATTTCCGGCTAACGCGTCAGATTGTTATTGATTTGGTAGGCCTGAAACAGACCCCATTCACTCTCATGAGTACAGGTGATTAGCAGTTTTAAAGTACCAGGAAAGAAGTGATATCTGAAATCTGACAGCAGGTTGTCAGGTTGGGAGCAACAAAAAATTTATATATGGCATGGTTATAATTTAACTTTTGCTATTTGAGCCAGTGGAGACGGAAAACTACAGGATGACTCAAAAGTCCGTTAACATTTCAAAGTTATATACTTCACAGAATAATGTAGGTAGAGAGGTAAGTAAACATTGACACACGTGCATGAAATGACATGGGGTTTTATTGAAAACAAAAAGTGAACTAAATGACCAACAGATGGTGCCTGGTATGATAAATTAATGCAGGAGTTAAAACTACACTTGATATGTAACAAAGACGATCTTCTTTACAACAAGTGCTCAACACGTTAGTCGTCATTCATCAACAATACCTGAAATCGAGGGACGACTTTGTGAACAGCGCTGTACAGCATATCAGTAGGTATGGTGAGAGATTGCCGTCGAATGTTGTCTTTTAGTGTCGCTAATGAGTTCGGACGATCGCGGGAGACTTGCGACTCCAGGTAACGCCGTAACCAAAAATCACACAGGTTCAGGTCCGGGGACCTGGAAGGCCAAGGATGACTCAAGTGGCGGCTCGGCACGCAATCCTCACCAAACGATGTGCGCAAGACATCTTTCACACGAGTAGCAATATGAGGTGGAGCACCATACTCTACAAAAGTTGTACCCTGCAGCAGGCTTATATCAGCCAGTCTGGGAATTACGCGATTCTGTAACATGTCGGCGTACCTCGCACACGTTACACTGACAGCTTGAAAAAGCAGCACCTGTGACTTTCTCGTCACCAATATGGTTGCCAAGGGAGTTTTAGGATTTTCAGTAACCCATATTCTGGAGTTGTTGACAGAACCTCTGACTGTGAAATGGGCTTCTTCGGACCACAATACGTTGACAACCAATCGCCATCGTTCATCATTGTTTGAAGTGCCCCACCACAAATGCTCTCCGCGTCATAAAATCAACGGCTAACATTTCATGATGACGCCTAATTTTGTACATATAACACTGGCGGGTACGCCTTAGTGCTCTCCTAACAGTAATGCGAGAAATAACGGTCTGACGTGCGACTTCACAACCGCTGACTTCCCCATGGGGAGATGAACTTGCTAATGTCTCCATTTCTTCCTGTGTAGTATCTTGTGTCTGGCTGCCCACTAGAGGGCCGATCGTCTAAACAACCCATCGCTTCGAATATCGTGATCATTTTCTTCACAGTGACACTTATCACAGAATCATTAGTTATTCGAATACCCTTCTTATGGCGGTGGAAATGGAAATGAGCGTTTGGCCCCTCGCGGGGCAGGTCCGGCCGCCATGTCGCAGGTCTTATTACATTCGGCGCCACATTGGGCGACCTGCACGCCGGATGGGGATGAAATGATGATGAACACAACACAACACCCAGTCCCTGAGCGGAGAAAATCTCCGACCCAGCCGGGAATCGAACCCGGGCCCAGAGGACGGCAATCCGTCACGCTGACCACTCAGCTACTGGGGCGGACCTTATGGCGGTGGTATCGTAAAGCTGCAGTAGCGGCTTCTACATGCTGATAGTGAAGCTCCACTGACATTGCCTTTTCAGCTAAAGTCAACATGCCGCGATTGCCTCTGGATCTGTGATAGGAATAATCCGCTGAATTACAGATTCCTGACTGCCTCTCTCACTACAGCTTATGCGATTCAGGGTTCTCATGTGCGTCAGTGATTTTTAGTGCCATCTGTTGGCCGGTTGTTACACTCGTTTTTGGTTTCAATAAAACCTCGTGTCACCGCACTGCAGTTCCTTCTCTAAATCCTCGCACAAACGAAAAAATGGCTGACACCGAAATAAGTGTCCAAGGAATAGAAAAGCAACTGGAATCACTCAACAGAGGAAAGTCCACTGGACCTGACGGGATACCAATTCGATTCTACACAGAGTACGCGGAAGAACTTGCCCCCCTTCTAACAGCCGTGTACCGCAAGTCTCTAGAGGAACGGAAGGTTCCAAATGATTGGAAAAGAGCACAGGTAGTCCCAGTCTTCAAAAAGGGTCGTCGAGCAGATGCGCAAAACTATAGACCTATATCTCTGACGTCGATCTGTTGTAGAATTTTAGAACATGTTTTTTGCTCGAGTATCGTGTCGTTTTTGGAAACCCAGAATCTACTCTGTAGGAATCAACATGGATTCCGGAAACAGCGATCGTGTGAGACCCAACTCGCATTATTTGTTCATGAGACCCAGAAAATATTAGATACAGGCTCCCAGGTAGATGCTATTTTCCTTGACTTCCGGAAGGCGTTCGATACAGTTGCGCACTGTCGCCTGATAAACAAAGTAAGAGCCTACGGAATATCAGACCAGCTGTGTGGCTCGATTGAAGAGGTTTTAGGAAACAGAACGCAGCATGTTGTTATCAATGGAGTGACGTCTACAGACGTTAAAGTAACAGGGTGTATACGACCCGGGACAACCGGGAAATCTGGGGAAAACCCGGGAATTTTTTTATCCGGGAGAAAACCGGGAAAAACCCGGGAATCTTTCGGAATTCCGGGAATTTTTCCTTGTTTTAGCTTTCAGTTAAATTTTTGTAGTTTTGATTGCAGAATTGATTCACTAGTAAAGAATGTTATTGTATCCTGCTACTGGAGAATGATAATGCTGCAATAAAATATAAACGAGAGGAAAAAAAATAAAACTTTAGTGGCAAAGGAAATGTGCAATTTACAACAACAAAACACCGTGCACGCACAAGCGTCTGTAAGTAGCAAAAATATGTCAATGGCCGTAGGGCGCAGACTGTGAATTCTTCGTAACAATAAACTGCTTGCGATGAGCATGACGTCACAACTGTTCACATTAAGGTTCGTTTGACCAGCTGCCTGCGGTCTGTTGCGCATGCGCATTTGACTCGCTTATAAGCAATACCTTCTCCCGCTTTCCGCTACTTGAAGTTTGACTGTTACCTGTATCGGTAGTAGCAGCAAGCAGCCAGATGCAAAAAAAAAATTTTCTCGCGCGCCCTAGCTGCCAGATTCGCGCTTGCACAGAGTTGTCTGAGTTGTAGTGGGGAGGGGGCTAGTTTCCACGTGACCCGGTTTTACCTTAAGTGATTTCGCTGCTTCTCTTCGTGTACAGCTCCCACGTCAAATGAAAACAAAACGGTTTTCTGTGGCCCGGAGCTATCAAGTGAATTAAAATACATTCATGTAATTACGGAGGACAAAAATAAATTATTAATTTCAGTTTTCCTATTTTATTTTATTTCCAAGTTAGTAGCAGTCAAGCGTTAATCGCCTTGCAGAACAATGAAGTTATTTTTGCAAGTTTGCTAAGGGAATTTGGCTTTATTAATCTTTCCGCTGAGGCAATCATTTTATTTGAAACTAAGTGTTTCATTCTACAGTATTGGCTAGTTCCAACTGTTCGCTGACTTTCAAGTGCACGTTATCATCGTCTGCCATGTATGGAATTATGCCATAATAAAGAACCAAAAATGAGATCGTAGAGTACTGGTACTCCAAGAAAATTTACATCCCAAAAACCACACTGAAAAGCTTAATATCAGATGGGACCTACTTCATTGTGAATCTGGAAAAAGGCAATATGCGCTTGAAGCCGAATTATGTATTTCAGTATGGTTTACGAAATTCCGATGCTCTTTGGAGTATCCTCTGATGTCCCGTTTCTTTTATTGTGTAATGTAAGCTCTCTTAGTGCTTTATACACACGAACATGCGGGCCTCCTACACCACTGTAGTTGCAGACGCACAATAATGCCTGTTTCCTGGCAACTGGTAAATCGAACCTATTTCTAACAGTCTCCGGATAGTATTGCGAACGGTAGTTAGAAAAGCTTTACTTTCAAAGTAAATTTCTTTTTACTCAAGATGAATTATGTTGCGTGTGAGAAAGTGGGATGGATTTCTAAATCACAGAGCGTTCGAAACTGAACTTTTTTGAGGACCAGCCACTTACAAGAATTTCGAGCCGAGACATTTATGTCATAATTTTAAATTTACTGGCACATTTGTGTGATGTATCTTAAAGTATAACACACACAAAAAAGATCAATATTAGAGGTGAAAGCTAAGCTTCTGTTGTAGAGTGTTAGAGACCAATATTTGTGAAAGCTTAGCTTTTCGTGTAGATATACGGTACTGTGTACATTAATGTGAACCGTTAACTTTTCTTCTTGTGTGTTCGCATGTAACCAGTGATCTTGCTATTGGATGACTATAACACGTGCCCTATGCTCTGAATAGCTGCTGTCATCGACAGGCGAGATCTCGTGGCTTGAGATATGACTCGCTTACAAAAGGACATCGCAACCTCGGTTTCAATGCTCCGGAAACTAACGCGCTGTGTTTGGTGCAATTAGAATTTATTCTTTCGTAATACAAAAATATGCAGCGTATATGTTGCTGCAAATCAAAGGTCTTTCCAAAACTTCCCTCATTTTTTATTAAAAGTCTCTCCAAAACTTCTCTGCCCCGTCTTTTCTTTTTTTTTTCGGGAAGTTTTACGCGATTGTATAAAACGTTAACCATTCAAAGGATTGATAAGTTTCACATTTCCGAGGGAAAATCTACGGAAAATCTACTGTCACTTAGCACAGAAAAAGTGTATTTCCGCCCGGGATAAAGCATATTTTTTAAATGGGATATCCGGGAGAAATCCGGGAATAATCCGGGAATTTTTTTTCCTTGTCCCCGTATACACCGTGAGTAACCTCTTGCGTGCCACAGGGGAGTGTTATGGGACCATTGCTTTTCACAATATATATAAATGACCTAGCAGATAGTGTCGGAAGTTCCATGCGGCTTTTCGCGGATGATGCTGTAGTATACAGAGAAGTTGCAGCATTAGAAAATTGTAGCGAAATGCAGGAAGATCTGCAGCGGATAGGCACTTGGTGCAGGGAGTGGCAACTGACCCTTAACATAGACAAATGTAATGTATTGCGAATACATAGAAAGAAGGATCCTTTATTGTATGATTATATGCTAGCGGAACAAACACTGGTAGCAGTTACTTCTGCAAAATATCTGGGAGTATGCGTGCGGAACGATTTGAAGTGGAATAATCATATAAAATTAATTGTTGGTAAGGCGGGTACCAGGTTGAGATTCATTGGGAGAGTCCTTAGAAAATGTAGTCCATCAACAAAGGAGGTGGCTTAAGAAACACTTGTCCGACCTATACTTGAGTATTGCTCATCAGTGTGGGATCCGTACCAGATCGGGTTGACGGAGGAGATAGAGAAGATCCAAAGAAGAGCGGCGCGTTTCGTCACAGGGTTATTTGGTAACCGTGATAGCGTTACGGAGATGTTTAGCAAACTCAAGTGGCAGACTCTGCAAGAGAGGCGCTCTGCATCGCGGTGTAGCTTGCTCGCGAGGTTTCGAGAGGGTGCGTTTCTGGATGAGGTATCGAATATATTGCTTCCCCCTACTTATACCTCCCGAGGAGATCACGAATGTAAAATTAGAGAGATTAGAGCGCACACGGAGGCTTTCAGACAGTCGTTCTTCCCGCGAACCATACGCGACTGGAACAGAAAAGGGAGGTAATGACAGTGGCACCTAAAGTGCCCTCCGCCACATACCTTTGGGTGGCTTGCGGAGTATAAATGTAGATGTAGATTTCAGGCATATGTTGTCGTTTTTTATTCTCTGCCTACATTATTCCATGAATTAGTGCATTTTCAAATGTCGACAGACTTTTGGGTCACCCTGTATTTAATGTATTTATGTATTATGGGTAATGCATTGTTAGTAGTGTCAGTGTGATGAGTTGCCGTTAGACGCCGGTACTGGTACGGCAACGTTGGGCTGAAACACTAGCATTAAATTTGCACACAGTTAACATGGGTCTAGACAGGTTGAGCAGGGCTGCACTCGTAAAGCTGTTTTATCAAAACAACAGCAACAGTGCCACTGCTTTTCGCGAATCTCGACGCATTAAAGGAATACGGGAGGTCATCTTTCCGCACCGGGATTGAAGAACAAGATTCGGAAGTTCGAATTAACTCGCGATTTGGGAATAGCTCCTGGGAGAGGCCGACGGCAAATTGCGTCACAAATTTCTGAAGAAGTTACTGTTGCCATGGTTGAGAAATCTGGGCACAATGTACGATTTTCAAGTAGTGCGCGAGCTGTGTCACGGTAACTGAACGTTCTGTAGTCCACCGATCGAAAAATGGTAAGAACCATTGTGGAATGGTATCTCTAATGCTGTTCCGGGCTGTCGAGTATGCAGATGGTCATCACATTAAGCAACGTTTGTAACCTGGAATGTAAAAATGGTACGTAATTAACAAATGTTACAGTCTTAAGTGAAAATTAAAGCGTGTTTCTTTCAGTGGTTTATTCTTTGTTTCTCTTCCGCATGATGTTTTCACAAAGTTTCATTGTGCTAGGAGCATTAGTTTTCCATGAAGACACTTTCGAGTAGCAAAAGTTTAATTATAACCATCCTGTATATAGTGAAACACTCACATATTTCTATTCTTGAACCATTGAACTAGTAGCAATTTATATTTCAACCAGTTTTATATTTCGCAATAAACTGAAACCGCTAGTACACTCTGCAGAATATCTTGTCTTCATTTCATACTTTATTTGTCAAAACAAAGTGCCAAATATCTCTGCGGCGGTTCTACAAGTTTTCACTTATGTACACTGCACAGGGTTTGGTGGCTTCGTAGCTGACTGAGAAATCGGTAGACTACTAATCCACATTTTCAAGGTCCGGATATCTATTGCTCTGACAGTGGTTTGCGTAGATAAAAATGCCGGGTTGAACACTGGTTCGGATTTCATTGAAGCCTGGGCTAGCCAGTTTAGAGAAAAGTCTTGGATATGACCTCCAAGAGGAGAATATCTAGTAAAAAGCATTTTTGTGTTCAACCCTAAATTATGAATACTGTAATTTCTGTACTCAGGTGTAAAGCCATCATGAATACCTTCACTGCGCGATAACAATGGTGATGTTACTGATGACAGCGCCACTAAAGCAGAATTACTAAATGCTGTTTTCCGAAGTTCCATCACCAAAGTAGACGAAGTAAATATTTCAGAATTCGAAACAACAGTAGTGCCAACATGAATAACTTAGAAGTAGATATCCTCAGTGTAGCAAAGCAGCTTAAATCACGTAAGAAAGGCAAGGTCTCCCATCCTGACTGTATACTCGTCAGATTCCTCTCAAGAGTACGCTAATACAGTAGCTCCATAATTAGCAATAATGTACAACCAATCGCTTGTTAAAAGATCCGTACCTAAAGACTGGAAAGTTGCACAAATCACGCCAATACCCAAGAAAGGAAATACGAGTAATCCGCTGAATTGCAGACCCATATCACTAGTCGAATTGCAGTAGGTTTCTGGAACAAATAGTGTGTTCGAATATTAAGGGTTATCACGAAGGAAACGATTTATCGACAAACAGCGAACACACAAACGGAAAATGCTGTTTTTGTGAAACACAACTAGTTCTTTACTCTCACGAAGTAACGAGTGCTGTTGATGGGGGATGTCAAATTGATTCCATATTTTTACATTTCCACAGGGCTTTTGACACCGTACCTTACAAGTACTTCTAATCAAATTGCGTGTCTGTGCACTATCGCCTCAGTTGCGCGACTGGATTCGTGATTTCCTGTCAGAAAGACGACAGTTCGTAGTTGTTGACGGAAAATCATCTCGTAAAACAGAAGTAATATCTGGCGTTCCACAATGAAGTGTTACAGGGCCTCTGCTGTTACTGAACTACATTAACGGTTTTGGATATTATCTGCGTAGCACCCTTAGATTATTTGCAGACGATGCTGGCATTGACCGTCTTGTAAAATCATCAGATGATCGAAACAAATTGCAAAAAGATTTAGACAAGGTACATGCATGGAGCGAAAATTGGCAGTTGACTCTAAATAATGAAAAGTGTGAATTCATCCACATGAATACCAAAAGGTATCCGCTAAATTTCGGTTACACGATAAATCACACAAATCTTAAGGCTTTAAATTCAGTTAAATACTTAGGGATTACAACTGCGAATAACTTAAGTTGGAACGATCAGTAGATAATATTATGGGTAATACAAACCAAAGTCTACGATGTATTGACAGAACACTGAGAAAATGCAACACACATCTATTGAAGAGGCAGCGAACACTACGCTTGTACGTTATTTTCTGGTATAGCTGTGCGGTGAGGGATTGGCATCAGATAGGATCGATTGGAGATATCGAAAAAGATCAAAGAAGGGCAGGTCTTTTTATACTGTCGCGAAATAGGAGAAAGAGCGCCACAGATATAACACGTGAATTGGGGTGTCAATCATTAAAACAAAGCTGTTTTTCGTTGCTGCAGAGTCTTCTAATGAAATTTCAATCACCAGCTTTCTCCTCATGTGAAAATATTTTGTTGGTGCCCACCTATATAGGGAGAAATGATCATCGTAATAAAATGGGAGAAATCAGAGCTCGCATAGAAAAATGTAAGTGTTCGTTTTTCCCGCGCACCGTTTGAGAGTGGAAAGGTAGAGAAGTAGCTTGAAGACAGTTCGATGAACCCTCTGTCAGGTGTTTCACTGCGGATTGCAGAGCGATCAAGTAGATGTAGATGCAGATACCGTTGAGTAGAAGATGGGTCAGGATGTTAGGACACTTTCACTGTGCTACAGGGAGACATAGGAGGAAAGAATTGTAGAGGAAGTCAGAATTGAAATATATGTAATAAATAATCGCAGACGTTGGGTGAAGGTGCACTCTTTGACAGTGAGATGAAGAGGTTTGCGGAGAAGAGAAAGTCTTGGCGAGTGGAACTGATACATTCAGGAGGCAGATGAGGGAAGAAAAGTACAATTACTAAGTGAGATATCGCTCAAGTGTGGTTCACAACATGTAAACTACTAGCATAATATTCGTACTGGGTGCTTGCAATTCGCTTATTTTCAGGACTTCAGTGATACGAAGCCAAGGCAAAAATTTCTCCACCTGATGCATAGATCGACTGAATGCTGGAAATGGGAAACAACGAAAGTGCCAAAAATATTTACTTTTTTCCATGTAAACTGCTGGAAGTGCCATTGCTGGTAACTTGGAATGGTGGGAAATACCATAGAAATCTCCTTGTACGTCAAAATACCTTTCAGTTTTGACAGTGAGTTAAGTCCTTTGATCGCAACTTGAGGAACGCTGAATGTGACGAGCGAGTCTGACGGGGTGGGAAACAGGTTGTAACCTATTACCGCTCACTTCCTACAAGTAACAAGCAGTAGTACATTTTACTTCATTTTAGTTATTTTAGACGTGAATCTTTTGTGTCCAGTGGTTTATGACGGAAAGACAAGACTAGAAACGTGAAGAATGTCGAGCTAAGAATTGAAAGAGAGCCCTGTCTAACAAACAAAAGGATGACTTTTGCTCAGAAAGAACCACCACAATATGATGTAACATGAAATTATTAGAATTTAACTACGTATTGTGCAGCGTAATGAAATAAAACAAAATATCGGGAGTTTTGGGGTTCACACTACATGATCTTCTCATCCTATGAAATATTTCCTCCTTCAGTTGGCCAGCAAATGGAGTGATAAAGAAAAAGGATGACATTTTACCCACGTTCGATTTTCGTAAACTGATATAGAGGCACTTTTATTTGTCGCTGTGTCAGAAATGTCAATACCGTATTCTGTGTTACTGCTCAGAAATAAGCGAGGTGATGCTCTGCACATTCATCGTTTCCTTGGAAATGAAGAATGGCATTTACATCTTTACCTAAAGTTTTTTATGTTTTTTAATATCTAAACTTCGTTCATTTTGCAGACACTTTTTCTGTCAGACGCTACAGATGGCGTGAAACTTATTATAATTTTCCTGCGACTGAAATGATTTCTAATCCGAATCTGTCATGGTTTTTTCCTGTTTTCTTACATTTTGGTACTTAGCACTTTCGGTGTTTCCCATTTCCAGTCTACAATTACATCTTTTAGTTATCTCTGGAGTAACGCAAGCGAAAAGTCAACTTGTTTGTAGGAGGCTTTTTAAAGATTTATTGTTTTGTGTGACTCGTTCGACTGGATATGCTGTTACACCGCGCCACCATAAAACTGTGCTTTGGATCATTTAACACCAACAGAAATTAATCTAAAGCTGTTGAACATCTCTCAGAAGTTGTTCCCTACATTGTTATAATTAAGAAGTGGGCAGTCTTCTCTTGAGATCTATGATAAGGTTTTTTTTTTGCGTGAAGAGTATCACATTTATTCAACGCTGACCAGAGTGTGTCATAAATGCTTGGACCCTTAAAAAAGGTCTACCAATGATTTCATTCGCCGAGTTGTTACGATAGATGGTACAGAAGCGCATAATTTCGTCTCGAAAATGAACAGCATTCAAAGCATTTTGTGCAAGCCGTTGGCCTTCAACGACAAAATAAGCAAGTTGGACGTCATGTACTCGGTAGGGTTTGGCACATGTTTTGCTGGACTAATGAGGATTATTTTTATTGATTCTCTTATGAAAGGTTAAACAATAAATGACTAATACTACGGAAGCCTAACGGAACAACTGGATAAAAAAGCACAGAAGAACAAGCCTGGATTCTAATAAATAAGTAAATAAATAAAGTGTTTCTTCAGAACAGTGTACACGCCCACAGAAGTGCTATGGTAACGGGAAAACTGACGAATGTACAGTACAGCGACACTATTCACCAAATTTGCAACTTCTGACAGCCTCCTGTTCCCACAACAAATAAATTTGTTTGTGAAAAACGTCTTAAGTACAGTAAAGAGGCTATACCAGAAGTGAGTGAATATTTTTCAGACATTCCGGAACCACGTTTATGGGATGGAGTCTACCCACAGGAAAAACTTTGGTCAACATGAATTATTGTGGATGAGGACAACCAAAGGTTATGCTTTCAGAAATAAAAAGACTAGTCTTTTACTAACAGGCCAGGGATTGTTTACCCTGTCCTCATAAAGGCTTTTGCGTGTTGTTGAACAACTTCGTAGGAGATAAGATGAGCAATCAAAGGAATGTTCGTGCATGTAGAAAGGCGGAACTGCGCTTATTAACTCCAGCGGTAAAGGACATGTGAAATCGCCTTGTGAGAACAGAGGTAAAGAACGCGAAGTCTTTCGCTGCGTCACGCAAGGCTGTTATCTACCAACCAGAACGAAAATTTACTTTAATTGCATTTTGCTGGCACGTCTTTGCTATCGTAGCCAGATTTCTTATTTTTGTTTCTTTTTGGTGCCACGATATTTTGTCGTGTCTTTATTTTGCGAATGAGAATGTAGATGCGGCAACAAGACGCCCGAACTTTACTTAGCCGCTTTGAGTTAACGTTTGTTTATTTGCGTTCGGCAGCATAGCGGTAACGAACGATACAGCATGCCAGTCACTAGATGGTTCTCGAAGCGACATTTTACCTCGGAAATAGGCAACATAGCGACAGTTATTCCAGTCTGTGAAGACCAAAATATGTGACTGGGGGGGTGGGGGTGGGGGAATCCAAGGTCGCAAATTTCTGTACAGTGGTGGTGCTGGAGGGGGGAGTATTACGAACAACGTACAAAAAATCCCGACCAGTGTGATGATAGCGTGGTTGGCGGGGGGCTGTAAGTACACTTATTTACGCTTTTCTTGAACATCTCGAAACTCACAGCATCTAGCGAGAATGCTTCCCAGCACAGAAATCAACTACTTCAATTTTCTACAAAAATGTATTATTTGTTTTTTCTATAAGACTAATAGTTTCCGCGTTGCAGGGGATGGACAAATCACAGACAATTAAAATAATTTTTTCATAATATAAAATTGATTCTTTTTGTTAAATGAACTAGGTTAAGAACAAATATTAAATATATGTACCACATCTAAGCACAAAAGAACCTTGTTAAGGGGTAAATTGCGTTCAGGGTGTTTCATAGAGTTGAAAGGCGGGGGTGGAGATTAGAAGCGTGACGGAAGGCAGGTCGCCAGATTGTGTTGATGCACTCACTTCCTTCATAGGCCCGTAAAATGAAGAGCGGGCAGGCAGTTCCCCATTCTCTGTACCGCACCACGTCATAAAAAGTAACTACACGTTAGTTCACATAGTTATAAAGATCCTTCTGCAGTTCGCCTGATGACTCACTGGCGACGCAGTGCGCAGACACTACGGGTGGTGGAGGGATGTTATTATCCACAAAATGTGTTAACATTACATGGAATGAAGATATGAGTTGCTAATAACACAAATGCAAGAAAAGCGTTTAGAAATATTCTGCGTAAATCTCTGCACACTGTTCCACATTGCTACAGGGGAAATTGATTCTTAGTCGTCCTTTATGGCAGTTGTAGCGTTCTTCCACGGAAGGCGACTTCCTCCACTATGCGCTGCTGCTCGCGTCTTAGTTTACGGACAGACTATACCTCCACAGCATATCCTCTCCAGTTCTCTTATCTAAGTACACAAGAAACTTCACTGAGATCTTGTTTATAGAGTGGAGTTATTGTCAGTTTGTTAGATGAGTACTTATTCGCAGTTGTTAAGTGACTTTTCATGTGAGATACGTTCCTATAAACAATGATTGAGAAGTGCTTAATTTGTAAATGTGATTGTGTCAGTAACCTATGTAGTGTTGGTGGGAAAGGAATTGGATTGGCAAATCTTGCATCTTGCTGCTGTCTGTCGTTGACAGAGTATTTGTATTGTAGTCAGGTTGTGGTGAGTTAATGAATAACCAGAAAGTTACTGCTCTTCTCTCACCATTAACTGTGTTACTGGTAGACTGCGTGAAACTCTTCGATTCAATAACTGCTGGGACTTACATAGGGGGCTGTACTGAGTGGCCTGTGACACCCCAAGAACACAACTTATCTCTTAATACGGTTCTACTGCACTTATATTTCGTACAAACATGTAATATTTGTTGTTAACCCACGTTATCTAACAATGTACGTTAATGTTATATCATTAAAACACTATTTTTAATAATCTGTGATTTTACTACATTCCCTGCAAAGCAGAAACTGTTGGCCCTAGGGAAAAAATGAATAGGACCTTTCTTGTAGAAAATTTAGTGTAGTTTACTAACTTAATATGGTTCCAAATTGTTTTACAATTGAAATAAATGGTCGCAGCCACGTCATAATTTGCATTGAGAAGTGTCCATTTTTTTCTTATTTCTTGATGGTGAATAGTTTTGGACACCTGTGTTCATTTTCAAACCATCCGTGGTGTAAGCGTGGCAAATACAGGCAATAGCCCATGTACAGAAACTGCCCCTGCAGTAATGAAAGCGGTGTGTAGCCGAATTAACAACAGGAACCGCTTTCACTACTGCAGGGGCAGTTTTTTGTACATGGGCTATCACCTGTATTTGTCACGCTTACACCACGGATGGTTTGAAAATGAACACAGGTGTCCAAAACTATTCACCATCAAGAAATAAGAAAAATACATACTTCTCAATGTAACTTATGATGAAGCTACAACCATTTATTTCAAATAATGTAGTTTTAGTTTTGTACTGGGAAATATTTTCGCTAGGAGATGCGGGCTTATAGTTGCGAAAACATGAAAAATTAGCTTTTAAAAACTCTCTCCCATCACCTGCGCTCCCTAGGTTACACACCAAGAGCTATAGTTTTTTAATATATTATTCATTACCCTCCCGCTACCACTGTACAAAAATTTGCGACCACACGAATTTTTTCCCGTAAATTTCCTTCCCTGAATGGACTAAATAGTGGCGTGCGGCACTTTTGTTTGAAGAGTACTAAAAGCCACGAGACTTATGTGCGGAAATAAATACAATTTGGCCGATGGACTGAATGCACAGTGCCCTGTGTGTGAGTTTTGATGAGTCTGTGTAGGGACCACCATTGCAACTATAAACTACGTTTTGTAATAGAAATTAGCATTGGAATCGGAATTAAAATAGCTTGGATGAATATAAATAAAGTTACATACGCAGGCGACACCACCCCAATGTCAGTGAGTGAAGAAGAGTTACAGACCCTCTAGCTGACGCAGAATGAAAAATGTGCAAATGCTGTTCTAATGCTGAATGACAAGAAAACAAAAAAGCTGTGGCAACTACACGTATCATTTCGTGGCTTATACGAAGAGAAACAGTGGTGGTATAGTAGTTTCTATGTTCAGTTATCTCGGCTCCCTAGTTTGTCTGATGATGACTGTAGCCATGAAATCAAGAGATGCTTGTTATCTGGTAGAAAGGCAATGTCCAACCTAGAGAATGTTTTAACGAGTAGAGATATAACCTTAATAACGAAGATCATATAGTAAGGGCTATGTTCTTTCCAGTTGCGATGTGCGAATGTGAGAACTGGACCATAAGAAAGGCTCTACGGCTTAGAATAGACGTATTTGAATTGCGATGTCGAATGAAACTCCTTGACTTCCATGGACCTCAAAGAAAACCAATGGGTTAGTATTAAAGCAAATGAAATCACACTGCTCCTTGGAGGATCTAATAATGAAATAAAAACCGACCAATCTTGGGCGCACCACGAGGAGAAATGATTAGCTGGAAAAGACGTTAATACTGCGAAGATCGAAGACACAAGGATAAGAGGGCGACAAAGGATAAGATGGATCGATGACATCTCAGAAGTAAGGAGATAGTGCAGTACAGAAGAAATTCACGTGCTTTACTTCATAGTGTCACGGAGAGTCGGAATCGACTAAACGACTAAAAGGGGGGAGGGAGAATAACTCGCATCTGATTTCCTTTACCAAGCAACGTTAGGGAATTCCAGTAAAAAAGTGATATCATACAGGATGACAATTATTGAACTATATGAAATAAAATCGTCGTAACTTCTGAATGGTTTGCGTTAGGACGTTCGAACTGAACTGCACGGTTGGGCGCGGGGTATGATGGGAATTGTATTGTTTGATTAAGCGACGAAGTCCACATTCATCTGGGTGGATTCGTCAGTAAGCAAGATTGGCGCATTTGGGGGGGTTGAGAATCCGCATTTCGCGATTGAGAAGTCTCTTGACTCTCAGTGGGTGACTGTGTGGTGTGCAATGACCAGTCACGGTCACGGTGCGATATTCCTTGATGGCATAGTGACTACACTGAACGGTACCTGAAGCTTTTGGAAGATGATTTCACCCCCATTATCCAAAGTGACCCTGATTTCGCCAAGATGTGGTTCATGCAAGACGGAACTCGACGCCATCGAAGTAGGAGAGTGTTTGAAGTCCTGGAGGAGCACTTTGGGGACTGCATTGTGGCTGTGGCGTACCAGAAGCCACCGGCATGGACCTCGATTGGCCGCCGTATTCTCCGGATCTCAGCACATGCGACTCCTTTTTGTGGGGCTGTATTAAAGGCAAGGTGTACAGAAATAACCACAGAACCATTGCTGAGCTGAAAAGAGCCATCCTTGAGGTCACTGAAAGCATCGATTTTCCGACACTTCAGCGGATCATGCAGAATTTCGCTACTCGCCTGTGCCACATCGCCAATGATGGCAGGAATATCGAACGTGTCGTAAGGTAAATCCGAATATCTGTTGTGACGTTTACACGTTGAATAAAGTATGTGCACGCCGTAGTTCGTAAATAATTTACGTTTCTTTGCATGTAGTTCAATAATTGTCATCTTGTACAGCACATGCCAGTTCAGAGCATATACGCAGTGACAGCTATTTGGAGGCTCTTCTATGTTTTCGTAACTTTTACGCAGTTATCTTTTTTTAACACTGAAATATTTAATTATGTATTATTTAGCATACTTGTTACAGCATTGTTGTCAGTAATGCAGTATAATATTTACATACTTAAACCATTTTAAAAATAATTACAGCTGGGTTGATAAAGAAAGACGAGAAAAAAACCTGACGAAGAGCCTCTGTTAATATTGTGTGACTGCTGTAGTGAGCGATAGAGTAGATTTTGCAAGATTATTAAATAATGTTACATCGTTTTAATAAGCTAGAGTAAAAGAGACACGAGATTGTAGCAGACGGATGGGGATAGCAAACGAAAGTTCCTATAGATCACTGACATTGTATTGTTTCTTGGGAAAATACATATGTGGATATATCCAGTAAGTAAACCATTGCCGGCCGGGGTGGCCGAGCGGTTCTAGGCGCTACAGTCTGGAACCGCGCGATCGCTACGGTCGCAGGTTCGAATCCTGCCTCGGGCATGGATGTGTGTGATGTCCTTAGGTTAGTTAGGTTTAAGTAGTTCTAAGGGACTGATGACCTTAGAAGTTAAGTCCCATAGTGCTCTGAGCCATTTTTTTGAAGTAAAACATTACCAAGCGCTAATATTTTGTTGCTAATTACTACTACTTATTCTGTATCTCTGGGATGTTCCTCAATCAAAAGAAAGTATACTACAATGGAGAGAACAGGGATAGCTCTTTATTAAATTACTGGTAACCTCGAGAGCAGATTTTAGGAATCACTATGCCACAAATACGTACACATCGATGTATTCTTGCGAATGTAATAGACCACTGTCGTAGAAAATTTCCGACAAATTAGCAGCCGCGTAAGTGCAGGTCAGCACTAAACTTGTTGAGATTGGGAAAATATGACCCCCTCCAAACCATAAATTATAAATCAAAATCAAATTCAAAAAATCCGCTCATGAATGCGGACTGATACTGAATTTAATTAGAAGAATACAGTCACAAAAAACATCTATTTCACATGGAATCGAATTGTTCGTGGATCAGGTCTCTGAATAGCTCGTCATTTCAGATACGTAAAGGCTGACCCAGTCAAAATCAGTCGTTATGATGGGAGGATTTGTGACACTCAAGGTCACAGCTACTCGCCGTCTGCCATCCCAGTATTGTCTTATATGCTGCAACAGTATTGTTCTGCTGTGATTCGACCCTCAAGCACGACTATTAACAGACTCAATGGAAGGTCTATGCTGTGTTCTCATGTGCTGTTAAGGAAGGTGATGTTCACTTTAGGCAACATCTTCAGAGGTTCATCTGCTCAGTACAGCTGTGGCTGTGTTATATTCAACAAAGTACTGCTTATCGTGGTGGTAGGTAAATGAAATGTAGGTTTCGCGACACCACAGTTGCTCCTGTTGATCAACTACCTTGCAACTCTAAATGCCTTCATCCCATGAGATTTCCTTACTCGTAGCTAGTAGTTACCACTATCCAATGTAAACCTGCTCTCTGAAAATACATTTTTGGTTCGATCACCTCTTTCTGACGTGGAAGTCCCTCTGCTCTACCTGTAACAATTACATGTGTGTACTTTTCCACCTGTTGCAACTTTGCACATCGGCTATATGGTGACGATACCGCTCTAGCATTGTTGAAGCTCACCCTTGGTCATTACCACATGTCCAGCCCTATTTTTCGCCACGAGCAATACTCCTTCTTCTCTCACTTGCACACACTTTCCAACTGCCACTAACTAACTTCAGTGGGGTAGGTGTGAACTATGTAAGATATGAATAACACATTCTCGTTTGCTATCGGTATCCTCTGTGATACGTACAAAGTGTATTATCCGTTGTCACATACACAGTTCCACTACGGTAGTGGAAATGCAAGTTCTGCCTACCTGGCTCTACTACTAACTGTAATTATGGCGGTAACTCCCCTTGTACCTTCTTCAGTCCTCTCAAATGCGACTCACATGACAGGAAGACCGGAATCAGTTGGCCGTGAAGCACCTGACGAACAATTTCCTGCAAGTTCTTCAGTTCTCTTGGCCCCCAAATTGTATCCCCAAGAGGTTGCAGTAGTCATGTCAGCATTATCCTCGCACCCAGTGCAAGCATCCCTGCGTGTACGGCTTCCAAATCTCGGCTTCAAGTAATACCCGAGTTCCTGACATAATTCATAACTTTCTTGGTAAGCTGCCAAAAAGTGTGTGTGTTGATCAACGTACCACTCTCCAGATTCACGATCTGCTTGGAATGCCGCTAAGTTGATCTGTTTGGCTTCTTTATCCCCTTTGTGGCTTATCCTATTTTGTTCAATTTGCTCACATTGCTTGTGTTTGCTGTTTCACATATGGTCTTCAGAATTCTACTTGCCACACCTGTCTATCCCCCTAAAGCTCCTTATTTTGTGCTGTGCACTTACTTCTGGCACTGCTCTGATTACCTCCTGCAGCTGCTCTTTTAATCATGCATATTCCCCGAGTAACTTCCGCTTGTTCCTTGAGAACCTGTCTAACACCTATTTCCATCCGTTAACTGCTGTACCCTTGAATCATCTCTTCAAGCCAGCTTACCTCGTTCCATAATTTTCAGACAGTAAACACTAAGCTCAATGGCCATCTACGGATTGATAACACTATGTCTTGATGCCTGGAAAGTACAACTCCTCTGTCCAGCTGATGATCTCCTAATGCTCCCACTCCACTTCCAGTGAACAGATACACCACTGCCAAAACTAGCAATCTTCTCTTCTCGCCATTCCGTCTGGCAGCCTGAGGACAGGGACCATTATCAACTCCCCTCACTTCGGTAGCCCACTGTCTCCATCAGCACGTCTCAGTACTCTACTGATGCATCCCATCCTAACAAAAACACGAAATCTATATGAAACAATGTAAACAACCTGTACTGCACGTAAGAGAAAAAGTACCTGAAACCACAGAAACACAATGCAAGTCAATCATGAAGTGTCTAGACCTCCTCTTTCTATTGTTTGCTCCCTCATTTCATCTTCTCTAGCTCTTTCCTCGCTTTCATTCCCACCTCATGTGGAATCGCTTCGGGCGCACCCTTGAACGGCTGTAGACGCCCAAGATGCACAATTGTTACCTTTTTGGCACCTGTAGCTTCATATGTACTAGTGAAGTGGTCTTAGTCATTTGATATGGACCCTAGTACCGTGTTACAAACTTATTCATTTTCCCCTTCGGAGTATGTGGAATCGATAACATCACCCATTGTCCTACTTTGTACTACTGTAACGTTCCTACTTGCTTCACTGCATCTTCTTGCTTCTCCAATGCCTTAGTACTTGCTCGCTGGATGTTTCTCCGTACTGCCTTCACTTTTCTTGTAAATTCTTAGACCGTATCACCACTCCTGTCTCATTTCTGTCTAATCATGTCAAAAGATGATGGTATCTCTCTCATACGCCACCTCAAAAGCTGTGCTAGTGTATACTTCGAAGTTATATGCACTCGCCCAAAGGATAAGTATATGAATGGTGTGCTTTCGTGTAATAACCAAGTACCTTTCCAATTTTCTGATGAGCCTGTTCCGTCCTTCCATTAGCCTAAGGATGAAGTGGACTCGTTTGTACGTAATTTTTTTTACTCTTAAAACTGATTTGACTCTCTCATTAGGCCAGACATGAAGTTTATTCCCTCATCTGTAATTATTGTCCCCAGCATACCAAACTTAAATATCCACCTGTTCACCAGTTCTTGTCAGACTGTGAATGCCTGCTAGTCTGGCATCAGCACTATCCGTGTGTGTTGAGAAAAACGATCTTTATGGTCAGCACAAAACAGTTACCCACTGGTGTTCGGTTAAAATGGTCCTAACACATCCACACCAATGAAACTAAATGGCTCTGTCGCCTCTTGCAACCTCTGCAATAGTACCTAATTTTGATTCAAATCCACACATTGTGCATACTCTATACAATTTCTAATGTATTGACCGACATTATTCCTCCTTCCCTTCCACCACTATTTTTCTGCCACTCTTTGATTCATTGCCCTTCATCCTTCATGTCCCGGGAAACCATGATCATGCATTTCACATAGTACTTCCTTTTTAAATACCTCTGGCACAACCTTACTTCCTCTGCACAACAGTCTATCATGCACACTGAACTGCTGCTGATTGCCATATCGGTGGCATTCTTCATTGGCGCTCTGTGAAGTCTGCCATTCCTCAAGGTTCTCACATAGTGCTTATATTACCGCTATTTTCTTGCTTAACCCATCTGCATTTCCATGTTTCTTCCCTGATTTGTGGATTACTTCGTACTGAAATTCATGGAGTTTTAGTGCCCTCCTCGTCAGTCTGTTGGATGGGCACTGGAACCTACTAACCACTTCAAAGCGTCACAGTCCATCACTACCTTGAACTTTCTACCATGTAGGTAACACCGGAAGTGTGTTACTCCATACACCAAACCTAGTGTCTCTCTCCCTCTCTCTCTCTCTCTCTCTCTCTCTCTCTCTCTCTCTCTCTCCCCCCCCCCCCCCTTCCCTGTAGAGTAATTCCTTTCCACTCTGTTCAACTCCTTGATACAAAAGCTGTTCCTGACCGTCTGCCGAGCTCTTGGATCCGCTATTCCCACATCTCTCAAGTGGCTGATGATACTTTTGGTGACTCAGTATGGTGTTAGAGCGCCTGAGAACGTTTCCGAATCGCTTCATTGATATTGTTCATGTGGGTTTCTGCTCTGAAGCCACTATCCTGCTGTATCGGTGCGCGCGCAGTGTCTTTTAAATGCGAGTGTTCTTGAGGACCTGCGTGTTTCAGCGTCGTGTGGTGCTGGCTAGCGCCCACATCGAGCTACATAGAGAATATTCGCCAAAATTAGTGGCCTTATAGAGTCTGAGTTTACCATCAGTATAACAGTTTTAAATTGTTGTAGCTGTGTTGGAAAAGCACCAGAGCTCCAAGCGCTAATAGAAAGCACTGATGCACACATTGTTATAGGCTAAAGCCGGAGATAAGTTCAGCCGAAATTTTTGCGAAGGACCTAAAGTGTCCAAAAATAGTAGGCTAAACACAGTTGGCGGTGGCGTGTTTGTCGTTGTTAGAAGTAGTGACTTGTAGCGAAATTGAACTAGACAGTTCCTGTGAGTTATTATGGGTAGAGATCATTCTTGGCAACCGGAATAAAACAGTAATTGAATCCTTTTTCTGACCTCCCACCTCAGATGATACAGATGCTGAAAGATTCAAAGAAAACTTGAGACTAATTTCAAACACCAACCCGACTCATACAATTTGTAGTTGGTGGTGACTTTAGTTTACTCTCGATATATTGGCGGAAATACATGTTTTAATCCGGATGTAGGCATAAAACATCATACAAAATTGTAGTAAACGCATTCTCTGAAGATTATTTCGAGAAATTGGTCCATGAGCCCCCTCGAGTAGTAAATGGTTGTGAAAACACACACGACCTCTTAGCAACAAATAATCCTGCGCTAATAACGAGCATCAAAACGGGTACAGGGATTAGTTAACACAGGGCTGTCGTAGCGAGATTGAATAATGTAACCCCGAAATCCTCCAAAAATTAACGAAAAATATACCTATCGAAAAAAGCGTATAAAAATTGGCTTGACGCCTTCGCGAAAGGTAATCCGCAATACTTCTAAATTAACAGTGTTAAGTGTAGATCAGATGTGGCTTGAAATCAAAGAGATAGTATCTGCAGCAATTGAGAGATTTGTACCAAATAAAATAACAAACGACATGGTACGCAAAACGGGTCTGAACACTGTTGCAGAAACAATGAAAAAAACATGCCAAATAATTTAGACAGACACAAAATCCCCAAGATTGGCGATCTTTTACCGAAGCTCGAATTTTAGTGCGGACTTCAATGCGCAATGCTTATAATAGTTTCCACAGCGAAACTTTGTCTCGAAACCTGTCAGAAAATCCAAAGAGACTGTGGTCGTATGTAAAGTATGCTAGCGGCAAGACACTATCAGTGCCTTCTCTGCACGATGGTAATGGAGATACTATCGAAGACAGTGCTGCGAAAGCAGAGTTACAAAACACAGCGTTCCGAAATTTCTTCATCAAAGAAGACGATGTAAATATTGCAGAATTCGAATGAAGAACAGCTGCCAACATGAGTAACGTCGGAGTAGTGAAGCCATTTGAATCACTTAATAAAAGCAAGTCTTCCGGTACAGACTGTAATACCAATTAGGTTCATTTCAGAGTATGCTGATGCAATAGCTCCATACTTCAAGATCATGTACAGACGCTCGCTCGACGAAAGATCCGTACCCAAAGACTGGAAAATTGCATAGGTCCCACCAATATTCAAGAAAGATAATAGGAGTAATCCACTTAATTACAGGCCCATATCATTAACGTCGATATGCAGCAGGATTTTAGAATACATGTTGTGTTCGAACATTATGAATTACCTCGAAGAGAACGGTCTATTGACATACAGTCAACACGGATTTAGAAAACATCGTTCCTGTGAGACACAACCAGCTCTTTACTCACACGAAGTGTTGAGTGCTATTGACAAGGTATTTCAAATTAGTTCTGAATTTCTAGATTTCCAGAAAGCTTTTGACACTGTTCCTCTCAAGCGGCTTGTCATCATATTGCGTTCTTATGGAATATCGTCTCAGTTACGTGACGGGGTTCGTGATTTCCTGTCAGAGAGGTCACAGTTCGTAATAACTGATGGAAAGTCATTGAGTTAAACGGAAGTGATTTCTGGCATTCCACAAGGTAGTATTATAGGCTGACTGCTGTTCTTTATATAGATAAATGGTTAAGGAGACAATCTCAGCAGCCTTCTTAGGTTGTTTACAGATGATGCTGTCGTTTATCGTGTGGTAAAGTCATCAGAAGATCAGATCAAATTGCAGATCGATTTAGAAAATTGGCAGATGACCCTAAATAATGAAAAGTGTGAGGCCATCCACATGAGTGCTAAAAGAAATCCATTAAACTTCGGTTACACGATAAATCAGTCAAACCTAAAGACCGTAAATTCAGCTAAATACCTAGGAATTATAGTTACGAACAAATTAAATCGGAAAGAACACATAGAAAATATTGTGCGGAAGGCAACTATAGACTACGTTTTATTGGCTGAATATTTAGAAGACGCAAGATATCTATCAAAGAGATTGCGTACACAACGCTTGTCCGTCCTCTTTTGGAGTACTGCTGCACGATGTAGAATCCTTATCAGATAGGATAACGGAGTAGATCGAAAAAGTTCAAAGAAGGGCAGCAGGTTTTGTATTACCGAGAAATAGGGCAGAGAGTGTCACGGACATGATACAGGATTTGGGGTGGACATCATTAAAAAAAAGGCGTTTCTCGCCCCGGCGGGATTTTCTCACGAAATTTCAGTGACCAACCTTCTCCTCTGAATACGAAAATATTTTCTTGACACAGACGTCCATAGGGAGAAACGATCATCATAATAAAATAAGGGAAACTAGAGCTCACACGGAAATATATAGGTGTTCGTTTTTTCCGCGCGCTGTTCGAGAGTGGAATAATCGAGAATTATTATCAAGGTGATTCAGTGAACCTGCCAGGCACTTAAGCGGGATCCATGTAGATGTAGATGGGAGGCACACCTCTGTTGACGCTAGTGAAGAAAGGCATCCAATGTCTCGCCACAGCCGAGGCCTTGGTGCGGAGCTCCTCGACCTGGGTTTGAGGTCTTGTCAAGGAGAACGCCTAGATATCGAACCGAGGCGCTCTGCAGAATGTCATTTTCTTGCAACCGGATGTGATCTAGGTGTGACGGTCTCTTCTTTCTGAAGTTCACTGCCACCGTCTCCTGATGAAATGTCACATTTTTGTGATGACTCCACTCGCTGTTCAAGTCTAACTGCCTCTGAAGTCGAAAAATATTGATAGCATGGATTCTGCCAGGCGTTGGGAAGCACTGTCATAAGCGAACTGGGCCAGTTGGACATTGGAACGTAGGCGTGTCATTGCCGAAAAGTACGAACAGGAGTTTTTGCATCCGGTGTCTTATTGTCAACCTGCTCAGTCATGCGCCTATAGTGGAGAAAGCTGGCTAGCCGTCGTTGGTATCAGACAGATATTGTGGTCTGTTGCCGTATCTTCGGTAGAAGATTCTGACGGCACATCTTATCACACACAGACTCATTGTCGAGGAACAGACGGCTGTCGTTTGAGATAAGTTGGTACTGATATGTTTTGTCAAACAGAGAATGCAGTTCTTCGCAACACTTTCTGTGGGAACACGGTTACCTTGGCAAATGCCTATAAGATATTCCTTTAACAGATACTACTACTCCTGTGACTTCCTTTTTATACTATAAATTTATAGCGGACATGTAGGGTAGAGTAAAGCGCCAGATACTGAAAGAAAGCATTTGTCAGTTCAGTGCACAGGAAGGACCACGAGCTTGTCCACAAAATTATCACCCTATACCACTGACTTATATTTCTTCCATAATTTTACAACGCAGTGTAAACACATTCCGAACATAACTTTATTCTTCGCCTTTATAGTCGTTCATATCAACACCTTTGATGACGTGTGTCAATTCTCATGCTATACTGCAAAGTCTCGGGCCGAAGCGGGCTGCTGTAAGTAATTCATGTGTTCCTTTGGTATTGCCAAGAATTTTTCAAATACCATACAGTTTATTTCCAAGTAAAACGTTTTACCCACGACCTTTTTCATTTGATGTTTTGGACACAGAGTGATCAAAATAGCAGTTTTGTTTTTCATGTTGGTATTCCGTTTGCTATAGGTTTATTTATCGATTTTAATTCTTTATTTGTAGTTCAGTGTTGGTATTTGAGTTTACATATTGTCTTTTGGAGACAGCGAGTGGTAGTGTTGACACTGGAAAATGGAGTGCCAAGTGGAGAAATCGGAACAATTCCCACATGTTCTTCTCTTTGAGTTCAGTAGAAGGGTGACAGCAGAGAAGACAGCCAGAAACATTTGCGCATGTGTGGGGATAATGCCACTGGACAGCACGACAAGAAAATGATTTTCTCGTTAGGGAGGGTCATTTTGACATTAGTGACTCTCGACGTTCAGGAAGACCTTAGAGGTTTGATGGATATCGTTAAACACTTTAATCGACAGTGATCCACGTTTGTGGTAATTCCACTATTGTGCAACATTTGCATGCTGTGGGGAAGGTTAAAAAATCGGATGTATGGGTACCGCACTCTCGAAGCCAAAATCACACAAATCAGCGAGTTGTCATATGTGCATCTCTGCTTCCTCATCATCATTTGGCTCGCAAAATCACCTACCATTGGTATCCTGCCTCGTTACTGGTGACGAAAAATGGTGTCTTTATGCTAATATAAGGAAAAGAAAGAAGTGGTTGCGCCCATACAAAGCAGCAACTTCCCAAGAACTGCGCGCATACACAAAAGATAAATGTTATGCATCTGGTGGAAAAGCGAGAGAGTAGTGTACTACAAATTGCTTCCCCGATGTGTAACCATCACTGCTGACATTTACTATCTGCAACTGAAATATCTTGCAGACTTAATCCAAGAACAACGACGAGGAAGACTGCGTGAAGTGATGGTACTCCACGATAACGCACGCTCACATTCTGCTAGACTGACAAAAAACGCTATACAGGAGTTGGGTTGGGAAGTCATTCCGCACTTACCGTATTCACATGGTCTTGCGTCCTAAGATTTTCACCTTTTCCGCTCTCTGTCAAACAACGCTTCAACCATGGCTCGACGAGTTCTTCGCCTCAAAGCGACGTGGTTCCTGCAAACGTGGAATCGAAAAGTTACCACAGCGGTGGCAGACTGTTGTACAAAGTAAATAGTGAAGGAGAATATATTATTATGACTCAAGTCTCTGTTATGCGTATTTGTTGTGTTTATTTAATTTTTGGAGAAACGCTACGATCGTATGCATCAGTCTAAAAAAAATATGATGCCCTCCAGTCACGAAGCAGCGTAATAACACAGTGTCAATACTGCTCTCTTTAAATTACTTAGTGCCTGTCTTCGTGGTCTCAGTGTAGCGTCGCTACCACGTGAATAAGAATAGGAGGTTGAATTCTGCGTTAATCAAGGGGCGTGAGTTGTAAGTGTGCCGTTACTGTTCGTGTCCTTCGTATGCAGCGGAATAAAATTCACGAAAAGCTGTATATTATTTACTGTGATGTTACCCCTGAAGCACATTGAATTTTTACAGAAAATGGCTAAGACTTTCAAATATACCAACGCTTATTTGCCTACCTGCTGCATACAAAGATGACTTAACACATTTAGTTATAGACTCGGACTTGAACTATATGTTTCTTGGGGTGCGGAAGATAACCGCGTCTCAATAAGAATTACGCGACTTATGAATGAATTAACGGGTGGTAAGACGTAAGCTTGCATTTCAGCTTTCAATTCACACTTAAATGTAGAAAGTCTTTTGCGAAATAGCAGGATTCGCCAAAGAGAAATGTTTTCAGTCTGGTTTCAAATTTTACTTTGCTTTCTGTCAGACATTTAGTATCACTGGGCAAGTTATCAAAACTTTTGGTTGCATAAGTGATCAAAACTTTTGGTTGCAGCATTGTGAACCCCTGTTTTTGCTACAGACAACCTTAATACGATGTAATGAATGTATTTTTTTTTCTTCTGGGTTCCGAGAGTTGCGGAACCTGCACAGAAAAGACATAATCATCATTTCCGCCCATTTTATTGCTCATGAAAGTCACACATTGTATGTTGTACCACCATACAGCGAGACCCTTCAAAGGTGGTGGTCCAGATTGCTGTACAAAAGGGTACCTCTAATACCCAGTAGCAGGTCCTCTTGCGTTGATGCATTCCTGTACTTGTCGTGGCATACTATCCACAAGTTCATCAAGGCACCGTTGGTACAGATTGTCCCACTCTTCAACGGCGATTCGGCGTAGATCCATCAGACTGGTTGGTGAGTCACGTCATCCATAAACAAGCCTTTTCAATCCATCCCAGTCATGTTCGATAGGGTTCATGTCTGGAGAACATACTGGCTACTCTAGTCGAGCGATGTCGTTATCCTGAAGGAAGTCATTCACAAGATGTGCACGATGGGGGAGCGAATTGTCGTCCTTGAAGACGAATGCCTCGCCAATATGCTGCCGATATGGTTGCACTGACATTCACGTATCGTACAGCCGTTACGGCGCCTTCCATGACCACCAGCGGCTTACGTCGGCCCCACATAATGCCATCCCAAAACAGCAGGGAACCACGACCTTGCTGCACTCGCTGGACAATGTGTCTAAGGCATTCAGCCTGACCGGGTTGCCTCCAACCACGTCTTCGACGATTGTCTGGTTGAAGTCATAAGCGGCACTCATCGGTGAAGAGAACGTGATGCCAATCCTGAGCAATCCATTCGGCATGTTATTCGGCCCATCTGTACCGCGCTGCATGGTGTCATGGTTCCAAAGATGGACCTCGCCATGGACGGCATCATGCAGCCTTTTGCGCACAGTTTGTCGTAACCCGACGTCCTGTGGCTGCACGAAAAGCATTATTCAACATGATGGCGTTGCTGTCAGGATTCCTCCGAGCCATAACCCGTAGGTAGTGGCCATTACGAAAGTAAATGACACCTGTGTTTGTACGTTACAAATACTGTAGGTCCATGTGACTGCGGATTTGTTCATCAGCGTGACAAAAATTTGGTTGGTCTGAGTTTGAAAATTTAGAGTCGTAAAATTCTACTTCGAATAATTACTGTACAGATGTAATCAGTCATAAAGTTGGAGTAAACATTTGTTGCTGTTGTTGTGGTCTTACGTTGAAGACTATAGTTTGTTGCAGGTCTCCATGCTCGTTTATCCTGTGCAAGCCGCTTCTCTGCACAACTACTGCAGCCTACAGCCATTGAAAGGTGTTTACTATATTCATGCCTGTAAACTCTTAACCCTCAGACACACAGTTCGTTGCATTACCAAATCGACTATTGCTTGATGCCCCTGGACCTAATCATATTACTGATTACGCTCTGTGAATATGTGTACTCAACTTATCTCTCTCTCTTTCTCTGTATGTGTGTGAAACAATCTGCGACACCGCGTTGCCGCGTGGAGTGGCCGCGCGATTTGAGGCGGCATGCCACGGATTGCGCTGTCGCTCCCACCGGAGGTTCGAGTCCTCCCTCGGGCACGGGTGTCTGTGTTGTTCTTAGCATAGGTTAGTTTAACTTAGTTTAAGTAGTGTGTAAGTCTAGGGACCGATGACCTGAGCTGTTTGGTCCCTTAGGAATTCCCACACATTTGAACAGTGCATTACAGGTTTCAGTACATCGTAAATTCTTCAAATCAAATGCGGAAATTTTACAGCAGTGAAGTATCATACAAAGATACTTAATGTTCCATTACATATTGTCTTCGCCACAGTGATGAAATCTGAGGAAATTATTTATTGAAGTTGGTAATAATTCTGTGTTTAAAAGCACGACCATCATTGATCTATAAAGTATTAATGTATCATGTTCTGATCGTGCTTATACTGATCAGTTGACTAATACCAAGATTTACAAAAATGTTGATTACCTGATTGTATTTTGAATCTTCAGAATTCTCCTTGAATTGTGTCAAATGTTGGTAATAGCAATTGAAATACATAATTCTGAAGCATTTTTTCCAAGTCTCTGGTTATTGGATATCACTGTGTTACTAATGTTTGCACATTTTATTCTCACCATGTATTTATTCTTTTCAGGCAGTTTACTAAATTGATAGAAGGTGTAAAATCAAACACTGTAAACCATGGCGCTTTTCCATCGATGGCAAAATATATTTTTTGTAATCCGTCACGCGTGATAGTGTTTATAGAAATTTAATGGAAAATATTGACTTGTGTCGTTCGTAACAGTTTTTTTTTCAGTTCCTAAAAAGTCTCTCTAAGATAACAGCGATAATCTGCGGCTCTCACATACTGAACGGTGGCTACTGAAGTACTTCCATTAATCCTATCTTGAATGGGATCATTATAAGAAATGTCATTTGTAGATTTTTTGGTATTTTCCTTTTTATTCTTAACTGTAGGTATAACGACACATCAGTACGAAATCCGTCCCGAAAATAGTTAATGATATCAACTTCACTCTTATATAACTTTCACACTGATTTTTCTTTCTTAGAACACTATAAGTACAATGAGACTGCAGTTACTAAGAGGCGAGTTTATGATTTGTCAGCAGTAATTTTGCTTTGCTATTAAGTTTCGTTTTTAGGTAGGAGAGAGAGAGAGAGAGAAAAAAAAAGGGAAATCCGTTGTAGCTTCTCGTACACACGATCATCAGTCATAAATTATCAAAATCAATTGCAAAATGATTTAGACAAGATTTTTGTATGGGGCGGAAGTGGCAATTGCTTCTAAATAATGAAGAGGGTGGAGAATACACATGTGTAATAAAAGGAATCAGCTAAATTTCGCTCACAAGGCCGAACACACAAATATAAAGGCTGTAAATTCAACTAAGTTTTATTTACGAATAGTTTAAACTGGAACGATCACACAGATAATGTTGTTGGGAAAGAGAACCAAAAACTATGTTTTACTTGCCGTTCACTTAGAAAATGCAACGGTCATACTAAAGAGACTGCTTTCACTGTGCTTGTCCGCTCTCTTCTTGAATATTGCTGTGCAGTGTGGAATCCGCATCAGATGGAACAGACACAGGATAGAAAAAGTCCAAAGAAGAGCAGTTCGTTTTGCATTATCGCGAAACGAGGAGAGCGTGCCACGGATATCATGTGCAAATTGTGGAGGCAACTATTAAACAAAGGCGTTTTTCGTTGCAGGATCGGTTCATGAAATTGCAATCAGCATCTTTTTTCTCGGAGGGTGAAAATATTTTGTTGGCGCCCACCTACACAGGGAGAAATGTTCATCATAATAAAATAAGAGAAATCAAAGCTTACACTGAAAGATTTAGGTGTTCATTTTTTCGCTCGCGCTGTTAGTGTGTGCAGCGTTAGAGGGATAGGTAGAAGGTGGTTCGATGAGCCCTCTGCAAGCCACTTAATTGTGAATTGCAGAGTAATCATGTAGATGTAGATGTTGTAGTGACTGTATGCATATCTGATGCGTGTTATGTGGATCTAATCGTGTTGAAATCGCGGTGCTTCTGACAGACTACCAAAAAGGTTGTTTTAGTATCTTGTGTGTGCATCCTAAAAGACTGTCGCTCACTTTTTCCAGCTGACAATACAGTTTTTGCCTTTTTGCAACTTATTTGGAGAGCGAAATCCACTATTTCGATTTTTCCTTTATCTCTCTACTGTATGTAAGTTCCATCAGCTGTGTCGTACAGCGTCAAAAGCTTACAAGCGTCCTACTAGAACAAATTTAAACACTCCTGAGAAAATTTAGTATAATTCCTGTATGTTTAACTAGAAGGTATAGTAGCACACGTCCGACCGACGGCTTCCACATACTTAGATTTAGGGTAGGAAATAATATTCATATCCACTCTAGACACAATCTTCGGGTAGTGTATAATCCTGAATTTTGTGCCAAACTATTGTAAAAATCATCTGTACGTTATGTCCGGAAGTGTCGACATCACTCACGACGGTACAACAAAGTTTAGTCAAAATTTGTCGGCCGGCCGGTGTGGCCGAGCGGTTCTAGGCGCTTCAGTCTGGAACCGGCCGACCGCTACGGTCGCAGTTTCGAATCCTGCCTCGGGCATGGATGTGTTTGGTGTCCTTAGGTTAGTTAGGTTTAAGTAGTTCTAAGTTCTAGGGGACTGATGACCTCAGATGTTAAGTCCAATAGTGCTCATAGCCATTTGAACATTTAAAATTTGTCGACCGCGATAAAATTGATTTTTCATCGCACTTCAACTTATTTTTACTCAGGTTTTTTTTCTTCAAAATATAAGTATGGTGTTTGTATACCCGGAAATTAATTTTCTTTACCTCAGAAAGTGCAATGGATTTGTCATTGCGAATCACGAATATCTACAAGAACGACCGGCCTTCCAGTACTCCTCCTTGGGGATGCTGTTCTCTTGGATGGTATCCAAGATTTCACGTGCGTGACTGTTCAGAAAGTGTGTCGACCTGTCGCAACGGGCAGCAGCGGTCACAGGCAAGTACAGGTTGACACAAAACTTCCGCCGATGGAGGCACCGGCAGACCTGGTGACCCTGTTGAGAGCAGCCCGTGTGAATCTCCGGCGCTCTGCAGATCAGTAAATTGGCTTGCGCTTGTTGCGCCATAAAGAAACAGGTCTGTTCATCTGTGGAACTCTATCGGTTCCCAGTCTGGACATGGACTAGAGCCAAATGTCGTAATCAAATAAAATGTTCGTTAATGAATGTTAGTGGATGGAACTAATCCTGTTCTCAGAAATCTCAAGTTATTTTTTACGAGCTAAAGAAGAAATGTACTTTTAGCAGTATCCTCTTCCAGACAAATTAGTTCCTTCCAACTACAATCCACACAGACGCCATGTCTCAAACACTGTAGTTTCCACAAAACCAATATGGTTTATTTTTTATTTCGGCAAATCTTACCAGTGTAACGAATATGTGAAAACACTGGAAATCTTGTGCCAGACCAGGACTCGAACCCAGATTTCCTGCTTTTCGCGAGCCGTCTCGTCAACTATCTAAGTGCTCTTGCAGGGCTGAATCAAACTTGGATTATCACCCGTGTTCCACCCTTGATTTCCGGACATTATTATCAAAGATTTTCCCTCGCAGCATGTGGGTATAGCACCGTTGGGAGAGTGGAATCACTGGCAAACAGTAGTTTACCCTGTCTGCAAAGAATGTCATAATTAAAAGACTCTAAAAGCTACACCTTGCAGTGCAGGCATCCTTCTCTGTTCCTCCCTATATGAACAGTTTGTTTGTAGTTGACGCAGTTCATTGCATTAATAACACCTCGTAATGTACATGTTCTGGGCCTGCCTGTTAATATTTTTCCTGGGATTTTTCCTTCTAAGATGACTTTTGTGAAGCTATTACGTCGAATTATATGTCGAATAAATTCAGTTTATTTTCTGTACATCATGTTAATCAATGTCCTTTCGTCTTCAATTTCTTGTAGTACGTGTTCATTAGATTTTTTTTCAGTCCATTATGTTTTTGTGGCTATTCTTTCATATGTACATCACTGTTTCTTCTACACTTCCCTTTTTCTATTTCCCCAGAGTCAACACTTCACAACGGTACCTTAAAATGGTACAAATAACTGTCATGCTACGTTTCGTTCGTGTTTATAAATTGATTGTTTGATAACAAATTGCGGTGTAGTACTCCTATTTCTGAAGTGTTGTTTAGTCATTGCAATTCTTCTCTTAGTATCCATTATACTTCTGTTTGTCTTCTATTTATTGTGCCTAACAAGTAGCAAAATTCCTTTACTTGAATTAGTATTTTATTTACTATGTTAATGTTTCCATTACTTATGTGTTCGATATACCTATCACCATTATTCTAATCTTGTTTTGTTTATTTTCAGTTTGTGGTTTTGCCAGGTATCAGATAAAACTTTCAACATATAAAGTTCGTGTTCTATTCAGAATCTGCTAAGACTACTGTATCATCAACTAATCGAATTCAGTGTATTTGTTTACCAATAATTTTGGTGCGTTTTTTCCGCTTTTCATTGTTTATGTGACACTATGAATAAATGAAATAATTATGGAAACAGAGGACAGCATTGTTGGAAGCATCTTCTTATCGTAGTATCTTTCTTAACGCCGTTAAAGTCTATTTCTGTACTCTGGCAGAGTAATGGAGTTTACGGAAATGAAATGAATGGTCGATAAGAATGAAAACAGTGAAGATGCAGTGACATGAAATGATATCATTGCTCACCGTTCAAGTATCTCTCTTCTGTTTTGCTTACAGTGTACTTAATTGATTTCAAACCTAAACAAATTCGTGTTTTCGATAATCGTCTGCCAGTGCTAAATCAGAACCCTTGAGTTTGAAAATTGGAACTGCAGATAGCAAGACACAGCCATAGCATTGAAAGGGAACGGAACGAAGGTTTCGCACCAATTCACCAGACACGGGTAACTCTGGCGATGAATGTGAAACACAACTGATAAAACTTTGGAAAATGGTCGCCAGAAAACTGCACATAGCGATCGCTTGCTGCCGACTCCTGTTTTCTCGAGTTTAAAGTAAATCTCGAAACTGTTTATAACGTTTCGGTAACTCAGACAATCAACATTGAAGCCACAACTTGACTGGCTTTTGCCTCAGTCACGGCCTTTCCACTGGCCGTTGGCCCAACCTTTTTCTCTGCCACTAATATCAACTCTCTTTAGACTGCTGTCCCTGGCTGAACATCACAATTATTTTCGAATCTAATGTTATTAAATTAGCGGTAATTATGTGTTAGAGTACCAACTGGCAAGTACCGAGTGAGTATTACGTAAACGGTGGAATCGTTTCTAGAGGCCAGGCTATGATACAGACCCCAGTTCTGCTATCGAATTTCAATCCTAATAATAACAATTTTAAAAAAGTATGCCATAGAGGTAAGAGGCTGGCATGTGATGGGTTTAGAAAGCCTGTATGGAGTATCTTTGTCACCTTTGTCTGCAGCCAGGTTCTGTCCTCTCCTAGCTGTAGGCCTCTTCCATAATTCTCCGTTACTATTTGTAGCCTTACAAGTCCGCTAGTTTCTTGGCTTTTCTTATCAAGAGGAATCCAGAAAACAATTTCCATCGTCCACATTCCGGATCTTCATCCAACAATATATTCCGCCAATCTTTATTTGAGCATCATACCAATTCTATTACAACGTAATCTCCTGTGCTTTTACTTAACCATTCATTTGTATTCCCGTATGTTCTGATTCCTAGGCCGAAAGGAAACCCCGGGTAGACGACATACCGTCAGAACTACTGACAGTCTTGGGGCAGCCAGCCATGACAGAACTCTTTCATCTGGTGTGCAAGTTGTATAAGCCAAGCGAAATACCCTCAGACCTCAAGAAGTATGTAATAATTCAAATTCCAAAGAGAGCAGGTACTGACAGGTGTGAATATTACCGAACTATAATAAGTCATGGTTGCAAAATGCTAACACGATTACTTTACAGAAGAATGGAAACACTGGTAGAAGCCGACCTCGGGAAAGATCAGTTTTGTTTCAGGAGAAATGTAGGAATACGCGAAGTAATACTGACGTTACGCCTTATCTTAGAAGATATGTTAAGGGAAGGTTAACTTACGTTTATAGCATATGTAGACTTAGAGAAAGCTTTTTTCAAAATTACCTGGGATACCCTCTTTGAAATTCTGAAGTCAGCAACGGTAAAATACAAGGAACGGAAGGCTTATTTACAGTTATTACAGAAACCAAACGGCAGTCGTAAGGGTCGAGGGGTATGAAAGGGAATCAGTGGTTGAGGGGGGAGTGAGACAGGGTTGTAGCCTATCCTCAATGTTATTTAATTTCTACATTGAACAAGCAGTAAATGAAAGCAAAGAAATATTTGGAGTAGGAATTAAAGCCCATGGAGGAAAAATAAAAACTTTTGGGTTTTTCGATAGCACTGTAATTCTGTCAGCGACTGCAAAGGACTTGGAAGAGCAGCTGAAGTGAATGGACAGTGTCCTGAAAGGAGGCTATAAGATGAACATTAACAGAAGCAAAACAAGGATGATGGAATGCAGTCGAATTAAATCAGGTGATCTGGAGGAATTAGGTTAGGAAACGAGACTCTGAACGTTGTAGATGAGTTTTACTATTTGGGCAGCAAAATAACTGATGATGACCGAAGTAGAGAGAATATGAAATTTGTACCGGTAACGGCAAGAAAAGCGTTTCTGATGAAGAGCAATTTGTTAACTTCGAATATGGACGTAGGTGTTAGGAAGCCTTTTCTGAAAGTGTTCTTACGAAGTATAGCCATGCATGGAAGTGAAACACGTACGATAAACGGTTTAGAAATTAAAAGAAAGAGGCTTTTGTTGAAATGTGTTGCTAAAGAAGAATGCTGAAGATTAGATGGGTAGATACTTAGCTAATGAGTAGGTACTGAGAGGAACTGGGGAGAGAAAAAACTTGTGGCACAACCTGACTAGAAGAAGGGATCGGTTGAGAGGACACATTCCGAGACATCAGTTTAGTACTAGAGGGAAGTGTCGGGGGTAAAAATCGTAGAGGAAGACCAAGAGATGAATGCAGTAAGCAGATTTTAGGAAATGTAGGTTGCAGTGGTTATTCGTAGATGAAGAGGCTTGCACAGGATAGAGTAACGTGGAGAGCTGCATCAAACCAGTCTTCGGACTGAAGATCACGACAGCAACAACAAAAACAACATGTTCTGATTCTTCCCAAGTGTCCGCCCAAAAAGAAAAGAAACTTTTGGCATTATCAACGAACTGTCATCGGTTACATATTAGTACATGATTGATTTTAAGCCTTGGACTGTGTTTTCTACGCCGTGACAAGTATCGTCAAAATCGATTTCTCGGCGGTAGTGAACGAACAATTTTTATAGATGTCTTCACTGGTTCCGCCGGAATATGTTATGACACAAAAGAAACAAGACTGAAGTTGAAAACATGTTCGTTTACCAGACAGGTTGACTTATCGGTGATCGTCTATAAAGTAGAACCCGTTTGAGTCCGCACACATCGAAATTCACTACTCAAAATATTTCGTCATGTCGTTTTCTCTGGTGCTGCGCTAGAGCTCGCCCGTTTTTACGTTTCGTCTGAACGCAACAGCACATCTGCAGTAAACAGCTTGTTTTTTGCAGATGAGACTGATCGATTTTGTTCATGTATGCCACAGAGCGCTAATTCGCCACAGTAGATACTTCCCTTACATTTTTGTCAGATCTAGCACTTTTTCCCATCGCCCTTTAAGCAACTCTCAAGTGTTAGTTTCTGTAAAGGGCAACGAGCTGCATTCTGCTGCCAAGAGCTTCGCAGTCAGCACAAAACATGGCTGTGTTGCCGTGGCGAGGTTTATATTCTGCCCTCCTAATAACATTGAAGACACTCACTTTGGTTAGTTTCCTAGAGGCACGACCTGCCCTAAAGCGGCGCACATGGTTCCTCAGCTATATAAAATTTGCTGCACCACGTGTCTCAACAGAGTTCATGGATTTATTAAACGTATTTATAATCATCCTCGTCATCAGTCTTTTGCCCTAGAGCAGTCTTAACAGGTAGCTCTCCGCGCAGTCCTGTCATCTGCTACGCTCTTCGTTTTTGTTTTCTATCCTTATACTATCCACCATCTGGTATCTTCTGCGTCCTCTTCCCCTTCTTCTTATTTCATTCACCGCTCCTTCCATATCATCCATCAACAAACAATCTCTTCTCATCCTGTGTCCAAGCCAGTTGTTTTTCCTGTGCCTTGATTACCCATAAAATTTCGCTCTTCCTCCACTCTTCTCAACACCTCCTCATTTCTTACTTTGTATACCCATTTTAACGTTTCCATCCCTCTAAAAATTCATATCTAAAATGCTTGTATTCTTCTTTGTTGCTCTTTCCTCATTGTCCATGCCTGAGCTCCATATCATGCCACGCTCCATGTAAAACACTTCGTCGGTCTCTTCCTCAGGACCTTGTCCATGCATCCACTTAGAAGCTGCTTCTTCTTATTAAATGCCTCCTTGGCGATTGATATACGCGTATCACCTCCTTATGATTTATGATTTTGTCTCTAGTTATGCTTCCCAGATATTTGAAAGCCCCAACTTGTTCTGTATCTTTCTGTCCGAACTTTATAGCTGTTCTTACATTTCTTGCAGCTATCACTATGCATTTTCTCTTTTTCTTATTAATACTAATTCCGACACTCTCACAGGTATTATTTAATTCTTTTAACATTCCAATCATAGGTCTTCCGCTCTCTGCCAGTAACACCATATCATCCGTAAATCGAATACATTCTATCTTTCTACCACCAACTCACACTCCTCCTTTCGTGTCAAATATTTCGAAATAATATGCTCCAAATATACGTTAAACAGTATCGAGGAGAGTCAGAAGCCTTGTCTCACTCCCCTTCCAATTATGCTTTCCTCTGTCACCTCATTCCCAACCTGTACTCGTATTTAACCAGCCTCATTTCATCAGGTCGCGCTGTAACTAATAAATGAGGGAAGGTCCTTATTTTAAAATATCCACATTGTGCTATGACTTTTTATACCAAGTCTGTCATAGAATACAGTTCCAGAAATAACGAAAAAAAAGTAAACGGAATTTGCTGTAATCCCCTCACTCATGTTAGGTGTTGCACAATTATGGTTAGAATAAACAGTACGTGCTGATTGTCGAGATTCCATCTGACGCTCTTTGGGAATATACTTGCGAATAAGGCATTCGACTTGACAAATAATCTTCAGTAATTTTTATTCTTTGTTTATTTACTTCATAAGTCATCCGCTCGTCGCTTTCAGTTGCTGTAAATGTACGAAACTTTCGACCAGTTCTTAATGTACGTTGTTAATCTTCTCAGCGGACTGGTTATATGATACGAGCAAGGTGGCACAGTGATTAGCACACTGGACTCGCATTCAGGAGGACGACGGTTCAAACCCGCATCTGACCATCCAGATTTAGGCTTTCCGTGATTCCCCAAAATCTCTGCAGGCAAATGCGGTGATCGTTCCTTTGAAAGGGCACGGCCTATTTCCTTCGTCATCCTTGACGCAATCCGAGATAGTGCTCCGTCTCTGATGACCTCGATGTCGACGGGACGTTAAACCTAATCTTCCTTTCCTTTGTCTGTGTGTAGGTACGTCATTTTAGTCGAACTGTAACCTTTCACTTCTATTGTCAGTCTTGCTTATTTTGATCACCCGTTTTTAACATACATGTTTTATAACCGAATAAAACAAATCGATGTCATTCACATATCTGAGAGGGTTTAGATAATATCCGATGCTGCAGATTACTTCGTCATCCCAGCTCGCTGATTTAGCTTCATCTACCGTGTTCTGCGAATTACTGTACAGTGGAAGAAGCTATCTTTTATTCTATAGCTTATCACTTCTTTCCGTTCCATTTACTATTAGAACAAGGAAGGTTGTTTCGTAAGCAAACTATTTCATATACAAGTCGCCGTTTTCCTATACCCTCGTTTATTTCAAAGTCTGCCTGTTCTGTTTAATATTCCCGTGCATATTTATATGACATGAGTAGTTGGAGCTGTAAATGCCTGATTCAGTAACCAAAAGGTACTGCAGTTTGGGTTTCGCAAGTCACAAAACTTCATATTTCACGACATTAAGAGCTAGTTGTTAATTTGTGCACGATATCTTGTCGGGACCTCTCTGGTTAGAGCCCTCGGTTTCATCAGATAATACATCCTCATTCAGCGTCATCTGAGATAAACATGACTTTTCATCTTCTAACATTTGTTGAATGGTTAATAATTACTATGAACGATAATGGTTCCGTAACATTTCCTTGGGACCCACTCAAAGCTCACTGTGGGGAAAAATCTCTGTCATTGGTAACGATCTACGTACATCTGAAAGGAATTCTCATTGAGTAACAAACCTACCTAGGTGTCCCATACGAATGCTTCTTTGGTAGCCGTTGGTGCGGCACCGAATGGAGAGGTTTTTGAAAGTGTAGGAACACCGAATGCAGATTGTTAACTGTTTTCAGGGCCATAGCTTTCAAGGCAGCAGAAGTAAAACCTCCTTATTTTTCTTTCTAGAGAGAAATGTAGGAATTTTAATGGTTGAAGTCTCCACATTCACAGTTATTTGTGCGTATTACGAACGCATTTCCTCTTCATATAATTGTTTCTTACGAGCTTTTTGAAAATTTATTTAAGTTCGCATATTTCATTTTATTTTGAGAAGAACAATCTAATTTATTGAATTTTCTCCGTAAATAATTCCATTTCTAAAAACTAACATGTGCATTAGTAAAGCTTCGTTCTTCTCTGATGATATTTTTTTGTAATGTCACCACTACTTGAAAGTTTACGATTGTCTTCGCCCGACATTAGAACACAACCAGTTATACCTGTTTGGATTTTTCTCATACACAAAGTGGTGGTTCTGAGCATTATGGGACTTAACTACTGTGGTCATCAGTCCCCTAGAACTTAGAACTACTTAAACCTAGCTAACCTAAGGACATCACACACATCCATGCCCGAGGCAGGATTCGAACCTGCGACCGTAGCAGTCGCGCGGTTCCGGACTGCGCGCCTAGAACCGCTAGACCACCGCGGCCGGCATACACAAAGTGTTGCAAGATGTGAAAGGAAGGCAAGAGAAACAAATAAAGGATCGATTGGGGTCGAAAGCGATAATATGGTTTTGTAATATGACACATATCTGCATAGCGCCCAAAATACGCTGTCTTTGTCATAATTCTACGAATAGATTATCATCCGGAACTGACACATCATGAAGATCATCCTTTCAAAAGAGATCATGGAGGCTATAAGTGTTCAAAACTGAAACTTGATGGATAAAACAAGGTTCTTCGCTTTTACTTTTAGAGAGAAAAAAATGTGTTGCATGAGAACTTTAACCATTTATTATAAATTATCCATTCAGGATATACTCTGTAATGCTGTGCCATCTTTTAGGTGTATGGTATTTCATAACAGATATTGTAGTTGTAGGAATATTTAAAAATATGAAATCCGAAGGAAGACTCTTGAAAGAAGTCAGCTTTTCACCATGGATCAAGTTACCACAAGCAGTTGGGTCGAGTTCTTGGCCTCAGTTGTAGCGGTTCGACGTTCATCCGCTGGGTGTCTCTGTAGCCCGAGAAGGTGCGCATGGCATCTGTCGCTAGCTCGCTGAACTACGTGGACATACTGTAGTTTGATAACGTTATTCTGCATGCGCTAAGTTAACGTGTATTCGTTTAGGTAGCATGGAACCATATCTGCTTGACAAATAATCACTACACACGTAGCTCATATACTGGGAATAAGGTAATATTCTAGGCTAAACAATCATTCCTCCTCCTCAACGAACCGAAAGTCCCATTTGTACTGTGACACGGCGGAAAATAGACAGTGTTTAAGAAGCGTAAGGTTTCATTTACAGCTCTACAAACGTACATATCGTACAAGCACAACATAGTCGTAAGAAAAATTGATACAGGAAATGGTCCTGACAGGTATGTCATGAGGATTGCTTCAGCGCTAATCAGGACATGCCTTTACATGGAAAATTCGTAACCTTTATAACACCAGAGTCAGATTCAGATTGTAATCCAGATACTTGTATATCCAGTGTTGTTGTTTAGCCACTGTTACAGGTTGTTCTTCGATGAAGACCTACAGCACTTCGACGACGGAAACCCGTACTCCCGGCAATCACAGTTCTTACATGTATACTTTTCCAGCAAGCGAGAAACTGAAAATCTGTATGACCATAAAATAAAATTATGTGTTTGAATAGTGTTTTCCTAAATCATTTCGTACTAATGCCGGTATTGTTCTCTCAATAAAGCCACGGCCAATTTTCCTGCCGTGTGTCCCTACATTCCGTTTCCTTGTTGTTATGGCTGCCTGATCTTTATTCCTTGTTGTCAGAAGTATTCTTCCTCGATATGAGTCTATTGGATATTGCTCTCTCGACGTGTGATTTTGCGATCGCTTTCTAAAAATACACTGACAATTACGAGATTTTCAACTGTCTTAACGGCTGTGTTGAGAAACAGACGAAATCAATTGTTTAGTTCAAATGAACTAAATCATTTCATATTTTCGTCGTATTCGTTACGTTGGATGTAAATTGTCAGTAATGATATCTGCTGTCTTTGTTCCTTCTACCAGTACCTCTTCTCCCATTTTCTAAACTTTACAGAAGTTCTCCTGCACGTCCTTCGAAACCAGAACTCCGCAATATGCCTTCCTTGCAGGTACGCTAGTCTCGAAAAATGTGCGGGAGAACTTATCGGAAGTTAGGAAATTAGGAGAAAGGTGCTGGTGTAAGTAAGAGGCGGGCTGTGTGTCGTGCTTGGATAGTTCAGACAGTAGAGCACTAGCCCGCTGAAAGCAAAAGCTCCAGGTTCGATTCCCGGCCCGGGACAGTATTAGTCTGCCAGGAAATTTGAAAACAAGTATATGTAAAGCGCCATACTTTGACATTTGCGATTTGCAGTGATTCATCATCACCTACTGTTTAACATACAATGTTGTATAAATGCTCACTCGAAACTTATTCATGCATTACAGTCTTCAGCTATAATCATCCGATGTGGCTGCTGCAGCTACCGTAGTGTCGTTTTCTCATGTTCAATTAAGTACTCGGGTGTCTTGGAATCCACAAGAAAGCTCCTTTCGCCCATTAGTACACTTTAGCATGATTTTATGTGGTACCCACTGGTGTTTCATTTTCATTGCACGCCAGTTTCTTTACTGGCGCATTTGTTACTTTTGGTCTGTCCCAGAAATTCCCAGCGTCCATGTTTCTATTTACCGCGAAACACTTCTTACTTGTAGGTGCTTGGCGCATTAAAATTCAACGTATCACTGATCGTAAACTTTCCTTTTATCTCACATTGGGTTCTTGGGTTTGACATCCTCTCTTAGTTTGCCACAAGCACCTCTGGCCACTTTCACTCCTCTGTTTACTGATTTTGCTGACCATCCATTGGTTGTCTTCATACGCCCTAAAAAAGGAAACAAAAGCACCAATTGTCTGTCGGTGCTTGACAGAACTCGATAATAATATTAAACAGGAAAACACTTCCTAACGATCTGGAAACTTTTATTGGGGGACGAATCGACTTTCGGCTTCTTAGGCCACCTTCAGATGACAACTGATTGTCGCAAACACAGATAAAATGACGCGCGATTTACACATACATTGTTTGTACCAAGATGCAAAAATGACGCATAGTGTTTACATGGGAAAATATTACTATTTTATGTCACATAGAAATAAATGTGTTAACTGAAAAAGGGGGGGCAACAAAGATTTTATGTATGATAACTTAACTGCAGCAGCTCTGCCTAAATGACCAATATATACTTTTTCACACTATTTGCACGTGATTTTATACTACAAAAAAAGAAAATGGATAAAATTACAACAATTCTGTACGCTGGCCGACAGCAATCAGTCAGTAGTTACAAAGCCTGGTGCAAGATCCCATATATTGGCAACGTTTCAGATAATCCTGCAAAAAAGTTAATAAGTCTCACAACTACAGACCTGCAGTTTATAATACCAATAGCTTATCAAAATTTCTGTTCAATAGCGAAGACAAATTGCAGCTCATTGCACAGAGGTGTATATAACATCACACACTAGAAGTGTGACAAGGTGTATACTGGTCAGTCAGGTAGAGCTGTGGCAATTAGGTTACGTGGACATCAGAAAAGCTGAACATTTAGAAAGAAAGATTCAGTCTTTGTTAATCGTCTTTTAACAGAAAATCATTAACACGATCTCGAATGTCAAGTCTTAGGTTTCGTTAAGAAAAACAGAAAGGAAATAATTGAATATCAACAAACATTTGACACAAAATGCCAGTTTAGTATTAAATGATCACACTGTTTCCTTTTCCCCTTTCTTAAATTAATTAAAAATTATAGATTCAAAATGTAAATTAATCTTATTTCTCATTAGTTGCCGTATACATCGCCACAAAAAATTATATTTCCTCGATTTTAGTTAATGTAATTAGTTCTATGTAAAAAAAATTGTAACACTTTGCTATGTAAACGCTCTGTTACTTTTGTATCTTCCGTATAAATTATATATGTGTAAGTCACACATAATTTTTACCTGTGTTTGCGACATTCCATTGTAACCTGAAGATGACCTGTGAAGTTGAAACATAGTTCGTAACCAAATGCATATAATTTTGCAGAACACTACAATGTGTTTTCCTATTTAATATTAAAATCGTCAACTGATTTTATGACTCTATTGTCAGTTTGTAAAAATTTCACTATGTTGGTTATACTTAACGTTAATTTTATTTACTGGTTTCCAGGACTATTTCGAACCATCTATGTACTAAATTGTTCCATTCGTTGCTGAAGTTCCTTTGCACTAGAGGCTAACAGTATAATGTCACTGTCAAAAAGAAGGTACTCAGATACATCCCATTAACAAGTATCCCATCTATGTTTTCCCTATTCAATGATCTGAAAACTTTTTCTACACCTACTTACGATAGCTTTGATGATATAAAATCTCCTGTCTTGTCTCCTCTTCCAATTTAAAATTACCGGTTTTCCTGAGGAAGCGTAATGGAAAGCTTTGGATTGATGTATATATTTTTCATGTTTATGTTTTTCAATACATTAACTTGCTCAAAACAGATCACGCAGATTTGGTTGAAAATGTGTCGAAAACTTTCTGGAAACGTACAAAGTTCAGTCAGTGTGGTCATTAATACTTATTGCTCTTTTCCATAACTGCCTTTATGACTTACAACTGGTTAATTCAGAAATGTCCATTTCTAGTCCCACTTTATTACTTTTCCGGATTAAAATCCATTGTTACGAGTGACAACTTTAGTGAATATCGTGTACCTTAAAGAGAGATCTGCAATTTATTATGCTCAGACTGTTGCCTATTTTGTAATGTTTTCTGGATATGTGTTCTTCCGCAGAAATTCTGTACATAATTTTGCAAATTCGCACACGTTTTTTCCCTTCTTCATACCTCAAATATTTTTATGAACGTATACAGCAAAATTATTGTAATACCATTATTTTCATTATTAATACATGTTCTCCTGATTAACTGTGTACTTACAGAAATATTTGAAAGCGATTATACTTTTTCCTCTATTGTTAGCTACTGCGCCATCTGCCATGTTTAGTGATTATGAGAAATGTGTGAACGGTTTACATTGTACAAGAATCATAAACTAATGGCCTCACCTGCAGGTGCAACACTGTTTAATTTTAATTTCTCTACTTTCGTTTTGGTTGAGAAACATGACTTTCGGCTTTTATTATTCAAAGTAACAAATGTACAGGGTATTACTTACAAGCTTTTTCTCTATAGCTTGAACCGGAGAAAATTGTGGCACCAGCTACATATTTTTCTAGAGAACGTCACTGACATATAATTAAGACGAGGACGACCAATGACAACTTCAGTGCGGATGCACACTAGGCTCGAACTCATACGGCAATCGGCGAAATTCCGCGAGTAATGCGGATAATGGACAAAGGGCACTTAACGTTAGTAGTGCGTGGATAAGTTGAGAATCTGGGTGTGACGGGAGGCGTGATAGGTTAACCCCTGCAGCTGCGATGGCCTCTGTGTCCGGATGGCTTTGTGGTCAGAGCATCTCTCTAGTAAGCAGGAGACCTGTGTTCGAAACCCGGTCCGGCACAAATTTTCAACCTACCTTATTGTTTTAAATCAATGCCCACTCGCTGCCATGCTTGTAATTTCTTTGTGTCTAAACTTTTATAATACTTTATTTTCAGGCGCGTTTACAAATTCTCTTCCTTGTCAGTGGCCATTTTCAGATACACTGCACATCCATTATGTAGTGTGTATTACGATGATGTAGTGTGAGGTTTTTTTTTTTTGGGGGGGGGGGGCGGCGATTGGGACAGTCTAGGGCCTTAAACATTGCACCACCTCTCTGCATACAGGTAACATGGCTGCTAATATTCAAATCCACCAATTGTAAATGCCATACCCGTCATTAAAGTATGGCAGGTTGTAGTTATGTGGATGGAGGAATAATTATTTTCGAAGATGGAGACCCCTCGTGGAGTGAGGTAACAGGTAGCTCATCATTGTAGGAGGAGTATATGATAACAAATTCAGACCAAACGAAACACACCTTTCACAGTCAAGTATCTCCAATCAGTCGGATCAATACGCGGTATACCTCCCTCCAGCCTGCAAGGCAGGCGTTTATTTTCGCTGGCAAACAACCGTAATGTGCCGAATGGTATCCTGCAGTAGATTGTCCGAGGCATCTGGCGCCTTTTGTTGCAATTCGGCAATGGTTCTTGCAGGCCCTGGATAACAAATAAGGTCCCGCTTCATCATGTCCCAAACGTGTTAAGTTGGCGTGAGATGTGGTGCTCTTGCTGGCCGAGTACGTTGTTGTGCACTACGATGAGCACGTTGCGTCTGAGCAGCCGTATGTGGTCATGCATTGTCCTGCTGGAATACACATCATATTCCTGTCGAATAAATGACAGTAGGACGGGGTTAACAGCCTGTGCAATGTAGCAGGCGCTGGTTACCCTCTCCGCGGAAACACCAGATGCGATAGCGGGTTGTAACTGACAGCCTGGAACAAGCAGTTCATCAGGTTCACGCCATACACGTGTACGTCCATCACTCGCATACAGACTGAACCTACTCTCATCGGTGAAGACAAGAGAGCGCCTTTCCAGCCTCCAGTCAACTCTCTTACGCCACCAGAGTAGCCATGCTTGACGGTGTTGTGGTGTTAGTACTATCCTGACCAGAGGAACATGTGACATTATTACTGCTGCAAGCAGGCGGTTCCAAATGGTCTCTAATGGTAGAGCAGCTGCATGCAGGCGGTTCTCAGTGGTCCCTAATGATACAGCAGTTGCAACGTGTGTCCAGATGTCGTCCCTGGATGATATTCGTTCGGCCACCGCTGCTCGCATAATGCGTCGATCTTGCCGTTCGTCTACGCGGACGTTCAGACCCTGGCCTACAGGTGTCGTTTATTGGCTTCGTATGGTGTTCTCCAAGGGCAAAACCAAACTGTGGCAGGAGATGGATCACATTTCATGTTTGCACAGATTGGTAATACAGGTGCTCCGAGTGTTTAATTTACGTAGTGACTGTCAAAATGATTCAAATGGATCTGAGCACTATAGGACTTAACATCTTAGGTCATCAGTCCCCTAGAACTTAGAACTACTTAAACCTAACTAACCTAAGGACATCACACACATCCACGCCCGAGGCAGGATTCGAACCTGCGATCGCAGCAGTCGCGCGGTTCCGGACTGAAGCGCCGAAAACCGCTCGACCACAGCGGCCGGCTCCGCACGTGGATTGCTGCGGGGAAAGGAGCTGTGCGAAGGGAAAATATATGTCGTCATTACATGTTTTTTGTGCGTCTGCGAAGACGGAAGAGAAAGACCTTATTTTCAGTTTATGCGTTGGCAGCGAAGTTGAGAAAATTTTGGGATGGACCGTGGACGGCCTTCTCACGTACTATAGGATATGAAAAATAGTAAAAAATGAATATAACTCGTCGTACTACAAAGTAAACTCACTGTGACTACGATGGTTTACAGTGTGGTTGTTAGCTAACGTGTGCCTATCTTTTCCACTTCACCACCGGAACGAAAGGTCTTCATATTGTGGACAACATTGGCACAGAAGTCATCTTATTATTAGTAACATTCCTCTTTACAGATCATCGGTAAGTTTAATTTTTTCCTGGCAAATTATTCGAAATGTAAGGCGTTTTCATGAACTTTTTATGCTGTCATGGTAGTAGATACAGTATAGGTAGATACCCTTTGTAGATCTCTGGTTGTGACAAAGCATACACCAACGTAGCCGACGCCCATACTTTGAAAATGACAATTGGTCTACGTAATAGCACAACGATTACAGATGTATTTGTTATTAATATCGCAGTCAAATAACGTTTTTTCTTAATAACTTTTTAATCGTTCTGTCTCTCCCCAGTTTTCATACAATTATTGCCCTGCACGGCTCACTCTTGTCACGGAATTTACTCCCTGATGGCTTAATACATGTTATCATCCTCTTTTTGTGCTAAGTGCTTTCCACAAATACCTCCCCTCTTCGGCTTGTGAAGAAATTTCTTATAGTCCATTTTATATCCAGGGAGCTACTGTAACACCGCATCTCAAACGCTTCGATTACCTTCTTTGACGGTTTTCCCACTGTCAGTTCACTTACATACAGTGCTGTGACCCAGATGTGTATTTTCAGAAATTTCTTTCTCATATTGTAGCCTGTATTGGTAGACGCCTTTCTGCGACGAATGCTAGTCCGTTTCTTAGGTGCACCTTGCTTTGTCCAAACAAATTATTTTACTTCCAAGGGATGCAGCTGTGTACATCATGCGCTACAATTGTGTATTCTGTAAACTTCGACATCAACGTCTTTTAGGGAAGTCTTTCTCCCTTACAGCAGTGGAGGCACTTACGTGATTAGTGTAATATGTCCACTTTTTTTGCTCATTGATCTCTTTCATCTGAGTCAGCGTTTCAAATTTTACAATCGCAACGTAGATTTGACTCTTAGGGATCCAGTCTCTTATTCCGTTTTGTCCATTTTATAAATGCGTTATTGCCTTCTTGTGGATTTCCTACTTCAGCAGTAGTTAATGTTATCAATATTTGCCATACATTATCACTGTCTTAGAAGTTGTTACACGAATTTGTTACTTAGCATAATTTACAAAATTTTCAAGAAACAAAATTGTCTTCGAGAAATATGCAAATTTTATCCCAGAGTTTTCAAAAAATGTTCAAATGTGTGTGAAATCTTATGGGACTTAACAGCTGAGGTCATCAGTCCCTAAGCTTACACACTACTTAACCTAAATTATCCTAAGGACAAGCACACACACCCATACCCGAGGGAGGATTCGAACCTCCGCCGGCACCAGGCGCACAGTCCATGACTGTAGCGCCCCAGACCGCTCGGCTAATCCCGCGCGGCCCCCAGAGTTTTCTTTCTTCATTTTACACTAACCACTTTCTTCGGTGTTGTAGCTTCAGATTTTAAAGAGGACTTACAATATTTGTACCGAAACAGATCCAAAAATTGAAGCAATATCAACAATGCTAATTTTATGTTAACTATTTAATGTTCAGATAAACTTGCACCAGTAAAACTGCAGCGGCACTGTGAGTGCTGTTCTCGGCCACTGGATGAGTTACTCGCTGTTGCTGAGCAGCTGGAAATGGCTCTGACGGCTGTCAAACGATTGGAAGCTGCTTCAAATGTTTGCTTTGAGTGACATGCTGATGGACATATACTAGAGATTTTGTAGGTACCTTAAGTAGTTTCCGTTTCAAACGGATGCTGTCTTACGTGCAGGAAATACAGTCTGTATAACCACTTTTCTACTTGACAGTGACCGAGCGAGGTGGTGCAGTGGCTAGCATACTGGACTCGCATTCGGGAGGACGACGGTTCAATCCCGCGTCCGGCGATCCTGATTTAGGTTTTCCGTGATTTCCCTAACTCCCTCTCCGTCATCCGTAATCCGATGAGACCGATGACCTCGCTGTCTGGGTATCCTCCCCCAAACAGTCCAACAGTCCAACTTGGCCGTGAGTGACGTATCAGTGATAGGTGTAGAAGTCCTTCACAGGGGAGACAGCAACCGAGGAGACCTGAGTGTGTTTCACCCACTCACCTAACTAACAAGTTCGATGTGCTGTCTTCCACTGAAGCTGAACCCAAGTTCCTGACGCACTTCATCTGTTGCGAAACATGCAGTGTCCTGTATGAAAGGGAGGCAAACACGGAAGTGTAGGAGTCAGTTAATCGTTGGCAGTTCGCACGTACGGCTAATAATAGAACCAATTATGGAAATGACAGAAAGGGAAGAGAGGGACCACGTATTGCACTCTGTATGTGTGCGGGGAGGCCTCATTCAACGTTTTGAAGAGTCTCCTCCGGAATCCATTAAGGGAACAAGGCGAAACCAATTGTGACGCATGCTGGAACGGAAGATCCCTGTCGTCTGGGGCATAAGGTCTACTTCGATCGTTCCAGCGACTGTCAGAGTTGAGAAGACCAGTCTTACTCACGGAGTATCAACGAAGCTCACAATCTGCGACATTGATCAGGACTCTCTGGTTTTGAGCCGAGTAAAAGGCTTGAACCAGAGACTTCGAAAGTTCTGTGATAATTATAGTTTTGCAAGCGGTTGGAGTGATGAAACCCTGCGAAACGTTACTCAGTAAAAACTACCTAGAGCATGTAATTCAGGAGTCCGCTCATGATGGGAAATATGCTAGACCTAATGGCAACAAATGGTCTTAAACTCTTTGAGAATGTTCATATTGAAAATTGTGTCATTGATCATGAGACAGGTTGTAGCAACATTGACAGCTAAAGCTCAAAGATCAGTTAAATCAAATAGGAAGATTTACATGTTCAGTGAAATAGATAGGCGGTGGTCTCATATGTCAAGGAGGAATTCCAATTATTTAGTTATAGGCAACAATATGTAGAGGAACTACGGCTGAGGTTGAAAGTAAAAGAATAGTTAACTATCCACTGGATAGATATGTAACTATTAAACAGTTTGATGGAAGGGACCTTTCATGGTACACAGTCACAGTAAAGAAACAGTAAATTCTGCCTAACAAATATAAAACAAAGCATAGTTTGAATGAAACGTATTTGGCTGTTAGTAGTACAGTGGATGAAGTGAAACCTTCACTGGCTGCCGTAGCAGAATCTTATCGATAAAGCTCTTACAAAACCAAAAGAAATTCTGGTGGTCATGTGTAAAGGCTGTCAGTGGCATTGAGAAACAGGGAAAATCGCTGAAATTAAACTTGACTCCAGGATACGACGGAATTCCTGTCACATTCTGTATAGAATTTGCAGCTGAGTAAGCTCCAGTTTTAATCATAATGCGCCGTAGATCACGTGAGCAAACCAAAAATAGTTGTATGCAGTGCTTGGATAAAAGCAGGCGTCACCACTGTCTACAAGAAGGGTAGAACAAAACTACCGTCCAGTATGACTGCACGTCATCCCTAGAATCCCGGAATATATTCTGGCCCCAAATGTAATGATGTTTTTTTTAACAGAATGACCTTTTCAGAGCAAAGCGTCAACGATTCCGAAACCATCAGTCACGCTAAACACAACTAGCGCTTTTCTCATATGATATCCTGAAACCAATGGATCAACGAAATCAGGCAGATGCCGTATTTCTTGAAGTCAGAAAAGCATTTTACTTGGTGCTACACAAGTGTTCATTAACAAAATTACAATTATATGGAGTATGGAACACAATTTATGTCTAGATTGAGGACTTCTCGACAGCTGTAGAAGTTAATTTGGATGTACCACAGGGAAGTATGTTGGGACCCTTTGTGTTCTTGCTGTATATTAATGACATGACAAATATATTAACTGCAACTCCAGACTTCACAGATGACCAGCTGGAGAAATGTTCAATCAGGTCTTGATAAGATTTCTAAATGGAGCAAAGATTTCCAACTTACTTTGAAAGTACTGAAATGTAATTTTGTGTACTTCATTAAACGAAAAAATGTAGTATCCTATGAATATAATATCAGTGATTCACAATTGGAATCAGTCACGTCACACAAACACCTGGGTGTAACACTTTGTAGGAATATGAAATGGAACGATCACGTTGGCTCAGTCGTAGATAAGGCAGGTGGCAGACTTCGGTTCTTTAATAGTCTACAGAGGAGACATCTCATAAACTACCTGTGCGTCCCAGCGTTGAACACTGCTCCTGTATGCGTGACCCATAGTGCATACGGCCTACAAAGGGTACAATAGGGATACGGAGATAGGCTGCACGAATAGGGACAGGTTTGTTTGACTCACGGATAGCGTCACGGAAATATTGGAAAACCTGAACTGACAGGCTCTTGAAGATAGACGGGAGGTATCCCCCGAAAGTCTACTTAAAAAATTTCAAAAACCAGAGTTTTGTGAAGAATGTAGAGATAATCTTCGGGTCCTTACGTATCGCCCCCGTAGAAACCACGAAGAAAAAATTAAACTACGTACAGCAATCGCAGAGGCATTTAAGCACTCATTTTCCCCGTCCTTCATATGCAGTTAGAACGGGAAGATATCCTATGTGTTGGTGCCACGCTAAGCACCCTCTCCTACGAGCTTCACATTGGCTTGCTAATTATATATGTAGATATAGCGGAATTCCTTCTCTTCGTCTACTACGTAATGCCTGATTTTACTTTCAGTTTTGTAACTTATCTCATTTCATCTACTCCTTAACACTTTCTTCTTTTTTGGTTTACTCTCAACCTAGAGTGTTCATTCCAGTCAACGTGCTATGTAACGGTGTCCTGATTTTGCAGATGATAGCAAATCGTATCATTGACATCCTTCCACTTTAAAGTTAAATCACACTTCTGAACTTGTCTTTTATATCCTTTATTGCGTCTTCGATATACAGACTGAACAGTGGAGGAGAAACTGCATCCCCGCTTTACTCCCATATTTTTCTCTTTGTGTGCCATACTTATTGTTCTCTCTTTGTTATTGTACACATTTTATTTAACCCCTGCCTTCAGCTAGAGGACTGCGGAAGTACAGTACATCTGCAGATATTCGCAATAATAATTACTTTATTGTTAATAGAGAAAAAATATTACTAACTGTCTACTATTTATTATTAATTTATATAGGGGAACACTAATAAAACCAACAAACTGCAGGAACGGTTTCCTGCCTGGAAATGGAGGAAAAACCAAGCTTTGAACGTGCTGCCTGCAACACACAAGGAACACACGGCATGTGGTCAGAGGAATTGTCATTCGTCAGCGCCATCTACCGTGGCAAAGATGCATCCGAACACGTCTTCGTGGACTTTTTCCCTCCATTTCCAGTCAGGAACCTGTCCCTGCAGTTTGCCGGTTTTATCGATGATTATCCTATATGTCTGCCGGTTTCGGTCATAGAACGCCATCAAAGTACGTAAGGTGAAAACAGATCAGGCGAATGCATATTTCATGTTGCTTATAGTCTCATACAACGTCAAAGTTATCATAGAGAAAGCCCACAATAAATTGTCAAATACAGCACCTACAGTACTTCCCCTGACGTGATCTATCACCCCTAGGCGTTTGATGCAAAGACTTTGAAACACGTGGTGTATTCAAGACATATTGTGAGATTTACTGATGTTATAAAATTCTTATTTATGTCGTTTGTGAAACACAAGCAGGAGTCAAGACATGGAGCAACTGTTCCAAACGATACAATGTCCTAGAATAGCCTAGATTTCGCTTTGTGGCCACTTTCGATAATTGCATAAGTGACAGCCTTTAATGCAAACGAAACAGGGTAACTTACACATAAGACAGCTGCTAGTACGACGGAAACAGTGTGTACCTGTGTTGTCCGAAAAGGAAGAAAAGAGTTGATGTCGCCAACTATAGCCCTTGCATGTATCGAGCGCGCATCTATCCTCTCCAGAGTACTGTGCCTTCCAATCGACATTGTGGCACTCTGTCCCTCACACGTAATACCTGAGACTTAGACAGTAATAATTATTACTGTGGACCGTTAGTAGTCCAAACAGGCAAAAATGTAAGATGGACATCATTGTCCAAAGCTCTAGGTTTTATCTTGAACTAGCTGGTACCCGGCGCGTTGCTAGGCGAAAATGTAAGATGGACATCATTGTCCAAAGCTCTAGGTTTTATCCTGAACTAGCTGGTACCCGGCGCGTTGCTGCCGCAGAAGAAGTAATTGTGGAAATATCGTTTGAAATTTGACAGAGTTATCTTGTTTAATTAGGAATGATAGAAAGGACGACATTTATTTTACTGTCGATAATGAATAAATTTACTGAAACTGAAAGATATATAAAGGAGAAATATAAATGACATTATTTTATTTTTTTTTACTTTATTATTCAAGTCCGTTAGGGTAAGACAGTGATTTTTCTTTTTCCATCTTCAGCAAAAACAAATAAATTTCTTGGCTGTCTGACAAGTGAGCAAACAATATCCAATTGGGCATGTGAAAAACATGGATTTTGTAGATTCATTTCGCACGCTTGAGAAGTGATTGATCTTGTACCTTGTTGATGATCATTGAGAACGCAAATCGAATGCGAAACTGCAATCGTTTGTAATCAAATGGCATGTCGGTGGGAGTGATGGGAATGAGTGGAAAGAGCAAATCTTCTCCTTTCGACTTTTCATTAAGAACAGTTGCGTCGATGACATTCATTATCACTTTCTTCACAGCGAGTCTTGTTCCATTACATAGTGGCGGTGGATTAATGTTCCGCAAGAGAATAACTGGCACGCCGAATTTGAGTGAGAATTTGTGCGGTGGCACACCAGAAAGATCCAACGAATATAAAAACTCAGTTGGATAGTTAACAACTTCGTCCCCATTCGTGACACTTTCAGTCGATTTGTAGGTAACAGGCACAAAAAGACGCTGATCTCTTCGTTTCTGTCACATTCTAACATCTCATTACTTCCATGCTCTTTCAGATACCTTTTCCGGTACGGCAACGCACTCCAAGTACTGTAAGTTAACTACACTATGGCTATAATCTTCGCAGAAGCGGAAGCAAGAAGTTGACAAAGTTTTATCAGAATCGCATGAACGGTATGGCAGCGCATAAAATACGAAGAAACAAACAACAAACATAGATTTTTATGTATTAGATTGAGGCGGCAAGAAGTCCGAGAATGTTTTATGCAACAGTGCCGTCGTCGCGAAAGACTTCGTTCTCATCTCAAGGTATAGTTCACTTTTTTTTGTGGAGGATTCAGACATCTTGGATAACCCCCACGACTTTTACATTACCATTTACGACTGTCTCATCCAATTAACTAACACTCTAAAATATCTCGGGCCAACACTTGATCGCCAACTAAAATGGAAGACTCGCCTACGAACCCTTAAGCAGAAAGCTCACAATAGACTAAAATTACTAAAACTACTAACTGCCTGAGCGTGCCGATTGCACTCTTCTCCAACCATCCACCACTCTACAGCCCTAATCCGACGCATCGTCTGCTATGGGATGGACATCTGCTCCTCCCTACTTTGGTCACGCCTGCGGATTCTCGAACGCCATGCACTCCGCCAAGCCTTTTATATCCTCTTACCCTCCCCGACCCGCATCCTCTTCCAACTTATCGAATTCCCCAGCTTGCTTTTTCCTGTTGAACTCCTCCAAATATCGTGTGTTACGCGTGAACTCGACACTACCCGCCCTCTAGCTTCTCGTGGCACTACGCTGCGCCGCTACCACTACATTCCCCCAATACTGCGCCTCCATACCCTCCACATCCTCTGCTAACGATACTTTAATTGCCGTCCCTTAGCCGAGCATGAAGTCCGCCCTGATGTAGACCCGTCTATCAAATCTAGGAGATCCCTAACACCCACCCCTCGTCAGATTCCCCTCCAATCCTCTCCACTCAGTTCGTAAGTCTCGGTTCGGAACCGCATCGCATTCCACTTTCCCTACATCCGTTCTCCAAATATCCACCTACAAGCCACCTCCTACGTACTATCTTGTAAATGCTTCGTTCTCCTGATACCCTTCTCCCTGCCAGTCTATTCCCACTCATCTCTTCACTCATCACACATCGGCTCATTTTTGCTTTATGCACCTGTCTGTTTTCATATCTTCGTTTGCGACACTCACTCATTCATTCATCTCTATCTGTATTTTAATTAATCACCGAACGAACCTTTTATATTTTAACTTATACAACTGATGATCTGTCTTGTTACTGCACAAAACGTTTGCTTTCGGCTAACGCCGTGCCCAGTTTTTATATTTTTTTAAATTTTCCTCTCGTGTGATTGAAGAGCGGCAAACTGTATTCACTGACAGCCCACCACCTGCCTGTATGGGGCGGGGGAATGAAATAACAATAAAGAAAAAGAACATACGTACCAGAGTGATTGTAGTACAAAGTAAGGACAAACGCCGCCACCATGTTGTACAAGAGACAGGAATCACGCTTCGAAAACGAATGTTTACATTATTTTGTCTAGATCCTCTTGGAACTTGTATTACTTTTGTTTCCAATTGTTATTTATTAGAGGTTGCAAGAAGCTGGATTGGCTACAGGGACTTCTGAAGGAACACGTGTAACTAGTGAGATTTGATTCTCTTATGCGAACAACAGTGTCGTTCGCTAGACTCGTAGCCGTGACGCAAGTTGGATTTTTAATTTCCCCTGTAGGCCGCAGAGCCAAAAGTACGCGCGTATGAGCGCGCGCGCCATCGCTACAGAGAGGGGAGGAATGCGCGCGCGCGGCGGCCGCAGATGGGCGCAGGTCGCGTCGCGTAATAACTTTGCGTTAGGCCGGCGCTCCGCATCCCTCCGCCTCTGTCTGCGCCTGCTTGTGCCGGCCTCTTCGCGTCGCGTCGCGTCCCCCGCATCCCGTCCGCAGAGCAGCCGGAGCCGCGTGTGCACAAAGGCCGGCCGGGGACGCCGCAGCGCCGCCGGTGCCTTTTTCCAATAACATTTATTGCCAAACAAGAGGCGGCTGCGGCTGCTGCTGCAGCGCTGCCTGGGTCTGCGGCGGCGCGGCGCGGCACACGGCGGCCGCGTTTGCCTTGGGCCACTGTCAACATGTAAAACTCATTTCGCAACTGTAATGGAACTCTGCGCTGTTGACTCGGCGCCTTATTGCACGGCCCGTGTGCGCGCCAGCCCGCGCCGCTGCGGTGCGCCGTGGCTGCGGCGGCGGCAGCGGCGGCGGCGGCGGCGGCGGGTGACTGGCTGGGCGTGGCCGCCGCGTCCCTCCCACCTGTCCCTCATTACCCGCCCGGGGCTAATGGCTCCCAATCCCGAGCTCCCTGTTTGTTCGCCGCCTCCGCTCCGCCACTCCGCGAGGCGAACGACTTACCGCGCTACAGCGTGATTGCCAAATACTCAACCACCGCGGCACACGCCCTTACACGTACACAGATTGCCATTAAAACTGCAACACCGTGAATACGGCATGCGACAGACTTCAGAGTGACACGAGGTGTGCTACGTGCAAATAGCATTTCAGCCGATCCCACAAAGTTGGTAGCAGTAGTGCCATCTACACTGATATCCAAAATATTATGACCACTGCCCACCACGAGGTTGAATGCCTCCTGGTGGTGCTGCGGGCACGTGACACAATAAGGAAAGAATGTACGCGTAAGAGAGACGAATGGGCAGTCATTATAGCGAAGATAAATGCCGCAGATGCGGAAATCCACAGAAATAAACGGTTTTGACAAATGGGAATTCGTTGTTGCGCAGCAGCTGGAAACGAGAACCTCTGAAACGGCGCAGCTCGTCGCCTGTTTCCGTACTAATGTCGTGAGCATCTTTGGAAAGTGGTGGGTGGGCCGTTGTGGCCGAGCGGTTATAGGCACTTCAGTCCGGAACCGCGCTGCTGCTACAGTCGCAGGTTCGAATCCTGCCTCGGGCATGGATGTGTGTGCTGTCCTTAGGTTAGTTAGGTTTCAGTAGTTCTACGTCTACGGGACTGAGCCGGCCGGTGTGGCCGTGCGGTTCTAGGCGCTTCAGTCTGGAAGCGCGTGACCGCTACGGTGGCAGGCTCGAATCCTGCCTCGGTCATGGGTGTGTGTGACGTCCTTAGGTTAGTTAGGTTTAAGTAGTTCTAGGGGATTGATGACAACAGATGTTGACAACAGATGTTAAGTCCCATAGTGCTCAGAGCCATTTGAACCATTCTACAGGACTGAAGACCTCAAGATGTTAAGTCCCATAGTGCTTAGAGCCATTTGAACCATTTTTTGAAAGTGGTTGAAGGACGGTGAAATAACGAGTTGGCCGTATGATACTGGATGACCAGTAGAGGTCGTAGGATCCTGTGGTCATAGGATACTGTGTAATCCATGATAGGCTGCGGTCTCTGGCAGATCTGACGACAGAGTACAGTGCTGGTGCAGGCACAAGTGTTTGGGAGCACACCGTTCAAAGGCCATTGTTGAACATGGAGCCCCACATCACACGACCCCTACGTGTTCCTGCGTTGACTCAGTGACATCTTCCGTCGTGATTACAGTGGGCACAGTATCACTGATTTTTCACCTTATGTCGCCTGTCGCATTTCATGTTACACCGGATCGATGTCGGGTCCTTACACGCCGTCGTTGTGGCGAATGGCCACTTGTAACATGCACGGTGCTACAGAGGCTGACCGGTGATGGCAGAATTATGCTGCGGGGTACATTGAGTCGGGGTTCCATGGGATGTGTGGTGGTTATCCAAGGCAAAATGATAGCAGTGAACTAAGTGAACATTTTTGCGGACCACCTGCATCGCTTCATGCTTTAAGTTCCCCCTATGGCGATCACATCTTCCAGGAGGATAACTGTCTCTGTTGCAAGGTCCGAATAGTGCTGCAATGGTTTGCAAGGTATTATAGTGAACTCACATTGATGTCTTGCCCTGCAAATGTGCCTGGTCTGTACCGTTGGAACACATATCCGGCGCCACCTGCATGCCCGTAAACCACCGTCCCGTAATTTGCGGAAATTACTTGACCTGTGCGTAGACATCTGGAGTCACATACGTCTGGAATCCTGATATGTAGAATCCATGCAAACAGAATCTGTGTTCTACTCTGTTTGAAAAGGTGGCAAAACACGCTGTTAAACAGGTGGTCATTATCGCGTACACAAGCGATAAAAGGGCAGTGCATTGGCTGAACTGACATTTGAACTCAGGTGATTTATGTGAAAAGGTTTCCGGTGCGATTATGGCCGCACGACGGGAATCAACAGACTTTGAAAGCGGGATGGTAGTTGGAGCAAGACGCATGGAACATTCCAGTTCGGAAATCGTTAGGAGATTTCAATATTCCGGGATCTACAGTGTCAATAGTGTGCTGAGTATACCAAATTTGAGGCATTACCTTTCACGACAGACAACGCCTTCGCTTAACGACCGAGAACGGCGGCGTTTGCATAGAGTTGTCGGTGCTAACAGACAAGCAACACTTCACGAAACAACTGCCGAAATCAATATGGGACGTTCGACGAACGCATCCGTGAGGACAGTGCAGCGAAATTTGGCGTTAAGGGGTTATGCCAGCAGACGAATCACGCGAGTGCCTTTGCAAACGCCAGATATCGTCTGCAGCGCCTCTCCTGGGCTCGTGTGGACCCTAGACGACTGAAAAACCGTGGCCTGATCAGATGAGTCCCGATTTTATTTGATAACAGGGTATCTTGAAACACAGCCCGGAGACATTGCTCAGACGATGGCAGGGCATTTTCCAGCGACTACTGCCGATGGCAGTCAGAATCCGTTGTTTCGCTGCTATGACTGCAGAGAGGGGCAAGTTGGACTTCAGATCGCACAATTCTGAGCTTGACAACTACAGTCTCTCCATGTAGGAACTGGAATCGGTACTGACTCAGACTCGTGATACTTCACCCAGTCACGACCAAATCCGATAGTACATACTTCGACATTTGTCTACAGGAAATCCTTCGCGTATGTTTTAATTTTATGTTGCAGACAGCCAACTTTCTCAACTCGTGGAGAGAGGCAATTCCGATACCTCCCTTCAAATCAGGGAAGAATCGCACAAGTCCCAGTAGTTACCGGAGCGTCGCCTTAACTGACTGTTTAGGAAAGCCTTTGTCTGGTTGTTAAAGGCCAAGCAACTCCTTAGCCGCTCTCAGTGTGGATTCCAGAGATTTCGGTCCACTATCGACAACCTGACCCTATTACACACGTCTATTCAGCAAGCTTTCCTATTTAAACATCGCTGGCTCGGTAAATTCTTTGAAATCAGCAAGGCTCACGACTCGGAGACACGGTATTCTCGTGTACATCAGTGGGCTTCCGTGGTCATCTCCCCTTCTTCATACGGTCCTTCCTGTCTAAGCGCTTTTTAAGTCCCTGATTGGTGATGTGCTTTCGGATCGTTTTGAGCTGAAGAATGATGTTCCTCTGGGCTGGGTTTTTTAAGTGTTACCCTCTTTGTCATAGGCATTAACAGTAACATGTGTACACTAAGGGGCCCTGTACAGTGGTCCTTATTTGTGGACGATTTTGCTATTTTCTTTTTCTCCTCCAGTGTTGCAACAGCGACCCGTCAGTTGCAACTTATAGTGCGGAGGTTATAGGAGTGGACTCCAAGGACCACGTTTTCAGTTTTCTGCAGATAAGTGTGTGTGTGTGTGTGTGTGTGTGTGTGTGTGTGTGTGTGTGTGTGTGCGTGCGTGTTCATTTTAATCGTTCTCATCGTATTTTTAGTTTTTCTGCCTTGCATATGAGGGTCACCATTCTCCTTTTTAGGGACTCAGTGAGGTTTCTGAGCCTCATTTTTTATCCCAAGCTGTCGTGGTTACCACACGTGAGAGACCAGAAAGTCAAAACGCAGAAGACACTGAATATGTTAAAGTGTCTTAGTCGCGTCTGTTCCAGTTTTATAGGGCTTTTGTGCGTCCACGGCTGGACTGTGGATGCACAGGCCTTCTTACCTGAAGATTATTGACGCAATCCTCCATTATCGGATTAGGCTGGCCACAGATGCTTACAGGACCAGTCCCATACCCATTCTCTGCTGAACCGCCGCACACCATCTGGCGGCAGCTCCTCATATTGTGTCAGGCATGTAAGTTTTTCGCAGCTCCGACTTCACCTGTATGCCATACTGTTGCTCGTCCATCTCTGAAACGCCTTTTCTCTGGCCGTCCGCGAACAACAAAGCCATTTTGGACCTGCGTACGGCATGTGTTGGAGTCACTTGGTGTGGCGCAAGTACAACCCCGAAGTACAAACGTCTGTCACGCTGGTTACTGCAGAGGCCCCCACTAATTTAGATTTAGTGCCGTACAGGAGAGATAGCACAGATTACACTCTTGTTTTTGTTTTTAATGCGATATTTTCTGACTTTTAAGTGAGCAGTACAACTATGTAGCCGTCTTTACGGATGGGTCTAAACAGGGGGACTCTGTTGGTTGCTCTGTTGTTTTCCCGGATCGTGTGCTCGTTTAGTGTGCCATCCCTCTGCATCCTGTCGCCTCGCTATTGAGATACAGAGTCATACATGATGAAAAGATGAGTGGCTGGAAGTGACAGACAACAAGCTCCGTCTCGTAAAGCCCACAGCGCGGTGGTGGTGTACCTCCGTCCAGTCACGCAGACGGGACGAGGTTCTCCTTAAACAGCCCTGTGACGCATGGTTTCTCGCTCCGGCTAGAGTGTGGTGCTTGAGACGTACAGATCAATGTGCGCCACATTTTATTAGACTTTGTTTTATTTTCTGACGAGAGGCCAGTGGCAGATTTACCGACAGATGTGCTCTCTATTTTATATAACGTTCAGAAGAATGTGGTGCGAGTTTTAAGGTTTTGTGGTTTGTCTCATTTGTTACCTCAGTCTTAGGGAGCTTTTGTTAATGTGTTAACAGAGTGACTGACTCACTCAAGATTTTTGTAAGTGGTCAGCCAGTCATTTTTCTTTGTACCTTTCGTTTAATTCCTCTGTCGTTTTACTTCTATTTTAATCCGACGTATAGCACTTTTCACGCCTTCTCCTTTGTCTTCAGGCATGTGTGATAGTGTTTGTGCGGATCAACGCGAGTCAGGTGCGAGTGTGAGTGCATGTGTGTCATTTTATAGGGTTCATCGTCACAGCGTACCAACAATTTTAGTACTTTTATCCATATTCGTTTCTTTTAATGTGTGTGAGGGCGCTGATAACCTCGCGCCGTAAGCCTCAAATACACACACACACACACACACACACACACACACACACACACACACACACACACACACACACAGATTTCCGAAGGTAGGATTCGAGTGTGGCTCAGACCCGACGAAGCCATGGACCCAAATTGCCAACAAGGCACTGTTAAACCTAGTGGTGGTTTTATAATTTTGTGGGCTGTGATTGTGTCCTTTGGTCCAACTGAACCGATGAACCGATTATTGACTGGAAATGGTTGTGTTTGGCTACTTGGAGACTATTTGCAGCCATTCATGGACTTCAAGTTCCCAAACAACGATTATACTATTCTGTGTATCCGTTTTATTAAAGATAACCACAATTAAATTACGTCTTAAAACGAAACACTTTTTACGATGTTATCCCGACGTTTTCAAAAAAACTCTACGGCGCTGATTAGAACTTCGCACGCAGATTTTTTTAATGACACCCCATATCTTTTTGTAATTTCTTAACGTCGAATATAAATTTGAGTGTTAGGAAATCTTATCTGAAATTATTTGTATGGAGTGTAGCTACATGTGGAAGTAGAACATGTGCAATAAACAGTTTACTCAAGAAAAAAATTGAAGCTTTAAAAATATGGTGTTACAAAAGAATGCTGAAAATTAGATTGATAGATCACGTAACTTATGAGGAGGTACTGAGTAGAATTGGGGAGGAAAGAAATTTGTGGCGTAGCTTGATTAGAAGAAGGGGTCAGTTAATGGGACACATTCTGAGACATCAAGGGTATCACCAGTTTTGTATTGATGGGAAGTGTGGGGGGAAAAATTGTAGAGGGAGACGAAGAGATGAATACACTAAGTAGATTCAGAAGAATGTAAATTGCTGTAGTTATTCGAAGATGCAGAGGCTTGAAGAGGATAGAGTAAGATGGAGAGCTGCATCAAATCAGTCTTCGGACTCAAAACGACAGCAACAACGATAATATATGTATTATTTGGTAAACCAATAGCTAAGCCATCTAATTGTTTATAAAGAGTCCCTTGGAACTGGAAATAGTTCTGTGCAAGGCATGTCAGTGTGGCCAGTCTCAAGTCATTCAGTTCCACAGGATTGACATTAGACTTGTGCATCAGCTCTGTCAGAATACCAATGCTTTCTACTACTGGTATGTTAGAAAAAAAAACTGCTGACGTCAAAGGATACTAATTTGTCACTGTGTGAGACAGATATACCTTTTAACTTGTTTACTAGGTCCACAGAGTTTGAAATACCATGCTTCGGTTTGAATTTAGTCTTGCTCTTAATTAGGACATCAAGTTTACTGGCTAGTTTGTAAGATGAAGCAGTGAATGATGATACAACTGGGCGAATAGGAACATCTTGTTTATGCAGTTTATGAAGTCCATACATTCTAGGAGGTCAGGTATAACAGATTGTAGCTAAAGCACTGAAATCCTGCAAGTATAGGGTTTCCTACTATGTCAGCAACACGACAGCCCAGTGTGTTTTTAATAGCAAAGACAAGATCCAGTTATTAGCCAACAGTGGGATATACAAAATCAGCTGTTCTGATTGTGACAAATTTTACATTGGTCAGTCAGGCAGAGACATATCAACTAGGCTGGCTGAACATGAACGCAGCTGGAGGTTGCTGAATTCCGACTCTGCATTTGCTGAGCGTGTATTGAGTGAGGGTCACAACTACCAGCCAGTGTCCCACGTACTTCACTTAGCAAACAAAGGCCATAAACTTAACCTGCTGGAAGCCCTGGAAATTAACAAACATCTTGCTCACAGTCCAGATCTCATCCTAAATGACCAGACACAACTCAACACTTCCCCTCTCCTAAAATTCACATAATCATCTTTGTTGTTCATTACTTCCCACACTCTCTCTTCCTACATATTCCCATTTTCCTGTTTTCATTAAGTTGTTTTATTTCTTGCAGTTGTCTTTGTATTCCACATAGGCTGCAGTTTCAATAGTTAAGGCTTTCGTTTAACTTGTACTTGTATTACTATCCGTGTTTAACTCCCCTTGCAGTTGTCTCATCAAATACTGTTCATATTTTACTTTGCTCATTTATTTAATGAAAATTGGTACACAGCCACTGCTTTGATTATAATGTTAATGTTAAAATGCAGTACCAACACGCTCTCAAACTGTAGGTTCCCACAAACACCTCCATTTTCCTGCATTTATTAATTTCTGTTTATCTTATTGATATTGCTTAAGTTCCTTATGTATTCTGTATTTACATTGACAACTGTCTCTTCTTTTTTAATTGGTTGTGTATCACTCTCCATGTTTCATACCTCCTGATGCAGCCTTGTCTAGTACTAATTTTATTTTATTTTATTTTATTTTATTTTATTAGTTTTGTTTATTAATAGAAACTGTTATGTAGGCATGCTATTCCTATTTTGTGCTAAAGGTTTCTCCATTGTTATTTATGTACTGTTCAGTTTTTACTATTTCATTGCAAAGATGTTACTTACTGTACGTTTCTACTTCAGTCTAGATGTGTTACTTCTCTTCCAATGTTGTGTGCTAACATTTAACTTCTGTGGTGTTAATACTCAGTAAGTGTCTGAAGATGGCCTTGTAAGCCGAAAACGGTTAACAATAAAAGTAATATTGTAGAACAAAAGCAAACTGGTGCTTTTCATTTATTATAATGTTGTTCTACCAATAACCGACGGAAGATTCTGTTAATAAAATAGAAACGTCTTCGAGCACGGGTCGGAAATCGATTACAGCAGGATCGTGGCGTAGCGAGACTGTAGTGTATCGTTTCGCGATATTACTGGGTGCATTGGTCGGCAACCCACCATTGTCTTGCGAACATAAAATTGATGCGTTCCGGAGGGCCACGCTATAGTCAAGCCGAATCTGGTCGGCTCCATGAGACTAGCGTCCGAGAGGACAGATGTTCTGTTCCCTCGGCCACTCACGATCTTACAACCGCGTCACGTACTTTGAGACAGAAGATGGATTTACTTGCAGAAAGACCACACGGACATTACGACGACGCTTGGAGCAGCACGAACTGTCAGCTCAGCGACGACTGTTGCGGCTGTCCTTGGCAGCAGCAGAGTCAGACTTGCCAGCATTCATGAGCACGACGACAAGAATAGCAATGGACGTACCCATGTGTGAAGGCTCGGAGGGAAAAGAACGTTGACAGTTTTAATTGTGCAGGCTTTCGCGGCCAGATTCAGCTAACGTAAAAATTTTCTTGGTGTGGAACAGCGTCATATTGTAAATAACTGTCACTGATGAAACCAGAATCTCGGTCACGGTTACAGGTGACGTCTTCCGGGTTACTGGAAGCCCATTCACACACAGCATATTGATCGTATATGCGAAAAGACTTGGTTGACATATTAATACTTAAAGTGGACAAGACGGATACATCCGTCCATGACCTGTTCGTTCTCTGTGGGTTCGACGGATATAGTCACCCGCAGCATTCTGTGGCTTGTATCTATTGGGAATGTTTATGGTTTCAGGCACGTTATAACGCTTTTAGTTATTTCAAAGGGGGCCTTATTAATGACTATATATCGTAGGTGACTTTACTTTTTATATTCTGTAACTTAGATTTTTATTCTAATGACTAGAAATGGGTCTGTGCTACTTGCAAAGCTTATGGCTGCCCCTGTTCCTTATGACTTGATGTTTGGGTTGCTGGTTTTGTATCCATGCGTTGTATAAGCACTTGTTTAGCTGTTTTACTCCGTATGACAGTTTTAATGGCATGTTTTGACTTGCTATTTTATGTTTTTATTTTACCTAATTATTCTGTTTTATGTAGAGGTGCATTGATGTACTTTTGGTTGCATGTGGTTGCAGTGGTTTCCTTATATGTTTCCTAATTTCTTAGGTTTAGGAGCTTTTATATTTCGTAAATGTGCCCTACACCGCTCATGGGCACCAACTGGACACCTTTTTCCACACTGAAAGTGATGTTTGCATCTCGATCTGTCACGGTAGTATTTGTGTGCGCGCCAAAGGGACATTGTGCTGCATGCGGCTCATACTGCGTTTGTTTAGCAAGCGTGGCCCTATTTTGTGCTACTATGTCAGAGTCAGCGGGTGTGTTGAAGGTCCACGTTGCATTCTGCATCTTTTTTTTTTACTTATGAATTACATATACAGTTACTGTTGCGTCCATTTTCCATTTTATACCACCTTATGGCGGATAGTTTCCATATTCATATCCAATTACTTTTACAAATTCTGATGATACCACAAAAGGGCGAAACGCGTCATTGATATAAAGTAATTTCGCAACCAAGACTGATTTTATTCTAAAATAACTCAAAACTGGTTGCTTAGGATCCTGCCACAATTGACGGGAATAAATTTTACTGTTAATTAATACTTCCTCCGCTAGATGGGACCTCTCCTCCGTCAGATAATGAATTCTCGCTCGGTTATAAAGACTTTCATTGTTTACACTGATAAGGGTACAAATTACGGTTATCACGAAGAGAAAATAACTTCTAGAATTGTTTTGCAGCTTGCTCATGATTTGCTCGGAAAGGGTTATTGCATTTACCTCGACAACTGGTACTCTTGTCCAGATTTAGTTGACAAACTTGGACACCGATGTTGCCGGCATAATGCAGCAAAACAGAATTAGTTCCCTGGCTTAATGAAAAATGGAAAACTGAAGAAGGATGAATTTATAAAGGCGCACAGAAAGAAACACATATTGATGAAATGGTGGCACAAGAGACTTGTATTGGTGACCAGCACGTTCTATGAGGTCACATTTCAAGAAGTGATTTCAGAGAGTGGCACTTACAAAAGCCAATTGTTGTCATGAATTACAACAATAATTTTCGCCAAACACGACGAAGAAAAGACCCAGGAGGAGATGTGAAGTATGCAGGAGAAGAGACCGTCTACATGGAGAATGTGAAATTCCTCTTTGTGCAGAACGATTTAAAATATTTCACACAGAAAACTACCTTTACTTACATAAAAATAAAAAATCATTCTCTTCTTTTATACATTCTATTCCATTGTAATCCATTTTAGTTGTGGTCTTTTCTAACACAACGGCACTTCTTCCGCGAGGAGAGAAAATGTGCACCGCAGAAAGTGCAGATAAGAGTACATTCGCTTGTCAGTCTCTGTGAAAGGAAGATTGTAGGTAAGAGGAAGAAATAACGGTTAGTGAATATTGAACAGAACGCCTTGTTTTTTGGAGAACAGCGCAAGTCAATTGATTTCGGTCAGGAAGTGACAGCGTGCCGTTCACTGGAACGTGTTGATTCAAGCGCTGATTCACTATTTGGGGGGGGGGGGGGGGGGGGGGCGGGCGGGCGTGCAGTTTCATACTTCCTCCTTCCCCATTCCCCGTCGCCCCATATATAATTTTATAATTTCTTGAGATACCCGCTTTTAATGTACTACAAGAGCTAGAATATTGGTCATAATAAAAACAATAAAATATATAAATTGTACCTTGTTTTAATATGGTAATTCTATATTACCATTAGTAGGGTAACGGCGGCTTGTGTGGTACCCTCAAAGCCAAAACTGGTACAAAGCTTTTGTTATTGTTTGGAAATAATGTGTGATTGTATGAAAACTTTACTTGAACATTTGTTTTGATATAAAAAATTGAAAAAAAGATTTCGAACTAAAACGACACACAGTAAGAAAAACTTCTTCAAAACTTAAAATTCGAGATGCTAAGAAAAGTGTTGGGTCGTATGGGTCAAACAAAAAAAAACAAAAAAACAAAAAAATAGGTTTAAAATAAAAAAGGTGTTTTTATGGCTCACAAAGAAATTACTCTATTTACATGTCAAAAGTACATGATAATAAAAGTTTGCTAGAAAACCTTTCAGCTTGTAGATGGAGATTATCTCTCAGGATAGTTCTGGGTTCTTCTTCATAAAGTTTAGATTGAAATCTTTACCTACCAATTTATTTTCTGTTTTAAACCTGTAAGGCAGTTTTACACTTTCTGCCGAATTGTTAAGTGAAGTTTTGAAATTCAGTCTTAGCTAGCGGCATTAACCTAGAATCGACATCTCTCATGTGTGTTATAAGCAATTCTTCGTAATTTTCGAAATTTTCGTGAAATGTTTGTTTGAGAAATCTCATCTGAGGTGTCATAGATGTCTGCTGATTCCCTGCAATGATTTCAGTGTCCTTTGCGGTGTAGCTCTAGCTAGAAACATTAAAAAGATCGGCAGCAGCCCTCTGTCATTTCGCCTTTCTAAACATTTGAAACTACTTTTGTTATTTTAGTCTCGGAACGCTCTCCGCGACGCTAGCTGGCATTCTTTTCCTTCTTCAAAAAGCTACGTGACTGGCATTCCACATTAAACCACCTTGAGTCAGCGGGCCGGCCGGAGTGGCCGTGCGGTTCTAGGCGCTGCAGTCTGGAACCGAGCGACCGCTACGTTCGCAGGTTCGAATCCTGCCTCGGGCATGGATGTGTGTGATGTCCTTAGGTTAGTTAGGTTTAATTAGTTCTAAGTTCTAGGCAACTGATGACCTCAGAAGTTAAGTCGCATAGTGCTCAGAACCATTTTTTGAGTCAGCGGATTTATTATTATTACTATACAATCTTTGTTAGACTACTTAAATATTAATACTATTATGACAATAGCACTTATTACCCTTAAGAGGATTAACGGATGCTGAAAATTTAACCCTTCATCAGTTTCGACACTCAAAAACAAATAAAATTTATTTGAGACACAAACTCAACAGCTTTATCAGTCAAGTTGTAGAAAATGGTGGAGTGATGATTGCGCTTTGTTCCAAATCTGTTTTGCAACAAGCTCGAGAAACGCCAGCCCATACTAACTGCCGTTCCTTGTGTACAGTAACTTATAATTCAGAAAAGTCCGCCATTGTAAAGACATTAGCCCGTAAATTTGAGAGGTTCACCTGTCAGCCAACTGATTTAAGAACAATAACAGGTACAAAGTCGTAGAACTCCTATAGCGTCGATTTAAAGTAGTAAAATCGAAATGTGGATTGAGCATTGGAAGGAGTTGCTTATTTTCGGTCCTTTCCGATACCGTTCGAGAAAGTCAGTCTTATTTTCTTTTACGCGAATTCCTGTGATTTTCTGGTGCTTTATTGGTGTTTCTTGCAGCCGATCAAGCTGCAGACGTTTATATGTGGACTACCGCAAGGTGAGCGAGAGTATCCTACGCTAAGCACAACTTGTCGTGCTCTAGATTTCTTGACATTTGCGAGACTCTTAATTTTCATACTATTTTATTCTGAAGTTAGCTCAGAGACTTGAAAATTAATACGTGAAATAATATGAATACTTTCAGTGAAAGAAGGTAAAAACTCCCTCCATGTATTCGCGCCGGCGTTCATGTAGGGTACACCATGGTATGAAAAAATTACCTCCCCCCTCCCCTCCGCCCCCGCATGAATTTCGGACATACCGGATGGTTACAATAAAACTTTCCCTATTTAACAAGTTATAACACGGAAATTAATTACCGTACGAGGACCAAACTTGGTAGCATTAATTTCAAGGACATGGGGAAGAGAATTAATGCAGAATCAGTTCAGTTGAAACACTTTTAATGTGCTGCTACGGTACATCATACGAGTACATACCGGTACTATTACTCCTACAAAAGGGGCTCAATATGGCGCCCATCAGTGTCCAGAAGAGTCCGAAAGCGCAGGATTGCATTCTGCACTGCACAACGAAGCATGTTCATAGGTATACTGGCTATCTCTCTTGATATGCTGGGCTTGAGATCGGCACATGTGTGAACATTCCCCTGGTAAACCCTGTCCTTCAGGTAGCCCCACAACCAGAAATCACAGGGAGTGAGATTAGATGATGGTGCCGACCAAGCATTTGGAAACGATCGACTGATTATTCGATCCTTTCCAAATGTGTTTCCGAGAAGGAGGTGGCGTAACGATTGAGGTACGGTGGGGCCCCATCTTACGTGAAAACTATTGTGTTCAGTGCGTCTCACTCCTGTAGGGCGGCTATGACATACTGGCGAAGCATATCGCAGTAACGCTGGCCAGGCGCTCTGCAAGTCTATCGTTCTTGAACGCCAACCTGTTCAAAAAAGAATAGGCCAATGATGAACGTAGGGTCCCGGCGGAGGTTCGAGTCGTCCCTCGGGCATGGGTGTGTGTGTTTGTCCTTAGGATAATTTAGGTTAAGTAGTGTGTAAGCTTAGGGACTGATGACCTTAGCAGTTAAGTCCCATAAGATTTCACACACATTTGAACATTTTTTTTTTTTATTTTATGAACGTAGCCGCGAAGCCACACATTCACCTTACAGAGGAACTTCATGTTCTGTGACAGGAGGTGTAGATCCCTACACTCGACAATTCTGTGTTTTTACCTCACCCGTCAGATGAAAATGAGCTTCGTCTGTCCATAGGATGGTCCAGGGCCAGCCCCCATCAGCTTCAATCCTTGCGAGGAAGTGGAGAACGAAGTCGATACGTCGTTGTGCGTCCTGTGGTGCAAGCTGCTGTACGATATGCGTCTTGTATGGATACAATTTGAGAAAGGTTCGAAGCACCTTCCGTTCAGTGAACCACGAGATGTTCAGTTGTCGTGGCGCAGCACGCACGCATACTGCCTGACGATCGGGAATTGAGCACAGCGTTGTCTGCCATAGCAACAGCGATTTCATCAACGACCTGTTGTGCAACGAGTCGTCGGCCTCTTCTCGTAACGACGCCCAGTTCTCCAGTTTATTCGAACTTCTTCATGCTCCGCACAGCGGGTGGAGAAAGATGGTTGGCCTAGAACCGCTCGGCCACACCGGCCGGCTAGAGAAAGATGACCCTTCCGTAATCCTTTCAGCCGGCGATATACTGGAATTGCAGCTGCAGCATTACTGTTATTATGATAATACAGTTTCAACAATAATACCCTGCTCCTTTTGTCCAAGCTTATGTCCGCACGTCAAGTGCACTGCGACTGGTCAGGTGTGTGAGACTGTGAATCACAATGACTGATCAAGGCACCTGGTGGCCATAGTTGGATCTCTACGGTGGCGCTGTGACGCATGGAAATCATGCACCCTATACTCTGGATATTATTTTTACCAAATTTGGTACTCGTACGGTAATTAGTTTCCGTGTTATAACTGTTAAATAGGGAAGTTTTATTATAACCATACGGTATTTTGATTAGACACCAATTGTTACATTTCTTCTCAGATACCGTCTCCCACAATTTGTCCCCATCTTTCATAACAACCCTGTTGACATATTGCACTAGGGCACGTAAAGCGACACCCACCATGATCTAGGCGTTGTATTTGTTACTTCCAGGAAATTATCACAATAAAATGATTGGTGTGTAGCGTACGTGTTGTCAGTGAATGAGCTGCTCTAATGTGAGTCGCTGTTTGGCTTAGGGAGCTGGCTGTAACGGATCTGCCTCGGAACCGGGGCGTGGACCCTTGTGCCGGCGCACTCGGTGGCGGCGGCGGTGGCTGGGGGCCTCGGTTTGTGCCCTGGTCAAGTGCCCAGCCCGGCCCGGGGCACACGGCTCACTATTGGATGCGCGCAGCGGCCGGTGGGCGCAGTGTCAATATTAACCCAGCTATTAGCCGCTCTAATTACTGCTTAGCCAGCTCGCCGATATTGCTTTCGCCCGCGGAACCGATCGAAACTAGTAGTCCACAAATACGATCCGACGGTCGCCGCTTGTTTGGCAACATCTGCAGCTTTATTTACTGTTCAGGTGCTTCCGTGCGTGTGTACTCGTATTGCTGCAGACTATAATATTATGTTCAGAGCATCTACCCGTTCAGCGGATTAGCCGATGGTGGATTTAATAATAATGGAAAAGGGAGATTTCAGTACAAAGGTTGATCACTCGTCTGAAAAGGAAAGTTTCGGATTGTTTCAGTGGAATCGAAACTGTCGAGGTGCATTGCAGTTGGCCAGCGGTAAATGTTGGATATTCACCGGGTGATCAAAAAGTCAGCATAAATTTGAAAACTGAATAAATCACGGAATAATGTAGATAGAGAGGTACAAATTGACACACATGCTTGGAATGACATGGGGTTTTATTAGAACCAAAAAAATACAACAAAAAAAGTCCGACAGATGGCGCTACATCTGGTCAGAATAACAATAATTAGCATACCAAAGTAAGACAAAGCTAAGATGATGATCTTTACAGGAAATGCTCAATATGTCCACCATCATTCCTCAACAATAGCTGTAGTCGAGGAAAAGTGTTGTGAACAGCACTGTAAAGCATGTCCGGGGTTATGGTGAGGCATTGGCGTCGGGTGTTGTCTTTCAGTATCCCTAGAGATGTCGGTCGATCATGATACACTTGCGACTTCAGGTAACCCCAAAGCCAATAATCGCACGGACTGAGGTCTGGGGACCTGTGAGGCCAAGCATGACGAAAGTGGCGGCTGAGCTTACGATCATCACCAAACGACGCGCGCAAGAGATCTTTCACGCGTCTAGCAATATGGGGTGGAGCGCCATCCTGCATAAACATTGTACGTTCCAGCAGGTGTTTATGAGCCAGGCTGGGGATGATGCGATTCTGTAACATATCGGCGTACCTCTCACCCGTCACAGTAGCAGTTACAAAACCAGAATCACACATTTCCTCGAAGAAAAAAGGCCCGTTAACGATAGATGTGGTAAATCCAACCCATGCCGTGACTTTCTCGTCGTGCAATGGAGTTTCCACGACAGTTCTAGGATTTTCGGTTGCTCAAATTCTGCAGTTGTGGGCGTTGACAGACCCTCGAAGCGTGAAATGAGCTTCGTCGGTCCACAACACGTTACTCAACCAATCGTCATCTTCCGCCATCTTTTGAAACGCCCTCACCGTAAATGCCCTCCGCTTCACTAAATCGCCAGGTAACAGTTCATGATGCCGTTGGATTTTGTACGGATAGCATCGGAGGGTACGCCTAAGTGCCTACGAAACAGTAGTGTATGGAATGCCGGTGCGACGTGCGACTGCACGAGCGCTGACTTCCCCGTGCATAGACGAACCCGCTACAGTCTCCATTTCTTCCTGAACTGTCTCGCAGTATCGGCGTACCTCTCACCCGTCACAGTAGCAGTTACAAAACCAGAATCACACATTTCCTCGAAGAAAAAAGGCCCGTTAACGATAGATGTGGTAAATCCAACCCATGCCGTGACTTTCTCGTCGTGCAATGGAGTTTCCACGACAGTTCTAGGATTTTCGGTTGCTCAAATTCTGCAGTTGTGGGCGTTGACAGACCCTCGGAGCGTGAAATGAGCTTCTTCGGTCCACAACACGTTACTCAACCAAACGTCATCTTCCGCCATCTTTTGAAACGCCCTCACCGTAAATGCCCTCCGCTTCACTAAATCGCCAGGTAACAGTTCATGATGCCGTTGGATTTTGTACGGATAGCATCGGAGGGTACGCCTTGTGCTCGGTCGGCCACTACGGGGTCTATCGTCTAAACAACCCGTGGCTTCGAACTTCGAAATCATTCTCGCCACAGCTGCATTTGTCAACGGACCTTTACCCGTTCGAATCCCCTTCCTATGGCGATAGGATCGTAACGCTGAACTAGCACATTCCTCATTCTGATAATACAGCTTCACTAAAAGCGCCTTTTCAGGTAACGTCAACATACTGCGACTGCTGGCGCATCTGATTCTCTCTCTCATTACAGCTCCTTTTATACACGATTGTCATGTGCACTCACTGACGTTCTGCTGTCCAGCGCCATCTGTCGGACATTTTGTGAACTTTTTTTTTTGTTGTTCTAATAAAACCCCATGTCATTCCAAACGTGTGTCAATTTTTACATCTACGTTATTCCGTGGTTTATTAATTTTTCAAATTTATACTGACTTTTTGATCACCCGGTATATTGTAATCAGGTTCAGTTTGACGTATAGGGTGAAGCATGAAAAAAAAAAAAAAACGGTGTCAGTCAGTCATTTAGGTCTTGATGACACACCTGAAGCAGAAATATAGACATACACATAGCAGACATAAACCTGCTGTGGATGGCTGTAATTAAGTACGAGGAGTCAGCGTTTTTTAAGAAGACTATAAAGTAAGGCCTTTGAGCTTTGTTGTTGTCGTAGAAAATACCAAGACTGCTCTGATGCAGTTCTCAGTATTAGGGTGTCGTGGGCAAATCTTTTTATACCTTCATAACTGCTGCACTTTACATGAATCTGAACTTGTTTACTGTATTCAATCCTTCGTCCCCCTCGAGATCTTCCATGAACAGATTCGCCACAAACGCCGACAAAGGATGCCCCATACTGACATCATTTACCTACTCATAATAATTCCATCAAAAAGAAAGTCACTTGAGGTGAGCGTAAACTCGAGAGTCTCGTGTGGTTGGTCTCGAATTTCTTGTTTCCATGGAGTCCTTTAGTGGCGCACTGGCAAAGAGGGACACTACGTCAAAAGGTAACAGGTCACTACCAGTGAACGAAGATCTTGTAGATGTTGTACAGAATTAGTGGGAATACGCACGTGATGTTGTAAATTCCCCACAGATGGACTCAGGAGGGAACATCCCGTTTGCCGACAGTGTCTCAAGAAAAGTAAGCAGAATCGTGGAGCGACAGATGTGAATTTCGTCCACCCCCCATGACCTAGATACTATTGCGTTCGGTAAGGATGATCTAGGCCTTCGCAAATCACGGGCCTACCGAATCTCCTACCATTGCGGCACGGTATACAGTGGGGAAACTGTTCACGAGGGGAAGAGAGGTGTCTTGAACGTAGACGTTACCCTGAACTACGCCAGACTATGAAATCCGCCGTGGCCGGCTACAGATTACAACAAAACTAAGATACTTAGACAGTTTTCCTCCTTTCAGGACTGCGTGATTAAAGAGGCAATTGAAATTAAGATCCAGCATAGTCTAATGAACAAAGATAGCGACTTATAACTCAGGCACTTGCACTGAACCGAGAAAAGCAAAGCGTTCCCCTTCAGTAAGGTCAGCACCCGGCTGTGATAGCGCGCAGACTCGGAGATTGCAGTTCGCAGCCGGGCGTCGCCAGCTTACCATCACCACTACGCACTACAGTGGCTGCACACATAAGCGACAGGAGCGGAGTGATGGAGTCACGGTCAACGTGCATAGTGAGCCGGCACGAACAAAGCAGCAGGCATCAGGAACCACCTGAAGATGGCAACGTGCTGTCGAAATATCGTGGAGAATTTAGGGCGTAACCATGGCAGACATCCGAGGATTCTGCAAACATAGAAAAAATAAAGAATCGTATACCACATGATGGCCACCCTATATAACTATACCTTGACGTAAAAAAGTATGTCGGGTCGGTATCCACTTACGTACAAATAAATTGGAAACTACCTGCTAGAGTGCGAAATAGTCTTACGATCTGATGGCGACAGTAACTCCTCGTCGCATGGAGTTAACGAAATACAAGAATCGTTGCGGAATCATGACAATCCTTGACAGATCAACGCCACGTGAGTTTCGTTAGATCAGCATGCAAGGAGCTTACTTTTCCCGTCTCTGCATCCCACGTGAATTTCATAGTATTGGGTCTAGGTGACTTCAGGGCCAATGAATACACTCTGAATACCACGAGGCTATGATCGAACTAATCTTACGTCAATGTATGAAGCGATGCTGCCTTGTCTTGCAAAGCTTACTTTTCTCCAGTAAGGTAGGGTGCCAAAGACGAACATTTGAATAGACATGTTATGGCCAGCTGTATTGCTCGACCGTGAGAGACGACGGATATGGAGAGTTTCAGTTTCACCCATGCAAATAATCCTCATGAAATTAATACCACCAGCTGTTAATAAAAAGGTCCTCATATCTATATACACTTGCCGACAAACTTTCCGAAGAATGCCTCTGTACTGTGTATTAAGGAAATGCTTTTCCGTAGTATGCGTGTTCATATGTAGATGTCTAATTACAATATCCGACAGTTGGCTGTAAGGAAATGAAGAGTAAACACTTTCGATTCAAACTGCGAGAAGCCAGTTAAAATCAGCCGCGAACCAGTATTTATTAGGCTACTGCTCGAGTGCTTGGAAAACTTACCAAGTCGGATTACAGGAAAAGATCTAAGGAATCCAGAGACGTGCTGTTATGTTTGTAATTGATCAGTTCCTTTGGTATGAGATAATTACGGAAATATTCATTATGTTGCATGTGATTCTGTGGACGAAGACGCCTTCATTTTCGTGAAATGATTTTAGACAATTAACAAATCACAGTTTGAGACGGACTGTAAAACGGTTGTGCTGCCTCCATTATTTATAATGCGAAATCACCAAGAGAACTTACGAAGCGTACTACAGTTACTTTTCCCGTATTTCTTTCTTTCGTGCAACAGAAAGAGAGGGACAGTGAACAATAGAGAATACCATACTCCATACACGATACAGTGAATTCTAGAGTATTTCTTCAAATCCAAATGCAAATTTTGAGGAAACACTGAAGAGGACGTCGTGGCTGGAAAACAGCAAAATGCAAGTAAGCATTGTTACTGACAAGATACTTCCATAATGGACGAAAACCCAACGGTTAACTCGATATGGAGAAAAACAGTCTACAACTACATGCACATACATACTCTGCAAAGCACTGCGAAGTGCATCGCAGAGGGTACTTTTCATCTTAACTACTTATTAGGACTTCTTTCTGTTCGATTCGCGTATGGAAAACGGGAATAATGTGTGGTTAACATCGCTAAGCGAACTGTAATTAGTGTAATTTACCGTCGCGGTCCCCACGGGAGAAATTTGTTGGCACTATAGTGTGTTCCTTGACTCCTGACGTACTGTTACTACTTAGAAACTTTTAAAGTTGGTTTTCACGGAATAATGTGCGTCTGTCTTAACTGGGTCGCACGAGTATTTTGTATGCAGTTTTCTGTACAGACCGATTGCATTGCCCTGGTATTTTACATGTGAACCGAACAGTTGTTCCAGTTATGACTCAATGATATCGTGCTCGTATGTTTGTAGATTTTTTTCGTTTGGTGAAGTGAACAGTTTTACATTTTTGAACTTTTAAAGGAAGTTTCAATTTTTGCAACACTGAAATCTTATCCAGAGGTGACATTATTGTTATTATTTTAATGTTGTGGCACTTGTTATTCGGCTTCTTGCTTCCCAGTAAAATGTTGTTAAGTCTGAATTACAATCACTTAATTATTGCACTCTTTTAAATGATGTTTGTTCATGATCGAAAGAATTTAATGACACGGAACACGTTCCGGAGAGGGTAGGATGGCGACTTTATGCTGGTGGCGGGCGAGCAGTCACATCGAGTAGACAAGTGGGATTATGGCTACAGCTCCTCTTATTGGTCCATCAGATACTACTGAGTCGTCCAAGATGTTTTTTTCAAATCTTTCTCTCACATAAAAATTTATTGAGTCGTTTTAATTCGCCTTCAAATAGTGCGTTTAACTGCAGAATACAACATGTTAGTTTTTCTAATCCGTTCAGTTTTTGTGCTCTTTCTGACTAGAAAATCTACTTTTTCGTTATTATCTAACCCACAGTAAGAAGGTATCCTCTTAATTAGAATTGTCCTGCTTTCCTTTTATAGAATTTATGTATTTACTTCGCGGACTTCCTTAACGTGAATGAGTTTTGGGTCTTGTGTGTTGATAACTGCCGATTATTACGACTCCGGAATCCCAAAATATGACTGCTTTGTCGAATGTGTGTAAATAAATGTGTGTAAACAAATGTGTATAAATATTCTTTAGTCGTCGTATTGCCATACCGATGGCTTCAACTTCGCCTTCAGAATTTGAACTGTGTGGTATTAAAGTTTGTACAAACGAAAAACTTTGCTGTATATTCTTACGCCAGCTTTTCCTTCTTTTTCCCTATATTAAATGGTTCAAATGGCTCTGAGCACTGTGGGACTTAACTTCTGAGGTCATCAGTCACCTAGAACTTAGAACTACTTAAACCTAACTAACCTAAGGACATCACACACATCCATGTCCGAGGCAGGATTCGAACCTGCGATTGTAGCGGTCACGCGGTCCCAGACTGTAGCGTCTAAAACCGCTTGGCCACCCCGGCCGGCTTCCCTATATTAGCCATTGGGTGTATGTGTAGTCATTGATCTTCAGGGCAAATTAGATTGTTTCCAGTTCTATAACTCTCATTATTTATTATTATTATTATTATTATTATTATTATACAAATTTGGCCGTTAAAGACCGTGAAAACAGTTATTTCTTGCGCTTCTGGGAAGTCTTCTTTCTCTCAGTCCACACTTCTTTCATTCTTGCGCTGAAGGCGGCTTTTCTCTCTTCAAACCATTTAGTTCCACAAGTCTTCTTAATTTTCACACCGAAACCCGTGAATGAATTCAGTTTTTTTCTAAAAAGGTTTCTGTTAAATATTGTTTCCTGATCTATGTCCATTTCTTTTAGATCTCTTTCTGTGTTGATAAACCATAAATTTTTATTTTTTAGATTTGCGATGTACGAAAATATTTGTTTTGTAAGCCTATTCGGGTTCATCCTCATGATGTGAGCATAAAAGGAGCATCTTCTTTTTCTAATTTCGTCTGTAATTTTGCTGCACTTCGTATACACTTCTTTGTTGCTTTTTAGTCTGTATACAGGCTTGCCTTGATCATCTGTTATTTTCCTGTGTCCAAGAATTGTCCTCACAATTCTTCTTTAACGATTTTCTATCTGTTCTGCGTATGTAAAATTTGCCAGTGTTTCTGATGAATATAGTATCTGCAGTCTAATGACAGTCTGGTAGTGTCTGAGTTTAATGTTTTTGGATATACATTTTTTTGAATACATTTGTCTGCAGTAGTGAGTTGCTGTCTCTAGTTTTTGTATTCTAGCCCTGCAGGCTGGATGACCTTTTGGCACAGGCTGAATTAGTTCACCAAGATATTTAAAATGTTTAGATACCTATATTTTCCCGTATTTCGTAGTTATTTTCTTTGGTGGATTTTTGATATTTGTAATGATTTCTGTCTTTTCAAATGAAATTTGCAAGCCTGCTTATTCAGCATTTTCTTTAAGTAATTCTATTTGTTTTATTGTGTCTTTTTGTGTGTAAGCTAAACAGGCGAGATCGTCAGCGAAGGCAAAACAGTTGGTTTCAATGGCTTTGTAGCACTTCCCTCCAATTTGGAGTTTCTCAACTCCATGTTTTTGCGTGAGTTTTCTCCATTCTGTTATGACTTTATCCAGAACACAGTTGAAGAGTACCGGGGACAGCGCATCTCCTTGTCTGACGCCGGTTTTGACCTCGAAATGCCGTGAAATTTCTCCTTGGAATTTTACTTTTGATGTTGTATTTGTTAATGTTTCTTTGATTATGGTGATTGTTGTTTCATCTATTTCATATTCTCGAAGTGTTTTGATGAGTGTGTCCCTATCGATTGAGTCATAAGCTTTTTTGAAATCAATGAATGTTATGAAACATTTCTTGCTCCTTGTAGATAAATAGTTCATTGTTGTTTTGAGGTTAAAAATTTGTTCGGCGCAGGATCTTCCTGGTCTGAAGCCAGCTTGATATTCTCCAAGTTTTCCCTCTATAATTGGTGATACACGATTGAGCAGGGCTTTTGATAGAATTTTGTATGGGACTGGGAGAAGCGATATTCCACGATAGTTGTTAACATCCCTTTTGTCACCTTTTTTAAACAAAGGGTGAATTAGGGCAGTTTTCCAGTGACTTGGGATTTTCTTGGTTTCCCATACTTGTTCAAGTTCTTTGTGTAGTGCTTCTACTGATGTTTCTCCCCCAAGCTTGAGCATTTCTGCTGTAATTGTGTCTTCTCCACATGCTTTTCTGTTTTTGAGATTTTTGATTATGCTTGTGATTTCCTCTCGTGTCGGAGGTGTTGAATGTGTTGGTAATGTTTCTGGTTGCGTAAAACTGAGAGTCTGGATGGGTGTTTGGCAGTTTAGGAGTGTCTCAAAATATTCAGCCAGGATTTCACAGTTTTCAGTATTGTTGGTGGCGAGAGTCTTATTATTTCTCCTAAGGTTTAGGCAAGGGGACTGGTATCCTCGTAGTTTCTGGTTGAATGTTTTGTACCAAGCTGCCGTGTTGGATTTCTTGAAATTCTCTTCGATTGAGTCCAGTTGTTGTTTTTCATATTGTCTCTTGGTGTTGCGAATAGTTTTCGAGGCATTCTTTCTGGCTTGCTTAAATTCATCAAAGTTGTTTTCAGTTTTATGTGAGTTCCACTTTATCCAGGCTTTAAGTCTTCCATGCAGAACTTCATTACAGTTGCTGTCCCACCACGGGTGTTTCGGTTTGCTCTTTTATGGAAAGGTTGTTTCTGTTGCCTCAATCAAGTTGTTCTGAAATTCTTGGAGGTTTTGTGAAGGGGAGAATGTCTTTAGTTTTTTCTGAAAATCCTTGAGGTTAGAGTTGGACTTAAGGTTGTAATTTCTCAGGGTTGTAAGATCAAAATTTATTTTATTTCTGTTTTTATATTCACCGTTTCTGCTTTTCTGTTTGTTTTGTGGGATCAGTTTAGTTTTTATTTTCGTGAGATAGTGATCGGAATCGAGGTTTAGAGATTTTCGGACACGTGTGTTCAATATTTCTTTTTCACATTTGGAGGAGATGGCAACGTGATCTATTTGAAATTCCGATACTCTTTATCGGAGATACCCAGGTTTTTTCTTTTCTGGGAAGATGTTTAAAACGTGTTGACATTAGCTTGAGTTTAAACTGCTTACAGAGCATAATTAACCTTTCTCCATTTTTGTTGGTTCGTTTGTGTGCGGGAAAGTTGCCGACAATATCGCTGAATTTCTTTTCTTTTCCAATCTGAGCGTTAAAATCTCCTAGAAGTATTTTTGCATTGTTTTCTGGGATTTCTGATATATGATACTTAAGGTTTTCCCAGAATTCATCTGTTTCTTCCCTATTTTTAGCATTATTTTTGTCATTTGTGGGAGCGTGAACATTGATTAATGTGTATTTGTTATTTGCACATCGAAAAGTGAGGAAAGATGTTCTCGATGATGTTGACCAAAAATGTTCGACAGAGTTCAGAATTTTTGTGTTTACAGCAAAAGCTGTGCCAAGCTGAGGGCATTTCTTCATTACAATTTTTCCAGGTTTTCCTTTAAATATTCTGAATTTGTTTGATTCAAATGTGTTTTCATCAGTGAAGCGAGTTTCTTGTAGCGCCACAATTTGTATGTCTTCCGTGTGTAAATGGTCTGTAAGGTGCTTAAGTTTTCCCACTTTGAGAAGGGAGTTTATGTTGAGAGTTGCTATGTTGCAGATTTTTCTGGGTTTAATCTTGTTGGATTTGCATGGTGTTGCAGACTCCCCAGAATCCTTGAGTCTGCTTGCGTCGTTGCCGACGGTGGATTGGCCACCTGGGGTAGTTTCGTTATTGAAAGACATTTCCATCATGCGTTAAGATTGTAACTGTTGAAATTCTTCAAAGTTGGGGAGATTACTTGCGTAACCTACCAGGAATACGACTAACGTTGTTAGCGTTAGAAGGTTTCTTGAAACAGTCGCCTCTAACATGAGGAACAGACGCTGCCCACAAGCCGCCCAATCTGGGTACAGACGCTTGCAGTTATAGATTTTTGGTTCCTCCGCTCTCTCAGCCGTTGGGAGTTAAAAATTCCTCATCCGCCTATGAGACCGTTGACCGGTTTTCACCTAGTAACCCTAGGCAGGGGCCCTCACAGGGTGGTACCATCCGGAGCCAGATGGACCCAGGTTTTTTTACGAGGTTGTTACTCCTCCCCCTCCTCCTCCCTCATCACTTGTAAGATGAGGATCCGGGCTTGGGACCGGCAATGGCGGAGTTTAACTCTCATTATTAATTTATCCGTTTCACCTTTTTTATAATTATGTGTCATATTCAGTTTATACTGTAATTGAGAAAGCATAAAGGCACATAAATTTTTCTGTATAAACTTCCGGCAGCTCATGTTGTGGCCTTACGCCTTCTACTTGTTGGATCAAGCTAACCTGCATTTAGAGGTGCTTACTGTTATTGTCGTATGGATATTTATACACTGATGGAAAAAATGGCAATACCAAAAAATAATTAATGTAGAGTTATGAAATTTCGGGAATACGTAGGCTAGGTAACATATTTAAGTAATTAACATTGCAAGATCAAAAGCTAATGGTTGCGCGAGGTAAACCATTGCAAATGCTAAATGTTGGTACAATAACAATCGGTGCAACTGCCAAAATGTTGAACGCAAGCATGCAGACGTGCATGCATTGTGTTTTAAATTTGCCGGATGTCAGTTTGTGGGATTGAGTTCCATGCCAGTTTCACTTGGACGGTCAATACAGGGACGGTTAACGCTGTTGGTGGATGACACTGGAGTTGTCATACGATGATGTCTCAAATGTACTCGATTGGAGACAGATCTGGTGATCGAGCAGGCCAAGGCAACATGTCGACGCTCTTTAGAACGTGTTGGGTCAAAACAGCGGTATGTGGGCGAGCTTTATGCTGTTGGAAATCACCCCTTGGAATGCTGTTAGTGAATGGCTGCACAACAGGTCGAGTCACCGGACTGTCGTACAAAATTGCAGTCAGGGTGCGTGAGATAACCACAAAAGTGCTCTTGCTGTCATAACTCTAGGTGTAGGTCCAGTGTGTCTACCACGCAGACGGGTTGGGTACAGGTCCTCAGCTGGCCGGCCTCCATCTAACCAACACACGACCATCGCTGGCACCGAGGCAGAACCAGATTTCATCAGAAAACAGACTTCCACCCTGCCCTCCAATGAGCTCTTGCTGGAGATGACTGAGTCGCAAATGGCGGTGGTTTGGGATCAGTGGAATGCACGCTACATTGCGTCTGCCTGGAGCTGTCCTGGAAGTAACCGATTTGTAACATTCGTTGTGTCACTGTGGTGCCTATTGCTCCTCAGATAGCTGCTGTAGATGCAGTGCGACGCGCCAGATCTATACGGCGAACACGATGGTCTTCCCTCTCTCTAGTGCCACGTGGCCGTCCGGAGCCCAGTGTTCTAGCGACCGTACATTCTCGTGACCACCGCTGCCAGCAATCATACACAGTGGCTGCATTCCTACCAAGTCTTTCTGCAATATCGGAGAAGGAACTTCCAGCTTGTCACAGTCTTATTACACGACTTCGGTTGACGTCAGTGATGTATTGGTAATGACGTCATTGTCGCCTGAAAGGTATTCTTGACTAACGTCAACTCACCTCACAGGTAACCAATGCTCACGACCGTTACAGCGTGCATTTAAAGCAAACCTGATTTGCACCTTCATAGTGGCGCTACTAACGTCGCTCTAATGTGACAGGCGCGAAAATTTGAATAGACATCATATTCTGGTGTAGGAACACGCCTACTAAATTTCGTTTATGTCGCACTACTTCTTCTTGTGTTGCGATGTTTTCCCTTCATTGTATTTCAGCATCTGACTAAGTATTTCTACGCCTATTTTTCAAACAGTAGGTCATTATTCATACCTGCATTTTTTTCGAAAAGTAACACATATCTCACGAGTTTACTTGTTGGGCGGTACCTTTCTGTACACTCAGCAGCGAACATAAGGGATACGTTTCGGCCTATGGCAGACTAGTGTATTTGTCCGAAACTGTTAAAGGATGTGTCCCGCAAGTTATGTATGTTTGGTTATTTGGTTGTGGCCTAAACGTCGAGCTAGAGGGTATGTTTGGTTATTTTGTTGTGGCCTAAACGTCAAGCTAGATAGAAACAAAAATGTAGCTAGAGTTTTGTTTTATTTTATAGCTGATCGAAGAAACGTCGCTCGAATGAGCAACTGGCGGCGTTGCATTATCGGTCAGAGATGCCAGTCTCGCATAAGAGACGACACGGTGCTTATTAACCTCGCCTTACCATTCAGGCCATAGACACGCTCGGAGAAAAAGAGATTGCTGCGGGCAGATTTTGTAGCAGGCGCTAAATGAAGACCAACCCACCCCTGGCGTGTCTGGCCGGAGGGGACTGACGGACGGACGGACGGGGCAGAGAATGAAATTGGCAGCAGTCAGGGAATCGCGAGGTTTATAATCACGCCATTGTGGCGGCCGCGCTGTCGCGGGAATTACCGGCGAGCGTGAAGTTGCCTCTCGGCGGGCCGGCTGACGCGGGATGCGCGCGCCCGCATTGTGCCGCCGAGCGCGAGGGGATCAAATAGCAGGGACAATCGCGACTTAAGCCGCTTAAGACGCGCCGCGCAATTTCACGAGCGCGTCTTTCTGTCCTCCTGCTCCTCCTCTCCCTTTTCCTCGCCTCCCACCCCCGCCCTCTTTTTTTCTGCTGACTCCGGCGACGGCGGAGCTAAATGTTTGGCCGCGAGGTGGGGCCTACTCAGCCCCGACCGCAGCGCCCCGCGCCCAGCTCCCGCCTTAATAACGCCATTGTCTCTGGCTCTTAATAATTCCATTCTTGCCAGCGCCACCGTCTCTGGTACCAGCGGCGGCGGCTGCGGCGGACAATCGCCCCCATCTCGGTGGCCGCCTCCCTCCGCCGTCGGGAGCCCGGCTATTGCCACCCAAATGAAATACCTTCCTCCGGCGCTAAGCGCTGCACTCGATTCATAATATTTGGGCGGGCATAGGCGGCCGATGCGTCATTATCCCGCGCGCTCGCTGCCATTGTCGGGACACGCGCGCGCACGTGTTCGCGCGTGTTAATTAAAAAGAGGGCCGGCGGCCGGCTGCGAGTACTCGCTACTCGCTACACGCGGCGCCACCTGCCCACCGCCACCCTACGCCCTCGGGCCCTCCTATTGTGCGGCGTCGGGCGGCAGGTGTTGCACTCGTCCTGCGTGCATCACTGCGTTTCCTTTGTCCCGAGGGTCCTCCCTACTGTGGGCAAGTGTCAAACCTTTTCTTATGCTCCTGTCGTACGGTCACGTAGTAATAAGGATGACACGAGGCGTGTTAGAATGAAACACGCTCGAAAGCTACATAATCAGACACTAAAGGCAATAACTCGCTGATGTAGCCAGTGGAAGTAAGAAACTGAGCTAGTACGAGTCTAATGTTGCGGATTGCATTCTTCACAAATCAGGGTGCCGCTGTTACATCAGTGCTAACGGATCTTCCTTCGTTCCGTGAGTATGACATTTCTGGGAACTGTGGCGCTGCGGTCGCTGTCTACTCTCTCTTACTGAAGCATGCAGGAGTGTAACCCTAGTCGTGACTTATTGTTAGTACGAAAGATGGGCACCCGAATTTGTTGCTGTGAAGTAGCACTGACAAGACGAAATGACCGATTTCGGGAACAGATGATCTCTAATGAAGCTGTGCTTGTGGTGTATGACGAAAACTAATTGATGCGAAGTACACGGTTGCAAATGGGTTCTATTACAAGAGGAGTAATGTTGTCGTGTCCTAACACAAGGTAGAGGAAAGACTGCGGATTACAGGTCAGTCTCCCCCTGCAAGTCCGGGCGTTAGAATAGGCCCGAGGTATTCCTGCCTGTCGTAAGATGCGACTAAAAGGAGTCTCACACTTTTCGGCCCTATACGTTCAGGTCGCATTCTATGGTTTGACCTGCCACTTTCAAAATTATACAGAAGTGCGGGCCATATGGGGAAGGATGTCTTACGTGGTGCGCGAGTTATCCATAGTGCCCTTAGATTCGATCTCCTGAATCTCTTGTCATGGCTTTGCATCTCCACCTATGATTCAACTGTTTGGGAGAGGACACTTTCTGGGGTATGTCATCTCCTTCCGTTGTCTCCTGTCCTCTTTCTCCTCCATGACAATACTGGATTTCTCTGCGCCCAATATCCAGCATCGTAGCCAGTCCGTTATGGTGGGGAAGTCATGTACATATTTGGTGGTTGCCCCTGACAACATAGGAATCGCACGGCTGATGCCTGAGCTGTAAACTCCCAACATATGCCAAGGAGTAGATGCCTGTCTCCCTGCGGCATCAGGGCTCCTGGTAACGGCCATCATGACAGTTGGCCTTTGCTGTGGCTGGGTGGCGCCCGTGGGTTGAGCCCCTGATCGAAGTGGGTTGCATCAGGGCGGATGACCCGCAATGAAGCGTACTAAGTCATCTCTCGCTGGTGACCGTACGGCACCAGCAGTCACTAAGAAGGGCAAGATCGAATTCAATGCCGACAGGTATGATCCTGAATCGTCTCCCTCCCTCGCTACACCATGGGAGGAACGTAGGGTTACAGAAAGGTGAGAGCGATATTCGCCTCGATTTTTAGTCTGTAGCAGAACTGTTGGGGACTCCTTTCTACCTACGAAGCCTCAATTTTTCGTTGAACACCTTGAGGATAAATATTTACTATTAAAAACAGTCTTGATCACGATTTATTTATTAAGGTGACCGGTTTCGACCACTACTGTGGTCATCTTCATACGGTTGAGTAGGAACCTCTTTCTGCTCCAGGTTCCTACCCAATGGTCTGAAGATGACCACAGTAGTGGTCGAAACCGGACACCTTAATAAATAAATCGTGATCAAGACTGTTTTTAATAGTAAATATTTGTAACTCATTGATCACTGCCACTCCCATAATGTATTCAAAAGTAACCTTGAGGATAAGATTGGAGAAGTGACAGCGCTGTCCAAGATGCGAAACGGCGCAGTCTTGGTTTAGACAGTATCCCCATCCCAATCCCGAGCGTTATTCGCCTGTGACAAGTTGGGTGATATTCCTGTTTCCGCCACTCACCAAAAAAGCCTCAACAAGGTCCAGGGGATCATTTTCCATCGCAATCTCCTCTTGCATTCTGCTAATTTAGAACGCTCGGGTGTTAACTTCATCTGGCGCATTTACAGGAAACCCAAAGACAACAGGATTGCTACCGGTGCCTTCATGTTGGCCTTTGAGGGTGATTCATTCAAGGTGAAGGTTTACCGCTAGGACGTTAAATCATATGTCCCTCCCCCTATGTGGTGGTTAGGTGCTGGAAGTTCGGGCACATGTCTTCCCGCTGAACTTCCAGCGCCATATGTCGAGACTGCGGACGTCCACTGCACCCAGATACTCCATGTTTGCCACCTCCCACTTGCATCAACTGTGGAGAACACTACTCCCTCTGCTCGCCAGACTGCCCAGTACTCCAAAAGCATCGGAAAATCATGGAGTACAAGTCCTTGGACCAGTTGACTTATGCAGAAGCTAAACGGAAAATTTGAAGATTACACCCCATTCAATTTACATCTACATATGCTGCAGCTACGTCATCATCGCTATCCCAAGTGCCAGTGGTTCCTCACTCTGTGCCATGAACAGTGGGCCCTCTTGGCCGCCAGAATACATCGGCCCCCATGGTGGTAGGGGGCAAATCTTCCTCTGTTGCTCCCAAAGCACCTACTTCAGGAGTATGGCCCCACAAACGCAGGGGACATCGGTCCCATCCCCGCTGCCAGAGAAGCAACAGCCTCCTCAGGCTCCTCTTGTGCGGTAGGGCTCCCTTGGGGCCCTTTCTCCCAAGATCTCCACTAATGCAGCGGCGGACACTCGCCAGTGGATCAAGGAACCAAAAGCTGCTGGACGAAGAGCTTCACAGTTTCCCTCCATGCCTGAAGCTGCTTCAGGGAAATCTTCCTAGCAAGCCCCTAAAGAGAAGCGAGAGAGCAAGCAAACTAAGAAAACGTCTGCTAAGAAACAGGACCCTCTGGTGGCCCCAACACCACCACTCCCTATCAATCCTGCATCTGCGGATGTGGTGGAGATCTTAGCGCCCCTGCAGACTTGGATCTGACTGATGCCTCATCCACCATAGAAATTGCTACAAATACTCAATCGTAGGCAGCAGGTGACCCTGAGGCATAAGCTGCCTCCTTGCTTGCTTCATGCCTTCCCAGCCTCACCATATCATCATCCTCCAGTGGAATTGCGGCGGTTTTTTCCACCACCTGGCTGAGCTATGGCAACTCTTAAGCTTTACACGTGCTTCCTGCATTGCCCTTCAGGAAACTTGGTTCCTGGAAATGCGTCCCCCTGCCCTCCACGGCTCTAGGGGATATTGCATGAACTGTAGTGACTGTAATAGATTGTCTGGTGGAGTTCGTGTCTATGTCCTGAACTCAGTATGCCCCTTCGAATCCCTCTTGAAGCTTTGGCTGTCAGGATAAGGAAGATGCAGGAAATAACCGTCTGCAACGTTTATCTTTCTCCAGATGGTGCAGTTCTCCTGAATGCATTGGCTGCACTGGTTGATCAACTCCCTAATCCTTCCCTACTTTTGGGAGATTTTAACACTCGTAAACCATTGTGGGGTGGCACTGCGCTTACCGTGGCAGAGATGTCGAAAATTTACTGTCACAGCTCGACCTCTGCCTCTTAAATACAGGTGCCCCAACACATTTCAGTGTGGCACATGGCACATATTCGGCCATTGGTCTCTCGGCTTGCAGTCTGGCCTTCTCTCGTCTATCCACCAGAGAACACATGATGACCTGTGTTGTAGTGACCACTTCCCATCTTTCTGTCGCTGCCCCAGCGTCAGGTCCACAAACGCCAGCCCAGATGGGTTTTAACAAGGCAGACTGGGAAGTCTTCACTTCTGCTGTCACCGTTGAATCTCCTCCACATGGTAACGTCGATGTGGTGGTTGAGCAGATAACTACAACGTTCGTTTCTGCGGCGGAAAACGCGATCCCTCGTTCTTTAGGGTGCCCCCGGCGAAAGACAGTCCCTTGGTGGTCGCTGGAAGTCGCTGAGGCAATTAAGAACCGTCAGCGAGCTCTACAGCAGCATAAGTGGCACCCTTCCCTGGAGCACGTTATAGCCTTTAAACGGCCTCGTGCTGGCGTTAGCCAGCTTATCAAACGACACAACAGGAGTGTTGAGAGAGATACGTCTCGACCATTGGGTGCCATGCTCAAGTCTGGGCAAAGATCAAACGAGTTTTTGGGTACCAGACCCCAACAGGTGTTCTCAGTGTTAACATAAATGAGTGCTATCTACCGTTGCAAAGGCGATGGCCCATCACTTTTCTGAGCACAATACTCGCACCTCTGCGTTGGAGAATTACCCCCCAGCGTTTCGCGCTCTCAAACGGCGTATGGAAGGGAAAGTCCTCTCGTTCAGTACACGCCGCAGTGAACCCTATAACGCCCCATTTACAGAGTGAGAGCTCCTCAGTGCCCTTGCACATTGCCCCAACACAGCTCCTGGGCCAGAACGGATACACATTCAGATTATTAAACATCTCTCGTCGGACGACAAGCGACATCTCCTCATGATCTTCAACTGGATCTGGTGGGATGGCGACTTTCCATCGCACTGGCGGGAGAGCACCATCATACCAGTGCTCAAACCCGGCGAAAATCCGCTTGATGTGGATAGCTATCGGCCTATCGACGTTCTTTGTAAGCTGCTGGTCCGCAGCACGTGGTCGTGCGGTAGCGTTCTCGCTTCCCACGCCCCGGTTCCCGGGTTCGATTCCCGGCGGGGTCAGGGATTTTCTCTGCCTCGTGATGACTGGGTGATGTGTGCTGTCCTTAGGTTAGTTAGGTTTAAGTAGTTCTAAGTTCTAGGGGACTGATGACTATAGATGTTAAGTCCTGTAGTGCTCAGAGCCATTTGAACCATTTTTGTAAGCTGCTGGAACGTATGGTGTGTCGGCGTTTGGGTTGGGTTGAGTCCTGGAGTCACGTGGTCTACTGGCTCCGTGCCAGGGCGTTTTCGCCTGGGTCGCTCTACCACTGATAATCTCGTGTCCCTCGAGTCTGCCATCCGAACAGCCTTTCTCAGACGCCAACACCTTGTTGCCGTCTTTTTTGATTTACGAAAAGCGTATGACACCACCTGGCGACATCATATCCTTGTTACATTATATGAGTGCAGTCTCCGAAGCACCAAGTTGGTGCCTACCCCCCCACCCGCACCCCCCACCCCGCCCATATCGAGGAGAATGGGGTCCTGCAGGGCTCCGTATTGAGTGTATCTCTATTTTTAGTGGTCATTAATGGTCTAGCAGCAGCTGTAGGGCCGTCCGTCTCACCCTCTCTGTATGCAGGCGACTTCTGCATTTCGTATTGCTCCACCAGTACTGGTTTTGCTGAGCGGTGCCTACAGGGAGCCATCCACAAGGCGCAGTCATGGGCACTAGCCCACGGCTTCCAGTTTTCGACCGCAAAGTCGTGTGTTATGCATTTCTGTTGGCGTCGTACCGTTCATCCAGAACCAGAACTTTACCTTACTGATGTTCCCCTCACTGTAGTGAAGACATTTCGATTTTTCGGACTGGCTTTCGACTCCCGATTGACTTGTCTTCCTTTGTCTTCCTCATTTTCGTCCGCTTAAGCATAAGCGCTGGGAGCACCTCAATGCCCTCCGCTGCCTGAGAAACATCAACTGGGTCGAGATTGCTCTACGCTGCTGCATCTCTACAGAGCCCTTGTTCAATCCCGCCTTGACTATGGGAGTCTGTTTTATGGTTCAGCGGCGCCCTCAACGTTGCCTTTACTCGACCAGTGCACCACTGTGGCATTCGACTAGCGCCGGGATCTTTTAGGACGAGTCCGGTGACCAGCGTCCTGGCGGAGGCTGGAGTCCCTCCACTGCAGGTCAGGCGTGCACAGCTGCTCGCCATTTACGTTGCACACGTTCGTAGTTCTCCTGCGCATCCGAATTACCGTCTCCTTTTCCCACCCACGTCGGTTCATCTCCCGTATCGGCGGCCCAGGCAAGGGTGTAAAATTGCAGTTCGCATTCGATACCTTCTATCTGAACTGGAGTCCTTGCCTTTACCATTATACTCGAGGACCATTTGCGTACATCTCCATGGCGTACTCCTACGCCGCGGCTTCGCCTGGACCTTTCACATGGCCCGAAGGACTCAGTTCACCCCGCGGCTTTCCGCTGTCACTTCCTCTCGATTCTTGACATGTACTGAGACCATGTGACATGTACCGAGACAATGAAGTGGTTTACGTCAACGGCTCGATGGCTGATTGTCAAGGTGGCTTCGCGTATGTCCATGGAGGACATATTGAACAGCATTCCTTGCCCGATGGCTGCAGTGTTCCCACTGCAGAGCTGGTGGCTATATCTCGTGCTCTTGAGCCCATCCGTTCGTGGCCTGGGGAGGCGTTTCTTCTGTGTACTGACTTCTTGAGTAGCCTACAAGCTATCGACCGGTGGTAACCTCGTCATCCTTTGGTAGCGACCATCCTGAAGTCCATCTATGCCCTGCAACGGTCCGGTCATTCAGTGGTGTTTGTGTGGACCTCAGGACACGTCGGAATCGCAGGCAAAGAACTTACTGACAGGCTGGCCAAACAGGCTACGCGGAAACCGCTTCTGGAGATGGGCATCTCCGAAACTGACCTCAGGGTTTTTCGGCTTTGGGAGACGGAATGGCATAGTCTCAGTATGCACAACAAACTGCGTGCCTTTAAGGAGACTACGAATGTGTGGCAGTCCTCCATGCGGGCCTCTCGCAGGGCTCTGTGGTTCTCTACCGGCTCCGCATTGACCACGCTTGGGCGACCCACGGCTACCTCCTGCGCCGTGAGGACCCGCCTCAGTGTCGATGCGCGCCCATATTCTGGTGCACTGTCCCACTATGACTGCCATGCGACGAAATCTTCGATTACCGGACTCGTTGCCGCTAATTTTATCTGACAACACCTCATCGGCTGATTTAGTTTTACGTTTTATTCGTGAGGGTGGGTTTTATCATTTGATCTAAGTTTTAGCGCATGTCCTTTGTCCCTCTGTGTCCTCCACCCTAGTGCTTTTAGGGTGGAGATTTTAATGTGTTGCAGAGTGGCTGGCTTCTCCTTTTTATTCTCATGGTCAGCCAGCCATGGTAATCTGTTTTGTCGTTTTAATCTCTTCTACCTGTTTCCTGCGTTTATGTAGGTTTCATCTCCCCTTTCGTCCATTTAAGTGTTTGTTGCCCTTATGTCGTTCTTTTGGTTTTTCCTTTCTCTCCGTTTTGTGTTGTCAGTCTCGCTTGTTTTATTGCCACCCTTGTTGCATTGTTTTATTCGGAACAAGGGACCGATGACCTAGCAGTTTGGTCCGTTCCCCCCTCTTTTAAACCAATCAATAAGTGAGTCTGCAGTTTCCGAGCGGTTAGCAGTGAGTGCAGAAAGACGTTTGCAGCGAGGGGAGATTGATTGTTTGTCCGCAGCTCGTGGTCGTGCGGTAGCGTTCTCGCTTCCCACGCCCGGGTTCCCGGGTTCGATTCCCGGCGGGGTCAGGGATTTTCTCTGCCTCGTGATGACTGGGTGTTGTGTGATGTACTTAGGTTAGTTAGGTTTAAGTAGTTCTAAGTTCTAGGGGACTGATGACCATAGATGTTAAGTCCCATAGTACTCAGAGCCATTTGAACCATTTTTTAGATTGATTGTTTGCAATAGCGCCAAGCACTGCCACAAGGCACTTACAAGAGGCTCGATAGGATGTTCGCAGCAGGAGACTCAAGAATACTCGATTGTCTGATTAACAATGTTTATTTGCAATCAAACTAACTATTGCACTGAATGCTAATTCTGAACATTAGACAAAGCAAAGGGTGCTACTGGTTGCACAGCGGAAGTAAGTGTGTGAGCCCTTGGAATGAGTACTGACTGCAGCAGTGGACACTAACAGTATTGTAAGTACAGACTTTGAGAGCAGCACTCCAAGTGAGAGAAACGGAGGTATCAAAGCTTACTGAGGCTGGCAACGAGCGACACAGAGTTGGCGTCCCAGTGATCTGACTGAGAACTCTGTCTGAATACAAAAACATGAGTCTTTAAAGGATGGTGGTGGCGCGCATTTCTCCGTTCCTATAGTCGGACCATCGACCCACAGGCACTTCAAAAGCTTCAGCCAATCTGACGAATGAAATGATAATTAAATAAAGACCCTACGCTATCGACAGGCATTGATATACATCAACGGGGACAGTTGAAAATGTGTGCCCCGATCGGGACTCGAACCCGGGATCTCCTGCTTACATGGCAGACGCTTTATCCATCTGAGTCACCGAGGGCACAAAGGATAGTGCGACTGCAGGGATTTATCTCTTGCACGCTCTCTGTGAGATCCACATTCCCAACTTAATGTGCACACACTACATTCGTAGCGCCCCTGCCCACTACACTCATCACTCGCGGCAGACAATCTGACCGAGTCCCGTAAGAGTTCGGGCAATGCGTGTGCGTCCGCACAGAAGAAGGAGGTCAATGGCCGGTTAGCCTTAACTATATATGGAGATGGTATCTGTCCCAGGGGAGAAGTATCACTTAAGAAAATTAACCGGCAATTCCATCAACTGCCTAGACGCTGTTGCAAGGTGTCACAGTAAAAGATGGCCATAAGGAGGCACGTCTTAGATAAGGCAGGTATCTTTACCATTTGCCTGTAGTTACTGCTGTTCATTCCACTAATAACACTTTGTAATACAGACCTTCTTAGTCTGCCTGTTGATTCTTACTCCGTATTTTCCTTTTGCGGTGTTTTTTATGAATCTGTTATGTCGAATTAGGTGTCCAGTCTGTTGGAACGGTGCTTAACTCCCTTTATATGAACAAAGGCACCAGTTACAAGTTCGGTACAAGCCGAGAGTTCGGCGCTTAACACAGTCTTCTGTACCGATAGATGTCTGTGCGGTCATGTTATCGTGATCTCACAGCAACTCACTGTATCTTCAGGTGGCTTATTCATTGCTACTTTCGAAGCTATTGGTTCCTTTCCTTACCTGATAATTGAGAACTTGCCAGCCTCATTCTCATTTGGAGTTTTATAGATCCTTGTTAATCAAGTACTCGTGCTTCACGAAACTTGGTTGGTAATTGCAATACTTATTTTAATATATTTTATTTTTCTGTCGTCATTTGTTATTGTATTTCCTGTATTAATGTTTGTCCCACTTGTCTGTTCGATCTGTCACCATTATTTTAGTCTGTACGTCTCCGTAGCGAGCAGTCAGCGCGTCTCAATTCAATGCCAAGGACCAAGGGGGCACATGGTACGAGTTTGTAAACTCAGCCATACCGACGAATGAAAAACTGGCAGGCATACACCTTACATGGAAACACACCAGCGACACGTAACGTGAACTACACATTCTGCGGCACAGAATTTTGTGTTGAACGGTCGTGATCGTCTGATAGACTAGCAAGCAAACGATCCGCCTGATCAGTGGACCCATGTCAACAAGAATCACAACAGCAGACTCTTAAGTCGTTCCCAGCATGCATGAGATTGCCTACCACATGGATAGTCGCCCACACGGCGCACACCGTCTTTCACTTACGACACGATTTCTTATCTATGAGACCCATAGAGAAAAAGACAAAGTAAAAACCAAAATATGAAGAAATTATTGTAGCGTTAGAAACAGCCTTAACAAACCGTTTAACGACATCAAGCCGACGGATTAATTTCAATATAAAGACTCAGCAACACAGCGCGTCAATAGCAAGAAGAAAGCTGGTGCCAGCCGGAGAAATGAGGCATACCGTTATCTCTACACGGACTGAGTCGCCTTCCTAGGATCACCCAGTCACAACTACATTCCAGCTGCAAACATAACCAATGAACAAGGATCATGAATACGGAACTTATTCTCGTAAGTGAACTCAAATTTTTTTCCAGACAGGTTAAAATATGCTGTTATTAAACCATTTCATAAAGAAATTATCGTCCAGTTTCCTTACCGAGATCTTTTTCCAAAATATTTGAAAAAGTAATTTACTCAAGAGCAATCACACATTGAAGTGGAAATAATTTATTTAGCATAATACAGTTTGCATGCCAGAAGGGCTGCTTGACCGAGAATGCTATTTGTACAGTCACTGAACAAGTAGTGCAAGCATTAAAAAATAATAAATCGTGCCGGCCGGAGTGGCCGAGCGGTTCTAGGCGCTACAGTCTGGAACCGCGCGACCGCTACGGTCGCAGGTTCGAATCCTGCCTCGGGCATGGATGTGTGTGATGTCCTTAGGTTAGTTAGGTTTAAGTAGTTCTAAGTTCTAGGGGTCTGATGACCTTAGAAGTTAAGTCCCATAGTGCTCAGAGCTATTTGAACCATTTTTTAATAAATCGTCTTTTGGTATTTCTTGTGATCTCTCCAAGGCCTTTGATTGCATAGACCATAATGCTCTCTTAGAAAAACTCCAAGTTTTGTCAAATTGATTACTTTACATTCAGCTGATTTGAATCATACTTGTCAAACAGAATGCAAAATGTTGTGCTGAATAATTCAGACTGAGGTAAAAGTCACGAAGGGAGTCCCACTGGGTTCAGTGTTGGATCCACTTCCATTCCTTTTTTATGTGAATGACCTTTCACTTAACATTCATCAGGCGAAATTGGTACTTTTTGCAAACTTATAATAAATCCCATTAGAGAGAAAGCAACAGAAGAGGTAGTAAATGATATTTTCCAAATAATTATTAAGTGGTTTCTGAAATGGACTCTCCCTAAATTATGAAGAAACACACTACATTCAGTTTTGTATAACAAATTGAGTCACACCAACAGTTGATACAGCACACGAGTAGGAGTCAGTAAGTAACGTAGAATGTTCCAAGCTTTGGGTGTACGTACTGATGATAACTTGAACTGGAAGAAACGTGTTATTGAGATTGTCAAACAATTAAGTGCAACGTCTTTAACGCACGGATTAATTTTCTGTGGTAACTCGTCACTTAGAAAGAAAGTATAGATTCCACAAAAGCTAGCAGTAAGAATGATATGTGGTGTTCACCCACGTACATCATGTAGGTGCCTCTTCAAGGAGCCGGGCATTTTAACTGTGTCGTCACAATACATATTTTCGCTAGTGAAATTCGTCATAAATAATCCATGCCAATTTGGGAAGGACAGCGATGTACATACCTACAACACTAGAGGAAAAAATGACTTATTACTCATTGTTAAAGAAGTCAGTAGCTGAAAGTGAAGTTCATTATGCAGCAATAAAAATTCTTGATCATTACCCCAATTACATAAAATCTTTGACAGGTAGCGAAACAAGTTTTAAATCTAATTTAAAGTCATTTCTCATGGAGAACTCTTTCTATTCCAATGACGAATTTGTACTTAAAAACTGATAGCTGGTTAAAAAGTTATAAGTGTCGAGGCGTGATTAGAAATAAAATGATAATGTGTTCGTTAATGTTAACACTAATCATGTATACCTATCCTGTTAACTGACTCGTTCCGCATAATTTCGATAAAAGATTCGTTTGACTTAGCTATAGAAAACGTAACTAACAAACTAAATTTTGAGTTACTATTAACACGCGTGTTATTAGTTGTCTCTTTCGGTATTATGTCAGTACTGTGTCAAAACATCTGCATTGCACCAATTTTTAAATGTTGGATTAACTACCTGCTACGGTCGCAGGTTCGAATCCTGCCTCGGGCATGGATGTGTGTGATGTCCTTAGGTTAGTTAGGTTTAAGTAGTTCTAAGTTCTAGGGGACTGATGACCACAGATGTTAGGTCCCATAGTGCTCAGAGCCATTTGAACCATTTGAACTACGTAAAATTCCTAAGGTGGTGATGAATTTATTAAAAACGTTCAATTCTCGGTACTGCCAGAGATTTTTTGTTGTTTCAAGAACTAGTACGCGGCGCACTCTGTCTCGTGATTACAATTGAGTGAGGAGTAGAAAATTCTGGGCAGCTGACAACGGCCGGGAGGGCGACGTACTGACCCTATGCCAGTCCATATAGCAATGTAATAACGTCAGCACTAAATGGTCCGTCAGAACCAAAACGCGGAGCTGGTACTGTTTTACGTTTGTTTGTATTTTTTTTTCAGTTTCTGATTTTCTAAGGAATAAGAGAAATAATTTAACGTACTGTATAACTTTCTAAATATGCTAAGATGGCCGTATCATCAGCAAATGGAATTCAATGACTTTGTTCTTTTGGTGCCGCTTTTCATTGTTTGTACTGCAGTTCCTACAAATAAAGTAAATAATTATGAAATGAGAGGACAGCCTTGTCGAACGCATCTTCTTATTCTGTCCTCTTTTGAATACCATTGATGTCTATTTCTGTACTGCTTTTTTTTTGGGGAGGGGGGGGGGGGGGGCGGGGGAGAAGATTGAGAACCGGTCTTCCACCTCTCCATTCTACTCTTAATTTTTTTCCGTTCTCCGAACTGTATCTTCATGTCCACACTATCGAAAGCCTACTTTAGGCCAATGACTACGGCATGCCTTTTCCTGTTTGTGTCAGTACTTTTTTCTAAAATAATTCTTACTGACAGTATAGCCTCCACGGTCCCTTAAAGTTGGCCTTCTCTTAAATGTCGGTTTTACTCTAGGTTTTAGAGAGCAATAATCACAGGAAAAGGAAATTAAGAACGACGAACAAGCAAATGTCCAGATAAGTGCTTGCAGCTTACATTTTTGCGAAGAAATCACCTGTGGTTGAGGTCTGCGTGGATACGGATACTATTCATAGTAGTCGTCTACAATTACATCTATAGTCAACAAGCTACCTTATAATGGTGTGACAGGGGTTCTTTTGATTCCCCTACCTTTTCCCCCCTGTTTCCTCTTCCATCCACGAAGGGCACTCTGGAAGAACAAGTTTCGATAAACTCCTCTATGAGCTGTCATTTCCCTGTTATTTGCCGTGACCATTTCGCGATACTTACTTGGGTGGAACTAGTATGTTGCTCGACTCTTCATATAGTCCCGGAATTTTAATAGTGTACCTCTATGATGCACAACACTTTCTTTTAATGTCTGTAACTGGAGATTCTTGGGCGTCTCCGTAATACTCTCGCGCCGTCTAAATAAGTCCGTTACGAAATGTCCCGCTCGTCGTCGGATCGTGTCTTTCTTTTTATTTATCCTATTTGGTAAGGGTCCCGTGATTGATGAACAGCGTCCAAGAATCTGGGGAACAAGTGTTTTGTAAGCCACTTCTGTCGTGGATGAACTCCTCAGTAATCTCCCAGTGCATCGTAACCGGACATCTGCCTTCCGTACTTTTTTATGTCGTCATTCCTTCTTCGGTCACTTCAGATCAGTATCCCGAGGTATTTTAAGATAGTTACTGTTTCCTGTGATTTGTCACCAGCATCGTAAGGTACCATTAGTGGATTTCTTCGCCTATTCATTATATTTACGTGCAGCACCAGTTGCCGGTTAATTCACCTATCATTTATCCTATTCAGGTACTCCGCGAGTAGAATCTTACGCCGAATCGGATATCAGCACGTATGTCTACCTCCATATTGGCACGAATGTGATTTGTTGAAATGAACAATGCCATTGCCTTCTTCATGGGTTCCCGCACAAATACACGTACATCAACCAATTTTTGTCGTACCTGTAGCTGCCGTACACGAACGTCATGTTTGTTTTGTTTTACAGTGCCAGAGGTCACTTACACGGTAACCGGAAGCTGCCAGAAAGCGACAAAAATGATTCTGTAGGATACTCCATCAATTAAAATTTTCACTTCACAGTCTGACTCCTGAATGTGGATCACTTCTAATAATTAAAGACGGGAAATCCATGCACTATAAAATCCGAAAATATGCATGCTGTCATGCACTATCAAACTACAATAGATACAGGGTTAAGTGAAAAGTACATTAGTATATGCGCTATCATTTTTGTTCCCAGTTTATTAATTCATTTTCCTTTTTGCACAGTTAACTACTGATATTTATCAACCTTTTTCTGTGATGTTCCTGCGCTTGTCAGCCAAAATATTTTTGTAGGCGGAAAATGACCTATACATCTCAAGAAGTTATAGGCGCACATTTGAAAGAACTTATTTGTGACACTGTCAGATCAAATTCTACCACCACTAAATACTACCTTCACAGAACAAAGGAATCCATACTCTGAATTCCTGTTTATGACACTAACCAGTTCGTTCTTTGCATCTAATCCCACTTTCTCTTGGCCATGACTGAGGAATCTCTGGAATTCCTGAACAATTGACACTGAGTCTACCAGTGGTAGACACGTGACTTCTAATTGTGTTATTGTAGAGGACAATTTAGAGGAGTTTGTCATAATGTTAATTAAATCCTGCTGCACATTTGTGCATTCAAATGCTACTTCTGCATCTCTGATACATACTGCATCATCTGTCGAGAAACAGTTTACTACCAAAAATGAAGTATTTACTTTAGAATTAAATACTGAAGTATTAGTTGTATTGTAATTAACTATGTATCAATCTTATTTCATACTGATTTAGTGGAATCGAAATAGTCAGAGTAAAACATGGCAGCTTCCAACCAAGTTGGAATAAAGATGGGCAGGTAGTCTCTCTTTGTAAGCATCTACACATACAGGGGCTTTCGAAAACACCTGTAGAAAACAAAGTATTATTTTAAAATGACTAATTTGTTTCTACAGCTTTGGGACCATTAAAACTGATACATCCCTAAAATTTACACACACATTTTAGATGAAGAGGTTAAATTATTCATAGTATGATAACTAGAGTTTTTCTTTTGCAACACGATGGACCCCATGAACAAGACGTGTAGTGTGTTTTACATTTGGGTAGAATATTTTAATTGCTTTTCCGGTCTTCAGCATGCAGGGAGTAGCATCATTTAGAAAAAGAATTCTGCTTTTAGTTAGGTTATTTGGCCACAGAATACTTAAAATAGAAAAGCATACTTTCAGAAAATTTGTAAATGTAGAGAGGCAAAAGAGAGTGAAATAATTATTTAAATTTTATTCAATTACAATATCTGATTAAAAATTACGCAGCGCACTATTAAAGATGCTAGCAATTGTGGAGATTTTCTGGGAAAGTTGTCCTATTTTGAGAATTTTAACACTCTATTTTATTTTTCCCCTTTCTCTTTCTTCAGTCCTAATTCCTGAAACAAAAATAAGGATCATAAAATTCTAAAACCTGAGATGTCTGCTCAGTAGCATTAAAATATGCATTTACACTGAAACTAACTTGTGTAACTAATCTAAAAATGCATTGTATATGCATTATGCATGTTTGTATCCCAAAAAAGGTGGAAAAATGCACGGAAAAACTGTACACGTTCGGTATCAGCAAGTCATAAAATGGGTAAGTACTAAATCTGAGCCATGTCCAAATCCTATCAAAACGTGCATTTGCAGGGAATTCTCGTCTTTACTTGCAGTAAATCTGTAAAATTGTCGTGTCTGCCTGTTTGTCTCTTTGAACTGGGTAATCTCCAAAACTATGAGACGAATTCTTATCGGGTTTTCACAGGTAACTTGAATGTATCTAAGGCCACCGTATAGACTTTATTTAATCAAAACCGGACCACTGAAGAAAAATGTATGTAAGAAAGTTTTATCGATACTAATATTATAAACAGCGAAAATAACTCTGTTACATTTTCACGACTATCCCCTGAACTAGTTTTGATGAAATTTGGTGTGAAAATTCCTTGGACTCTGAGGAAGAATATAAGCTATTTTAGAAAGTGTAGTGCAACTTACTTTTATATTTGAAGAATATTACGCGAATTAGGGAGAACATGCACTCCTTCTAAAAGTTGTTAACTTTTTGAGTTTTGAACTTTATCATATTTCTGAAAATACGTTTATTGGTTGGTATGTAAATACGTGACGTGGTTCCAAGCAATGAATACAATGCTTAAACAATGTTCACTGAGTTTAATCCATACTTCTACACCATTTGTTGCATAATGTTCATGTTGTATAATGTAATACCTATTTCAGTAGCACAGTGCATAGATGTTCGCTCCTGCCCATGCCCCTCTGCACGCACCACTCGGCAGCAGCGCTGTGCATACCGATACAAAATGCGTTGCGAAAGCTTGAGTGGAAGGGGGAAGGGGGGGGGGGGGCACATCTCCAGCTTTGCTTATCCCACCAGGCAGACATTTGAGGACGGCTGATGTTATTGCATGTACAGTAGCTTACTTACCCACCATCACTCATCATAACAAAACCACTGATATGCAAGTGCAGTCATGGGTAAAAGATATTACGACGTAAATTATGTTCTGTATAAAATCCGTGAATCAATGGACATTTGTTTCAAATACGCTGACAGGAAAAGAATCACAACATCAAGAAAGTGCTGTGCGATGCAAATGAAAGTTGATAGGCGCCTTTCTACATCTGAAAGATGAAGCCCAATAGATTTCAGGTCAGTCGCATGAGAACGGCGCTAGTTGCACCAATATGAGGATGCAAATCACGTTTCAAGAATGCCTTTAAGGCGACAATGACGCCAAGACTTGACAGGAATGTAGCCACTGTATATGATTACTGTCATTAGTGGCCACGATAATGTACGGCCGCTACAGCACTGGGCTCCGGACGGCCAAGTGCACCACCGAGGGGAAGACCATTATGTTTGCCGTATGACTGTGGCGCATCGTACTGCGTCTGTAGCAGCTGACTGAGCAGCAGTTGGTACCACAGTGACACAGCGAGTGTTCCAAATCGGTTACTCCCAGGTCAGGCATACGCTATGTAGCGTGCATTCCAATGAACCTAAACCACCGCCATCTGCAACTTCAGCGGTGTCAAGCGAGAGCTCATTGGAGGTCGCGGTGGAGATCCGTTGTGTTTTCTGATGAAAGCTGGTTCTGCCTCGGTACCGGTGTCGGGCGTGTGTCAATTAGGTGGAGGCCAGTTGAGAGCCTGCAGCCAACCTATCTTCGTGCTAGACACACTGGACCTACACCTGGAGACTGCAACAGGCATGGAACTCCATACGACAAACTGCCCATACAGCACATGTACCACACAATGCATGCAGGTCTGCATGCTTTCATTCAACATTCTGGCAGTTACACCGGTTATTAATGTAACAGCATTTCACATTTGCAGCGGCTTATCCCGCGCTTACATTAACCTATGATTTTGCAGTGTTAATCACTTAAATATGTTACCGTCAAACGTCTTCCAAAATTTCATTACTCTATATTAATTATTATTTTGGTGTTGGAATTTCTTCCGTCATTGTATATTGACAAGTACACAACCCAAACTTTATTACACTGACATGTGTAGAACGCTAACGTGATTTAACATGATTATGAATTAATGTAGATTTGATAGGCTTATGAATGACCGACGTTTAACAGTATGCAATAAGTGACAACTACTTGTAACACGACTTCATTCGATTTCTCAGTGTAACGTAAACGTTTCACAGAAAGTTTCACGTATTCTGTTTCAGTCATTACGGCATTAAACTGTAACTTACGCCACTTGTCAAGGATCTGAGTGGCCATGTTGTATAACAATGTGGTGATGACGGACACTTACGTTCTTAGTCAAAGGAATGTAAATAACGTGGTCCATTTTCAACAATAAAAATTCGGACCGTGCGGAAGCCTGTCGTCAGAGCTCCGGCATACCGAACTGGTAAAAGTGATTTACAAATATTTGATAAAAGACTTGCAAATGAAAATTAAGATGCTGATGCGGATGAAAAGAGTTGAAGATGCATTAGGATGACTTTCGCCGCCGGCCGCGGTGGTCTCGAGGTTAAGGCGCTCAGTCCGGAACCGCGCGACTGCTACGGTCGCAGGTTCGAATCCTGCCTCGGGCATGGATATGTGTGATGTCCTTAGGTTAGTTAGGTTTAAGTAGTTCTAAGTTCTAGGGGACTGATGACCACAGATGTTAAGTCCCATAGTGCTCAGAGCCATTTGAACCATTTTTTTGACTTTCGTCCGCGCAGGCGTCTGCCTTTGATATTTAAATGGGTTTACCAGATGCAATTATTTAAAAAGGAGGACAAAGGAAGAAAAAAGAGGACACATGAAACGGGCCAACTGCAGAGGAGGAGGCCGGCCGCGGTGGTCGTGCGGTTCTAGGCGCTCCAGTCCGGAGCCGCGCTGCTGCTACGGTCGCAGGTTCGAATCCTGCCTCGGGCATGGATGTGTGTGATGTCCTTAGGTTAGTTAGGTTTAATTAGTTCTAAGTTCTAGTGGACTGATGACCACAGCAGTTGAGTCCCATAGTGCTCAGAGCCATTTGCAGAGGAGGATACTACCCGTCAGCTTTGGACAAGTCACGTGACTGCCGGGAATCACCCATAAAACTAGTAGTTAATTGTTACTGATGGTCAGGTGGTGGTTAACTGAGCAATATAAAAAAAAATTAAATACATTGATTGTGGTGACAGTGTGGCGTGAATTATTTTTTTATGTCAATTGTTTACAAAGCGAAAAACGTAAGACCATTCACCTCCCTTCATTCGACGCACCGCTACCAACATCCACAATTCGAGCAGCACCTGACGTCATGTAAACTGCACTTTAACCTTCAAAATACAAATAAATTGAATGACTATGAAACAGTTAAATAAAACCATGACAGTTAATCTGTCGACTTATTTCTTACCTTTATTGGCCACTGAGACGTACGTTCCAGCTCCACATATCTTGCATTCCCCTTCAAATTCATTTCTCCCTATCTTAAAGCCGGATATTTGCAGGAAAGGACATCAGAAAATGTACACTTTTGTTTAGGTATAGCCAAATATTTTACGTAACTCACTCGGTTAAAAAGTACACATACAAATCACACGTGCACTACAGGAAGCCAAGCCAATAAAAAGCGAAGTACGAAACGAAAATTTGAAATAATCGATATTTGCATTCGCTTATAGGTAGATCAACGATAACATCGACGATCCTGGTGCCACCTTCTAACACCGCCTTCGTGCGTGTTTATCACGAAGGCTGTGCCAATAGTTAAAGTATTTAAGAAAAGAGCAATAGAACGAGACGAATTGTAAATTTAACTGTATTACGCTCAACTTTGCGTAAAAGCCGGACACTGTAAAAATCCGCCTGGACCGCGGACAAAGAGTTAAAAAGGAGGACATGTCCGGATTAATCCGGACGTCTGGTCACCCTATATTTAACCGCATATTCCATTGTGTTGTCCGCAGCTCGTGATCTCGCGGTAGTGTTCTCACTTCCCGAGCACGGGGTACCGGATTCGATTCCCGGCTGGGTCAGGGATTTTCACCTCCCTCGAGATGACTGGGTGTTGTTGTGTCGTCTTCATCATCATCATTCATCCCCATTACGGTCGCAGGAAGGCAACGGCAAACCACCTCCATTAGGACCTTGACTAGTACGGCGGTGCGGGTCTCCCGCATCGTTCCCCTACCCTCTGCTCAAGAAGCATGGGACTTCATTTCCATTCCGTTGTTTGGGTATGCGATGGATTTCGTCTTGATATCGGTTGGTGATTGACCCATTTGCTAATTACGTCCATTTCTTGTTCGTTTTAGTGGGATTTTGCCCTTTCAAATATTTCTTCAGCAGAACGCAAATTCTAAACTGACGTGGTGACAGTACTCGACTGTTTTGCAATATCTTTAAGGACTTCTCATTTCCTCTTTTTAGTGTTCGGTATGTTGGTGGGATACGTACAGATATGTTTTTTTTTACGTTATGACACACAGTCTTATGAATAGTACCAATTTTCCGATGCCTCGTGGACGGTTTGTCTAGAATCCATTGTCATTGTTAGTATTGAGACTAACGCACATACAAACATATACACACGCAAGCAATAGGCTATCGCAGCGATCAATCTCCGATGCGTGACTTGCACTTCTGAACAGACTGAAACTGTCAGTGCTCGCTGGGCCACATCATCATTTTCGTCGTCCTGCCGCACAGACTTTTGGTAGTGGTTTATTGATTTTGTTGTAGATACATCCATTTCACCTCTATTCATGTAAAAGGATGTCTCTGAATTATGCACCATGATATGATAAAATAAAATATAATGCCACATTTCTGCATATTAGTGTGAAATAAGAATCCTAACTTTGTTTGGCGGCTCGTGAAAAGAGGAATACAGTAATTTAAAGACTAGAGTGTAATTCCTCCATTTTCGTCATTTGGCAAGCTTTAAACAAATTCCGTTTACTCAACACCTCTACCAACTCATTTATTGTCCTATATGTGGTCGGTAGCGTTGGTGTATTACGCTGGTGAGAGACAGTACTCTGCAGGCGGAGAATCACGTAAGAACTTCTGTGTCAAAAGTGAGACTGAACCTGTGTTAATCCTGGATGTAAGGATGATTATACCAAAGAAAAGCAGATGGGATAGAACGTGTGAACCCACTGACTGGATGATCGTATCATACCGAATGGCCTCAAATGATGCCCAAAAGTCATAGCCCGCTTACTGAAGACTATTTCTAAAAAGTACGAAAATTAAGCTCTACTGTGCATGTCGACCTCCACTCCAGTGTGCAACAGAGGAACGATGGTCTTCGAAAGCGCTATTTGACAGGTTGTACCCTGGACTACACGAATCACATGTAGACATTGTGTTGCGAAACAAATGCTGTGCAAAAGAATAACGCAAAAATTCACTGCTCCATCCTTTCGACTAAGGTGGAAGTGCTCCTAACAAGAAATTCATCTAGTAACATCCAATTCGGCAGGGTGTCATTTTTCGGGCCGGCGGGGGTGGGCGTGCGGTTCTAGGCGCTACAGTCTGGAACCGCAGGACCGCTACGGTCACAGGTTCGAATCCTGCCTCGGGCATGGATGTGTGTGGTGTCCTTAGGTTAGTTTGGTTTAAGTAGTTCTAAGTTCTAGGGGACTAATGACCTCAGAAGTTAAGTCCCATAGTGCTCAGAGCCATTTGTCATTTTTCGGCTCCAGACCACTCACCAGAGGTAACTATAATTTCAAGTACAATCAAACTGGCTGCACAGTTCACCAAGAGACTGCATGAACCTCGCCGTAGCCTTGAGATTAAAGAGTTTAGATAGGTTTCGATCGCACATTCCTTACCCGATAGCCAGCTGATCGCTACAAATTAAATTCCATTGTTATCGAGAAAAAAAATACTGAAAAGTCCATAGCCGTCTTTTAATAGTTAAAAAATGTGTTTGTTTCCGTTTTCCTTCTAGTGTGCTGGTGTTACCTGAGTCGTTTGTTTTCCATTGTAGGGTACTGGATTCCACCCAGAATGTGGGTGTGAGCAATTCATTAAGCGAGTTGATAGTCGACGGAAAGCATTTATCTCGTTGCCTTTCTCCGAGCATACAATTCTGAAAATTTCGCTTTGGAAATTAGTCGCGTGATGTGCCAAGTACGTAGCTTACATACGAAAAGCGCCGCTCGAAATGAATGTTTACAGTCTTCATAAATCGTTGTAGCTGTTGTTGTTTGGAACTGAGACGTGATAAAACGTCAGAATTCATAAACTTTTGAGTTACAAAGTCAGTTATTTTGTTGTTTATTTCGAACAGTCTCTCATTCATGCAAGTTCTCTTTTCATCTGTCAATTAATACACGTGTTGTTTCACGTTGTGTGGATAATTATTAACACTTGTGCTTTCATGTATTTTCCAATATATTATAGAAGACTATAATGATCCAAAAAAAAGAGGAAGAGGAAAAAGAAAAATGCTGCTCGAGATGTTTTGAGAGTGGAAACTGGTGCCACGGTGTAACATAACCACATTAGCACCTAAACAGTGCATATGACAACTTCTTGTATAGCTCATCAGCCATCCATTTCTGGAGGAATTACACTCTAGTCTTTAAATTACTGTATTCCTCTTTTCACGAGCCGCCAAACAAAGTTAAAAGGAAAATAGTCCAGGCTCGTGCCATTATTAATCAAAAATTTTGTCACTGTGCCATGAACTGTATCCGCGTTATTATACTTGCTAACGTGACTTAGATCGCAGTGTATATGCATACTCCCTCTCGATATTTTCTTCTCTACATAGACTCACTCTCGTTGTCTGTCCAAACAGAGCCCTTCCGTGAAATTTGCAAGTAGCCGACTGCAACATATGGCATATTAGCCTAGCAGCGGCGTAAGGGAATCACTTTGGCGCGTTAAGCAGCTGCATACTAAACTCCCCTCTTATGGTAACGCCATTGTGACTCCCGCTAAGCTGTCACCCAATTCGTCACTAATGCCATCTGCGGGAGGCGTGTTCCTGCAATTACCGACTAATTGGATAGGACTGTACATGACTTATGTCAGTAGAGGATGGCATACGGTTCCACTCTGCCTTCTAGTACTATCGCACGTATTCTTTAACAAGGTCGCCAGATGGAGAAGGCCTACTGTACGCGGCCGCAGAGGTAAGGAGAGGAGTGAGATGCATATTTCACCAACCTTTAGTTGCAAGTAAACTCATTTCAACTTCGCCCTGTCTGTTGGTAATATTGCCAAGTCGTTCCAGTGAATATAGACCAAATAATAGACAATGGAAAATAATTTGGATGCAGAGAAGTTTGGTTTTGGAAGAAATGCAAACTCGAGAGATACACTAAAACTCGTGATAAATTTGGCAGAGAGATTGACTAAAATGAGGAGACGTACGCAAGTGTTTTATAGACCTGGAAAAACATTTTACAATGTGGCTCATGTTAAGCCTACAACTATAATGAGGGAAAACAAAGTGAAGTAGAAAAGCAGGCGAGTTATAAACACATTATATTTAAATAAAAGAAGCAGCAGGGAAAGAGAAAGTACCAACACGACTAAATGACGAAAAGAAATAGTACAGAGCTGTTGCCTGTCTCCTACTCTTTGAGAATGTAATTGAACTGTACCCACTAGAGCCGGCCGGAGTGGCCGAGCGGTTCTAGGCGCTTCAGTCAGGAACCGCGCGACCGTTACGGCCGCAGGTTCGAATCCTGCCTCGGGCATGGATGTGTGTGATGTCCTTAGGTTAGTTAGGTTTAAGTAGTTCTAAGTTCTAGGGGATTGATGACCTCAGAAGTTAAGTGCCATAGTGCTTCGAGCCATTTGATTTTGTACCTACTAGATGATAAAGGGATAAAAATGGGGAGGACAAATATATAGTGTTTAAAGTTTGCAGACGACATGGTCCGTGTGGAAATGGATAAAGAAGTCTCAGGGGAAATAGGAAGGTTCATTGAAGCCAAAGGAGAGAATATGGAATGAAATGAAAGTCAATACAAAGAAAGCAAAAGTAATGGCACTACGAGGAAATAAAGACATAAATGTAATGGTAAATGAGCAAATGTTAGATAATGTGCTGCACAGTGTTTAATACCTAGCTGTACAGAAATTAAAATCACGATAGTATTAGTGAACGTGGCGCCTTGTACAAAAAAAAGTATAGAGTTCTGCAGCAATATGGATAAACATTTTTGTGTTCTTCTGTATGATGCTGAAAAGTGGACACTGAGCAAGCAAGATAGAGATACACTGGAGGCTTTTGAAATGTGCATGGGGCAAAGAATGGAAAAAAGTAGGGTTGATGGATAGCGTGAAAAACGACGAGCTACTAAGAACAGTGGGAAGGCAGAGACCATTTCTTACTGAAATAAAGGGAAGGAAAAGGAATTCGGTAGGAACTATATTGAGAAAAAGTAGAGACTTACAAAAACAGATTCGAATGGCGTGCCCGAGCACGGGGTCCCGCGTTCGATTCCTGGCAGGGTCAGGGATTTTCAGTTGCCTCAAGATGACTGGGTGTGTGTGTTGTCCTCATCATTTCTTCATCATTCATGAAAATGGCGAGATTGGACTGAGCAAAGGTTGGGGCTTTGTAAGGGCGCTGATAACCGCACAGTTGAGCGCCCAACAGACCAAACATCGTCATCGTCATCATCATCCAATGGTGTGTGGAGAGGAAGATGGGGCGAAGAAGAAAGAGATTTGAGAGCTTGGACGATTTTCTGGATAGCAGCACATACTGTAGCGTAAAGAAGGAAGCCATAAATATAGACGCTAGTGATCTGTTAATACAGCAGGAAACATAAAACTGTTGAATAGACCTACATATAATTGGTCCGATACCTTAAAAGTAAATTATTCGAACATATGTGAATTTTGAGCAAAGAACCAGAAATAGACAATGAGTTTCTTTCTCTGCATAATATCCCACGAATTTACTTTTTAGTTTGCTGCGGTCTTTGGCATAGTAATGTGAATAGATTTTCGACTCGTGTCCTTGACGCTTCCATTCCTGATGCTGAAAGGGGTTTTATTTTCAGTCGATAAAGTGGGCCATACAAGCATAAAATTTCAGAATACTCTGTCGATAAATTTATTCGAGAGAGAGAGAGAGAGAGAGAGAGAGAGAGAGAGAGAGAGAGAGAGAGAGAGAGAGAGAGAGAGAACCATCTACTGGTACCACTATTACAACCATAGATGTTTCCGAGTGTGACAGTAACAAGTGATAAATGTGAGAACCCCAAACAACTTGCCGAAATCAGTTCTCTGCAAAAGCATTTTAAATTCATTCTGTCGTATTGTGGAACTAATTTCGGCCATCACTTACCAGGCTGCAGAGCGAAGACAGGCACAGACAGACTCTACGCCAGAAAACATCACCACTTCATTTCCCAGAAGTCTTAGACGAAAATCATCCTTTATTTCCTGTCAAGTTAATTATTAGTGATGCATGCACAACATTTCAACACCAAGCACTAACATTTCAAGTTCACGCCTTGCGCTGTCACAATTTCAGTGTGATGCTTGTACGAGCTCAGTCCCTCGTGAGAAGAACTATGTGCATTAAATTAGTTTTAAATAGAATTAGAAAGGAAGCGAGAATTAACTTACGTCAGTTTAGAAGTGAGCATGTCTCGTCGGTCTCTAGACTGAGTATTTCGATTAAGGACTTCAGGACTCTACAAACAATGCTTGAAATTCCGCATGTGGTGACCATCTGTTATCAAAGATGCGTATCTTCCCAGTGTATGAATTAATTGGGCTTCATAGATTAATCGAAATTGCGAGGGTAGATGAAAGGAAATGTCCCACAGTTGTCATTAACTTTCGCTCCAATTTCACTGAAGAAATTGCTTAAGGATTTGGAAAATGCTGTGGCAGGAGACCAGAGACGACTGTCTTTCTCGCTCCAAAACTTCAGTCGTTGAAGAGAGAAGGAAAATTGGTTTGGGCGAAGCTTCATTAAGAACGATGAAACACGGGTTTGTGTGTTCACTCCAGCGGCCAAAGAGGAACTCCATGATGTGGAAACATCCTTGTTCGCCGCCGCTAAGCAATTATAAGTTAATCTCTCTGCAGTCGATGCGATGGCGTTTGTATTTTGAGAGTCAAGCACCAATTATCAGTAAAGTCCACCGCAGACTCTTGCAATATCACGTGCAGCCATTAAGCAGAAACAACTGGGATAATAATCTGAAGCCTGAGAATTCTGACGGACATTCTCTGATCCAAATCATTTAAACAAAGAAAAGCTTATATCGAAAAGAATGTATGAGCCTTCGTATGGCTGTATCGCCTCTTAAAACATAGTACGATAGTTACATATTTTTGAACCGATGGTATATTTTGAAGAACTGTTTAACCTATCGACTCGGCAGTATAAGTACCAGAATACGTCCAGTTATTGTATAGTCAAATTAAAAATTCAGAACATTATTAATGACACATGTTTCACTTATTGTAGAATAGAAACATTGATTAGCATGCCTTTCGGATTCAAGGAAGTGGTGGAGCTATAATTATTAAAAAAACGAAATTGTTTGCTTCTGATTCATTTATAACAGAAAAATTTTATTGGTGAATTGAGATGCAATAAAATACAAAAAATCACTATAAGACGCGGTTTTGCAGACATGACCTGCAAAGACATTTCAGAAATAGGCCGGAAAGGTAATATTAAATTTGTCATAAGGAATTTGATAGCTGCGAACTACAGTGAACAATAGGGGTAACCAGGCGAGGCGATTCCCTTGAGTGGCGTCAGCATTCCTAAACCTTGCTTTGGCTTCCATCTTTGAGAGACGTGCTCTGTGAAGTACAGGACGAACAATGTGCTCTTAGTAGACTGGCATTGCATACTACATATTGGTTCGTTCACTCGGTTCTTGTGCGAGTCATCAAAATGACGTGCCTGCTTCTCTCTTTCTGAGACCTCATGGTCCCACGTGGGACAGTACTGAGATCCTTGCGTCATCCCAGACATGCGGGTCTGCAGCAGTTTTACTATTGTCTTGCTCTGGTCTCGTTATGCGACAGTGTAAAGCGCTGTCTAGGGAAGTCATAGATTTCATTGTGAAAACTCGTAATGATCTCTGTTCTAGTGTGCAATCCTAAATTGTTTTAGCACATTCCATAGGTGGTTAACGTGACAGCTCTCTGGTAATACAGAAGACAACATTGTGAACGCTTCAGCGAAATCTACTTCTGCGTAAAGGTGAGCCAACGCTACTGTGATATCTGCGGTTTGATGTTACGCAACTGTTTGTTGCAACGTATACTCATATTTTTTACCCAACAATAGGGACAGACAGCTGACCGTCGCCAAGATGTCTAATCATGGATTACGTAGATCCCGTAGTTTAGAGGCCAGTGGCCTCCCAGATGTATTCCATCGAGTTCAGATCAGGCGAATTTGGTGGAGACATCAATTAAGACATCAACGTGAGTTAACTGTCATGTCTCTCAAAGCACTGTAACACAATTCTAACCTTTTGATACGGACAGTTATCCTGCTGTAAGGCGCCACCACCATCTATGAAGACACAAGCATGAAGGGGTGGAGGTGCTCCGCGACAGTAGTCACGTAGTTCACAGCTGTCACAGGATTCGTGGAAGCCCAGGTGAATGTCCTGCTCCCAGCAGGCCTTGTTCGTAGCGTGGTGGATGTTCGAAGAGCCGTTTGTGTGGACGACTGCGTAACCAGACGCGACCAACAATCTGGTGTAACAAGAAACATGATTTCTCGGACCAGGCGACACTTTTCCATTGATGTAATGTTCAACTAGATGATGCCATGCCCACCCTACTGGTAACTGTCGATTTCCTAGGGACGGAGTAGATAACACTTGCGAGTGTACTTCCATATGTCGTCAACCATGTGTCTACAACCTGTGCTCGTACATCCACTATCGTAATTCGTAATAACACAGGCACTGCAATTTCATATTTATCCGCCGACACCGATCAAGCGACTTCCAAGTAAAATATACTTATATGACCTGCAGCCGTCTAGAACGAAATTAGAATTATATTAATACCTTCAGCTGCTAACGGGCGTTGATATGTGCAGGGAGGAGACCCTTCAAGAGGGATCATTGCTGATAAAATTATATTAAATAATTTTTCCATTCATAATGTACGGCCGTAGCCAGCTTGGGCATACTGTGGTGGAAGGTGCTGGGTGGAAGACCGTGGTCGGCACCTTCCTGCCACGTCCTCCTCGGTCAGGCTCTAGTCCCACGGGTTGGTTGCGCTGACGAGGGTACGCTACTAGCAAGGCGCGTTGGCGGAATCAACCCTCCAATCAAAGACTAGTCGTGTGATCACGTGGGGACGCGGCTGGGAGCGGCGAGAGCGGCTCTCGAACAGCCCTGCGCTCTCTTTGTTTCAGACCTCGGCCCCGAGTAGTCGCTCCTCTAGCCTCTGCCTCTCTCCTCAAACCTCCTGATGAACAGACGGCAACTCTTCTTGGTGCTGCTCAGCCCTACGTAGGCACCCACGTACAGGTATAAACTGGGTCCATTCCAACTTCATTACTTTTCATTTTACCACGCCCACCGCTCCTGACCTCTATCCTGACGAACAGATATATATCAACGGGGACAGGTGAAAATGTGTACCCCGACCGGGACTTGAACCAGGGATCTCCTGCTTACATGGCAGACGCTCTGTCCATCTGAGCCACCGAGGGCACAGAGGATAGCGCGACTGCAGGCACTATCTCGCGCACGCCTCCCGCGAGATCCACATTCCCACCTTGTATGTCCACACACTACATTTGTAGTGCCCCACCCCAACACACTAAATACTCGTGGAAGACATTCTTACCAAGTCCCGTAAGAGTTCGGGGAATATGTGTGCATCCGCACAGAAGAAGAAGGTCATGGTCGGTATTGCCAGAACTATATACTTATAGGTGTCTGGCGGCCGCTCGGGATTAGCGGGTAATCCGGGTTCAAGTCCCGCTCCAGCAAAAAATTCTCACTGTCGCCATTCCATTATACAGGTAATGGTTTTCTATATTCGCAACTACGGATACATTTTTTGTACTTACTTTGCTGTTGAGCCCTATGTTCAACAGTGCACAATGAATGGTATGCTTCGAAATATTATTGCCTACATCTGAAGTGTACTCTTTCGTCAGAGCTAGAGAGCCTGCATAGAAAGAGAGGGAGGCCAATGATGATGTCAACGCTGATTGGCTGAGAGCTTAGGACGCCGCGTTTTTAACTTTTCTATGTTTACTGTGGTTGGAGTAGTGTGCGCGGTGCTGTTGTGGGGTTATTTTAATGCTTCCAATGCTGTATCATGGGATATTTTCACGTAGAAATACAAGAAGTCTTGTTGCTCTTCTACATGTCCTTTGTCGGTTCATTTTATATAATTTAACATTGGTAAAAGAATTGTGTTGTAACTGGAATCTTTGGCGGGATGCTGCACCATATTTTTCACACGAAGTTTCGTTGTTGAGGAGGGGTTTAATGAATGTAAGTAATATGACTTACGAAATTTTAAGGATAATAAAGAGCACTTCCAGTTAGTTCCTCTATTGACTGTAAAAATTGCAGCAAAGGTAGGTTCAAGTCGGTAATATTTCCAATACATGAAGAAAGATGCAAATGTTGGGCAGTTGAAATGAACCTGTAGGACGGGAATCGTAAATGCGAAGTGTACGTATTTTGTACTGTTATATGGCATTAGTAATGTGTAATCAATAATATTTCGTTGTAACCTCGGTTGTTGCAAGTCTATTCAGTGCTGCAGTGAACAATTTGTAAAATGCTAGCAGAAAAAGCAATAGAAAAGCCACATATTTTCTACCAAACAGTTATCGCACGATGACTGTAGCAGTTGTTATTTAAGTTATTCCTTTAGTGCGTAACACATTATGTCTCATAAGTAATGAATAGCCATATAGGAATGATATGCGCTCTAGTAATGTACCAAATAACAAACGAGATGTGGTGCTTTGGTGTCACTTATCAGGTTGATGTAATTTATAGCCGTTGGGCGACTGCATTTCACGTTGCTACGCTACCTAATTCTACATCCCGTGCGCGGTCTGGAGAAAACATCACGGCCACCCGAGTATTGGACGCTCTGTATACGTAAAAAGGATCGACAAAAATATGGAAACACCAAAAACACAGCAACTTTACCGTGCCTGATACGACATAGGAAACCTGTTGGCGTTCAAAACAGCTTCCACTCGTCTCGGAATGGATAAACACGGCTCCTCCACGGTCTTCAGGGGAATCTTGTACCATTCTTCTTGCAAAATAGTGGCAACTTCAAGTAACAATCATGCAAGTGGATAGAGATAACGCACCCTTCTATCCAGAGTAGACCACAGAGGCTCAATAATATTGAGATCTGGTGGCAGTTGGCCAGGAAAGATGCGACAATTCATCTTCGTAGTCATAGAATCAGTCCTTGACGATGCGAAATATGTGGATATGGGCCCTATCGTACTGGAACACAGCGTCGCCACTGGGGAACGAACGTTATACCATAAGATGGATCTAATCAGTCAAAATAATCAGTCACATAATCTTTGACACTAATGCGACATTGTAGAACAGGCTCATAGAATACCACGATATGGATGCCCAAATCATCACCAAACCCCCGCCATGTTTCAACTGGGACATAAAATATGTCAGAAATTGGAGAAAATATGAAATAAGACTCATCCCACCATGACTTTTTTCCATTGCTGCATGTACAGGTTTTATGGCTTCATCACCTCATTTTCCTGTGACGGACATTTGCATCACTGAGGAGTGGTTATTGAAACCAACCTCGCCCATCAACTCGCTGTTTATAGGTCTCCCTTCGTGTTGGGTTCGCGAATGCAGCTGTCGTCCTCTCATTTTCGTCACAATACTCTTCAATGACCGCCTGACAGCGACACTGAGCACGTACTTTCGCCGACGTTGTGACTTAGCGGACAATGTTTCTCCACATTACCTGTATCCAGTATAAATTCTTCGGCAGGGTGCCTCTTGAAACACCCAAACACGTCGGCTTTCGTCGCTACGGTAGCACCCATCATACGAGCACCAACAGTTTTACCATTTTAGAATTCACTTAGCTCCGATATAACGCATTCACAACTACACAGAACATTGTTCTGCCCACGACTAACACTTGCAACGTATTGAGGACATTGCACAGGTGCTATTCGTGGCCAAGATACAACATTGCAACCTGCAGGCATACTAGTATCTGCATTTATGTTCGAACAAGCGTTTCTCGCGAAGTTTTCATATTTTTGTCCAAACTCTGTAGGTTCTCTAGTCAGATCTGTCACAGATCGCTGCTCATCCCGCTTCACAGAGAGAGCAGGCCTCTGACCACCATGTTCTGTTATCAGACATGGAGATCTGGCACAGTGTCGCCTACTCGTGGTTTCACCACCCTTCAACCACTTTCCATAGTTGCTCACGACAGTAACACGGGAAGAGCCGGCCAGCACCACTGTTTCCGAGATCTTTGTTCCCAGGCGTCGGGCCATAAAAATCTGCTCTTTGTCAGAGCCGCTTCTGTTAGTAGTTTCCCTATTTGCGGCGCGTTTCGGTGCTGGAATGATACCTCATCTGTCTGTGATCCACTCGTACACTCTTCGTACCGCGTCACGTGCCCTCAACGCAACCAGCTAGTATTCATTCTCACCGTGGATAGTGGTCATAATATTCTGCCTCATCAGTGTATACGACGGTTATGATTATGATGCGACTGAACTGATATATAATGGTAGTATTGTAGAAGCAATACTCAGGTCCTGCAACTTAGGCGACGGTCATTTCCTTCGTTTGTTAATTGGCATATTTATTTCGATTAGTTTTGCTTTTTCTTAAGTCATATAAAATCTGTTATATTTAGGAAAAATACCTATTATGAAACATTCTGATAGATTAAAACAATGTACCGGACCGAGACACGTGTTCTAGGCTTTTGCCTTTCCCGGGCAAGTACTCTACCGACTGCGCTACACAAGCACGACTCACGACCCGTCCTCACAGCTTCACTTTCGCCAGTGACCCGTCCTCACAGCTTCACTTTCGCCAGTGACCCGTCCTCACAGCTTCACTTTCGCCAGTACGTCATCTTCTACCCTCCAAACTTCACAGAATTTATCTGCGGAATTTGCGAGATTAGCACACGTAGAAGAAAGGATGTTGCGGAGACATGACAGGAGAACTTCTGTGAAGTTTGGAAAGTAGGAGATGAGGTACTGGCGGGAGTAAAGCTGTGAGGACGGGTCGTGAACCGTGCTTGGATACACCAGTCGGTAGAGCACTTGTTCGCGAGAGGCAAACATCCCGAATACGAGTCTCGCTCCGGCACACATTTTTAATCTACCAGGAAGTTTCATATCAGCGCACATGCCGCTGCAGAGTGAAAATTTCATCCTGGTATACCTATTATGTTTTTTGAACTAAATTTGTGACCTTACTATCCAACCATAAGCTCTACAAATAAACGCAATTCATTTCTTGGTATTAATATCTTCTTCATTACATTTCAAGTATATTACAGGTGTTTCAGTATAGCCAGTCAGAAATACAGTATTTTTACTTTCGGTTTGAGTTCCACAGTAGAATTCATAAGAAATGATAGCAGTCCAAACGAGATGAGCAAACAATTACCATCAAGAATCAGGCCTTCCGTGGTCGTGCATTTCAGAGCAATGCCGAGGTTATTCCTATAATAGGAACGTGCCGATTTGTGGGCGATCATTATCTAATCAAGTTAAGTGCTCCGCCTCGAATGAACTCTTCTTTCACAGTGGGAAGCAGACTGCCACAGACTTGTGCATTACACCTTTTTAAGTGTCGGAAGTAAACTCCAGTTTTGAGTGTAACTTGGAGAATTTTTAAATTGGGTGTGTATTTTATAATTACGAGCTATTGACTAAGGTAGGCCACGCTTAATTCTAGCTATGGGGATGACTGACGAAACTACGCATTGCACACCACTATTAAAAATAAATAAGTAAATAAATGTAAGAATAAAAAATACCCACATCAACACCTCTACGAATTCTATATCTCCTCTTTACCACTAGTGAAACTATTGTCATGTGACACATACAGATAATATTTTCGCTTTCTCATTAATAAGCGTATCATTAGCTTTTCCACGCGGTTATACGAGGTATAATTTAAGTATGTTGAACTCGTAGTTTTTAAGTGCAGTTGCATGAGTAGGAGTAAAAAATAATTTGTTCATTAATATTAACGCTGATCACGTATCCATATTTTGTTAACTGACTCGTTTTACATCATATCGACACAATAGTATTAGTAATCTGTGTCTGCATTTGTTGCAGCAACTACGTCAGAAAGATGGCGGCGCCTCCAGCGGTGATCACTCGTCCGCTTCAAAGCCGGATCTCAACGAAGCTGTCAGGTGAGGACCAAATTGGGAGACCGCTCCCTTTATCATTTTTACCTCTTAGTCCAATATTGGCGTCATCTGTCGGAAAACTATACAGGCTCGTTGTTTCTTCCTATCGACAATATAGACTGATATCATACTTCATAGAAATTGAGTTATTACGTGGAGAACACATTATTGGTGTTTTTATGATACTCCTAGCAAAAGAAATTGTAAGTTCTCACACATCGTCGTCATAGGGGTCAGTGCAGAGCGAGTACTAGCTTATTCAATTAGATATGTATAACGGCTGTTGCTTCCTCGGTCGAACCTTCCTTGAACTCGTTTATTGGGATAGGAGCGAACGTAAATTAGAATGGCGAATCGTGATTTGAACCAGAATTGTCAGGTGTTCCGGATGCGCCACTTTTAAAGCCCACCGTCGCATTCTCTCTAAAACTACATATGTTAACGGAATATTATGAATACCCACCTTTGCCACGCAAAACAGTTCAGATAGTTGTGACGTTGGATATACTAGCATTTGATACATTGTAGAAGGTGTTATGCAAATGACCAAACGCTGATTACAGTACTGCCGTCACCAACCGAGGTGGTTAGCACAATGAACTCGCATTCGGATGGACGACGTTTCAAATCCCCGTCCGGCCATCCAGATTTAGGCATTCCGTGATTTCTCTAAATCGATCGGGCAAATGCCGGGATGGTACTTTTGAAAGGTCACGGCTGATTTCCTTGCCCATCTTTGAAATACGAGGGTCGTCCACAAAGTAAGTTCCGTTTCTATTTCTATCCACGGCAGCTCTACGATCGCAGTTCCGAGCATGCGCGGCAATTTCTCTGACTCAAGGATAAGACATGTACGCTATTTCAGATAGCTGCTGCCGACGTGTGCTTTGTAGTGCTTCTTTATAATGTCAGCAATAATTGAAAATGCCCCCGCGTATGAAATCAGATCTGTCATTCGTTTTATAATGCAAAGAAAGTTAAACCAAAGGAAATTCATCGGCAAATATGTGTGGTTTACGGACAAAATGGTTCAGTGGTTAGAAGATTGATCAGACTGTTCAATGAATGACGTGATCAAGTGCATGATGAAGAACGAAGTAGACGCCCGGCTGTGGTTACTGATGAACTGGTTCACACAATTGAAGAGAAGATTAAGCACAAGCGTAAGTTTACACTTAGTGCCCTTGCTATGGAAGTTCTGCAAATTTCACGATCACTAATTCATGAAATTGTTACTGAAAAACTGAAATTTCGAAAACTTTGCTCACTTTGGGTACCTAAAATTCTTACTGAACAACACAAAAAACAACGGATGAACAGTGCACTTCAGTTTTTGACACGCTACTATGCAGAGGGCGATGGTTTTCTTTCTCGGACAGTCACGGGGGGATGAAACTTGGGCATCGTACGACACCCCTGAAACAAATTGGTAATCAGTGGAATGGAGGCACACTTCGTCCCCAACGAAGGTTAAGCCTAAGCAAATCTTGACACCTCGAAAAGTCAGATGCACGGTTTTTTTGGGCAGAAGAGGCATTTTGCTGATTGATTTCTTACCACGAGGCCAAACAATCAATGCACAAGGTTACTGCGAGACCATTAAGAAATTGCTCCGCGCAATACAGAACAAGCGCCGAGAATTACTGTCAAAAGGTGATGTTTTTTTCCACGAAAACGTCCGACCTCTCACGATGAATGTGCCCAAACAACTCTTACGGGTATTTCACTGGGACCCGTTTGATCATCCTTCGTACAGCCCGAACCTCGCTCCTAGCGACTTTCATCTCTTCTTACACCTTAAATCTGTCCTTGGTGGTCAACACTTCAACGATGATGACGAACTGAAAGAACATATTATCACATGGTTGAATACACAGGCGGCAACCTTCTATGAAGAAGGCATACAAAAACTTGTACCACGCTATGACATGTGCCTACAGAATTTCGGAAGTTATGTAGAAAAGGTGGTTTAAGAGTTGTAGAATTTTTTGCAATAAATATTTCTGTATCTGTTCGCGTTTGTTTTATACAACCAAACGGAACTTACTTTGTGGACGTACCTCGTATACCAACCTTGTGCTGTGTCTCTAATGACCTCGATGTCGGCGGGACTTCAAACTTCAATCTTCCTTCCTTCCATACTATTATTATAGATTTCAAGAGAACGGTTTACGAAGTCTAAGCTTTTGGTAGACAAGCTTGAACCACGTGACTGTTCCACAAATTAAATAACCTTATTTTGAACTTGGGGAGTGGACAGTTGCCCTGCTTGATAAATGTAATCCAGTGGAGAGGACAACAGTTTCAGTTGGGCTACCAGTGCTCTGAAATAAAACGTCTATGAGGCTTTCGTGCTGCTTTCTGTAAAACCGGTGGTATATATCAGGGAGGTCGATGGGACTGTAATTCTGCCAGAAGCGGCAAAGGAGCTGAAGGAGCTGTTGAACACAGTGGATAGTGAAATTTCCCCAGATTAAAACTGTATGCCAGACCGAGACTCGAACTTGGGACATTTGCCTTTCGCGAGCAAGTACTCTACCAACTGAGCTACTGAGCTACCCAAGCACGACTCACAACCCGTCCTCACAGCTTTACTTCCATGAGCACCTCATCTCCTACCTTCCTAACTTCGCAGAAACTCTCATGTGAAACTTGCGAGACTAGTACTCCTGGAAGACGGAAACTGCGGACGGACTTAGCCACAAAGAAGGGTATGTTTCCAGAATGAAATTTTCACTCAGCAGCGGAATGCGCGCTGATACGAAAGGCAAAGGTCTCGAGGTCGAGTCTCGGTCTGAGACACAATTTTAATCTGCCATGAAGTTTCATATCAGCGCACACTCCGCAGCATAGCGAAAATCTCATTCTGAAACATTCCCCAGGCTGTGGCTAAGCCATGTCTCTGCGATACCCTTTCTTCCTGTATTGCTAGTCTTGCATGTTTCGCAGGAGAGCTTTTGTGAAGTTTGGAATATAGTGATCAGTTACTGGCGGAAGTAAAGCTGTGATTGAGGGTCGTGAGTTGTGCTTGGGCAGCTCAGTTAGTAGAGCACTTGCTTCCGAAAGGCATAGGTTCCGAATTCGAGTCTCAGACCGGAGAATCAATATTGTATTGAAAAGAGGTTATGAAATGAATACCAACAAAAATATAAGAGATGATTGAAAAGTTTCGTTTTGATGGCGTTACTGCAGCCTATATGCAATGTGGCGCGACTTCGAACGTGCATAATGGGTGAATCACCTAAAACTTTTACCGCAAATATTGCGGAGATGAAAAGTGCTATTGACGTACGGTTTTCACAGAATGGTCTGGTAGTCAGAGCTCGTATTGTTAGCCAATCAACAGATTGTAATAATACTTCGAAAGTTTATTTCTCGTAGAAACATACACTTTTTTAAATGGAACATTGCCTATTGAGAAATCGGTTGGAAACTTTCCTCATGTCAGCACGTTGTAGGTGTCGCCACAGGCGCCAACCTTGTGTGAATGCTCTGAAAAGCTAATCATTTGCATATCACATCATCTTCTTCCTGTCGGTTAAATTTCGCGTCTGTAGCACGTGATCTTCGTGGTGTAGCAATTTTAATGTACAGTAGCGTATTTTAGACTCGTAAACTCTGGCAGTAAAACCTAAAGGGTACTTCCCGTTGACCTACAATCAATAAATGTGCTAAGAAGCAAGGTTTCTCTCCACAACTAAAAGAAGAATATAGGAAAATTTTTAATTTATAATTATATCACTCGATTTTTTTAGCAATTGTGATCAGACTGACAGAGCGTCCGTCCGACTGTTAAGCCCCGTTTTTCTCAGGAAGGGGTGACGTATCAGGTTGAAATGTTACAGAATGACCTCTGTAACCCTTTGGAGGTGTAAAAATGCTAAAGCTCTACGTTAGTGTAGTCAAAAAATGCGGCGATTCATGTACCATATTCTGATACTCTCTAACTTACTCATTTAAACATATAGGATACTTTCCCTTAACGGAAAATCATTAAATTTGGCAAGAAGTAAGGTTTCATAGTACAAGTAAAGGACAAAATCAGAGAATTGTTAATTCATAATTATTCCAAACGAAAAAAAGATTTTGTCTCTTTTTATCCGGCTTCAGAATTCGAGTATCTTATCGATAGCAGCCAAAAATAGTCGAGATCCTCGATTCGCGGAAATGTATGTAGTATACATAATGAAATTGGTACGAAATCGTCAGTGCGCGAGTTCTACTCACATCTGACCAATTTTTGTACAAGGTATAGTTTTTGCGTCTATATTTTGACGATAGAATACTTTTCATTTCGTTCAGCAGATGAATTAACGCTGAGGAATGTTTGGACATACGTCGTTGTAAAGTGTTACCCGTGGATTTGTATGTATCATAGAAGCGTCAAGCATTGTACGCAAAAAGTTAATCAATGTGAGCAGTCATTCCAGACGAAACGTGAGTAATTTGCCGCGTAAGTAATCATATCAATTACGACTGCACGAGTGATTGCGTGATGCATTCTGCTAATAACAGAATTCTTGTGACTTACGCGGCGTTATGTACGAGACACTGTATGGGTCGAAGCGGCGGTGATGGATTTGTCAGCATGACAGATGAACTGTGTACGATCTGAGTGCGACAGCACAAGGAATTCGTAGAATGTACCTATATGGCGCATGTGATCAATCTCAGCGTTCCATTATCAAGGGGACAGACAAAATTATTGACTTGCAATGAAAAGTTCTGTCGAAGGACTCGTTTTGTAACATCCTGAACGAGAGCAAATTTTTGCCTTCCGTGAAAAGCTTTATCGCATCGTTGTAATACGTGCGAGCATAAAAGACCTTTACAGATCCCGGCGCGATGTCCTGCAATAAAGCACAACCTTCGTTATTGACTGCGTCTATTGTACCGCGGACGGCACGTTATAGCGGATCAATAAGCGAACACTTTTCCGAAACACTGCTTCCCCTTTGGCGACTTCATTTCTACCGACAATAGCCGCAGCACTGCGTCGCTGAGAACGAATGTAAATTTTTTTCGCCGCGTTGCCAGTGACTCCCACTTTATTCGACGAGCTGCCGAGCACTTTTTTCCTGCTGTTTCTCATTTGGAATAACAGCCTTTATTTCGCCACAGCATGACGTTTTGTTTTCATCTTTGCTGCGATACAATGCTATTGTTTCTGCTCGCTTCTCGCGAGTATTTGTCTTTTGCATGGTTTACCCTTATTTCTCTCATCTCTCGTTTACGAGACCTATTTTTACGGACGCGTTCTATGTATTGTAACGTATTTATAACCGCCTATAAGGCTATCAATTACCATTACACTTGGCCGTGATTTTTCAGCTGTTTGAGGTTTACTCAGTTCCCGCCAAGTTAAAATTTTATTGTAAATAGGATCTCTCGTATTTGCCTTGCAGAAGCGGAAAGAAGAACTGAGAAATTGAATTGTTTAGTAATTGTGGGAACTGCACAAATGGACGATGTGTAAAGTCCTATTTTATCAGGCTAAGTGTAATATTCGCTGATTAACAGCTGTGTCTTAAATATTTCATTTAATTATGTCTCCAGTCAGAATATTCCACAGAACCATCAGTAAATGCAGGTCTTTACCTGAACCCTGTGTGAATCGCAGTGAAGCACAAGACTTTAGCACATTAATAATAATAATAATAATAATAATAATGTTATTGTTGCGTTATTCTGGATTTTCAAAGTTAAAGCTCTTTAGTTTACTGATTTTTTTTCTTTTATAAATTTATGGATGTTTTACGGCCTGTTCTAAGTCTGTTATCGACACATATGACTCACTCATGAAAAAATAACGTACCAGCTATACTTTTCTTTGTTTTTCCAATTCTCTTATTTCTTTGTTTTGTTTTCTTCTCTGCTTTCAGCAGGATTTCCCCATCTTCCATAGCTCGAAAATTTGATATCTGGGCCAGTTATTTCCCCTCGTAACTCTTCAAGAGTTCTGACAGTACTTATCTTTATTGTCTCATCCATTCGTTGTGAATGTATGCGGTAATGTAAAATATTTAACATGTTATGTTCTCGCTGCGTTCACAGTTTGTCCCCTAGAAAATGATATGTGATCTTACAAATAACATATATCGATAGTGGCAAGTCATTTAGGTATGTAGGCGTTTTACTGCATTTCATCTTGCACTTGAGAATGGCTGTAAAGCTAAAATAATGACTGTGTGAAATAAATGAATAGTAAGTTAAAGTGAAATGGCGGAAATTTCCTTGAGAAAGTTCGACTTGACCGTGGTCCGCCACGAAGGAACAATCATTAATGGTGCAGATTATTCGAATAGTGCAGGTAGAAGCATTCGGTTTCTGTACAAGATCCTGAGTGTAATACTTCCAAGAACGCCTTCCACCTACCGTCAGTTTTAAGAATTGAAAGTAGTCGACTTCCCTGACTGACACCTTGGCTTGGGACAGAAAAAATTTCACTTTTACAAGAGTCCTGTGTCATAAACTGCAGCCATTAGGTGTTTTTTTTACGGGTAAGTGGTAATCTGTTCTCTGAAAGCCATGTGCTGACATTACTGCTAACCCGTCAACTACATTATTTGTATTACGTTCCACGTCTTTCAGAATATCGCTAGTGTCATCTGCAAAGAGAAAAATTATTGAGTCATCTGATAAATTTAAATGGAGATCATTGATTACAGTATGTCAAGCAACGGACGCAGAACAGTCCCCTGTGACACTCCCTGCTCTGCATGCCCCGGCAAGATTAAAACCTCTTCCTTGTTTGTTGACATGGGAAAACAACCTTTTGCCTCGTACTTTTGAGGCATGAAGCGAATCCGTTGTTGGACTTTTTCCCTAATTCCCTGATGTTACAACTTATGCAAAACTATTGCATGGTCCACACAATATGCCGTAGTGACCAATATATTCACCACACCTGGATGTCGTGTAGTTTACATGACAAGTGTTGCACAGAAAATGCTAAAACTTCGGACGTTGCATGCGTTACAAACCACAATGATGGATTAACGGCATAATCCTTACGGCATGGGATAGAGTAAATTCTTATGGAGGGTAGCGATTCTTCTGGAAAAACTGGAATTCTCAGGTAATTACATTTTAACGGGAAAAATCAGGACAATCTAAGTGAATTTCGGGAATTTCATAAAATCTTAGGGACTTTAGCGTTTTTAACTTAGCATTGAATCTAAATTTACTTACTGTTTCAAGGTGTGTTGATTCTGTGGGTATTGTGTGGGATCAGGCAACAAGATCCCGCCTTAAATCCCGCAAGAGTTTCCTTGCTAGGACTACACCTTTGGAGGGAGCACCAGAGGCAATTCTTGTTGAAACATGGAAGAGCTCACTGCCCGTAGACGTACCACTAAAAGAACAACTAACTCCTGGCGCAAACCTACGATACCCTGTATGGAGGTGCGTCAACCGCTTAAGAGTGGGCGTCCCCCGATGCAAGAGCAACCTGAAGAAATGGGGAATCCTTCCAGCGAGCGCAGACACCTCTTACGACTGCGGGGCTGAAGAAGATCCAAGCCACCTACTTGTATGCCCCCTCCTGGACAACTCGCGCAAAATACAAGATGTTTACGAAGGAAATGACAAAGCTATCGCGGCTACTATTGTTTGGAAGTGCTCACCGGACACGTAAATGAAATGAATGATTCCATATAAATTATGGATGTTTACAAAACTGCGGTTAAACTACTGTTTATGGCTGATACATAGCTCACCTGAGAGAAAAGTCGTTATTGTGGTATACTAGTGCCCCCGCTCACCATTAATTTATCACGAGCTTCTTTGCACCTTTTTCCTCCTCACAGAATTTTTTTTTTTTTTTCCAAGTTTGAGTGGCCACTCTTTTTATGGTAACTTGCTTCGAGATCAGCATTCTAATTTTTGCTGCTCTGTTCCGCCTAAGATGAACAGTGGAGTCTGTGCTTTCTCTAAATGTTAATGTAGTCTTTCGATGTCCTCATACGGCCGTTAATGAGAACTCGAAGTGAACGTGTAATTACTCGTTAGCGACATTGTGAAGCGTCCGATTTGGAAAGGAGGACCGACTCTCGGTGCGGTGCTCCGGTCGGAGTGAATGCAGCGTCTCTGGCGACGCGCCGGTGCCGGTTTCGCCATTTGATTTGCCTGCGGCGACAAGTGGCGGGCCGCAGATGAAGCGGGCACGCGGATTGCGCATTGTCCGCCTTATTGTGCGCCGGCACGATCCCACTCGTGCGGCTGGGCCGCGCTCCGCACTATTTATCCGCAAATACCTCCCGGCGCGCACAATGGCCGGCAGATGGCGTGAGTCTAGCGGCCGCCCCGCGCCACGGCTAATGCTATTGTTTCGCCTGCCGAGCGCGACTTTTCGACGGCCGAGCACTAGCATGCGCGCGGCTCCGCTCTGCTCTCGTAGCCCCGCCCCGGTGTACGAGTGGTCTGCTCACAGCGCAGCCGTCGCCGAGGGGAAGGCTCTGTGTGGGGCCAAGACGTAGCAAAAGGTGAAAAGCACACATCGTGACAGCGGAACAGACTATGGCAGACGCCATATTATTATTATTATTATTATTATTATTATCATCTTGTTGGCGAATTTATCACTTAGGATCACGCTACAACACTCTTAGGATCACTCTTGCTTTGCTGCCATTCTGTGGCTCTGTGTCGGGCAAGATAAGCCGCCTGTTGAAAAGACACAAGATCAAATCAATCATCAGGCCTCCAATGAAAATCCGTCAATTACTGAGACCAGTTAAAGACGCAGTAGGTCTCAGAACACCTGGAGTCTACGAAATACCATGTGAGTGTGGCCAGAAGTACATCGGACAAACAGTGCGCACTGTGGAACAACGCAGGAAATAACATGAGAGGTACTATGGATATCCAGAGAAATCTGCGTTAGAAAACGGTCACAACATAAAATTTGACGATATCTCTGTCGTGGCTCGCTTCTAGGGCAGTTTAATAAAGAAAACTATTCAAATAAAAATTACTGCAAACACCCTGAATAGAGACGGTGGCTTGCAGCTCAGCGCTGCGTGGAATCCTGCGATCGCGCGGTTGAAGAGGGCACGTCGAATGCCGACTCAAAACATGCCCATATATGGCAATGTCACGGGCACCAGTGACGTCACAGCCTGCAGCTAGCGTATATAAGGGCGCACCAACAGCCCACTGGCAGTCATAACACTTGACAATGGCCAAGGGGTGCTTGGCTAAAAGCTCGTGTAGTTTTAAGGAATTCACGCTGTTGGAAACCAGAGAACATTTTATTCAATGTTATCGCCGCGAGACTCTGCATTCATACAGTCGCTATTCTGTTGCTTTTGTTCGTCCGTCCACATCCTTCCGACCTTTGTAGTTCTTTCGACCTGAAACCCTTCCAGGCTTTTTATTCTGTTTCGAAATATGTCCCGTTCTAATACGACGGCTCCCGGGCTCTTGAATCTCTCCAGATCTTTCCGCACTTATTTAATCCACATTGTGGTGGTCTACGTGTTCCTGAAGTAATAAAATATTTGTTTGGATAGTCTACTTTTATTCATTCTATACGAATGTCCAAGAAATATCAACCTCCTTTTCCTCACGGTCTCTGGAATCCTCTTCGCATTCTGGAAGACTTCTTTGTTGCTCCGAAGCCGTCCGAGTGGAGCTGTAAAACTACCGAAGGCTATCGTTAAGTAAGTGTAGGCTACGGTACTTTCCCTACCAGCTTTGTTCAGCCAAAGTCATAACCGCATTACCTGTATGTTAGGTGTTTTGCGTACCTATCGGGCGTTGACTTGTTTCGATCGTTTTGTTGGGATCAGTTTGTCCCTAGATTCCCCTAGAAACCGGAACTGGTAAACCGTCTAGAAATTGAATGTGAATATATAAAGGGCTGCATAACCTACAGAACATTTTTGTTCTAGATAGTTATCCTCCTGTCTGTTACTTAAACATAAACAGTTTTTATAGGAAAATTGATACTGTCAATGTTTAATTCAAGTTTTATTCGAAAATTGTTGATTAGTAACTTGAAATAGAGGAAAGCTGTAGTAAATTTAATAAAAAAATACAGATTTATCATACAACGCTAGAAAACGTAATTTCTCCAAAAAAAGGTAAAACTTAAAAAAAATACAAAACAAAATCGTGTCAAACATCGGTTCAGCACTTCGTCGAGCTTATATAAAACATTCTTCTGTTATTTATAGACAACTTTCGCATTTATCGATAATAACAGGAAAATCTTACCTTTGATCATGATGAAGAACGCGCTATTGATTACAAAATAACAACAATAACTACATACAGTTTTTGTGTTTCTAAAAATAATGTTTTCTTGCATCAGAAGTTGGTTACAGAAAAGCGCTGAAGTTACGCGAGCAGCTAATGTTTTTTACTTATAAAATGCAATTTATATTTTGTAAGAATTTAAAATACGCAATGAACCCTGAATGATGTGCGATTCTAATTATGTGCAAAACAAACAAGAAACGGTTCCTGTCTCGGACTTTAATTTATGTTTCTTTCCCTACCAGTGCTACCAGTAATCGTACCATTTACTGCGTCATTTATGTACTGTACGCAACTCTACGTCTGATGCATTTAACCTGGAGCTGCACTACGTCGCTGATTTCGCGCAAGGAGTGGCTATAGCTTTAACGTATCATAACAGCCGAACAACATAACATCAAACTCCGTGTGTATGTGATTAACAAAAAGTGGAGCTAGCAGACAGCATAACTTTAAATTCCATACAACTGAATCATGTACGGTAAAACTCGGTGAACACGAACCACAATTTCCTTCTCGCTGCTTTTTGACGATTCTTGAATATGTTTCATTCCAGAACAAAGCAATTTCATACGTTTTCACTGCGCGTACGAGCGACAGTACTACATCAGCACGAATGGCGTGACGGAGAAACGCATTGTCCAATGATATCTGAAACAAGAACTGTGTGGATTTAACATTTCATACCGTGATTGACAAAAACAGTGGAGTCTTTCAATGCCTTATCGTGCTCAGTGTCTCATACGCTCGAAAAATGGCCGATACAAAAATAGGGCGTATTTCCAGTAATGGCACAACATCCGATGTAGATGCACGGCGCCCGATGACCAGTCTCTGAGCGGTCGTTTATTCACCTTAGGACTGAACTTAATATGAATAAAGTTTTAATTAAAATCTGTAAGCGATTGTAATAATATTGCTCTTTTCACTTCCTATTTTCGTCTCTCCAATTAACGAGGGAAGACTTTCAGTGAAATGTTCCCAATTGATTGCCCTTCTGAGCAGATAGAACGGCATCTTGTCTAGAAAACCTGGAAATGGGGAATTCATAGGGAAACTGAATTTGCTGGGAAAGCCAGGGCCATTTCATGAAATTCTGAAAGACTCCAGGAGTTTTGGCAGACTCTAGGGGGGGGGGGGGGGTTGACCTGTTCATTAACGGAAATAAATGTTCTGAATCATTTTGTCACTGTGAGTTCGGCTTCAGAAACAATCGCATGTGAAGTTGCTTGAGGAAAGGTGAAAAAGGGCGTTTCGTTGTGATCTTTGTTACTTGATCGCGAATATTCTGGCGCGCTCATAGACCTCGGGAATCTTCGGTATCGTCCCTGAATTTTCTGAGTCAGGTTCATCTCTCATTGCAAGACTGCGATTGCGACTGAGTGAACAGTGCGCTTGACAACTGAAGCGACCGGCGTAAGAGAATGATAATCCACAACAGCATATTTTGAGTTATTACGTTGGTTTTGAGGTTGGTTAAACTGAAAGACGAAAATTTAAATTCAAAAAGTAGCTTCAGGCGTACACCAAAGAAATATAAAGCCCGTCTTACATGAGCGACTTTCTGGACAAAATCGGGTACTCGCAGTGCGGGGGCCTTTCGCGCCAGCGTGTAAATCATCAGCCAACGACGACGCGAATGTCTATGACGTCAATGATCAACATATTGTGGCGAGTGTAGGGGTCTACATTTACGAGTGTGCTGCACACTGCGCATGCGCAGAGAAAAGGGTCTCTGGCGTCGTCTGCAAACATCGTAAATTATAACGTATTCTGCTCGGGCTCACTCCTATTATACATAGAAACTGATTTTTTGCGTCCGTGTCGTCTTAATCTTTATTGTGTTGTTTGCTTTGTTTTCGTAGCACGCTGAAAAGTTACATGAGGTCCTCGTATTTTTTCCTATTAGTGTTCTCCTAAAAGAGAGACGAAATATCTGAAAATAAAAAGTATTCACATTTCACAGAGCAAAAACCTATAATAAGCAGAAAAAAATTTCAGAAGATAAACGTGTTTTAATGAAAATTGTTTTAACAGCGAAAAAGTGAGATTAAGATAAAAAACTTTAATCTTCTTACGTGGCACTTAGCAAGAAAACAAGATACGAAGGATAAAGCAAAATGGCAGTATTTACTGTGTTGTCAAATGTGTTTGCAACCTACACATACTCGTACTTTATCGAGCAAATACAAGCATATGTTCTGAAATGTTTGGATGACACTTTTCCTGTTCTTTCAGTTCTCAAGAGCGTAGAAAGTTCACTTCACGACCGTTAACAAGAACTTTCACAACTAATTCTGCACCGGCTAGAGTGGCCGAGCGGTTCTAGGCGCTACAGTCTGGAACCGCGCGACCACTACGGTCGCAGGTTCGAATCCTGCCTCGGGCATGGATGTGTGTGATGTCCTTAGGTTAGTTAGGTTTAAGTAGTTCTAAGTTCTAGGGGACTGATGACCACAGCAGTTAAGTCGCATAGTGCTCAGAGCCAACTAATTCGGCTTTTGTCATTAATAGACTTCAATGTCATTGCTTGTTCCTACATCATGTCACTATATTTAGATTTTTCCGTAAAAAAGAATAGTGTATGTATGTATGTATGTCTCATAACCTCAGATGTCAAATTGCACAGCAGACAGTTCTCACAACACCTGCAATTTTGTCGCTTGAGTGTAAACGAAAATAACTACTCAAAACAAACAAGATTTAGTATGGGAATAGAGCTCCAGGTGGCTGCAGTAGACGCAGTTGTCTCGAATACTCTGTTGAGACAAGAAAGTCTATCGTGTAAAAGAGGATTCATAGGAACCTTACTGTTGACAATACATACAGGTTGAACCATAATTCCACCTACAAATTTTCAGACAGGGTAGTATAGACAAAAATAACAAAAACATATCCAGTATTCATAAGCTCTAAAATGCATACCTTAACATGTATGAGCACTTGTTCAGTACAAGAGGTGTCTTTCACAGTAGCGATGATGAACAACTGCTGATGGCTCTTAAAGTTGCGTTTTAGAACCCATATTTACTGGACGACTTTGGACCAATGACCATAGCAGTCTGGTCCCTTTAATCCCACAAACCAACTGGACGACTTTTTTTTTGTGCAGAATACTTCCTCCTAAGACATGGAAAGCAGAGAGCTTGCAGTAGAAGAGATGTCTCACAGTATCGAAGATGAATAAGTGCCCATGGGTCGTCACGTATGCATTTTAGAGCCCATGCTTACTAGAAATTTTTTTGTTTTGGTTTAAGCAACCTGTCCTTGAATTCTGTAAAGGGAATTATGTTGCATCGTGCACAGCACACATAACTAAAAAGATAGACGTACAACTCAATCGGACAGTGCGAATAATTACGACATGTATTGGGAGTACAGACACCCAATGACTTTATGTTCTCAGCAGTACCCTACCTCCAGCTCTAACGTGATCAGAAGCTCTGGTGAACAAGAATCCTCAGCTACCCATTCATCGAGATAGTGCACAAGCAGATCACAACGCTTGAAATTAAGGAACCATCGAGACGCACTGCAAGAAACCTTGTTGGGCTTTCTTTCAGTGTCAACCATTCATGGAAAAATCCAGCGGGAGCAGTAATCAGTAGTCAAAAGACATCCAGTTGCGTATACAAAGATTCGATCTCCCCAGACGTCAGTGGAGAATCTTGAACCTGATTCAAACCGGACAAGGCATATATGCTTATCTAATGCCCAAGTGAAGTGATGTGAGAGCTGTGTACGCAAATGTATCTGTTAAGTGTTGGTGACTGTGATGTGGTGTTATGTGTGTGTGTGTGTGTGTGTGTGTGTGTGTGTGTGTGTGTGTGTTCAAATGGCTCTGAGCACTATGGGACTTAACAGCTGTGGTCATCAGTCCCCTAGAACTTAGAACTACTTAAACCTAACTAACCTAAGGACATCACACACATCCATGCCCGAGGCAGGATTCGAACCTGCGACCGTAGCAGTCGCGCGGTTCCGGACTGCGCGCCTAGAACCGCGAGACCACCGCGGCCGGCTGTGTGTGTGTGTGTGTGTGTGTGTGTGTGTGTGTGTGTGTGTGTGTGTGTGTGTGGTGTCATGTTCGTGTTGGAGACGAAGAGAGAAGGGAGAGGGTGAAACGCGCTGTCGATATACGGGGTGGAGAAGAATTGTGTCACGAAATTTTTAAGCCTGGATAGCTAATAGCAGTAGGAGCCAAAATTACTAATGTTGTGTAGGTCGACAACGCACATTTTTAAACTACGGAAACTTGGGGCCACGCCCTCCGGTTGGCCGTGGGATTGCCCTGTTGCCGTTCGTCGGTTGACGGACAGCGCTATGGTTATCGGTTCACAAACACAAACGTCCCTTATCCCATCACTGCCCCAACGTGATACGCACTTGTCGAATAGGTCTTGCTGTTTGTTTCCACCTCACGTCAGAGGCATTCACGCGTAAGCTTCGCTTCGATGCACACACGTCACCCGCGATGTAGTCATACAGTAAGCATGGCGGCACAGTATTCATTTGAAGAACAACGAGATTGGTCATTGATTATGGACTAGCCAACGGTAATGCGCATGAAGCTAGACGGTTGGACGAGGAACGGTACCCAGCAAGACGCCACCCACACCCGCAAACGTTTACAGCAATTCACCGTCGACTTGGCGAGATAGGCTCGTTAGCGCGATATCATGGTGATGCTGGAAGACCTCGGACACGACGGGATGCTGCATTTGAAGAGACTGTTCTGAGCGCTGCGAGGAAGCACCTACACTCGAGCGGCTGGACACGACGTAGGGGTCACTTATCGGTTAGTGTGGGAGGTTTTGAGGGGTGACGGCCAGCATCTATTTAGTTTCCACCCTATCCAAGACCTAAACCCTGCGGCGGACTGTGAACACAGGCTAGAGTTTTGCCGGTGGTTTCTGCGACGTGTTGCACGAGATCACGACATCCCCGCCATTGTGTTGTTTACCGACGAGCGCACTTTCCATCGCGATGGCCTTTACTACACTCGAAACGTTTATTACTGGGCAAGGGGAAATCTTCACGTCACGTAGTCCACTGCCTCCAGGAACGATTTTCTCTCAGCATTTTGGACCGGTCCGACTACCTCCTCGACTTACTAGGGCAAATTACCTTCACTTTTTGCAAAAAACTCTAACCGGTCTGCTGGAAGATGTTCACCTGGACATACAGCTACGCATGTGGTTGCAGCATGATGAGGCGCACCTAACATTCGTGCTGTGTGCGGATATTTAAATGAACTCTTCGACGGCCGTGTAATTGGCAGAGGTACTCGTAGGGCATGGCCCCCGCGATCACCAGACGTCACGCCACCAGACTTTTTCCTGCGGGGATTCTTGAAGGTTCTAGTTTATCCACCCGGACGCGAACCACCTAGAAACGAAGTTCAATCACCTGCTTTAAGTAAACGATGTTCTAGCTACAAAAAAGGCCCTTTTAAGGGCCGACACAATTCGTGAAAGACTTTCTTTGCGCGAACTAACAGCTATTGACGGTCTTTTTCCCTGTGCGTCTTATCATGAAACTATAATGGACGTGTCGGGACTCCGGTGGATTCGCGCCCAGAGTGGAAGGCTGGTGCGATACCACCGAGCGTGCGGGCCACCATGGATACATCGCGAACTTCGGCAGGCAAAGCATTCGCGGTCATGCGTTGTCCAGAGAATCTGGCAACAGGGCAATCCTGCGGCCAATCGGAGCGCATGGCGCTAAGTTTCCGTAGTTTAAAAAATGTGCCTTGTCGATCTACGCAACATTAGTCATTTTGGTTCCTGCTGGCATCAGCTATCCAGGGTTAAAATTTCTTGACACAATTTTTCTTCACCCTGTATAGCCTACACCTCTCGAAGAGCACCAAAAAGGCCGCCGAGCTTAATGCCTCCACGCAACGGAGGGATCACCGTCAACAGTTTCACATGTGCCCTCACTTCATGAGACACTGCGGAGAGGTTTGGAATTGAATTGAGCATATTTAGCACAAAGAGTGGGATGGGCTAGTACTTCGAATTGCGAGTGCTGTGTCATCTTACAGTCAGTACACCTTAACGTCACTGACTGTTGTCTTCGAGCGCACAAAAGAACAGTAATGGACATTCACCATTGCATTGGATGAAGTGATTGAATGGAGCCGGCCAAAGTGGCCGAGCGGTTGTAGGCGCTACAGTCTGGAACCGCGCGACCGCTACGGTCGCAGGTTCGAATCCTGCCTCGGGCATGGATGTGTGTGATGTCCTTAGGTTAGTTAGGTCTAGCTCTAGGGGACTGATCACCTCTAAGTCCCATGGTGCCGGCCGGAGTGGCCGAGCGGTTAAAGGCGCTACAGTCTGGAACCGCACGACCGCTGCGGTCGCAGGTTCGAATCCTGCCTCGGGCATGGATGTGTGTGCTGTCCTTAGGTTAGTTAGGTTTAAGTAGTTCTAAGTTCTAGGGGACTTATGACCACAGCAGTTGAGTTCCATAGTGCTCAGAGCCATTTTAGTCCCATGGTGCTCAGAGCCATTTGAACCATTTGATTGAATGGATATGGAAACTAGATATGGAGATGTGAGATTGCACGATCTTCTGATTGTGCACATTTGGTTCAAAAATGGTTCAAATGGCTCTGAACACTATGGGACTTAACATCTGTGGTCATCAGTCCCCTAGAACTTAGAACTACTTAAACCTAACTAACCTAAGGACATCACACACATCCATGCCCGAGGCAGGATTCGAACCTGCGACCGTAGCAGTCGCGCGGCTCCGGACTGAGCGCCTAGAACCGCTAGACCACCGCGGCCGGCTGCACATTTGGTCACAGATTTCTTGTATATGTACTTTTTTGTCACATGATAAATAAATAAACCCACTTCTATTGCTAATAATTTTAGGTTATAACTTACAAAGGAGTTTCCATTAAAGCAATGTATTAGGAACAGATTGAGTGGTAGCAGTCGATGTTAGACTGACAGAAAGCGCGATAATTCAAACAGAATGGTATCAGAATATGAGTTAGAAGTCAGCACTAGGTTTAGATACCTTCCTATTCGAGTAAGGAATTAAGTGTCTGATAATAAGTGAAGAAGTGTTACAGTATCTACCATTTAACATTTACTTTTATCGATGTGGCTGGAAAAAGCTCCTGGAGAGCGGCTAGTGGGAGACACAAAATTTGACGCTGTCTGTCACATTATTATGAAGCTTCCCGGAGTTGCCGTTCCTCCCGCTCACGTCCTGACTCTGGCAGATTGTCTCTTTTTTTTTATCTTCCCCAGGAAGCGCTTGTAAGGAAGGCCTCTTTCCCACAGTCGGTAGCGTCTCCTCGCCACAGACATTTTCCATTTTATTTTGGGAGCAAGGAATACATTTGAATAATAATATTGTGCGGCCGGGGTGGCGGCCGGCGCTGCGCTCCGGTTGGTCGGCGCGCAGAGGGGGGCGTGGCGGGGCGCAGCGCACGCAGCGCCACCGCAAATGCGTTTACCGAGTCGGCGGCGCGGCCAAATGATATGGTAACCGCGTTTCGTCTCGGCGCGGGCCGCGTAATCCCGTTACGGCGCTCAGCCCCGCCCTAATGCAATCAGCGGAGACGAGGAGAGCGCCGGGCCAGCCAAGCCGCCACGTCTCTCCCAGCATCCAGTTCCCTCTCCTCTCATTCTCCTCCTATCCACCTCTCTCCCTCTCTCTCTCTCTCTCTCTCTCTCTCTCTCTGTCTCTCTCTCAACTCCCGCATACACGCCACAGCTTTACGATCGGATGTATCGTGTCCTGCCGATCAGGTTCTCCGCGCGGTAGTTTCGAACGTCGTTTCCTGGTTTGTCGTGCAGTGGTCAGTAAAACAGAGCTCTGACAAGCCAAGAGTAATGGGACTCGATCCGAATGATCATCAGCCATTTTGTATCTGCTGCTTCATAAAATGCCTTTTCAAGGATTTCATCTTGCGTTAATAGAGCAAGTTTCTAAGTGCCTGCCATTTTCCGTCGCAAATGTACACTGCTGGCCATTAAAATTGCTACACCAAGAAGAAATGCAGATGATAAACGAGTATTCATTTGACAAATATCTTATACTAGAACTGACATGTGATTACATTTTCACGCAATTTGGGTGCATAGATCCTGAGAAATCAGTACCTAGAACAACTACCTCTGGCCGTAATAACGGCCTTGATACGCCTGGGCATTGAGTCAAACAGACCTTGGATGGCGTGTACAGGTACAGCTCCCCATGAAACTTCAACGCGATACCACAGTTTATCAAGAGTAGTGACTGGCGTATTGTGACGAGCCAGTTGCTCGGCCACCATTGACCAGACGTTTTCAATTGGTGAGAGATCTGGAGAATGTACTGGCCAGGGCAGCAGTCGAACATTTTCTGTATCCAGAAAGGCCCGTACAGGACCTTCAACAAGCGGTCGTGCATTATCCTGCTGAAATGTAGAGTTTCGCAGGGATCGAATGAAGGGTAGAGCCATGGGTCGTAACACATCTGAAATGTAACGTCCACTGTTTAAAGTGCCATCAATGCGAACAAGAGGTGACCGAGACGTGTGACCAATTGCACCCCATACCATCACGCCGGGTGATACGCCAGTATGGTGATGACGAATACACGCTTCCAATGTGCGTTCACCGCGATGTCGCCAAACTCAGATGTGACCATCATGATGCTGTAAACAGAGGCTGGATTCATCCGAAAAAATGTTTTGCCATTCGTCCACCCAGGTTCGTTGCTGAGTACACCATCGCAGGCGCTCCTGTCTGTGATGCGGCGTCAAGGGTAACCGCAGCCATGGTCTCCGAGCTGATAGTCCATGCTGTTGCAAACGTCGTCGAACTGTTCGTGCAGATGGTTGTTGTCTTGCAAATGTCCCCATCTGTTGACTCAGGGACGAGACATGGCTGCACGGTCCGTTACAGCCATGCGGCTAAGATGCCTGTCATCTCGACTGCTAGTGATACGAGGCCGTTGGGATCCAACACGGCGTTCCGTATTACCCTCCTGAACCCACCGAATCCATATTCTGCTAACAGTCATTGGATCTCGACCAACGCGAGCAGAATTGTCGCGATATGATAAACCGCAATCGCGATGGGCTACAATCCGACCTTTAACAAAGTCAGAAACGTAATGGTACGCATTTCTCCTTCTTACACGAGGCATCGCAACAACGTTTCACCAGGCAACGCCGGTCAACTGCTGTTTGTGTATGGGAAATCGGTTGGACACTTTCCTCATGTCAGCACGTTGTAGGTGTAGCCACCGGTGCCAATCTTGTGTGAATGCTCTAAAAAGCTAATGAGTTGCATATCACCGCATCTTCTTCTTGTTGGTTAAATTTCGCGTCTGTAGCACGTCATATTCGTGGTGTAGCAATTTTAATGGCGAGTACTGTATAAAAATTTATTCGGCGAATTGTTATTTATTATGTGTTCTGTCCGATGGAGGTCTTCCCACGGTTGCTCGTCGTGTGCTTCTGTCTTCTGGTGCTCTCTTGAATTCCACGTGGCTTCCTGTTCCTTTAACTTCATCCACCATCTTGTACGAATTGTATGAGAAAAGTAATGAGACTGACAACACTTCGAGCGGTATGCCAATGCTGTATTGAAGTAGTTGCTTAGGAAAGTGTGTTCATCCCTTCAAGATCCTCAGTCCGAGTTTCAGCACCTTACAGCCATCATGTGATTTTTGAGAGCGTCATCAGTGACAATGTTATATTGTTGTATTTCGCGAAAATGGAACTGCGAAATTTTTTATCTCAATACGCATTCATTGTTATTCCACAGCTCCCCTATTCACCTGATCTGAATCCTTGTGACTTGTTTTCTTTTCCCGGAGTGGAAAGAGTCTTAAAAGGACGTCTTTGGGAACTCTGGAGAACATTCAAAATATTGTCACCGAGTTAAAGGCCCAAGCAGTTGAAGCTTTTCAGAGATGCTACCAAGATTGCGAACAACGACTCCGCCGGTGTACAGTTGCCGAAGGGAACTATTTTGAAGGGAACAACATTGTTCATTCTTCCCCCACACACTAATCCTTCCCGTGCATTTACCATCAAACAGTTCCTTTGCAACAAGAGACCAGACCATAACTTCCAATAGACCTATTTCCTCTCCTATACTTCCCAGCACATCTCCACTAGCCTCACGCCATACACACGTTTCAGATGTCACCAACCACCTTTCGTCCTCTCTTATTAGTGTCCATATTTCAGCTCCATAAAGTGACCGCACTCCAGACGAAACACTTGACTTATCTTTTCCTGAGAACATTATTCAGCTTTGCCGGCCGGGGTGGCCGAGCGGTTCTAGGCGCTACAAACTGGAACCGCGCGATCGCTACGGTCGCAGGTTCGAATCCTGTCTCGGGCATGGATGTGTGTGATGTCCTTAGGTTAGTTAGGTTTAAGTAGTTCTAAGTTCTAGGGGACTGATGACCTCAGATGTTAAATCCCATAGTGCTCAGAGCCATTATTCAGCTTTCCAAACAATAAATTCCTGTTTCTATTGAAATTTCTATAAACTGAAATACCTTTTTCCGGCTGCAGTCCAGTATTTATTTACGCTATAGACGCGTTTTGCCTTATATACAGACTGATGACCATAGATGTTAAGTCCCATAGTGCTCAGAGCCTTATATACAAAAGGCATCTCCAGTAAAACTGTATTATTAGAGATTAAATCCGCTGAAGATGATTTAAAATGCGAAATGAGCTTGGAGCGTAAATCACTATAGAAACTACATATTTACGTGGGGCACTTGTAAAACTGCAATATTGTTTCAGGCGCCATATCATCCAATGTATTCTATTCCCTTAGCCAAGTTCCAAATAAAAAGAGGAACCGGCACGTAAACGTCCTGTCAGGATTGCTTCATGTTCAGTTTATGTCAGCTTTTCCCACTCACTCACGTTTGAAATTAGCGATACATTTAAAAATATGGTTAAGGAAGGGTGCTTTGTAAATACTACTCGGAGGAAAGTCGTTCTTATAAACCACGACTGAATATCATCATCTCTGAAAAGTGGCAAATAGTGTGTGAATCATCATTCATAAACATGAGAGTAATTGAAAGTCGTTGGTTTCAAAGAGAGTGTGTGTGTGTGTGTGTGTGTGTGTGTGTGTGTGCGCGCGCGCGCGCATGCCTCTGAGCGTGTGGTTGCGGGCGAGAGAGAGCGAGAGCGAGAGAGAGAGAGAGAGAGAGAGAGAGAGAGAGAGAGAGAGAGACGGCTCAGGGATCAGCGGCAGTAGAACATTTGAGGCATTTACCCGTGTTGCAACATCATTAATCGTGAGGCTCGGCAATTATCGTCCATTCCTGATACAGTCACTAGATTAACGCGTGTGGTATCGCCACTCGATAGTAATTACAGGAACGGAGTAATTGATCGTCGAATTATCTTCTTCTTCCTATTCCTCCTTGGCGTCAGCACTCAAGTAAATACTTCCACCAACATGACGCCTAATCTGTAGCTCCGTGTGTACTGGCTCCAACCTGGTGTCGATCCAAAAAGCGCGTGTTGTCTCCTCGAAGTCCAACTAAGAAGTGTGGGCACAGTGATATATCTCTGGGTCTTGTTTAGAGACTGCTACCTGGAGCAAAACAGTTGTCTTACGAAGTGCGTTTACATCTTGTGACCATTATAGCTCGGTACGTTTTCAGCATTTTCTGAAGTTTACCTGGCTCTGGCTACTTTTTACCGCCAATTTCACCTTACAGATGGATCACTGCGAAAGCGGGATCTTTCTCACACTGGGCTTCGTTTTAAAGAAAATTGCAATCTTGGCGATAACTGATGACTTGTTAACACCTGAGTAACTTCACTACTTTATCGTCGACTCGGCATTATGCATAGAAGTAGTATTATAAGTGTTTAATAACTAATGATGTTTTATATCAAATTTTAGCATAGTTCACGTCTTCCCGTTGTTTTTCTTCGATTGTGAAATATCAACATGATGTCGAGACCCTTTATGGATGTGGCAGCACTGAATGTTAGAGGGCAGTTATGGCAATGATGAATTAAAGTACCTTTATATACACAGCGCAAAAATCACGTACTCACGTGGAAACCAAAAGCCCGCAAGTAAATTTGACATAGGGAAAGAATCGTCTGCTGTTCTGAGGATTATGCTGGGGTAGTAAAAACCATATACATGTCAGACTGGCATCGACTGTCTCATTTTTGAAAATAACTGAAATTCAGAGAGATGATACTGCAGATTATACTCCTGGATTAGCGTTCTTAGTAAATCCTTACAGCGTTGGCGTGAGGTGTCAACTGCCTATCTGTGTTCATGCGAGTGTTTTGAGGAAGATACTGCAGTAGTCCTCCTTGTCCGTAGGACTGGACTGCAAGACTATTATTGGATTCAAATGACCTTGTAATGGACGTTCCATCGAGTGGAGCGATAGGGTCATCAGGCAGCCAGTCGTAGTGTGTTTTCATGCGCCACGTGCAGGTATATACAGAGCCTCGTCAAGCGTGCCTGGCCGCACACCGGTAACAATGTCTTGCCAGTGAAACTTGACAGTCACAAAGTTATTTTATTGAAGCTATAGTTATAACCAATGTTAACACTCAGAGGGTCAAGTAGGATTCTTTTTAAATTTTTTTGAGCCCATCAATTTACGTGACTTGTTATTTTTGGACACTGCAGTCTCATAAATACATTTATATTTATGTAATACAGAAATTACACTACATTGACAAATTTTATATCTTCCAGACTAATACAATAATAATAATAATAATAATAATAATAATAATAAATATTTTAGCAGCCACAGGTCGTAGTTCGCTTTGTGTGATCCTGTACGAGTCTAAACAATTTAAATAAACAAATAAGTGTTTTTCTAATGATGAAAATACAGGGCGGCCATTAAGTTTCTTTATAGGTGAAATGATTTCATTGTAACTTGAATGATAAGTTATTTGTTCAAAATATCCACCTGCACTGGCCGATACGCCTCCATATTCTCCAACTCACCCACTGTAACAACTGCAATGTCACGTCCTGAAAGCCTTTAAGCATACTCGCTTGCAGACCATCGACCACGTATGATTTTCATATCCACCACAGGTAGCTGTCTGGTGAGGTCCAGACCAAGGCAGTGAAGGATAAGGGCCGGGCGAATTTCGGGACCCAAGTGCCGTCCTCCAGCCAGAAAAGATCATTCAAATGTTGTGAACGGTTTGTGGGAAGTGGACGGGAGCTTCATTATGTTGGTAAACAGCCTTGGCGTTCATGCCCAAAGCCTCAAGTTTCTGAAAAAGCCAAACATTCAACATCTCCAGATAAGTAATGTGGGGCACTAAACCCTCAAAGAGGTGCGGACCAACAATGTGTTCTTCAGTCATCCCCGCCCTAAGTATGACGTATGGAGGATCGTTCTCAGTGTCTTGGTAAGCTTGTGAGTCTTCCTTTGCTCTTATGGAACTCTGATAAATAGTACATTCATCAGAGGAAAGAATGCACTTCCGACAAGGCCTCCAACTTCTTGCATGCTTCCTCCTGGCACTTTGTCATAGTTCATTAGCTCAGTGATGGCCGTTGATGGGAATGTTTGCAGGCCTAAGTTCTTTTTCGGTGGAGTTGCTTTGTCCTCTTTTTAATTCCGATTCTGAAGCACACTTTTTGGTTCACTTGTAGGGTAAAAACATCATTGACGCTCTAATTACAGCACTTTGATGACCAGAGTGGGGACATCCAAAAACTTCTTAAGCGAAAAGATTTCTTCTCCCACCTGATCCAAGCCTGACGTCTTCGTGTCTTCTACCGAAACGTTCAATAAACCTGTCCATCACCTATGTCATATTCTCTTCGTGCTCCCGTTCATTGACCCACGCACTTATCACTCAGCACTACTTCAAAGCGACGTCGCTGGTATCTGCCATAGTTCTTCGCCAAATACCGAAAGGAGAACAATGAACTGCTCAACGCACAGAAATTATTCTCTTCCCTGGGCCTGGCAGTTAAGGGGCACTCACATTGCAATTCACGTGAGCAGCACTGTGGCCATATCAGTAGTTGGGATGGGAGATTCATATCGTAAATATCTTACCATCTTATACCGTTATATGCATTTATTTCACGTCGAAGGTTATTTTCTGGCGACACTGTCGAATGGACACAAAGGAAAAATATAAAGTCATGATATTATGCCAACTTATATTCTACGTTCAAGGTTTCATCAGTTTTCAAATTAATTAGAAACTAAAACTCCACTTCCCGCCAGTTCTGTCCCAAATTGTATATAACTTGACTTAGCACCCGTTTGCGTTCCATCTATACGTCTTTCTGGTATAGTCTGCGTCTGGTATGAAAGCCAGTGATTTTGTGAGACGTCGTGGAATCATTCGGATCCCTTTGATGGAAAGTTGAATTGGAGCAATGGTACTGCTCTCTGGTCCTTTCGCACATCGTCATTGTACAGTTCGTCTCCTGTGGTGCAGTGAAAGGCACATCCGCAGGTATGGCAAACCCAAAGTTGGTTTTGGTGGCGATAGAACATTCTGCCTTGGGGTCGGTGAAGACTGCGTGTAGCTGCGGCGACGAGTTGAAGAGGGGCAGGTGTCGGAGAATAACGTTCGGGCAACGAGTTACAGGACCAGCTCACTGATCTTTGCATGGGGAGCAACAGCCAACATTGACTTTAGGAAGATGAAGAAGGCAGACTACACCCATGACGTCACCAGGCCGTTACTCGAATGTTATGCAAATTGGCTCTTCGCACAGGTCACAGTTTGTTATGATCGTCAACTTTACGTATTCAAGAATATCCTGCCTGTTCCTTGATTTCTACTCATTTTCCTGATTTTGTCTGTGTCGCTTCTTATCACCAGCAATTCAACAAAGAATTTATTTTGTATATCTTAAGTCAATTCGTCTGGTTATATGCCTCGTGTAGCAACCACGATGAAGTACTGTCGTTCCTAATTTTTTCCTCCACAACGTTTCTTGCTGTTGTTTGTGTAGCAGCTCTTAATATCTGGACGGTTTGTAGCGAAAAGCAGGAAGACCTGCAGCGGATCGACGTTTGGCGCAAGTGAACGGGGAGCTTCTCTTAAATTACCGTCCCATCATGGCTGTGCAGTATTTAAATAAATTTCGTAAGTCCAAAACCAGATGAAGATTTTAACAGCCTTCTTCCGTATACGGGAACTGAATTGTAATGAAGGTTTCCATGTGGTTTCCGGCACGACCACCGTTTGTTTCCTCTCGATATTCTCTTATGGAGCACATTAATTCGTTAGTGTTGAAACAACAGATAAAACCAAAGAGGGTATACTGGCTAGCGTTCAATTTTTTTAATACTTTGATTGCTGCAAATTAGGAATCTTACAGTGTGTACCCTGGGAGCACATACATCAAGATTGGTGTGCATCACATAGTCTATAATTATTACTCTTTGTTCGGCATCCATTTTTAATGTTTTTTCGCACGCCACGCGGAGCATTAAAAATTGAGACATTCTTATTGTATATAAAGTCAAGCATTCTTGCTTGTAACGTAAAATAAAGAACTGGTTTTGTTAGCTTCTTTGCTTGGTACTGTCGAACCGTCTTGTTCTTTATTTCTTACCACGCTACGCTCAAAGTGGCTCCTGTCACAGTTTGTCCACTTCAGCCACCTGTAACTGAAGTTTCTCCTTAATCTTAGAAGTTAGTGACTTCTGGTATTTAGCAGTCGTTTGATTTTTATAGTCGCCAAACTATTTTTAAGTTGTGCAGAATAAAGTATAATAACTCATTTGTTTTGTTTTGTTGTAGGCAGGTGGCATTGGCGGACCTTGTGATTGTAAATAAGGTGGACCTCGCGACACTCGAGCAAATCGACGCTTTGCGTACGGAGGTCTCGTGAGTATCGTACACATTATAATGCCTCAGTCTGTCGTAGAAACCACTTTTCTGTCTATTCCAGTTTTTGCTCTAGGTATTTTTCTCTCATCTCCAAAAACATAGCCGTATAGAGCGTTAACTGCTTTCCTTGTTACTGTGTAGAGCATATACAGATGACACGTCAAAAATCTATCAGGACGAAATCTTGGATTCTCTCTTGACTCAGATCAGCGCGTGAGATGTGGCAGAAACGAAACCTGAATGGTATGCATTTTTGTAAATCACAGATTTTAGGTGGTCATGTGGAAAAAATTGATAAGAAACAAAGACATCGTTATGGATGAGAAAAGTTCACCGAGCAGTTAAACTATAATTCAAATAACAGAGTTCCGCTACTGACTTGGGGTATGCAGTAAAGAACGAGTTTTGTTTTAGATATTTGGAAATACTCTGTAGTATTTTTTAATCGATTTTAATTCCTTTTGGTTTTATTCTTTTGCGGCTCATAGGAAACTACTGCTTATCAACCAAGATTTTATCAGTCTTCCTGAATTCAAACGACGTTGAAAGTGTACTTACTCAAGAACTTAAGCCTCCTGTTTTAATGAATTTTTTTAATGTAACATGTATTATTGCTGCGTGTCCGTGGTGTCGAAAAATTTAAGTTCATCGGTTACCTTGAGTGCTTTCCATCACGATGGACAAGGGCGATGAATAAGTTATCTCGCCTACTGCTTAGACATCCCGCTCAGCGGTGAGGCTTCGTTAGAATCATAAGCGGCAGGCGTAGCGGTACATACTCGGCCACCGTAGCGGTACATACTCGGACACACTATTAAATAGTATAGTTATGGCTCTTCCAATATGAATTTCTGACTTTGTGAAAACATACTTACTGCTAGATTTTCCACGCGAACTATGGTAGCACGATCATACTGCCCTTCATGGCTCACTATGGCACAGCATTCTTATCCTTGGATCGTGTTTATTAGCGTGCTATTCTCCACGCCTATCAGCTAACCTCACAACGATGATTGATTTCACCTTGCAACTAGACTCTAAGCGATTGTTTCAGTAAGCAGTGAAAAGTGAAAAATTGTAGTCCGCTTTAAGTACAGTTTGCTTATGCTACGTTCATAAGGGCGGTTTCATCTGATACTCTGTAACAAATGTTTGTTCACAATGTATTCATGTCTAATAACTGAGCGATTTTGATACAGATCACCGTCGGTTATTGCAAACGTTGTTTGCTTCGTTATCTGTTCTAATAGAGAGAGGTCCGAGCGCAGACAGAGACTTATCCACAGTCGCTCTTCCCGCGAACCGCACGCGACTTGAACAGGAAAAGGGGGGAAGCGACTCCAGTATACAGATAGCGTAAAGTGGCTTCTGGAGCACAGATGTAGACGTAAACATAATAAAGAATAATTATTTTTAGTATATTGACACCCTATATTTTTCTTTTAGTGTTGTAGCATTTATTATGTCTCGGCAACGTAATGAGTCTGGGAGGAGGGGCGATAATGGAATATCCTGTGACGGTGTTCGCTTGAAGCATGATAAAATCGTGATCTCTTTTCTGAGGAAGCATTGATGGTCATTACCGCGAAAATAAGAAAAGATATCTAAGGGACTAAGCACGTGGGTGCTTCTTAACATACCTAATGCGCTACTCTATCCGTGCATTGCTACTCTTACTCTCAAGGAAGAGATACGTTACCTCTACACATTAGTTATTATTTGTTTCAGAATAGTGTTTGCTGATTTTGTGGCCTCCCTCTTCATTCTGTTATACAGCATTTTCTAAAAGATAAGCATAACAGGTAAAAGAGGAAAATAGAAAGCAGAAAGTAGAGCAAATTACAAATGACAGTCCCCAAAAGTTAGAATTCCGCCATTGCTATAGAAAAGGAGCACTCCCCAGTAATTCAAATATTTAAAAAATGCAATGCATTAGACCAATAATGTCAGTAGTGTAAGAACTCCAGTGTTTCGTTCGAAAAAGGTTCAAATGGCTCTGAGCACTATGGGGCTTAACTTCTGAGGTCATCAGTCCCCTAGAACTTAGAACTGCTTAAACCCAACCAACCTAAGGACATCACACACATCCATGCCCGAGGCAGGATTCGAACCTGCGATCGTAGCTGTCGCGCGCTTCGAGACTGTAGCGCCTAGAACCTTGAGGCCCCCCGGCCGGCCCAGTGTTTCGTGGCGGTAACCTTGAGTAAAATGTTCTCTGGCTTCTAGTCGCATCAAGTGAAGCGACATTAATACTAATAAATCGCATGTATAAAAGTCGTTTTTAATATCATTAGTTACATTTTAAGAAAATGTTTAAAATGACGCAATTCAACGTTGGGCGCATTAGTTGAGAAACAAAACATTTCAAATGACAAAAACGACAACAAAATGAAACAGAACAGTAAAATAAATGTTGTATAGGCGTTCAGAATAACAGTTCATTGCTATTCGTTTAAACTTGTGCATTTGATTGCTAGTAAATTGGACACACCATGAGGAAAGTTCGGAACACCGCTTTTCCCCGTTCCTATTGAATCGATGTGACAACTTATTGCTCTGCTAAATCACGAGATAATAATAAAAATTCTGTTTTATCTTGAAGGAAAAAACTTGTTTCTTTAGCTCAATTGATCAGTGAAACGGTTCTTAAATATTCCCCAAAAAGTTAACATTGTTATGTTTTCCCCTTTTTTAAGGACAGCTACACAGTGTATGCTAATGAACTCGTAGACAGGGAAAAGTGCATGTTCTTAGCTGATGCTGAATTTTCCATGTCTTTTGCAACTGACAGTTTTTTTCAGTGTCTCCTCATCGTATTTTGATTTATTTGAAACTGCCATACTGACAGTTATACCTGAAAAATGAAAGACAGCTTCAGTATATTTGTCTGTGTGGCCACTATCGTAGTGTCCGAGACTGGAGCCAATACAATGGGTATAAAGAGACTTACTGCTGTTCAAAACTTGTCAGAAGGAGGTCCAAAATTCGTATGAAGATTGTCAGTGTACCGCTAGTAACATCGATGTCACTTAACAATGGATTTCTCACCACCGACAAGGACAAAAAGAAAGTGTCGTGAGAAACAACACGCAAGCATTTTGCTCTGCAACTGCAGAAAGTCAGCTATTTCATGTAAATGTGTAAGCAAACTTGTTCGCCGCTGGAATCTGTCCGCCGCTGGGGAGAGCGCTGCTATAGTAGACAGTCTGTCGTCATTTAGCGTTAGCTTGCAATCAGGTACTTGGACTGGTATCGGTACTTGAAGCTAGTTTAGTTTGAGGCACAAACAACGTAGTGTGACAAAGAAATGAAGATTTTACTGTAATTGTATGGTCAAAATTCACTCATTTAAATCAAAGTGTGTTAAGCATATACACTCCTGGAAATGGAAAAAAGAACACATTGACACCGGTGTGTCAGACCCACCATACTTGCTCCGGACACTGCGAGAGGGCTGTACAAGCAATGATCACACGCACGGCACAGCGGACACACCAGGAACCGCGGTGTTGGCCGTCGGATGGCGCTAGCTGCGCAGCATTTGTGCACCGCCGCCGTCAGTGTCAGCCAGTTTGCCGTGGCATACGGAGCTCCATCGCAGTCTTTAACACTGGTAGCATGCCGCGACAGCGTGGACGTGAACCGGATGTGCAGTTGACGGACTTTGAGCGAGGGCGTATAGTGGGCATGCGGGAGGCCGGGTGGACGTACCGCCGAATTGCTCAACACGTGGGGCGTGAGGTCTCCACAGTACATCGATGTTGTCGCCAGTGGTCGGCGGAAGGTGCACGTGCCCGTCGACCTGGGACCGGACCGCAGCGACGCACGGATGCACGCCAAGACCGTAGGATCCTACGCAGTGCCGTAGGGGACCGCACCGCCACTTCCCAGCAAATTAGGGACACTGTTGCTCCTGGGGTATCGGCGAGGACCATTCGCAACCGTCTCCATGAAGCTGGGCTACGGTCCCGCACACCGTTAGGCCGTCTTCCGCTCACGCCCCAACATCGTGCAGCCCGCCTCCAGTGGTGTCGCGACAGGCGTGAATGGAGGGACGAATGGAGACGTGTCGTCTTCAGCGATGAGAGTCGCTTCTGCCGTGGTGCCAATGATGGTCGTATGCGTGTTTGGCGCCGTGCAGGTGAGCGCCACAATCAGGACTGCATACGACCGAGGCACACAGGGCCAACACCCGGCATCATGGTGTGGGGAGCGATCTCCTACACTGGCCGTACACCACTGGTGATCGTCGAGGGGACACTGAATAGTGCACGGTACATCCAAACCGTCATCGAACCCATCGTTCTACCATTCCTAGACCGGCAAGGGAACTTGCTGTTCCAACAGGACAATGCACGTCCGCATGTATCCCGTGCCACCCAACGTGCTCTAGAAGGTGTAAGTCAACTACCCTGGCCAGCAAGATCTCCGGATCTGTCCCCCATGTTTGGGACTGGATGAAGCGTCGTCTCACGCGGTCTGCACGTCCAGCACGAACGCTGGTCCAACTGAGGCGCCAGGTGGAAATGGCATGGCAAGTCGTTCCACAGGACTACATCCAGCATCTCTACGATCGTCTCCATAGGAGAATAGCAGCCTGCATTGCTGCGAAAGGTGGATATACACTGTACTAGTGCCGACATTGTGCATGCTCTGTTGCCTGTGTCTATGTGCCTGTGGTTCTGTCAGTGTGATCATGTGATGTATCTGACCCCAGGAATGTGTCAATAAAGTTTCCCCTTCCTGGGACTATGAATTCACGGTGTTCTTATTTCAATTTCCAGGAGTGTAATATACCAGGTCGAATCTGAAAGCATTTGCCCCTTTATTTAGCGAAATTACGGCTGCATATGCGAAGTCAACGTATCCACTCCTAGCGGTGGACCACTCTTGGACCTACCCTTCCTGATCTGCCGGTAGCTACGCGGCACGGCGCTGCAGTCAGTCCGTCCACGACGTACGAGGAACAAACTGTCACTGGTTTTCCATAGAGCAAGGGAAGAACGCCCATCGAAAACCACATCGGAATGCTGTCCACGTATGGGGGTAAGTGTATCGCTTTGGGAAGTGTGAGGCGGTGAGTTCTGATTTCGCAAAAGGCGGTGAAGACTTACAGGAGAGTGAGCGTTCAGGGAGACCGCGTTTGTCACTGACTGACAACATTTCCCCCGTGGATGCAAAGGTGAAAGCGGATTGGCGTGTGCACACCAAGGTCATTTCGCAACAGCTTGCCATTTCGTGTGGGAGTCTTTACGACACCGACGTTAGGGCACCGGAAGATTTCATGTCGGTGGGTGACTAAGCAGTTGGATGACATGATGAATGGCAAACGAATTTTTACTTTACTGAATCATCTGCAACGGTATGCTGAGGAGGGTGACAGTTTTCTGGATGTCATTGTTACTGGTTATGAAACGTGAATACTGTACTTCACGTTGAAATCGAAGCAGCAGAGCATGAGCATGGTGTAGGAACATCGGTGTTCACCTGTGACAAGTACATAAATAAATCCGTTCATTGCCATCTGTTGGCAGAGTGGTGTTAACGGTCTTCTGGGAACGTCTTGGTCAGCCCCTGCTGGATTTCATGCCACTAGATGTAACCATTAATGCCGACAGTTATTGTTCCACTGTCACGGCTGCGGGTCGCCATCAAGGAGAATGGTTCAAATCGCCCTGAGCATTATGCGATTTGACTTCTGAGGTCATCAGTCGCCTAGAACTTAGAACTATCTAAACCTAACTAACCTAAGGACACCACACACATCCATGCCCGAGGCAGGATTCGAACTTGTGACCGGATCGTTCGGCTCCAGACTGTAGCGCCTAGAACCGCACGGCCACTCCGGCCGGCGCCATCAAGGAGAAGCGCTGATGGATTGTCGATGTCAACATCGTGGTTATCCTCCATGACAGTGCGAGACAACATGCGGCAATCAGAACCGCAGACAAACTCCCGTCACAGGGAGAGTCTGTACCACGTACCATACAGGCCGGACCTCGCCTCCGGTGATTTATACGTTTTCGGTCCGCTGATGAAGTTCCTGACAGGATAGCAATTCACGTGCAACGATCAATTCAAGAGAGCAGTCCGACGGAGGGTCCACAGTCAGTCAAACAAATCCTACCACAGCGGAATTCCAAATGTAGTTCTGCGATGGGATAAATGTCTGAACCGGTGTGCAGACTAAGTAGAAAAATAGTGTAAGGTAAGCAGAATAATACATATATTTGTAATTACCTGTATGTACCGTTTTTCAGATGATAAAAAATAGGGGCAAAGACTTTTTGATTCACCCTCACATTAATCAATAAGTGTTCAAATTTTTATAACGATTTGCTGTGTGTTATTGGGGCGAGAGAGAGAGAAAGACCGAGAGCAGATATGTTACTCATTAGGTGCCGAAGTAATTTTGATTGTTTTTATTGTGATGTGTTTGCTTTCAACATGCGATTATTCATTTTCACCAAGGTGAAGGTGACCGTTGGATAGATTCCTTTATGTATACAGGGCTATTACAAATGATTGAAGCGATTTCATAAATTCACTGTAGCTCCATTCATTGACATATGGTCACGACACACTACAGATACGTAGAAAAACTCATAAAGTTTTGTTCGGCTGAAGCCGCACTTCAGGTTTCTGCCGCCAGAGCGGTCGAGAGCGCAGTGAGACAAAATGGCGACAGGAGCCGAGAAAACGTATGTCGTGCTTGAAATGCACTTACATCAGTCAGTTATAACAGTGCAACGACACTTCAGGACGAAGTGCAACAAAGATCCACCAACTGCTAACTCCATTCGGCGATGGCATGCGCAGTTTAAAGCTTCTGGATGCCTCTGTAAGGGGAAATCAACGGGTCGGCCTGCAGTGAGCGAAGAAACGGTTGAACGCGTGCGGGCAAGTTTGACGCGTAGCCGCGGAAGTCGACGAATAAAGCAAGCAGGGAGCTAAACGTACCACAGCCGACGGCTTGGAAAATCTTATGGAAAAGGCTAAAGCAGAAGCATTTCTTAAACAGGAGATTGGAAAACCGATGGATCGGTCGTGGTGGAGATCATGATCAGCAATTCATGTCATGGCCTCCACGCTCTCCCGACTTAACCCCATGCGATTTCTTTCTGTGGGGTTAAGTGAAAGATTCAGTGTTTAAACCTCCTCTACCAAGAAACGTGCCAGAACTGCGAGCTCGCATCAACGATGTTTTCGAACTCATTGATGGGGACATGCTGCGCCGAGTGTGGGAGGAACTTGATTATCGGCTTGATGTCTGCCGAATCACTAAAGGGGCACATATCGAACATTTGTGAATGCCTAAAAAAACTTTTTTGAGTTTTTGTATGTGTGTGCAAAGCATTGTGAAAATATCTCAAATAATAAAGTTATTGTAGAGCTGTGAAATCGCTTCAATCATTTGTAATAACGCTGTAGAAGAATGTCATTAGCGCTGGCACACTTCGGCTGGGAGGTAGTTGGCGGTTGGGGTGAGGCCAGGCGATGGCAACCTAAGATATCTGTTCACTCTTCTGAAAGAGTGACGTAATTCTTTTAGAAACGTCTATTAAGGATGGCAACAGAAAATAGCGCCAACGGTAACAATACGGCACGTTTTGAACACGTATAGCCGAGTGCGTTAACGCGCCGCTCCTGGGATACGGGGAGGCGAGTCAGCCCCTGATCAAATCCTCCTCGAGGGTTAACAATAAGGGCTGGTGAGCTGCTGAGCCTGGATTTGGTTTTTAGGTGGTTTCCCATATCCAACTAGGTAAATAATGGGCTGGTACTTGTATCGTCTCCGATACAGGATATGCGAACATTTAGAAAACGTTCTCCCACCTGACCATGATATTTACTATAGGTGCAGGCAGATGGGTTCACGACATCGGTCCCGGGGCAAATGGTGACGTCAGCAAGGGAATTCGGCCACTAACATTCCAATCTATATAAAATTGGCGACCCCGTAGAGAAACTGAAAATGGCATTGAAAATGAAGATGAAGGATACTAACTTTGAGAATGCATTGTGCACGGGTTCCCGGGTTCGATTCCCGGCGGGGTCAGGAATTTTCTCTGCCTCGTGATGGCTGGGTGTTGTGTGCTGTCCTTAGGTTAGTTAGGTTTAAGTAGTTCTAAGTTCTAGGGGACTGATGACCATAGATGTTAAGTCCCATAGTGCTCAGAGCCAATTGAACCATTTTTTTGCATTGTGCAAGATGGGTACTACTGTGTTCAGTGCAGGTTAAAAGCAAATGGAAAAACGAATTTCGCAACAGTGTTTGGACCACTTTAATAGTTACCAGTCATTTGCGTCGATCTGTTACTGTGGGTCCATTACTTAGCTCGAGGAACGAAACATTAAAGGAGGAATTCGTCTTAATTATTACCTTGCGAAAGATGAAAGTATTACTAGCAAATAGTACGTAAGACGTAGGGACAAGTACATGAAAAAGTACATGCGAAGTTTTTGAATTTAAAAAGAAAAATATCAAAACAAATCACCTTCCCACAAAGGCATTTTGTTAGTATGAAAATTAACGGTTTGTAGTAAAGATTATTAAACCATCTACCGAATTTGTTATTAGAAAACGTTCTGAGCCCAGTGTTTTGCCTTTTTACGGGCAGTGCTCTCCCCTCCCAAACTTGATTGCACAGAGGCTTTTATGTTTACGGAACAGCTGGTTCATCCCATTAGTTACTAGATCAAGAGCCTATATACTCTCTAAACTAATTTTATCAGTAGAGGAGAATGTTGTACCTTGAGGATAGCGTACCTAGGATCACGTGATGTTTTTTTGTTACCATCTAATGATTGGTTTTACAATTACATGAAGGAAAGCGCAGTAAAAACAGACTTACAATTTTCGCTAGTTTCTATAGTTTTTGTTGTTGTTAGACATGAGTTTGGGATTTGTGCAGCATTTGTGAATGTTTCGTGTTGTGCACATATATGTCCTGTACAGTATATTGAAAGTATCTGGAATATATAGTTAATTCCTCAGTTACATAATTTTATGTTGCTTAAAGTACTATATATTTTGGAACAATTTGCATAACATGTGGAAAAGCAAGCCGTACTTTCTCGGTCGTGCACCATCGTGTATTTGAAACAGGAGGTGGTCCTGTACCGGAATATGTGATACTTTGCAAATTAACTGAATTTCTGTAATGTCTTAATAATTTAACCCGTCATGAAAATGGAAATTTATTTTAGTTCCTATTTCAAACTGTATTTAACTGGCAACTGGTTTTTGATGACATTTGTTCTTAATTTGATTTCTCTTACTGATTACTGGTGTGCACTAGAGTAATAATGTAAGAGAGAGACGATTAAATACGGTATAGATAAGCTTTTCTCGATTAGAAAAGCTTTCAAAATTCAATAGAATATTTGTTTCTAGGCACTTGACCATGTTGTACGTGGAACATGTTTAGAAAACCTTGATTTTTGGGGGGAATCTTTTTAAATCTGAGAAAAAGACTGAGGCACACTCAAAGTGAATGCCTTCATTTCAAAATGGAATTAGAAGGATGGCTAGAGGCGAAAATCTGAAAAGTATCCCCAGGTGCAACATTCGCCCCACCCCCTCCCCCTCTCACGCTCTTTAAATGTATGACAGCCGTACGATCGAGGTAGTGGTGAATGTATATGCAACACTTTAATGACTGGCTTGTAGTACGTAGTCTTCATTTTAATTTTAAGAGATGTAACCACCACTGCCACTATATTAAGAAGGGGTGCTGACCACCTCTCTATTTAGCGCCCAAAATTAAACCCATCTTATCCAACCTCCCCTCACCTCCCTTTTTCCCATGTCTGTAATGTTCTATACTTTTCTGCATTGTATTGAAGATCTTAGAAAATCTGAGTGTCGTGTCCAGTCCATATCAGACCAGAGGATGCAATTGCCAGAAAGGTTAACCGTATCATCAGCGCGGCATTTATGGCGCTCCGCACTAACGACTCTTGGAAAAGTCGTGGAATTCGGGTCCCTTACGCGTATCTGGAGGCAGGTGCTCGCCTGCCAGTGACTGAAGTTTCGCCTGCGGGAAATATAGGAGCAAAGGCGCGTTCAGCTCCGTTGATGCGCAATCTGTTGCGTGATTGGCGTGCCGGGTGTCGGATTCGTGACGCGCCACTCGAGGCGAGGCTGGGGTGAGGGGCTGGCGCGAGCTCGAGCCGCGAAGGCGGGCGCCGCCGAGTATTGCAACCAGATTACTCCGTAACTCAATCCCGACACGTGCGCCGTCATCAGATTGCCTGCGGCCCTCCCCGGCCGGATCGCTGTTAAACCGAGGCTGAACGAATTACCGCCGCCGCACAGGATACACCGCGTCGTCGCGCCCTTCTGCAGGCACCGCTCCGCCGTTATCCGCACTGTTGGCCCCCAAGTGCTTCAGAGCCTTTCCTAGCTCTTACTGGGACTCGCTTAGCTCAGATTTGCTTTGTAGAAAAGTCTCAACTGACTGATAACTGCAGAAAGTTGAGGAGTATTTTCAAAAAGGTACACTGTCTAATCAAAAGTATCCGTCGATCTATTAGTGGACATAAGGTGTGTCAATCATTCGCCTTTGTGACGGCTTGTACGCTGCTGGGGCGCTTTCATTCAGGTGTCTGAATGTCTGTGGAGGAATGATAGCCCATTCTTCCTCAAGAGCCGTAACTAGAACAGGTAGTGAGTTGGCTACATCTACATGTACATTTATACTCCGCAAGCTACCCAACGGTGTGTGGCGGAGGGCACTTTACGTGCCACTGTCATTACCTCCCTTTTCTGTTCCAGTCGCGTATGGTTCGCGGGAAGAACGACTGTCTGAAAGCCTCCGTGCGCGCTCTAATCTCTCTAATTTTACATTCGTGATCTCCTCGGGAGGTATAAGTACGGGGAAGCAATATATTCGATACCTCATCCAGAAACGCACCCTCTCGAAACCTGGCGAGCAATCTACACCGCGATGCAGAGCGCCTCTCTTGCAGAGTCTGCCACTTGAGTTTATTAAACATCTCCGTAACGCTATCACGGCTACCAAATAATCCTGTGACGAAACGCGCCGCTCTTCTTTGGATCTTCTCTATCTCCTCCGTCAAACCGATCTGGTACAGATCCCACACTGATGAGCAATACTCAAGTATAGGTCGAACGAGTGTTTTGTAAGCCACCTCCTTTGTTGATGGACTACATTTTCTAAGCACTCTCCCAATGAATCTCAACCTGGTACCCGCCCTACCAACAATCAATCCTATATGATCATTCCACTTCAAATCGTTCCGCACGCATACTCCCAGATATTTTACCGAAGTAATTGCTACCAGTGTTTGTTCCGCTATCATATAATCATACAATAAAGGATCCTTCTTTCTATGTATTCGCAATACATTACATTTGTCTATGTTAAGGGACAGTTGCCACTCCCAGCACCAAGTGCCTATCCGCTGCAGATCTTCCTGCATTTCGCTGCAATTTTCTAATGCTGCAACTTCTCTGTATACTACAGCATCATCCGCGAAAAGCCGCATGGAACTTCCGACACTATCTACTAGGTCATTTATATATATCGTGAAAAGCAATGGTTCCATAACACTCCCCTGTGGCACGCCAGAGGTTACTTTAACGTCTGTAGACGTCTCTCCATTGATAACAACATGCTGTGTTCTGTTTGCTAAAAACTCTTCAATCCAGCCACACAGCTGGTCTGATATTCCGTAGGCTCTTACTTTGTTTATCAGGCGACAGTGCGGAACTGTATCGAACGCCTTCCGGAAGTCAAGAAAAATAGCATCTACCTGGGAGCCTGTATCTAATATTTTCTGGGTCTCATGAACAAATAAAGCGAGTTGGGTCTCACACTATCGCTGTTTCCGGAATCCATGTTGATTCCTACATAGTAGATTCTGGGTTTCCAAAAACGACATGATACTCGAGCAAAAAACATGTTCTAAAATTCTACAACAGATCGACGTCAGAGATATAGGTCTATAGTTTTGCGCATCTGCTCGACGACCCTTCTTGAAGACTGGGACTACCTGTGCTCTTTTCCAATCATTTGGAACCCTCCGTTCCTCTAGAGACTTGCGGTACACGGCTGTTAGAAGGGGGGCAAGTTCTTTCGCATACTCTGTGTAGAATCGAATTGGTATCCCGTCAGGTCCAGTGGACTTTCCTCTATTGAGTGATTCCAGTTGCTTTTCTATTCCTTGGACACTTATTTCGATGTCAGTCATTTTTTCGTTTGTGCGAGGATTTAGAGAAGGAACTGCAGTGCGGTCTTCCTCTGTGAAACAGCTTTGGAAAAAGGTGTTTAGTATTTCAGCTTTACGCGTGTCATCCTCTGTTTCAATGCCATCATCATCCCGGAGTGTCTGGATATGCTGTTTCGAGCCACTTACTGATTTAACGTAAGACCAGAACTTCCTAGGATTTTCTGTCAAGTCGGTACATAGAATTTTACTTTCGAATTCACTGAACCCTTCACGCATAGCCCTCCTTACGCTTTGACATCGTTTAGCTTCTGTTTGTCTGAGAGGTTTTGGCTGCGTTTAAACTTGGAGTGAAGCTCTCTTTGCTTTCGCAGTAGTTTCCTAACTTTGTTGTTGAACCACGGTGGGTTTTTCCCGTCCCTCACAGTTTTACTCGGCACGTACCTGACTAAAACGCATTTTACGATTGCCTTGAACTTTTTCCATAAACACTCAACATTGTCAGTGTCGGAACAGAAATTTTCGTTCTGATCTGTTTGGTAGTCTGAAATCTGCCTTCTATTACTCTTGCTAAACAGATAAACCTTCCTCCCTTTTTTTATATTCCTATTAACTTCCATATTCAGGGATGCTGCAACGGCCTTATGATCACTGATTCCCTGTTCTCCACTTAAAGAGTCGAAAAGGTCGGGTCTGTTTGTTATCAGTAGGTCCAAGATGTTATCTCCACGAGTCGGTTCTCTGTTTAATTGCTCGAGATAATTTTGGGATAGTGCACTCAGTATAATGTCACTCGATGCTCTGTCCCTACCACCCGTCCTAAACATCTGAGTGTCCCAGTCTATATGTGGTAAATTGAAATCTCCACCTAAGACTATAACATGCTGAGAAAATTTATGTGAAATGTATTCCAAATTTTCTCTCAGTTGTTCTGCCACTAATGCTGCTGAGTCGGGAGGTCGGTAAAAGGAGCCAATTATTAACCTAGCTCGGTTGTTGAGGGTAACCTCCACCCATAATAATTCACAGGAACTATCCACTTCTACTTCACTACAGGATAAACTACTACTAACAGCGACGAACACTCCACCACCGGTTGCATGCAATCTATCCTTTCTAAACACCGTCTGTACCTTTGTAAAAATTTCGGCAGAATTTATCTCTGGCTTAAGCCAGCTTTCTGTACCTATAACGATTTCAGCTTCGGTGCTTTCTATCAGCGCTTGAAGTTCTGATACTTTACCAACGCAGCTTCGACAGTTGACAATTACAATACCGATTGCTGCTTGGTTCCCGCATGTTCTGACTTTGCCCCGCACCCGTTGAGGCTGTTGGCCTTTCTGTACTTGGCCAAGGCCATCTAACCTAAAAAACCGCCCAGCTCACGCCACACAACCCCTGCTACCCGTGTAGCCGCTTGTTGCGTGTAGTGGACTCCTGACCTATCCAGCGGAACCCGAAACCCCACCACCCTATGGCGCAAGTCGAGGAATCTGCAGTCCACGCGGTCGCAGAACCGTCTCAGCCTCTGATTCAGACCCTCCACTCGGCTCTGTACCAAAGGTCCGCAGTCAGTCCTGTCGACGATGCTGCAGATGGTGAGCTCTGCTTTCATCCCGCTAGCGAGACTGGCAGTCTTCACCAAATCAGATAGCCGCCGGAAGCCAGAGAGGATTTCCTCCGATCCATAGCGACACACATCATTGGTGCCGACATGAGCGACCACCTGCAGATGGGTGCACCCTGTACCCTTCATGGCATCCGGAAGGACCCTTTCCACATCTGGAAGGACTCCCCCCGGTATGCACACGGAGTGCACATTGGTTTTCTTCCCCTCTCTTGCTGCCATTTCCCTAAGGGGCCCCATTACGCGCCTGACGTTGGAGTTCCCAACTACCAATAAGCCCACCCTCTGCGACCACCCGGATCTTGCAGACTGAGGGGCAACCTCAGGAACAGGACAAGCAGCCATGTCAGGCCGAAGATCAGTATCAGCCTGAGACAGAGCTTGAAACCGGTTCGTCAGACAAACTGGAGAGGCCTTCCGTTCAGCCCTCCGGAATGTCTTTCGCCCCCTGCCACACCTTGAGACGACCTCCCACTCTACCACAGGTGAGGGATCAGCCTCAATGCGGGCAGTATCCCGGGCAACCACAGTCGTAGTCCGATCGGGGGATGCTTGGGACGAGCTGGCCGTCCCCGACAAACCCCCATCCGGACCCCCACAGTGATGCCCATTGGCAACAGCCTCAAGCTGTGTGACCGAAGCCAACACTGCCTGAAGCTGGGAGCGAAGGGATGCCAACTCAGCCTGCATCCGAACACAGCAGTTGCAGTCCCTATCCATGCTAAAAACTGTTTTGCAAAGAACGTCTGAACTAATCTACAGAGAGCGCAAACAAATCAACAAAATTTAAACGGTTATTAAAATACAAGATTGCCTAGTAAATGCAGTAATGCTGCTACTTGCGCACTGCTGACACTGCTCGGCGGCGGAAGGAGACTACGCGAATTTACACTATTCAGGTACTAAAACGCGATGCTACAACTCTCAAATACTATAATACGCCCGAAATTTATGAATTAAACAATGCAAGTACCAAAAACACGCAAAGAAATTAAGAATTAAACTATGTAACAAATGAGTGAGCTAGGAGTATACGACTTGCTGCTGCAGCTGCTTATCCAACGGCAGCAGGGAGCACACTGACTGTGACCAACCGACACTGGCCGTTCAAAACAAAAACAGAAGACAAACGACTACGCGAATTTACACTATTCAGGTACTAAAACGCGATGCTACAACTCTCAAATACTATAATACGCCCGAAATTTATGAATTAAACAATGCAAGTACCAAAAACACGCAAAGAAATTAAGAATTAAACTATGTAACAAATGAGTGAGCTAGGAGTATACGACTTGCTGCTGTAGCTGCTTATCCAACGGCGGCAGGGAGCACACTGCTGGGGTCTGGCCGGCCGCGGTGGTCTAGCGGTTCTAGGCGCTCAGTCCGGAGCCGCGCGACTGCTACGGTCGCAGGTTCGAATCCTGCCTCGGGCATGGATGTGTGTGATGTCCTTAGGTTAGTTAGGTTTAAGTAGTTCTAAGTTATAGGGGACTGATGACCACAGCTGTTAAGTCCCATAGTGCTCAGAGCCATTTGAACCATTTTGTGCTGACACAAACAATCGTCGTCTCCGAACTGTTCCTTCACTATACCCAGTACACAACGCTGTAAAATGTCTTCTTATCCTTCCGAATTTGGCGTGTTATCAAGCACAGTAATGGGACCATACCCTAACCACGGAAAACACCGTAACTCATTTCGAGTCATCCACTGTCCAGTGGCGTCTCTCTTTACACCAGTTCAAGTGTCGTTTAGCACTGACTACAGGAATGTTTGCCCCGTGTGGAGCTCCTTTCCCATCGAACCCCACTCTTTTTAACTCCCTACGCACAGCCATCGTGCTAGCTGGACTGCTGGTAGCACTGTAGAACTCAGAAGTGATTCCTTCCGTTGATTTTACGCGATTCTTTCTTCGCGTTTTCACTTCACAATCTCAGCATCAACTGTGGACTTGGGCAGCTTTAGAAGATTCAAATGTCCCTGATGGATTTATTGATCAGGTGGCAACCAGTGATTAGTCGACGTTAGGAATCGCCGAGCTCTCCTGACCGACCATTGCTGCTGTTACTATTTCTCTGACAACCCAATACTCTCCGCCTCCTTTTATACCGGCGGTTCCGACTCTCACGACGCCTAGTGGCCAGTTCCGCATTACATAGTGGTGTCCGGTTACTTTTGTTCAGATAGTGTATTGTGTTGAATGCTCTGAGATATTTTGCAATGATGTCGATTGCAGTTGGCTGTAAGCGCATTACATTGTTGATGGAAAGAGTGCATTTCGCCAACGCTTATTGCTCACAGAACTAGTTTCCTCGATGAGTTAATGGGTATTTTGAAGTTGTAGGAAGCTACAGACCGACCATCAAAGTGTGTGCTAGGAAAGACAACGGTCCATTTTTCAAGTTCTTCATATGTAGTACGCCCCTGAATGCGATTGTTCCCCATTGTTTCGCGTATATCTTGCACAGAGAATACTAATGTGGAGTGTTGAAAGTTATACTCAGAAATTTGATGTGCCCTATAACATATCGAGACACGGACGTAGGGCAGTTGGGGCAGTATTACGCTATAGAGGACATTCACCAGAGTTTCCAAGGGATCTACGGTGATAATAATATTTGAAGGCACCATGATAGCTGTGCACTACGTGAATATTATTGCGGACCACTTGCATAGCTTTACACTTGATACCTTCCCCGATGGGGTTGATATCTTCCAGAAGGAAAATTCTCCATACCACAAGATCATAATCGTGTTACTGTGGTTTGATGAACATCATAGTGACGCTACTTTGGTATCATCATGACTAAATTCGCCTGATCTAAACCAAATCGCACACATCTGGGAGGCTATCGGGCACCAGCGGCTCGTCCACAATCTACCGTCTTATAATGTGTGAGACTTCATGACCTATAGGTACACATCTAGGGGAATGTACTTCGGGAAACCTACCAAGGAATTGCCGTATCCTTGTTACTCAGAGTCGCTGCTGTATTGCATTCCAAAAGTGTACAAACACTCTGTTAAGCATGTGTTCATGATGTTTTGGCTCATCAGTCTGTGCATTACGTTCTTGAACACTGGCGAAGATGAAAAAGAGATGAAGTGCTGAGAAGACTGAGAGTAACAAGACGCCTACTAAGAACAATTACAAATAGGAGAAAAATAGACTCCTCTTCCACCGTTCATACTTTTCTGTATCTTGATTGAATGCATAGCATAGGGAGAAGACGGTGAGTAGAATGACGACATCAGATCAGGGGCGAAAGTGAAAAGTGCGAAAGTGTCGAGAAGCTAGCTTTAACTAGGGAGATAGTAACAATTAGCCTTCCCGTTTTTGGTTGAGAATGAGAAGTGCTCTATCATATCCAAAATAGTGCTCTGTGCTACCAAAGGACGTCTGGTTTATTCTCTCCTGTGACGTCAATTGGCTGACAAGTTGGCCTTCCGTCTGTTAGTGTAGACTCCCAAAACTGGAACCATTACTACTTCTTCAGGTAACTGCTTAGTTGTCCTCATACGGCTGAATGTTCCGCGCTCCAGACGGTGCTGAGCATAAATACCCAGGTCAGACATGCTGACTGTTGAGCTATGGAGGCGAGCTGAAAACATTAAAAATTGTAGATGGTCATCCATTTGCCACAATGTGGGAGGTTCATTTGCTGAAACGGCTATCTGTAAAATTACAGAGAAGCCACTGGGGTAGCTTTCTCTATAGCACGAAGACACAAACTGAAATTGCATATTGAATAGTTTCCCTACTCATTTTGTCGAGTTCGAGTACTGTGATTCACATTCATGGGATGATGTAGAATATATCGAAGTAAAGATCTGCAGTGTTTCAGGCTTGTATGTGCTTGTTGCTGACGGTGTTATTGTCGTTCCAACAACTATAAAAATGGACGCGAAAGGAGAGTGAAGTCTGCGTCAAGCGAGCTACAGATTCCAGTCGATGATAGTTATTTCAGTTTTCAGTGGATTACCCAAATAACTATAGGGAGAAGACCAGATTGTATCCATGAACAACAGCATGGATGGCGCCTGTCCGTCCCTCTGACAAGCTGAGCATCTGCTTCGCCAGGAGGAATCTTTAAGTCTACAGAAAGTCTACAAGGTAACCTCTAACCTTCCTCTCTTTCTTCAGAAGAAATTGGTCCACACTCCAGTGATGAGACCATGTACGCCATGACCCCCACTCCGCTGTCCCCTTCATAAAAAATCATTTTGAATTATTCGAGGTATCATGAAACAAAACTTATACAGTGTTTAGAATAACTTACGGGAAGCCTTCTTCGCTGTCCAAAAATGGATTATTCTTTCTATGGCCGTGCCCTCTGCTTTGCTTTTTCATGAAAGCTTCTAAATGTGTCAGTCAAATTATGTGTGAGGATGGCAGTCTGGTTGTATGTCGTTGTGTACCAGTTAACACTAACGGTAGACTTAACTTCTGAATCAGCTTTTGCTTTCCGTAACTCTCCCACTGCCTCAAGATCTTGTTATCGAATATTCCTTCTAGTACGTTCACTACTGTACGTATCATCGATAGATAAGACTTACATTGAGTAAGGAGAGCAAAACTTCCTGAACTAAATGTACTTGTTGGCGTGCTCTGGATACATTTAATTAAATGCCATACCCCTGCCATACAGTAATTTTCATAGCACACTCGTCAACCAAGCAAAAACGGAATAACAGTGTTAGTGGACACAGACCGTAGTAACAGCGGCTGATGGTTTTTCATGTTTCAGCAACAGATTGCACGGCATCATTTGTTTCTCAACTCGACACCAACCAAAACAGAAATTATTAGTGTTAACAGACTAAGGGCAAGTCACAGGAAGCTAATATGAGGGGCATTCATTAAGTACAGGGCTATTACAAATGATTGAAGCGATTTCATAAATTCACTGTAGCTCCATTCATTGACATATGGTCACGACACACTACAGATACGTAGAAAAACTCATAAAATTTTCTTCAGGTTTCTGCCGCTAGAGCGCTCGAGAGCGCAGTGAGACAAAATGGCGACAGGAGCCGAGAAAGCGTATGTCGTGCTTGAAATGCACTCACATCAGTCAGTCATAACAGTGCAACGACACTTCAGGACGAAGTTCAAAAAGATCCACCAACTGCTAACTCCATTCGGCGATGGTATGCGCAGTTTAAAGCTTCTGGATGCCTCTGTAAGGGGAAATCAACGGGTCGGCCTGCAGTGAGCGAAGAAATGGTTGAACGCGTGCGGGCAAGTTTCACGCGTAGTCCGCGGAAGTCGACGAATAAAGCAAGCAGGGAGCTAAACGTACCACAGCCGACGGTTTGGAAAATCTTACGGAAAAGGCTGAAGCAGAAGCCTTACCGTTTACAGTTGCTACAAACCCTGACACCCGATGACAAAGTCAAACGCTTTGAATTTTCGGCGCGGTTGCAACAGCTCATGGAGGAGGATGCGTTCAGTGCGAAACTTGTTTTCAGTGATGAAGCAACATTTTTTCTTAATGGTGAAGTGAACAGACACGATGTGCGAATCTGGGCGGTAGAGAATCCTCATGCATTCGTGCAGCAAATTCGCAGTTCACCAAAAGTTAACGTGTTTTGTGCAATCTCACGGTTTAAAGTTTACGGCCCCTTTTTCTTCTGCGAAAAAAACGTTACAGGACACGTGTATCTGGACATGCTGGAAAATTGGCTCATGCCACAACTGTAGACCGACAGCGCCGACTTCATCTTTCAACAGGATGGTGCTCCATCGCACTTCCATCATGATGTTCGGCATTTCTTAAACAGGAGATTGGAAAACCGATGGATCGGTCGTGGTGGAGATCATGATCAGCAATTCATGTCATGGCCTCCACGCTCTCCCGACTTAACCCCATGGGATTTCTTTCTGTGGGGTTATGTGGAAGATTCAGTGTTTACACCTCCTCTACCAAGAAACGTGCCAGAACTGCGAGCTCGCATCAACGATGCTTTCGAACTCATTGATGGGGACATGCTGCGCCGAGTGTGGGAGGAACTTGATTATCGGCTTGATGTCTGCCGAATCACTAAAGGGGCACATATCGAACATTTGTGAATGCCTAAAAAAACTTTTTTGAGTTTTTGTATGTGTGCGCAAAGCATTGTGAAAATATCTCAAATAATAAAATTATTGTAGAGCTGTGAAATCGCTTCAATCATTTGTAATAACCCTGTAATGCAATACACTTTTTGTCTCAGCCCGTTTCGGTTGAAAAACACAGAGAATTTGGTCTGAGACTTTCATGAAGTTCCTATAGGCGGCAACACTATACGTAGGCCTACCTTTCAAAATGGCATCTGTAACGGAGGCACTTTATAAGGAGAGAGCTGTCATTGAGTTTCTTTTGATGGAAAACCAGAACGTCGCAGATATTCATAGACGCTTGCCGACTGTCTGCGGAGACCTGACAAGGAGCAAAAGCACGATGAGTCGTTGGGTGAGGCGTCTGTCATCATAGCATCGAGGTCGCACAAGCCAATACTACATCCTGCGTGACTCCTGCAACGCTGGAACTTTCGGACTCAGTCATTCTAGATGATCGACGGACTACAAACAAACAACTCGCTGCACAACTGAATGTCTCTGTTGGTAGTACTGACAACTCGTTCACCAGTTGGGGTACTCAAATGTGTGTGCACGCTGGCTTCCTCGCCGCCTACCGAAGCAGTACTTGTTGGATGATGGATGACGGATGTGCGGAAGATGTCGACCAGTAGAGTGGAACCATGCAGTGACACAGGCCGTCCCCGTAAGATGGCTTAAGGTCATCGTAATGGACGGAGATTATTTTGAAAAATAGAGATTTGTAGCCAAAAGAGTGGGGAATGATATGATGTACTTGAACCATGAATAAAACCAAAATAATTGTTGCTTGTCTTTATACAGTTTTCCTATGTAATACATTGTGTTTTATGTTTTGTTCAAATGGCTCTGAGCACTATGGGACTTAACATCTGAGGTCATCAGTCCCCTAGACTTAGAACTACTTAAACCTTACGAACCTAAGGACATCACACACATCCATGCGCGAGGCAGGAATCGAACCTGCTACCGTAGCAGGAGCGCGGTTCCGGACTGAAGCGCCTAGAACTGCTCGGCCACAGCGGCCGGCTTGTATTTTGTAATGAAGTCGCAGAAAAGTCGTGTTTCATTATGAGACATAATTGTATATGGCGAAATGAACTTTGCCGGAAACCAGTAAATAAAAATATAAAAATTGAACGCGAACTGCTTCTGTAGACATCTGAGGATGTCAGTGTGTTGTCGAAACTCGTCGTCGCTATCTTATTTTGTTAACGGATAAGTGAATAACACTGAAACTGATTGAGTAAAAATCTTACATACAATTACTGACCTCAACATGTACCTTGTAACTCTGTAAAATAAATAATTTCATAATTTTAAGAAATATTCAGCAGTGAATTACAATCCTACAATGATAGCCGTTGCAGCGGTTACTGAGAGGGAAGGGAGTGTCTGACCAGTAGGACACATCGTCCCTTTGTGGTGGATGGCGCAGCGCCGCCCAGCCGCCTACAGAGCAGCGCGCGAAGAGCAGGGAGTTTAGCCACCTGTCGAGTTGGTCGGCGAAAGCCAACAGTTGCAGAGTATCGCCTCGGACCCCGGGCGCGCGGCGGACGTGATATAAATTCCAGCGGGCTAATTACCAGCGGCGCTACATTGTCGGCGCCTCGATTAGTTTCTGCACCTATGCAATATCACCTTGGCGAGCGGCCGGTATTTTTCTTTGTCTGCCGCTACACAATTACCTGTAGCGATGGCCCCTTTGACCGCCCGGCCCGGGGCGCACAATTTCATTTCGCGCGGCGCCATTGTGCGCGGGCCAGTTTATTGGCTAAGCGGGGCGAGTCCCCGCCCCGGCCGCTGGGTCGCTGTTCATTGTGAGCGCCGGCGGTTTTTTTGCAGACCCGACGCCTACCTTTTGTGACGGCGTCGCGACGCCGACCTGGTCACCGCGCCCGCTGCACTTCCTGCCTGCCGCTGTCTGCGACCGCCGCGCGGCTGTTCCTCCGTTCCGGGAACAGCCCTTTGCGGATTCCCTCGTCTCACTGGCGCGCTAATCTGTTTCTCTCCCAACAACCGGCTGTGCGTCTGCATATCGCAAGTGGAGAATTTCATTTCGGCGACAAATTATACACTCCATCTCCCTAGTCGAGACCATTAATGCACGATATTGCAATAGCGAACAACCCCAAGGTAGCCTGTAGGAATCCCGATAGTTCCAGGAATTGCCATCACTACTATTCTACAATACGATATGCGGGGTGACCCACAGAAACCCTGTACGCCTCACGCTCGATTTCAAGTAACAATGAACTAACTAAAAAAGAGTAGTTAGTATTAACGTTAAGAACATGTAGTTAGATACACTATGCGATCAAAAGTATCCGGACACCCCAAAAAACATACGTTTTTCATATTAGGTCCATTGTGCTGCCACCTACTGCCAGGTACTCCATATCAGCGACCTCAGTAGTTATTAGACATCGTAAGAGAGTAGAACGGGGCGCTCCGCGGAACTCAAAGAGTTCGAACGTGGTCAGGTTATAACACTAGCCTACCAAGACATAAGCTAATGTTACCCTCTGAGAGGATTTATAATTTTTACCGCGCTTGTATATCTAACGGATAAAGGTATTGCACAGTAATTTTAAATATGGTGAATTTAACAGAAAAACTAAACAGGCTTTAAACTTTGGTGTTTAATGAAAGTAGTAAATTTCGTATACGAATGAAAAATGAACGGTCGTCAACCCAATTAGGCACATGAATTTGGAAATATATGTTTAACAGAATTAAATATTAGTTATTTAAGTTACTTTCATTAATATTTCCCTTTGAATAGTACACAGGGTACAAACGGACACAGGGCACTCCCAGCTGTGTGTAGCAGCAGTCACCAATACTCCACGTACTGGTAATCATAGAAAGCAACATTTGTACCAAACTCACACTAATAAGAGCTACACTCAAGACTGTTACTTGGATCAGTACTGAAATGTTACTGCAGAACTAAATTTGGCTGGAGGGGGTTCTGACTTAACTGACATATAAATACCACAAATAAAATAAATAATACCACAATTACACTGTTTATGCTCCCATTTATGGAAATGTATCAGATTTCCTTAGTAGCAATACTATTCCAGTTACCTTTCTCATATGAGAAGATATGGTGGGGATCCATAAACTGGTATTGTATCTCTAGTCAAACTCTATGATTATTTCAGCTGCCAAAATTCAGTACCATTAAATTTAATTCTTATCTTCGCTTGGAATAATTTATGTTTTTTTTCTTTTTAAGGCAAATTATTCAACACTGAGCTCAATTAACTTAAAAAATTCGTTCATGATAGTAATCAAAGCTAAATTAAGTTTCAAATGAGTATAACTTATCTCCCTGTTTTCATCACCTGTGAAGCAGGTATTTTAGACAGTAACATTTACAGTCTGGCACTGGATTTTTGCAAAACGATACTCTGCAATAAGTTGAGAGTATTTTAGTAAAATTCTAACTAGCTTCACTTTTAATAATACTTGCACATCTGACAAACATAAATAAATAATAATAGTGCATTGAAACAGGATATTCGGTTTTATAAACACGTAGGAGCGCATACTGCACAGGTTCATGTTCAGGATAAGAGTTATGGTTCTAAACACACTATATAGCACTTGGATTATTATTAAAAACAATCGCAAAAATTAACTGGTCCACGCTCTGATACATCTGTACGCATATAGTTGGTGGAGCAGTGGCAAAGTAGTGGTGGAAAGCGACATGGCGGCTAACTGTACTCACGGCTCTTGATGTTTGAATGCTTTGTACAATTTCTTCTTGGCGACGGATTTTTAATATGTTTGAGCCATTCCTTATTGCCGAGAGTACCATGCAACAGCCAAATCCACATCTGAGTCAAAATTCCTTGCAAAGCGACTTCCGATTGCCTGCCTTGGCACCGTCGATGTGTACCGCGCAACGGCTAGCCACTGACTACGTACCGTTCACACCAAGGAGCCGCCCAGTCCGACCGCCAAAACCACCTTTTACATCGCGCCAAGCCACTTCCGTTGCGGAGGGACTTCCCTGCATCTTTTACATTTTACAATACAAGTGCCCTAACCATGAACCAGCTTCCAATATACAATTTTTTTTCTTCTAAATATACACATATTACAAAATTTCGTTATTTTAAACATCATTTAGCTTTTCCCATATATACATTACAGTATTTTTAAATTTCCTGCCACAAATCAATGACTTTAATCAACAAAGAATAAACATTTCGTAATTTTAGATACACAGCTACATAATATAAACCTACTACTAATCGATATAAGTGTTACAAGGTGATTGGGTGTCACTTGTGTCATACATCTGTACGCGAGATTTCCACACTCCTAAACATCCCTAGGTCCACTGTTTCCGATGCGATAGTGAAGTGGAAACGTGAAGGGACACCTACAGCACAAAAGCGTACAGACAGACCTCGTCTGTTGACTGAGGGGGACCACCGACAGTTGCAGAGGGTCGTAATTTGTAATAGGTAGACATCTATCCATACCATCACACAAGAATTCCAAACTGCATCAGGATCCACCGTAAGTACTATGACAGTTACGCGGAAGATGAGAAAACTTGGATTTCATGGTCGAGCGGCTGCTCATATGCCACACATCACGTCGGTAAATGCCAAACGACGCCTCGCCTGGTGTAAGGAGCGTAAACATGGGACGAAAGAACTGTGGAAAAACGTTATGTGGAGTGACGAATCACGGTACACAATATGGCGATCCGATGGCAAGGTGTGGGTATGGCGAATGCCAAATGAAGGTCGTCTGCCAGTGTGTGTATTGCCAACAGTAAAATACGGAGGCGGTGGAGTTATGGTGTGGTCGTGTTTTTCATGGAGGGGGTTTGCACCCCTTGTTGTTTCGCGTGGCACTATCACAGCACAGACCTACATTGATTTTTTTAAGCGCTTTCTTGCTTCCCAGTCTTGAAGAGCATTTCGGTGAAGGCGATTGCATCTTTCAACACGATCGAGCCACCTGTTGGTTACACGACAATAACATCCCTGCAATGGACTGGCCTGCACAAAGTCCTGCCCTGGCTCCTGTAGAACTCCTTTGGGATGTTTGGATCGCCGACTTCGTGCTACGGTCTCACCGGTCGAAATCTATCTCTCTCCTCAGTGCAGCACTCCGTGAAGAGTGGGCTGCCATTCTCCAAGAAACCTTTCAGCACGTGATTGAACGTATGCCTGCGAGTGTGAAAGCTGTCATCAAGGCCAACACCATACTGAGTTCCAGCATTACCGATGGAGGGCGCAACGAACTTGTAAGTCATTTTCAGCCAGTTGTTCAAATGGCTCTAAACACTATGGGACTTAACATCTGAGGTCATCAGTCCTCTAGACTTAGAACCATTTAAACCTAACCGACCTAAGGACATCACACACATCTATGCCCGTTACAGGATTCGAACCTGCGACCGTAGCGGTTGCGCGATTCCAGACTGTAGCGCCTAGAACTGCACGGTTACACTGGCCGGCCAGCCAGTTTTCTTTGCACCATATAAGCAGACAGCAGCTCGTTATGGTTGGCCGGCCGGTGTGGCCGTGCGGTTCTAAGCGCGTCAGTTTGGAACCGCGTGACCGCTACGGTCGCAGGTTCGAATCCTGCCTCGGACATGGATGTGTGTGATGTCCTTAGGTTAGTTAGGTTCAAGTAGTTCTAAGTTCTAGGGGACTGATGACCTCAGTAGTTAAGTCCCATAGTGCTCAGAGCCATTTGAACCATTTTTTTTTTCGTTGTGGTTGTTTTTAAATGGCTGTGGCAGTTGTGCTGTAGAAATGAATTACATTTAGTCAGATGCTATTGTGTGCACATGGATTGTTTATAATATGTAGTGGTTCCAATGTGATGCAAACATGGTACAGGAGTCTGTCAAGGAATCATACTTTTATTCTCTGCTGCAAAACCTCTGCTTATGGATGATTGTTTTGTATATTTATTACAGTGTAGATATACGACCTTATCACCCACTTATATTGTAGCTTGACACATTGTGTTACGTCATATACGATGATGGGTTGTGAAGTAAATGAAATGTTTATTTTAAAACATGTGGTTTCAGATGGTTTTCAGACATGATGTAGATGCACATCATCAAGCCCTGTAACCCATAACAGGGTAGAACACACTGATTAAAACTAATATCTAATTACGTCAAACTCTTACAGAAGATTTATATATATTTAAAATGGTGGGGGTAATGTCTGAGCATCTGTCCGATATCAGGGACGGGACCTCAGCCGCGGGGTTTACGGGAGGCCGCAGACGGGAAAGGGGGGTGGCAGGGGAGGGTACTACAGAGAGGTGTGTCGGCAGAAGGGATGGCTGCCACGGAGGGACAAGGGCAGTACTGTTGGTTCCCAAAGGGGTAGGCATGGGAGTAGTGGGCTCTTATTTAGATTTGTCTAGGATAGATGTTGATGCAACTGCACTATTGTTATTAGACGTCATTGCGAAATTTCTCTTAAGTCAGGTAATATTTAAGGAAATGGGACATGATGGGACTTGAACCCAGGACACTCACAGCTTAGAAGCTGTGGGCAGTTGTACTATATTGTGAAGTCACTTGACCTTGGATTGCACCAATACAGTTAGGCTGTATGTGACTTTGGACTGTACTAGAACAATTGGCTAAAAGTGAAAGTGGTGTTTGTGTGGTAATTAGAGTGAGACCTTGTACTGCACCACTAATGGTTGCTGACATAAACAACTCTGGTGGTCATTATACCTATCACTGAGTTGTAATTCTAATCATTTACGTATCCACTGATGGTGTGTGTGTGTGTGTGTGTGTGTGTGTGTGTGTGTGTGTGTGTGTGTGTGTGTACGAAGTTACACTGACATCCAACCAAGTCCTCTGGGTGCTTCAATTTTTTTCCATCCGTTGTATAGTGACTGTAATTTACCATTGCTTTCAGGTGTGCTGGAGTTCCAACAGAATATGAGAATGCTGATTAATGTTATATCGGCACATCTGTCAGTCATACTGGCTGTTGCCCCATTAACCACTGAAAAGACTGCCCTTCATCAAAAATCATATATTATGTGCGTACTCTCAATGGAGATATTTTGTGACAAAGAAAAATGTCTTGTTTTTAAATGGTTCAAATGGCTCTGAGCACTATGCGACTTAACTTCTGAGGTCATCAGTCGCCTAGAACTTAGAACTAATTAAACCTAACTAACCTAAAGACATCACACACATCCATGCCCGAGGCAGGATTCGAACCTGCGACCGTAGCGGTCGCCCGGTTCCAGACTGTAGCGCCTAGAACCGCACGGCCCCTCCGGCGGGCTCTTGTTTTTAGATGAAGAGCATGTTTTCGAAGTTAACACTGAACTGTAAACTTAAGCAGCTGAGGAAGTTCATCGAAAAACGAGAAACAGCAGACACCGTAGATACCAATCGTCTGTGAGCAGTTTCAAAACAACTTAAACAATAACACAGGAATCTGGGTCTTCTGCAGAAGGAAAAGCTTCTTTCTAAATATAGTGAAATTCAGGATTCATATACTGTAAAGAAAGGCATCTCCACATCACTTCTTGCTTTGTGGCTCCCGTATACATGTAGTAATTATTGCTTTATTAGTAATGACCACCTTCCGGTTTCGTAAAGCAATCACTTGTGACTCATATTTGTTGTGGCAGAAAGCTATCTCATGTTGAGTTATTTGTACCTCTTAACAACAGTCAATCGTCTACATCACTTAAATAAATGCTTGTTTTCTGTTGTCAACAGGTACATCAACTCGGCTGCTGGGGTGATTGAGACGACGCGCTGTAGGTAAGTCGGCACGCCCAATGTTTCGCAGTAGTCTCTCCATTCAAGGATTTAGTCTGTAGAATGTCGCTGTAATTGCGCCACAGTCCACCATAAATCGTATATTCTATCTCATTTATATTTTTCGCCCGCTTCATAAAATAGTGTTCTGTCAGGTGAATTCGAAGCTGAACGGTTTGAAAGCTCCACTCGATCTTGGTTATCCGATTATCTTTGCTTGTTAGTGTAAATCTGCATTTACGTGTATACTAGAATCAATGTTAATTGCATAGCAGATTGTACGTTTGATTGAAGAGGTTTTACCACGTATTATATCACTTTCTTATGTGTTGAAATTTAGTAACATTTCTGTTGATTTCTCGTGTTTGTAAGACTGTTCTTTGACCATTAGCACTGTCTTTTTCTGTAGGCTTCTGATCTCACCTTCATTCCGTCCTTGTCTTCTGAGGCAAAGTCGATTCCGTCCTCCATTTGTTATTCACTCGCAGCATATGGAATGCCCCAATGCAATGTACTTACACTAATCTTCAGTGTGGAGAAAAACGTGAAAAATGAAACATAGATAGGAAATTCTGTATAGAACACGATGAAACATGGAACATCAGTCTGTGTAACTAACAGAGCTAAATGGGCTCAACCATCTCTGCATATACTGTAAACTGTTCTATCTATTAAGGACAACTTGGACATTTGTCTGGTATTTTTTCGTAGTGTCATTTATTGAACACAAATAGAGAAACGTATGGCAACCAAGCTCGCAGACATTTAATGGCGTGCTACGAGATTCGAACCATGCAAGTGATATTTGAAGGTGTGGAAGAATCTCATGTGAGAGTCATAGTGAACAGATGCTCCAGTTACAGAAAGGTACATTGTTGGGATCACAGCTGTGAACACCGTGAAATCCATTTGCACACCTAAATAGGTGAGTGGTACGTTAATGTACGTAACACAGTGTCTCGACGACGGTTGTATGAATGTAAGAATCCCCCAGGGTCCCAGAATTCGCTTGCTGGGTACGGACTTGGCGAGCCTGTGGTTCCTTAGCTGTGGACTGGTAAGTGTCGCCAGTCCTCTTTTCACCGTAAGCCTTGGGCATGCTTCAGTGGCCACTGCGAACAGTCGTTAGCGGGGAACATCTGGGGAACCTGCCGCACCTCAGTTGTGTAGGGCTTACTTGGGCATGCGGGAGTCTGTGTAGGTGGACATTTATTTCCGTAGCTGCTCGTGGGACCGTGATAGAACCCTCGAAATTCTCTTCTTCTCCTTCCAGCGGGGACGGTGGGCCACTGGTCGGTAAAAAGACCCAGTCAAACAAGATAGCTTATGTAGCCAAACCTCCTGATTGGGAGTTAATTCAAAAAGTTTGTGATCTAGTAACACAACATAAGCTGGTCATCGGAACGTATTTTTAATTGTTGAAAGGAAGGAGGGCAGCTTCGAGAAAGTTTCGCGTTTCTGTATTCAAAAAGTCTTAGAGGGCATCACTGGCACTTTAAAATAAATTAAGGGATTGCATAATGGGGCGTTATTAGTAGAAATACCTTGTTCCCAACAAGTTAAGAACATACAGAAAACGCAATACTTCGGGAATATGCAATCGAAACTGAGGTGCACAGCACCTTGAATTACAGCAAAGGTGTTGTAATGTGCAGGGATCTGGTGGACATTCCCAAGGAGGAACTGAAAGATGAGTGGGCTACAGAAGGCATCATGGATTGCTAAGCATCATGAAGAGGGTCGTGTGAACTTTGTATATTCCGACTCCTTTATCCTGACATTTAATAGCACAAAACTTCGTGAGCACGTTAAGGCAGGTTTTCTTTGCCTAAGAGTGCAGCCTTTTATTTCCAACCAAACGCACTGCTTCAAATGCCAGCACTTTGGCATACTACTCTTGGGTGTTAGGGAGAAGCGACTTGTGGCAAATGTGGTATGGCTGCCCATGAAGGAATTGCTTTTCATCTCCATTGAAATGTGGGAACTGCTCTGGAGCTCATCCTGTCTGGAGTTGGCAATGTAATGTATGTGTGGAGGAACAGAAGATAACAACAGCTTTAGACTATGAAGCACCTTCCGTATGGTGAGGCTAAAAAGATATATAAAGCCACGCTGCTTGCAACGTTCACTACCTCCTTTGCTTCAGTTCTTAAACAAACAGAGGCTGCTAGTGTCAACACTAGCACCTGCATTTGTCAATGCACTTGTGCTGCTGCAGTTACTTTGTCACCTGTACCTCCTCCAAGAACTTCAGAAAAGGCCATGATTGCCACCATTGCAGACCTCTCAGCCCCTCCAAAGATTCAGTGTGGTACATTGTCCAGTGCCGCCACTACCACAGCCAAAGTTTACACAGGGCAAAAAATCAAAGGTCAAGCTTCCACAATTGACGGAATCAAGAAGAAACTGCCTAATGATATCTACATCATTCTCTCTGACGTCTCCCAAGATTCTTCTGTAGAGCTAATGGACCTTGACGTCAGTCTGGTGCAACCATCTCGCCCCAAGACTGAACCTCCACTAACTACGCCCTCTCCTCCATGGCAGAAAGACAGGGTGAAAGTGCAACCCCTGTGACAGATGGCTCCCATATTAAAGTGGAACATTAATGGGTTCAGAACACATTTGGAGGAAATGAACGCCCCTTTGCTTGTGTTTGTAGGAAACACATTTTAAAGCCTCCGATGCCCAGATCCTACAGGGCTATACGCTGTAGTGCAGTGATGACCTGACTAGAGAATAGGCCAAGGGAGGGGTCGCTGTGTTTGTAGATAACGTGCACCAACCCTCTGCTCCCCCCCCCCCCCCCCCCCCCTTTGCTATTGACAGGCAAGAAGCTGTAGTTGAAAATCATGTGTATCGGGGATCACTGTTTGCTCACTTTATTTACTTTTGCTTGATGCAATAGCCTCTGAAGCTCTCACTGTCCTGTGGGGCTCGACCTCTGCTTGTCTTTGGGGATGGGTTTTGGAGAGCCTCATGATGTCTCAAGCACTGTGCATCCTTAACACAGGTACGCCCTGCTACTGCTACTGGGCCTGCCCTGCCCTGCTACTGGGCCATTCTCAGCCATTGACTTCTCTTTCTACTCTCCAGCCCTCTTGGTTTCTGTTCTGTGGGAAGTCATTGAAGACCTTAATTTCAATGACCACTTCCAACTCCTCCACCTATTGGAAGGAGGACTACTTGAACAGAAGCCACCAAAATGCTAAGGGCTGAGTGGACACTGTTCATCCATTTAGCTGTGTTTGAACACTGCAAAAGTGCCCAGGAATGGCTGGACCACATCTGACAAGTGGTCCATTATGCCACTGACTTATCCTGCAATCTTAGGAGACAAACTGTACCTTGGTGAAGTGATGAGTGCATTTCAGCAATACGAGACAGGCATGTTGCTCTTTGATGATTTAAATGTTGCCCAACAAGAGAACAACCTCACAGCCTTTAGAGTCATGCGAGCCAAGGCTCGACGCGCAATTAAGGCTAGCAATAAAAGGTCATGGCAATTGTCCTGGACTCCATCAGTCGTTCCACTACAAAAGTATGGGAAGCTATCAAGAAGATTTCCGGTAAAGGTAGTCCATTACCTGTAGCAGCGTTGTTGGATCGGGAATGTCTCCAAACGACACATGGAGACATTGCACAGACGATGGCAGAGCATTTTGCACTGACTACTGCCACTGCCACCCAGGATCCAGTGTACCGTCGTTAGCATGCCACCATGGTACGAGGTGAGTTAAACTTCAGATCTAACAATTCAGAGTCCTATAACTGCCCATTCTCTATGAGGGAGCTGGATTCGACACTATCTGCAGCTTGTGATACTGTACCCAGTCACGACCAAATCCGATACAGTATGCTGCGGAACTTGAAACCAATGTCCAAGTAAATCCTATTACAATGTTTTAACTTGATACTTTCCCAGGTCGCGGAGGGAGGCGATTTTGGTATTCAAACCAGGAAAGGACCGAACATGTCCAAGTAGTTACCAGAGCATTGCCTTAACAAGCTGTGTGGGAGAGGCATTGGAGAGAATGGTTGACAGTTGTCTGGTCTGGATATTGGAGACCAGGAAGTTCTTAAGTCGCTTCCAATGTGGAGTCAGGAGGTTTCGATCTACTGTCGACAACCTGAGCTTGTGGTAGAGACGGCTCATCAGCAGGCTTTCCTACGTAAACAGCATTCTGTAGATATACTTTTCATATCAGTATTACGTACAATACAACTTGGAGACACCTACAGCCAGTGGAGCTTCCGTAGCCATCTCCCCATCTTTATTCAGTCCTTTTTATCAAAGCACTGTTTTGGCTCAGAGTTGGTGATGTGCTGTTGAATACTTTCGAGCAGGAGATTGGTGTTGCACAGGGCAGTGTTTTAAGCGTTACCCTCTTTGCCAAAGCCATCAGCAGTTTCATGTCTACAGTAAGGAGTCCTGTACAATGCTCCTTATTTGTGGACGATTTTTCAGCTCTCTCTTCCTCCTCCAGTATTGCGATCTCAGTTTAAACTTACATTGAATTAGCTGGAGGAATGAGTTGCACAGACTGGCTTTACGTTTTCTGTGGAGAAATGTGTGTGTGTGTGTTCATTTGAATCGTCCATGTCGTATTTTTTTTTTAACTTACGTACGTATGTGGAGCACCATTGTTCCTTTTAAGACTCTGTGCGGTTTTTGGGCCTCATTTTTGACTCCAAGCTGACGAAGGTAGCACACCTGAAAGACCTGAAGACAAGGGCACAGGAGGCACTACAGTATTGTAGCCACAGGTCAGTGGGGGACTTCATTTGATCACGCTTGCACTATGTGTGCACAGTGTACGGGTCAGTGAGGCCTTCATACTTGAAAGTCATTGATGCTGTCCACCATGAGGGGATGAGACTGGCCACAGGCACTTACAGGACCAGCCCCATACCGAGTCTCTGTGCTGAGACTGTTAAACTGCCACTTACCATCCAGCGGCAGCTTCTCATGGTGCATCTGGCGTTTTAGCTCCTCGTTACTCCAATTTCCCGAGCATACGATACCGTTCTTGTACAGCTGTGGAACACCTCTTTACGAACTGTCCATGGGCAGCAAGGCCATTTGGGATCCATGCAAAAGGTGTGTTGGAGTCCCTTGATGTGTGGCTTATACAGACTCAAGTCTGGGATTTTAACCATCTGTCACCCTGGTTACTACAGAGGCCCAGAGTAATTTTGTATTTAGCGCAGTACATGAGAGACTGCACTTCTATTTCTGTTTTTAATGTGACATTTTTCGACATTTTAAATGAGCATCAAAAGTATTTAGCTGTCTTCATGGATGGGTCTAAACAGGAGGACTCTGTTGGTTGCTCTGTTGTTTTCCCCGATCATGTCTTCTAGATTCAGTTGCCTCCAGAGTTCCCTGTATTTGGCGCAATCTGGAGGGCGCTGGATCAGATGAGACGTGCCAGTCTAGCTAAATCCCTTGTCTGTTTCGGCCCCCTGAGTGCCCTTCAGTCTTTGAAAACCTTGTATCCAACTGATAAAGTTGTTCAGGATATCTAGGTTGTCCTGCTCCAGCTACAAATGGTGGGGAAGGAGGTGTCCTTCTGCTAGGTGCCAAGGCATACGAGTATTGCAGGGAACAAAAGGGCAGATGTAGCAGCCAAAGAGGCGTGTCTTGATCATCGGTTAGTGCAGTGTTCCATCCCTCTGCATGCTCTTTCCTCACTGTTGAGATGTAGAGCATTGCGTCAATGGTAAGATGAGTGTCTGGAAGTGGCTGATAAGCTCTGTCTAGTAAAGCCCACTACGCGGCTGCTGCCTGCTTACCCGTCTTCGCATAGGCCACAGTCATCTGATACGTGGCTTCTTGCTCTGGCGAGAGGATCCTCCAACGAGTGATGCTTGTGCTGTACAGGAAAATGTGAGCCACATTTTACTAGAGTGTGTTTTATTTGTGGACCAGAGGGCAGTGGCAGATTTGCCAGCAGGTCTGCCCTCTCTTTTAAGTAGCGTTGAAGTGAATGAGGTCAGAGTTTTTAAGATTTTGTCTTATGTTCAACTTGTTTCCAAAAATTTTATGGAGACATTCTTCATGTGTTAACAAGGTGACTAACTCACCCGTGTTTTTTGTAAGTGGTCTGCCAGTCACATTTCTCGTGTGCTTTTCTTTAAGCTCTTCTGTGGTTCTACCTCAAAAATGGTTCAAATGGCTCTGAGCACTATGGGACTTAATATCTATGGTCATCAGTCCCCTAGAACTTAGAACTACTTAAACCTAACTAACGTAAGGACATCACAGAACACCCAGTCATCACGAGGCAGAGAAAATCCCTGACCCCGCCGGGAATCGAACCCGGGAACCTGGGCGCGGGAAGCGAGAACGCTACCGCACGACCACGAGCTGCGGACAGGTTCTACCTCAGTTTTAATCCAGGAATAGCACCTTTCATCGTTCTCCATTCTATTAAGACTTGTGAGAGCGACTGATTGTGTGGGTCAGTGCGAATGAAGTGAGAGAATGAATGACTGACAAGGGGAGGCCGCCAATTGTGAAATTCAGATTCGATTCATACTGCGCATAATAAAAGCTCATGGCCAGAGGTGTAATGTGGCAAAGCACCAAGATGCACTTCTCAGCCGTTGTCGAGAAAATCGACAGTTAAAAGAAACCGTTGCGGTGAAATACTCTCCACGATTAATAATTTTCTACATCGTCGTGGCGCAGCGGTAAGCGCTCGGGTTCGCAATCCCAAGGTCGCCGGATCGAATCTCGCGCCATGCAACTTTTTTTTATTATTTGTTTTTTGTAATTCAAATGTATAGACAAACACAAACACACACACACACACACACACACACACACACACACACACACACACATATATATATATATATATATATATATATATATATATATATATATATATATATATATATATGTCAAAGGCTGTCCTGGTAACCCGACATGACATGAACAAGGTGACGCATTCGTATACGGCACAATATTCAATCACGATGTCTGGACGAGTCTTGCCTCTTGTTTTCGTATCCCTCCAAGAGTCCACAGGTACGTTTGGACCCACAGTACAGAAGACAGTCGACGAGTACGCCAAGAAGTATACCAACGTTGTTATTACATCCTCCAAATCCGGTAAACTAACAACGGGTTTGTTCATGGACTTCTTGCGTAATGCTTTGCAACCATACGTACAAAAGAAAGAATTTCTCCTTCTGATCGACTCTTGGGGTGGACAAACGAACCCGTCGTTATACGATGAGATGTTCCAGGGCGATAAGAAGTTACCAACGTGCACTATAAAAGTCATTCCTCCAAAGTGTACTCCTCTCGTCCAACCGTGTGACGTGTATTTTTACCGGCAGGCAAAAAATTTGATCAAGCGCCTTCAAAATTGTGCTTTTTTAATCGAACGAAACCGTGACATCAACTCGAGAGACGATTGTATAAAAATCCAATCCATCGTCCACCACCAATTGTCTTCTCCGATTTTTGCCGATATGATACGATACGCGTGGTATGTATCAAACCTGACGAACGAGGGAACAATTTTTCAGAATGTCAATCAGGTGTGTTTCCCAACAGATAATTTAAAAAAACAATTATTCTTGTAAAAACGCATCGTTTATCAGATGTGCTCGATGTCGTGCTGTTTTCTGCTTTCCATGTTTCTATGACAACTATCACTCTGGTTCGTGCGATACTCCAGCTACTTCTGGTCACTAATTGTTAATTATGTGCCGGCCGAAGTGGCCGCGCGGTTAAAGGCACTGCAGTCTGGAACCGCAAGACCGCTACGGTCGCAGGTTCGAATCCTGCCTCGGGCATGGATGTTTGTGGTGTCCTTAGGTTAGTTAGGTTTAACTAGTTCTAAGTTATAGGGGACTAATGACCTCAGCAGTTGAGTCCCATAGTGCTCAGAGCCATTTGTTAATTATGTGCGAGTGTATACCGAACTTTTCAATAAATTATATCCACATGAATATTATTTGTGATATTGTGTTTTATTTCAAGTATTATTTTTCCACGACAAACGACTTTCAACAACTTATTATATACATAATTGTGTATATACATTTGAATTACAAAAGCAAATAAAAAAAAAGTTGCATGGCGCGAGATTCGATCCGGCGACCTTCGGATTACGAACCCGAGCGCTTACCGCTGCGCCACGACGCTGTAGAAAATTATTAATCGTAGAGAGTATTTCACCGCAACGGTTTCTTTTAACTGTCGATTTTCTCGACAACGGCTGAGAAGTGCATCTTGGTGCTTTGCCACATTACACCTCTGGCCATGAGCTTTTATTATGCGCAGTATGAATCGAATCTGAATTTCACAATTGGCGGCCTCCCCTTCTGAGTGAGTGAGTGAGTGTCATTTAATAGGTTTCCCCTTCATTGTGTGATAACGATTTTAGACATTTTGTTTACATTTGTTTCTTTTCATGTGTGTAAGGGTGCTGATAACCTCGGCGTTGAGTGCCCGTAAGCTCCAAACACACACAAACACACTGAATGTAAGAAAGTAATAAATAGCCCGTACAGTCTCACATGTTTTTAAACTGACGTCGGTGTTTTTTAAATGTGATGGCCCTCTTTCGTCATGCTGTGTACCCTCAAGCTGTTTTGATCTTGTTCCAGATTCCTGTTGCTTGCCTGCTGTCTTCCTCATTTCAGCGCAACTGCTGCGCTTCACGTTGACGACGGTTTGCATTATATATAGCCTGATCAAGAGGATCAGGACATCCATTTGTGCACATTAATATTGGGTGTATACACCTTTCGTCTTTGTGAGGCCTTCATTCTGCTGTAGACACTTTCAGTGAAGTGTGTGAATGTTTTTGGAGAGATGGCAGCCAAGTCTTCCTCAACAGCTCAAACCAGAGAAGACAGTGACGTTGGTCTCTGGAGTCTGGAGCAATGTATACGTTACAGCTCATCATGAAGTTATTCCGCTGAGTTCAGGTCGGGACTGTGAGCAGGTCAGTCCATTTCTGGAGTTATTGTTCACAAACCATTCCCTCACAGATGGTGCTTCATGACAGGTGCAGTCAGTCATTGTTTTCGAACTGGTCACCTATTGTATGCAGTACGTAATTTTGTAAAATATGTTTATATCGTAACGCATTTAGGATTTTTCTTAAGAACAATAAGGGGACTGTTGTCTAAATATGAGAAACACTCCCTTAGCATAACACCATCTCTTTGGTATCTCATTGTTAGCATTTTTCCCCAGGCATTTGCCAAAACCAAACCCTTCCGTCGGATTGCCACACTCTAAATCATTCGTTTCCAGCCATTCACTGTCCAGTGTTGTCGCTCTTTGCACTATCTCTAGCATCACTTAGCAGTGATTACGGGACTGTATGTGACAGATGAGGAGATACTCAACCATTGTACTCCAATCTCTTTAACTCCCTATCCAGAATTATTGTGCTGACATCTTCTGGAAGCACTTTCGAACTGACTTGTGATTCCTTCTGCTGAATTTATGCGATTTTCTACAACCATTTTCCGCAATGCTCGACGATACCTGTCCATCAGTGCATGCATTCTGCCAGGTCTTGGTTTAACTGTGGTTGTTCCTACGCGTTTTCAATTCACAATTACATCACCAACAGTCTGCTTGGGAAGCTTTAGAAGGGTTGACGTGTAGCTGACGGATTCAGGTGACATCCAGTGTCTAGTCACCTTCTTAGTCTTAACCTATTCTGCTGTTACTATTGCTCTACTTAAAACACGATACTTAGTGGATCCTTTGATATTGGCGGGTCTGTCTGCCGTGACTTCTAGTGATCAGTACCACATTACTGTTACTTTTGATCGGTTATAACTAGACTTGCCCTTGTGATTCTCGCATGTCATTATCCTTCAACTATAGTTTTCAGCACAACTCATCTGTGATGATTATCCAACCGAGAAAGAAATGGAGCCCCTCCACAACCGGACTAGCATGGTGACCATCACAAAACGTTCTGCTGTCATCTCTACGAAAGTTCACCACCCACTCGAGTGGGTGGAATCGCCATGAAATGGTCCCTTCGCGGTTGTTGTACACAAAAACGTTTGATGGTTGCGGATTTAAGGTCAAAAGGAGAAATTGGCCGCGGAATGTAGTGGGAAAATATCCTCTGTGTCTGTAGTGATGAATGGTAGAGGTGTTGGTGGTATCATACTACTAACAGTAACAGGATTGTTAGTAGTTTGTTGCTTGGCACCGACGATGGCTTCTGGCCCTACCACCGTTGTCTCGATCCTGTAACATGCCAAGGTCTTCTTCAGAGTGGTCAGTTTGATTATAAATCAGCCACTCAGTGTAAATTTTCGTGTGGGGTTTATTTGTGATTTGTGTGTTGTCAGCTTCCCTGTAGGAACCATTTTATTGTACTACAGGAGTTCACCGACCTCTTGTTCAGTGTGTTTGTCAGTTGGAACTAGTCATAGGTCATCGGCTATCCCTGCTAAAGAGCGGTTTGGTCTGTTGTAGCTGTGATCTTAATTTTCCTAGTTTAGAACGAAGAGATTAATCGAATTTCTTAAATTCCTGTACAGTCATGCGGCTAATTTCTTGATCACCTCCATGCTGGTGTCGAGACAGAATTCATTGTGCAGGTCCATGGTGCGTGTGTGTAATGGAGCATTGCTTATGACTTGTAAAACCTTGTTGTTTACAACCTGCAGATGTATTGAAGCTGCTTATCCACAGACTGGATCAACGTATATCATTATGTCAACCATTTTGTCTTTTCGTTTCATTTCTTTCTTTATTAGACAATTTTTTTTCATTCTCTCGTAGTAGGGCGGCTAAACTTCGCCTATCAACCCATCAGCCTGACGTAACACCATATATCAAAGATCATTACTATATGGGAATGCAGTCTTTGTCGGCCAATTTCATTGACGAAATCTTCTCGGGTTATCAGTCGAGTCGCGTTGTCGCAACAATTCGACGACTTTCCTACTAAACATTTCCAGAGGAAGTGTCGCGTTCATGTTCGTTTCGTTCCTTTGCAGCCTTTCGATCGCTGACTTTTTGCCGAGGACCCAATGACCGGGCCAGTCGCCTGCCTCCGGAAGAGGTCTCGCAGCCGATGGTGGGGTGGACTCTGGTGGGATGGAGGGGGTCTGGACGTTGAGTATTGGTGCTGCCGGTCTATTCTGTTCGCTATCTTCGCCGCTTTCACATCACAGCGTTTTATACGTATTTTTGCCAACGCCTCGTTCCACGCAAAGCTCTGTTGTAAATCGCTGTTCCGGTTGACAAGGTCGTAGTGTATTCCGCTCAACGGCTAAAATCAAGAATATGGTCACCTGCTGTCTACAGCATCAGTTGTGAATGTGGCGTGCAGGACATCGGCCAGACGTAGCGGTGCGTCTCGCAGATGTGTGCAGAACATGTGAGGAACTTTTGTCTAGGCAGATTGACAAGTCTGCAGTGGCAGAACACAGCGACGCCAGGGCCACATGTTTGTTTTTGAACAGACGAAGGTGCTGTTTCGCGCCAACAGGTTCTGCGATTCGGTCATAAAAGTGGCAGTGGAAATAGGAGTACACGACGTACTTGTTAACTGAGCTCTGCGATGCATGTAGAGTTAGCAAAAATACTTCTGGAACGCCCCTATGTAACAGCGAGGCGCAGGTGGACCCCCCCCCCCCCCCCCATACCTCCGTGGTGTCCTCACCACCAACTGTGACTTCTGTTCCAAACGACTGGCCCACCAACTAGACCCTCAGCGCAGAAGTTAGTGATCCAGGGGCTATAACGGAACACTTTGCATGGATATGACAAGTAGGAATTTCGTCGACTGTATATCGTCAGTTAGCACTCATTTCATTCCGTTAAGCGCCTCACTCAATTCCTTTTCACTTTCGGCGACCGCCACTGTGAGATCAGTGAAATGTGTGTTGCTAATTTTTTATCTGTTAAAAGCAACTCCCACATCTAGGTACTCCTGTACTTCATTTTTAAGACTTCTATGATTAAAAATATTTTGATATGTTGCAGGGTGGATCTCAACCGAATTCTCGACCTCAGAGCCTACAGCACTGGCGGCAACGATGAAAGGTTAGCGAAGTTCTGTTTCTTTTTGACAATGGACACGGTCATCATCTCTGCTTCACCTCCCCTTTATCTTTCCTTTTACTGAAATATGTGTGATTGTTTTCTGCTTTTAGGCTGTTTCTGTCCATTTCACGCTCTGTTTATTTTGATTTATGTATTGTATTATTAATTTTAATAGTTTTAGTATCACTTTTAAGGTTACATCATCAAGTAGCTTACTTGCTTCAGCCACTGCCACTTAGAACTTACTACAGGATATAAATGAAAAAAAAAATGATTTTGTACGTGATGTTGGTATTTAATGTAGACCTTTCTGGACGACAGGTTATAGGAGCGATTTTAATTAGAATTAATGTTACGAAGGTGACGTTAGAAATAACTGAACATTTCGAACAGTGTACTGTACTTACATTAACAGCTAAAAGCAAAGTCACTAAAATGAATATCTTCGACAGTGTGACAATCTCTGCAGGCTCCATGACGAGTCCATCATCGCTACAAAAGTGATGATAAAACCATTTATCATACGAAAAAGATGACGTTGATGCAATTATGTACTCCAGAAATTCGTCATTTATCTTTTATAGCAAGTTGACATCGTGTATGTTGGCCACATGGAAAGTGTAGGCATTGAACTGCTTAGACTCAATTCACACAGAAATGGCGTGGTGCGGACGCCTGGCGGCAGCGAGTCAGGGACATGGCGCGGACGGGACGTGAGCACTTCACACTGAAGTGGTGCTGTGAGAGAGGCGCGGGCCGACTATACTACAAATGGGTTACAATATGTCGTCTTCATCACATGAAGCATCCTATGTTCTTAAATACACGAACTGTAAACTGGCCAGCGACTACATTTTCCACTTCATGCTTTTCAAAATATACCCGGTGGTTTACTTATTTGGGAAGTATCACAATGATTATGGGCGATAACGAAAATAAAACCAGTTCATTATCGAGCTGTGATGTCGGACTGTAAGCTGTCAAAAAATCTTTTTTATATTTTTTTATTTTATTTAAGTATTAATTTTTTCCCGTATAATTTCCTGAAAATCGAATGAGAGAGACTCCATAGCTGAGAGCTGTCTTGAATCCTAATACTGCGGTTTTTGTTTACTCGAAAATTTGAAGTTTCACTGAGAAACTCTCTCCAGAAATGGGTGTAGCTTTGCTTCATCTACATTAAACAATATTTTTAGAGGCACATCACATGACTTCAAGTTAATGGAAACAGCAGCACGCCAGTTGGACGTATCCGCCACTCGTGGCGAGAAAGGGAAATGGTATGGACCACAAAGTGACGTGTCCACTCCACGCCATCTCTGTCTGACTTGCTGCATTTGTTGACATGGAGGTGTCGCGGAAGAGCGCCACCTCTCCGCCAGACGTCTGCGCCACGCCATTTCAGTGTGACTTTGGCCTTACATGCTACGAAGAGACCGATGGCCAACCGATTAGGTCCTGTAAAACAATTACCGTAATATACCTACTACCATTTGAAATGGAGAAGACTCTATTTGACGTGTGCCGCAGTTTTATGGTCACCCGTTGTTCTTTCGGTGAAACAAGGCTAAGGATGATGCGGAAATTTTAAGAAACGTGCTTCAGTTATTGTTGCCTTGTCTCAAGGTATTTGTGCCTGAATGTGTATTGCTGCTTCTGTTCAGACGAAGTTTGACAAATGTTCGCATGCACTTAAATATCTTCTATATGGTGTCTGCTTATGCTTTCGCAACATTACTGTGCGTTTATGATAAGTTTGACAGTAGAGAATATAGTATATATTTTCATCCGTGAGTTAAGCTCACGGAAGTAAATACTGCCCTGCGTGTATAAATGCCGCAGAATTCCTCTGGAAATAATTCCAGAGTTTTGTGCATCCATTCTGCGGCAGGTCACAGCGGCATCTCACGCTAAATAGGATCTAAAATGTTTCTTCAGATTGACTAGTATCTGATAATTACCTTTGTAAAATGGTTCAGTATCCTTGGTTAAGATGGTCTACACAAATAAAGATTGAGACAGTCCAGCAGAAAGAAACTAGTAACAGAAACAATAAACATCAGGACAGACTGTAGCAACGAATAATCGTATTACAGCAGCACAAGTTGCAGAGTGAACATTTAGGAGAATCTTTTTCGAACAAAAATTCCGACGAAAGAACACCACCTCATAGTCTTTTACTGACCTGCAGTGTTCATACGCCTGACTACCAAAACAATATCCCAGGACTGAAGGTGGTGCGGAGAGTATAAAACATCGTGTGCTGTTAACTTTCAAAGGTTAATTATGGTGGTTCACGTAATCGTTTCGTATTATTTAGTGTATAGTAAATAAAAACTCAAAAGAATGCTTCCCGCGCCATAATTTTAGCGATTCTACTAAACGCGTTAGACGTGCCTTCTCAATACGTAACCACCGAGCGAGGTGGCGCAGTGGCTAGCACACTGGACTCGCATTCGGGAGGACGACGGTTCAATCCCGCGTCCGGCCATCCTGATTTAGGTTTTCCGTGATTTCCCTAAATCACTCCAGGCAAATGCCGGGATGGTTCCTTTGAAAGGGCACGGCCGACTTCCTTCTCCGTCCTTCCCTAATCCGATGAGATCGATGACCTCGCTGTTTGGTCTCTTCCCCCAAACCAACCAACCAATCAATACGTAACCATCGCCCCCTCGGAATCACCCATTAGGGAAAACAAAATCAGAAGCGTTGAGTAGATTACCTTCTACTTGAGGCTGCAATACCGAATCCCAGGACTTTTAAGCACTATTGACGCCTTCTGCGAAACCTTTACCGTCTGGACGATAAACATATAAACTGATTTCTGTTTCTTTTTCTTATAGTCCATGTTGTTGTTGTTGTTGTGGTCTTCAGTCCTGAGACTGGTTTGATGCAGCTCTCCATGCTACCCCATCCTGTGCAAGCTTCTTCATCTCCCAGTACTTAATGCAACCCACATCTTCTGAATCTGTTTAGTTATTCATCTCTTGGTCTCCCCCTACGATTTTTACCCTCCACGCTGCCCTCCAATGCTAAATTTGTGATCCCTTGGTGCCTCAGAACATGTCCTACTAATCGGTCCCTTCTTTTTGTCAAGTTGTGCCACATACTCCTCCCCAATTCTATTCAATACTTCATCATTAGTTATGTGATCTACCCATCTAATCTTCAGCATTCTTCTGTAGCACCACATTTCAAAATGGCTCTGAGCACTATGGGACTTAACTGCTGTGGTCATCAGTCCTCTAGAACTTAGAACTACTTAAACCTAACTAACCTAAGGACATCACACACATCCATGCCCGAGGCAGGATTCGAACCTGCGACCGTAGCGGTCACGCGGTTCCAGACTGAAGCGCCTTTAACCGCACGGCCACACCGGCCGGCACACCACATTTCCAAAGCTTCTATTCTCTTCTTGTCCAAACTATTTATAGTCCATGTTTCACTTCCATACAAATACTTTCAGAAACGACTTCCTGACACTTAAATCAGTACTTGATATTGACAAATTTCTCTTCATCAGAAACGCTTTACTTGCCATTGCCAGTCTACATTTTATATCGTCTCTACTTCGACCATCATCACTTATTTTGCTCCCCAAACAGCAAAACTCCTTTACTACTTAAAGTGTCTCATTTCCTAATCTAATTCCCTCAGCATCACCCGACTTAATTCGACTACGTTCCATTATCCTCGTTTTGCTTTTGTTGATGTTCAGCTTATATCCTCCTTTCAAGACACTGTCCATTCCGTTCAACTGTTCTTTCAAGTTCTTTGCTTTCTCTGATAGAATTACAATGTCATCGGCGAACCTCAGCGTTTTTATTTCTTCTCCATGGATTTTAATACCTACTCCGAATTTGTCTTTTGTTTCCTTTACTGCTTGCTCAATATACAGATTGAACAACATCGGGGAGAGGCTACAACCCTGTCTTACTCCCTTCCCAACCACTGCTTCCCTTTCATGTCCCTCGACTCTTATAACTGCCATCTGGTTTCTGTACAAAATTGTTAATAACCTTTCGCTCCCTGTATTTTACCCCTGCCATCTTTAGAATTTGAAAGAGAGTATTCCAGTCAACATTGTCAAAAGCTTTCTCTAAGTCTACAAATGCTAGAAATGTAGGTTTGTCTTTCCTAATTTTTCTTCTAAGATAAGTCGTAAGGTCAGTATTGGCTCACGTGTTCCAACATTTCTGCGGAATCCAAACTGATCTTCCCCGAGGTCGGCTTCTACTAGTTTTTCCATTCGTCTGTAAAGAATTCGCGTTAGTATTTTGCACCTGTGACTTATTAAACTGATAGTTCGGTAATTTTCACATCTGTCAACACCCGCTTTCTTTGGGATTGGAATTATTATATTCTTCTTGAAGTCTGAGGGTATTTCGCCTGTCTCATACGTCTTGGTCACCAGATGGTAGAGTTTTGTCAGGACTGGCTCTCCCGAGGCTGTCAGTAGTTCTAATGGAATGTTGTCCACTCCCGGGGCCTTGTTTCGACTCAGGTCTTTCAGTGCTCTGTCAAACTCTTCACGCAGTATCGTATCTCCCATTTCATCTTCATCTACATCATCTTCCATTTCCATAACACTGTCCTCAAGTACATCGCACTTGTATAGACCCTCTATATACTCCTTCCACGTTTCTGCTTTCCCTTCTTTGCTTAGAACTGGGTTTCCATCTGAGCTCTTGATATTCATACAAGAGCCTCTTTTCTCCAAAGGTCTCTTTAATTTTCCTGTAGGCAGTATCTATCTTACCCCTAGTGAGATAAGCCTCTACATCCTTACATTTGTCCTCTAGCCATCCCTGCTTAGCGATTTTGCATTTCCTGTCGATCTCATGTTTGAGACGTCTGTATTCCTTTTTGCCTGCTTCATTTACTGCATTTTTGTATTTTCTCCTTTCGTCAATTAAGTTCAATATTTCTTCTGTTACCCAAGGAGTTCTACTAGCCCTCGTCTTTTTACCTACTTGATCCTCTGCTGCCTTCACTACTTCATCCCTCAGAGCTACCCATTCTTCTTCTACTGTACGTCTTTCCCCCATTCCTGTCAATTGTTCCCTTGTGCTCTCCATGAAACTCTGTACAACTCTGGTTCTTTCAGTTTATCCAGGTCCCATCTCCTTAAATTCCCACCTTTTTTGCAGTTTCTTCAGTTTTAATCTACAGTTCATAACCAGAAGATTGTGGTCAGAGTCCACATCTGCCCCTGGAAATGTCTTACAATTTAAAACCCGGTTCCTAAATCTCTGTCTTACCTTCTAGTATCTCTGATACCTTCTCAGATCTCCAGGCTTCTTCCATGTATACAACCTCCTTTCATGATTCTTGAACCAAGTGTTAGCTATGATTAAGTTATGCTCTGTGCAAAACTCTACCAGACGGTTCCTCTTTCATTTCTTCCCCCCAATCCATATTCACCTACTATGTTTCCTTCTCTCCCTTTTCCTACTCTCTTATTCCAGTCACCCATGACTATTAAATTTTCGTCTCCCTTCACTACCTGAATAATTTCTTATATCTCATCATACATTTCTTCAATTTCTTCATCATCTGCAGAGCTAGTTGTCATATAAACTTGTACTACTGTAGTAGGCGTGGGCTTCGTGTCTATCTTGGCCACAATAATGCGTTCACTATGCTGTTTGTAGTAGCTTACCCGTACTCCTATTTTTTATTCATTATTAAACCTACTTCTGCATTACCCCTATTTGATTTTGTATTTATAACCCTGTATTCACCTGACCAAAAGTCTTGTTCCTCCTGCCACCGAACTTCACTAATTACCACTATGTCTAACTTTAACCTATCCATTTCCCTTTTTAAATTTTCTAATCTACCTGCCCGGTTAAGGGATCTGACATTCCACGCTCCGATCCGTAGAACGCCAGTTTTCTTTTTTCTTATAACGACGTCCTCCTGAATAGTCCCCGCCCGGAGATCCGAATGGGGGACTATTTTACCTCCAGAATATTTTACCCAAGAGGACGCCATCATCATTTATCCATACAGTAAAGCTGCATGCCCTCCGAAAAAATTACGGCCGTAGTTTGCCCTTGCTTTCAGCCGTTCGCAGTACCAGCACAGCAAGGCCGTTTTGGTTAATGTTGCAAGACCAGGTCAGTCAATCATCCAGACTGTTGCCCCTGCAACTACTGAAAAGGCTGCTGCCCCTCTTCAGGAACCACACGTTTGTCTGGCCTCTCAACAGATACCCCTCCGTTGTGGTTGCACCTACGGTACGGCCATCTGTATCCCTGAGGCACGCAAGCCTCCCCACCAACGGCAAGGTCCATGGTTCATGGGGAAGTATAGTCCATATCATGATATTTTTCTGGTCCTGTTTTTATTCTTAAAGAACAAGATATCTTATAAACACAAGAGCAACTAGCCCAATTCTTTCCTTGAAATTTAAAACTTTTCCCCTTCTGCATCCACCATGGCGTCCAAAATTAAAGCAACAAACCGTTATTTCCTCGTCCTGTGTCTAATTCGCGATAGAATAATACGGACTTTGAAGAGATGTCCGTACGATCGTCGTGTTCTGTACGGAAGCTGGCATTCCGGTCAAAGAACAACCACGCCAGCGATGACGTCGGGACGCGTATCAAACAGGATAGTGTTTTCCTGGTGGTCCCTCATCCACAATCGCTGTGTACACCCTCAAAGACGGTGCAGTATGGCACAGAGAAGACGCCTACCGGACTATGCGGTGGAAAGCCATAGGAAGAATGGAAGCAGGACAGTCGCAAACCGATGTGGCGACGGTTTATGGAGACCGAAACTGCATACCGAAAACAAGAACAGGGCCGACCTCGTGTCACACCAGAAAAAGAGGACCGTTATTTGGCTGTGAGCGCACGATGGTACCGCCTTAGTATTGCACGGTTAACATGCCACCTGGACGGTCGAACAGTGGGCTAATGTACTTTTCATAGGTGAGTCCCGATTTGGTCAGGAGAGCGATTCTCGACGGATTCGCATCTGGAGGGAACGTGAAACACGATTTCGGGACCCAGACATCGTAGAAACAGATCGATATCGAGGAGGGTCCCTAATAGTGTGGGCAGTGATTATATTGACCAGTTGAACATCTTTTCATGAAATTGTACAGGTGAATGGACAAGGTTTAACTGCTGTCAGGTATTCTGACTAGATCTTGGGAACGCACGTGCGGATTTTGCGCAGTGCTGTGGACTCACATTTGATACTGATGGACGATACTGCTCGACCTCATAGAGCACGGGTGGTTGGTGTTTTCTTGGAAGCAGAAGATATTGCACGCATGGCGTGGTCTGCTCGCTCTCCCCATTTGAAACCCATAGAGCACGTCTAGGATGCACTAGGGAGACAGGCTGCGTTACGTCAGCATCCATAGCGCCACTCTCCAAGACTTTCGAGCAGCTCTGCATAAAGAATGGGCGTTATTGCCTCCACGAGAGATTTATGACATCATTCGCAGTATGCCCCGTCGTTGTCAGGCCTGTACTGCTGCCAGAGGTGGTCACACCCCATACTGAGCACATTGACCAGTTGTCGGTATGTATGTGCAGGTCTGTTAGGTTGAAAAACACGAACATTTTTGCCTACCATTATGCATGTTGCAGTTGTTTAAGTTCTGTATTCTTTACATTGTTGTTTCTATTTTACTATCACCTGTTTGTAATGTTTCGTTGGAAAATAAACGCAACCTTGCACAGTTTCCGTTTGTTGCTTTAATTTTGGTCACCAGCGTATATTCCGTAAATTGTCTTAGAGAGATAATTTCCGCTGTATGAAATTATATTGATTCTTTGCGCTTCATTGAACGCAAATAAGCGTCAGATGAAAGACTGCTTATATACCTTTATTGGAACAGCTGTTTGTCCAAATGTTATTTGCACTGTCTCTGTGGGAGCATTTGTAAGGAGTTTCAAGAGATCTGCGTGTCACCCTCTCCTCCCATCATCCTCTCACCTTAACCGGGCTCTCTGCAGCCTTCTTACACGGAACGTGGCAGTTAATTTGGGTCCGGATGCGGCTTTCAACGTTGATGGTGAACGTACTGGGACATCACACGGGAAGTGCCCACCAACGTGATCTGCGACCGCAGTGTTCTCTAGCAACAGTTATCGACTACATCTAGCGTGTACTTAAAATTCGTTTCCGAAACTGGACACGCATGGAGTAACTGCTTTAACCTGTTTGGCGGTTATCCAAGATGCGCGCAAAAAATCCCGAAAATGACCGTGGAAGCCTCATTAGATTCTGCGACACCTAACAAGCCGAAAAGATGTTTCGTCCTACACAAAATTTCTTTCAAAAACACATTTGAATAAGCACTTGAGAGGAGTTAAAATTTTGTGTCTCTGTAGATATCAATAGTTCCCCGATTTGAGAAAGCAGTACATGTAGGTTGGGTTACGATATGCGTAGTAAGTGTGCCGGCAACGAGGAAATAGTACACTATGTAATCAAAAGTATGCGGCCACTCTATGTGAAGCGGAATTGGCCACTAGGTGTCACGAGAGGTGGACCCGCCGATGCAAAAGGAGACGGGGAGTATTGTGTATCTGTAGCAACGCAGGAACAGCAGAATGGATCGGTTAGGCGAGCTCAGTCACTTCGAACGTGGACTAGTCATTGCCTGTCACAGATCCATCCGTGACATTCCAACCCCTCCAAAGCTGCATAAATCGACTGTTAGTGATGTGACTGAAAACGCATAGGAAAAGCCGCCATAGTTAAACCAAGACCAGGCGGACTTCATGTGGACCTACAGACGGACGGGGACTATCGAGCATTGCGGAGGTTGGTTGTAAAAAATCGCATGAAATATGAGGAAGGAATCACTCGTTAGCTCCAAAGTGCTACCAGTAGTCAAGCTAGCACAGTGACTGTACCTAGGGAATTAAAATGAATAGGATACAATGGTCGAGCTGCTCCTCATGAACCATATATTTCTGTAGTCAGTGCGAAGCCAAGCTTGAGGTAGTATAAAGCGCGACCACAGAGGACATTAAATGACTATAAACCAGTGATTTGAGTTGATGAATCACGTTACACACTATGGCAGTCGGTTAGAGGGGTTGGGGTTGGGATTGGGAACGCCTTGAGAACGTTATCTACTGTCTTGTATAGTACCAATAGACTAATGAAGTAGGGAGGAAGTGATGCTACGGTATCGGGATGTGTTTCATGTTTAGGCTTTATTCCCCTTATTGCGCTTAAGAAAAAGGTAAATGCGGAAAGATATGAACATAAATTAAAGCGTTGTGTACTGCGTACAGTAGAGGAACAGATCCTGGACGATGGCTGTATTAGCATGACGATGCACCCCGTCACAAAGCAGTCTGCCCAAGTTTCTGACCTGAAAGTCGATTTCACTTCAGGCACCAGCGTCATACATCACCACCTACTACCTTCTCTTGCTTCGGCTTTTGACGAAAAATGGGCTGTCATTCCTTCGTAGACATTAAGACACCTTATTGAAAGTGTCGTAAGTTGAGTTCAAGCCGTCACAAAGGCGAAGAGTGAACGCACCCCATTTTAACGTCCAGTAATAGGTGTCCGCATACTTTTGATCAGATAGTGTACATGTCCCGTAACAAAATATATATAGTTAAATAATTATCTTTTAGTTATAGACCATTGATGATGCTTAATACGAAAGGGTGAAACATTTCTGGTTGAAAACTGAATAATTATCCATTTGCAAAAGTTGGATGGTTATTATTCTTATCTAAAAGGTAAAGGTAATTTAGCGGTAACAAAGGAAGAATGGCCGCAAATTATTTACGTCATTGAGGGCAGGCGATCGAGGATATTGTCTCCCTGCTACTCCCAACATAGGATGCAGTGACGTAACCACTGCGCCACCTCGGGCTGTGACTCGTCCAAAGTTTTGCGGGAAGAAAAAGTGTTCTGGGTCCCTTACTTTGAGTCTCCTCTGCTTGCGCCTTCAAACGACGCTTCTAGGAGGGGAACGAAGCCGCAACATGAAAGCCACGCCGTCTGCCTTCGACCGTGGCTCCGGTGCGGCGATTAATGAGCTTTTCAGTCGCTAAATACACGTCTTTGTTGCTAACTGGAATGTTTCCAATTATTCCGCCGCTGGGAGCGCGCGTGATTGCTGCAATTACGGCCTCTTAATTGCTTTTGTTACGGAAAATGTGATCCGCGTGCGCTGAAAAGAAAGTCGGTGCCGGCAGCGCGGTGCTATTGTCCCGACCGTGGCTCGCCTCGCCTCGCATTGCGGAGCAGCGGCAGTAGCAGGCGCGTCTCTGCTGTGGGCTGTGGGGGCGCCTCGCCCGCATCCCCAAGAAAGGTCTAATTACGGCGCTTATTGTCCAACTTATCTGCCGGAGTGCAGTGCTCCAGCCATCTGTCCAGCCCGCGCTGCCTGCAGAGTTATTTGTTACCGCGCCGCTAAGAGAGGCGAAGCCATTCGCAATAAAAATGTATTGTTTGCTGGCGCAACTGAGCAATTTCTTAATCACAAGTCAGCTTTCCTTTCTTTGCCCGATTGGATTAAAATCTTAGATTTCCTAACGTAAAAGGTTTTGTTGTTTGGCTATCGCATAGACGTGAGTCCCATAAAAATATACACTGACACCTCGTTTATCTCGACTAGGCGGGACCATAGGTTATACGGATAACAGAAAATTCAGATAATCCTGCTGAAAGTTATAAAGAAAAGGATGTCATGGGTTGAATTGTATAAATACATTCTTTATGGGAAGTAATCGGAAACGCCATTTTTTAAAAATGAGAATCATTAATGACTAAATAAACTGACGGAAAGAAATTGCAACAAAAATATTAGTGTAGCATAATGAAATTTCTGGAGTACACATGTAAGTGATTAACGCTACAAGATCAGAAGTTAATGTGAGCGCGATATAAGCCGTTGCAAATGTGAAATGCTGGTATATTAACAAGCGGTGTAACCGCCAGAATATTGAACGGAAGCACGTAAACTTACGTGCTTTGTGTTGTACAGGTGCCGAATGCCATTTTTTGGGATTGAGTTCCGTGCCTCCTGCAATTTGTCGGTCAGTACAGGGACGGTTGGCGCTGGTTGATAATAATAATGAGCGTATGGCATTGGTGGCCGGGAGATCCCTAGCGGAGCGGTTCGACCGCCGCTCCACAAGCTCTTTAACGCCACGACGGCGACTTGCGAGTGAATGAGGATGAAATGATGATGAAAGACACACACAACACCCAGTCATCTAGAGGCAGAGAAAATCCCTGAACCCGCCGGGAATCGAACCCGGGACCCCGTGCGCGGGAAGCGAGAACGCTACCGCAAGACCACGAACCGCGGACGCTGGCTGACGATGACGCTGAAGTTGTCGTCCTATGATGTCTTATACGTCCTCGATTGGAGACATATCTGGTGATCAATCAGGCTAAGGTAACTTGTTGACGTTCTGTAGAACATGTTGGGTTGCAACAGCGGTATATGGTCGAGCGTTATCCTGTTGGAAAACACCCGGTGGAATGTTGTTCATGAATGGCAGCAAACAGGTCGAATCACCAGAGTGACTTACAGATTTGCAGTCAGAGAGCGTGGGATAACAGTGAGGGTGCTCCTACTGTCATACGGATCCGCACCAGGGACCGTAACTCAAGGTGGAGGGTCGAATATGTACAGCACACAGACAGGTTGGTTGCAGGCACTCGATTGGCCTCATAGCCAACGCACGACCATCACTGGCACCAACTTTCATCATGAAACACAATAGACGTCCATCCTGCGCTCCAGTGAGCTCCCACTAGACACCACTGAAGTCGAAAATGGCAATTAATCTGTGTGAAGTTCGAGTGAGGACTAATTCAAAGTTTCCAAATATATATGGAGAAATAGTTTGTTATTCGGTCTACAAAATCATCAGGTTGGAGTTTCAAATTCTTGCAGGAAAGACAAATACTTCGTTCAGCTACCGGAATCTCATTATACAGTTATATCAGCCGAATTTTTGAGCATCGGCATTTATTATAAATGAAATTTATAAAATCTTAAACAAGTTTTAAATAAGATTTTAAATAAGTTGTTTTGCCATTGCCACGAACTACAAAGCATGTGTAAACCAAAATCGATGCTAAAGTTGATGGCTGGAAACTTATCAGAGAGCGAACGTTACGACGGCAAGCGACGTGAGCTCACAGCAATTCTAAAGAAGATCACCAAATAGCTTTGACACTATACTCATGATATGAGTTGAAGTCAAAGACTAGGCGCAAAAGCAAGTTAAAATTATTGTATCCGAGTAGCGGCCTATAACGTTACAATAACATTTTAACGTTACAATAACATTTTTAACTTGTAGCAGATGGCACGCTCAAAGATTCCAAATATCTCAAAGACGTTAGACGAGCATGTTAAGTGGCCCTCACGCGTCCAATAACATTGTCAAACCGCCAATATATTGCAATTTCCTGGTAGTTTAAAACTATGTGCCGTACCAGGACAGTATATTGACCGTCTGAGGGCCTGTGCCAAGGTACTGTCAATACTAGAAATACTGACGAGCAATACTGATGGCCCCAAAAATTCGGTCGGTGTTGTCAACACGTAGGCCTACCGAGCGTGAGAATGCGAGTATTCGCGAGTTGAGAATATTCACCACTCAAACTTTGACAGAGCTTCGTGAACCGACCATACGGCCTTAGGGAGCACTGTCTATATTTTTAGTTCGTCTTGTGCCTATAATTCCTCAGATTCAATTTTTCAAGTAGTATTTTTAACGGAAAGAGTCTTCTTAGGCATATACAGTGTGGTAAATGTTTTTACCACATTAGGTTGATCATTGGACGATTCACTGTGCTATAGCTTTCTTTATCAATTTGGAAACATAGTATTAACCTTTTGAATTTCGCAGCAATATGGAAAAACGTTTCTACTTCGAACAGTACGTCTTATAACGGATGTCCCTCCGAAGAACCGTGAGGCGCATTTCCTCTGATGTCTCGGCAGATATTTGCAATTTCGTTTTTGCGTTGTATATTTGAAGTCAGTCAAACAAAAACTGCTCGTCACGTCTTTCATGCGACGCTGAGCATCAGCGTCGGCTGGTGTCCTGTTAGAAACAAAAATATCCTTGAAGTGGAATTTCCCATGTCCATTCATACAGCGGTGTCCAAATTACTCTAGTGCGGTTTTTATGTTATCGTTATGTATTAACAAGGGCAGTAAAACACGAATAATAACCAGTCTTCCAATAGCACTGCTGGATAGCGGATACAGTCAGGGCGGTAAAGGGCGGTGCCGTCGCTGCTGAGTACTGGTTACTCTTCCTGTTCTACTGTCTCAGTTGACAGTATTGATAAACCAAATATCGCACTAGACTAAATTGGGACCGCTCTATCAAATGGAAATGTAAAATCCCGATTTTAAAAAATAATTTTCATTGTAATGGTAAGATAACCGGCACTTTCCGTCGACATTGGGCGTCATATGAAAGTCGTGATGAGAAGTATTTGTTTGGGCTCACTCCAGCTACACATTGCAAAAACTGAATTACAGGTATCTATCTAAACACAGAAAATGCGCCAGGCGACTCTTAGAAGGGACACTCTGTGTATGCAGTGAGGAATGTGCGAAGCCGGCCGTTGTGGCCGAGCAGTTCTAGGCGCTGCAGTCTGGAACCGCGCGACCGCTACGGTCGCAGGTTCGAATCCTGCCTCGGGCATGGATGTGTGTGATGTCCTTGGGTTAGTTAGGTTTAAGTAGTTCTAAGTTCTAAGGGACTGATGACCTTAGAAGTTAAGTCCCATAGTGCTCAGAGCCATTTGCGCCATTTGAATGTGCGAAATGCGTGACAGTCAGAACAAATCATCGCAAAATATACGAAAAGTTTTGCTTCAATTACGAGAATATATAACTGTAGGTCAGATATAATTGCTTCACAGGTTTCAATAACAATTGTGAGAATTGTGCTTAATAATACTACTGCACTAAACTTAAAGCATTCGAATCACCTGCCTGTCGCCAGAAATCTCTCGTACTTGGGTCGCTATCTTGTGCGGTATCAACAGCAGTAATTTTATGCCGGAATAACCGAGGACAGTTTATGAAATTTTCGTGTCTGTGCTTCCTTTTCTTCAATCATTTTCATATCCATATCCCCATTTCCTTATCTTCTGTTGTTTCTTGTCGACTGTACCTTAAATAAGTACGGCATACTCTTTCTTCTGTGCGTTCGACGTTTTAACCTTGTAAACTTGTGTTCCCAGCTGGTAATATTATTGATGGAGTTAGGCTCGCTTCAACATATTGAAGTTTAACAGGCTGGTATTTTTTACAAATACTGAACGTGTTCAGGCCTCTTTAATTGTCTCCACCGAAAGCTCTGAGCTCTGACGCATTATGGGTGTGGCTATATCCATACGCCACACACTGTGGAGAATTTTCCATTATTTTTAGAATAAAACTGTTGCATTTCTTTAAGAAATACTAAATTTAGCGTTTACGATTAGTCTTAGAACGCCAGATTATGTGGAATTTGTACGTGTATCGTATTTAATGAGTAACTGCTTTCCATACTTTGAGTGACGCAGCACTGTTGGTTTGGATGGTACGAGGCATATACTCCAAGTGAAACTTCGCTAGAGTCTTGGAGTGCAGTCATGACAGCAATAAAAACAAGTATTTGTTTTACAGAAGTTTTCTTTTTGGTCATCGAGTTGGATAGAAAAAGCATGTAGTAACACGATCGATTTCCAACCGCACGGCGCTGCTTTGTCATCTTATTTTCCTAAGTAACACTGAAGTTGTTGCCTTATTCTCGAGCTACAATATTTTACAGTTTATGAGTGCTATTTATTACAAATAGTTGGTCGTCTCTTGTAGCCATCTTGTCACGGGAGTTTGTCGCTCGCACGCAGGACAACGGAGGATGGTAGCTGCTAGTAGCAGGGATGTCGCACATCCAGATGTCACCCATTCAGATGTGGCTTGCTGTCGGTCGCTTCCGTCGCTCACGGAGGATGTGGCCTTACTTGCTGTTCCAAGAAGCCACCAACTTAAACATTCCTCCAACTATGTGTTACAAGTATGTGCAACAGTGTTCCTCTGCCATGTGCCTCGTTCATGTCATTGATAGTTAAAAAAAGTCTATAAAATATACGTAACATTGCTTCAGTATCACACGTCCATCTTACTGGTGACGAATAAAAGTATTCCAGTCACTACAAACAGAAACATCAGTAAGACCCTTGCTGTTAATATGGTAATGTGATGCAAAGTATTTTGTGCAAACAAGCCATTTTGTTGAGCAAGATTCCGCGGTCTCGTACCATATAATAATGAGTTATTTAAAGATGGCCCAAAGTGCAGCCGGCACTCGATTTGTCAGTACCTCAGATCCCGATATGTTACGGCTAGTGAGAATACCTTCCCGTGGTATAGTCTGTCTGTGTCTTTTCCAGGTGATTTCAGACTCCATCACGTTTCATGTTCCAATATACTAAACACGATCTTAGTGGTAGTGAGTCCACTAAAATGATGACCAGAACGCGCCGCAACCGTATTACACGGCCGTCAGGATTTATTATTTAATTATCCAGATTTATGAGAGGTATGACTTTGAATGCATCGGACTGTCCAACTCTGTGTTATGACAAAATCTGAAGTATATGCGATAGTAATAATCCACCCTTACGTGCATGTACCGATAATTTGAAATTAGAAAGAAATAAAACATTTACAGCCATTGGAAGGTTGACGTATGTTTGCTAATGATGTAACCTACTGTATCACTGAATCATACAAATACAGAGCGTCTTAATAAATATGGGACTCACTCAAACAGCCATACATGCAATTTATACTACTAATCATGGACTAAACAACGTAGATACTTATACAGATGATACTCTGCAATTAATAAATTCTGAATTTACAGCAGTCGCGGAGCAGTACGTTAGCAAAGAAACTTCATACTTAATGCCAAAATACCTGATGATGAGGAGCTGTAAAAAAAAAAAAAAAGTATTAAATTCTCTGCACCGTATTTAATTCTTGAATTTAAGAACGTGAACGAAAAGAGTTATCGAGAAACTGCGTGTTACAAACAAGTAGGACTCAGCTGGATTGTTGCTGTAGACTTGATTCAGTGGCAGATAAACAATTTTAATATCCTCCATCGTTCCTTCTATTGCAGTGTTGTGTTACTTATTTCATATTTGCCAACCTCGATCATCAGTATCGCACACAGCTGCAGTCGGAGCACACACCACGACAACGGCAGTCTGCCACGGTCTACTACTCTCAATGTTGTTATGACAAATGAAGTCTATGCCTAACGAGCAAAATAAAATATGTTACATACTTTGTTTATTTGTATTACATGTTCATCTGTTTCTGTGTTGTTTACGGTTTAGAAAATGGATCACAAAAATAATATTTACGATTACGAGTTTGACCGAAGTTAACGAATACACGAAAGAATCTTATGCCTTAAATAACTATATCGTTACAGCCTTTATCAAACGCTTCTAACACATATGAATGATGTGTGTGTCATCGTTGGAACTTCCTCAGCTCTATTTCCACCATGGACTGTCGCTCTGAAGCAACTCTACGTCACTCGTCCTGAAGGCTCGCCTATTAAATTTCTGGTAACCCTTCTGCGGAGTTTCTCTCTCTCTCTCTCTCTCTCTCTCTCTCTCTCTATCACACACACACACACACACACACACACACACACACACACACACACACGCACAAGCGCGCGCGCGAGCAGACGAGCAATGATTCTGAAGCCACATATTCCAAGATTCGAAGCTCCCCCCTGTAACCGGTCTCACTTTTTTAACCTGCTTATACCTCTCTGTTATTATAAAAATAAATAAAAAAGTTGGCAATCGTTTCCTGTGATACAAGAAGTCTCTAGTTCTAGTTCAGAAACGGAATGAAGTTCCAGTTTGTCTGGAAATGTCAAAATTATGTTAGTGTTGTAGCTTTGTTTCACTAGTAGCAGCTTTCAGAGCGTGGAATTGTAATACCTTTTATTAGCTACCGTAATTCTTTCTTTTTCGGATGCATTTAATGTTGTGTCCTGCCTGATCGTGAAATATGGGGTGCCTAGGAAACCTGCTTCTCAGATCGCTAGGCAACAATTCAAGCACATCGTATTAATGAATTTTTATTACAATAAGATAAATAACATTACTTAACTTTCAGAATTTACAATGATGTGTCGCAAGCAATGGGTGACATACAAAATAAGAAAACGTCTTCAGTATATACAATTCCTAATACAAGTGAAGTTATACAGTTCGTAAGTCGCTCCTGTCGAGCTCGTAGAACGGCTAGTCTTCAACTGGGCTGCGGTCAGACGGCGCGGCGCTTATGTCCTCTTCGCCCAGAGACCACTGTAGTCTTGGTGTCGTCCTACAAAGGGGTCGGTCAGCGTACTGTTGGCTGACATCTTCTTCACAGCCTTCTTTGCTTTAACGTTCCGCCTTAACATTCCTGTCCGTTGTGCCGGTGCTTGACTTTACGCCATAGTATTTAATGTGTTGTAAACTTGCAACCATACTAATCGATCTGTAGTGGGCTGTTTTCGTATTTTCCGTGATGACATACTATGTCCCTATGGATTAATTAAAGGTTTACCTCTCGTCTCGTGTATATTATATTTCTTCGCCGTATCAAATATTTGGGCGGGCTGTGCTTTACGAAGGTGCTGAGACTTAAAAAAACTAGAGAAATTAGTTAAGCATATATTTTTCGTTATGAATAATAAAAGCATCTAATTTCTCACGTGCTTTATTGATACTTGGTCCACAGCGTAAGCATAATGTTAATATACAGCCTAGCGCGAGAACCATTAATTAATTTTTGACCTTTACTTTGGTATGCAGGCGAGAGAAAAAAATACATTATTCCAGTTATCGAGAGCCATAACATTTCAGCATGAGTAGGGAAACGTGCAGTACTGGTTTACATTTTTGCACGCAGACAATAAATCACGTTCATAACATCTGAGAATGGGTACAGTGACATTAATGCGGTTTTTAAGGAAACCAGTGTAACTGCCAGAAAAGGAAGTAGAAATGGCATCAGAAATAAAGGTTTGCGTGACAGCCTTCGAGCATCGGTAGTCACAACACTACTGATAAAGTGTAAGTGAAGGCCGACGTGTTAACGAGTTAAATGTGCTGACTCGTCTCCTGGGAGTGAAAACGATGGCTTTTATGCAGAACAGTTGAAAATAAATATGAGCCAGAAAAACCAGTGCAAAAAAGAATGAGAACTGCCAGCGTTCAATAATTGAATATTACATGCTCTGTCCATTAAGATGAGGATATCATGCGAACGAAATTGACAGTTCAGGCCGGATCTCAATGAATTAAGTATTTCTCCGTTTATTGGAAGTATCAAAATTATGTTTCTCGGTGTCCTTTGACCGGCGTTATTAAACTGTAAATAATTGCATCTTTCAAATGAAAAATCGTAGAGAACATTTTCTGTATTCTACACAAAATTGCACAGTCTGCAGAACGAACGAATCGTAATTTTTCCCTCGTTGCGTTGTATTTCGTTAGATATAAGTAACTGTGGTACACTTACATTAATTATATGTTTGCAAGCACTATCATATTCAGACATTTCTCATTATTTCGTCATTCCCTTGCGTCTTCATCGTGGATTTAATAACTCTCATTATAGTGAAAAACCCATTCTTAAAGAGGCATAAGCTGCCAGATCCTGAATGGTTCAAATGGCTCTGAGCACTATGGGACTTAACTTCTGAGGTCATCAGTCCCCTAGAACTTAGAACTACTTAAACCTAACTATCCTGAGGACATCACACACATCCATGCCCGAGGCAGGATTCGAACCTGTGACCGTAGCGGTCGCGCGGTTCCAGACTGTAGCGCCTAGAACCGCTCGGTCACTCCGGCCGGCAAGAGCTGACTGATGAAGTCGTTAAGTTGTCTGCAAGAGCATAAGCAACTGTAATTCTAAGCAAATAATAAAGAATAAACTAAACAGAACAGTGTTGCAGAAACAACAAAAAAACATGACAATTTTAAACGAACGTTAAATCCCCAAGATTGGCGATCTTTTACAGAAACTCGAAATTTAGCGCGTACTTCAATGCGAGAAGCTTGTAATAGTTTACACAACGAAACTTTGTGTGGAAACCTGACAGGAAATGCAAAGAGTTTCTGCTCGTATGTAAAGAATGCTAGCGGGACGACACAGTCAGTGCCTTCGTTGTCCGACAGCATCGGAAATGCTATCGATGACAGCGCTGCTGAGGCAAAGTTAGTAAACACAGCCTTTCGAAATTCCTTCACTAAAGAAGATGAAGTAAATATTCCAGAACTCGAATCAAGAACAGCTGCCAGCATGAGTAACTCTAGAAGTAGATTTCCTCGGCGTAGTGAAGCAATTTTAATGGCTCTGAGCACTATGGGACTTAACATCTGAGGTCGTCAGTCCCCTAGAACTACTTAAACCTAGCTAACCTAAGGACATCACACACATCCATGCCCGAGGCAGGATTCGAACCTGCGATCGTAGCGGTCGCGCGGTTCCAGACTGAAGCGCCTAGAACAGCTCAAATCATTTAATAAAAGCAAGTCTTCTGGTCTAGACTGTATACCAGTTAGGTTCCTTTGAGAGTGTGCCGATACAATAGCTCCGTACTTAACAATCGTATACAACTGTTCACTCGACGAAAGATCCGTACCCAAAGACTGGAAAGTTGCACACGTCACACCAGGATTCAAGAAGAGCAATAGGAGTAATGCACTAAATTACAAGTTCATATAATTAACGTCGTCATGCAGCAGGATTTTGGAACTTATATTTCGTTCGAAAATTATGAATTACCAAGAAGAGAACCGTCTATTCCCACACGCTCATACGGATTTAGAACACTGTGCTCTTGCGAAACACAACTAACTCGGTACTCAGAGGAAGCGTTAAGTGCTATCGTCAAAAGATTTCAAATTGATTCCGCCTCTCTTCATTTCCAGAAGGCCTTTGACACCGTAACTCACAAGGCGCTTGTAATCAAATTGCGTGCTTATGGAATATCGTCTCAGTTATGCGACTGGATTTTTGATTTCCCCTCAGAGAGGTCACAGTTCGTAGTAATTGACGCAAAGTCATTGAGCAAAAAGAAAAAAAAAGAGAAAGGAACTTCTGGCGTTCCCCGTGGTAGTGTAATAGGCCCTCTGCGGTTCCTTTCTAGATAAAATGATTTAGCCGTCTGCTTAGCTGGGTGGTAACGTGCTCGCCTACGATGCAAGCGGGCCCGGGTTCGATTCCCGGCCGGGTTGCAGATATTCCCCGCTCGGGGACTGTATGTTGCGTTGTCCTCATCATCATTTCATCCTCATCACCGGCGCGCAAGTCGCCCAATGTGGCGTCGACTGAAATAAGACTTGCACTTGGCGGCCGAACTTCCTCGAATAGGGGTTTCCCGACCAACGATGTCATACGCTCATTTCCATTTTTTTCCATGTAGCAGACAATCTGAGCAGTAGTTTTACGTTGTTTGGATATGACGCTGTCGCTTACCGCGTAGTAATCATCAGAAAAACCTGCAAACGATTTAGAAAAGCTAGCTGAATGGTGCGAAAATTGGCAATTGACCCTAAGTAACGAAAAGTGTCAAGTCATCCACATGAGTGGGCAAATGAATGCGTTAAACTTAGGTTAGACGATAAGTCAGTCAAGTCTAAAGGCCTTAAATTCGACTAAATACCTAGGAGTTACAATTACGAATAACTTAAATTGGAGAGGAAACGTAGAAAATGTTCTGGGGAGGCGAATCAAAGATTGCGATTTATTGGTAGACCACCCAGAAGATGCAACAGAACTACTAAAAGACTGTCTACACTACGAAAATTATGAATTACCAAGAAGAGAACCGTCTTGTGAAGTTTGTTGCGCTCTCTGGGGTCCTTACCAGATAGGATTAACGGAGTACCCCGAGAAAGTTCAAGGAGGAGCAGCACGTTTCATATTATCGAGAAATAGGGGAGAGAGTGTCACGAACATGATTCGGGATTTGGGGCAGACATCATTAAGACAAAGACGTTTCTCGTTGCAGCGGGATCTACTCACGCGCTGTTCGAGATTGGAATAATAGACAATTATTGTGAAAGTGGTTCGATGAATCCTCTGCCAGGTACTTATGTGTGATTTGCACTATATCCATGTAGATGTAGGTGAACCACTACAATGAAGTAATCACCATTATGCAAGGACGATACTTAATTATAGGATATTTACTAATCTTTCCATGGGTTTGAAGTTTTGAAATCTTAAGTTCAATTTATTATGATTCTCGAAATGGGCACCTTTGAATTCTCTTCACTTGTCACTAGCACACAGCGAGAACTTATGAGTGCTGCGACGTTGAAAATGATCATCACGTGGCATGCGTCAGTACTAGACTACACTGCTGAACCAAAACAGTTTGAGTAGCACCCACGGCGTGGCAGAACGCCACTTGGTGGCGATGCGGGAACGTCACGCGATAAGGAAAGTATACAAGCAGAGAAGAGACGAATGGGGAATCATTCTTGTGACAGGGGGAAAATCCATTGACAACGGTACAGTGTCACTGCCCGACACCTGCAAACGAGCGCCTCGGAAAGAGCACATCTGATCGGCTGCCTGTTTGCTACTGTCGTGAACATCTGCAGAAAGTTGTTGCAGGACAGTGGAACCACGAGCAAGCGACAGGATGTTGGACGTGGAGGTCGAAGGTTTTCCCGCTCTGTAAAGCGGGGTAGGTGGCGCTCTGTGGCACACCTGGCGACATACTGCAGTGCTGGTGGTGGGAAAAGTATTTTGGAGCACACCGTAGCGTGAACACTGTTGAAACGTGAGTTTCTGTGACGCAACGACATCGCCAATTACAACTGCAATGGGGACTGGACCATAGAGGATGCACCATGAATCAATGAAAACGTGTTGCTGGTGTTATGCCGTGGGGGAAATTCATCTGAGCTTCCATAGGACCTGTGGTAATAACCGGAGACCTCGTGAGAGATGTGGACAACATGAACGTTATTGCTTTCAGCCTGTATCCCTTCACGCTTGATGCCTTCCCGGACGGCGATGGCATTTGCCAGGAGGGTAACGGTCCGTGTGACTCTGCAAACTATAGTGGGTTGAGGATCATGATAGTGAGTTCACTCTGATGTCTTGACCACCAAATTCGCCTGATCGGAACCCGACGGACCGCACCCGGGACGGCATCGGACGCCAGCTCTTCGCTCACGAACTTTCGGCTCGTCATTTATGGTGATTGCGTAACCTGCGCGGAGACATCTGGTCCCACATACCTCTGGAAGCCTACCAGGATCTTGTCGAATCCACGTACAGAATGGCTGCTGTAAGCGTCCCATAAGAAGACTAGCACGCTATTAACACTATAAGCGCCAAATTTGCGAACCGCTTAAAACGGCCGTCGGGACTAAAAAGTCACAACTCTATTCGATGCGTTTTTCTGTAACAAATAGTCACTCTTATGATCTGTTATGTTGTTTTAACTCTAAACGTTACGTACAGTCATGCTAGATACTTACAAATTAGTTCAAAATATAAAGATTGAATATTTTCTCAATTTTTGTCCAGATCAAGTTAAATTGGAAATTGTTCGACTATCACGAAGAAATATTGTATTTTTCAAAGAAATACAGCCAAGTCACAAAGGTTTCTGTACAAAATGATATTCTTTACATTAAGAAAGAACAATCAGTTTATTACCATAGTGTGATATAGGTCTACACTTTGATATACCGGGTGATCAAAAAGTCAGTATAAATTTGAAAACTGAATAAATCACGGAATAATGTAGATAGAGAGCCACGAATTGACACACATGCTTGGAATGACATGGGGTTTTATTAAAACCAAAAAAATACAAACGTTCAAAAAATGTCCGATAGATGGCGCTTCGTCTTATCAGAACAGCAATAATTAGCATAACAAAGTAAGACAAAGCAAAGATGATGTTCTTTACAGGAAATACTCAATATGTCCACCATAGTTGTAGTCGAGGAATAATGTTGTGAACGGCACTGTAAAACATGTCCGGGGTTATGGTGAGGCGTTGGCGTCGGATGTTGTCTTTCAGCATCCCTAGAGATGTCGGTCGATCACGATACGCTTGCGACTTCAGGTAGCCCCAAAGCCAATAATCGCACGGACTGAGGTCTGGGGACCTGGGAGGCCAAGCATGACGAAAGTGGCGGCTGAGCACACGATCATCACCAAACGACGCGCGCAAGAGATCTTCCATGCGTCTAGCAATGTGGGGTGTTTTTTTTATGGTTCTAATAAAACCCCATGTCATTCTAAGCATGTGTGTCAATTTGTACTTCTCTATCTACATTATTCCGTGGTTTATTAAGTTTTCAAATTTATACTGACCTTTTGATCACCCGGTACATTATCTGAAGGTAAACATTACAGTCTGTGTAAGTACATATGTGCCTGTCGGCTTCCTACAAAGCATCGATGTTTTTAGATCGAGCTTTGCAAACTGAAAGGCGTAGGAAACTCTAAGAACTCATTTCTTGCAATTTGGTCTGTCACGCGAGGCACTTGTATAAGATTTTTTCTGCTCTGCAAGATTTTCGCAGCTGGCAATGACGGCGGCTATTCGACGTAAATCTGAACTAGAATAGATAGAGCTCTGAACCTGATTCTTATCTAATTCTTGGTAAGTTTTCTGTAAGCTTGAGAAGGAAATCTTCTTCTGTAAATTACCCAAGTTCTGACGCCTTCTAAATCTAGAATATTATAAAAAGTATAAACAGGCCACCTTCTTCGACCAGTTTGACTGAGTACCTACAAGTCATCTGATCAACGTCATCTACTTCCATGCATTTTTTTCGTCGTAACATGTCTCTGTGCCATGCTTTGACTTTGTGTTATTTCCAAGTTTGTATATACTTGGAACCTCTGTAGGAAGTCACCCAGTATTTCTGCCCAGATTTTGAAGCCATGAACTTAGTGAACTGATATCTATATTAGCAGGGGAGCAACTGGTCTTTAACACAAATATAAAGATCAGGAATATTCATGCTTTGGCAGTTTTCTGTGAATCTCTCTACGCCTGACGTGAGAGCTAACTTGTCATTTATTACTCGACCTCAAATACAACCCGAGAAATCTTATGAGTTCCCTGAAAAGATTACTTGACATAACTGACCTGTAAAATTGTATTCACCACTTCTCTGATCGAAGAAGATCCACTTCTATTTCCTTGGATGTAGTGGCACTCCGAGCACACATGGTAGCAAAAGTGCATCAACTTGCAACTTTGTTCATTCCACATAAAAGTCTGTAACGGTGATTTTTGAATGCGTTCCAGGAAAGGTTCGTCAAAAAACAAATACCAAGCAGTATAGGGAAAATGAATTATAACACGCCTCTTATGTACCTGGAAAAGGGCCAGAATTTTCTCGAAGAACATTTTGCTGTCCACGGCTTTCGGGAATCCCTGTGTTGGTAGGCACTCTGTTCCACCATGAGCTTCAATTTCTGTACCTGTTACTGGGACAGTGTCTGTTACCGCCAAGCATGTGCATGGCTCAGTTCTGCATCATTTGGATGAGAATCGCCGTCGCCTTAAGCTATGCTCTGTTCATCATCATTATCTTGCAAAATGACAACTGCAGCAGCTCTGGCAACACTACACGAACCTCTGTGGCAGATTCTCCTCTGCTACTTTTTCTAGGTCCATGACGACGTGAATGAGGTGGCACTTAGTGGTAAGTGAAATAAGACTTTTATGTGGAATGAACAAAGTTGCAATGAAAAACGGGAAAAGAAAAATATCTAATCTCAGACTCGTTTTATTTCTCACCATCTCCACAACTGTGTACAAGGGGACATTTACCAGAATCTTCATCGCTGTCCTCTGATTCATCCGAGCTTCCTGTTGCGCTTTGTTCTGCATCATAATTAGAATAAGAATCAATTGAAATAGCGTCTAAATATTCTGCTTCGGGTTCAACTTCTTCAGTATTTATCGACGCTAAAAATTGCACATCCGCGAGACCGCACCCGAGCCATGCTACAGTACGACTTCGCACAACTAGTTTATGTTACTTATGAAAATTTTATTCTGCCAAAGAAGCCCCACTTACCATTTCATAACTGTATCGCAGTAGCAGACACCATTTAAGACCAACAGCCATGTGTAGCAGTCAGCAGCGCTGAGTTTATTCAGTGGGACAAAAATGTCCCGTCGGCGGTTCTTGCGTTAGGTAGGTGGTCATACTGTTTTGGCACATCGGTGTTTGTTTCGTCGAATGCCCGGATGGTTGCTTTGAAAGAGCAAGTCCGATTTCCTTCGCCACGCGTCTTCTATCAGAGATAGTTCGTCATCTGTAATAACCACGTCGTTGACTGGACATCTAATTCAATATTGTTTCTTTTTTCCCTTCATATTCATTCTGATAGAATTGGTGTTTCGGTTGCCTGTTTGTAAGAAACTGTACATATTCCCACCATTTGGATTTTTTTTTTGTTTTGTTTTATAAGAACTGGACAGTGCCTTAGCTACCTTATAGGAGAATTTCTTTTGCGTCTTACATGTGTTTTTATAATTTTTCTTTATTTTTGACATCCATCATAGTTAGGAATTAGATCGGTAATGAATAGCAATATTAAAGAGAATACCAGTGAGTAATTTCAACATAAGGTTACGTAGGACACAGACGATTACTCTAGATCATCTGTGCCTTCCTTCCTTTGTCTTCCTCTTTCCAAACATGGAGCCAATGAACACAGGGTTACTTTCTAGTACATCAGCCAAGAAGATTAGACGCACTCGCTTTATCTCTCTCCATTATCCCAAATCTGATGTATACAGCATAATTTTACTGAATGTAGACAAGCTTCAGGAAACCATACCTGAGAGGATAAGGAGCAAAGAGAAGGTCATATGATAGTGTTGGTGGAAGTGCGTTCCAAGGGAATTACACCCACTTGAAATTGGTGATAGCAGATCTTTGACAGTGCTGGTTTCAGTGATTGAGAACACACCAAGCAAATGGGAATGTGCTGTTTGTACTAGTGTTTTAGCTCCACACTGAAGAGGTCGGTAATGTTGTCCTTGTTTTAATATTTATTCTTTCTATAGGTTTTTTAATTATTAGTCCTAATTTGATTAGAATTTTATTAGGATGGGGTACGCTCACACATTATTTCTAAGACGCATCCACTTCACTGATATTGTCGACTCAGTCTGGTCATAGACAACATTATTGCGCACTTGAGTGTGGAACTAAAACGGTAGTATAAATAGAACATTCGTACTTGCCTGGAGTCATATCATTTGTGCTTTCAATCACTGAAACGGTCACTGTCAAAGATATTTTATTTCCACCTTCAGGTGGGTGTAGCTCCCCTTAGAAAGCATTTTCGGCCATATATCCGTATGACCATTTTTGCACATTATCCTCCTAGGGTTCGGTTCCTATAATTTGTCCTCATTTAGTAAAACCACGCCATAGAAACGTTAATCCGCCATTACATGCAAGTCTATAGGCACCGAGACATCTACATAAATAAAAATGTAAGTTTTCTTTTTACAAAATTTTAAATCTCCTAAAGTTCTTCACCGATTGCTCTGAAGTTTTCGCACAACATTACATTCAAATACGCGAGAGTTTTTATACCTTTTGAATATGTTGAATGTAAATGTAAATATATATAAAGAGTGAACGATTTTAAGTCATAATGGGGAATAACCCGGGGTAGAGATGAGATACAGCAAAATTATTCAGATAAAAATTGTAGGTGGCAAAGAGGATCACGCATTGCTCGCTATGTCCGTGATCTTGAATCTGATTTTCAAGGTGATTTAGAGGTTAAGCTGATTTTTTTCAATGGGAACCCTAACATTTGATTTAGAATCTGAAAAGAACCGCACGTTTTACTTATAAAATGATTCATTATTCAAGGTCAAGACAACGTTGAATGAAAGTCAAATAAGTAAATATGTTATTAGTTCTCGTAGCAATTAACTCGGAACAGAGGACGGATACAGCAAATTACAATGACGGATACAAACTGGGAGGGGCTTCCCGAGCGAATGACAGGCACGGGAACTCACTCAGAGGTTTGTAAATCAATTATCTACGATTCATTTACGTTTGTTCCGCCTTGCAAATGTCAAAATAACATTTATACATTGTGATGTATGTGTTTTTGCCAATAAAAACGTTAATTAAAACTTGGAAGTTCAAATCTCTCTTCACTCTTTCCAAATCTGACGACTCAAATAGGGGTTTCCGTGAAACAAAATTCAACCTTCGAATGACCTTCGACAATTACCTTTAAGGTCATGGTTATTGCTAACTATACATGATTCCTTATGCTCTTTCCAGTTTTTACCTAACATTGTATTTTGCTGCATCCGTCTTCTGTTCCGAGTTAATCCCTACGAGAACTAAAAAGATATATGCTGATTTGACATTCATTGCACCTTACTACGGCCCTTAATAATGTATCATACCATAAGTTAATTTGACGCTGTCTTCAAATCTTAAGTCAAATATTTGGGTTCTCATTTTAAAAAAATCACTTTAATCTGCAAAACACCATGCTGTTTCTTATTTTTCGCACTTGCTGAATATCTGAATAAACATTTCTGGCATCTTGCTAATTTGAGTAAAAAATCGGAAACAGCTTATAAATAATTTGCAGGACGTAATCAGGCCGCCAACCACACAACTGATGACACGTGATGTCAATATGATGTATGTTAATACACTTGTTGCTCAAGTGCAAAGTGTTATCGCGGAGAATTTGAGTACCTTTTTGGAGAGACCATCCAAAGAGGTAGAAGAAATTGTGGCTTTATTAAAGTTGCTTTATCTTTCAATTATTTTACATTCGAGGATGATTTTTATTCACAACAAGAAGGCTTAGTCATGGGCTCTCCACTTGCCTGTTGCATAGCAAATATTTTTATCACCAACTTTGAGCAGGAATTTATGACAAAATTCCCTGAAGATGCTAGAAGATTAACCTTAAGGAACAGATATGTTGACTATGTTGTCATAGTATTGATGGTAATAACGTTGAAACTGACCAGTTTCTTCGGGATCTAAATAGTTCGAACCATGCATGCGCCGAGAAGACACTTTACCGTTTTTGGACCTCCAAGTTACCGTATAAAATGGAAATATGGGCTTCGATATTTACCGAAAGCCAACCACGACAGATCTTGTCATACACAAGCAGTCATGTCACCCAGTGACATATAAATCCGCAGCATTCCGAGCCATTTTAAACAGTATGTATAAAGTGCCCCTTATCAGAGAAGCTGGAGTGGCTGAATATGAGGTTGTACAGTATATTGCGTATCAAAACGGTTACGATCCAGAATTTGTTAATAGAAGTATATTGAAGAGGAAAAATATGCCTTCTCTTATCGGATTAGAGGCAGATTTTATAACGCTTAGACCAGTCAAGCCGACAAAGAACACTCTATTTCTTTGTGGAATACCATACCTGGGTGCAATACCCGAAAAAATTGGCAGACATATGAGATCCGAAAACATTATTCCCGCGTATTTTACATTTTCAGATCTAGGCAAAAAACTCAGGCACAACGAAAAAAGCTGTGATGAATAAATGTAATGACTGCTCTAAGAAATATATAGGACAAAACCGATAAGTCATTTCGAATAAGATTAAATAACCCGCTATTTGCATTAACAGCGCACTTACACAATGAGGGCCACAGCATCACTAGCCCTTCAGAAAATTTAAAAATACTTCACAAAAAAGAAAGAAAGCCATGTTGTTGTTGTGGTCTTCAGTCCTGAGACTGGTTTGATGCAGCTCTCCATGCTACTCTATCCTGTGCAAGCTTCTTAATCTCCCAGTACCTACTGCAACCTACATCCTTCTGAATCTGCTTAGTGTATTCATCTCTTGGTCTCCCTCTAAGATTTTTACCCTCCACGCTTCCCTCCAGTACTAAATTGGTGATCCCTTGATGCCTCAGAACATGTCCTACTAACCGATCCCTTCTTCTAGTCAAGTTGTGCCACAAACTTCTCTTCTCCCCAATCCTATTCAGTACTTCCTTATTAGTTATGTGATTTACCCATCTAATCCTGAGCATTTTCTGTAGCACCACATTTCGAAAGCTTCTATTCTCTTTTTGTCCAAACTATTTTTCGTCCATGTTTCACTTCCGTACATGGCTACACTCCATACACATACTTTCAGAAACGACTTCCTGACACTTAAACCTATACTCGATGATAACAAATTTCTCTTCTTCAGAAATGCTTTCCTTGCTATTGCCAGTCTACATTTTATATCCTCTCTACTTCGACCATCATCAGTTATTTTGCTCCCCAAATAGCAAAACTCCTTTACTACTTTAAGTGTCTCATTTCCTAATCTAATTCCGTCAGCATCACCCGACTTAATTCGACTACATTCCATTATCCTTGTTTTGCTCTTGTTGATGTTCATCTTATATCCTCCTTTCAAGGCACTATCCATTCCGTTCAACTGCTCTTCCAGGTCCTTTGCTGTCTCTGACAGAATTATAATGTCATCGGCGAACCTCAAGGTTTTTATTTCTTCTCCATGGATTTTAATACCTACTCCGAATTTTTCTTTTGTTTCCTTTACTGCTTGCTCAATATACAGATTGAATAACATCGGGGAGAGGCTACAACCCTGTCTTACTCCCTTCCCAACCACTGCTTCCCTTTGATGTCCCTCGACTCTTATAAGTGCCATCTGGTTTCTGTACAAATTGTAAATAGCTTTTCGCTCCCTGTATTTTACCCCTGCCTCCTTCAGAATTTGAAAGAGAGTATTCCAGGCAACATTGTCAAAAGCTTTCTCTAAGTCTACAAAAGCTAGAAATGTAGGTTTGCCTTTCCTTAATCTAGCTTCTAAGATAAGTCGTAGGGTCAGTATTGCCTCACGTGTTCCGATATTTCTACGGAATCCAAACTGATCTTCCCCGAGGTTAGCTTCTACTAGTTTTTCCATTCGTCTGTAAAGAATTTGCGTTAGTATTTTGCAGCCGTGACTTATTAAACTGATAGTTCGGTAATTTTCACATCTGTCAACACCTGGTGTCTTTGGGATTGGAATTATTATATTCTTCTTGAAGTCTGAGGTTATATCGCCTGTCTCATACATCTTGCTCTCCCAAGGCTGTCAGTAGTTCTAATGGAATGTTGTTTACTCCCGGAGCTTTGTTTCGACTCAGGTCTTTCAGTGCTCTGTCAAACTCTTCACGCAGTATCATATCTCCCATTTCATCTTTATCTACATCCTCTTCCATTTCCATAATATTGTCCTCAAGTACATCGCCCTCGTATAGACCCTCTATATACTCCTTCCACCTTTCTGCTTTCCCTTCTTTGCTTAGAACTGGATTTCCATCTGAGCTCTTGATATTCATACAAGAGCCTCTTTTCTCCAAAGGTCTCTTTAATTTTCCTGTAGGCTGTATCTATCTTACCCCTAGTGAGATAAGCCTCTACATTCTTACATTTGTCCTCTAGTCATCCCTGCTAAGCCATTTTGCACTTCCTGTCGATCTCATTTTTGAGACGTTTGTATTCCTTTTTGCCTGCTTCATTTACTGCATTTTTATATTTTCTCCTTTCATCAATTAAATTCAATATTTCTTCTGTTACCCAAGGTTTTCTATTAGCCCTAGATGGGACCTGGATAAGAATGCCATAATTTGAATATATTAGTGGAAGTGGAAATTTTAGACGTAAAAAAGAAACCGCAGAGTTCTCGTTGAATAACCAATTGGAATTAAAGCGCCATAGCATTCTGGCTAATTTTCATTGTTTGTATGTTTAGATGCTAGTATAAAATTCTTTACTATTCTCGCTTGTACAAGTATTGAGCCCAGCGCTCCTAGTAACAAGCATATGACGATACACTGTCCACATGAATAGCTTCCATTCCGCCAGTCACTTAATGTCTCTGTTATTCGTGCGGGCAGCTTTTTCGTTGCCCTGCACAGTCACACTGGTAAGACATTATCACCTGATTCTTTCCACTTAATAATTTGCGCGTGTCGCTACTAATCATGTTAGCAGTGACGGTTCTTTATCGCCAGTCCGACCTCTTGACTAGAAGCGATGGGTATGTCTATGATCTTTCAACTTTATGAGTATATTTTAGACATTCCTTCATGAATTTTAATATCTACAAAATGTGCCGACACTGCCCTTTGCCTTGTAGATTCACCTGATGATGCGGCGTGAAGCTGCGAAACAGGTCGTGTTTTAATAAACAACAATTTTACCAGCTGTAAGTGGAGTTCTTCCTAACTTCATGCTTTTCAACAGCTGCGGTTGCCCGGGATATAAAATAATTCATGTGAAAAGGTTTCCAACGTCATTATGACCGCTCGTCGGGAATTAACGTTGAATGCTGAATGATAGTTGGAGCTCGACGCATGCGACGTTCCGTTTCGCAAATCGAGCCACAGTGTCCAGAGTGTACCGACAATATCAAATTTTAGACATTACCTCTCACCACGGACAACGGAGTGGCGGAAGGCCTCCACATAATGACCGAGAGCAACGGCGTTTACGTAGAGTTTTCAGTGCTAACAGAGAAGCAACACCGCTTGAAATAACCGCAGAAATCAATGTGGGACGTAAAACGAACGCATCCGTTAGGGCAGTGCAGCGAAATTTGGCGTTAAGGGACTATAGCAGCAGACGACCGACAGTAGCAGAGAAGGGAGCGGAGAGGAAATGGGCTAGACAGAGGAAAGGGGAAGGTCGACAGAGAGAGGGAGAGGTGGAGATGGAATAGTGAGGGAAGGAGTTGATGGACAGAGAGAAGAGTAGTAAGATGAGATTAACAAAAGGGGGGGGGGGGCAGAAGGAGATAAGGATGTATATGCAGTGCAGTATGTATGTAGCAATTGCGAAGCATTGCTGTATTCGGCAGTATGCCATAACGTATGCAATAACGTAAATATAGCAGATAAATTATTTTTCTGGGTAGCATGCAATTCAGTTGGTACGAGAACAAAGATATAAAAATAAATCAAAGATAATAATAAACTGTATTGATTTTCTTGCGAATTTTATCAGTTCCCCTAACATTATTAATCTGAAGGTGTAAGGAGCTACATGGTAATATATATATATATATATATATATATATATATATATATATATATATATATGTGTGTGTGTGTGTGTGTGTGTGTATATGTATTTTACTGAGGCTGAGCCGAGCGGTCTAAGGCGCTGCAGTCATGGACTGTGCGGCTGGTCCCGGTGGAGGTTCGAGTCCTCCCTCAGGCATGGGTGTGTGTGTTGGTCCTTAGGATAGTTTAGGTTAAGTAGTTGATGACATAAGATTTCACACACATCTGAACATTTGAACTGAGGCTGAATTAAATGAAATTTTATCTGGAAATATACACGTGGAAGCCACAACATAATGACCACCTATCTAGTAGCCGGTATGTACACCTTCGGCACGGATAACACGGGCGACGCGTTTTGGCGTGGAAGCAATGAGGCCTTGCTTGGTCGTTGGAGGGATTTAGCACCACATCTGCACACACGAGTCACTGAATTCCCAAAAATTCTGGGGAGGGGGCGATGAGCTCCGACGACATGTTCAATCACATCCCAGATCTGTTCGATTGGGTTCAGATCTGGCCTTGTGACATGGCGTATTGTCTTGCTGAAAAATTCCACAGCCGTCGGGAAACAAAGTTTTCATGAAGGGTTATTCGTGGTGTGCAACCGGTGCACGATACTCCTTGGCAGTCATGGCGTCTTGCACGAGCTACACTGGACCGATGGATGCCTACGTGAATGTTCCCCAGACCATAATGGAGCTGCCGCCATCTTGGTCTCCGTCCAGCAGCATAGGTGTCAAGGAGCCGTACCCCAGTAAGACGATGGATTCGCGCCCTTCCCACGGCGTGATGAAGATGGCATCGGGTTTTGTCAGACCCAGGCAACGCTCTACCACTGCGCCACAGTGCCGATGGTCACGTGCCCATTTCAGTCGTAGCTGCCGATGTCATGGTGTTAACATTGGCATATGCATTGGTCGTCGGCTGCAGAGGCCCATCATTAGGAGTGTTCAGTGCTCTGTGTGTTCACACACACTTGCACCCTACCCAGAATTAAAGTCTGATGTTAGTTCCACCACACTTCGGCACCTGTCCTGTTTTACCAATGTGCCCAGCCTACGACGTCCGTTATCTCCAATAAAGGGTGACCGTTCAACCCCACGACGTCCAGACGTGGTTTCACTTTGGTTTCGCCACGTGTTGAAGTCTCTCATCACAGCCCTCCTTGGACACTCGAAAGTCTTGGAGTTTCCGAAATATTCGTGCCGAGTCTCAGGGCCATCACAACGTTCCCTCGTCAAACCTAGATAGATACCGCGCTTTCCCCCTTCTACACAAGGACAGCACACTCGCTGATACTGCATACTCGTGCGTATGTCTGACCAGCAGTCGTTCCTCGCCACGCGACGCTACTATCGCCTAGACGGGTTTATATCAATAGTAGGTCGGTGGTCACGTTGTTGTGGCTTATCAGTGTAAGTAGGTTTTGCATTGCCATTACACATCACTCAGAGCAGAGCATCCGTACCTGGAGTCTGGAGGGAGTGTAGGCTCTGTGAGCGACAGCGCAATTTTTTTTTTAGTGCCTGTATCATAACAGCGAAGTAAAGATAGCAAAATGGAACGGTGGATGACGTACTCGCTCACAAGCGAGTGAATAACTTCTCACGCGCCAGTGACGCTGTTTGCGGAATGCAATCCCAGACGGCTGTGAGGGAGACACCTACCGCGGAGCCGTGGCAGGGGCGCAGCGGAGAGCAGCCGACCCTCCCCCTCTCGACCAGTCGCGAGGGTTGCACGCCCGGACTCGCGCGACAAATTGCCGGCCCGCCCCCGGCCGTGTTAATATCACCAAGTTGCGCACAATGCGCCTAACGAGCGCGCTGTTTACGGCGTAATCCCCCCGGCTGCCACAGGGCGCCCGAGAAGCGCGCCAGCGGCCGGCTGCGGGCCGAGACCGAGGGAGGCACGCGCCGCTGCCTCGGCTGTCTGCTGCTCTGGGCGTGTGCAGTCAGGTCACCGTTTGTCTACCCTCAAACCAAGCACCGATCATTCCCAGTGTCGGGAATGGCGCTATAGACGCGTATTAGCTTATCAGAAGTATCCAGAGAGCCCTGTGTAATTTGAAGACGTCACGAGAGGTGGACCCGCCTTTGTAAAGCGAGGTCGTGAGTTGTGTGCAGTTAGAAGATAGAGGGCAGTAACACCAGATTGGGCCCGTTAGGAGAACCCAGTGACGTCGAAAGTGGACTGGACTTTAACTAACAGATCTCTCAGGGACATTCCGACACTTCTAAAGCTCTCCAGTTCGACCATTGGTGATGCGATTGTGAAGTAGAAACCCGAAAGAACAAGTACAGGTGGAACTGCCCTGTACCAAAACTATGGTGTTTTAATTTTGGTACAGTACAGGAATGGCGTAGTAAATGGTAGGATTACCGGTAGTATCGGTAGCAGTGCTAGGAAAGGGAGCATAATTGAATGTGTGAGAAAGAATCTGGAAGCAGAGGAATTCTCTTTGTTTTTTGTTTGTTTTTCACGTAATTAGAACACCACATCGTTCAATATTAGTCCATTGTGTATTTTAGATTTTTGCAAAATGTAAATTGCATTTTACAAGTAATCAAAATTAATTGATGACGTTGCCAAAACAATAACTTTTGAAGCACATACGGTTTACATACACTAATGTAAAAATCTATGTAATTATTGTTGTTATTTTGTATTCAGGAGAGCGTTCTTTATAACCACCAAAGGCAAGAGTTTTCTGTTCTTATTTGTAAGTGTTGAAAGTTGTTTATGAAGGACAAAAGGTTCAAATGTCTCTAAGCATTAAGGGACTTAACATCTGGGGTCATCAGTCCCCTAGACTTAGAACTGGTTAAACCTAACTAACATAAGGATATCACACACATCCATGCCCGATGTAGGATTTGAACCTGCGACCGTAGCGGTCGTGCGGTTCCAGACTGAAGCGCCTAGAACCGCTCGGCCACACCTGCCGGCATATGTTCAGCACTGTCGCTTAGTGAGCGAAATGCGAGCTTGCCGAATATCGAATCAGATTAGTGACAGAATTAATGACTTCTTTGAAGACATAATTCAACACGTTGTCCTTAACTAAACCAAGACGGAAAATGTAAATTGAATTAGGAAGCACTCCAAGAGACTGCTGTAGGCTCGTTGCTGTTTACAGCGAATGTAAATGGTCTTCGAAATCATGAGGGAAGCAACCTGGGGCTATTCGAGAACGATGTTGTTGCCTGCAGAGATGTTGCAAAGCCTTGTACCAAAATTCGGGAAGACCTGTAGAGAATCAGCAATTGGTGCAAGGGCTGTCAATTTACTCTGAACGTAAATACACGTAAAGTACTGTTCATAAGTAGGCGCAGAGTTTCAGTGCTGTTCAATTTTTACGATTCGCGACAAGTCACTTTGTATCTAGGATGATCTATCCAGAGAGACTTTTAAGTTAAATAACCACATATAGCAGCAGTACAAGTAATTAGAATCCAGGCTGAGATTCACCGAGAGACACTTACAGATATATAGTTCATCCACGAAAGACATGGCTTACAATCGGCGGATTCTTGAATATTCTTAATCACTCTGGGACCTTTACCAGATTGAACCAATAAAAGAGACGTAGAAGATCCAACGAAGAACGGCGCATTTCGTCACGGGATCGTTTACACAGTGGTAGAGCGTTACGGATATGCAAGCAACTGCTGTGGTGGATGCTACGAAAGAGGCGTTATGCATCACTGTTGGAATTCCGAGAGATTACGTTTGTAACGAAGAGTCGGGAATCATATTTATTCCTCTCGCTCACGTCTCGCAAGATGAACATGGCGAGGCTATCAGAGAGGACTTACCTCTGGAGAAGGTTAGCTCCAATCATACATCGCACGCACCGTTCGCGATAATAACAGGGGTGGAAGTAATGCTGCTTATCGCTGCACACCACAAGATTGCTTGCAGAGTATAGATGTGCATGAAGACGTAGAAAAATACCGCCACACAAACACTCAACATGCTTGTACAATGGTAATCGTAGGGCCATACACCTGTAGACACTGTCGTGGACAACAGTTTGAGTATCACATATGCCTTTTTCTAGCTATAATGGAATCTCGCAGTTATGCATAGAGAGGGTCATATATGTATCCGATGTCGTCTTGGTAGAACTTCCTACGCTTCTTCTAATATCGAAATTGGATTTGGAAATAGAGTATATGTTACAGTAGTGCAAACCAAGTCAGATATCGTCTAATCATACCCTATATATTGTGAATAAGTAACAGTTCTGGCAAGTGGCCAGTGAGCTAACTGGATAGTGAGCTAATGAATTTCTCGGAGAAATTGATTGCTAAGACAAGAAATGTGTTAATGAACTGCCCTGTCGAAAGAGGGCATATCCTCATAATCGTATTGATTGGAACAGAATCGACAGGATCTTGTTCTCTCCTTCCCCAACGCCATGTCCTGGACTTCACACTGTCCTGCAGTCTCGGGAGTGAGAAGTCACAAGGCTAATGCGAAGGCAAGGGGTTGACTAATTCATCTGAAATCGTTAGTAAACGAGTTTCACTGGCCACATGGCGGTGTGGGACTAGACATTGTTGTCGTGATGCAAAAAGACTTCCCTTAGTCCAATCTTCAGCTGGGGAACTCAGGACGGTTAAATGATGGCAAAGCAAACTGTTATAACACGCCTAAAACTCTTCAGAATTAATCTTTGCAGCATGGCACGTTGGGAGAACAATGTATTAACAGGGGACACCACTACCACTTGGTGTCCCTCAGGTAATGACCAAAACGAATTACTTACTTTCCGTTTTAGGACCATAGTGATACATCGTACTCTTCGCGAGTGAAGATGTGTTGGATGTGTTGTCGCGGAGATAAGTATCCATGTGGAAAGCCAGCAGCACCTCGGGGCACAGTTCAAACTTTTGCCACCGCCAAACCTCCTTCCTTCTCCCCCCCCCCCCCCCCCCCACTTCCCCAATGAGATGGTGAGACATTCGCTGTGAGGCTTGCATGTTGTGCGAGATCTGCATTTACTTAGCGGGCCCGAAATGCTCCCCCACAAATCATCTACAAGGCAACCATAAAATTTTTTATCATAAAATACACTTTTCAGCCAGAACATTATGACCACCTACCTAATTTCCTGTATATTCACCTTTGGCACGGATAACATCGGCGACACCTCTTTATATGGAAGCAACGAGGCGTTGGCAGGTCGCTGGAGAGAGTTTGCACCACGTCTGCACACACAGGTCACCTAACTCCCGTAAATTTTGGGGAGGGGGCAGAAGAGCTCCGACGACACGTCGAATCACATCCCAAATGTGTTCGATCAGTTTCAGATCTGGCTAGTTGTGGGCTAGTACATCAATTGGAACTCGCCACCGTGTTCCTCGAGCCACTCCATCACACTGAAGGAGTTGTTCCCCTTTAAAACAACGAATTCTCGCCCTACCATCGATGCGAAAAAGAGGGTATCGGGATTCATTAGACCAGGCAATGCTTTGTCACTGCGCCAGTGTCCAGTGCCGATGGGTATGTGCCCATTTCAGCCGTAGTTGCCGATGTCTTGGTGTTAACATTGGCACAAGCATGGGTCGTCAGCTGCAGAGGCCCATCGTTAAGAGTGTTCGGTGCACTGTGTATTCTGACAGACCCTTGTACCCTGCCCAGAATTAAAATCTGATGTTAGTTCCGCCACAGTTCGCCGCCTTTCCTGTTTTACCAGTCTGCCCAGCCTACGACATCCGACATATCTAATAAGACACCCACCACAGCACTCCTCGAACATCCGGCAAGTCGTTCAGTTTCCGAAATGTTCGTGCCGGGCCTCATGCACTGAGCGTAAGTCTGATCAGTGTATATGCTTCATTCCTCACCCCTTGCAGCTAATTCTAGTGTAAACACGCATTAAGACACCTGTTTTTCACAAAAAAAGCACAAAATCATCCGCCACGAGTGTTCGTTACTCATTGTGTGTCCGTTCCCAGGACTTTCTGCAGCCCAAGGTAGTTTTTTTTTTTTTTTCATTTTACTACTACTTTTAGTGTTAGCGTATATGATGACACAAGACAGTGTGCGGTGCAGTTAACCTCAGCCCTGGTTGCAATCCAGGTTCACTGTACAAGACGATATGCGCAGATGGAGGAGAGTCGCTGATAAATTGCGAGGATGTAGGAGAGCTAAAATAGCAGTGCATGAGATCAGTTTTACACAAATGAGGAAGCCTGGTGTCCCAAAAGTGCAGAAAAGGGGAGACCACAGAATTAAAAGAGCTGCACACACAAAAGAAGTGAGCTTCATGTTAGAGTCTATCTGATGTCGCTCGTTGTTGATCTGCAGGTTGTTCCATTGCCTGAACATCTAAGATATCTGCATACTTTTCGCCAGGTGATGTTCATTCTTTGGCAGACACAGATATATGCGGAGTTTAGCTAGCGATTCTCTGCATAATAATCTTAGAGCAAGCGACCCCAACGAGTTGCACAAGGAAACCTTCATGCTGGACACACAGTCCTGCTCACTGTCCAGTTAGCTCACTGGCCACTTGCCAGAACTGTTACTTATTCACAATATATAGGGTATGATTAGACGATATCTGACTTGGTTTGCACTACTGTCACATATACTCTAATTCCAAATCCAATTTCGATATTAAAAAAAGCGTAGGAAATTCTACCAAGACGACATCTGATACATATACCCTCTCTATGCATAACTGCGAGTTCTATTATACCTAGAAAAGGCCATATATGATACTCAAACTGCTATCCACGACAATGTCTACGATTGCTTGCAGACATTGATAGCTTCCTGCTGACTTTATCCGCAAGCAGAATCGCAGAAAAGTTGCTCACGCTTTTTTTTTTCTTTCTTACCATCCTGTTTACCGCGATGTACAAATCTGTGTGAAATCTTATGGGACTTAACTGCTAAGGTCATCAGTCCCTATGTTACACACTATTTAACCTAAATTATCCTAAGGACAAACACACACACACCCATGCCCGGGATCAGTTACTGCGATGTATTAGGCACAAAATTTCATATGCGTTTCTGTACTTCGTAGTTGATCTGAAAACTAACCGTTCTTCTAAATCTATTTAAAACGATTATTTGTACGTCATTTCTCCTAAATAGTTCACGTTCTCTGGCGAGGTTTCATTTATTTACTCATCCCCTGATCCATTAGTTATTGATAGTCGATAAAGTTGTCATATTCTATACACACACGGTATGTATTGTACTGTCAGGCAAATGTGATGATGACAAATTTAATGTTTACTAATTACCTCGTAATTGCTGAACTATGTTATTAAATAAATGTAGATTATTTGCGTTTCATAGACATACGCTTTGTCACTGATGCGTATTATTTTCTTTACTTTTTGTATAAATCATTGATGGGTGCCAGTCTCGTTTCACGATAAACATATCTAAGGAATTAAATACGAAATTATATGACCTCGAACTAATAATAAAATAAAATGATTGACTTGTTAAATGAAATCCATTCAGGCATAAGAGATATTATGGGAAAACACAAAGTCACTGTCAAATTTGCTGAGAAAGCAGTTTGCGTACTTGTTGTATAATTTTTGTATAGAATTTTGTATAGTGTTTACCTTCATGAAATATTGTGGCTAATATATTTCGGGAAAGAGAAAAATATGTCGAGAAAATTTGCGTGCACAAATTTTCTGTGATTTTTACCTTCAAGGGAGGTATGGATTCATGGTAAACATGATCCAACCTTTAACCCCTCATATTTTTACATGCATAAATTTCCATATTTCTCGACTAACTGTCTCATAATGGAGTAGCATGAAAACTAAGAACCTAAAGAGTGGCAAGAAGTTCCAAAAAGTACAAGCTATTTTTCTCAGAAACTTTTCTTGTGGGTGGGTCTTCGCCCCGTGGAGGAGCTTGTGGCCTGACAGCATGCAGTAAATTCCAACTAGAAAGAGACAAACATTACCCACTGTCAACAACGAACACGACATGGAAAGGGAGTCCACAGGAGGAACCGGCAAACCAGTGTGATGTTGAGTAAGGGAAAAGTAACAGAAAGACTGAAGTCCCGAACATAGGCGGAAATGAGTAGCTACAGTGTAGAAGGATGTAACTGTAAACAGAAAAAAGCAGTAATAAATCATTATAAACGTTTAACGAGTAAAGGCAATTATAATGGACAGTCAAGAATCGAAAAAGAAACTGGCTGAGGCTTTCCATGAAAACCAACGGCTGAACAAACTGGGCTTTAGAAGGAACAGTGAAAGGAGAATAAGGCGATTAATACATGACATAAGGATAAATTCGTAACAGAAGATGCTTCAGAAGGAACCGATAAACGGAGAGAAGTCTAGGACGGAGGAGAGATCAACTAATACCCGACATTAGAATAAATTCGTCGTACTTGAAACCTAGAAATGTGGTGGGAATGAAATAATGCTGAGCTAGCCTCTAGGGCAGAAAATGTGATGGCAGTGGTGATAGCTGAGACAATAAATAAAAAAGGAATTGGCCATACAGCAAGCGGTGTTTGCTTGGTTAAACGCTCGGCGGTACGGCGGCCGCTACGTGGCGCCCTCGGAGCTGACATTCTGGTCTGTGGGGTAGAGGGTAGAGCGCCCACTACTTCCTCCCCCCCGGAGCTCTGCCGCCACTCCCCGACCACTCGCCGCCGTCTGAACGCATTTAATTTCCGCGCCGCGCCGCAGCAGCACCAGAAGAGCAGGCGGGGGCGTGGGGAGTGGGAAGATGTTGGCCACCACTTCCCGCGCGGCTGCGCTGGCAAAAGTTGGCCCGGCCTTTTAGCGCTGAGTCTGTGGAAGACGAGGGCCGCGGGGCAGTAATATGTCGCCTCCATTATCCACGAGGAGCCCCGTTATTGCTCCAGAAAAGTGTTTGACAAACATCTGCATGCCATTAGCATATTATCGGCTGCGCCGCAGAAGAGAGAGCCTGGCCTGGGTCGGCTCAAAAACACCGCCGGGACTTTCCCGGGGCTGATTACCAGCCCCAAGAGTGGTGGTCGCTGTTACCAGGCGGATTAATCAACTTGCTTAGCTACAGCCAGACACATACATATTTTGCACTATATTCATATCTGTGAACGCGTGAGAATGAAAAATAAACCTTGCGAAATTGAAAAAAAAAAAAAAAAAAAGAAATCCGTACTGAGAAATCAAGCGAAACAAATTGTTAACTCGGTTGTCGAAACGTCGCTGCTCGTGCATTACCTCCAATTTTTCTATGGTGGCTCTCCTGAGATCATCTAGTGCGTGATAGTTACTGCTACGACGCATTCCACGTTTAAGATGGTCCCAACCATCCTCAGTTGGGTTCACCACAGATATTATCATTGAGTGGACTGTTGCCTCCAGGAGGAAGATGGTCACGTCTTGTACACGGATGCGTAATGCAATCTTCAAAGACGAACCCGTCGACGAAACGTTAACTCTAGAGCGCCATAACAGATTTTAGTATTCTAACGCGATACTGCACTGCCCTGAAATTACCCTCGGTAGCGATGAGAGGCGTCCGACATCCGCACACGATTCCAGCCCAAAACATCACTGAGCCTCCTTGTTGCTGAATCCGTCGGACTGTATATCTCAGACGTTCATTGATACCTGACGCTTCCATCGTTTCCTACGACGCTCATAAGTCGTCAGATAAACATTCAGTCGTTGTGAAGAGAATGTGGCGTCATTAAGCCAAGTTCCATGCCAAGTGTTTTCGTGACCAACTCTCTTCAGAAGCTACGATGATGGCGAGTTTGTACAAATATTCGGTTTCCTAGAGGTCAACGGTGAACGTGGTTCAGCGGTAGTGTTAGAAAGCTGCCACCAGGCCAAAGAGAGTTTCATCACAGATATAAGCGAAGTCAAAGTCCAGTTGACAAACAGAAGCTGAAAGAAACCACCGTGAGCATCAGGCGAGGAATCCTAAAAGTGATTATTTCGAAACTAAAGTCTGGCAGCCTGTCTCACTAAAAATTTTAGGAAGTTTTGGACCTACTTAAATTGGTAAACTGATCGAAGTCACTTCTTTAGTCGCTCCGTGACTATGTTGTCACCAAACGGAAGATGACAAAGAAAAGGCCGAAGTATTGGATTCTGTTTTCTGACGCGGTTTTATCTGAGAGGATCGTGATACGATTCTTCCTTTGAGTCATTACACGAATGCTGAAATGGCTGACATTGAGAGAACTGTGTGCGGAATGGAATGCCAACCATAATCTCTCAATAGTGGAAAGCTATCTGGATCGGATAGAATAGCTGTGAGACTCTACAAAGGTTGTGTCAAAGAATTTTCCCCTGCTACTATTAGTTTATTGTTGGTCGCTGGAGCAATGAAAGTACATAGCGACCTGGAAAAGGGCATGTTATGGTCGTTTCCAAGAAGATCCCTTGTACGGATTTCCATAATTATTGGTGTGGTATCATCCAGAGATGGCGGTGCAAGATCAAAGTGGCAACGCGAATCGATACCGCTGACATTAGCGAGGGTTCACTGCAATCCGCAACAACATAAAGTATGTGATCCAGAAGACCATGCCTCCCTCTCAGCAAAAGAAAACGATCTCACGCCGACGTCAAAATAGTGTTGAACATGCAAGAACTCACCGCCAGTTCGCGATCGCAGCTACAGCAGTCAGCATTATAGTGTAAGACCAATGAAGTGCTGAAATTTCAGATGAACTTGTTGAGTTATTAATGTCGAACATTGTACATCAAGGGAACAGTTCATTAATTAGTGCATAAAATAATGCTTTGCTAGTATGTGACAGTTGTACATTATCAAGTACTCCGGTCTCAAAGAAGCGTGTGGAAGTTAAGTAAAGCTTTCATTCGTTTACGTAATAAAATGAAGTAATATTTCCCGTTTTATGGTATGATGAACCTCTTCCAGAGCAACCAAGGAACCCACAGTTGTGGACGGACGAAAGAAGTTTCAACCGGTCGCAACAGGCCTATTTCAGTGACGTCTGTCTGTTGTAAAATGTGGAACATGATTTATGCTCACGTATCATGGCATTTTGGGCAACGAAAATCTCCTTAATAACAAGCAGCATGGCTTTCGCAGTCAGAACTCTACGAAATTCAGTTCACCCTCTTCGTCCATGAGATCCACAGCGCTGTAGACATCGGCGTCCAGTTTGATACCGTGTTCTGTGATCCCAGAAAGGCATTTGACACCGTCCCGCACTGCCGTTTAGTGAAAAAAATAGAAGCTTACTGAGTATCGAGCCAAATTTGTGATTGGATTCAGGACTTCCTTACGGACAGAACTCTGCACGTCGTTCTTAACAGAACAACATCAACGGATTTTAAGGTAATTTCAAGAATATCCCAAGGAAGTGTAAGAGGACCGCTACTGTTCGAATTATGATGTTTGTAAGTGATCGAGTGGATAATGTCGGGAGATCCAGGAGATTGTTTTCAGACGACACGTTTGCCTATAGGAAGGTAGCAGCAACGGAAGACCGTAGTGAAGTGAAGGAAGACGTGCAGAGGATCGGTGGTTGGTGCAGGGAACTGCAGGTGATCCTGAACGTAAATAACTGTAACATGTTGCGCATAAACAGGCGAAGATATCCCCTACTTTTCGGTTACATTATTGACGTCAAATAACTGGAAACAGCGACCACCGTAAAATACCTACAGCTAACTATGTGGGGCGACCTAAAGTGGAATGTCCACAAGAATCAAATAGTAGAACAAGCAATTGACAGGCTGAAATTCTTTGGGAGAATATTAGGGAAATGTAGTTCATCCACGACAGAAGTGATTTGCAGAACACTGACAACGTCTCTTTGTCAGATAATAGTGTAAATTTTCAAAGATGTTGGTTTGCATCGAACATACGATAGGTGCTCATGTGTCGTTCCCAAAGTCTTAGTCGCAAAAAAGGAAACAAGAACCTATGTTGCTCTATGAAAGTGGTGGATGTATAGAACTGTGGAACAGTTGTATATTTATTTACCCAGTCATTGATTACTGTACAGTAGTCTATTTCGTGTGGTTGTAGGAGCTATGCAAACAGCTCATCTAATCCAAAGCGAAACGTTGGGGTGTACAATATAATTAAAATTCCTGATAAATTACAGCAATATGTGGGGCGACCCTCCAGTGCTGACTTCTTCATCGTTCTTATGTGGCGGAAACCGAAGCTACAAGATCGAACATGAGACGTATAGGGGTGGGTCAGATGATACGAACGTTTCCTATGTGAAGCAAAAGTTCATATATAAATGCGTGTACCGGACGTAGCTTAAGTGAGTCAGGAAATTTCATTACGGAGTAAACTCCAAAAGCCCGATGCTGTATTTGAGGTGCTCTAATTTAAATGTTTTATGTTACCAGTCAGAGTCCAAAAATACACAAGATCTTCTGTGCTTTCATGAAAACTGTAAGGCAGCTATTGACATATTGTCTGTGAGGTTTGCATCGTTATAGGAGAATTCTCCACTCAAGCAAATGTTTGGATGAGTATCCTTGCCTGTCACATAATTTTCATCTGTTGGAACGTAGGACAGAACTAATATGTGGACATATGTTAAAACTGACTTCCGGACGAACACAGGAAACTGGATGCTTGCGCTTTTCATGTGGACACTGCGTTACCAGCTGCACTGTTGGAGCACTCGTCAAGGACCGGCTCCCTGCTTCGACATGCCACTAGTTCCTCTCGGTGCTTTGCCCAGTCTCCACAGAGCCTCTTCCAGAATACTGCTGAAGTAGCACAGTTGAAGCTTTCGGGCGGTCCGTGATGCGTGCTCGCGTGTCGCAAGTGGTAACACACTGTCAACGAAAGTCAAATATCGGGTTCGAGATTTAGTACTGAAATAACACAAGAAAAGTAAGTTCAAAAATTGATTACAGTCAGTGTATGGAGAAAAATGTTCATTAAGACTGGAACAAAGTCGTTACTGTTTTACTTTACAACAAAGATCACCCACAAGGCATACAAAAATTGAATCCATTAGTCTACTCCATAATTCGCTACAATTTGACAAAATTTTCCACCAACCCAGTAGGGGGCAAAAAAGATTTGGTTTTTAATCAAACAAAGGAACAAGCTGGCGTTAGAAACGGGTATAACTCAATGAGCCACTTGTAAGTCGTGACTCAAAATGTGGAACGGGCCAATGATTATGACTTATCGCTTTGTCTGGGATCAAAATCTTAAGAAAGGTTGTGACTTAGTTTCAGAGAAAACCGTATTGGCACACTGAGAAACAACACACTGCTTTCATCTGTGTTAATATACTGCAGAATGAATATAACCGTGCTATTGCTTCCATTGGTCTTGATACAGATAGCGAGAAATTTGAAAGGAGGGATAGAAAAGTTTTCATTTGAGGGTATTTGGTTCCAAAGGTTCTGAGCACTATGGGGCTTAACATCTGAGGCCATCAGTCCCCTAGACGTAGGATTACTTAAACGTAACTAACCTAAGGACATCACACACATCCATGCCCGATGGAGGATTCGAACCTGCGACCGTAGCAGCAACGCGGTTCCGGTCTCAAGCGCCTAGAACCGTTCGTCCACAACGACCAGCTTTGGGGGTATTGCTGCAGCATATATGCAACGTAGTGCGACTCCGATGTGGGTATCTAAGCACCGACAGGTAGGTGAAGAACAGTGTGGCAATCGTATCTTTCTGTTGCGCGGGCGGTAAATGCGGAAACATGAACCATGGTGACGTTATTCCCAAATGCGTCCAAACAGGAGCAACGCGCTGTTATTCTTTTCTTGGTTGCTGAAGGACGAAGACCCGTAGATATCCATCGGAGAGAGAAGGATATGTATTGTACAGCATGTCCGTCGAAAACCACCGTTGTGGAATTGTGCTTCAAGCTTCGTGCTGGTCGCAGTTCGACACAAGAAGCCGGTCGATGCTCATCCTGTTCTTTGATTATTGGGGCTCATTGCTTACCAATTTCAAGCAACCTGGTGCCTCCATCGCTGGAATGGGACTGCGCGACACTGGAGAAATTACAGTATGCAATTGAGGCGAAACGTCCGGGAAGCCAGCGACATGTGGTGCTGCTGCTCCATGATAACGCACGTCCCCAAGTCGCAAATGTCGTAACGCCAAAGTTATGCCAACTCAAATGGGAGACACTCGAGCACCCGCTCTGAAATCATTTTCTCTCCACATGCGAATATCACACCTTCGGTCCCATAAAAGAGGCGCTGAAGGGTCAACGATTCCTGACGGACGAGGATGTGCAGCAGACAGTTAAGCCGTCGGCACACGGACCGTGCATCAGAACGTTGAGCATTGAGCGTGCCGAGTTTCTGACGTCATAACGTGGAACAGCACGTTCGGGAGTCCCTCCGAATGTGCAGAGCAATATCTAGCATATTAGATATTCAGAGCGTGCGTCTGAGTGTTGACCAATGAGATGGCACAACGCCACCCACGTCACAAGCACTCCATCTCCCTTCAGCACAGAGTTGTGAGGCGCCATATTGGCATTCATTTAAAGTAAATACGTGTATATGGCGTTACTCAGCACAAGCAAAGTGAGAATCACTGGAAAACCCGTTGTTAACTGAGTGATTCGTTCCAATAAAATAATGAGAAACATCATATTCGTGGCAAAATAATTATTGTAACTTGCGTATTATGAGAGTATTCTATCTGAAGGCTGCGACACACTGAAGATCCACCCAAAACCCATTGTTCTTGGTACAATTTGTTCTAATTAAATTTTAATCAGTAACACATCTACGATTAAAGTTTTCAGCCAGTTGTAACATGCTATGATTTGTTACACACAGCGTGTAGTTGGTTTAGTGTTGTGAGTAGCGTCACTGATCCGTATAAAGATTTTAACCTAGGGCGGCGGTTCGCATCCCCGATCTTGCAAATTTTTTTTTCTAACATTTGCGTTTTTCTGAAACTTTCTTATTAGTTTAATGTAAGTATATACTATAATATTTGATCTTATGTAAATATAAGTTCACCTTATTTCGAGGGGTGAGTTTGTTCGATTGGCTCAATCTACAGAAGAGCTTGCGCTACTTGTATAAACTTATTTCGCTCCTTTTTCTTTTCCGCTTCGTAATTCACATGTTGCAAAGATTCTGCTACTGGGTAGGAGCAGTGATCAAGTAAGACTGACCTTGGGGTTTTACTAAAATGTGGGAATGGTGAAATAACGTTTATCTTAAGTGGAGAAGTATTGCAAATTTGTATCGCACTTTTTGTAATGGAACTATTATAAGCCTGTGTCCTTATTGATTGGACATGGTACTTTCCTTTCCGTGGACGATGGAGGAAATGCGCGTTTTAATAGAGCTAACGTGGGAATTTTACGCGCGCCCGTTGAGTAAACAGTGTGATTTACGAACTAGAAACATCTCTCAACTGCCACTGGAGTGCGTTGTGATCGCGTATACCACGTTGGGGCCCACGTACCGTATGCTCAAGTCGCATCTTTTCTGACCGTTGAACTTAGCATGCTCAACGTTGACGTTCGACAGCACGGTCCGTGTGCCGACAGCTTTTCGAACTTCTTCACTCAGCAGGACACGGTGTTTTACCGAACTGCGCGTCCGTGGGACGATTGCCTCAACGTTCACGGCGATTTTGCCTGATTCGCATATCGATTCTGGACTGTACGGCCTTTGAACAGAAACGGTTGATCGCCCCTTACAGAAGCGAAAGAGGAACGACAGAAAGAGATTCAATATTAGCAGCTGTTGTCCACGCTATAAAACCCTGCAATTTGGGAAAACGAAGAATGAGTATATGTCAGTGAAACATATTTGAACAACCTTTGTTTTGATGATCTCAGTGTGGTGTTTGGGCCTCGGTTGGATAAATACCAACAACCGATGAATGATCATTGTATAGCAAGTTTGAAAGTATGCCTGTAGATCAGTTACAATCAGTAACCCACACACTAGAAAGAAAGAAATAGAAATTCACACCGAACTCGTACTACTATTTGATAATTTTTTATATTTAGAGTAGGAGATGACGGTGACTTGATGGACAGCAGAAGAAATAAACATCTGAGTAAACGCGCTGTGTAGTACTGTTGTTAAACCCAATTGATTTTTCAAAACTAAGATTGCTGTAAGTTAAAAGGGGAAGTTTTCAGTCAGTGTTTGTTACCGATTTCGACTTCTGGCATTGTGAAATGAACTTATAACGTAAAATCGTTCAAATAGTGAAGTTTACTCATAGATTAACGGAGAACTGCATGTTAGGAATAAGTGAGAGGGACAGGAAAACAAATGCATTAGAAAACAGGCTGGCGTAGAAGACGTAATCATGAGAGTAATGCACACGAAATGGTGCTGAGCAGTACGTGTGGTCTGGCAAATGCATGGTTGGTGGATCTACGGCGTTCTTTGTGCGCTTCAAAGAGATAAGAAGTGACTGGGACGATTACCTAATGGAAAGTGCTAGATCAGTAGCAGAACTTAAGGATGAACGTGGATGCATATGATAGAAAAATTAGAATATGACGCCATGTCGACGATGATGTCATTAGAGACGGAGCACAAGCTTGAATAAGACAAGAAAGGAGAATGAAAGCGGTCGTATGTTTTTGAACGGAACCACACCGTTATTCAGCTTGATCAGTTTAGGGAAGCCATGGAAAATTAGTTTCAGGATCAGCAGACGTGAGCTTGAAACTCGATTCTCCCGATTGCGAATCCAGTGCACTTGATGCGTGTGTCTGAAGCCTTATCAGATGAGAACGGTGAGAAGAGGGCTGTACTCAACCGCGGATGACCACTGGCAGTTACCGCTGCCATTTATGATGACTGTTTCATGGTAAACTACTGAGGAAACATGACGAATCTGTTTTCAGGATGAAATCTACGAATTTCACATCTAGGAGGAGGCTAGAGACAGAGTACTAGATCAATTGAAAAAAATGAGAAGGTAATTGTTGAGAGCGTACATAGTGGAATCGCCTCGGTATTAAATTTGTCAGGAAAAAGGTAGAATTATAATCAGTGTAACTTGTTAGAGGGGCGTTCAATAAATAATATAACCAATTTTTTCCTCACAGCAGGTTGGTTTTATTCGGGATTCCAATATATCATATTATTCCCCGCTCTTTTAGGAACAGAACCCCATTTTTTAACGTACTTTCCTTTCAATGTGACGGCAATACGCCACCTAATTGGGTGGACCTTTATGCCTGCATGGTACCACTCTAATGGTCGACTTTGGAGCCAACGCCTAAGTGCCCCCCCATCATGCACATACTGCTTCCCACGGGTTGCATCATTCATTGGGCCAAACAGATGGAAGTCGGAAGGTCTTCTTTTAGGCGGCGAGGAACCCAGCGGGCACACACCTCTGAGTACCCCAACTGGTGGACGAGTTTGTCACCACTACCAAGAGATACGTGCAGTTCAGCAGGGAGGTGTTTGTGATCCGTCGCTCACCTCGAATGAGCGTGTCCGCACGTTCCAGCATTGCAGGAGTCACAGATGTGTGCGGCCAACCAGCAGATCGGACACGTTTGCGCGACCTTGTTGCGGTGATGACTCCTCGCCCAACGAATCACCGCGCTTTTGTTCACTGCCAAGTCTCCGTAGACATTCTGCAAGCGCCTATGAATATCTGCGATGTTCTGGTTTTCCGCCAAAAGTAAGTCAATGGCAGTTCTGTGCTTGGAAAGCATCTCAGCTGTGAAGGCTACGTATAGCGCCGCCATCTATCGGAACTTCACTTAACTATGATGACTGAAGCGGGAATATTCCACGATGTCCCACAACAAATTCGGCATTTCTTTTCAAGCGAAATTGACCGAGAAAAATTTTTTGCTTTACTTATTGAGCACGCCTCGTACAAAAAACTGGCTCTGAGCACTATGGGACTTAACTTCTGTGGTCATCAGTCCCCTAGAACTTAGAACTACTTAAACCTAACTAACCTAAGGACATCACACACATCCATGCCCGAGGCAGGATTCGAACCTGCGACCGTAGCGGTCTCGCGGTTCCAGACTGTAGCGCCTAGAACCGCACGGCCACTCCGGCCGGCACGCCTCGTACATATGAGAAAGTAAAAAGTAGTTATCGACCAGAAGATTCTATTGAAAAATAGAGGATGGACGATTTATGCAGGGACTTACAGTTGGGACTGAAAATACTTAAAAAGTAACATACTGCGCGCAACTAGGCGAAGATATGCACTGCCGTCCTAGTCTACTACTGACAGCACGTCATTGAGAACAGTAACAATTTTTAAAATACCTCCCAGTAGCGCTCCAGAGCTACCTGGAGTGGAATGACCATATAAATTAAATTGTAGGAAAGATAGATGCAAGGTCGAAATTCATTGGGAGAATCTTACGGAAATGTAGACCACGCAAGAAAAAAATGGTTCAAATGACTCTGACCCACTATGGGACTTAACATCGGAGGTCATGAACTAGAACTTAGAACTATTTAAACTTGACTAACCTAAGAACATCACACACATCCACGCCCGAGGCAGGATTCGAACCTGCGACCTTAGCGGTCGCGCGGTTCCAGACTGAAGCGCCTAGAACCGCTCGGCCACAAAAGGCCGGCAGACTACACAAGAAAAATTTGTGATTCTTGAGTTTCTCCCGGCGTATTTGATAATCAAAATGTCCACGGGTGTACTGCCGGTCTACAATGTCCAACGGACACAATATTTCGGCGATCATACATGTCGCCATCATCAGGTGAACTGAGGGACTGAGCTCCTGTGAACGTGCCGGCACGGAGATCCGTACGCTATGGCTGCTCTGAGAGAACTGGGTTCGGTCGCGGCGGCGGCCGATTTAAATACCCTCCGCCCGCGGCGCGCTCCTTCCGCCGTCCGCGGCCCGCGCCACGGTCGCGCGGTGGAACAGATTGCGACGGCGTCTGGGATGACGTCGGTGTCATGGCTCTGTCCGCCGTGGTCGTCACAACTATACGTTTGCTCGATTTACTCTTGATTAACCCAATCGCTGGTTCCCAAGCCTTGCTAAGATTATAGCCACAGTCACGGTTTATGAGGTCCTCATTGGTGCAAATTTCGATGGCCTCTCTAACAACGCTGTCCCAGTATCTCGACGTCTGTACCAGAATCCTCGTGCATTCATACTCCATAGCGTGATTTTCCGACAAACAATGTTTAGCGACCGCCGACTTGCTCGGATACATCAGTCGAGTGTGCCTCTGGTGTTCACGGCATCGATCCTCGACGGTACGCATCGTCTGACCAATATACGACTTGTCACATTGACACGGAATCTGGTACACGCCGGCCTTCCTCAAACCGATGTCATCTTTGACGCTCCCCACCAGTGCACGAGTTTTATTCGGAGGACGAAACACAGTTCCGACCCGGTGTTTCTTCAAAATGCGGGCGATTTTCCCCGAGAGTGCGCCTGTATATGGAATAAACGCAGTGCCTACCTCCTCCCTCGTGATTTCATCCATCTCCACAGGTTGTGCTGTAGTGGTTGGGCGGAGAGCACGTTGAATCTGCCACTCTGAGTACCCATTTTTTCGAAATACAATTCCTGGGGTAGACTCTGCGTCAGAGATAGTGCGCGCCCTATGTACTAGAGTTTTAAGTACCCCATTCCTCTGTGAAGGGTGGTGGCAGCTGTCTGCGTGCAAATACAGATCAGTGTGCGTTGTCTTCCGATACACCCCATGACCTAGGGTGCCATCAGCCCTTCTCTTGACCAAGACGTCAAGGAAAGGTAATTTACCCTCCGTTTCAGTCTCCAAAGTGAATTTGATGTTGGGGTGTATGGAGTTTAGATGAGTAAGGAAGTCAAGGACTTTATCCATACCATGTGGCCAGATGACGAACGTGTCGTCCACGTAACGGAAAAAGCAAGTAGGTTTCCATTCGGATGACGACAGGGCTTCCTCCTCGAAGTTCTCAATGTACAAATTCGCTACCACCGACGAGAGTGGGCTACCCATGGCGACTCCACTCCGTTTGTTCGTAGTATTCTCCATTAAAAAGAAAATAGTGGAAGTCAAGACATGCCTAAAACGTTCAGTGGTCTTCTCGTCAAACTTCTGACTAATCAATTCTAGTGACTCTCGCAGGGGTACCCTCGTAAAAAAGGAAACGACGTCAAAACTCACCATGATATCTGACTCATCAAACGTGAAGCTATCAAGGCGTTTAACAAAAACCACGGAATTACGGATATGATGAGGGCATTTACCCACATAAGGACTTAATATTCCCGTCAGGTATTTGTCCAACAAATATGTAGGTGCCCTGATGTTGCTGACAATGGGGCGTAATGGTACCCCCTCTTTGTGAACCTTTGGGAGTCCATATAGTCTAGGCGGTACCGGACCTTGGGGTAACAATTTCTTAGCGTCACCCTCCGGTAAATCTGCGTCCTTGGGAAGCGACCTCGTCTTGTTCTCCACCTTCTTTGTAGGGTCAACGCTGATCTTCCGGTAGGATTCGTCATTTAGCGGGCTCTGCATCTTATCAGTGTAGTCCTTATGGGAGACAACAACTGTAGCATTGCCTTTGTGAGCCGGTAAGACAACAATTTCAGAGCGCTCCCTCTCTTTACTGGTGATATTTGACTTCATCGGCTTGGATTTCGTCAACGCACGACAAGTTTCACGACGTATTTCCTCAGCTGATTCAGGCAGAAGTCGAGCTGCAACCTGTTCAACGGCACTAACAATTTCTGCGACCTCTGAGCAGCCATAGCGTACGGATCTCCGTGCCGGCACGTTCACAGGAGCTCAGTCCGTCAGTTCACCTGATGATGGCGACATGTATGATCGCCGAAATACTGTGCCCGTTGGACACTGTAGACTGGCAGTACACCCGTAGATATTTTAATTAAGAAAAATTTGGCTTACGAAACTCGAGCTCGATTAATTCTGGAGTATTGTTCATAAATCTGGGGATGCTAACCAGGTTGGGTTAATAGAAGGGATGGACACAATCCAACGAAGAGCGGCTCGTTTTGCCACGAGATCGTTTAGTAAACGCGAGAGCGTACAGAGATACTCAACAAACTCCAGTGGCACACGGTACAAGAGAGGATTTTGGAGTATACTCGTAGATATATTGCCGGCCGAAGTGGCCGTGCGGTTAAAGGCGCTGCAGTCTGGAACCGCAAGACCGCTACGGTCGCAGGTTCGAATCCTGCCTCGGGCATGGATGTTTGTGATGTCCTTAGGTTAGTTAGGTTTAACTAGTTCTAAGTTCTAGGGGACTAATGACCTCAGCAGTTGAGTCCCATAGTGCTCAGAGCCATTTGAACCATTCGTAGATATATTGGAGGTGATACGAGGGGCTTTCAGTGAGTAATGTAACACTTTTTTTCTGAAAGCACGTTGCTTTTATTCAGGATTCGAATACATCATATTATTCTCCACCACAAAACCCTATTTTTCAAGATAATCTATGTTCAATGCGACAGTCTTACGCCACTTACTGGGACGGCCTGTATTCCCGTATGATACCGCTCAACGTCGGAGCCAACGTCTTGCTGGTTGGATAACCTCCAACATCATCCACATCCTGTGATTATGTAGGCTTTCCCGTCGTAATAAGTCTTGAAAGTCTCTTCGGGTTTGCTGCCGGATCCGGCAGCAAACCCGAAGAGACTTTCATCATCCACATACTGCTTCTCGCGGAGTGCCTCCTTCATTGGTGCTGCAAGCAGTCGGAAGGTGCGAGATTTGGGCTGTACATTGAATGAGGAAGAACTGAAGAATGAATTATTTTGAGCTCCTCTCGGGTGCTCAAGCTGTGAGAGACTTTGCGCTCCCGTGGAGACGTTAGTTTGCATTTTTGTGGCGACGAACACGCTGAAGTCGTTTCTTAAGTTTCCTGAGGGTAGCACAGTACAGTTCAGAGTTGATCATCGCACCATGAGGGAGGACATCAAACAGAATAGCCCGTTCCGTGTACGAGAAGACTGTCACCCTGACTTCACCGGCTGAGAGTGCGGCTTTGAACTGTTTTGTGGAGGTGTTTTGGACTTTACTGTTACCAAAAGTAAAACTCCACAGCATGGTAATGGCTGGATAACTGTTGCTATTGTACCATACGATGGTAATACTGTTAAAGGTGTTTCTGGATTGGAGGCTTTCAATAAGAGAGATGTTATTGCTTTTCGTACATTTCAAGTTGGTGAAGTCTTCAATAGGGACATCGGAACGTCTTACTTTACTAGCAACATGCCTTTTGTTTTGAGGACTCGGAATCATCGGAAAATAAATGAACAAGATGGTGTTTGTCTTTGGGTCAAAGGATCCGGGACTTGTTATGAAATAAAAGTTGTTGGTGATATTGTTTATTATTATAAACATTAAATAAAGTGTGTCCTTGAACCTTTTTCCTTCCTAAAAGCCGAGAACCGATTCTTCTTGGTGTTGTAGCACTCAGGGGCACTCTGGGATGCTCTCTGTGTGAGGCACCTCTGGGTAACTCTGTGGGCTGGAGGAGAGCTGCAGTTTAACGTGGAATCATTTCCACAGTAAGCGCAGGAGTCGCAGTGGGGCGGAGAGGCCCAGATGCGCTGCGGCTGGTGGTCCTCCTCCAGCGGGGGCGGCGGTAGCGGGGAGCTGGGCGCGGCGTGCCGTCAGCAGCGCCCCGCTGGGCCGCCCGCCTCATTAGGCGGCGCTCCCCGCCCCGGCAGATGGCCGCGTTTCACGCCCTCTTGATCAATATTGCGGATCAAACCCCGCGCGCTTTGTCCGCCGTTTAAATCGTTATGGATAGTGGCCGCGAGGAGCGGCGCGTCCTCATGAATAAAGCGACGATTGTGCCCGCGGCCTTTGTGGGCGCCGCGCCGGGGTGACACGGCCGCGGCCGCAGGTAACCGCAAACAATGACCTCCCGCCGCCGCCGCTGCTGCCGTCGTGCATTGACTCACAGGTACACCGCACCGCAAAAACAAAGCTCCTCTGACGTCTGCCGTCGTTGACACTGACTGGAGGTGAAGATCGTTGTGTGCTATTTCGTATACAACGGATACAGATTGATGCGGCAACTGTCGTCATAGAGAAGCCGGACAGCAGCAGAAATGATCAGCGAACACCTAAATACAGTAAACAGAAGTTTTGCTTAACTTCCAGATTTCTGCAAGCGTTCCGAAGAAACTTTACAAAATAACGGACAACAATGAAATCCAGCTATTACAAGAAGCGAAAGAGCGTCGTGCAGTGGGAGTCTCCCGCTACTAATGCGCGAGCGAACTGTCGAAGGCTGACTATGACAGAAGACAGGGCTTTGTAGAGGCCGCCGGCCAACCTACATCACGGCGGCAGAGGGCGGTCGGCCAGTGGCAGGGGTGTCGAACTATGATACTACAAAGGTGACGTGTTGATAAACCTAAAGCCGCGCGGTTTGAGGCGCCATGTCACTAATCGTGCGGCCCCTCCCGCCGGAGGTTCGAGTCCTCCCTCGGGCACGGGTGTGAGTGTTGTCCCTAGCGTTAAGGTAGTTTAAGTAGTGTGTAAGTCTAGGGACCGACGACCTCAGCAGTTTGGTCCCTGAGGAATACACACACATTTGAACATTTGATAAACCTAAGGAAGAATCGAAACACAGGGTCACAGGAAAGTACTTAAATGGATTTCAAAAGAAATGACACACGCCAGCAGTCAATCTCTCTCCAAGTTTCGATTCGCAATACATGCCGTAGTGTAGTTAGAGAGCGCATCTCTAGGGCGCAGGGGCATCATAACTTGGCGTATAACGGCGCGATGCGCGCATTTTATATCTTTGAATTCGCTAAATGTTTGTCAATTGTGACGCTTCAGCGACGGTTTCGCACCAAATATCAGGTGAGAGTTTCATTAAGCAGAACAATCAGTGGGTGGCAGAATCCATTCCATGTGACTGCTTATATGGTGCAGAGAAAACAGGCTGGCCGGCCAGTGTGGCCGTGCGGTCCTAGGCGCTACAGTCTGGAATCGCGCAACCGCTACGGTCGCAGGACCCAGTCCTGCCTCGGGCATGGATGTGTGTGTCGTCCTTTGGTTAGTTAGGTTTAAGTAGTTCTAAGTTCTAGGGGACTGATGACCTCAGATGTTAAGTCCCATAGTGCTCAGAGCCATTTGAACCAATTTTGAAAACACGTTGGCCAGATTCATCAGTAGAGACGATTGAGCATTTGTGAGTATCATTCGTCAGGAGCCTGAAGAAATAGATAATAGGTGCGAGCAGAGAACTGCAGACACCATAGTCAGCTGTCGGGCGTATCCTACGCAAACTTCTGCGTATAAAACCTTTCGGGCTGCAGCTGTTACATGCGCTGACTACTCGGAACAATTAACTTCGTTCTAACTTTCTCAATGACGTACTCTAGCAAAAGATAGCAGATGGTTTTTCACAGAAGTTGGTTTTCAGTGTATAAGCCACGTTTCATGTGTCAGGAAAGATCAATCCTCAAAACGTGTGTGTTTAGGGTACAGAATATTCACACGAGAATCTGGAACAAATCGGTCATTCGCCTAAATTTATATCCTTTGTGTCACGTCTTCTTAAAACATGTGTGAACCATTTTTCTTTACGGAGAAAACTGACTGACTTCTTGTAGCTGGATGTGGTTTTGCCACAATTACACCAAAACCTTGGAGACTTCATTTTGCAAAAAGATGGTGCTTCACCACACCTTCTTCAACACGTTCGTGATTATCTCTATGCCGAATTGCCTCAGCATTGGACTGGACATACTTGCTGTCATAACTCTCCTCTTCTGCTGTGTCTCCCAAAGGATCCTGCCTTAACTGCATGTGATTTCTTCTTATGGGACTGTGCCAAAGATTCTGTGCTCCCGACTCCAGTGCCACTTAATTTGTAATAGTTGCAAGGAACGTTAATTAATAGTGTCGGTGATATTTACCTTGCCGTATTGGAACGTGCATGGCAAGAATTTAATTATCTTATTGACGTTTGCCACTTCAGTACTGACCATCTGTAAGATGAGTTAAAAACTAGAGACGTTCCGTCCACTAATGTCTGGCTTCTTTTGTGTATATCTTGTGATTTCACGCAGTCTGAACCACATAGGTATTTATGAATAAACCAATACAAACTTCTTGTGTGGATCGTGAGCTGTACTACTGTACTCCCGCGAATCGTATGCCGCACGATTCAATGTGCCATGGTAATGGCAAAACTAACAAAATGTTTCTCTGCTGTGGTAATTCCCTACTCACTTTTCATTATGTCTCTCATGGCTGTCGAATTGTATTAATTTACGAAGTGGCATGGCTACGAGGAAACGAGAGAAACTTTATTAAGGGAAATATTAAGACAATGCATAAGGCATGGTGTCACGCGCACATCAGAAAGTTGCCCAGTGCTCCGTATGAGGTCAGACTTCTTCACAACCAGCTCAGAAACAGAATCTTGTAGAAGGTTCTGGAAGAATCTTTGGGAACACCTTCGGAAGATTCAGGAGTAATTGGAAAAACTCACATGAAAGTATCTGAAAAAGCAGTATGTAAAGGGCTAGCGCGTGGGGCCAAGTCAATGTGGAATGTGACTTAGGAGTAATTACTAGGAAGCAACTAGTAGCAGTACAACAGACCAGTCGCCGGGGGCAGTTACTTTAGAGTGACACTTCGATGCTTGTGCGGTAATAACTACAAACAGTGTGCACACATTTGAGAGGGAACAACTAAATTCCTATAAGTATCCACCAATATTTATTATCTTGACTTTCCTGCCTCTTCGAAAATAACAAGTTCTATAGAGTACTAGCAACGAGTAATAGTTGATACGTGCTGTGTATCAGGACATAAAGAGTAACAAACATTGTCTCCCATTTGTCTCCCGTTGTAATCGCAACTAGTAATCTTCTAGATCTATATACAAAAGTCTTGTGTGTGTACGTACTGACAGACCTTTCTCCATGACCACGTAATACCAACCCATTCGTGGTTATGGTAGTAGATATCCCTTGCTCTCATGCTGTTAGTAACGGAGTCTGGGTGCTGTACGTGACAGTGGTTGAGTGTCGCGAACGAAAATCCGCGAATTATGGAGTAGTGAATACTCGTAGTAAAGGCTATACACTGAGGTCACAAAACTCATGGGATATCTTGTAATATCGTATCGGACCTCGTTTTACCCGGCTTAGTACAGCAATTCGACGTGGCATGGACTCAAGAAGTCGCTGGAATACCCCTGCGGAAATACTGAGCCATGCTTCCTGTATAGTCGTCCATAATTGCGAAAGTGTTGCCGGTGCAGGATACTGTGCACGAACTGACCTCTCGATTATGCCCCATACATTTTCGATGGGGTTCATGTCGGGCGAACTGCATGCAAAACCATTCGCCCGAATTCTTCAAACCAGTTGCGAACAGTTGTAACCTGGTGACGTGGCACGTTGTCATCCATAAAAATTCCTGAATTGTTGGTGCTGCAGATGGTTCCAAGTAGCCGAACATAACCACTTCCAGTCAATGATCGGTTCACTTGAACCAGAAGACCCAGTCCATTTCATGTGAATACAGGCCACACCATTATGGAGCCACCACCAGATTTTACAGTGCCTTGTTGATAGCCTGGGTCCATGGATTCGTTGAGATATCACCACAGTCGAACCCTACCATCACCTCTTACCAACTGAAGTCGGGACTCATCTGACAAGGTCAAGGTTTTCCGGTCGTCTAACGTCCAATCGATATGGTCACGAGACCAGGAGAGGCGCTGCAGGTGATATCATGCTGTTAGCAAAGGCAGTCACGTTTATCGTAATTTGTATAGCTCATTAACGCTAAATTTCGCCACACTGTCCTAGCGGATACTTTCGTCGTACGTCCCACATTGATTTCTGCGGTTATTTCACGCAGTGTTGCTTGTCTGTTAGCTCTGACAACTCTTAAGTAAACGCCGCTGTTCTCGGTCGTTACGTGGAGGCCGTCGGCTACTGCGTTGTCCATGGTGAGAGGTAATGCCAGAAATCTGGTATTATCGGCACACCCTTGACACTGTAGATATCGGGATATTGAATTTCCTAACAGTTTCCGAAGCTGAATGTCCCACGCCTCTAGCTCAAACTACCATTCTGCATTCGAAGTCTGTTAATTCCCGTCGTGTGGTCATAATCACGTCGGAACCTTTTCACGTGCACACCTTTGTATAAATAACAGCTCCGGCAATGCACTGACCTTCAATACATTGTGTATGCTATACTACCGCCATCTCTATATGTGCCTACCCCTATGCCATGACTCAGTGTATACTCTCTGGTTTGCGAACTTTACCGTACATGTGAAAATGCGTTTATTGTTTCGCTCGTACGACATAATGCGAAGCTAACGTGGTTTCGTCATTCAGACATTAATAACGACGTGTAATCGTCTTCGTCAAACCACTTTACTGGCTATCGACAGAGACACAAAGAAAAATATCCAGATGGGTAGAGATAAAAATACTCGTTACTAACAAGTGAATAGTCAAACGGTATGCTACAGTAATTTCGGATAAACATTTCGCTTATTCTTCGTGAGTATAGTCCTTTTCGCAGTTGTGTGTGTTTTCGTCAATCACTTCACATGAGCCACATGGTGTTAGCCGTGGTGAAATATGCATCCGTAACGTAATGTTAATGCCAATTTGGATGGAACAAGGTGAGGAGTCTATAAGCGAGTAGATTCACTAATACGGTAAAGTTCAAAAATCATAGAAAATATAAGTTTTTGACAGAGAACTGAGTGTTCTACATTGCGCATTATGTTGAGATATTTACCAACCACTATCACCCATTTCCACCCACCACAGTGTGGATGAAATACTTTGAGGACTCTATCACTTTCATATTGCATTGTGACTGAAGCAGTGAAAAGATTTTTACATGGACGGTAAAGTTCTCAAGTCATATATCATTTAACTGTACGTAAGAGTATTTATTGCTCTATATTTTGCGGATTTTTTCCTACCACACACTCACGCACTGCTATCAAACTACCTCACCAACAGGATAGCTGAATTCACAGTATCATTAATGAGATACACGTCTGTACGCGTCTCACGTGTACAGTATAATGGTACCGTGCCTTCTAGCACGCCGTATATTCTGACCTGGGAAACGCCGGGTTTCTCAGCTAGTAGTTGATTTTTTCTGTATGCTACAACATAAAGAAAACCAAGCGCCTTCTCGCGCTTGTCTCCCGTTGTGGTTAAAGTATTTGATTGTGTATTGTCGAAATGCGTTGCAAGCAGAGCACTTGTCTCTGATAACGAAAGGTAGAACACAGGAACCGGGAGTTCTGGAAATGACGTGACATACGCAGTGATAGGGTATACTCATTTATTTGCAAAGGTATAAAGCCGCTGTGAGACCGCTCTCCAAATAAGACTGAACTATTGGAATATAAATCGTTCTTAAATTGAATCCTGAATTGGTTACACACTTATTCACTTTTTTACGAAGCGAGCAAATTCTCCTCTCCTTTCCAAAATCACCTGTGCGAAGCATCCTAAGAGACTTCTTTTCTCTTTCTTGGTTAAAGGTTAACTTAGTCGACCTTATCCCACATTGTCGCCAACGTCCTGATAGCGCCACGCAGGTCACATCGTTGGTCAAAGCTGGTGATAGGACCTCTGCCGGAATGCGACAGTTCTGACAGAAATAAAATTTACGTAACATACAGATCCTTCTCTTGACATTACACTTCATGAATCCTGTGAGACCAGAGTGTTAACTCATTTTAGATACAATGAGTTTTTGTCATGTAAACTGAAATGCTTGAGGTAATGACACGTCTGTTTGGCAAGTGGCCTGAATTCGATGGTTGTACATCATATTCCCAGTTATGTTTCTTATTGTGTATGTTACATTGCATGTATATTTACAGATAACCTCAGATCAAATGTTAGTTGCATTGTGCTTTATCAAATACAGAGTCAGTGAGAATTAAGTATCTAAAACGTGCATCAGCTGTAGGAATGGAATAGAGATACATTCTAATTACTTTTATTTCCCGTGAATAATTGACTCGAGGCCAGAGCTAAATTTTATTGTGCGTACACTTATCAGAACACTAGAAACCTGTAAGTCTCTCTTAGTAAATTATTATTCAATAAAATATTGAACAATTTATATATGATGTCAGGGATGTTTTCCTAGGTGTTATTGTAGCCTTGGGAATAAATTAGAACAATGATGTGATGACAACTATTTGGGTGCACTAGTGCAACTTGGTACTAGCCAGAGATCACAATTTGTGTCCATATTAGACATACAATTTTCAAAAAAAAAGAAGAAAACTTGCATTGAAATCTGTTGGTGGTTACAAAATGTAAATTCATGATGGGGGCTGACTCTAGCAGCATGTCGTACAACTTCTGTCACCTGTGTCCAGCTAATATCTTGAGCAAAGTCTAAAGCAAAGTTGTTCAAGCCTAACGCAGGACTGTCTCTATGTTACAGTGCTCAGGATGTGTCTTGTATCTGATTGGTAAGCTTGCGCTTTGAGTCCCACTAATCGAATTACCTATACAATAACAGCCACTGCGTTAGCTGAGGTGTTTGTCCTCTCACCCTACCTTTGTTAATGGAAATATTCTGAGCAACATTCCACTTCAGCAGTGTCTTTGCCCAAGACAGAGGCATTTCTGCATGGAGGTAAGTCTTCGGGTAATAAGTGTACATCTATTCTTCTAACTTTTATGTCACTGCCGTTCCTATCCTGCCTCCACTAGCGATGACAATTGGTCAGACGGCTCCCTAGGATATTCTGGTGGCTATAAGGATGTGGTGACTGTCCTACTATATATCGAGTCGTGTCAGCCCTACAGTGTGAACTTCTCAAGCTACAGAGATATACAGGGTGACTGTAAACTCTGTTTTCTCGCTTCTGACAAGTTATGCAGATAATAAACTCCAGTTTCTTGTTTGTTATTTGTGCAAGCATTGTGGGCTTGGCTACCAAAAAGTTTGCTCGGCAAGTCATTCTTAAATTGTCTGCCGATTCTGATGATCAGTAGATCAGTATCACTGTAACCATTATATATTTTGTTCGGAATTATTGAGGAATTACATAGCCGATTTCTAATATTTAGCTGCGGCTGATCCTAATGTATTCAGTTGCAGTCTGCGCTTCTTGAAAAGTCTACAGCCGAATATCAAAGTCACGGAAGTGTTTTGAAGGAAGAATACTATTATTTCCTGTGAGAATAATTTCAAACAAAGATTTAACACTCACAATGAATTTTTACCGTCTCTGATTTTTGTCAGGATGTAGTAAATGCAAAATATGCACTTCATAAGTATTCATCCGATATGTTCCGAGTACTAGTTGGAACGTTATTTGATGCTAGGCAAGTAGCTACATGAGCCTTAGACAGTGTACTGTAGAATTTACTCCACACGTACATCATAAACTTCTCGTTAGTCATCTTCAATCTGTTGCAGAATAATTGTGTGAGCCATTAAAGCTACAAAGTCCATTGTCAGTTGTTCCCACTTGAGGTGTATAGTCGTCTCATACATGCTTCAACCATCTTTTGACTCCGTAATTTTAGATTTGTGGTAAACGGTATATTATTATCTTTCCATCTATTGTTACGATACCACTGTTTCATCACCTACGTCTGTAACGATACTGACAAGTAACGGCACGAATTGCACAATCTGCAACAAACGCACTTTAAATTCCTGTTACGAAATCTCAACGCTTTTTATTCTTTATGTCTGTGATTGACTGCAAAGTATGTGTTTCGAAAGGGGGCATCGACTAAAATACTGTCTGAATATGAAGTTTGAGTATTTCAGGCGCTGCCGTATTTAAAGTGCGTAAAGTCACGATTGTTTTTTCTCTCAGCACCAAAGGTAGCCACTGTCTTTGGCCCTGTGAAGAATGACTTGATTCTGCAGAAAGCAGGCGTGTATAAGTTTCCCGTTCAGTGTGGTTTGTGGTACATCGGACGTACTGCACGTTGCGCCAAACATTGACGCTATTCTCGGCTGCTGCAGCCTGATAAATCTGCGGGAACTGCGCGGTGTAGCTGCGCCTTGCCACGGTTCGCGCGGCTTCCCCCGTCGGAGGTTCGAGACATCCCTCGGGCATGGGTGTGTGTGTTATCCTTAGCGTAAGTTAGTTTAAGTTAGATTAAGTAGTGTGTAAGCGTAGGGACCGATGACCTTAGCAGTTTGGTCCCATAAGACCTTACTACAAATTTCCAAATTTTCCGTAATCTGCGATAGCCGAGCACTGCTTGTAGGCTAGTCATACTATGGACTACGGAACGTTTCAATTTTAACATCTGTTTCATTCCTCTGGGATTCAGTTTTCAAGGAAGCTACTGAAATACGTTTGACGTACGATTTGATTAATGGTGAAGACGATTTTAACCTTTCAGAAAATGCGAAATCTGGCTTTGGCAGTTGGTAATTCATATACAAGAAAATTAAAGAGGCCTTTGGAGAAAAGAGAAGCGACTGTATGAATATCAAGAGCTCAGATGAAAAACCAGTCCTAAGCAAAGAAGTGCAAACTGGAAGGTTGAGGGTGTATATAGAGAGTCTACACAAGGGAGATGAACGTGAAGGCAATATTATGGAAATCGAAGAGGATGTACATGAACATGAGATGGGAGATAAGTTACTGCGAGAATAATTTGACAAAGCACTGAAAGACCTAAGTCGCGTCAGTGCCCCAGGAGTAGACGACATCCCGTCAGAACTACTGACAGCCTTGGGAGGGCCAGCCATGACAAAACTCTTCCATGGAAGATATATGAGACAGAGGAAATACGCTCAGACTTCAAGAAGAACGTAAAAATTCAAATTTAAAAGATAACAGGTGCTGACAGGTGTAAATATTACGGAATTAACAGTTTGAAAAATACTAACACGAGTTCTTTACAGAAGAATGGAAAAACTGCTAGAAGCCGACCTCGGGGAACATCAGTTTGATTTTCGGAGAAATGTAGAATCACGCGAGGCTGTACTGTCCCTTGGACTTACCTTAGAAGATGGGTTAAGAAAAGACAAATTTACATTTATAGCATTTGTGGACTTAGAGAAAGCTTTTCACAATACTGAGTAGAATGCTGCCTTTGACATTCTGAAGGTAACAGGGGTAAAATACAGGAAGCGAAAGGCTTTTTGCAACTTATACAGAAGCCAGACGGCAGTTATAGTAGTCGAGGGGACATGAAAGGGAAGCAGTGGTCGAGAAGGGAGTGAGATAAAATCAATGTTATTCAATCTGTACATTGTGCAAGCAGTGAAGGAAACCAAAGAAAAATTTGGAGTAGGAATTGAAGTCCAGGGAGAAGACATAAAAACTCTGTGGTTTGTCGATGACATCGTAATTCTGTCAGAGACAGCAAAGATCTTGGAAGAGCAGTTGAACGGAATGGAAAGTGTCTGGAGAGGAGGATATAAGGTGAAGATCAGCAAAAGAAAAACAAGGATAACGGAATGTAATCGAATTAAATGGGGTGATGCTGAGGAAATTAGATTAGAAAACGAGACATTTAAAGTAATAGATGAGTTTACTATTTGGGCAACAAAATAACTGATGATGGCCGAAGTAGATAGGATATAAAATGTAGACTAGCAATGACAAGAAAAGTGTTTCTGAAGAAAAGAAATTTGCTACCATCGAATATACATTCAAGCGTTACGAAGTTTTTCCTGAAATTTTTTGTATGGAGTGTAGGCGTGTATGGAAGTGAAATATGGACGATAAACAATTCAGACAATAAGAGAAGAGAAGCTTTAGAAAAGTTGTTCTACAGATGCTTAAGAGTAGGTGGTTAGATCACGCAACTAATGAGGAAGCACTAAATAGAATTTGGGAGAAAAGACATTTGTGGCACAGCTTGACTAGAAGATACATTCCGAGGCGTCAAGGTATCTCCAATTTCGTATTGGAGGGAAGTGTGGGGGTAAAACTTGTAGAGGGAGAGCAAGAGATCTTGCGGATTCAGCAGGATGTAAGTCGGCGTAGTTATTCGAAGAAGAAGAAGAAGAAGAAGCTTTCACGGAATAGAGTAGCATCGAGAGCAGCATTAAACCAATCTTCGGACAGTAGACCACAACTACTCTTATTGACGACGGTACGGTCACCCTGTCGGCCAGAATTTGTAAAACATCTTCATCCACAGAAGGGTCGCTGGAGTATATATCTCTGCTGCCTTTATGGAATTTCGTCGACCACAAATTGCCATGTACACATATACCTGCCGGTATGTAAGGCGGGCGGGAGCCCTAAACCGCCGGCCGGAGTGGCCGTGCGGTTCTAGGCGCTACAGTCTGGAACCGCGAGACCGCTACGGTCGCAGGTTCGAATCCTGCCTCGGGCATGGATGTGTGTGATGTCCTTAGGTTAGTTAGGTTTAAGTAGTTCTAAGTTCTACGGGACTGATGACCTCTGAAGTTGAGTCCCATAGTGCTCAGAGCCATTTAGCCCTAAACCGTCAGTCTGTCCGATCACTCCAGTGCTTTTACAGCCGAAATATTGCGAACGTACAAAATATGGTTATGGCTTTATTCTCGTAATTCGATGGATCGGTTTTGTGCGAGTATTCCTGTTTTCGACTTCGATTTAGATAAATCTTCGATAGCAATGAACGGTTGTATTAACGGTGGTAATGTAGGGATTGAAATATTTTTCTGCCGATCATTGTTGATTCGTTTGACGACTTTTTTACTCTGTTTACAATTGGTTATCACGAGGTTGCTACCCTTTATGTTTTAAAAGTTAGACTGATTATTTTCAGTTTCAACGTATTGCTGCTTAAAGTTCTCAAAGTAAGTCGGAGAGTACTCGCTACGGATGCCACTGTTAAGTACTTTTGTATCGCTTAATCCTTTTAACATTAAGAGAGTTTTTGAAGACATAGCATGGCTTTAAAATTTAAAACTGAAGATATCTACTAATTACAGCGTTTGTAAACTGTGTTGCAGGTTGCGAGAAGTCGCTGAAACTGTGGAGCGATTCAGCAAAATTCCCCACATCAGCCAGGTCTGTACTGAAGTTTTATCATTAAATTATAGACTGTATTATCTGAATTCTCTCCAGAATCGACTAAGTATTTTTTTTACAGTTATCTGACGTATTATTTACTTAGTGATATTTACTTGCTGTACCATGCCCATCAAAGAATTTGTTTGGGCTGTTCTCAGTTCTGTTTTTGGTTTTGAGGAATGTAAATAATGACGTAATAAGCAAGTTATCTGAGTGTTTAAATATTCATTGGTTTTTGAATGTGGTGTGCAACCACCTTTTTTTCGCGTTGTCCTCTGAGCTCTTAATATTTCTTCAGTTTCGCTCCGCCGATGAATGCGTGTTTGTTTATGCAGTAACTATCAAAGTAAGGTTACTAATACTGTGCTAATAAGGTAAGAAACGTGTTCTATTTATTAAACCCCGCCCCCCGTAAATGTACAGTAAAAGATAGTTAAGCATCACTTTTTAACGAAAGAATATAGTACTTCTGACTGGAAATGTCATAGCGACCTAAAACTACTCTACGCGGATTTGGAGATGAATATAAAACTTACACGAAGAAGAAATGTGGTCAGAGAACTTTCAGAGGGAATCACTACCAACATACAACACCGGTTCTGTAGGCTCGAAACGTATCATATAAAAACCATAACCATATAAAAGATTAGCTCAGGTTTTACGAAATGATCTCTCGGGTTTTCTCGACGTGATTGATGCCATAAAATAGCACCCAATGTATTTTGCTTCCTTCGGTTTACATAGAAAGTCATCTGTGTAACGTTAAAGACAATATATGTCTCTGAAAGCAAGTTATGTACCGCATGCATATGTTTCACATATTACGTGGAAAGAAAGAAGCATATCAGTTGTCGCGGAGCAGTGCCTCGATTATTATGAAATGAAAATATTATTATTATTATTCTCGTGTCAGAAACATACATGAAACACAGTTTCTACAATTGTTGACAGATCAACACAGTTTATATAATTTTTACCAAAATTTGGCCGCTTCCAGTGCATTTTCCGTTGCCTGGTGAAACTCATATTCTGTGCATGTGGCTGGACGCAATCGACATATGTTCAACAGTCTGTCCTTCCTCACAGTCAAATGGGTTTTGTTTTCTTCAGTGTATCCCCATCTTGCCAGGTTAACCCGTGATCTGCCCACTCCAGACCTCAGCCTATTCAGGGACTTCAGATTGTCCAATCTCATCATGATCAGGAGGTAAACAGTCTGAAAATCTTTCACAGCCAGGAGATGGGATGTTCTCAGCACTCCATAGTTGCAGCCTGGGTCCTTCATCAGTAGTTGTTAGTTTCTCTGATGTTCTAAGGAAACTTTTCCTTGATCTTTGTCGTTGTGAGTAGCATTGTTGCCCATGCATGGGATGCGGTTTTTTTTCCCCTTCTCCAGTGTCGTTCTTTCCCTGTTTGCTGCTATATCTCTTCGAACAGGTGGTGGTGCAATTCCTGCAAGCTGGTAGAAACATTCGACTGGAGTTGATTACAAGCAGCCTGTTATAATTGTGCATGTGTAGCTTAGCGCAATATCCACCTTTTTGGCATGTGTTACTTACACCATAAAGAACAGGCATACTCTGCAGCGGAGCAGAATAATGCCATTGCAGAAGTTTGGATAGCTTGGGCTTGACTGCCCCACTGTAATCCGGCCAGTTCTCTCGGTAGATTGTTCCCTGGTGGAGAATTTTGATTTGAAATTCGTGCAGTGTTTTTTGAACACTAGAGATCTGTCAAGTGTTATTCCCAGGTATTTTGGAGTGTCACACTGTTCCAATTTAACCCCTGACCATTCTATCTTTAACTTGCAGGTGTTTTCCCTCTTTATCAGGTGGAAAGCGCACACTTGTGTCTATGATGTGTTTGATTTAAGGTGGTTTATTCTGTAGAGTTTTGATAGATCTTCAAGAGCACTCTTTAGGGTGATTTCTACTGAATCGAAGTCGTGCTATGAGTTGCCAGTGCTAGATCATCAGCATACAAGAAAATCCTGTAGTCGGGGGCTAGGGGTTGGTTGTTAGTCTACATATTAAACAGAAATGGAGCCAACACACTTCCCTGGGGAAGGCCGTTTTTGTGCAGCCTCCATCGGCTAGGCAGTCCTTAGAGGTAAATGAATAATCTTCGGTTCTGCAGAAGAATGGTGACGAACCTGGTGAGGTTGAAATCCTTAGTTATCTTGTAGACCTTATTTAATAGTTACTGGCGGTTGATGGTGTCTTACGCCGCTGTCAAGTCCACAAATATCACTCCTGTCACCTTACATACTTCAAAAACATCTTCTGTGAACTGTGTAAGATCGAGTAATTGTCCTGTGAAGCTTTTACTAGGGTGGAACCCAACTTTCTGAGGTACAAGAAAGAGATGAATAGCACGTAAGAGACGGTTTAAAATCAATCTCTGTGGCAATTTGTAAAGGTAACCCAGTAGTGCGATTGGTCTAAAATTCTTTGGGCTGTTTGGCATATATATGAAGATACGATGAGATCAGTATCGTGGTGCAAAAGCCAAGCTTCTTGGACAGCGTAATTAAGCAATCTATGGAAATAAATATTTCGGAAAACGTAATATAAACAGGTTTCAAGTTAAACACAGTTTGTGGTCGGGCACACAATTTGTTAAGATCTCGTCAATTGTCACATACACCAGAGCTGAGAATCGCTGAGAAAATGAGCGTTTGAGGGAGTATCAGTAAGGCTTCTGAAAAACAAAGGAGCATTAAAGGGCGTAGCGGTCGTCGAGAATCGAACTCAAGCTATAAATGTCGGCGTGAGATGAACAATAATTCACAATTTGGTTGAAGTCCAGGCGGCGAGTACACGTCACAGCAAAAGTCACAGCACGTGATGATGACGGCTGGATCGGTTTTAGAAATATTGTGCATAAAATGGAAACAAGAACTCAGCAGAACACCCAGAAGCACACCATTAAGGTTCTATGAGTTGGGTCCCCGCGTTTGTAGACACAGCTGGAACTCTTTCATTTAATGGAGCAACATACCTAATTGCCCACGAGGGCAGTCACAGGCGAAATAATTGCTTTGAACCTTTCTGGCACGGTTATCCAAACATCCCAAATCCCACTCGAGCTGTTAAATACACTAGGACCTATTGTCAGACCAATCTGGGATCTACCCTAATCAGGCCTCATCCGTCTGTGGTGTGTCACATCTGCAGTATCTGATCAGTACTGAGTGAGTGTCTAGTGTGTCACATCTGGTGCAACTGGCGGAGTTCAGCCATCAAAAACTTCTGTTGTATGGGAATTAACGCACTAATCACGTAATACCTGACCAGAATCGCCGTTAATATTGTCTTTCAAGCAACAGGAGTGGTGCATTATTCTGCAAGTGATTCAGATGGACCTTCAGTTATCACCAGTATTCTTTCGGTACAAAGTAGTAAATAATATTATTTTTTAAAGTCTCACAAATAATGCTCGCCGCTCAATTACTCCGAATAATTACGTGCTCCACGAAAACAGTACTGTTTTGAGAAGTCTTGTAGTACACATTTGAGCAGTCAGAATGAAGTATGAGTCCAAACTGGCGCATGTTAAGCGCCTTTGTCAAAACTACAATTTTTAACCTTGTACGATGTATTTGTGACAGTTTCCAGTTCCTCAGCATCTCAGACATTTGGTGTCAGCCGAAAAACTGACGTCCTATTGTTGCATATAGAATTCGTGGATGTTGCAGTTTCGTCGGCAGTGACGTATTTGAAAATAGGATATTCCTACGATGATGGCTTGAGATTTGTTCGACACTGCTCAACTTCCAATAATAGCACACAGAGAAAATGATAAATGAACACATCTGGAGACGTGACACAGGAAATGATCGATACCATATGTACTTTGGACACGGATAGTGGGAGGTTATACTCGAATTCTGACAAAAATAAGGGTAAGATGTAGGGAAAGACGCGTAGTATACAGTATATACAAGAGCCAGGAGCAAACAATAAAAGTGGAAGACTAAGAACGAAGTGCTGGGATTAAAAATGATGTAAGACAGGGTGTAGTTCATTGGCTTCTACTGTTCACTCTGTACATTGAAGGAGCAATAAAGGAAATAAAAGAAAGGTCTAAGAGTGAGATTAAAATTCAGGGTGAAAGAATGTGAATGATAAGCTTCGCTGATGAGATTGCTACCCTGAGTGAAAGTGAAGAAGAATTACATGATCTCAAGGAGGGCATCAAAAGCAAACAAGCACAGGTAAAGAGGGCATTCATGGCCAACAGAAGTCTACTAGTATCAAACGTAAACCTTAATTTGAGGAAGAAATTTCGGAGAATGTACGTTTGAAGTACAGCATTGCATGGTAGTGAAACATGGACTGTGGGGAAACCGGAACAGAAGAGAATCTAAGATATGTTTCCGAGAAGAATGTTGAAGACGACGAAAGAAATACATGGAAAACACTGCCAATAAGGAGGGGCAGGATGATAGTACATCTGTTAGGACATCAAGGAATAACTTCCGTGGTACCAGAGAGGGCTGTAGAGGGTAAAAACTGTAGGGGAAACTGTAATAGGTACCCTGAGATGAAAAAGTTGGCACAGGAGGGGAATTCATGGCGGGCTGCATCAAACCAGTCAGAAGACTGATGAATCAAAAATAAAAAATAAAAAAATAAGTACGAAGTAAAGACAGTGTGTAAGGCACCATGCTGTGGACAGAACAGGAACATGTCAAGAGCATGACACCACTGAGACTATGGCAACTGAAAGAGTGAACTGTTGTGTCGTAGTAAATCGTAGTAGCGTAGTTAATAGATGCCTGTATGGAGAGGACACAGCTATTCACGCAATTAAATTACTATCTCAGAGGTCGTGTTGTGTGGTCCTTTGAGATACTGAGTAGTCCTATCGAAGAATTTCCCATTATGTTTGGCGTGTTTGCCAGTTATCTATCCGTGGTGATTTCTACACTCCTGGAAATGGAAAAAAGAACACATTGACACCGGTGTGTCAGACCCACCATACTTGCTCCGGACATTGCGAGAGGGCTGTACAAGCAATGATCACACGCACGGCACAGCGGACACACCAGGAACCGCGGTGTTGGCCGTCGAATGGCGCTAGCTGCGCAGCATTTGTGCACCGCCGCCGTCAGTGTCAGCCAGTTTGCCGTGGCATACGGAGCTCCATCGCAGTCTTTAACACTGGTAGCATGCCGCGACAGCGTGGACGTGAACCGTATGTGCAGTTGACGGACTTTGAGCGAGGGCGTATAGTGGGCATGCGGGAGGCCGGGTGGACGTACCGCCGAATTGCTCAACACGTGGGGCGTGAGGTCTCCACAGTACATCGATGTTGTCGCCAGTGGTCGGCGGAAGGTGCACGTGCCCGTCGCCATGGGACCGGACCGCAGCGACGCACGGATGCACGCCAAGACCGTAGGATCCTACGCAGTGCCGTAGGGGACCGCACCGCCACTTCCCAGCAAATTAGGGACACTGTTGCTCCTGGGGTATCGGCGAGGACCATTCGCAACCGTCTCCATGAAGCTGGGCTACGGTCCCGCACACCGTTAGGCCGTCTTCCGCTCACGCTCCAACGTCGTGCAGCCCGCCTCCAGTGGTGTCGCGACAGGCGTGAATGGAGGGACGAATGGAGACGTGTCGTCTTCAGCGATGAGAGTCGCTTCTGCCTTGGTGCCAATGATGGTCGTATGCGTGTTTGGCGCCGTGCAGGTGAGCGCCACAATCAGGACTGCATACGACCGAGGCACACAGGGCCAACACCCGGCATCATGGTGTGGGGAGCGATCTCCTAAACTGGCCGTACACCACTGGTGATCGTCGAGGGGACACTGAATAGTGCACGGTACATCCAAACCGTCATCGAACCCATCGTTCTACCATTCCTAGACCGGCAAGGGAACTTGCTGTTCCAACAGGACAATGCACGTCCGCATGTATCCCGTGCCACCCAACGTGCTCTAGAAGGTGTAAGTCAACTACCCTGGCCAGCAAGATCTCCGGATCTGTCTCCCATTGAGCATGTTTGGGACTGGATGAAGCGTCGTCTCACGCGGTCTGCACGTCCAGCACGAACGCTGGTCCAACTGAGGCGCCAGGTGGAAATGGCATGGCAAGCCGTTCCACAGGACTACATCCAGCATCTCTACGATCGTCTCCATGGGAGAATAGCAGCCTGCATTGCTGCGAAAGGTGGATATACACTGTACTAGTGCCGACATTGTGCATGCTCTGTTGCCTGTGTCTATGTACCTGTGGTTCTGTCAGTGTGATCATGTGATGTATCTGACCCCAGGAATGTGTCAATTAAGTTTCCCCTTCCTGGGACAATGAATTCACGGTGTTCTTATTTCAATTTCCAGGAGTGTATGATTCAAAGAAAAATTACACAACCTTATCTTGAACGATAGCTCCAAACAGATTCACCCGTGAATCTCCACTTTAGATGAACAGCCATTGCTTATGAAACAACGACTACAACACAGACTGGTTCCATTGTTGTATTAAGAGGGTTTGGTAGTAGATGGAGGAAGCGTTTGTTTAAAGCTAAACCACAAACAACGGTGCCGCTTGTCATACTTTCATCGAGGACGTAGACATTTGTGTAATGAAAACAGCAACTTATTTCCGCTTTACCTAATTTAAGAACACTAATATAGAAAGATCCCTTCTTATACAAGAATGTAATTATGGAAAGATGCAACAAGTGATTACACAAGTTTAATTTGCTTGCAGTCTGTCCGTACCTTGACGCTGGAGTTCCCCATTACCTTGGAACGTTCTGCGCTGGATGCGTTCGTACAAGCTCTTCTGTGGGAGAAGGCTACTGGTGCAGACATCATCAGAATGAAGGTAAGCACCCAGTCCTCGAAGACCCTCCTTACAAGAATGAGAGACAACCTAAATACCACTACAGGCAGCAGGAAGATCTTTCGTCTCCTGTCGTTTCCTCCACTACAGCTGCAATTTGTCTTTAAAACGCCTATCGCCTACTATTTGTCAAACCTATGTAGGTTTCGTGATTTCACATAGTTTCCAGAATACCCAAACACAACAGACGCTAAGCGCTGAGAAACATACACACTGATCAGCCAGAACATTATGACCAACTACCTTATAGCCAGTATGCCCTCCTTTGTCACGGATAACAGGGGCGTCACGTCGTGGCGTGGAAGCAATGAGGTCTTGGTAGGTCGCTGGAGGGAGTTGACACCACATCTGCACACTCAAGTCACCTAAATCTCGTAAATTCTGGAGAAGGGGGCGATGAGTGACGACACGTTCCATTACACCCCAGATGTATTCGGTCGGGTTCAGATCTGGCGAGCTGGGTGGCTTGCACATGCATTGGAACTCGCCACTGTGTTCCTCGAGCCAACACACTCTTGTCCTTGTGACATGGCGCATTATCGTCTTGATAACTGTCACTGCCGTCGGGAAACATGATCGTCATGAAGGGGTGTATGTGTTCTGCAATCAGTGTACGATACTCTTAGGCGTCGTAGCGCCTTGCACGAGCTCCATTGTACCCAAAGATGCCCACATGGATGTTCCACAGAGCATGCAGGAGCCGCCGCCAACTTGTCTCCGTCCCACAGTACAGGTGTCAAGGAGCTGCCCGCCTGGAAGACGACGGATTCGCGCCCTCCCATCGGCATGATGAGGTCTGTAGTGGGATGCAACGCTGTGCCACTGCGCCAACGTCCAGTACCGATGGTCACGTGCCATTCTCAGTTGTTGCTGATGTCGTGATTGGCACAAGCATGAGTCGTCGGCTGCGGAGATCCATCGTTAGGAGTGTTCGCTGTACTGTGTATTCAAACACAGTTGCAATCTGTCCAGCATTAAAGTCTGGTGTTAGTTCCGCAACAGTTGGCGGCCTGTCCTGTTTTACCAGTCTGCCCAGCCTACGACGTCCAACATCTGTAATGAGGCGTGGCCGCCCAACCCCACAACGTCTGGACGTGGTTTCATCTTGGTTTCGCTACGTCTTGAAGACATTTACCACAGCACTTCTCGAACACCCGACAAGTATGCAGTTTCCGAAATGCTCGCGCCGAGCCTATAGGGTCTAGGCCATTACAATCTGCCCTCGGTCAAACCCAGATAGATAGCTTGCCGTCCCCATTCTACACATGGACTGCACGCTCACTGATAATACGTGCACCGTGCGTGTGTCTGACTAGCAACCATTCCTCGTCAGGTGACGCTGCTATCGCCGGGACTGGTTGACATTGATAATAGGTCGGTGGTCATAATGTTCTTTCCGACCAGTAGGGATGTTTATTTGGTAGTGTATACGCTGTGGTCTTTTGTGAAATATTTTTATTCCTCAGTGTAGCACTTCTTGTTCAGCTTTTACTGATCGCTAAGGGAAGAGGTTGTAAGGGAAAAAAAAACTCTGTCCACCCCAAAGACTGCCGCCGACGAAGGAGCGATGTGGCGGGCGTTTACATGCACCATGCAGTGGTGGCACTACACATACGCTTTGTGCTTCATTCCAGATATCTAAAATAATGGAAAGTACACATTATTCGCCATATACTGTGACTTTTTGTTCCAGAGACGTTATAGGTAGCGCCTGCGATTCAGCATTTTGTAATAAATACGCATACCTACATCCCAATACGACAGTCACTATATGACGGCTGCTACAGTCTTTAGGTTGACAGGTGTCTGACAAAATACTAGAAGCCAAATGGTTTCCAACTACAGGACAGTCAGAACAAGGAAGCGCAGCGATCGTGGAAAGTCGTAGAAATAGTAAATGTTACATTGTTCATTTGTGATACCCTAAAATTTTCAGCCATTGTGGGACCTGGAACTGCACACCTGCCCTACACGGAAAGGAGCTAGAGGTAAGTGTAAGGTTGAAGGCAGTTCGCGATACGTTCACGAATGCCTCAATCAGAAAGAGCGCTGCCCGTCAAAAGTATTAATTCAGGATTGGGGTTATAGGATGGTTGGTATTGGCACTTGCGACTATCTTTTATCCGCTACAATATGTGATGAGAACTTCGCTTCAGTGCCAGTGACGACTCCCGTCCGTGAGTTCATACATGAGCAGTGTTGTGCTGGCCGAAGAAACACTCGTCTGCGCTGTGGTGGGTTCTTATATTGGCTTCTGGAGGAGGCCGAGTGGATACAACACACGCACAATGTATTCTATCACTTTATTATAATTTCAACAGGATGAAATACTTAATTTTAAACAGTCCATGTCCACAGGACAGTCTGTGTATATCTGTAAATGTCACTGAACAGTAACGTATCACTTGATATAGTACAGAATAATAGCCTCTTCTGTCAATGTTCGACTGACTATAAACTTGGTTACTTAGCTCTGTGTAATACAACTGCCGCGCGGGGTAGCCGCGTGGTCTATGGCACACTGTAACGGTTCGCGCGGCTCCCCCCCGTCGGAGGTTAGAGTCTTCCCTCGGACATGGGTATGTGTGTCGTGCTTAGCGTAAGTTAGTTTAAGATAGATTAAGTAGTGCGTAAGCTTCGGGACTGATGACCTCAGCAGTTTGGTCCCATAAGATCTTACCACAAATTTCCAAATTTTAATACAGCTCTCGCGCTGCTGGCTCTTTAATAAGACGATGCTGCCGTCTTCGGCGATGATTGCAGAGTAGGGTGAGCGGCACTCCCTTCTGTTGTAAGGCCGTCCGCACACGGAGTGACTGAAGACGAAAGCGACGGGCGGCGATCTACGTCGGCAACTGGCTGCCTATAGTTTCACACAGGGAGCGATACAGAAATGAGCAATTGCAGTTGCCATGTGCGAGCGTACAGGAGACAGAGTATTGTTGTCCTCTAACATCTTATGGTTACACTCGGCAGGTCGAGCACAGATTCAAACTCAGCGGAGTGTGTGATTCTCTATTATTACTACACACGGATAAGAAGAAGAAAATTCTGGATCATCCGTACACCGAAATAAATATAAACTGCAGCGCTAATAGAAAGCCCTGACGCTCAAATCATTATAAATACCGAAAGATGGCTAAAGCCGGACATAAGTACAGCCGAAATTTTCTGTGAATGACCCAACGGCGTTCAGTAAGAATAGGCCTAATACAGTAGGCGATGGTGTGTTTGTTGCTGTTAAACGTAGTTTATCGTATGAAGAAATATAAATAAGTAATTCCTTTGAGTTAGTATGGAGAGAGGTCATTCTTGGCAACCGGAATAAAATAATAATTGGGACCTTTTACCGACTCCCCAACTCAGAGGATACAATTGCTGGAAGGTTCAAAGAAAACTTGAGTCTGATTTCAAACACGTACCCGACTCATACAATTGTAGTTGTAGGTGACTTAAATTTAATTTCGATATATTGGTGAAAATACATGTTTAAATCCGGAGGTACGCATTAAACATCTACCAAAATTGCGCTACACGCATTCTCCGAAAATTATTTCGAGCAGTTTAGTTCATGAACCCATGCGAATATTAAACGGTTTGGAAAACATACTTCACCTCTTAGCTACAAATAATCCTGAGCTAACAAAGAGCATCAAAACGGATAAAGGGATTAATGAACACAGGGTTGTCGTAGCGAGACTGAATACAGTAACTCCCAAATCCTCCAAAAATAAACGAAAAATATATTTACTCAAAAAAGCAGATAAAAATTCAGTTGACGCCTTCCTGAGAGACAATCTTCACTCCTTTTAAATTAGTATTGTAAGTATAGATTAGATGTCGCTTGAATTCAAAGTAATAGTATCGACAGCAGTTGAGAGATTTATATCAAATGGTTCAAATGGCTCTGAGCACCATGGGACTTAACTTCTGAGGTCATCAGTCCCCTAGAACTTAGAACTGCTTAAACCTAACTAACCTAAGGACATCACACACATCCATGCCCGAGGCAGGATTCGAACCTGCGACCGTAGTGGTCGCTCGGTTCCAGACTGTAGCGCCTAGAACCGCTTGGCCAGTTCGGCCGGCAGATTTATATCAAATAAATTATTAAACGACGGGGGCTGATCCCGCATCGTACACAAAACAGGTCAGAACATTGTTGCAAAGACAATGAAAAAATCATGCAAAATTTAAACGAACGCAAAATTCCCAAAATTGGCGATCTTTTACAGAAGCTCGAAATTGCGAGATACTTGTAATACTTTCCACAACGAAGCCTTGTCTCGAAACCTGGCAAAAAATCCAAAGAGATTCTGGTCGTAAGTAAAGTATGCTAGCGTGAAGACACGACAATGCCTTCTTCGTGCGATGGCATGGAAATGCTATCGATGATAGTGCTGCTAGAGGAAGGTTATTAAACACAGCCTTTCAGAAATTCCTTCATCAGAGAAGAGGAAGTAAATATTCCAGAATTCTAATCAAGAACAGCTGCCAACATGAATAACTTAGAAGTACATACCCTCCGAGGAGTGAATCAACTTAAATCACTTAATAAAAGCAAGTCTTCCGGTACAGACGGTATACCAGTTAGGTATTAACAGTCATACAGAACCGCTCGCGCAACGAAAGATTCTTGCCCAAAGACCGGAAAGTTGCACAGGTCACACCAATATTCAAGAAAGGCAACAGGAGCAATCCACGAAATTATAGACCAATATCATTAACGTCGATATTCAGCAGGATTTTGGAACATATATTGTGTTGAAATATTATGAATTACCTCGAAGAGAACGGCCTACTAACACACAGTCAGCACGGATCTAGAAAACACCGTTCTTGTGGAACGCAACTAACTCTTTACTCGCACGAAATATTGAGTGTTATCGACTAGGGATTTCAGACAGATTCCATATTTCGAGATTGCCAGAAAGCGTTCGACACCGTACCTAACAAGCGGCTTGTAATCAAATTGCGTGTTCATGGAATATCGTGTTAGTTATGCGACGGGATTCGTGAATTTCTGTCAGAGAGGTTATAGTTCGTAGTAACTGACGGAAAGTCATGGAGTAAAACAGAAATGATTTCTGGCGTTCCCCAAAGTAATGTTGTAGGCCCTCTGCTGTTCCTTATCAATATAAACAGTTTAGGAGACAATCCGAGCAGCAGTTTTAGGTTGTTTGGATATGACGTTGTCGTTTACTGCTTAGTAAAGTCATCAGAAAATCAGAACAAACTGTAAACGATTTAGAAAAGATATCTGAATTGGTAGTCGACACTAAATAATGAAAAGTGTGAGGTCGTCCACATGAGTGCTAAAATGAATCTGTTAAACATAGATTACACGATAAATCAACCAATTCTAAAGGCCGTAAATTCATATGCATACCTAGGAATTACAGTTACGAACAACTTGAATTGCAAAGAACGCATAGAAAATGTTGTGGGATAGGCGAACCAAGGAAACCGTTTTATTCACGGAGTACTTATAAGGTGCTACAGATCTACTAAGCAGACTGCCTACATTACACGTGTCCATCCTCTTTCGGAGTACTGCTGTGCTGTATGGGATCCTTACCAGATAGGATTAACGAAGTACATCGGGAAAGCGCAAAAAAGGGTAGCATGTTTTGCATTATCGAAAAATAGGAAAGAGAGTCTGACGGATATGATACAGAATTTGGAGTGAACAAAGGCGTTTCTCGTTGCGACGGGATCTTCTCAAGAAAATTCAATCGCCAACTTTCTCCTCCGAATGCGAAAATTTTTTGTTGACGCCGAGATACATAGGGAGAAACGATCGCCATTATAAAATAAGGAAAATTAGAGCTCGCATGGAAAGATGCAGATGTTAGTTGTTTCCGCTCCCTGTTCGGGAGTGGAATATGGTAATAGAGAATTCTTGCGAAGGTGATTCGATGAACCCTCTGCTAAGCACTTACGAGTGATTTGCAGGGTATCCATGTAGATGTAAATGTATATTTGTTGTAGATGCAAGCTATATGTATGAGGCAAGGAGCTGTAACAGACACATTCGAAATTCATACGTCTTTGTGGAACGGCTAAACAGTGATACAGTGATTTGGCGCAGTTGAATTCTTCCACCATAACACATCGTTACTTTTATTTTGACAACCAAAATATCTTGAAATTTATATACCGGTACATGGAAATGTGATGGTTGTTATGCTTGTTAAGTAGTTTGTCTTTGAACACCATTGTAGTTAGACGTACTGGAGATTTGTGACCTCTCACTGTTCGGTTCCACTTGACAATTTAATTTGACAGAATGACAAAGGCTGATAGTCACACAAAATTATTTGTGATTTCTTATACATTTGCTTCCATTGACATTACGGTAATTTTATTTTAAACAGTGTATGTACTGTACCTCTCCTTACCAAGAGAAGTCTACCGATATCAAACATAGGCCTTAATTTGAGGGAGAATTTTATGAGAATCTACGTTAGGAGCACGGCATTGTATGGTAGTAAAACATGCATTCTGGGAAAACAGGAACAAAAAAGAATCGAAGCATTTGAGACGTGGTGCTACAGAAGAATGTTGAAAATTAGGTGGACTGATGACGTAAGGGATGAGGAGGTTCTCCGCAGAATCGGCGAGGAAAGGAATGCATGTAAAACACTGACAAGAAGAAGTGGCAGGATGATAGGACACTGTTAAGACATCACGGAGTAAATTACATGGTACAGAAGGAACTATCGCGTTTAAAACTGTAAATGAAGACAGAGATTGGAATACATCCAGTAAATAAGAGAAGACGTCAGTTGAAATCGCTGCTCTGAGCTGTAGAGGTTAGCAGAGGAGAGAAATTCGTGGCGGGCCGCATCAAACCAATCAGAAGACTGATGAGAAAGAAAGGTACAGTATACTTTGTATGTCATATAAAATCCTTTTCCGTCTTCGCACCTCCATTTTTTTGTCAAATGTATTCTACAGTAGCCCAGGAGCTTGTAGTTGTATAAAATGGGATGTTTTTCGAGTTAATTTGCAAAGCTAAGCTAATGTTCACAACCTGCTCTTTCATCTTCAAATTAACCGATACAGAGCTGTGTTGGAGGACGCAACTCAGTTCGCTTGGCAGCGCGGGCGCCGTCACTGGCAACTGATGGGCAACACATTGCAAGCGATTGACGGAGTCACTCTGCAGTTGCGTCATCTGCGGAGTGCTATTTAACTACACACGAAGTGATTCGCTGCAGACCCATTACAAACTCATGTCGACATCGAGGTGCTTTTGAGTCGCTGCATGTGCGGAGCGCAGTCTTTAGTAGTAGCGGCGTATGGTAACTTTTCAGAGCGTGTCTACGCCGACCTCTGCCATTCATCGCTGCGTCTGGCAGCCACTGTGCTTGGCAGCCACTGTGCTTTCTATTAGTTCCATGGTGAGGTAGCAACTTTGTCATGGTGCCTCGATCTTCGGATGAAGCCACAAGAAGCAGGACTATTTCTGTCCTGTTGGTGGCAGAAATTATTCTTGTAACTGCATTAGTTTCCGAATAAGCAGAATATTGGGATCGCTGTTCTTCTGCGTGGTATCATGGCGGACTGACACAGCTGCAACCATTCCGCTGCCGGCGTAAACTACTATCGCACGATACCCAACTTTATTGATGCGCTACGCCATTTTATTTTGGCTCTTCTAGCGGCGGGCTACGATTCTGTGACGTGGGTAAAGCAAGTGTACCAGGACTGTGGGTATGTCTCTGCAAACAAACAAAAAGGTCATAGTTGAAACGTTATGATTACTCCTCGTGCTGTATGTAAATTTGACGATCTGCTGCCGGTGTGCGATGCGAGAGGACAATAGATCAACATCTGCAACATAATGACATAAATAACATATTACATTGAAGGCGATATTACTCCTGTATTCGTTCATTTTAATGTTGTGATGAATTTGAATAGTGGACAGTGGGAGAGTGAGATATTTCGTAACAATGGTTTTAATTTGGCACAGTAACAATCAAAGTTCTCTCGAGGAAATCGTTCGAATTATGCACCGAGGTGGCAAAATTTATGGGATAGCGATATGCACATATGCAGATGTTGGTAGTATCACGTACACAAGGTATTAAAGGGCTGCACGTTGTTGAAGCTGACATTTGTACGCAGGTGGTTCATGTTAAAAGGTTTCCGGCTTGATTATGGCCGCACGACTGGAATTAACAGACTTTCAGTGCGGAATGCTAGGTGGCGCTAGACGCATGCGACATTCCATCACGGAAATCTCCAGTGAATTCACTATTCCGAGATTGACAGTGTCAAGAGTGTCCCAAGAATACCAAATTTCAGGCATTACCTGTCACCACGAACAACGCAGTGGCCGCTGGCATTCACTTAACGACCGAGAGCAGCGGCGTTTGCGTATAGTTGTCAGTGCTAACAGACAAGTAACTCTACGTGAAATAACCGCAGAAATCAATGTGGATGTACGACGAACGTATTCATTAGGACAGTGCATCGAAATTTGGCGTTAATAGTGCAGACGACCAACGTGAGTGCCTCTGCTGACAGCGCGAAATCGTCTGCAAAGCATCTCCTGGGCTCGTACCACATCGGTTTGACCCTAGACGACTCGAAAACCGTGGCCTGGTCAGATGAGTCCTTATTTCAGTTGATAAGTCTTGGTGGTAGGGTTTGAGTGTGACACAGAGCCCAGGAAGCCATGTACCCAGTTTCTCAACAAGGCGCTGTGAAAGCTGGTGGTGGCTCCATAATGATGTGGCCTCTGTTTGCATGGAATGGACTTTGCCATATGTTCCAGAAGAACTAATCATTGACTGGAAATGGTTATGATTGGCTGCATGGAGACCATCTGCAGCCATTCATGGACTTCATGGTCCCAAACAAGTCACAGTTGTATGCGATTCGTTTGAAGAACATTCTGGAAATTACGCGCGAATGATTTGGCCACCCAGATCACCCGACATGAATCTCATCGAACACTTATAGGACTTAATCAAGAGGTCAGTTCGTGCACAAAATCCTGCACCGCCGACGCTCTCGCAGTTATCGACGGCTATAGAGGTAGCATTTCAGATGACCTCCAGCGGTTTGTTGAGTCCATGCCACCACTTCGAATTGCTGCACTACGCTGGGCAAAAGCTGATGTGACACAATATTTGGAGATGTCCCATGACTTTTATCACCTCTGTATATTTAAGTATAACTGCTGAGAAAAGCACTTCTCTCTCTCTCTCTCTCTCTCTCTCTCTCTTTCCAAGCATTAATCCTGACTTGTGGGGTCTGCTGTTATGTTTAAACGGATGTGGTATGTTAATTTTAAGGGATGGCCAGATGCCCTTCCTGTCGCCACTCCTTACCCCTGGGGGATGGGATCAGTGTACCTTAGTTGTCTGTGTCTAGTGTAAGCCATGGAATAGTGCGAATGTTTTTCAAATATCTGCGAGTCGAGTAACTGAGTTGGATTGTGGGGACCAGCCCAGTGTTCACCTACCGGGATGTGGAAAACCGCCTAAAACCACATCCAGGCTGGCCGGCAGTCTGGCCCTCGTCGTTAGTCCAACGGGCGGATTCGGTCCGGGGCCGGCACGCCTACCTGAGTCCAGGAAGCAGCGCGTTAGAGCTCTCGGCTACCCTGGCGGGTTGAGAAAAGCCTTCCTTGCCTCCTAAAAGCCAATCGTCGAATGTTGACGTTGAATTTGCATCATACTACGATGAGCATGTTGTTGAATAACTTCGCTTTGCCGTAAAAAGAAAAGTGAGTATGGTAATTGCAGTTACCGAGAACAGCATAGACGTCCTGACTGGAAACCGTATTAAGGTGCTGTGTGGGGAAACAGATCCGCAGTATTGGCGGATGCGTTTGTGTTGGAACATGTGTATTTTATTTGAATGAAAGGTTTGGTAATGAAAGATAAGTATTTCGTTGTGTCTGTAGCTGTATGTAAGGTAAATAATAACTGTCAGAGCTAATATAGGCTGGAGTCGTCAAAGCGGATGAAGACGGGAAGAAAAGAAACTGCCTTTACGACGCCGAGTGCCCCATCCTCGTTGGCCCACCATTCGCAGAGAATGTGTTTATTTTGATGCTTCGCAGCGAGCACCAGCGGCCCCTCCCTGACGTCCAATAAATGTTTAAACGCACCGACAAAAGATCCGGCACGGTCTTTTATGTAACGATCGTTGCCGGATGCCGACTGTTACTCTAAGCTCGCGCTCGATTTGCCGCGAATGGGCAACGGCCGTATCGCTCGCTAATAGGATTACAAAAACTGAACGCTCGCGTCTGCGGGCGAGTTGTCAGCAAGCACGGCCAGCCCATTCTGCGCGCACCTGGCGCCGCCCCTGATTCCTAAATTCGTTTACATCTCGGCCGCTCGCGGCGCTGTGCTGCACCACGCCGGCCGGCTTATCCCCGTCGCCCATTGTGGCCGGGCCCCTTTCGCGGAGCCACGGGCGGCCTGGTTACCGCATCTCGCCCAAGCACCGAGCCGGCACCCCGTCGCCGCCAGATGTCTGCGGGACTCGTCGCTCGCTGTCGTCCCCATTGAGGGCCGCGTGTGACGTCTTCACAGGCACAGTCGCGTCCCCCCTGCCAGCCCAGTTCGTTCCTTTAACTCTGTTCTGAGAATAATAGGAGCGCAGCAGGCACATTCTGAAACATCTAGTCTCGACGGACATACGAGACCTATCACTCTTCTAACGACGACGACCGAAGTTGTACACAAAAAACTCGTTGTAAAAAAAGAGTCCAACCAGTTTTATCGAAAACAATAAAAAACGAATCAAACGACTTGGTTTTAAAAGAAATTTTCAGCCGAAATCAAGCTTTGCGACTAGTTGAAAATATTACGAAAAAAATTAATGTCCCTAAATCGATTGTAACATTTAAAAAAAATGTCCCTAAATCGATTGTAATATACCCGTGGTCTAGGGGTAGCGTCTTTGATTCATAATCAAAAACGTCTTCGGTCCCGGGTTCGATCCCCGCCACTGCCTAAATTTTAATAAATAATCAGCATTGGCGGCCGAAGACTTCCGGCATAAGAAGTCAGTCTCATTCCGCCAACGGCCTTGTCAAAGAGGGCGGAGGAGCGGATAGACGTTCAGGGCACTCTCTTGTCCTAGGGGTGGGAAATTGCCCCTAAAGGCGGAAGAATCAGCAATGATCAACGACATGATGATGCAGAAGGCAATGGAAACAACTGCATTAAAGACACGTAACGTGCATCCACAGGACATGTGGCCTGTAATTGAAGAAGTGTCATGATGATCTCTCCATTGGCAAAAGATTCCGGAATAGTCCCCCATTCGGATTTCCGGGAGGGGGCTGCCAAGGGGGAGGTTACCATGACAAAAAGATTGAATAATCAACGAAAGGATAACGTTCTACGAGTCGGGGCGTGGAATGTCAGAAGCTTAAACGTGGTAGGGAAACTAGAAAATCTAAAAAGGGAAATGCAAAGGCTCAATCTAGATATAGTAGGGGTCAGTGAAGTGAAGTGGAAGGAAGACAAGGATTTCTGGTCCGATGAGTATCGGGTAATATCAACAGCAGCAGAAAATGGTATAACAGGTGTAGGATTCGTTATGAATAGGAAGGTAAGGCAGAGGGTGTGTTACTGTGAACAGTTCAGTGACGGGGTTGTTCTAATCAGAATCGACAGCAGACCAACACCGACAACGACAATTCAGGTATACATGCCGACGTCGCAAGCTGAAGATGAACAGATAGAGAAAGTGTATGAGGATATTGAAAGGGTAATGCAGTATGTAAAGGGGGATGAAAATCTAATAGTCATGGGCGACTGGAATGCAGTTGTAGGGGAAGGAGTAGAAGAAAAGGTTGCAGGAGAATATGGGCTTGGGACAAGGAATGAAAGAGGAGAAAGACTGAGTTCTGTAACAAGTTTCAGCTAGTAATAGCGAATACCCTGTTCAAGAATCACAAGAGGAGGGGTATACTTGGAAAAGGCCGGGAGATACGGGAAGATTTCAATTAGATTACATCATGGTCAGACAGAGATTCCGAAATCAGATACTGGATTGTAAGGCGTACCCAGGAGCAGATATAGACTCAGATCACAATACAGTAGTGATGAAGAGTAGGCTGAAGTTCAAGACATTAGTTAGGAAGAATCAATACGCAAAGAAGTGGGATACGGAAGTACTAAGGAATGACGAGATACGTTTGAAGTTCTCTAACGCTATAGATACAGCAATAAGGAATAGCGCAGTAGGCAGTACAGTTGAAGAGGAATGGACATCTCTAAAAAGGGCCATCACAGAAGTTGGGAAGGAAAACATAGGTACAAAGAAGGTAGCTGCGAAGAAACCATGGGTAACAGAAGAAATACTTCAGTTCATTGATGAAAGGAGGAAGTACAAACATGTTCCGGGAAAATCAGGAATACAGAAATACAAGTCGCTGAGGAAATAAATAAATAGGAAGTGCAGGGAAGCTAAGACGAAATGGCTGCAGGAAAAATGTGAAGACATCGAAAAAGATATGATTGTCGGAAGGACAGACTCAACATACAGGAAAGTCAAAACAACCTTTGGTGACATTAAAAGCAACGGTGGTAACATTAAGAGTGCAACGGGAATTCCACTGTTAAATGCAGAGGAGAGAGCAGATAGGTGGAAAGAATACATTGAAAGCCTCTATGAGGGTGAAGATTTGTCTGATGTGATAGAAGAAGAAACAGGAGTCGATTTAGAAGAGATATGGGATCCAGTATTAGAATCGGAATTTAAAAGAGCTTTGGAGGACTTACGGTCAAATAAGGCAGAAGGGATAGATAACATTCCATCAGAATTTCTAAAATAATTGGGGGAAGTGGCAACAAAACGACTATTCACGTTGGTGTGTAGAATATATGAGTCTGGCGATATACCATCTGACTTTCGGAAAAGCATCATCCACACAATTCCGAAGACGGCAAGAGCTGACAAGTGCGAGAATTATCGCACAATCAGCTTAACAGCTCATGCGTCGAAGCTGCTTACAAGAATAATATACAGAAGAATGGAAAAGAAAATTGAGAATGCGCTAGGTGACGATCAGTTTGGCTTTAGGAAAAGTAAAGGGACGAGAGAGAGGCAATTCTGACGTTACGGCTAATAATGGAAGCAAGGCTAAAGAAAAATCAAGACATTTTCATAGGATTTGTCGACCTGGAAAAGGCGTTCGACAATATAAAATGGTGCAAGCTGTTCGAGATTCTGAAAAAAGTAGGGGTAAGCTATAGGGAGAGACGGGTCATATACAATATGTACAACAACCAAGAGGGAATAATAAGAGTGGACGATCAAGAACGAAGTGCTCGTATTAAGAAGGGTGTAAGATAAGGCTGTAGCCTTTCGCTCCTACTCTTCAATCTGTACATCGAGGAAGCAATGATGGAAATAAAAGAAAGGTTCAGGAGTGGAATTAAAATACAAGGTGAAAGGATATCAATGATACGATTCGCTGATGACATTGCTATCCTGAGTGAAAGTGAAGAAGAATTAAATGATATGCTGAACGGAATGAGCAGTCTAATGAGTACACAGTACGGTTTGAGAGTAAATCGGAGAAAGACGAAGGTAATGAGAAGTAGTAGAAATGAGAACAGCGAGAATCTTAACATCAGGATTGATGGTCACGAAGTCAATGAAGTTAAGAAATTCTGCTACCTAGGCAGTAAAATAACCAATGACGGACGGAGCAAGGAGGACATCAAAAGCAGACTCGCTATGGCAAAAAAGGCATTTCTGGTCAAGAGAAGTCTACTAATATCAAATACCGGCCTTAATTTGAGGAAGAAATTTCTGAGGATGTACGTCTGGAGTACAGCATTGTATGGTAGTGAAACATGGACTGTGGGAAAACCGGAACAGAAGACAATCGAAGAATTTGAGATGTGGTGCTATAGACGAATGTTGAAAATTAGGTGGACTGATAAGGTAAGGAATGAGGAGATTCTACGCAGAATCGGAGAGGAAAGGAATATGTGGAAAAAACTGATAAGGAGAAGGGACAGGATGATAGGACATCTGCTAACAAGGGAACCTCCCCATCGCACCCCCCTCAGATTTAGTTGTAAGTTGGCACAGTGGATAGGCCTTGATAGACTGAACACAGATCAATTGAGAAAACAGGAAGAAGTTGTGTGGAACTGTGAAAAAATAAGCAAAATATACAAAGTGAGTAGTCCATGGGCCACATAGGCAACATCATGCACAATGTAAGCTCAGGAGCGCCGTGGTCCCGTGGTAGCGTGAGCAGCTGCAGAATGAAAGGTCATTGGTTCAAGTCTTCCCTGGAGTGAAAATTTTACTTTATTTATTTTTGCATAGTTATTATCTGTCCGTTCGTTCATTGACGTCTCTGTTCACTGTAATAAGTTTAGTGTCTGTGTTTTGCGACCGCATCACAAAACCGTGCTATTAGTATACGAAAGGACGTGCCTCTCCAATGGAAACCGAAAACATTTGATCGCAAGGTCATAGGTCAACCGATTCCTCCACAGGAAAACACATCTGATATATTCTATACGACACTGGTGACGGCATGTGCACCACATGACAGGAATATGTTGTCGATCCACCTAACTTGTACACTTGGCGATTCTTCTACCTTGCCCGATTTAGGTTTTCTTGTGGATGTGATAATCACTCCCAAAAAAGTGATGAAAACATAAGAGTTTGTCACATAAACTGAAAATAAAAAATAAAAATTTTCACTCAATGGAAGATTTGAACCAAGGACCTTTCGTTCCGCAGCTGCTCACGTTACCACGAGACCATGGCGCTCCTGCGATCCTATTGTCCTTGATGTTGCATATGTTCCCATGATCTACTCAGTTTGTATATTTCGCTTATTTTTTCACAGTTCCACACAACTTCTTCCTGTTTTCTCAATTGACCTGTGTTCAGTTTTCAAGGCCTATCCACTGTGCCAACTTATAACTAAATCTGAGAGGGGTGCGATGGGGAGGTTCCCTTGTAAGACATGAGGGAATGACTTCCATGGTACTAGAGGGAGCTGTAGAGGGCAAAAACTGTAGAGGAAGACAGAGATTGGAATACGTCAAGCAAATAATTGAGGACGTAGGTTGCAAGTGCTACTCTGAGATGAAGAGGTTAGCACAGGAAAGGAATTCGTGGCGGGCCGCATCAAACCAGTCAGTAGACTGATGACAAAAAAAAAAAAAAAAAAAAAAATCGATTGTAGCGATTAGTAAGTTGCACTAAAGCTTATGACAAAGCTTTTTATAATGAAATTAATTACAATGATCGCACGCCCTGACTAATGTATTAAAAATGGACCAACACACAAATAATTATTTTCGTAGATGCTGAAAGATCAGAAATGAAGATAATATAAGCCTGAATTCATCGAGATTCTGTGCTATCGGCGACTGCCTCAAGGTGTATATTATCGTCATACCCTGGCATCAAGATGTGCTGTTTGCACCGTGTGCAGACAACAATGCGTTGCTTACAAGCAACAGACATAGGAATAAATGTAGCAACGTACAAAAACAAGTCGATACTGCCGTAAAATTCGGGAGGATGACAGTTCAATCCCGCGTCCGGCCATCCTGATTTAGGTTTTCCGTGATTTCCCTAAATCACTCCAGGCAAATGCCGGGATGGTTCCTTTGAAAGGGCACGGCCGACTTCCTTCCTCTATCCGATGAGACCGATGACCTCGCTGTCTGGTCTCCTCCTCCACCCCCACCCACTCACCCACCCCCCCAAAAAAACGAAAACTGCCGTAAAACTGTGGAGACCAAATAAAGTTACATAAGCAGAGACAAAATAAAAGCTGTCTGTCTTTCGAAGATATTACTGAACCTGAGAGTCAATATAATAATTAACTATCGTATTATTCCTCGGTCCGTTAATTATTTTTCAAAGGCCACAATACAGAAAAAGGACAAAGTGCGTTCATATTGCTAAGGCAATGCCCCTTCTTCGTCAGCAGTGAATTAGAAGCCAAAACCAGAATATTGTCATACAAAGCCACACTACTCCTTGAATTACTATGGCATTTCAGTTTCGGTCTTTGGCTCTGCAAACCAGCTTCTAGATTTCAGCCAATTAAAAATATAAGTTCTACGATGCAATCTTTAAGCTGCTCCGTGGAAAAGCTTTGCTGACATGTATGAGAACTCGTAAATGGACAACATCAAAACTTCAGTTGGTGAAATCATGTGGAAAAACTGTACAATAAGACGAATCTATTACGCAAAATATCCCAACATTGAATGAAATATACCTGCTTCGCTCTCCATAATCCTAGAAGTAGAGTGGAAATACCTTTCAGAATTCGTGAACAAAAATAAAAGTTATGATTAAATAGAAAGATTATGTTCCAACTGTAGGTCGAAGATAGAGATTCGTGGAGGCTTACATCTGCCCCCAGTGAGGCAAACAAAATATTTCCCTAAACAATATGAAAAAAGATTAATTATGTCAAGTCGATGGCTCTGGAGGCTCAACTACGAGAACAGAACAAGAAAAGCTGATCAGGCGACCATATACCTACATAACTGAACATGACAAGCAGTTTGTGCAGCTTTCCACAAATTCCCTTTGCCTATACACAGAGCAAGCATACTGCAATATATCCACTACTATATCTGGTAACGTACCGTCAAACTTAAGAATGAACCGACAGGTGTTTTCTTTTGAAGACAGTCTCCAACAACTTATCGCTCGGCGTAGTCCGCCTGTTTAGCTGGGTGGTAACATCCGTGCCTCCCATGCACTGGGCCTGGGTTCGATTCCCGGTCGGGTTGGAGAGTTTCTCTGCTCGGGGACTGGGTGTTGTGTTGTCCTCATCATCGGCCGCAAGTCGCCCAATGTGGCGCCGACTGAAATAAGACTTGCACCTGGCGGCCGAACCCGACTGGGACATCCCGGTCAACAATGGCATACGATCATTTCACTTTCATTTATGATCGCTCGGCGTCTGTTTTGTTGTTCCACAACCTGTCTATATAAGCCAATACAATAGCAGGTAGTTTTTTCGGAATGTATCATCCTACAACATTTACAGCACTTCAAGATCTGGCACTAACTCTCATCAAGTCACTGAGGTAAGCACTTGCGTCGCTCATTCTATTATGATCCACCGTTGCGGAAGTGAACGTGATAATTTCTGAGCAACAACTCCTTGTTTGTCTCCAAAACTAGTACAGCCCTTGCCACCTGAAACTGATGTTCTTATCACTTATTATACGTTCGTGAGTGATCGGGTGACAGTATGACCGCCCACTTGTTTGTGTTAACGCGGGAATTTTGATATTACGAAAACATAGTGGCATTTTTGATTAATAAAGAGAATTCCCCTGTGATACTCATTACTTTCTGTAAGTTGTCTGTTTACATTATATAGCATTTGATTGGGCGCCTACATCGACCACATCGTCATGCGCAGTAAACGTCGTTTCCAGTGTTAGTATACTGAGTCAGCCGTCCACAGCTGTAGCATGTCAACTGCGCCACATCTGCCTGATAATTAACGAGGCGTGGCTTCATCACATCCTTATAAACGTCTTTACATAAACGTTTCTGAGGCGCTGAAGCCTACTTACTCCGATCAAAAATAAGTTAAGTAACGTAGCAGGGGAAAAAATTGCGGATTGTAAAGGAAACTTCGCAGTGCTTGTACAAACATCACTTTGTGCTTCGAACATGAGGAGCTCGAACGTACACGATTTTCTCGTTGTGGGCGGCGATGAGCAGGTTTTCGCGAGATAAGTTATTTCTTCCACCGAGTGCCCAGCGCTTAAATTTTTTCAACATTACGGCGTCTCTTCTTCCAAGAAACAAACCTTTCTCCTTTATATACGACCAGTGTCTCCTTTTTAGTACTACCCAGTAAACCTGGATGTTTCTGTGATGATGAAATCAACTTTCCGTGACAATGGAGAAAGTCGAATGTATGTATTTGAGATCGACTCTGTTGAAAGATTCAAGCGAAAATTACAAAATTTAAAAATTAGCGTTTTCTATTGATTATAAAAAATGTAAACACAATTCTTGTAATAATTGCATTTATCTGAACAGGTTATACAAGATTCTACATTCATAACAGTTTTCCACTTTGGCGTTCTCCGCTTTTGTGCTGACATCATACCATCACAAACTTCACCTGTACCCGTCCGCACAAGACCAGAGTAATTTGAGCAGTTGTACAGGCAGAAAGATTTATTGCAGGAAAATCCGCTTCAGTTTGACAGGTGTCTCGCACACAAGACTTTCCTCATGACCACAAAAATCGAAAACAAGGTGAGGATCCTGAAAGGTGAATGAGTTAGCCACGGAAGAGGACCTCATCTTCGTAATCATTTTCCAGGAGCACACGAACAAGATTTGAGTAATGAGGTGGGATTTAATTACGTTGTAAACAAAAGCATGCACTGAGGTGATGTGAGATGCCACTGAAGAAAGTGGGGCGTCAGTCTCTGGAAAATATATGTACAGTCGTGCAAATGGCTCAGATAAGGGATAATTTACCAATAATATGTGATGCCTCACCCCCCCCCCCCCCCCCTCAATTTCTGCAAATGTATTCAGTGACCGTTCAGAACTGCAGCGTAGGGATTCTCATCGTCCCATTCGTGATTAGGTGCTGAAACTTGGAATTATTCCGTCCTTGGTGAAACACGCGTCATCCAAGAGTAGTAAGATCTATGTAGATAGAAAAAGTGATAATCTATCATACATCACAACGGCACACACTGGCTCAAAACGACGCAAAGTCCCACGACAATAGGAATTAGTGTTTCCACACTGTGTGATCGGTAGAGGGGTAGCTTGTCTCAAGGTATTACTTTCGACACCGTACTGCGCGCAACGTCCAATTCACTTGTAGCTGCTAGAGAGTTAATTGAAAGCTTCTCATCGGTGTGAGCAAGCACTACATCTATCGACTGGGGAGTCCGTACAGACCATTGAACTCGTTGATCGTTGAACTGATAGTACTTGTCCGGCTTCAAATAACCTTGGGGACAAGGTGTGAGTTGGATGTCTCCTAGGTGGGTACCAGGCCCGATAAAGCCGTTAAACCTTCCTGGAGATTCCATTTCTTCGCCTCTACTCGAAAATCATGTCTGCGAATTAAGTATTCGCTTATAATACTGTTTACGAGCGAGGTAGTGCATTGGTAAGACAGTGGACTGATATTCGGTAGAATGACTCTAATGATCCCCGTCCGGTCATCCAAGTTTTTCGTGATTTCCCTATATCGCTTAAGTAAATAGTAGAGATAATTCCTTTGAGGCAACGGTGGATTTTATACCTCATCTTCGCAACCCGCGTATGTGGTCTATGGACTCGACGCCGATGAGATCTTAAACCTTAATCTTCCCTCCTTTCAACTTCCTATCGTTTGCCATTTCACCACGGCTGTTAAAGTGTACATTTCAAGTTGGAAATACTGACTGCAGTCTTAAAGACTTTTACATCAGGACCGGCCATTTCTGTGCAATAAGAGCAAATTGCCAATTCTTGAGATTAAGCACGCAAGAGCGCCCGAAGTTGAGCTGGAGACACCTACCTACTAGCGTGTTGCGACTCCAGATCGCCATGATGAAGGCGGCATTGCAGCGTTGCTTGGCACGTGCTGCAAAAGGTAACATGTCTGGCGGACGTGTGGGACCTATTGCTCTTCGAAGAAGGAATTAATATTCCTGGCCACCTTTGAAAAACAAAAGGACCTATACCTCAGCCGGTACTTCGGTCTGTTGCTGTCCAGAGCGCTCTCAGTACGCAGCAGCAAAGAATTCTTGTTCTATCCAATGATTTAGGGTTTGCCCCACATACAGTTCAATAAAGCTGAGTTCCTGCTTGATGAGTCTACCAAGTCGGCGGCCAACGCTGTATGCTGTATGACAACTTCAAGTGGGACTTGTCTGGAGCCAGACGGATCGCAAATCTGAACAGAAGTAGACAACACTCGTTGTACAATTACCAGCTTTGAGCTAACAAAATGGTTCAAATGGCTCTGAGCACTATGAGACTTAACTTCAGTCGCCTAGAACCTAGAACTAATTAAACCTAACTAACCTAAGGACATCACACACATCCATGCCCGAGGCAGGATTCGAACCTGCGACCGTAGCGGTCGCTCGGCTCCAGACTGTAGCGCCTAGAACCGCACGGCCTCTCCGGCCGGCTTGAGCTAACACTGTGGACGTCGCTGTACAGTACTTTAAAACCGTAGAAACAGAATTGTGGTGAACTCATAATGTGATCACCTTGCGAAGTCTAGTAACCAGTCGTCATTGTGTATAGCCTCTTTCGATCCACCGCTCCCACACGTGAATGTACATCTACACACATACTCCACAAGCCGCTGCACGTGGTGGGAATGAGAGGAGCGTGCGTTGCACCAATGCTAGTCATTTGCTTCCCTATTTCACTCGAAATGACTTTTTACGAGTTCCGGTCTCCCTTACTTTACGTTGCGACCCTTAAAAGAGATAAACACTCGAGGCAGTGGGATCGTTGTGCAGCCTGTTGTAGATGTTGGTTTTCTAAGCTTGCCCTTCCTTCCTCGAAGAATTCCCATCTAAGCTCGTTAAGCATTTACGGTGGTAACTCTCCCATTCTAATCGAACCGACCGGTAGCAAATTTAGCAGCACGCCTCGCGGGGATTGCAGACACTCGAACATTGCATAACAGTGAGTCGAAGAAGGAACCTGTGCGCCATCTGCTTTATAGATGCGCTGTATTTCCCCTGAAAACTTCCAGTAGTCCGTACTCGGGCACTCGCACCGAAGTACACGTATAATCATTCTTATCACTCTCCATACATGAATAGAATAGAAAGAAACATTAAGATGTGGTACGGTAAATATCATGCACATAGTAGTGCTTCACAGAACATAGATGAACGTTAACCGATGAGTAACATCGATTAACGACTAAAATATTGGGTAGCTTCGATACAAATTTAAGTTTGAGGCGGTCTTCTTCTGTCGAGTGCATCTCATATGGAAGTGAAACGTTGACAACAAACAGTAAATGCAAAAATAAACAGAAGCTTTTGAAATGTGGTGCTGAGAAAGGATACTGAAGATAGATGGGTAGATGAGAAACCTGATGAGTGGATACTCAGTCGAATTGGGAAGAAAGAAATGTATGGCCTGACGTAACTAAGGGAAGCGATCGGTTAATGGGAGACGTTAAGGAATCATCAGTTTAGTAATGGGCGGGGGTGGGGGAGGCGTGTGGATATTATAGAGGTAGACCGAAACTGTATTGCAGTAAACAGGCTCAAATTGGTGTAAGTTGCAGTATTGATGAAGAGTTCTGCACAGGTTAGAGTAGAGTGGAGAGGTGCATCAAATTAGTCTTCGGACCGATGACTGCTACAGTAGCAACTACAGATTCTGGAATATTTAGTTGGAGGTCAAATCACCTGCTAACTGGCATTGCATTACGATTCGATTATTGTCTTGTAGCGGAGATTAAAACTGACGAATCCTGGACACACTGCGGTGTTAACGCCATTTTCCCAGTGCCAGTCGAACCTTCTTGTTTGGATTGGTGTATAAAAGCTCGCTGAGTGTGGTTGTGAAGTATGTAAAACGAAAAAATTTGGGAAAAATATGTCACAGAAAGAAGTATGGAAACTAAACTAAGATGCCGAGAGGCTGACTTAAAGCCTTCGTGACCATCTCTGATTATTTTAACAAGCAGCTGGGACATCCATCTCATTCCGACCCCCACCGTTCATGATTTTGGCAGAGGACTAGAGTAGCACACCTGCAGAAATTTTACTTGACCTAGCGGAGTATATTCGTGGAAGTGTGTCACTGAACAGTGTTACTGCTTCGTCTGTGTTAGAATAACTGCATATACAGTGGTTCACTTTAATACTCGGTTTCGCTGTGCCTCAAGTATGTACAGGACGGGGCTAGAATGGGATAAAGACAAGGTGGAAAGAAGTAGATTCTCACGGCGAATGAAATTCATAAAATGCTAGACAATGTCTTGTTACTATTGCTGATAAGTGCCAGAATGGTCCCTCGAGGAACAATATCCGATATGCCAATCGCATGGGGAACGGGGTGGAGACCAGAAGGTAAAAGGTGTTATAAAGGACAGTGATATTTCGGGATGACTGCGGTATAATGCAGATAGAGACTAAGGCAGAGACGGACGCATAAAACCGCCAGCTCTGTAGGAGATACAGGACTCGGGAGACCTTGCTTCAGAAGCTTGTCTCTGTAGGTGGGCACAGCAGGAAGTCACGTGGCCTCCCTCCCGCACTTACTGATCAGTGATGCAAAGTATGCTGGTCTACGCAGCGTCTTGGCACAGGTGTTTACTGCCCTTGGACCTTGGTCTGTCAGTTCAGCATGCACATAGCGACACGTCTAGTTAGATGGAACGACTGGGCGCTGTGTGTAATATCTTAGGAAGATAGAACAGCAATAAAAGTTATTGATGTTTTGAGGTCAGCGGTGCGACTGATAACTGGGGCGCTACGTACAATTACTGGGTTTTACAACTTTCTGGTGATATTTCTTGCAAATTTACGAATGCATGGGAATCATTCTACAATTTTACAGTTTTTCTGTATGCCTTTTGCACCTTCTTTCCTCGGAATAATAATTATAAAGTAGCCGCTTTGAAATATGTATCTAGGTTAAATAACTTTACCGATTTAATACTGTCACCTTACTATGAATTAATATAACTCGTAATAAAAATGCTTTATTTGGTATCTTTCTTCAAATTATTTCTCTTAAACATTTCTACGTATTTCCTATTGTTTCTGCCATGCTAGGAGATGAAATCAGAGTAATTAATCTTGCAACCTCATCTCTAGTTCCTCTAATGACGAAATTAGTCGTGACTTAAAGGTCTACTCCTGTCCGTCGAATAAATTCTCCTTCGGGAGAGATACGGAGATCATGGACAAGTATTAATAGTTTCCCTATAGTTACTGAGTAACTATTCACTCATTAGTATTTTTCTGTACGCCGTTTTGCTAGAGTATGAATGTAAGTGTGAGGCACATTTTTTTGCGTTTGGCTCCTCCAAATAAATACCCCTATACCTTTACATTTTCCGTGCCATACTTTACAATCACCAGAACTTACTTCTACAGCAGTTCTTTGTTAACTTCACGTCATAATTGTAACGTACTATCTGAGGTGAAGATATTACTTTCCTCTAGAAATCAACATTTCTTCATCAGTCAGATTCCGTATTAAAACAGGAAGTTATGAAGCCGTGTTTTTCATACCACTGACTTCGTAATATAGTCAAGGCTTTTTTGCTTGGCATTCGCCCATTTGTAGCCTCGACGATGCAGCACAATTCTGCCTGTATCGGTTAAATTTGTTCCCCTAAATGACGTACGACTGGAATCAAAATTAACTGTATTCATATTCACTGCATCATATTTACCGATGACATGGCAATGATGGTAGACTCAGAGAAATAACTAAATAAAATGCTTAAGGTCTTAAATCGAAAGATAACTAAACTAAAAATAAAAATAAATACCAAGACAACAAAAGATATGGATACATACAAGAAAGGAGGTGGAGGTAAGACTGACAAAAAGATAGGCAATGAGTAACTCGAGAAAGTAACCAAATTTCACTATCTAGGAAGAATGTGGAGCAAAACAGTAGACGTCTCAAGTAAATCGAAAGAATGTCGCTGGCCAAGAGCTGCTCCCATAGTAAAGCACAAACAAGGTCGCTTCGAAGCTGCAGAAATATAGTTCTAGAGAATTACAAGACTACTTCTGTTGACAGAAAAACGAATGAGATGGTTCTACAAGTACGAGATAAGAAAGAACTACTGGACGTTATAGGAGAAAGCAAAGACATAGTATTCATGTACATCTACATGATTATTATGCAATTCACAATTAAATGTGTGGCAGGCGGGATCATCGAACCACCTTCAAGCTACTTCTCTACCCTTCCACACTCTAACGGCGGGCGCGAAAAATGAACATCTAAATCTTTCCATGCGAGCTCTGAATTCTTTTATTTTATTACGAAGGCTACCTCTCCCTACATGGGTGGGCGCCAACAAAATGTTTTCACACTCTGAAGAGAAACTTGGTGATTGAAATTTCGTGAGAAGATCCTATCGCAAGAAAAACGCCTTTGTTTAATGATTGCCATCCCAAGTGGCGCGTCATATCCGAGGCAGTCTCTCCCCTATTTCGAGATAGAACGTAATTCAAAACGAGCTGCCCTTCTTTGAACTTTTTCTATGTCCTCCATCGATCGTATCTGATGCGGATCCCACACCACACAGCAGAACTCCAGAAGAGGGCAAACAGATCTGTTGCATTTTCTAAGTGTTCAGCCAATAAATCGCAACCTTTGGTTTGCTTTCCCCACAACACTATCTGTTTGATCGTTGCAGTTTACGTTATTCCTAATTGTAATCCCTGCGTATTTAGTTGAGTTTACAGGCTTTAGATTTGTGTAGTTTACAGTGTAACCGAAATTTATCAGATTCCTTTTAGCACTCATGTGGATGAGTTCACACTTTTCGTTATTTAGAGTCAGCTGCCACTTTTCGCACCATACAAATGTCGTAGCTAAATCATTGTGCAATTGATTTTGATACTTTGATGACTTTACAAGACGTTTATTGACAGCATCATCTAAAAACAGTCTAACAGGTTTGCTCAAATTGTCTTCTAAATCGTTTTTGTAGATCAAGAACAGCAGACAGCCTTTAACACTTTCTTAACGCCAGTCATTACTTCTCTTTTACTCGATGACTTTCCGTCAGTATGAGAACTGCTGCCTTTCTGACGGGAAATCACAGGTACAGTCATACAACTGATGCGATGCTCCACACGCTAGAAACTGATTAGAAGTCGCTTGTGAGGATCGCTCTCAAAAGCGTTCTCGAAATCTAAACATATGGAATCAGTTTGACATCCTCTATCGATAGCAGTCATTACTTCGTGAGAATAAAGAGATAATTGTACTTCACAAGAACAATATTTTCTGAATCTATGTTGGCTATTTGTCAATAAATCGTTTTCTTCTAGATAATTCATAACGTTCGAGCACAGTATATCTGCCAAAATCCTACTGCAAGTTGACGTTAGTTATATGGGTTTGTAATTCAGCGGATTACTGTTTCCTTTCTTGGGTGTTGGTGTGACTTGTGCAACTTTACAGTCTTTATGTACGGATGTTGTTACGAGTGTGGAGTCGTATATGATTGCTAAGTATCGAGCTATTGTATCAGCGTACTCTGGAAGGAACCTGACTGGTATACAATTTGGACCGGATGCCTTGCTTTCTTAATTGTTTTAAGCTGCTTCGCTACATCGAAGATTCTTACTTCTATGTTACTAAGTTAAGTTACTATTTTATAAAACATTTTCTAAAGCAAGATCTTAAGAAGGGAAACGAGGGGACGTCCGAGACCATCCTATTTACAAAATATGATCAGTGAGACAGGATGTTCTACATACATGAAGAAGAAGAGGATCGCTGGAGATAGGAAGCTGTAGCTACAGAGGCAAGTGTTAGCCTTTTGAAAGAAGACGACACGCACTATGAGCGTCCTTTTTCCATCACTAAGCTTCCGTCGAACCATGTCTTCTTTTCTGTGCGGGTAGCCGACGTCACCGACGCTAGAGGGGATATGGTGAAGAAGTGAGCTACTTATCTGTTCGAAACGCTCTTTTCATAACCAGCTGTCGCTGATAGATATATTTGTTGGAATTATATGAAGCCTTGGGGAAGAAAGGAGGTGGTTCTGAAATTTCTCGTGCTATTTGAACAATGGTAACGACAGTTAATTACGCCTTGAGTGGATAATTATTAAGTAACGTGACGCTGTCTAAACGAGCAGGAAAGAAAAATAATCCAGTGTTGCACGTTAAGCATTTTGAAAAGACAACATTATAGCAGAATGAAACTACACTTTCTTTATGCCATTACATTTTTTATATCATGTCTGTTTGTGTTCTGAAATATTCTACAGAAACGTCGGCGTAAGAGGGTAGCCGGATATCATAGCCTGACACTGCAATTATAATAATACGGTATTGCACTTGAGATTACTTCTCCAAATCTGTTAATAACAAATGAAGATGTATCACCAGTCTGTATCACAGCATCTGACGTCGTAGAATACCCCTTCGGAATCCGCGGAAATGGAGTTTCATTTTATCCGCATTTGTGGCAAGACGCGTGACGGGAGGCGCATAAATTGTCGGATAGGCTGTGACAGCGGGTATGACCACAGCGCAAACAGCCGTCGCGCATGCGCGCCTCGCCCTGGCGCGGCCATCGCGTTGCCACAACAAACAGCTGAGCGACGGTGCACGACAAATATTGTGACGGGGGCGGAGCGCTACAATGGGTCAGCCCCTCTCTGTCTCTCTCCATTCAGCTGTCGGCTCGGTCAAAATAAGTGGCTGTCTGCAAGCGCCAGGGCCGGGGGCTTTACGTCACGGGGCCGGATATAGTCTGAGTCTGATAACGCAGATCGTATCTCAAAACAAGATGTTCCCCAACGGTTCAGTTCGAGACTGAATAGACCATGGTTTCTAACGCAGTCGTTTTCCCCCCAGATTCGCTCGTAGTCATCTTCCTAGCCTGTAGCGAACGTCTCCTTGCAGAATACTTGTCAGGTTTAAATTAATTGAATGATAGGATCTTCATCCTCTCTGATTCCAGATCAGCGCTTCTGTTACCCTACTCAGATACCTCTACAGTGGCGTACGACTCTATGAACCGTATACTAACAGTCATGTCTAAGAACCAGGATGTTCACGTGCTCGACAGAAGCTCTCTGTGGAATGCCTTCTAACGAAACAGCAGCGTACAAGTAAGCCAAAACAGCCTTTACAACGGAGAGAGAGATGGTGGTATCCACGTAATTACACATACTTCCGTCTGATATTAGGAGGTGGAACGTGACTCAAGATAGGTAAACAGCATAGCTGGGCACTAGACCGTTAATCCGTTGTCGTTACTTTTAGAGTAATAGATTACCTTTTAAATTAATTTTAGAAAACGTTAACGGACTCTTCAACCTCCCCCAACTTTCTTTGACTCCGTTAATCGTAAATGAGATATCTACTGTTTATGACTAAAATGGCACCGTGCCGCTCACGGAAGTCGTGTTCTGACAATTTTGGGTCATTTAGGTGTGTGGCTACGCCGGGGTGAACGCGATTTATGCAAACAGTCGAGTACGAGCGAGAATAACTGGATATTGGCTGTTTATTGTTGTTTGTTTACTGTGTTCGCATTGATTACTACTTATTGTTTGTGTGTTGACTGTGGAAACTAATCATGGAATCGGATTCTAGCTCGAACAACAATCAAGAGAAACCTAGTACAAATACGTCTGTAGTAATGAAAGTCCAGAGTCTACTTAAAATGTGGATACACATGAAATCAGAAGAGTCATTCAGCGATGTGGTATTTCTTGGGGAACGGGTTTTAATAAACTTATTTATTAATATAATATTCCTGTACCCTCGATTGCTGCAGTCAAACGACTTTTTTCTCTGGGCGAAAACATTTTGTCTCCTGAACTAGCCTCGCTGTCGGAAGAAAACTTTAAGATGTTGATGTTCATGAAGGAAAATATGCAACTTGTGTCCAATACTATCTCATTTTCTTGTTTTTTGATTTTCCCGTGATTTAACATTGATAATTAAATAATTATAAAAATAACTGAATAAATGACCTAATTGTTTTTATTTGTCATCAGTCTAAACTTCCCCAGCAAAACCCTTTTATTTAAGCAGCTGTAATACGTTTGATTCACTAGCACATTTCAGTACACCCACAACATAAAGTTTACTATTACGAGTTAACCATTAACTTTAACATCCGATAAATCTCCTGTAAGATAACGCTTTAACGTTTAACGAAGTTAACCATTTTAGCAACAGATTAATCATTAGGGAAGTTAACTTTTTGACTAACGTTGCACAGCTGTGGTAACCAGTATGCGAGAGTTGATCGGACGGACCCATAACTATCCGCATGGATATCCGTCTTTCTCGCGTATGGATTATTAAGCCAGACAGACAAACAGCATTCTGCTGTTGAGAATATCAGTCCCGAGTGCGACACTCGAAGTGTGTCTGCTGATGATCCCCAACTAGTGCTGCACAAGAATGTCGTTTCTGCTTTTTAGATTAGTAGATGTTCGTGTGAACTGCTCCTTAAAACAAAATGTTCTTTCTAACGCGATGCCAAGGTCCCTTCGATGCATTTTGTGAGGAAACTATACTTTAAGGCCTCAGTGTACCAATTTATTGCACAGATGAAAATATGCAACTCCTGATTTATTTGAGTAAGATGTGACTTTTCAGGCTTTACCGGCGGAACTGTTGCAAATACACTTCTCGAGTTTGCCGCTGAATTGTATTATGTAAATCCCACAATATTTCTTCGATTTGAATCAGGTTGTAACCGACATATACGGAAGTATTTGTGACGACTGTTTGCATCCTTGACATTTCTTAAGTCACACTTGTCGTATGGATGGTGGTAAAGAAGTGTCACTTGGAGGTAAATATCTAACCGTGAGAAGCAAGACAGCTTGATAGTTTCGAAGATCTCCTGGCTATAATGAATTTGTCACAAGGCTTGGGTTCAGGCGGTTCTCTTCAGGACCCTCTAGCAATAAAATCTGGACCTGTTGTCAAGATCCGTCAAATATCAGGTAAGAACGTTTGGAAAAGGTAAGACAACTGAGTTGGTACCTGTTAATTTGTGCATAAAATTTAATCGTATCACAGTCGTAGGCGTAGTTACTTATTTTGGATTATCATCTGACTACTGCTAACATTTTTCTTACCTCGCAGAATTTATTGTCAAAATATAAAACCAAATATTCAGGTTTGGTTCGACGATAGTTCCTAGAAGTTTTGTCCTGAAAACTGAGATTTTCGTCCGTTGCAATGGATTGTTCATTCGAAAGAAAACGAATTTGTATAGTTAATGAATTTACACAAATTAAAAGTTTCACAAAAAACCAACATCAAATTTGAATGTTACGCATACTGTGAATACTACGTTTCAGCTTTATTCTTAAACCGTCGGCACACGGGACGAGGCAGCTAACGTGTACGTGCACATTACGAGACACCGCGCCGTCGGCACACGCCACGATCTGGTTAACGTGATCTAGCATTCTCCAGCGTCAGATGTCGACTTTATTTGGTCCACAGACGATACAGTTTGTTTACTAAAACGGACGCGCGTAGAATTTCTCCGTTAGCACTATTAAACGGATATTTATTTTCTTGGCCATATAGTAGTCATTGTGTTCTGTCTGTGGTATGCGTTTGAAAACCTCAATATCCGTGAACATGCGTAAGACAAAAATGAAAGATACATGTCCTCTGAGAAAGGACATCAGCTTTTAAAAGTTCACCAAATCGAACAAACTGACGCCTGACAGAGAGCACACTTATAGTTACATAAAATCGAATATTGCAGAAATTATTTCTATCAGTTTTATAGAAAACCCCCACAACCTTATAGAACACGCAAAGGGAATACAGCGGGACGCGAAAACTCTTCCGATTAACCCTCGATTCCCGATCATGGCGCCTTAAACAAATACGCTAGGCTGTGCTGAAACTCAGCTTTTATCAACCTCGTATTTTATGTTACTAGTTTCTAAATGCTTAAATCGCCGAAATTATATTAACTGACATTTAATTGTAACAATTCCTAACAAGAGCGACACGTTTTCGTGAATCTTCATTGGGTCGTACCCTTAAAACAGCTTACTCCCATAACACGCGAGCATAAGGTGAAAATACTTTAACCATCAATATTACGTTTCCTGTCATTTTATTACAGCAAATCGTACCAATAACGATTCATTGTCGAAACATTCAATGTTCTGATGCTTAGAAACAGCATAAACTCATAGGATGTAACACACAACGTAAAATGTACCGATTATGGGCTTCCTGAACAATGCAAATACAGTATAGCGTCTTGCTTTCTGCTTGTGACGTAGGGAGCGATTTTACTTCCTATTCGTTCTACTGTGCGTGTGACGTCGCCTAAATATCGGAGAACGTATTTTGTGTTTCAGATGACGAAATGGCTCCTCAACGAGAAATAGCTGGAAGCGACGTCATAATGCTCGAACGTCAACATTAGCAAACGCGTCCTGTGCACCGACGACTTTAGTCATCCTCGACATAAAGTGTCTAATGTATGGAGTCGCATATTGTCTTCAAAATTCCACGAGTTCGTCGCACGTAGAGTCTGCATTGCCTTCTAACTCATTGACGTATGTAACGAAGCAGTAGATTTCAGTATGTATGCATATTAAACGGTAAATGCCAGTGAAATAAGGGGGGGGGGGGGGGGGGGGGAAGATGTGACCCAACTGGGAAACCTCTGCAGAACATTTCACCAATTTAACTTCACTGCTGCGATGTTAGTATCACATTACAAAGTAGTCTTGAGAAGAACGTGCGTTTGTTTGGTTGCGTAAAATAGTCGCTTTCTTGCTCGACACGGGTTTGCAGTGTCACAACTGAAGACAGCATTCCTTATTGGAGTCACGGTGAGGACGGTATGAACTGTTGCGACAGAGTGCTATAATATCCGAACAAAGCCCACTGCGAAGAATTATTGCTTACTGTGTTCTGATTCGAAACTGGCAATCATTTTGGGATTAAAGAGGCTATTGACCCAACTTGAGCAGTCGCTTCTGATAACTGTCGGGTTGGCTGTTGCGTTTTACTTCCCGCTTTGGGTCCACAGTTTTTCCCTTCGCCTCGGTAATCCTTCGGTCGCTACTCAAACGGAGCGAGCAAGACAGCTACGTGAGGTCGGTCGCCTCGTAATTCCGTCGCCCCGGGCGTCGCTTTTCATCTCCACAATCGCCGGACGGCCGCGAGCTATATCCCGCCTCCCTCCGGCGCGCCCATTATTTCGACGCCACTGAGGCTTGTAAACAGGTAGAACGTAGCAAATGATAATTGTGGACATAAGACTCTGCAGCACTATGAATATATCCGTCACCTTTCCGTCTTTCACTGGCGGCCAGCTTTCAGTGCTCCTCTCTTTTTCTTTCCTCTCCCCTCCCCCCCCTCCCCCCCCCCTTCCCCCTGCGCCCTTATTATTTAGAGACCGGGTCGCGGTAAATCCCGTTCCGTATTGAGCGCCCGCCCTTTGTGGGGCGGCCATTGAGTTTTAATACACAGTTTACCGACCGTAGCGTAAGCCGGCTCAGGCGCGCCGGAGGCACGGTCCGCGCACATCTGTCGCTGGCCGGCGCGGCCCCACCCAGCCGGGCAGCGGGGCAGCGAGGCAGCGAGGCAGCGCCTGTTTGCGCAGACACTTCACAGACGCTCTCGCCGCTCTAATACGGCGGCCACCCCGGTGCGCCGAGTCGCCCGCAGACGCCATCGCTGCCCGTAAACGACAGCGTCACTCTCACTAAGCGCCCTTCCTGTGAGGGCTCTGAGGCCTGTCGGTGGCTCAGCTAATCGATGCTTGCATGGAACTCGTGACGCCAAGGGAGGCGGAGGTTGGGGGTTAGGAATTGTACTGTCTCAGTCTCTTCGTGTATGCACGGAACTGTGACGCCAATTCTTTTTTTACTGATTGTTTTCTGGTATTTAATAGTCGCTCTTGATCATGTATTGAAAACAATAGACTGGCTGGGTGAGATTAAGACATGTGAACACAAAATAAGCAGTCTTGCATATGCGGATGACTTAGTTGTGATGGCGGATTCGATTGAAAGTTTGCAAAGTAATATTTCAGAGCTAGATCAGAAATGTAAGGACTATGGTATGAAGCTGGTTGTTGTTGTTGTTGTTGTTGTGGTCTTCAGTCCTGAGACTGGTTTCATGCAACTCTCCATGCTACTCTATCCTGTGCAAGCTTCTTCATCTACCAGTACCTACTGCAGCCTACATCCTTCTGAATCTGCTCAGTACATCCATCTCTTGGTCTCCCTCTACGATTTTTACCCTCCACGCTGCCCTCCAATACTAAATTGGTGATCCCTCCATGTCTCAGAACATGTCCTACCAATCAGTCTCTTCTTCTCGTCAAGTTGTGCCACAAACTCCTCTTCTCCCCAATTCTATTCAATACTTCATCATTAATTATGTGATCTACCCATCTAATGTTCACCATTCTTCTGTAGCATCACATTTCGAAAGCTTCTATTCTCTTCTTGTCCAAACTATTTTTCGTCCATGTTTCACTTCCATACATGGCTACACTCCATACACATACTTTCAGAAACGACTTCCTGACACTTAAACCTATACTCGATGTTAACAAATTTCTCTTCTTCAGAAATGCTTTCCTTGCCATTGCCAGTCTACATTTTATATCCTCTCTACTTCGACCATCATCACTTATTTTGCACTCCTTTGCTACTTTAAGTGTCTCATTTCCTAATCTAATTCCCTCAGCATCACCCGACTTAATTCGACTACATTCCATTATCCTCGTTTTGCTTTTGTTGATCTTCATCTTATATCCTCCTTTCAAGACACTATACATTCCATTCAACTGCTCTTCCAAGTCCTTTGCTGTCTCTGACAGAATTACAATGTCATCGGCGAACCTCAAAGTTTTTATTTCTTCTCCATGGATTTTAATACCTACTCCGAATTTTTCTTTTGTTTCCTTTACTGCTTGCTCAATATAGAGATTGAATAACATTGGGGAGAGGCTACAACCCTGTCTCACTCCCTTCCCAACCACTGCTTCCCTTTCATGTCCCTCGACTCTTATAACTGCCATCTGGTTTCTGTACAAATTGTAAATAGCCTTTCGCTCCCTGTATTTTACTCCTACCACCTTCAGAATTTGAAAGAGAGTATTCCAGTCAAGATGAAGATTAGCATCTCCAAAACGAAAGTAATGTCAGTGGGAAAGAGATATAAACGGATTGAGTGCCAAATAGGAGGAACAAAGTCAGAACAGGTGGATGGTTTCAAGTACTTAGGATCCATATTCTCACAGGATGGCAACATAGTGAAAGAACTGGATGCGAGGTGTAGCAAAGCTAATGCAGTGAGCGCTCAGGTACGATTTACTCTTTTCTGCAAGAAGGAAGTCAGTACTAAAACTAAGTTATCTGTGCACCGTTCAATCTTTCGACCAACATTGTTGTATGGGAGCGAAAGCTGGGTGAATTCATGTTACCTTATCCATAAGGTTGAGGTCACGGATATGAAAGTGGCTAGGAAGATTGCAGGTACTAGTAGATAGGAACAATGGCAGGAGTGTGTCCACAATGAGGAAATCACAGAAAAACTGGGAATGAACTCTATAGATGTAGCGGTCAGGGCGAACAGGCTTCGATCGTGGGCGCATGTTACGCGCATGGGAGAAGCAAGGTTACCCAAGAGACTCATGGGTTCAGCAGTAGAGGGTAGGAGGAGTCGGTGTAGACCAAGGAGAAGGTACCTGGATTCGGTTAAGTATGATTTTGAAATAATAGGTTTAACATCAGAAGAGGCACCAATGTTAGCACTGAATAGAGGATCATGGAGGAATTTTATAAGGGGGACTATGCTCCAGACTGAACGCTGAAAGGCATAATCGGTCTTAAATGATGATGATGATGATGATGATAATGATAATAGTCGCTCGTCGTTATGTAAAAAGGAAAACAGTACAAGAAGGGACAGTCTTCCATAAATATTCTCGTCTGCGTGACTTTATAGTTTAGTAAACGCAAAATAATTCCATGGACAGAAGCTGTAACACCATCTAATTCTATCTATGCATGCTTTCTCTAGTAGTTTATTTGTTTTGGCTAGAATGGTCATTTTTCTGTTTCTCAACATTTCTTGTGTTTCCAAATTTAAATGAAAATTATGTAGTCTATAGTTTTGTCTTGATAGCTGCGGACTAGTTCACAAACGAAATACCGAGCGAGGTGGCGCAGTGGTTAGACACTGGACTCGCATTCGGGAGGACGACGGTTCAAGCCCGCGTCCGGCCATCCTGATTTAGGTTTTCCGTGATTTCCCTAAATCACTCCAGGCCAATGCCGGGATGGTTCCTCTGAAAGGGCACGGCCGACTTCCTTTCCCATCCTTCCCTAATCCGATGAGACCGATGACCACGCTGTCTGGTCTCCTTCCCCTAACCAACCAACCAACCACAAACGAAATCCAAAGATGTCAATTATTGCTCGCAGAACCAATTAACTCTGACAACTGAAAAACACTTCGTTGTAAAAATGAAGTGACACAATTTCAGAGACCTACTTGGTCTCATATAGATATGTTTATACCGATCGAGGTGGCGCAGTGGTTAGCACACTGGACTCGCATTCTGGAGGACGACGGTTCAATCCCGCGTGTGGCCATCCTGATTTAGGTTTTCAGTGATTTCCCTGAATCGCTCCAGGCAAATGCCGGGATGGCTCCTTTGAAAGGGCACGGCAGAATTCCTTCCCCGTCCTTCCCTAATCCGATGAGACCGATGACCTCACTGTCTGGTCTCCTTCCCCAAACAACCCAACCCAACAGATATGGTTATACGTATATAGACTGAAGCGTCGAGTGAACATTGTACCAAGGCCGGGAATCGGACCTGGGTCTCGTGCTTACTAAGCAGGTGCGCTAGCCACTAAGATACCTCGGCTCAGCGGTTCGCACAACTGCACGTTTTACCCAGGCACGCCTCCCTCCTCGATCCAAATTCTGACTGGCGACCCAGTTTACTCTTAAATTCCGCCTCACACACGGACAGAATTGCCGAGGCTATCCATGTTCTGGAATAGCACCTCAGCATCGAACGTAAATGGGGGATCCAGCTTGAAAACCAGGTGCAGGTACTTATACAAATGAAATGACATAATTTCAGAGACTTTACTGGTCTCATACAGTTATGATTTTATGCATATATACTGAAGTCTCTGAATTTGTGTCAGTTCATTTGTATAAGTACCTGCACCTGGGTTTCAGGTTGGTTCCCCCATTTACGTACAATGCTTAGGTGCTATCTACATCTACATCTACATGGATACTCTGCAAATCACATTTAAGTCCCCGGCAGAGGGTTCATCGAACCACCTTCACAATTCTCTATTATTCCAATCTCGTATAGCGCGCGGGAAGAATGAACACCTATATCTTTCTGTACGAGATCTGATTTCCCTTATTTTATCGTGGTGATCGTTCCGCCCTATGTAGGTCGATGTCAACAATTATTTTCGCATTCGGAGGAGAAGGTTGGTGATTGGAATTTCGTGAGAAGATTCCGTCGCAGCGGAAAACGCCTTTCTTTTAATGATTTCCAGCCCAAATCCTGTATATTTCTGTGACACTCTCTCCCATATTTCGCGATAATACAAAACGTGCTGCCTTTCTTTGAACTTTTTCGATGTACTCCGTCAGTCCTACCTGGTAAGCATCCCACACCGCGCAGCAGTATTCTAAAAGAGGACGGACAAGCGTAGTGTAGGCACTCTCCTTAGTAGGTCTGTTACATTTTCTAAGTGTCCTGCCAATAAAACGCAGCCTTTGGTTAGCCTTCCCCACAACATTTTCTATGTGTTCTTTCCAATTTAAGTTGTTCGCAATTATAATACATCGGTATTTAGTTGAATTTACGGCTTTTTTAGTACTCATGTGGCTGACCTCACACTTTTCGTTACTTGGGGTCAACTGCCACTTTTCGCACCATTCAGATATTTTTTCTAAATCGTTTTGCAATTTGTTTTGATCTTCTGATGACTTTATTTGTCGATAAACTACAGCGTCATCTGCAAACAACCGAAGACAGCTGCTCAGATTGTCTTCCAAATCGTTTTTATAGCTAAGGAACAGCAAAGAGCCTATAACACTACCTCGTTAGAACCTCGGCAATTCTGTTCATGTGTAAGGGGGGATTTAAAAATAGACTGGGGCGGCAGTGGAAATTTGAATCAAATCCAGCCGAACGCTTCTGAATTACTTCAGAGTCTTCATTTGATCCCATCTGATGGAGATCCCAAACGCTCGAGCAATACTCTTAAAAATGCATGGCAAAAGTGTTCGGCAGACGGTCTCTTTTATACACTTCCCTAAATTCTCCCAATAAACCGGTCTTACATACTCATTCTATTTCATGTCGCTTTTCAACGATACACCTAGATGTGTAATTGACTTGACTGTGTCAAGCAACGCACGACAAAAAATATATTCGACAACATAGTAATTATGTGTTAACTTACATTTATTTGTCACTCATAAGATCAAACCCCAATTCGCCTAGGATATCTGCCTCTCCACCATTTCGCGATAGTACGAAAACAGCTGTCCTTCTTTAAATTTTTACGATGTTCCCCGTCGGTCCTGTGTAAGGTGGATTCCACACTGCACAACAGTACTCCAAAAGAGCCCAGACAACAGGCAACATGTTTCCAGTCATCAATAGTCCACTGGCGGTGTTGACGGACCCAGGCGAGGCGTATAGCTTAGTTTCGTGCAATGATTAAGGGTTCACGAGTGGGTCTTCTTCTCCGAAACCCCATATCGATGATGTTTCGTTGAATGGTTCACACGCTGACATTTGTTGATGACCCAGCACTCAAATCTGCAGCAATTTGCGGAAGGGTTGCACTTTTGTGACCATGAATGGTTCTCTTCAGTCGTTGTTGGTTCCTTTCTTGCAGGATCTTTTTCTGATTGCAGCGATGTCGGAGATTTGCTGTTTTTCCGGATTCCTGATATTCACGGTACACTCGTGAAATGATCGTACGGGAAAAGCTCTCTTCATGCAATTTAAAATCAATTGTCTCCCATGAGCTGTAAATTCTACTGCATCACAACATGACTCGACTCCATTAGACGACAACATCCTACAAAGTGCAAGCAGGAAGAAGGACAAAGGCTACATTTGGAGGAAAGAGATTTAAATGATTTATTGATTTGTCAAAGACAATAGTTTCCATTAACTGATACATAATTTAGCAAAACTTAGAAAAAATTAAATTTACAGGTTTTCATGGTAAAGCTGCTGAATTATCAGAAATACGTAAAATGTAAATAGTTGTGCAAGCAGTAATGATCGTTAGTTAAATATAATTTTATACGATCTTTTCTACTTAAAAATGAAATTATCGATACCCATTGTAACCTCCGCCATGCACCTTATGGTGGCTTACGGAACATGTATGTAGATGTATATAAGAACGCCGCAGCACAGGCGACAGCGACATTGTCACTGGGCACTGCTCCTGTGGAGCTTTGCAGCCTGTCAATGGCTGAGCTAATCGATGCTCGCATGGATATAGAGGCAAAAGGGGCAAGGACAGAGACAGAGAGAGAGAGAGAGAGAGAGAGAGAGAGAGAGAGAGAGAGAGAGACGCCTTGCAAAGGGTTTTGTTTTTCCACTGCAGCTGTAGTCCGATTCAAACTAGTAGACGTGTGACAGTTAGCGAGCTGAACTGCTCCCGTCGCCAGTATCCCTCCTGGCATTGTTCTTGCCATCCTCAGTGGGCATTTCCAGTAGCGCCTTAGTATGTGCAACGAAAGTACTCGAAAGAGTGGTGTAGCGGAGACGTTTTACAGACCCGTACCATACGTGGATTTCAAAACTTTTGTATGATTTTTGTAGGGACTTTAAACTTAATCCTTGTTATTAGTTGAATATTGAAAAAAAAATACAAAATATGTTCTCGGAGGTTATACATATCAAAGGCAATGCGATATGCAATTTTCGAAAGATACGTTGCTGAGCGGTGTATGTTGGTAAAAAGGATTAATTAAGTTTGATAGTTTTCGATGTATGACGTGATAAATTTGAAGCTGGTTCGAGAAATTTTCATTCGTTAAAAAAAAAGGCGTAACGAGGGCCTTAACTAAAATTAAGAACACATTTTGAAAAATACATAGAAAATCTATAGAGATTTATACCTTTCGATAGCAAGATAGGCAAATAAGTTTCTAAAAAAAAAATTAAAGAAACTGCAGAACGCATTCGGAATCGACCACAGTTCTCTGCTCCCTAGTCAATGCCTTGGTCTCGCCACACCAGTAGCGCTTTGTGAACGGAGTTTACGTTACGGATACATAAGCGGCTGTCGTAACAGTTTCTTTCCCCGACTTTCACAAAATAGGGGTTGCGGGCCGCAATATGATCAAGAAAAATGCTCAGTTTTCAGCTATCTATCGATCATTTCAATTTTGAGTTGACTGCGCGTCATGATCTGTAGGGTAGTTTTCTCAGAACCGGAGGGGTGTTGACATGAAATATCTCAGAGTCCTCCCTTTTATGTTGTACACGAGTTACCTACCAAATATGAGCCGAAATGGGCTCCCCGTGTCTCAGGCCTTGCCCTTATGGGCGAATAATGGGTCACGATCCTACCACTATCGAGTTTTGAGATGTGCTGCTGGACTCCGTCTCCGCATAACACGATCTTGTCACAAACTGTCAACTTTGAAATGAGGTTTCTGAGTAATTTGGGGTTTAGTGTGCCGTCGACATGGAGGTCATTAGATATCTGAATAAGTAATCCGCTGCATAATTTTCTCTAGTCTACGTTAAATAAATGGCATAGTCCTACTTACTTCGTGCGGCTGCGTTGAAATGCTAATAATTTGCAGTTTTAATGGATAACGATGCATTAATGGATGGCGTTTTGAACATTTCATGCAAGGAAGTCCAACCTGCGGTATGCTGATAAATTCTGTTCCTTTTTTTTTCTTTTTGGAAAAATCATTAATGGCGTGAATAATTATACCACCAAAGTTTCGACTGTCTCCACTGCGGTCGTCTTCAGGACGACTAGTTGTGGTTTCGGTAGCTTAATGCTTCGAGAAACGATCTCAGCACGCAGGTGTCCCGTGTTTATGCTCTACTGCTGCACATGATTGATTAATTATTTATTAACATTATTTGAATCCGCTTTAATGGAGGCCACAATTCGTTGATTTCTTGTTAGTTACAATAAATATTTATTTGATGAAAATTACTGTTCTGTTGTGTTGGTCAGATTATTAATTCTGCGGGGCTTATCCAGTAATTATATTATTAATTATTGGAATTCGCTAATCTTGCAGTACATTATTAGACGGACAGATACAAGAGAGTAAAAACAAGTTTACCGGGCAGACCCCTCTGGCACACCAAGCCCAGCCAGCCTATGCGAGTAGTCAAGGTCGTACATCTGCCAGCACCGTTTTTGACTTTCGGATCCTGACAGCGTGCAATTTCTTTTTATAGAGGATATTTTTTCTGCTTTAGTTAGAAGCTAATGTCGTAACATAAAAGACGAAAGCTTGCGTATGAACCTAATTGAGTGGGATGTTTAATTTGTGCTTTCTCACTTCGCTAAACGCAGAGTCAGAAGGACACAAAATACAGAAACCTAATCAGAATCTGCTGTGCCAGGATTTTCTTCCTTACTTATTTTGTGGATATACCTCAGTCTCTGTCTTCCTCTACAGCTTTTACTCTCTAAAGCTTCTTAAGGTAACATGGAAGTTATTTCCTGAAGTCGTAACAGATATCCTATCATTCTGTCCCTTCTTTTCGTCAATATTTCTCATGTATTCCTTTCCTCGTCGATTCTGCGGAGAACCTCCCTGTTCCTTAGCTTGTCAGTCTACCTAATTTTCAACATTCTAGTGTAACACTACATCTCAAATGCTTCGATTCTCTTCTGTTCAGGTTTTCCCACAATCCATGTCTCACTGCCATACAGTGCTGCGATCCAAACGCACATTCTCACAAATTTCTTCCTCAAATTTAGGCCTATGTTTGATACTAGTAGACTTCTCTTGATCAGGAACGTCCATTTTGCCATTGTTAGTTTGCTTTTTACGTCCTCCTTGCTCCGCCCATCATGGGTTATTTTGCTATACAGGTAGCAGAATTCCTAACTTCGTGTACTTCAGTTGTGATGTTCCGTTTCTCGCTGTTCTCATGCCTGCTGCTTCTCATTACTTTTGTCTTTCTTCGATTTACTATCAGTCCATATTTTCTGCTCATTAGACTGTTTATTCCATTCAACAGATCTTGTAATTCTTTTTCACTTTCACTGAGAATCACTTATCACTGACATCCTTTCACATCGAATGTTAGTCCCACTCTTTAACCTTTCTTTTATTTCCGCCATTGCTGCTTCGATGTGTAGATTGAACAACAGGGGTGAAAAGCTACATCTGTGTCTTACACCCTGTTTAGTCTGAGCACTTCGTTCTTGACCTTCCATTTTTATTTTTCCTTCTTGACCCACGCACACTCTGTATATTATCCGTGTTTCCCTATAGCTTACATTTGTTACAATGATAATTTGGAACATCTTGCAGTATTTTACATCGTCGAACGTCTTTTCCAGGTGGACATATCTATGAACTTTTCTTGATTTTTTGTTAAGTTATGCTTTCGTTATCAATCGCACCTTCAGAACTGCCCCTCTGGAAACTGATCATCATCTAACAAATCTTGATTTTTGTGGTAATGCAGTCAATATTAAAGGGACGGGCCGACAAGGCACAGTTATCAATGCAGTGAATTTTTAGAAGGGGCCCGCACACAAAGTTCCACCCACCCGTCGTGATTTAGGTTTTGCGTGGTTTTACTATTCTTTGCCCAGGAGATCTGCACCAAATCATACTTTGGGGAACGTCGGGTGGTACCTGACAGTAAACTGTATCAGACAAGAGCTGTTGCTAAAATCTGTCGGTAGTGATAACCTGCCCCCATTGCAGTGTCCGTCATGCAGTAACAAGACCACTCACGCGATTTTGAATGAAAGCAACAGTGTGTCTCGGAGTGGCAGCAAGTTCTCTGTTCTTAGTGAGTTTTTCGGTGCGGCAACCTAACTTTATAGTGGTGTATTTTGTCTGCAAGTAAATAATATTACATGGTTAATCATGATAGAAACAAGTGATATTATTCTTTTCCTTGAAGTCTATGTAATAACAATGCGACTGTTCAACTACGCTACAGTTGTGCGCTCACGTTGCATTAGTGAAAGCAGTACCTGGTTGAAGGGCACAAAGCGGCATAAGAACTTAAATTAGTACGTTTTCTTTTTTTTTCTTTAATAGGCGAAGATAGAGAAATCAAGACATAAATCAGATGAAAATAACCAGAAGAAATAAGCAGAAAAGGTCAGACTTTTTCGAACCAAAAAATAGGAAACGGAGTGAGAAATATTTAGATGAATCCTGTTCTTGGAAATGACATGTTTTTTTTTCCCCCGAGAACATTCAGTGATGAAAAGGAAACAGTATGGTATGACTGTGTTAAAAATTTAGATAGAGAGCGTATGTTTTTCAGTAAAGATGATTCCTAAATCTAGTTTACTGGAATGCAGAGGAACTGAAAATAAAGCATCGGTCGAATAAGACAAAAGCGAAAGCGAGTAAAGATTTTTACTTTGATATTTAAAAAAAAAAAAAAAAACATGAAGACGTAAGGCTGAGGACAGCCGAATCCACGAGTTTGCAACGAGCAGTGGTTTCAGCATGAAAAAAGTTGACATTCTTTGACACAATATTGTTGAACAGATGGACAAGTTTAAGTTAACAGTCATTTACTATCCACTTAAAGCTTTTTTTCGACAAAAGTGATTTATGTAAGCTCTACAATTTCACGTCCGATACAACACCAAAAATTTAAACGGCTAAGGCTCATAGGGTGGAAAAATATATACAGGAAATGTATTCGCGCCGGCCGCGGTGGCCGAGCTGTTCTAGGCGCTTTAGCCCGGAACCGCGCGACTGCTACGGTCGCAGGTTCGAATCCTGCCTCGGGCATGGATGTGTGTGATGTCCTTAGGTTGGTTAGGTTTAAGTAGTTCTAAGTTCTAGGGGACTGATGACCACAGATGTTAAGTCCCATAGTGCTCAGAGCCATTTGAACCATTTGAACAAATGTATTCGCAGTTACGAATATGAACCATCTTCGGCTGTATGTTGGAATGACGGCAAGGAAAATTTGTGCTGGACCGGAAATCGAACCCGGATTTACCACTTTACCCGGGCGGTCGCCTTAACCGATCTGCCAGCCGAGCACATTTCACAGCAAGACCCAAACTTCCATATGTCGTCGTCCATATGTCACAACCCACACTCGTACGTTACGTATACTCTCGTCCAGGAAGGACACATTGGTTGAAAGTCGAGGGCCTGGTTTTGGCGAGTAAATGGAAAATAGCAGTGCCGTGTGTACATGGCCTAACGAATATAGCATCGAACATCTTAATAACAGAGGCACTGTTATTTTGTGCAATAATGTAACCAGTTCAACGACCGTCGATACTTATGATATCAAATTTTATGTTTTTGCGAAGCAGCGTATCATAGTATTGTTTAGTGTAACGAATGTTTGAGTATAACCTCCATAAAATTGTATAATTTCCGAAAAGCTTATGTGTTCACTGCCCGACCTTCGCCTGGTACATGGCATCTCCATGAAAATAGGATGGAGGAACCCAACCAATCCTAAGTTTGGTTCAGTGCTGTTACTTGGTCCTGCGAAGATGATTCGACGAGATCATATATACCCTCCCGGATGACGCGACAAGGCAAATGACTCGGATGACGCGACAAGGCAAATGACTCGGTTCCGTCCTGTGACGCGACGGAAATTACACTGGGGTGACAAAAGTCATGGGATACGACCTAATATTTTGCCGGACCTCAATTTGTACGGCATAGTGCAACAACTCGACGTGGCTTCGACTCTACAAGCCGTTGGAAGTTCCCGGCAGAAATTCTGAGCCATGCTGCCTCTATAGCTATCCATGATTGCGAAATTGTTGCCTATGGAGGACTCTGTGCACGAACTCACCTTTCGATTATGTGGCGTAAATGCTGGATGTGTTCCCAAATCATTCACTTTAATTGTCCTGAACGTTCTTAAAAACCATCGCGAAAAATTGGCATGGCTCATTGTCATCCACAAAAATTCCATCGTTGTTTGGATACATGACGTCGATGACTCGCTGTAAATGGTCTCCAAGCAGTCGAACTTCCAGAATACGTAGTCGAATTCCATTTAAAACAACCCACACCATTATGGAGCCACCAGCAGGCTGCACAGTGCCTTGTTGGCAGGTTGGGTTCATGGGTTCTCAGGGTCTGCACCACACTCGAACGCTGTCATCATCTTTTAGCAACTGAAATCGGGACTCGTCTGACCAGGCCACAATTTTCCAATCACCTATCGTCCAATAGATACGGTGACGAGCCCAGTAGGGTCGGCCGGCCGCGGTGGTCTAGCGGTTCTAGGCGCTCAGTCCGGAACCGCGCGACTGCTACGGTCGCAGGTTCGAATCCTGCCTCGGGCATGGATGTGTGTGATGTCCTTAGGTTAGTTAGGTTTAAGTAGTTCTAAGTTCTAGGGGACTGATGACCACAGATGTTAAGTCCCATAGTGCTCAGAGCCATTTTGAACCAGTAGGGTCGCTGCAGGCGATGTCGTGGTGTTAGCAAAGACTCTCGCGTGGGTCGTCTCCTGCCATATCCCATTAACGGCAGATTTCGCCACATTGCCCTAACGGATATATTCGTCCTAAGTCGCACATTGATTTCTGTGCTTATTTCACGCAGTGTTGCATATCTCTAAGCACTGACAACTCTTAGCAAACGCCATCGAGCGAGGTGGCGCAGTGGTTAGCACACTGGACTCGCATTCGGGAGGACGACGGTTCAATCCCGCGTCCGGCCATCCTGATTTAGGTTTTCCGTGATTTCCCTAAATGCCGGGATGGTTCCTTTGAAAGGGCACGGCCGAATTCCTTCCCCGTCCTTCCCGAATCCGATGAGACCGATGACCTCGTAGTTTGGTCTCTTCCCCCACAACAACCCAACCCTCTTAGCAAACTCCGCTGCTCTCGGTCGTTAAGTGAAGTCCGTCCGCCACTGCGCTATCTGTGGTGAGAGATAATGCCTGAAATGTGGTATTCTCGGCACAATCTTGACACTTTGGGTCTTGGATTATGGATTTCACTAACGATGTCCCATTCTTCTAGTTCCAACCATCATGCCGCATTCAAAGTCTGTTAATTCCCGTTGTGCGCCGGAAATGTTATCACATTAATCACATGAGCACAAATGACAGCTCCGCCAATGTATATTACTTTAATACCTTGTGTACCTGATACTATCGCCATCTGTATCTGTTCGTATCGTATCCCTACCCCGTGACTTTTGTCACCTCGGTGTTTACTCTGCCAAACTCTGACAGCGTGTGTTGTGTCTGGTTACACCAGACCTGTCTATCGTATTCCTGCAGTGATCACCAAACAGTGACCCTTAGGACGGCGGCGGGCGGCTACCCGCTCGGCGAGAGCAGAGCGCGCGTGTTCCCCTCCATATGTGCGACGCGTGCGGGCGGCGCGTGCAGGCGTGGCGATTGCCCTCGTAGCGCCGGAGAGTTCACACCGTGTCGTCGGGCCGGGCTCCTGGGGCGGGCATTCCTGGCCGCGTCCAATATACGCCGGCCTTATCGGTCAATCTTGACCGTACACGACCACAACAAAAGCTGCGTAATGACGGCCGTGGAGGCGCGCCGGCGCCGCCCAGGAACGCCAATAGCCGCGCCGACCTCATCTGGCGCATTCCTGCTGCAAGGCGGAGCGGCGGGCGCCACGCTCCGGCCAGCGCCGCGCCGCGGGCCGCACCGGCCGTATAAATTCAGCCGCGCGGAACGCAAGCGGCTCCCGCAGCCGCGCTGTTCCCAGGTCACGGCCCCATCGGTCTGCAGTGGGATTCGGGAACATGAACACTGTTCGCACATTATTGGTTATTTCGAAGAAAACGATTTATTGGCAAACAGCCAACACGGGTTCAGAAATATCGTTCTTGTGAAACTCAACTAGCTCTTTATCGACAGAAAGCAGTGGGTGCTATCGACAGAGGATATAAAAATGAATCCATATTTTTAGATTTCCAGCCGGCCGGTGTGGCCGTGCTGTTCTAGGCGCTTCAGTCTGGAACCACGTGACCGCTACGGTCGCAGGTTCGAATCCTGCCTCGGGCATGGATGTGTGTGATGTCCTTACGTTAGTTAGGTTTAAGTAGTTCTAAGTTCTAGGGGACTGATGACCACAGCAGTTAAATCCCATAGTGCTCAGAGCCATTTGAGCCAAAACCAATTGCAAAATGATTTAGGTAAGATATCTGTGTGGTGCGAAACTTGGCTGTTGACTCTAAATAAGTCTGAAGTCATCCACATGAGTATTAAAAAAAATCCACAAAATTTACTTTACGCGATTACTCGCACAAATCTAAAGCTTGCAATTTCAACTAAATACTTAAGGATTCAATTAGGCTTACGAATAACTGAGACTGGAACGGTCTCATAGGTAATATTGTGGGTGAAGCAAACCAAAGACTGCGATTTATTGACTCAACACGTAAAAAGTGCAGCAGGTCTATTAAAGGGGCTGCTTAGGCTACACTTGTGTACCCTCTTCTGGAGTATTGTTGTGCAATGTGGGATCATTACCAAATGGGACTGACGGAGGACATCGAAAAAGTTGAAAGATGGACAACTCATCGCAAACGGGGTAGACAGTGCCGCGTATGTGACACGTGAATTGCGGTGGCAGCATTTAACCAAAGGCGCTTTTCGCTGCGGCAGGATCTTCCCATGGAATATGTTGTTGGCGCCAGTCTACATTGAGAGGAATGATCATCATAATAAAATAAGAGCTATCAGAGCTCGCATGGAAAGATTTAAGTGATCGTTTACCCCCGCGCTGTTCGAGAGTGGATTGATAGAGAAATATCCTAAAGGTGGTTCGATGAAGTCTTATTGTGAATTACACAGTAATGATGCCCTGTACATGGCGGAAGTGGCCGGCAGTTGCTTCACCTTCTTACTGTCAGTGAAGCTGTTTACTTGAACCTAAAGTTAACATTCACGACATGTCAACGACTCCTCAGCGCCAGATGTACGGAACGGTTGCTATCAATGGGCCACCTAAAGAAAACGTCTAATAACATCTTCAGATATTGTACTAAATATTTTACTTTCAGTGTGAGTTGAACCTTATCTTTTGCATTTCGGTAGAGTAGTCAACAGAAGTCATAGATATTCGTTGTTAAGGAAACGTTTGAAAAAAAAAAAGCATGTATCATCGGCCCAATAAAGGCGACTGGTTACCTCCATTGGGCCAGGCAGTTTCCGTGAGTGGGCTGTAGTGTAATAGCTGTTAAATACTGAACGCGTCTAAATGAGTGCCATTACATTTCGTATTTTTTACTTCAGGAGTTCTTATTTTGGCATCTGAAATCAAATAAAATGTATTCGAAACCAGGATGACTAAAAGTAGAAATTCGTCTTCGAAGCCCAGAAACATTTGACTGGTATCAAAAACGTGTAATAAAAAGAATTATTTAACTTTTGTTCACAATGGTGTACTTAAGCCTAAGATCAGACAAAATTCGACGTGGCTCATTCAAGACAACTCGCACTGCGTCGGTTAACAGTACTTACTCTCCATCCATAGCATGTAACTTTGTAGTGTATGACAAAATGGTGTGAATCGGTCGTATTTCCCAATGACGACTACTGACATTTAATCACTAGTAACGTATCCGTGCAGCGTTTCAGTCATTAATACTAGTAAATTACAAGAAGGTAGTGCAAAGCCTACTTTTTTTCATTGTTGCTTCGTGTCTTCGTGGAGTAGCTCACGACTACAATCGCGAATCTTCGGCAACATGGAGTACCCTTAATGACTGGTAATATGCGACTGTTGTCAGTCCCTTAGAGAAATCGAGCCGGCCCATCGATGGAGCCGGTCCTCCGATAGCAACCCTACCTTACAGTATCTCTTCTATTTTTTTGTGAATACTGCACAGCGTGCCACAGTAATATAGACGAAGCTGAGACGAACATTTTAATACAGGACGCTTGTGGTCTATCAAGTAGGAAAACTACCTCAAACTCGCCTACCAAAAGCATCTAAGCTACAGCGCACGCGCGGCACGCGAGATATTCAGTATTCTCGCTATCGCTCCGCGAAAACTGTTAGTTCTAGGCAAAAAATAAATAGTACCTTTTTGTAGCAAATTTAAATTGGAAATTTGTGGTAAGGACTATGGGACCAAACTGCTGACGTTATCGGTCCCTAGGCTAACGCACTACTTAATCTAAATTGGATTCACTTACACTCAGGACAACAGACACATACTTATGCCCCAGGGAGGACTCGAACATCCGACGCGACGGGGAGAACCGTACGAACCGTGACAAAACGGCCTGGACCGCACGGCTGCCCTTCACGGCAGCAAATTTCATTTAGTTTAATTGTGTTCTGAGACACGTTTTCGTCGGAGTGTGCGGTTTTCGCTTTATTAAAGAAAAACATACATTAGTGATATTAAATGTGTTCTATCTCGGAAACCATTAGCAATAGGGCATATGTCCACAAGAAGATTTTGTTCAGAATCACTAATACTGTTGCATCTCGAAGCATGTACCTTTCCTCATATATATGGCGTTTCAAAAATAATTTTACAAAAGTAGGAGATAGGTTCTTTAAATAGAAACAAGAAAAAAATCCATATAAACGAAAGTCCAAAAATCTTTCGCTTTCGAGTTATTAAGGAAAGCTAACAATCAGGTAATTAGAGCTCATCAATACGGTAATTCATAATAAATGCTCGAAATCTCCTCCTTTTGCTTCTAAGAATGCATGCACTCGTCGAAACCTTTCAAGTACTCCTCGATAGTTTCTAATGGTTTTGCAAGCTTCCATGCCATGTCGAAGAAGAGTTTCTGCATTTGGGTGGTTACTGCAGATAACAATTGTTTTGGTGCCCCCAGACATAATAACCCAAATGACCGAAGTCGGAGGCATGTTCAGGCCATGGAACTGGTCCTTCTCTACTTTTCCATCGGCAGATACCAGCCAGTGCGTCTCGAACACTGAGACTGGAATGTACTGTAGCTCCATCATGCAAAAACCACATATTTCTTCTTAGTTGCAGGACACATCTTCTGATAGGTCTTTCAGGGTATTCGGGGTAAAGACCCTGTAGACGCCAGCCGTAAGACGTGCTGGGAGAATGCATGGCTGTACCAGACAGTCACCAGCAATTGCAGCCCACACACCAGTAGCCTTAAACTGACGCTTATTCTACCTGTACTGCAGCAAGAGAATTGCGATCAGCCCATATGTGTTGGTTGTGGAAATTTGTTATTCCATTTATTGCAAACTTTGCCTCATCTCTAAACAAAACTGGAGAGACAAACGAAGGATTGTCAGTTTGTGCAACAAAACACTGGCAAAAGCTCTCCCGTGGTGGGTGATTGGCAGGCGTAAGGCCCTACACACGTTGAAGATGATACGGATACATGAGCTGAAAGTGAAGTATCTTGCTTGCTGCACTTGGCAATGTACCATATGCAAGGGCCAATTGTCTTATGCTGATACCTGGCTCTTCTTCGACAGCCCATAGAATGTGCTCTTCCTGGTCAGGCGGACAAGCAGCAGGTGGTCTTTCTCGATCAATAGTCTGTGGTGTTGTAGATCGTCTCTCGGCAACGCAACGCTACAAAGCACCGAAGATTGGACGATTCGGTTGGCTTTGGCTGTAATGGTTGGCTGACACTGCCTTGCAGCCTCGTACGACCGCACATAAAAATCGTGTCTGCCTGCTCAAAAAAGAATATCCTGCCGCGTCTGAGCACTTTCAGTTAAGGCACTGTCTGTAGTACATGTACTGAATGGACGCGCCGAAGACAGGCGAATGACATATGTAAACAAGTTTCCCTTTCAACTCAACGCCATTTAGGATACAATGAGTAAACGGGTTGTTGGTTTGTAGGTGGAAAACGTAGGATTTTCGGACATATATTTATATGAACTTTTTTCCTGGTTTTGGTGTCAGGAACCTGTCCCCAAATTTGTAAAAGTATTTTTTGTGCTCTTATTCAGGGTCATGACAGGAACGATCATTCGAAGTAAAAAAGTCTACCAAGCATGGGATGTAAAATCCATACCGATCTTCGTTATTGTGAAACACGCCTCTTCTGCTGAACAAATACTTATAGCCCTTAACGTATGCATTTTAGAGCCCATGTTTACTCGACAATTTTTTCTTGTTATATTCCATACCACCTTCTCCTAAAATATGGAAAGAAAAAACATTGCAGTGGAAGAGATTTGTTTCACAGTATCGAAGAGGAAGCAGTGCTCAAAGCTCGTAAGATATCCATTTTAGAGCCCATGTTTACTAGACCTTTTGCTTCGATTGATCGCTCCTGTCATATCTCTGAAAAATTACCAGTCCTCCCTTGACATTATATAATGATTTTGTTTGTGTGTATCCCACTTAAAAGATCCTGATTTGTTAGTTATTACAAGTTACGTGAATTCAAAATTGTCTGTTGTATCTATCCATCGTTAGTTGCCCTGGGAACCGAACAAAATTCCACAAAGAGTGCCGATGTCTTCCTACGTTTTTACTAGTTGTGTCGACGTTGTTCAGATCTCTTTTGAACAAGGAATGTTGTCTTAGAACTAAGTATTTTTTGTACAACTTCACAGATAACAGATATTTTGTAAATCAGAGAAATATACATTGAGAAATTTGACAGGAAAGACATGAAATCAAAATGAGGAACAAGAATTTTATTAGTTGAAGTGGAGATGTTTTACGTCGAAGCAAATTAATATCTGTACGCTAGAAGAATAAACAGAGACATTGCACTACTCATCTCAGTACATACGCTGTAATGCTAGAAGTGGCCAATTTCCAAAGAGAATGATGAAACCGCAACAATACTAAAGCTATAATACATTTTTTAGACCGGCGCCTATCATTCTCTGCCCAAGACCGTAGAAAGAAATATTAGAAAAAAAGTTTTTGAACTTTTGGAAATAGCAGTGTGTAATTCATCTGTTCTCTATTATAATAGAGTGATCAAGTTGTTAGCAGTTTGTTTTTCGAAAGCTGAATGCCCATGAAAAACGCCGTTACTTGTTCTTCAGATGTCGTCGATAGAAAGGAAATAACAATCAAGAAGACATTGAGCAATATGCAGCTGTGTGCGTTGTTCAGATAAAAGACAGTCAGTATTATTCTACTGACTGTAATCTGTCCCACTGTGTTACTCCATGTTTTCTTATCACGCCAGTAGACCCATATACAGTACATAATTATTGTCGCACATCTGTAGTATCATCAGTTGTACTTAAACTCATATTTTGATAAATAATCGTGATATTTGAAATGTAATTTAACCTTTTTGTATTCAATTTTTCGAAAACGTAATTCCGATTAGATTTAAAATAATATTTTGCATCATTATTGGGAGCTAAATACGAGGGCTGTTCGGAAAGAAAGTTCCATTAATTTAGAAAAAAACGTCAGAACATTCAGAGGGATATTTTATGACTTAAAGCTAGAACTATCAGCTGCTTTTCTACGTAATTGCGTTCCACATGAAGGCGTTTGTCATATCGAGGAATGAGATTCTTCAGTGCCCTCAATGAAGGACTGGGCCGCCTGTGAGCTACGCCATCCATTCACCATCTCCTTTAACTTGTCATTTTGAAACCGCTGTAACCCTAGCCGTTTTCTCATCTTCGGAAACAGGTGGAGATCGCTGGGTGCCAAATGCGGGCTGCACGGAGGATCATCAGTTTCCAGATTAAACGATTTAGCGACGTTTGTGTGCGTGCCGCAGTGTGTAGCCTAGTGTAATCGTGCAGTGAAAGCGATATCAGTACTCAACATTCCACGCCTTTTTTTCTGGATGTAGAGGCATATATCACTAGGGGAAAGATAGATACTGCCTACATGAAAATTAAAGAGACCGTTGGAGTAAAGAGAAACAGTTGTATCAATATCAAGAGCTCAGATGAAAAACCAGTTCTAAGCAAAGAAGGGAAGGCAGATAGGTGGAAGGAGTATATAGAGGGTCTATACAAGGGCGATGTACTTGAGGGCGATATTAGGAAATGGAAGAGGCCGTAGGTGAAGTTGAAATGGGAAATATGATACTGCGTGAAGAATTTGACAGAGCACTGAAAGACCTAAGTCGAAACAAGGCCCCGGCAGTAGACAACATTCCACTAGTACTACTGATAGCCTTGTGGTAGCCAGCCCTGACAAAACTCTACCATCTGGAGAGCAAGATGTATGAGACAGGCGAAGTACCCTTAGACTTCAAGAAGAATGTAATAATTCCAATCCCAAAGAAAGCAGGTGTTGACAGATGTGAAAATTACCGAACTATCAGTTTAATAAGTCACGTCTGCAAAATACTAACACGAATTCTTTACAGACGAATGGTAAAACTGGTAGAAGGCGACATTGGGGAGGATCAGTTTGGATTCCGTAGAAATGTTGGAATACGTGAGCAACACAGACCCTACGACTTATCCTAGAGAAATGATTAAGGAAAGGCAAACCCACGTTTCTAGCATTTGTAGACTTTGAGAATACTTTTGACAATGTTGACTGGAATACTCTCTTTCAAATTCTAAAGGTGGCAGGGGTCAAATACAGGGAGCGAAAGGCTATTTACAATTTGTATAGAAACCAGATGTCAGTTATAAGAGTCGAGGGGCATGAAAGGGAAGCAGTGGTTGGGAAGGGAGTGCGACAGTGGTGCAGCCTATCCCCGATGTTATTCAATCTATATATTGAGCAAGCAGTAAAGGAAACAAGAGAAAAGTTTGGAGTAGGAATTAAAATCCGGGGAGAAAAAATAAAAACTTTGAGGTTTGCCGATGACATTGTAATTATGTCAGAGACAGCAAATGTCCTGGAACGGCAGCTGAACGGAATGGACAGTGTCTTGAAAGGAGGATATAAGATGAACACCAACAAAAACAAAACGAAGATAATGGAATGTAGTCGAATTAAATCAGGTGATGCTGACGGAATTAGATTAGGAAATGAGATACTTAAAGTAGTAAATGAGTGTTGCTATTTGGGAGGCAAAATAACATGTAGACTGGCTGTGGCAAGGAAAGTGTTTCCGAAGAAGAGAAATTTGTTAACATCGAGTGTAGATTTAAGTGTCAGAAAGTCTTTTCTGAACATATTTGTATGGAGTGTAGCCATGGATGGAAGTGAAACATGGACGATAACTAGTTTAGACAAGAAGAGAATAGAAGCTTTCGAAATGTGGTGCTACAGAAGATTACTGAAGATTAGATGGGTAACTAATGAGAAAGTACTGAATAGAATTGGGGAAAAGAGGAATTTGTGGCACAACTTGACTAGAAGAAGGGATCGGTTGGTAGGACATGTTCTGAGGCATCAAGGGATAACCAATTTAGTATTGGAGGGCAGCGTGGAGGGTAAAAATCGTAGAGGGAGACCAAGAGATGAATACACTAAGCAGATTCAGAAGGGTGCAGGTTGCGGTAATTACTTGGAGATGAAGCTTGCACAGGGTAGAGTAGCATGCAGGGCTGCATCAAACCATCTCTGGACTGAAGACCACAACAACAACAGCTTTTCTGAGTTTGATTAGGATTTTACAGTAAATTATGGAATGATTTGCAGTGCTGCTTTCATTAAATCAACAACAAGTATTCATTTTCTGTGCGAAAAACCGTTGCCATCACATTTCACGGAGGTAAAAATGGGTTACGGGGCGGTACCATACAATTTTTTGTTTCCAAGTTGGCGTATTCAATGCATACTTCTTTCTTTATCGCATTGTGATTGAGGAATTCGGCTTCTTCTGCATCGTGTCCCATCAGAAACCGTAATGCGGCTCCCAAACTCTTTGTTTTGTGGACGTCAGTCCGAAGCTTAGGGACACATCGTTGCGAAAAATTTGTGTCAACCAAGCTTATTGGTCACAGATTTTTACGACATTGTCCGTGATATCGGAGCGAAACTGATTGATAGTGGTCAACCACGCCACAGACTCTCATCCAACCTTACTGAAATAAATGCCACCATTTTCATATAGCATTATCACTCATACAGCTTTCTCCGTATGCTGCAAGAAGTTGACCATGAATTTCTACTTCTTTCATCTTCTTCGCACGCAGGAATCAGTTTACGGCACATTATTCGCAATCGGCGGGATTTTCGACCGTAGCTGCCAATTTGCTTTATTGTTACGACGCAAACAACAGTTCAGTAACCTTTCCACAGCACTCTGAACTCCCTTAAACTACTTGGAAATAACTTAATCACCTAAGGGCCGTCATACGCTGGAGCGAAGGAATGGGGCTACATTAGTACTGAAGCGCTGATGAGCGCTGAGAATGCAGCGTACTACAAGATCTACCTCACTTGGTAATTTGCGGAAGATTGGATGAACCTTGCTCCTTAGGCGACTTGCTTCCAGAAAGTAACAAGGCCATCCAGGCTGCTGTGTTCTGGACCAATTTTGGAATTTAAGCAGCTGAAAAGTTTGTCGGAAGTCATTTTCATTACCACAGGACATACGAGTGTATCGTTTTTCTACCTCCGATCGCTCGCGAAATTGAAACCACAATGAAGATCAAATATGTTTTATTCGAAACATTTAGCTATACGTTGCAACTGTTTCTCTCCATAGTTGCCGCTCCAGCTCAGACGTTTGTCGTAGCGTGGTATTACCTTTGCAATAACCTCGTCGTGGAAGGTACCCGTCTATGCATTCCGCCAATTTCTTACGCTGGTCTGCCAGCTTGTTGGCCGGCCTTTGTGACCGAGCGGTTCTAGACGCTTCAGTCCGGAACCGCGCGACCGCTGCGGTCGCAGGTTCGAATCCTGCCTCGGGTATTGATGTGTGTGATGGCCTTAGCTTGGTTAGGTTTTAAGTAGTTCTAAGATCTAGGGGACTGGTGACCAGAGATGCTAAGTCCCATAGTGCTCAAAGCCATTGAACCATTTTGCAGCTTGTTGTCTGTGCCAAAAAAGCTGTCCTCATAGCCAGCAGTTCATGTGAGCGAAGAGACGAAAATCAGGGGGCTGTATGGTGGGTGATCAAACACTGTCCATCGAGAACGCTGCAAGGTCGTCTTCGTTGCACCTACAATGTGCGACCGAGAATTGTATTGAAAAAGTAAATGCGAGACAGTTAGGTTATGTGGGCTGCGTGAAATCAGGCGAAACCGCTCGCAAGGGTTTCACACTCAGCAGGAGACACTATTTCCTTGATATCTTTACGTGCTCACTGTGCGCTCAGAACTGAAAAAGAGCGACGTCTCGTAATAGACGTGTGTACTGTAGTCGCTGCGAAAGCTTCACAGGATTTTCATAGTGGTTTTAATTTCCCGATCCATCGGAGGTTGAAAAAATGTTGTCTCGGTTGTGTTAATAATTTTATTGTTCTTGTTGTATGATGTCTTGTTCAAGAATAAAAGAAAAAAGACCCGTACTGAGCCGAGCGACACACTTATACTGAATTGACTTAGCTACCCCTTCTCCTCTACGCACCAGACGGCATCGGATCTTGCTTTCAGAACACCCCTCGTACATACAAGCATGCAGCCAACAATATTCTTATGTCTCACACCACTACTGTTGTTCGTAAACTAATACTGCATAACGATATAGTCATATTAGGTCGTATGTAAAACAAATTTTAAAAAATGGAGTTAAGTCATCGAGCAAATGGATACTTTGCCTTTCTACTCTTGTAGTCTGTTCCACTTTCTTTTGAACATCATCATCCAGCAATTATTTCATCCTCAAGATGTTTCCATTCCTCTCGCGAATCGCGCCCACTATCGACCGTACTATTCGCTGCGCACCTCCTCATTCTAAATGTTATCTTTTCACTTTACTTTTTCCATTTTTCTCTAACAACGCATCTCGGATATTTACAGCTCTTTTTCCACAGGGACTAAGTTTCTGAGTCATACATTCTATGAATAAAAATTCGTTAGCTGTCTGTATTTCGATTTTTAGACTTCTTTCCCCTGATACATTTTCGGAGAGAAAGATTCATCAAAAGGGTTTTCAACACTCAAGTGTGGATTTCAATTTATGAGCTGGTGGTCACACCTGTATGTTGTGAGAAACTGCTTCACTGCTGGCTCACGGCGAAATTCCCCGAGATATTTTGCTTTGTAGTCCTTACACACAGTCACACGTAAATGACTCTAGAAAGGCTGTCGAATCAGATGACAGCCTTTAAGTTTTCTTAAAGTGCTAAATGTGGCAGCTGTACGACAAGCAGCCGCAGCGCTATTGTCTAACATAGGTTCCGCAAATGAACTCTAGTTTTACTGCAGCACCGCAAATACACACAGTCACGGCTCTTTACTGCCTGCGCCCGTTTGTGTATACTGTGAATTGTCTCTTTACGACAGCCACAGGAAAAACATTTGTTCAGGCCTGGAACAACAGAGGCCAAGTTTTGCGGTAGTTTGTGTTCTCTTTGCCGCCATAAAACAGAACTTCCGAAACGAAAACAAAGCGGCTGGTGCCGTCGTGTGGGTTAGCATTGTAGGCGGCTCTTTAGCGCCGCTCGCTGGGTGGGAGGAGGCGCGTCTCCCGAGGCGACAGAGTTTGTTGTTGCTGCCGAAGGTGGAAATGACGTTGTGTCCCTGACGATTAATATAGCCGTAGCCGGTGTAAGAATGATTTCCCGAGAGTCGCGCAGGTTCTGCGTGTAGTTACATTGGCCCATAGGAACTTGAAACACCAAATAATTAGTGTTTTATCGCGAGATTTGCCTGTTAACATTTATTTATTACGTTTTTATTTCCTCTTGTGACATCTTATGGAAATATGTGCAAACTGAAAAGACAATGTAAGATTAGATATAGTTGTATATACTCTAAACTGCCACGAAGGACAGTTTGGAGTACATTACAGAGGAGCACACATCGACAGACTTGTACTTTTAATCACCACAAGAGGGTATTGTGAAAGAGTCAGTTAATCCTACACTCGAAGTCGGCAATTCTGCACGCAGGTAGCAGGACGGTATGAGTGAACGGGGGCGGTGTTCCTGGCCTAACCGAAATCTTCAGTCTTGCTCACATCTGTGAAGAATCGCATAGTGTTTCGTTATGCAGTTCAAGGTAGTCGAAGAGAAAAATAACAGGAAGTCACATTTTGCAATCTATATTTAGTGTTCGTGGTAATATATATTTCTTGCGATTGTTTTATAATTCAGCCTTACAGAAGTGTTCTAGGAGCTGAAGAAGGTGGATGGCGATCCTGTGGTAAAAATTCGCGGTGTTCTGTTAATAATTTACAGTCGTCAGTGTTTGGGAGGCACTCATAACGACGTACCAATTCCAGAAAATTTGTTAAATAGGTGAATATTATCGAAGCTTTGAATAAAAGACCATCAGAGCTTACGCGCAAAGAAGCAGATGACAATTCGACAGCCGTGGACACATTAACGAGGTAGGATGGGATGCAAGATACATTTGCAGTAATATCACTCACGCACGTTTGAAGAGTATCCCGAAACTGCCGAAACCCGCAATGGAAATTCAGGTTGCCTTATCGGAGATAGAGGTGACAATTAGGAAAAGCGAGGCATTTGTCCATAATAATGATATAGAAAATTCATCTGTTGTTTTTTCAGTCGACTCCAATCCACAATACCTTTTCTAGCACTAAAGTATATTGATGCAGCGAAACAGTTGTTTACGATACACTGTTACTCTGGAGGTTCTTACGAGGTCTGTTCAAATAATTCCGGAACTCTGTCCACACATTTTTTCCACACTTACCTTTTACTTATTGTGCATCGTCTCCTTCGAAATTCTCTCCTCCACAATTGATACACAGCTCCCAACGCCGTTTCCACTTCCGGAAGCAGTCTTGGTACGCCTCTCGCTGGATCGCGCGAAGCGCCGTCTGCCAATTTTCTTTTATCTCATCTAACGTTGCAAATCTTCGTCCTTTCAGCAGTGTTTTCGGCTTTGGAAATAAACAAAAGACCGCAGGGGTCAGGTCTGAAGAATACAGATCTTGAGGCAGCATAGTGAGTTCGATTTTTGCGCAACAATCGCGCACTAACAGGGATGGCGGTACGGGTGAGTTATCGTGATGCAAGAGCCATGAATTGTCTCGCCACATTTCAGGCCTTTTCCTTCTCACATTTTCCCGCAGGCGTCGCAACACGTCCCGATAGTACCATCAAATGGTTCAAATGGCTCTGAGCACTATGGAACTTAACATCTGAGGTCATCAGTCCCCTAGAACTTAGAACTACTTAAACCTAACTAACCTAAGGACATCACACACATACATGCCCGAGACAGGATTCGAACCGCGACCGGGACGGTCGCGCGGTTCCAGGCTGGAGTGCCTAGAACCGCTCGGCCACATCAGCCGGCGATAGTACCATCAAATGGCTCTGAGCACTATGGGACTTAACAGCTACGGTCATCAGTCCCCTAGAATTTAGAACTACTTAAACCTAACTAACCTAAGGACATCACACAACACCCAGTCATCACGAGGCAGAGAAAATCCCTGACCCTGCCGGGAATCGAACCCGGGAACCCGGGCGCGGGAAGCGAGAACGCTACCGCACGACCACGAGCTGCGGACGATAGTACCATCGATTACTGTGGCAGAATTCATGATGAACTAACACTTCAAAGTCAAAGAAAACTATCAGCATGGCTTTGACATTTGACTCGATCTGACGAGCATTTTTAGTCTTGGTGAAACTTCCCTGACCCATTGTGAAGACTGAACCTTGGTCTCAACATCATAACCGTAAACCCACGTCTCGCCACCAGTTATGCTTCTCTTAAGGAATATCTCGGTCTCATTTCCGAGACCCAAAAGCTCTCCACAGATTGTGAAGACCTGAAAAAACTTTTACATTTCTACAAACGTTATTTCTTTCTACATATTTCAGGTGGTGAGCCGTGGGATGAACTTGGCGGCAACAGATTCATTCCAAGATGCTGTGTCAGGATTTCATGATATGATGCAAATGAAATGTTACGTTCCTTTGCATTCTCTCGGACAGTCAGTCTTCGATTGGCACGCACTATTTCGTTGACGTTCCTGACATGAGCGTCTTTGGTAAACGTTGAAGTCCGTCCTGAACAAGGTTTGATCTTTAACTTACGTGCGGCCATTTTTAAACTGTGTGAATCATTCGGAACACCGAATACGGCTTAAGCACTCATCACCATAGGCTTCCTGCATCATTTGATGTTTCTCTGTATAGGTTTTCTTGAGTTTCACGCAAAATTTAATTCAGATGCGTTGCTCCTCTCACTCTGCCGTCTCGAAATTCGCCGACTGTGTGACGCAACGTTCTACTCAATACAGTAATGAACAATAACTAACTGACATACAACAGTGAAACTTCTGGTAGTTACACATTAACCACTGGCGAGTGCAGGGATGCCAAGCGCGTTTCGTTTTAGCACACCATTAGCGCGAAATTAGAATGTTCCGGAATTTTTTGAACAGACCTCGTAATAACATTAGCGTTCAGCCTTATAAAAGACAAGAAGAAACAAACGCATCTGAAAATTATACATTGTGTTCAAGATGAATGTAGAAAGAGGCGCCGGCCGTGTTGGTCGAGCGGTTCTAGGCGCTATAGTCTGAAACCGCGCGACCGCTACGGTCGCAGGTTTCGAATCCTGCCTCGGGCATAGCTGTGTGTGATGTCCTTAGGTTAGTTAGGTTTAAGTAGTTCAAAGTTCTAGGGGACTGGTGACCTCAGAAGTTAAGTCCCATAGTGCTAAGAGCCATTTGAACCATTTTTTTTTTTTTTTTTTTTTTTTTGAAAGAGGCAATTGTCTTTTAATCCAGAAACGATGGTTATTGACTTCGAACAGTTCATTCATAAGAACTGAAAGTTGCCTTCCGATCAGTCAAGATTACTGGTTATAGGTTTCACCTGGCTCAAGCGTGGTAAGTACAATTGTAATTGTTATTTTAAGAAAGCCTTGTTACTATTAAACGGCCATAATTAATATAGAATATTATTTCCCTTTTGTAAAAAACGCTAAAATATATGTGTTTCTAAATTACGTTATTCTTAAAATTAGTTATACATCATTCACGCTACCGAGGGTTGTGTACATTGCTTAATTCGAGGACCTTCAAAAACTTTTACATTTCCACAAAAGTTATTTCTTTTTACATATTTCAGGTGGCGAAAAATACAAATACTTGGTTTGGTTCCTGCGGTGTAAAATAGGGCCTATAATATGATTAACTGAAATACTGAATCATGTCATCAACCTCCTCGGTGTTACTATTTGTTCTCGAAATGCGTTACACCCGAGGTGCCTAGTTGCTTTCACCGCACTGAGTGAAATGCATAGAATTCTATTAATTGTGACCAACCTGTAGTGTTTTAAAGGTGTCCCGTGCGTAGACAGCAGCACTTAGGTCGTAGATGCATTGTCTTGAGGCTGTAATGAACAGTTGGCGAGGAACTGCTGTTACGTAAATAACTGGTTCGTTCACCATATTTTAGGGATGTCTCTCGCATTTATTCAAGCAAAACACGAGAAACTGCAAGTTATAAACCTCATCCACTGTATCTTAAACAAATCACATTTTATTGATATAGTTACAAACTTTATCTTGCGATTACAAGTTGCTCATCCTTAAACTGATTCAGATTTAACATTTCTAGATAACATTAGTTAAAATCGACCGCACCAAACAATACATCTGTACCCCATAGCCACTCCCTTGCGATCTGATTAGGTATTGCCGCTATTTCGCGGGGCAGCCCTGTCTGAACGCAGCCCCGAAGACACCCGAAGAGCTTCGTCTGCCTTTTCGTTTAGCTTTTGTTTTTAGTTTAACATTTAATAACTGACTTTCGAAATAAGTAGGCGATAGCTTGCTGTTCAAAAGATACCTGTTTCAGAGTGTTAAGCATGTTTAATGCACCATTATTAAAACATTACTGAAAGAAAGTTAGCATTTTGATGCGCAGCCTCCGAACGTACCAGCCAGTGCCATTGACAAACTACAATTCTGGAGGTCTTTTCCACAAGAAAGGTACCATCCACTACTGGTACCTCACACCACTGATTACGTCATATGCATAATGCTGCAACATCTACTGCACTGAGGAATGAATCTTGGAGCTAGAAATGATGGCTGCTGAGCACAGAAACATTACACTTCGATACAAAGACCAGAACAGTGAAAAAGGCCAGTGGCTGCAATATATCCTTAGAATTAGTTACTTAAATCTTCAAGACATTACTGCCTTTTTTGCTGACATGGTCAGCATACAGCCACTCGACCAAAAACTGTCCAAATTTTCGAATTATGCAACTGAAAATTACGTTCATGACGAAGAAGATGCGCTATTTTCTCCTCACATTTGGGCAGCAGACTGCACCCTTATGGGGAAGGACAAGCGCCTGTGAAAGCTTTCGTTCCAGTTTCAGTGGTTCGCAGGAATCATCTTATCCCTTACGTCTTAAATTTTGTGAAACATCCAAAGAATGAACAAACTGATACCTACATAAAATTAACTCGGAAAAAAATGGTCACATCACAAAACAGGCTCAAAAACCGAAATGAGGAAAGCTTTGTTACATCAGAAATTAAATTTACTCAGAAATGGTGAAATTGGCAAATTAGAATTTGTAAAGTTCGTTTCATACAACGTAGCCGCCAGCAGAACACAACATAAAAAAATGGCTCTGCGCACTATGGGACTTAACATCTATGGTCATCAGTCCCCTAGAACTTAGAACTACTTAAACCTAACTAACCTAAGGACAGCACACAACACCCAGTCATCACGAGGCAGAGAAAATCCCTGAACCCTCCGGGAATCGAACCCGGGAACCCGGGCGTGGGAAGCGAGAACGCTACCGCACGACCACGAGCTGCGGACACAAGATAAAAGAAATGCAGTTGTTTTCAGGAAATATTTTTGTATGTGAAATTTGTAAAAAAACATTGTGTTTATGTGTAATTTGTTTTCTTTTATATCTTGTTCATTGGTCCAGTGATTACAATATTCCTTAAGGACGTTGTACATAGTGGCGGAGGTCATTGCCCCTTCAGATTTGGAAGAATTTTCTGATTTTGTGCAGTTGGTCTGCCACGAGCATGTCGAAGTTGTCGAGTTCGTGCGTGTCGCTCAGGAGGCGCTTTGGGAGGAGGTGCCAAATTCAAGTGCTTCTTTTTCCACCAGCAGGTAGAAGTTGCCAAGTTCGAGCAAGCCGACACGCACTACTACTGCGACTGAATTAGTTCATTTTATTACATTACATTATTCGTATTTTATGCGTTTTATAATATTTCAGCAGACGTGTATCAACAATCACTTGGTCAAAATCTGTAAAACAATCTAATATAAAAAAAGAGAAGGAAAAGGAAAACGACTTACCACGAAGGAATTATCCGGATGGGACGGAAATTGGTAGGTATGATTTATCTACCTGTACAGACAAACAAGTGAGTACAATTTTAGAAACAATTGGGTGATTTATTCAAGAAAAAGAGCTTCGCAAATCGCGCCAGTTAATAACGCACTGGTACACATCTAGCTCTTACGCAAGTACTTATTCGGCTTGGCGTTGATTGAAAGATGTTGGATGTTCTCTGAGGGATATCATGCGAAATTCTCTCAAATTGGCGCGTAAGGTCATCAAAATCCCGAAACGTTTGGAGGGCCCTGCCCATAATGCCCCAAAAGTTCTCAAATGGAAGGATAACCGGCGACATTCCTGGACAATGTAGGTTTCGGCTGGCACGAAGACAAGCGGTAGAAACTCTCGCCGTCTACGGGCGGGCATTATTCTGTTGAAATGTAAGTCCACGATAGCAATGGGGAACAAAACGGAGCGTAACCATCGTCGACGTACCGCTGTGCTGTAAGCGTGCCGCAGATGACAACCAAACTGGTCCTGCTATGAAAAGAAACGATACCCCCGAGCGCCACTCCTGGTTGTCGGGCCTTGTGGGGGACGACACTCAGGTTGATATCCCACTGCCTTCTGGAGCGTCTCCAGACACTTCTTCGGTCTGAAATCTCATGGTCTGGAGTAGAACTATATTCGGTGATGAGTCCCGCTTCGAATTGAGCCGCAGTGACCAGCGCTATTAGGAGGTTATCGCTTGTGTAAGAACAAGAAACATCTTCTAGTGGCAGGATGTTGCTCTATCGCGACCGGTTTATCGTTCCGTGTTATTGCTGCTAGCGTTGATCGGAATCCTATGACTGTGATCTGAATATGGAGTCGATGGAGGGCCATACTCAACACCATGCATGATCTCAGCGGTCCCAGGAGTAGTGCCCGAGAGGACAGACTCATTGCCGTGCCGTGCCGTGCGGGATCATACAGCCACGTCACGTCCCTTGAGTCAGGAAACACTCTTGTTTGCAGCAAGTCAAGTACCCACCCAGAGAGCGCGAAAGAGCGCCATGCACCACCAACACGGCGACGTTTATTGCTGCTTCCTTTAGCGGGGCAGCAGAGAGAAATGCAGTAACAGTGGTGCACCCAAAAAGAATACTGCACTCAAGGGTGGTATTTCGGGTAGTCTTTTCAGACGAGTCATGGTTCTGCGTATAGCATCAAGAGGGACATATTCCTGTGTGGCGGTTCCGAGGAGGACGAACGTTGCCATATTGCATCGGCTAAGTCACCGGCGTAATGGTGTGGGTATCATTGGGTACACAACACGATCACCTCTTGTGCGTGTAGCTGGTAATTTGGACAGAAGGCATTCCATGTATGACTTATTAAGGCCTGTGCCCAAGCTTCATGCTCTTCGTGATGTTATATTTCAACAAGATAACTCAAGACCTCCTATTGCCCGTAGTGTTATTCCGTCCTGTCTTGCTATAGACGGTGTTCGAGTGTGTCACTAGACACGTTGTTGTGCAGATCTCTAAACCACTGAAAACATCTGGTCATGGGTTCTTTAGAGACTGGCACACCGCCAATCGCCATCCACTAAAAGTGATTAACTCTGGCATAGAGAGTAGGAAGCAGCATGGAGTAACATAGCTGTAAATGTGTCTCAAGCAAGCTCAGGTTGACTCGTTGCCCATCCTGTTTACAACCGTTTTTGCGGTCATGGGTGGGGTTGTAGCTCTGTGTACTAAATTATGTACCCTGTACAACGCCCATCCCGAAGTTCTCATCGTCATCCTAGGTCCGTATGAGCTTGTGCATCATGTCTTACGTTTTAATTTGTGGTTGTGGAAAAGAAAACACTAGAGAGCGCTTTATCAGACGATGTCATCGATGTGTACGTATTGCTGCTGAGTGGTAATGTCTCAGCATGGAACTTCAAAGGGGAAGGACATTTAGTATCATTTGTTGACATCGCACGTTCAATACTGTATTGCTGACGTGGGTCCAACAAGATTTGGGAGGTACGTTATCCGTTGAACTGAAATGCTTTTGTCCTACCTAAAATTTAAAAAAGTTACGCGGATCGTAGCGAGCTGAACGCGATTAATTAATACGGATTTCACAAATATTAATAATTTTGAAGTGCTTTGATAAAAGCCGGAATACGGGCTTTTATAACTGACTAATACAATCAACACAATACTGTCATCTCACCTATTACAGTCCACCAATAATAAGAGTTCGGTGTACCGCTGCAAATATTGAGTACACCAGTGCCCAACGAGGCCACAATTAAACCTTCCTTAATAAAATTATCTCAAGAGTGCCATGCCCCTTTTAAACAGATGCAACTTAACACAGAATGCTTCAGTGCTTTGGGAATATATCTATAGAATCGGCTTGCGGCTAACTTTCCTCCTACTTCAGTTTGTGATCTACAAAGTGACACACTCAGACACTTTCATAAAATAACAAATACCAATATATGATAAATATGTATATCGCAGTGTCTGGAGTCACTATAACTACTTAAAGTGTCGGCTGTTGTCCTTCTTCCCTTCTTGCCAGCAACAGCTGACGTCGAAAGACCTCGTTTCACGTATACACTTGGCAATTTTTGCCATTCTGTAGTAATCCTGGCGTTGCATTTGGGTTATTTACACTTCACCTTTGTAAATTTAACTGAAGTTATATGTTTTTTCGTTCATGTTGTGAGTGTTATCAACCTATGAAACTGCTTTTATTCGTGTGTGTATGTGTGCGTGTGTGAGAGATAGATAGATAGAGCGATAGAGGGAGAGAGAGAGGGAGGGGGGGAGAGAGAGAAAGAGAGAGAGAGAGAGAGAGAGAGAGAGAGGGGGGGGGGGAGGAGTGAGAGTTAGTGGAAATATCCTGTATGTTTGGCAGAGATGTGAGAGGAGATTTTTTTGCGGGGGAGGGGGGGGGGGGTTGCGATTCCGACGGTCCTTTCTCTCCTCACACAGGAAAGCAGAAGCGAAACAAGGGACGTAAACATTGGTCTGACGAGAAAGCTACCCAGTACTGAAATTAAAAATACAATAACACAGACGAAAGAAAACAGAGGAAACCAAAACAGTACAGATGCCACAACACTGATGAAACTTAGAAAGGAACTACAAGAACACAACACCATCATCACAAGGGTACATAAAGAAAACACAATGGTTCTCATGGATAAAGAACAATACATCAATAAGACACAAGAGTTCATCACAGAAAATAAAATTACGAAACTATAATCAGATCGAGCTAACAGATTCCAAACTTAGTTGAGAAACACTCTGAAAGACATTAAACATACAATAACACAATGAAAAAAGAAAACTGTCACAAAAAAATCCCAGTGCGTCTTCCCTCCCATGCCAACCACAGCTACGCAAGAAAGACCTCCCCGTCAGTGCTATTGTGAATTATAGAAATGCTCCCGCTTACTCACTTGCAAGATACATCTTGAAAATCTTATCAGCACACTACGAATTAGAAGAGGGTAGAACTACAAGAAACACCACACAATTGATTCATTGCATAAAAGACATACCGGTTCCAGACACAGCCACTATTCTGCTGTAGAGAATATGTATTCCAATATATCAGTGCTGAAACAACAAACGTTATAGAACAAAATCTTAAGACACACAGTACACTTCCACATGAATACATCAAAGAAACAGTCAGGCTGCTAGAGATAATAACAGAATAGAACTATTTCCAGTTCATTACTGAATTCTATTTACAAAGTGAAGGATTACCAGTGGAATCCCCAGTGTCTGGACCATAGCAAACACATTTATGAGCCATGTGGTACAGATTATAATTAACAAAATAATACCATATAGGTACAGCATCCTATAGTGGATTAGATATATGGATGACATCTTGTGTCAGTTAGATGAACCAAGCAATAAAACTGACCAGTTATGCTCACACACAATTGCTGTTCTTGATAAGATACATTTTACAGCAGAGAAAGAGCAAAACAGGCAGCTAAAATTCTTGGACAGCACCATAAAGATAAAAAAAGAAAAAAAAGACAAGAAAACGTTGACATATACCGAAAACCGGCAAGAGACACAATTATACATGAGACATCACAACACCCCAGTTCTCAAAACCAGGCAGTACTTAGACACATGGTCCACATACTAAACACAGTACCACTAGACACAATTACAAAAAAAGAAATGAATACCATAATACAAACAGCCACAAACAATGGATACAAAGAAAACCTAGTAACATAGATAAACGATAAAATCAAGAAACAAAATGAACAAACACTCAGTCGTCACCAACACAAGGACAGAATCCCACACAAACACACAAAATACAAGAACGGGAACAACACAAATTGAGAAAGAAACAGGTAACAAAAGATGGGACACAAAAACATACAGCCACATGTACACACACAGAATGTCCAAAATTTTTTTAAAGAAAAACAATGCATAAAAATACCATAGTTTGGACGCTCTGAGCTTTCGTATCGAACGGACGCTATGTATTGTACTTAGTGGAAGTAAAACTGTGTGTATGGTGTTGGTAATAATTCACTATCGTATCGCCTAGACTGTGATAACCTCACCACAAAATGACTTATAAATGAACAGACCAACCTGGCAAATCACATACTCTTTAAACTGACTGACCACTCAATATAACATTAAATATACACATATAACCGCAGGCTCCATTTACCACTACCATCTCCTCCCATATTCTGTCCTATAATCACCTTCCCGGCCCACCCTCCACCCCACCACAAAAAGAAATCTCCTATGAAAACATTTTCACTAATTTACGCTAATTCACACACACGGAAAAAGTAGTTTCATAGGTTGGCAACACTCACAACATGAACAAAAACAAACGTACAAACATGAAATCTGTAATACTGTGCGGAGTGAGAAACACACATAACTTCCGTTCAATTTACAAAGGTGAAGGGTAAATAATCCAAATACAGCGCAAGAAATACTGCAGGATGGCAAAATTTGCCAAGTGTATATGTCAAACGAAGTCATTCGACGTCAACCGCTGTTAGTAAGGAGGGAAGAATTAACTTACGCACCAAATTTATAAAAGCACTGTTTTTCATCTAAAGCAACCAAAAATGTACAAACATTTGTATCCAGTTTGCAGAATAACCGTGGAAGATGCTTGATAAATAAAAGCGAAACGTGCCTTGTGTAATTCTCTTTAATTAAATCGCAGTAAGCTCAAGACGGAAAACCAGTAATAACTGATGATGGATCTGTACTTGATAAGGTATGCTGTCTGAAGCGTATAATAAGCAATGACTGTTAAAATATCTGTTGGGTATGAAAATGCAACGCGCACCTGAACTCACTGTTTGTATTACAAAAGTACGGTTCTAGCAGTGATCGACAAAAGCACTTCTGAATAAAATGGGAGCCTCAAAGCAGCTAGAAAGTAAACATTAAACTCAGACAGCTTCGTGATACAAGCCACGTGATGTTATATCATTAATCTTATCATTGCTACGCAAAAGCATATTCGTACTTTCCTCTGCTATATGTAAATATATTCATAAAACAGCTACGTCTATAACGACAGAGTTGATGATTGTAGTAAAATATACTATCGTTTACACATCCTGTAATCCTAACGTAGTTCCTATTAAACGATGTGATTACACATTCAAGCTGTGAGAGAGATTCATGCTGATTCAGAAAAGATAAGCAAGAAATTCCGTTTGTTCTTTTCTTAAGCAATGCAAAACACTTGCTGTTTTCACAAGATGTGTTTTTACCGACGATTACGTAATAGTTAAATTACTGTTTTCACTAGATGTACAACAAAGTTGGTCGTGGTGTAAAAGAATCTCTTGAATATTCATCTTTTCACTGTAATCGCTGTGTTGCATGCTCCTTGATTCCGACATGGTGCATCGGTTTTTGACGCTCGATGGAGCAAAGCAAGATGGCATTGCTATCTTGTCAACAGGAAAATAAATTAATGAAAAGCAAAGAAAACTTCCACAGCTACTCCAAATAGAGTTTACATCGCTGGGTTGAATACGATTTTATAGTTTTACAATGGATGACTGTATAACTATATGTTTCAATTGTTGAGAAGTTTCTTTCATTAGTATTCACTCTTTAATTATTTCAAAGTTTGGCCCTTACAGTGTGTAACTTTCCAAACATTCTACAGTTCAAAGTACAAACAATAGCTGTCAATCTCCACTCGTAACACAGTTCATTGGCTGAACAAAACCATAGCCTCACTTCTGTCCAAAATAAACAAAAAGCAGCTCGGAATACTGCTAAGAGAAGTCATGGTGCATTTGCATTCCCTTGATAAGATTGTGTCCGGCTTTATGCTACTCGATGTATAATTCGATCTTGCCTGTTGATGTCTTCTGCGCTGGATGTTGAAAAATCTTCTCTCTTGTAATTCTTGGTTCTTGTTTTTCTTCTTTTCTTTACAGTCTTCAACTCTTACGATATCCCTTTCTGCATCGACTTTCAGAAGCAGCTCTACTCTCGATATTCTGGTAAGCTATTACAATAATAGCGAATCAATCGTGTTCTTGAAGGTCTGTGTTCCTCTCGCCTTCTCGTGATATTATTGCGGTCTCCATCCAGTGTCTCTGTGATCTTCGTAAACTTCTTAAATTTTAACCGCCACAAAAAGTTCTTTACCTTCCACAAAACAGTTAATTTTTACAAACTGACTGTGCACTCGTTCCCGTCCGTCCATGCACGACTTAGCCCTGACAATGGTTTGACTGTACTTCAAAATTACGGATTCCTATGTTCCCACTACTTCGTCCTTCCATTACTGCACAAAAACCACCGTCCTGTTGCAAAATATAACAGGATTTCCACTAATAATCAGACATGCCACTTCCGTCCATCTTAACACTCCGAGTTCCGGATTAGATTGACTTTTTCACTTGTTACTGCATGCATGAGACGGGTGAAATACCCTCAGATTTCAAGAAGAATGTAGTAATTCCCATTCCAAATATGACAGTTCCTGACAGATTTAAAATTTACCGAACAATCAGTTTAATAAGTTATGGTTGCAAACTACTAACACGAATTCTTTGCAGAAGAATGGAAAAACTGTTTGAAGCCGACCTCGGGGAAGATCAGTTTGGATTGCGGAGAAATTTAGGAACGTGCGAGGAAACATTAACCCTACGACTTATCTTAGAAGATAGTTTAAGGAGAGGCAAAGCTACAATAATAGAATTTGTGGGCTTAGAGAAAGCTTTTGAGTGTTGACTGGAATCCTCTCTTTGAAATTATGAAGGTAGCAGTGGTAAAATACAGGGAGCGAAACGCTGTTTACTCAGGTAAGGGAAATAAAAACTTTGAGATTTGCCGATGACATTGTAATTATGTCAGAGACCGCAAAGGGCTTGGAAGAGCAGTTGAACGGAATGGACAGTGTCTTGAAAGGAGAATATAAGATGAAAATGAACGAAAGCGAAACAAGGAGAATGGGATGTAGTCGAATTAAACTAGGTGATGCTAAGGGAATTAGATGAAGTATCGAAACGCTTAAAGCAGTAGACGAGTTTAGCTATTTGGACAACAAAATAACTGATGATGGCCGATGTAGAGAGGATATAAAATGTAGAGTGGCAATGGCAAGAAAAGTATTTCTGAAGAAAAGCAATTTGTTAACATCGAATATAGATTTAAGTGTCAGTAAGTCTTTTCTAAAAATATTTTTATGGAGTGTAGCCAAGTGTGGAAGTGAAACACGAAGGCTAAAGAGTTTAAATAAAAAGAGAATAGAAGTTTTCGAAATATGGTGCTACAAAAGTAAAAATGTCGTGGGACTAGGGCCTCCCGTCGGGTAGACCGTTCGCCGGGTGCAAGTCTTTCGATTTGACGCCACTTCGGCGACTTGCGCGTCGGTGAGGATGAAATGATGATGTTAGGACAACACATCACCCAGTCACTGAGTGGAGAAAATCTCCGACCCAGCCGGGAATCGAACCCGGCCCTTAGGATTGACATTCGGTCGCGCTGACCACTTTTTTTTTTTAATAATTCTTTGTTGATCTCGTTTTGTTCTATTTTGTTCGTTGTATATGATCGGGCGGACGTCTCATGACACCCGTTCAGGTTGTTCGTTGATCCGTTCACTCAGTTTTTTTTAATTACAGAGGGCAGCTAAACTCTCTGACCGAACACGCTTTTTTTTAAATAAAAAAAACACGCTGAGCTACCGTGCCGGCTCCACTCAGCCGGGGGCTGACCTTGGTGCTACAGAAGAATGCTGAAGATTAGGTTGGTATATCACGTAACTAATGAGGAATTACTAAGTATAATTGGAGAGAAAAGGACTTTGAGGCAAAAGTTGACGAAAACAAAGGACTGGTTGATAGAACACATTCTGAGATATCAAGGGATCACCAATTTAGTACTGGAGGGAATGGTGATCAGTAAAAATCGTAGAGGGAGACCAAGAGATGATTACAGTAAGCAGATTCAGAAAGCTGTAGGTTACAGTAGTTATTCGGAGATGATGAGGCTCACAGAAGATAGGGAGCTGCATGAAACCAGTTTCCCGCGCCCGAGTGCCTGGGTTCGATTCCCGGCGGGGTCAGGGATTTTCTCTGCCTCGTGATGACTGGGTGTTGTGTGCTGTCCTTAGGTTAGTTAGGTTTAAGTAGTTCTAAGTTCTAGGGGACTGATGACCATAGATGTTAAGTCCCATAGTGCTCAGAGCCATTTGAACCATTTTTTGAAACCAGTCTTTGGACTGGAAGACCACCACGACAACGACATTCCTTGATTGCCTGGTCCTATTGGCTCTAAAGAATGCACTTTCGCAGATTGCAGGTGGTACAAAAATTTTTTTTAGAAGTTTTCATTGATGCACAAGACGAGTCGTTCTGGTTTGGTTGCCAGCGGTGGCCCTGCTCATGTTGTGGAGCTAGACGTTTACTTCGCCACGCCCCTGCAAGTCTGTTTCTCCCGGAGCCGCTAGTGCTGCAGGTGAGAGCGGGCAGCTGATATGCACGCCGCAGCGCCGCGGCGCGGCGCGGCGGGCGCATTCCGCAGGCGCCGCTGGCCGCCTTGTGAACGGCGCCCGGCTGCGCCGACACCCGCGCCGCGCACCAATATTGTCTTTTGGCGAATGGGGGGGCGGGGCGAGGCGTAACGAGGCTGGGTCGCGCCGGGCCGGGCTGGGGGCCCGCGGAATGCGCCGTAGCCGCTGCTCGCGGGGGCGGAACAGCGCGCCGCGCCCGCAATATCCGCGCCTCGCCTCGCAGCGGTTATGAGACCGGGGCGGAGCGGCGAGCCGGGCCGCCGGGGAAGCGACAGCGCGCCGCCCTGCCGCACCAGGCCGCCGCTCCACGGCTCTCCACCTGCCGGATCTTTGCACAGCTCCGCAGCAACGTACGTCAACAGACCTGAAGCTGTATTTACGCTAATGTTAAAACGGTTTTCGAAATCATCCCTCCTGTGATACTCACCTCGTCCTTTTCTCACATGATGCACACTGATGTGACAAAAATAATGGGATAGCAGTATGCACATATATAAATGACGGTAGTATCACATACACAAGCTGTCTAAGGACAATCAAATGGCTCTGAGCAGTATGGGACTTAACATCTGAGGTCATCAGTCCCCTAGAACTTAGAACTACTTAAACCTAACTAACCTAAGGACATCACACACATCCATGCCCGAGGCATAATTCGAACCTGCGACCGTAGCGGTCGCGCGTTTCCACACTGTAGCGCCTAGAACCGATCGGCCACCCTGGTCGGCAATTTAAGGTAAAAACAGGTTAATGATTACAGGGATGTGGATGCCCAGCTGGTTAGTACAAGTAAATTAAAGCATGATATAATGTGCATGTGATCTCGAAAGAGAACATGTGAGAAAGCGCAACGAAAATATGAGATATCACGTAATGAAACGGTGACGTTGGCAAGTGCATGCTCCGTGAGGTGTAAGAGATCGCTCTGGCTTAAAGCAATGTTTTATACCTCACCCTTTCAATCCGACAACGACTTCCGTGACTTCTAGCAAGGAACTTTCTTTTTAAGTTTATTACACGTTGGCGACCCGCCTTCTGTGCGCGGAGTTTTTGTTTTGCTCGTACGTGTACAGGCCGGTCCACACGCAACGATCTATCTGCGCAGCTACCAACGCAGATGTCTGTACATGTAAAAGATCGCTGCAAATGTGTTGTGTTCACACGACACAAACTCCAATCTACTACTCGCCTGCCATCTGTTGGCGTAGAAAAGAAATATCAGTGGCAAGCGACTACGCTCGCCGACGATGTCAGAAGTTTAATTAATTTATTTTGAAATTTAGGAATTGAAGAAATTCTGTTGTGGTCTGTGTTCGCTACTTTTGTTGCAAAAAACATTCAGACAAAACGCAGGAAACAGAGAGAGCGGCCAAAATGGTATAGACAGTGGCTGCTAAAGCGTAAGCATTTTTCGCGCGTACATTTACTGCGAGAGTTGCAGGGCCATCCTAACGACTGGCGTAATTATTTACAGATGGATGTCGAAACTTATAATTGTCTCTTAACGCTCGTAACCTCTCATATTATACGAAATAATACTTGAATGAGAAGAGCAGTTTCTCTCCATGAACGGCTGACGGTGACATTAAGATTCCTGGCAACAGAAAGCAGCTATAAGTACTGCAACTGGAATTTCTAAACAAGCATTGAGTGAAATTATACCCAACACAAATGAAGCTATTTACGCTGTCCTGAAGGATGAGTTCATGAAGGCGAGTCAAGTACATTAATTCTGTCAAGTTACAAATATTTTTGCTGATGAGGAATCACAATATTTTTGCTGTTTTAGACGTGTTCGAATCACAAAATACCACAAACTTGGCTGGCATATTTCATCCACTCTAACACCAGATTTCCGAGATTTTTGAACTTTTGATAATTATTTACAGTAAACAGTCCACAACGATTTTTGTTATTACCGTTTCTCAGTTCGCCGGTGCGTCAACTTCTCGTAATTTCTCAATTAATGCATTGTATGCAGCTGTCTTTTTGTTCCTGTCACTGTACTCTTTACTTTTAATCTTCACAAACATGGGTCATTTCTATAAAGTTCAATGAATTCACTGATAAAGTGTCTACATCACTGACGAGTGTCAGCCATTTTAATGCTCCGTGCGCACAAAGATAAACACTAGACTGAACAAGCAGCTGTTTCGCGCCATATTTGCGGCGATCTCCTGTCCACACGCTCCAACTTGTCTGCGCAGATGTGGTTTGAACCCACAGATTTGAGACGATTCGCTCAAACCTCCAACTCCAACTTCCAGGTTTGCACATAGCTCGTGTCTGTGCAAATCTCGTGTCCACAAGCAACGATCTGTCTGCACAGATGTTATGTGCATAGACATTTGCGCAGACAGATCGTTGCGTGCGGACGGGCCTTACCTTACGCTAGGACGAATGCAACGTGTTTGCGAAACGGGCGTGTATGCGGCGTTATTATCGTTCCTTGCGGCACTTGCTGCAGCGAGCGATTATTCCATGCCCCTTACGCCCCGCCCAACAGATACGCTCAGCTCCACGGATTCTCCAGGGAGTTGCAATCTTGGTTGTTGACATCTCCAAGGAGATAAGTTGGTCATTGGTTGACAGCCAGAATATACAAGAGTCATTGTACAAGGCAAATGTTTCATAAATTGAAGTATAACCAAATTTTAAGATGCAGTGTACGCGTTTGTAACGGAAAGTTAATAGAAAAGAGGAAGAGCCCGAAATCATTGTGCAATAGCTGGTATTTTATGTAACTTTCCAGATTGACACAGAAATCGCAACAGAGGAAAAGTAGTGTGAAGCCAAGAGATCTGAGTACTTCCGCAGCTACTTCTAAGTGCCAGAACGTTAAGTTTATGTGTGGCGACCGTAAAATACACTCAAAAGGGCCTTTACAGACGCATTATATAACGGAACCGAGCCGTTGGAAAGAAGCGTAAAGATGATGCCATAAACCTTAGAGTGACTGCCAGACGGAGGAAGAGAAACAGAGAAATGAAACGGTGAGCGGCTAGTAGAGGACAAAATAATGCCAGGGCATTTTGTCCGAATACTACTAGAGACGCATGTCATACTGGGTAACAAGTTCTTTGGAGCAGCGGGACGAGACAAAGAAATGGTGGTCGTCAGCGCGCTATTTAGAGGCAGGCTCGCCGTTAAGGCATGCACGTGAAATGTAATCGCATTTGCGAATTTGGACAACCATCGGCTGTATAATGAAATGACGACAGTGAAAATTTATGCTGGACCGGAACTCGAACACGAATTGCCCACTTATCGCGAGCGGCCGCCTTACCTTTTTTTTGTTTTTTGCATTTTCTTTGTTGTTGATAGTTGGGTTTGGTTGTTGCGGACGTCACAAGACATCCGTTAAAGTTCGTTTGTTGATCCTTCGACTCAGTTTTTTTCTTTTTTTTTTTTTAACTACAGAGGCCAACGCGCTCTCTGACGGAACACGCTGAGCTATCGTGCCAGCGTACCATTAGGCTATCCGAGCACGACTCCTGGCCAGCAGACCAAAAGTACTGTCTGCCGTCAACCATGTGTCTACAACCTGTACTCGTACATCCACTATTTATATTGCCATACAAGGGAGACATTTGAATTGGAAGTCGTTTGCCCGGTATCGACGGATAAATGCGATGTTGCAGTGCTTGTGTTGTCAAGCATGCATGCATGTGCGAAGGAACTTTGCATCATACTTCTGAACAACATGCAAGAATGTCTAAAGGAACTCTGCATCGTACTTCTGAACAACAAATGCACTGCGATATCGTAGGTAACGCATGTAGTTTGAAGGAACGCGCAGACTTCGCCTGAATGCGTTCATTCTGAGCTGAGTGTTCAGAACTGATGGATTCATTTACATGCATTTTTTTGTTTTGTATTTGTTTTAATGCGTTATTCTCTAAATTATCGCGTGATCGTGATCTTCAGCTCTTTATAGTTTATTTGAGAAGGATGGGAACCTAATGATGAAGTGAGATTGTAAGGATAATTTTCAGTATTATTGTAGAATGACTGTGTCCGTTACTCGATGGTACAAGGTATTGATGGCATGTTTGTTTCCTGATGTATGAGAGTATTCGGAACGAACGAGGAGGCGTTTGTTATCATTCTTATGACCTTATTTTGAAGCATCAAATTTTTTCGTAAACGAATATCTGGATCCATTCCCCGGATCTCGCAACCATAAAGAACAGAGAGAAGGACCACCAAGTTCCGTAATTGTAATATGATCTTAGTGGTCAAACCATTGCTCCTAAGCAATGGATGCAATTGATATAAACTAATAAAACCTAGATTTCGTACATCGACTGTGTGACAAATGCGGTGTACGAGGTGCGGCTACAAAATAACAGGAATGATGCTGTCACAGAGAAGTAGGCATGCGCCAAAGATGAACGACCAATAGCTGTGAAGCGTGAAGCCTTCTCAGTCGAATTCGGCATCTGTGGTGTCTGTAGACAAATAAGTGTGGCCATGGCCCTCGTCTGTGTAAGAACTGTTATTCTGTTTTGTCGGAAAATTGATATGTGTAATAACAGGGCAACGAATTGTCATATACTTTCACATGAAACTTGGAAAAAATGCTATTGAAACATTTCTTTTACTAAAGGAAGTATATAGTGAAGATTATTTACCACGCAAGTTTTTGAGTGGTTCAAGCGTTTCCAAGACGGCCGAGAAGACGTTGAAGATGACTCACGCCCGGGATGCCCTTCAACATCAGAAACGAACGAAAATAGAGATAAAGTACATAACCTAATTCGATCTCACCGTCGGTTGATTATTAGGTCGATTGCTGAAACTTTAGGACTTGACAATGAATTCGTAAGGTAAATTTAACAGAACCATTGTAACATGAGAAAAGTGTGTGCGGAACTGGTGGCTAAAATACTCGCGATCGAACTAAAAAGAAGATGGAAAAAATGTTAGTAATGACAATGCCATTGAAAAAATTCGTAATTTCTTGGAAAGAGCGGTAACATGTGACTAATCTGGGTTTTTCACTTATGATCTGAGCTGAGTGTTCAGAACTGATGGATTCATTTACATGCATTTTTTTGTTTTGTATTTGTTTTAATGCGTTATTCTCTAAATTATCGCGTGATCGTGATCTTCAGCTCGGCATCTGTGGTGTCTGTAGACAAATAAGTGTGGCCATGGCCCTCGTCTGTGTAAGAACTGTTATTCTGTGCACTGGAAGGCTCCACTACAGCGAGTGCGAAAAGAACTTGAATGAGCGAATCAGGATTCAAAGCGTTGATTATTGTTGTTTTCGATATTCGTGGAATTGTGTATCTCTACTGGTTTTGGGAACGTCCAGCTATTAACTATCTTTACTACCTTCAGATTCTTCCTCAACTCCGTGAGGAAATAAGGAAAAAAAGCCTGTATTGTGGAAGAACAAGTCATGGGTTCTGCATCAAGGCAACGCACCCGTCATTTCTAGCCAAGTACAGCACCCGCTTCATTCACCTGACCTAGCACCATACTACTTTTATCTGTTCCCCAAGGTCAAATTTACATTTAAAGGAAGGAGATTCCAGTCCGTTGAAGCAGTGAAACAAAAAGCGGTACGCGTCATGAAGGAGCTCACAGAGGAAGAATTCCAGCATTGTTTCTGTCAGTGGAAAATTCGCAACGCAATTCTCTAGACCCACGGCAGTCATCGGACCAACGCCTTTTTTCAAATCCTTCAGTGTCTGGAATTTATGCAGAGCAACATGTGCACAGTCATCATTCTTGTAATACACCTTTACAAGCAGAGCGCGATCCTGCATTGAGAGAGTCATGGCGAACGTCGCAGACGCGAAAGGAGGAAAAGCCTTGTACCCGGCGTTTTTGTACCAACTTCTATGGGTCGTGCGCATGACGGGTGTTTTCATTCACATATTCTGACACATACAGCGCCATCTATTGAGCAATTTTCACACTATTTTTTTCTTCTGCCATACGTTTTCCCCCTTCTCCGATAATATTACGTTGTAATTTGACGTCGTTTTGACCAGTGGTGCTATTTCTACAGCGTTTTGAAAGTTTAATTGTAATTATAATCACCCTGTATATGGGACACTATAACATTATGAACAGTGTGTTCGCTATGGAAGATATTCTAAAACAGAGGGTTTGGTTGAGCAGTATGTGACTGGCAAATTGCGATGTAATGGCCGGGCCAGGTAGGTAAGCCGGCGCTGAGCAGCGTTCCGAGTCATTCCAGCGAGCAATGAAAGGAGGTGGGGTAGGTTTTGCACTCGCTATTTGGGAATGTCGTGGTTTGGATAAAGTGTGCCGCCGCGTGGTTTTGGACCCCCAAGCAAAATGGCCAGCTTCAAACTGTGCCGAAACTGAAGCTTCGAATATTCACGAGAAGTACTGAAACCACTCCGAGACATTCTATAGAAAATATAATGACAGCGCTGAAACCGCAATAGAGAGAGGAACTCAGTAAAATTATTAGCATGTGTGTAAAGTCGATACTAACAAAGCTGTTAATATTTAGAGGAAATTGCGGCGGAGCCCTGGTGTCTTCGCTTTGCATTCTCCTAAACGCTAGTTGAAACAAGTGCAAATAGTAGTTTTGGCTTCTATCACTCTGCGGCTGAGTGCACCAGTCGCACCCCCTTCAGCTGGTACTTGTCAGCTCGCCGTTATATATTTTGACAATGGAAGAACTCTAATGCAGATTCAAAGAGGATAATGGGGAAGGCGGATCAAAGAAAGTGGAGTCCTTCTCAACTGACTAAAGCTACCGATGCAGGTCTAGAAGTAGTCCAATAAACAGTTAAATGTTTCAGAATCTACGCTTACGAGATTGTCTAACATAATGTACGATGCACCTGAGGAAGCAGCAAAAACAACAGGAGGCAAATCTACAAATTAGAGTACAGATCTTGAAGAAGAGCTGGTTTAATATGGTCTTGCTACAGAAGCTTCTTCCTTCGTTGTTACTCGCAATCACTTGTGAAGAATGGCTGTACAATTGACAGAGAAAAATTACTCTAAATACTTTTTAAAAGACGATATTGCTGGGATCTAGTGGATTAGTCTTTTCCTTAAACGCAACAAAACCAAACTGTCAGCAAAGAAAACAGAGAGAAATTCTATATCCTTGTGGAAGATGTTATGTTAAAACTAGTTTGGGATTGATTATATTTTCTCTGATTTAATTCCTTTTTCCAATTTTGTTTATTGCTATTTTGATTAGTTTTATAACGGGTCTGACTATGGTAACTAATTTTCAAACTCGTGTAGTGTAAATATTTTGGAAAGTAAAGCACTTTCTTATGTGTATAATATTGTTTGTACTGGGTCACATGACCAAGTTTTTAAATAGGCAGACAGAGTGAAGTTTGTGGTCTTTTGATATTCATGTCTTGGTTTCCTAAGATTGTTTTACAAAATTTGCATGGCCAATGAGCTGAATGGGCTTAAGTGTAGGTTGAGGCTTAGAATTATTCGTAAGTTGCCTGTTCCGGACTTGGGAATATTTTAGTATGTAACAGTTCAGAAGATAGAAATATTTTGAACTTGCGTGCTATAATAGCTACCAGTGACTGAGCTTTTGCGAAGTTAATTTATTATTGTGTATAGTATTGAATGAACTTAATTCAGTTTGAGTGATTTGGTTTAAGGCTCAGTGCCTTTGGTTTACATTTGTTATTGTCTGTGTACTCTCCACTTACTCTGCCAAGTCCATCTTTTAATTTCTTATTTAATACTGTGTTCAAATAACAATCTGTGTAAGGCCACCATTCGAACTAATTTTGAGTCAGATTTGAATAAATTAATAGTGAACATCATATAAATTGATAGTGAACATCAATCTTTTGGTTGGGCTCATAATTATCCTAGTTATTCCTTTAATATCTTCTTTATTTACTAATTCATTCATTATCTTATGTTATTATATTTAAAAATTCACTGGTTTGTCTTTGCTAAATTAAGGTAACTCTGGTTGTTTCTTGTTTTTAAGGGCTTGAAACAACTGTACATGACAAAACTTCCATTGTACTGATGAACTATATACAAATTCGAAATCGTATGTCCATCTTCTCTCGCTTAGGTAGCAATGAATTGATCCCAGCTGACAATTAATTTCACGTTATAACATTTAACGTTACTGAGCCCCCAGTAGCGTTTGTTAAACTTATTTCAATATTTTTGTTCTACAGGAATTCTTCTGTTACTTCTTGGTGGAACAATTCCATGTTTAAGGTAGAATAACATAGAATACATTGTATGACAAACTTGTTTTACATTGTAGGCTACATTTCTCTGTAGGTGGAAATACAGTATTATACACAGGACATGGTTAAAATACACAATATTAAAGTATTACAAGCTACAGTGTTGAAGTTTGTGGGGTTAAGAATAGGAGATTCTACTGTGTTTCATTTTTGGATAGCAGTGTGTCTTTTTGACACTTTGTGGGTGTGTGGCTGGCCGATTGCGTCATGTGAAGCTTAAAAGAGCGGATGTGCTCAGATGTAACTGATAATTTAGAACCAGCTGGGAATTAAATACAAATTTGGAACTCTGAATTCGGTGAACCTCATTAACAAAATTAATGATGTTCATGTTACACATAGTGCAAAACTAGTATCTTTTGATGTTAGCAGCTTATTTACAAACATACCAGCCAAAAAATGCTTTGATATTTTGACAGAACTACTATGCAGAGCAGGTATCAACCCTGTATATGTAGATGACATAAAACTGGCCACTGAGACATTTTACAACAGAATTATTTTCAGATACTCGATGCAAACAGCTAGATGGCTTGCCTATGGGGTTACCCTGAGTCCTCTTTTAGCAGAAAGTTTCGTAGACCATTTTGAAAAACAGTTCATACATAATGAATCTCTCAGTGGTAATATCAAATACTGGTACAGATACGTAGATGAAGTACTGTGTCTGTGGACTGGAATTAAAAGACAGTTGACCACATTCCTAAAACGTCTAAACTACAGCATATAAACATACAGTTCACGATGGAGATTGATGTAAAATACGTTAACTTCTTAGATCTCAACTTGGTTATCACTACAAACACTCATAACTTCAAAATTTACAGACAACCCACTGCAACAGACACAGTAATGCTCTCACATTCGCAACACCCAATATCACACAAACATACTGCCTTCCATTCCATGGTACATTGTCCTACATCCAAACCTGTGTCAAAACAGAATTTATGGTCAGAATTAGTCATCATTAAATGTATTGCATCAAACAGTGGCAGGACCCCCAAATTAATTGACAACATTTTACACAGAAAAACAAACAAGAAAAATATTTGCTCTCTGTGTATGCCCCCTCTGTAGCAACAGTCATATCTAAAACCAAATCATGTACTATCTCATATTTATGAAAGCTACCAGCAAATTAGCCAAACCCTCAAATCCTGCAATTACAAAACTTCATTTTATGTAAGAGGCACTAAAGCTCATACCTGTTCAACAGAAAGGATAAAACAGAGTTTAAGCAACAGTGCCATTTACACAATGGCTTGCCATGAATGCAACAAACTGTATATTGGTCACACAGGCAGGGCCATAACAACTAGGGTGATTGAACACAAATGCAATTGTAATTTATATAAGTCAGACTCTACCTTTGCTGAACATGTACAGAAGGAAGGACACAGATATCAAGTCCACACAGAAGTACTACATGTAGCCAACAAAAGACGTAAACTAAATCTGTTAGAAGCTCTTGAGGTAAACAGACATTTAGCTCAAAATCACTAGGTAGTTCTAAATAATCAATTACAACTAAGCAAATCCCCACTTTTAAGCTTCACATGATGCAACCAACCAGGCATATACCCACAAACTGCTACAATGGCACATACTGCTATACAAAAATAAAACACAATAGAATTTCCTATTCCTTACTTTGCTTACCATACAAACTTCAACAATGTATGAAAAGGTTTTAAAATATTAATAGTCAATATGGCTTCAAATCAGTCAACAACGTAACTTGTAATACTTCAGTATTCTGTATTTTAACCATTTACTGTGTTTAATATTTCCCATAACTTAAAAATGTGATTTACAATGTAAAACGTGTTTGTTGTACAGCATGAGTTACTAGTTCGTAGTTAGATAGTTCTCAGCCAATGCCACAACCTCACAAACTATAACATCATAACCATATAATATGTAACAATGTAAGAGTGTGTATTTTAATTATTTCATAGAATACTACCCATTGCCTGAAGTTGACAGTATTAAAAACATGCTCAAATTAACAGTTTCTCAGCCATTGTCAGGTCCTCACAAAATTTTGCATTATAATCATTTAGCCTGTAATATTCTGTAGTTGGATTATTTATTGTAGCTAACATTGTTGTTGTGTACATTGCAATTTCAGCGTTAAGGAACAAATTTGATGCACAACACGCAATGTAAGTGGATTGCTTCTTTTCTTATATTGTTTGGTTACCTAAGAACTAGTGTCCTTTTCAGATGCTAGCTAGTTGCTTCCTGAAGGTGGCCCAGTACGCCGAAAACTAGTATGAAATAAACAAAAACAGTGTACTTGTTATTCAGTCTTTCATATTTTTCTATTTATTCTGTTTATGTAGAAGCTTCTACTCATTATAGAGTATGCCACTACCATCGCACTCGGCTGTAATACATTTATAGGACGTGTAATCCTGCCAAATGGAAGCAAAAAAACTTAAACTTGTAAATAATAGTTATTAATTATGAATTAAAACTTTGATTTACTTCCTAAGTATTCTTTGTGACTTCTACTGCACAGAGATCCGTTGCTCGCAACTGAATAAAAAATTACAAGACCACAGACTATTGTACGGCAATTGATTTCGTTTGTTGAAGAAACTATTCTTCACTGTTTGTATCCATGTGTTCAAGTTGAGTATTTTCTCATTCTTTAAATTCCTTTTGTTATTCATCTGCGCTCAGTGTGAAATAGCATGTACATTTCATTTATAGATCAGGATTCGTCGTTCCATAACTAACGATATCGCCATTTGGCAACTGTGGGACTGATACATGATATGCGTCTGTTTACCTTTCTCTGAACTGCATTTTTTCATTACTTCGAAGTCTAAAAAACAGTTACAACAAACAGCAACCGTGGCTTGAGCACTTACAAGTCTGCGTTTGACTGTTTATTTTTTAAGTTTTTTGTTTAGTTTTTGTAGATTCATAAACTGATTCTCTCACACAATTTACGAGAATATCTGAGCACTTACTTCAGTCTAACTATGGATATCCGTACGTTACACGTATTTGCGTATACATGAACAGCTTACAGGGATTAGGTTTTAGGACTGATCCGACTGGCCGATGCTACCTACAAGGCAATTGAAGTCATACAGTACTACAAAATGAGTTTATCACACAGCCTAACTGAAACTCTTAATACATCGTGTGCGCTGGGGCGTACGGAAGGAGGAACTGTCAACGTTCCGTACAGTCATTCAGGTTTGTTTTTCCAGCGCTGTGACCATTTCATCCCACCTCTAACCATCCCCATGTGCACGGAGCTGTAAAGGAATACTTAAAACGTTCAGAGTATGTAGTCCAAACGGTTGAAAGTCTTCGACTACAACTACGGTGGGAATCTACTGGAAGGCGGAAATTACTCGTCCTAGGGCTAAGGAGATACCGAAAGGAAGGAGAGCGGAACTAACAAAAGGACTCAGACGGATAGAGCGAGGTGGCTCACTGGTTAGCACACTGGACTCGCATTCGGGAGGACAACGGTGTAAACCCACGTCCACCAATCCAGATTTAGGTTTTTCCGTGATTTCCAAAAAATAGCTTCAGGCAAATGCCGGGACGGTTCCTTTAAATGAGCTTGGCATATTTTCTTTCCCTTCCTTGACACGAGCAGAGCCTGTGGCTTCTTCTTTAATGATCTCGATGTCGACGGGACGTTAAACCCAATCCTCCTTCCTCCCCGGACTCAGCCAGGGCACTTCTCAGGTCTTATCCGTCTGTGCGACGTGCCAGTCCGGTAAATACTGAAAGGAAATTCATTTTAAAACAGCCGCTAATGTCCCTGTTGGCGTCACAAAGCGTGTAGTTTAACAACAGCGCAGCTCTGCTGCAGCGACTATCGGCCGAGCTCGCTCCAGTTCACTGGAATAAAACAGTCAGCCGTAACATTTAAAACGGACCTGTTCGGGCTCAAAAACCAAAATGATTCCCGCATTATCCGACCGAGTGGCGATGTCGAGCGGTTTTTATTTCGCGAAGAGAGAATTTCCACGTAGTGAACATATTTTTTCTGATTCTCTGGTTGTGTATCAATCAGAGAAAAACCGTTTCGCGGGTGAAAAATCGGCATTCCGCGGGCGGCGTGCGCGGTCGGCCGCAGAGGGCCCCGCTGCGCATGCGCGGCCGGCCGCCCACCCGCCCGCTTTTTGCTTCGCTGCATCGCAGCTGCGGGAACCGGCAGTAGAAAATCCACATGTGCACCTCACTGGCATCGAGGATGTCAGCTTTCCTACTCACGGGATCAACACGGCTCCACTCATGTAACGGACGTTTCAGGCTGTTAACGTAAAGCCACCTGAATGACTTGAGTCGTCTGTTGTCTCTCATTACTTACGAGAGTTCGAGAATATTTCTCGATAGGGCAGTGAAGGACTGTTTCTGTTACGTAAAAAAGTGCAATTCTTTTTCGACATATTGTCCTTATAGGTAATGCACTTTGTCCAACGTTTTGGCAGGTCTGTCCCCAAAGTATGATCCTCAACCGCCATCAAACTACTGATCTACAAGCGGTCGCCTTAACCGCTTCCGCTACATGAGCACGCCTCCCGGACCAACCCCAATTTCCATATGTCACACTGCCCATTTTTCCTAATGCTCGCACGCTCTCTCTCTCACACACACACAAACACACACGTACACGCACATTATCTGATTCCCATAACAGGGAGGGACATTTGTTATGATCGTAGTTTTAATCCGTCGTGGCATGTAATGTGTATTATTTAGTTTTATTCACATGATAAACGTGGTTATGGCGACCGCTCGCGACAAGCGGGAAATCAGGCACAAATTTAATTTCGTAATATTTAAAGGGGCAGCTGTGGATCGTCAAGCAGCGTCTGTTCCTTCACACATGCATATATGCGTGAAGGGACATTGTGCAATGTGAATTGTCAACACAGGCGTTGTGCTGAATACGGAAGACAGTTTCCCTGTTGCTGAAGCAACTTTTTAGACCGTTCAGGTCAATCATTTGTTTTCCTTAAGCGCTCCCAGCATTTTCTGTACTTTTTTCATTTAGTCAATCTAGGCCAATAGCCAGGAATTATTTTGCGCTTTCAAGACCAATTAATAACAAAAATAATCTGTTTTACATTCCAGGTGTCCGTAATCGTAAACGTTTTGCAGATGAAATCGAATTTTTTATGCTGTGTCGCCGACTTCAGTCTACTATTCTGTATGAAGCACTTTGTCTTTGATTTCATTTTTTTTATATTGGGACGCGCTTCAGAGACGTTAGTTTCAGAAACCCATTTATAAAATGTTGAATATACAGGACAAACTTCTTTATAAAACTCCACAAACTTTGGATGAATGTTATGACGGAATGGTACTTCAGCTGATACATTTCAACGAAATATACACACACAGTGCTTCTGAAGGCCGCGGTGGCAACCCTCTAATACGACCATTGCCAGTTACAGAGTAACATGCCGAAGACACGGGATGAAGACCGGAGAAAAGGAGAAAAAGAAAATATCTTTAATATATTTGAAAAGCCTGACTTTGTTTATGAGAATATCCAATGGCTCTGGAACTCTAATGAATTTAAGCTAATTTCTTTTCCTTTCTGTGCTAGCTGAAGTAATGCTTATTCTGTGTCACAACCAGATAAGGCCTACAATGTTCAAAGCTGCTTCGAAATACGCTGTATTTAAGACATGTCCCATATTCTTAATAGGTGACAGTATTAGTGAAAAAAGAAAATCTTATAGGCTTTAAAATTATGGAAACAAAACTTGTCAAATTATCTACGATTGTGCTCTGTGGTGCCCGTCTCTCTTCTGATACTCCAGCAAGTGTTGATGTGAGTACAAATCATTCTGTGGTACCCACCCCTCGTCTGACACCCCAGCAGATGTGATTGCAGCCCATTTTTACACATTCTTCTGGATGACTTCCCATATAAATACATGGATTGTTTTTAAATATCAGAAGAGACCGGGCGGGCTTTATTGTGGATCAGCAACACTTGATGTTTTGATGACAGTTTTCCACACACTGCGACTGAAAAATGCCTCAATTGTTTCAAATGTTCGAATGTGTGTGAATTCCTAAGGGACCAAATTGCTGAGGTCATCGGTCCCTAGAGTTACACTCTACGTATACTAACTTAACTAACTTATGTTAGGAACAACACTCATACCTATGCCCGAGGGAGGACTCGAACCCTCGGCGGGAGGGGCCGCGCAATCCGTGACATGGCGCCTGTAACCGCGCGGCCACTCCGCGCGGCTCAATCGTTTCGATAGACAATCTCCGGAGGAGCAGTTTGTACTGCACAGTACCCATTTTGCTCCACCTGATACAAAATATTATGTACTCACACTGCCCCTTGCTCGAGGCGATATCTTTGTTAGGGCCCATCAATTGACTTTTGTTAAGACGTTAACGCAAAGGCATCCGAACTTGACACCAGTATCAGTGCTGCATAGCAGTTCTCATTGAACGAACTGATGTTCGAGCAGAAATGCAGTAATCGTCAAGCCCTTTGATTTTCGCTGCTTTGAATTAGATCGTACAGCAGTTCTACACCCGACTGCAGGACCTGGCCTGGCATATGTCGCACTAAGCTTGGCAGTTCATAACATAATTATGTCAATTATCGATACTTCCTGAATGTTGGAAACCGTTCACGCGATAACGCTCTGTCTTGAAACAAGAAAATCCTTTTCTGGCTTAACTTGTCATATAGCACTCGCCCCACACAAAATACAAATGTTTCGAGCTGCCCTGACTGCGTTCACCGCTCACCAAAACCCAGCGAACAATATGTCACAAATGTCAGTCCTTTGTCCACTGGCATTATAAAATTAAAGTATCTAAAAATCAGTACATAACTGCAAGACAAATACCGCAACTTCAAATAGGAAAACAACTGGTAAATACACTGATGTACTTGCAGTGCACGTGTAGAAGTTATTTCGCACGAGTAATAAAGTACAATAATAAACAATGTTATGGTACCCAATGAGAGAGCAGTGGAGGGTGGCTGCATGGCGAGGAAACTCTCGAGTATAAACAATTCTCGTCTTGACGCAGCCCAAGAACTCCTTCGCGGAAATGTTTCTGGAAGGCTTTGCTGTTACTAGTGGGCTACAAAGTGAGGTGAATTATTTTTGATGTTCCTTCAGACTGATGCATTTAGCAGACAGATAAAACACAGTTTAAAAAAATGAAGGAAGGAATGGGCTCGAACACGCGACCTTGTGTCTACACTCCGACGTTTACAACTACACGACGAGCAAATACAGCTCTGTAATGGCTACAGTGTTGCCAGATCGTGCGGATTGTGACTAAGTGCAGGCCTGTTTTATTGCCACACACACATAAGATGTTCTGGTAAAAAAAGACTCGATGTTTTCTGTTTCCTGTTGATATGTTTTTACACATTTATGTATTGAAATTATAAATAAAGTTGTAATTCAGATAGATGTATTAATCATTCAAACTGCATAACAAAATAGTACAACAATACAATAAACATTAATATAATTACGTGTATGTTGATTTTACTATGCAGTGCCTAACTTTTACTTACAGTTTTTAAATGTGTATATAAGATGTTTCTATTTTTTTTAACTTAATACAGTTCACTAAACTTTTGTTATCAGTTTTTCCACATAGACGACACTTCCCCCGCTTCTTACTTCTGGAATCATTTTATTTCGATGTGGAGGATGCAAATTCAAACTGTGATCTCTCTGCAGCTTCTCTTGCGGCATTTCCTCTTGGAAGATGTCTTCATGTCTTCACATCCCCATGAATTAGCGGCTCAACAGGAGTTTCTTGAAATAGTCGTCTTCGCTCTAGGGTCTTTCCTTTTCATTAGGAGTAAGTTGCCTTGTATAGCACATATAAGAGTTATATGCAAATATGTTGATGATATTTAGAAGACAACAATAGGCCATCTTTTTCACTGCCACCTTGTCTGGTGTGTCACAGCTCTTTTCGTAGTAATGTAGTCTAAAATAATTTGATGTTTTCTCTTGGAGCCATTATTGACTTTTGCATCGTGGATCAGAGTGCTTTGCACAATAGCACATTTTCTTTTCTTTGAGGTCTATGAAACAAGTGTTGAGTCTTTTGTGAAAGCAAATGTTAATGTGTAATTAGGAACCCCACTGGTCTGCATTAGTTCGGGTGGGATGCAAGACTTATTTTTCTCGCACACCTCCAATTATTGTGATACTTCTCTTCATCAGCATTTGTCCTAGCTCGTAAGAAGTGAAAAAAATGGTCGCAGGTAATGCTATGGCCTGTCAAGCCATAAGGTACGTCAGTTACAACCCTTATACCTTGGTTCTTTTCAGCGGCACTACCTACTGTTTTCTCTATATGGTTGAACATTCCATGTATAACTTGTTTCATTGTCTCAAAGTACACAAAACTTGATTAGCACTTTGCCGGCTTACAAGGCATGTACTGGCACAAAGGGCAGTTTTCCCTGAATGCAACAAGTTGTTCGTCTACTGTAACAAATATATTGGGATTGTATAATTTAGGTAATATCTCAACCCATTTCTACCGCAAATCCCTTGTAGGTGCAAACTTACCTTGTTCACATCATTGTTGTCTTGTGTCACAGTCATCAAATCGAATAACCAGGTGACTTACAAACGTCTGCTAATAACAACAGACCTACGTAAGCATCTAGATAAAGGACATCTCCTTTTTCCCCTTATCTCCACATAATTGCATTCCTTCAGCCGCGCGGAGTGGCCAAGCGGATTGAGGCGTCATGTCACGGACTGCTTTTAAGTTTAAGTAGTGTGTAAGTCTGGGGACCGATGACCTCAGCAGTTTGGTCCCTTAGGAGCTGACACACATTTCAACATTTTTGAGCATTCCTTCAGCGTTAGATTGGGGAGTATAATGTTTTCAACTGATGGAGCAAGAAAAATTTGAAAACTAAGTATACATTTGTAACGCGAGAAGTGGCGTACCTTGTTGGTACTGGCGTCAGGTGAACTACATTGAAGTGACAAAGAAACTGGTATAGGCATGCGTATTCAGATACAGAGACATGTAAACAGGCAGAATACGGCTATGGGCTCGCCAACACCTTTATAACAGATGTGTCTGGCGCAGTTGTTAGATCGGTTACTGCTGCTAGAGTGGCAGGTTATCAAGATTTAAGCTCGTTTAAATGTGGTGTTAAAGTCGGTGCACGAGCGATGGGACACGGAATCTCCGAGGTAGCGATGAATTGTGGGGATTTTCTCGTACTACCATTTCACGAGTGTACCGTGACTATCACGAATCCGGTAAAACATCAGATCATCGACAACACTGCGGCCGGAAAAATATCCTGCAAGAACGGGACCAACGACGACTGAAGAGAATTGTTCAACGTGACAGAAGTGCAACCCTTCTGCAAACTGCAACAGATTTCAGTGCTGGGCCATCAACAAGCGTCAGCGTGCGAACCATTCAACGAAACGTCATCCGCAAAGGCTTTCGGAACAGAAGGCCCACTCGTGTACCCTTGATACCTGCACGACCGAAAGCTTTACGCCGCTCCTGAGCCCGTCAACACCGACATTGGACTGTTGATGACTGAAAACATGTCTCCTGGTCGGACGAGTCTCGTTTCAAATTGTATCGAGCAGATGGACGTGTACGGGCATGGAGACAAGCTCATGAATCCATGAACCCTGCATGTCAGCAGGGAACTGTTCAAGCTGGTGGAGGCTCTGTAATGGTGTGGAGCCTGTGCAGTTGGAGTGATATGGGACCCCTGATTAGTGTAGATACGACTCTTACAGGTAACACGTACGTATGCATCCTGCCTGATCAACTGCATCCATTCATGCCCATTGTGCATGCTGACGGACAATTCCAGCAGGACAATGACACACCCCACACGTCCAGAATTGCTACAGAATGGCTCCAGGAACGCTTTTCTGAGTTTAAACACTTCCGCTGGTCACCAAACTCCTCAGACATGAACATTATGTCTGGGATGTCATGCAATGTGCTGTTCAGAAGAGATCTCCACCGCCTCGTACTCTTAGGATTTATGGACAGCCCTGCACGAATTATGGTGTCAGTTCTCTCCATCACTACTTCAGACATTAGTCGAGTCCATGCCACGTCGAGTTGCGGCACATCTGCGTGCTCGCGGGGCCCTACACTGTATTAGGCAGGTGTAACAGTGTCTTTGGTTCTTCAGTGTATATTAATGCTATATGCCGTTCCACTTCAATTAGGCGTGCTCTCTTCCATTCAACTGATTTATCCGTGGACTGATAATTGTACTGCTTACTATTTGCTGTTCTGGTGTATCATCTGCGTCTTCTAGTGAAGATGAAGAGCTATATTTCGAAACATGATTTTCATCCTTCGAAACTACTTCATCGCTATCAGACATCTTCATCAGTATGTCTGCTATTTCATCATCTAGCAAAGAGGCCGTTCTCGTGAGGGGAAAAACCTACAAAATATATGAATTGTAAAGGTAGAAACATAATTACATGATTAGAAGTGAATCACTTTACAAACGAATTTGGTTATAGGAATGAACCGCACTCCCCCTCCCACCTTTCCACGAAAATAGATATTCAATTGTTAAAGAAACTGATTTCTTTATACCCACCTTCCTGCACCCACACACGTTCCGTTGTTGGCAAATTGAATATTGTCAGAACTGACTGTAAGAATGATGCTTAAACTACACAGGGTCTGGAAAAACCCGTAAAGCTTGTAAAGTACTATTTCTGTGGCTGTGACACCAAAGCTGCATTTTTTTTCCTGTCAGAATATACTTCACTAAGGGGCAAACAAAATCAATGAAGGCAGTTTACGAAAACCAAATATTTTTAGAATTATAGACTATCAAAAATCCTTGTGCGTCAAAATAGACCCGAACACCTTACGAGGGTTAAGTGAGTAACCTGGACTTCATTTCTGGGGCGGTCGGCTGGCGGCCCGATTTTATGACAAAGACTGCACATGCCACGAATGTTTCCGTTGCTGCTTTGTTAGAAATTCTCAGTGAGCACGTGTTAATCACTTAATGTCGAAGACAATGTCATTATGTGCAATTACGCAGAGATTTTTGGCAACTTTTGGTATGAGTTACAACCAGATTTTTTTCTAACAACCCGGCAGAAACAGTCAACTTGTATTAGTATACTGAAGAGTGCTTACGGAATGGTGCAGCTCCCATTAGACTTCAACAGACTAGATGGAAATTTAGAACTGAAACAAGAGCCAGGTAAGGAGACTTCATATTCCCGTGGCAGTTTACACCATTTGTATAGGAAATTCTCAAATCCTTAAACCGGGAAGAAGAAGAAGAAGAAGAAGAAGAAGAAGAAGAAGGAGAAGAAGAAGAAGAAGAAGAAGAAAAATAAATACATCTCACTGAAAATAGCTGAACCAGTTTAGTTTTTTGGATGACATTGTATTGGTTGTTGCAGCTCTCCACGCAAGTCTCTTCATCTCTACATTAATATTTCATCCAGCATCCAATTGAACCTTCTTACTGTATTTGACGCATGGTCTCCATCCACAGTTTTTACCAGCCCCCCCCCCCTCACATACACTCACAAATAAACATATATCCGCCACCCCCCCGTCCCCCACGCGCACACACATTCACATTTCCATTCATTACCAAACTGACGATTCCCTCAGGCTTCAACATATGCCTTATTAATCGATCTCTTCTTTTAGTCAGAGATGTGAAATTGTCATCAACTGGAACGTTCGTTTGAACACCATAGTGCTTTGCTAGGCATGGTCCTGTTAGTAGAAGTGGCGTAAATTGCCTTCTTTCGAGCTTTGAACTGATTTATCCAGCCAGATATAGGTGATCTACCTTTAACGTGAATTATGGCGCACCGTGCAGCTCGGGATTTTTGAAATCAACAAACGTTGCCATATGTGAAGGAAGTGAAAAGTAACAGATTAAAATCTTAGCGCCAGCCGGGGATCGAATTAGATCCCTTTGGATTCCTAGAGCAAACAGACAACAGTAACGAACGTAAGGAGGGGAAAAGAGCAAATCCTTTCGTTGTTGTTTGTTGTTGTTGTGGTCTTCAGTCCTGAGACTGGTTTGATGCAGCTCTCAATGCTATTCTATCCTGTGCAAGCTGCTTCATCTCCCAGTACGTACTGCAGCCTACATCCTTCTGAATCTGCTTAGTGTAGTCGTCTCTTGGTCTCCCTCTACGATATTTACCCTCCACGCTGCCCTACAATACTAAATTGGTGATCCCTTGATGCCTCAGAACATGTCCTACCAACCGATCCCTAATTCTAGGCAAGTTGTGCCACAAACTCCTCTTCTCCCCAATTCTATTTAATACCTCCTCATCACTTATGTGATCTACCCATCTAATCTTCAGCATTCTTCTGTAGCACCACATTTCGAAAGCTTCTATTCTCTTCTTGCCACACATGGCTACACTCCATACAAATACTTTCAGAAACGACTTCCTGACACTTAAATCTATACTCGATGTTAACAAATTTCTCTTCTTCAGAAACGCTTTCCTTACCATTGCCAGTCTACATTTTATATCTTCTCTATTTCGACCATTATCAGTTATTTTGCTCCCCAAATAGCAAAACTCCTTTACTACTGTAAGTGTCTCATTTCCTAATCTAATTCCCTCAGCATCACCCGACTTCATTCGACTACATTCCATTATCCTTGTTTTGCTTTTGTTGATGTTCATCTTATATCCTCCTTTCAAGACACTATCCATTCCGTTCAACTGCTCTTCCAAGTCCTTTGCTGTCTCTGACAGAACTACAATGTCATCGGCGAACCTCAAAGTTTTTATTTCTTCTCCATGGATTTTAATACCTACTCCGAATTTTTCTTTCGTTTCCTTTACTGATTGCTCAATATACAGATTAAATAACATCCTTCCGTAAGAAATCTGAATTTCGTGCCATAACCGTCTATTGGTGTACATATATGAGAATTATCAGTCCAGTGGAATGATGAATGTGATATTTAGAATTTCTTTTGCTTGCTGCTTACTGTCAGGGAAAACCAGGTTTTTAATACATTTCACAGCTCTCTCTTACAGCAGTCACTAATTCTCATTAAATATATTAAAATAATTTGATTGCCTCTCTTGTCTACCAAGATTTCGAAGCAACTACATTTGCAATGGTGCAACATAGCTGCCTATTTAATTGCAGCGACAGGAAGGACAGAAAATAACGACATTTTTCTTGTGATACGTATACAGTACAGCAGGAAGAGTACATATTTAAGTGATTTGGCAAAATATGGGGTACTAAATTTAATAAACAAAGCAGCCACCTCTGGCAGCAAAAACGACAGTAAGCCGCGTGGGCACCGAGTCACACTGACCTTGGTTGACAGCATTCCATGCTGCTTCAGGTGTTCATCAGTCGTAGTGGCTGGAGAGTGATGACGTGCCAGTGTGTGGGCGAGCCACAACCAGGTGTTTCCATTGGGTGAGAGGTGTTTGGCCCGTGTAACGATGATGAATGCAGTATGACGACGTTTGTTCACCGTGCAGCCTCCACGCATGGATACACGTCCACTGTGATGGTAGCTGGCCGGAGTGGCCGTGCGGTTCTAGGCGCTACAATCTGGAACCGGGTGACCGCTACGGTCAGAGGTTCGAGTCCTGCGTCAGGCATGGATGTGTGTGATGTCCTTAGGTTAGTTCGGTTTAATTATTTCTAAGTTCTAGGCGACTGATGACCTCAGAGGTTAAGTCGCATAGTGCTCAGTGCCATTTGAACTGTGATGCTATGCGCAGAGCAGGAACTCGTCTCAGAAGTCGACGCTGTGTCCCTCATGTTCCGTTGCTGTCGTTGGAAGCGCCACTGTCGGCGCGCGTCTGTGTGCTGCGAAGTCAGGGGATCCCACAACGATAGTCGCCGTGACGACAATGCGTGCTGCTCCGTGCAGCGTCGCACTGTTCTTGTGAATGTCTTACTGGACGATACTGGATGCTCAGGTGAACAAATCATGGGTTCCCCCGGGCTGCTGGCATCGTACGCGGCGCTGAGTATGTCTTTGCTGAACAGACACATTCCACATTTCCACCTTGGAACCTTGACCAAAGCGAGCAGCAAAATCAGTAAGAGATTCGAAATTCTCTATTATTCACTCAGTAACCATACTGGCACCGAACCATAAGATAACAGAGAGAAGGCCTAAGTACTGAATTCGGTCTTCCGAAATTGTTTCACCGCGAAAGATCGTAAGACGGTTCCTCCTTTCAGTCATCGAACGAACGTCGAAATGACAGATATTGAGGTAGCCGATCGTGAATAGAAAAGGAGCTACAATCGCCTAGTAGTGGATAGGTATTAAGCCAGATATGATACCTATAAGATTCTTCAAATGTTATGCGAAAGAACTTGCTCCCCTTCTAGCAGCAGTTTATCGTAGGTCGCTGGAACAACCAAGGGTATCTAGCGACTGGAAGAAAGCTCAGGTCATTGCCGTTTTCAAGGTTGGTCGTAGGACAGATGTAGACAATTATACACCTATATCGTTGACACCTATATCAGGCTGTTGTAGAATTATGGAACACGTTTTAGGCTCAAGAACTATGACTTTTTGTCTTATGTAAAAATCAGCGATCTTGACACGATTTGCTCTGTCATTTAGTGAAAAAAATACGAACTTACCGAGTCCCGTACCAGATTAGCGACGGGTACAAGATTTCTCTTACAGGTAAAACTCAACACGTCGCTCTTAACGGTACAAAATCGACAGATGTGGAGGTAATTTTCGGAGTACCGTAAGGAAGTGTGATAGGACCGTTATTGTTTACAGTGTATATAAATTATCTAGCAGAATGCATCGGAAGCTCTTTAAGACTGTTCGTAGATGATACGGTTGTACATAAGAAAGTAGCACAATGCCAGAAGACAATTTCGATATGCAACGTGACCTACTGAAGTTGACCCTGAACGTAAATAAATGTGGAGCATAACAGACACCGTCTTACATTACTTGTCTTGTCAGGCACTATCGAATGCCGTTAAAAGTAGCACATAGTTCTAAAATAAAAAAGAAGTTGACTAGTGCTGTAGGTAGATACTTCTCACATCGCTTTCCATACTGATATTTGTTCAGTACCTTGTTTCAGCATCTTCAGAGGTTTCGAAAATATTTACCAGAAGATAAAGTGTTATTCGGGTGAAAAAACTAGGAATTGTCTTTTTTTTCATGTATCCTGTTGTTAAAAAAAATTGTGAAAAGGCACGCATCGTTAGTCTTCTGGTAAACGGCGTGGACCTCTCATGCAATATTTTCCATTTTCCATCAATTTTCGTAATCTAAATCGCACCTATGATTGCTGTTGATTGTACGTGATTACTAAAATGATACTTTTGTTTCTTTCCCAGGATTTCTATCTTACTTCTAGCATTCGAAATTGTGAAAATCCCAGTGAATACAGTGGGACAATGATTGAGGCACTGGACTGGTTTTCGGAAGGCGCTATGTTGAGCTTAGTGTGCGATGTTGTTGATTTAGAGTGGAAATCTCCTAAGTCATTGTATACAAACAATGGAATAGTTTCTTCGCCAAGATCAGACCAGTTGCTCCCTCTTCCAACTGAAATGGGTCTACGCCTCCGTTGATTTCGACAACTCCAAAGTGACTACAGAACGTTTGCTGAAGCGGTGGACTCAGGACAACAGTGTTGCAAGAGGTTTAGGGACGGTCCTTGCAGGCGGTCTGAATTATGAGAAGATCGTAGGATTGTTTGATTGACTGGCAATAGAGAGCTGACAATAGCTGAAATCTACCTAGAGGTGAAAGGCAGTGCGTCACCGCTAATCGTCGGGAACAGATCAGTTGAACGTAAGTTGATATCTCGAGTTGCCATGCGTCTTGTAGCATTGACACCACACCGCAGACAACAGAAAACGCGTGTGTCAACCGGTAAAGTGTCAGCGGTACAATTCTCCGCTCTTCAGCCAAACGAATTTAAAAAGAAATGAGAAATAGAGACAAAATTTAGGACTTTTTTCTATTTTGAATTAAAATTGAAAGACGTTCAGTTAAAAGTTAAACATGTACAGTGTAAAAACACATCGTAGGAAAGTGAAATTCTTGTATTAGAAACACTGAAGCGCTGCATTTTCACTTAAAATCTGAAGCACCTGCACTAAGGTGAGAAGTATTGCCGGAGGAGAGAGTATTTTCCGTAGAATTGAGGGATGGAGATGGTAGGTAGGAGTAGTGATGGTAAATGGGAACTGCAGTCGGTGGGAAAGACAGAGGGTGGAGGGTACTGTGTGGTGTGGGTAGGGCAGTGGTTATAAGAGGAAAGGGATGGCGATGAATGGAGAGGGGAAAGGAGAGAGGAACCCTGATGAGGAGTAGGATAGGTGAGGAAAAGTTGGTAGTAGACTGATGGCCGTAGAGCCACGAGTTAAATAGCTTGCGATTTCCGCGACGAATGCGGATTACGTCTGCATCAACCTAAGGCGTGAAATTTCGACGTTAAAGGAAATTTACAAATTAATGTCTCGTAGGCCAGGTACGAATATGTAAGAAGTTATACCATTACAAGTCATCAGACAAGTAGCCTCTTATATGAAAAAGAGGCAGTCTTACAGAATGAGAGAGGAAGCAGTGTCACCTAGTGAAACTGATGTGAATGATAAAATCGTCGTTCTCACCAATGTTTTGCCGATAAACAAATGAACCAGAGAGAAGTAATTATGTGCACATGCAGATAACACTTGAATATATAATTAGGGAACATGGTTTCATTAAAAGATTCATCCATTGAAATATGTACGTGTCGTCTTCTATTTGCTAGACAGTGCCCTCTAGTGTGTATCAGAAAATGACGCCGTTGTCAAAGTAATGCAGAGGCCATGATGCCAGCCTTGAAACCAGAGAAGTGTGTACTGAAACGGACACCGTTGCCATGGTAACGCAGAAAGCAAAATGGTAACTCAGAAACCAAAGACGTAGACATTGGGGCCGCCGACTGCGTCGTGGTAACGATCCAGGTCGATATCTTAAACGACAATTGTGCGAACGCCTCATAACGTGCATTGCAGGAAAAACTGAAGATCGTCGTTACCAGGTGACGGCGTATGACTGAACAATTGCCATAATAATATGCAAAAAATGTAATGCGGAAGTAGGTACTAAAACGAAAATAAACATATTACAAATTGCTGTAAAACTGTTACCGAGATGCTATTGTCAGCGTGCCTTCGTGACAAAAAATGGCTGCTAGGAAAACAGAAAACTGAAAACTGCACTTAGTAATGCCCATTTTGTCCGTGGTAACGGCAGATAGTCGATATGCTGAATAACCTCTGAGAGGAAGTTTTCATGGCATTGGCTGCTGTGCCATAGAGGTAAATGCTACGTCATTTCTGTATTTTTTGTAACGCTATACGTTTTGATCTCTCTGCTAACTCTTGATATTCCTAACCTTGTAGGTCTCACATCTGAAGATGACTTTAACTTAAAGCCGTAACTGATCGTCATAAATAAGTATCATTGCGCTCAAGACTGTTATTTTAAACCAAGAATGGCAAACCCGGTTGCCATACCCGTCGTGAGTCCGGTACCAAATGGGATATTCCTGCGGGACGATGTAAGAGTCCACACCACAGTCGATAACACAAACGCCTTGAGAAGTGCCCGGATCCTTGATTTGTCTGGCCGGTCCCCCCCATTATCTCCCATGGAACAAGTCTAGGATGCGAGAGGAAGGCATATACTTTCCCATCGCTCTGAGAGGCTACACTTTTTACGTTGTCGGCTCGTGCCTTCCTCGGAATCGGATAATGGCATGTAACGCCAGCGCACCGCGCTGCGTCGAATAATAACGGCCTAGCGACTAGGTGGTGGGAGGAGGGTTGTGTGTGGTGGCGCGCCCACGCTCACACGCACGCCCACGCCTTGCGCCGGTTGCGGTGGGAACGGGGGCGTGTCCCATCGGCGCCGACCGCCGACATGAAAGCTGGCCGGCGCTCTATTAATATTTGTTCGCGCGAGCGGGGCGCGCCGCCGCGGTATTAAAACATTCCACACACGCGCCAAAGACGGCCACGGCCCAAGTGTCAAAGGGGAAAACTAATTTAGCAGCTTTTTATATTACGCGCCAGCCGGGCCCTCCTTGTTTAAACACGCGGCACCGCTCCCACTCGAGGGTTACCTCCTCTTTCATCTTATCGCTAATTGAGCCCAACACAGGACGCCCGGGGAACCGAACAGTGAAGATTAGGCGGCTGCTCGCCGGGCGGCGGGCTTACCGTCTGCAATAACACGCTGGTCGACGCGCACGCCTCCATTGTGTCGCGCCGCGCATCTCAGTGCACTGGCTGCTCCACCAGCTGCGGCTCCGTCTCGTCGGCGGACGCGCTCTCAGCAAGGATTCGTCTGTACTCGAGGCTGACGTTGGCCCCATCGTAGTGCTTCTGTTGGTATTCTTGCAACGTATTCCAAAGTGCTGGCTCGATTCCACAGTGTGTCGCTTTGTGACTTTGGCAAATGGTCATAATTCAGATACGAGGTATGATCAAAAAGTAATAGGAACTTTTTTTCATTTCGCAGGCTTTATACATCCGATTTTCAAAATGTTTTTCATCTTGCTGGCACACATGTTCCTGTTGTATGTTTGCACTTTCAGCTGTTTTGAATATTTAGTTTGTTATTGAGTGTCGAAAAGGTTATACAAGTGTATGAGTGCTCAGCGAAGGCTGGCCGGTGTGGCCGTGCGGTTCTAGGCGCTTCAGTTTGGAACCGCGTGACCGCTACTGTCGCAGGTTCGAATCCTGCCTCGGGCATGGATGTGTGTGATGTCCTTAGGCTAGTTAGGTTTAAGTAGTTCTAAGTTCTAGGGGACTGATGACCACAGCTGTTAAGTCCCATAGTGCTTAGAGTCATTTGAACCATTTGCTCAGTGAATTTTTACTGTCGACAAAAATGGATCAAAGAATTTCCATTAAATTTTTCTTGACAGTGGAATAAAGGTGAGCACTGCATTCGAAATGTTGACTGTGGGTGGCGGCTGAATTCACTATGAATAACACAAAAATGGTTCAAATGGCTCTGAGCACTATGGGATTTAACATCTGAGGTCATCAGTCCCCTAGAACTTAGAACTACGTAAACCTAACTAACCTAAGGACATCACACACATCCATGCCCGAGGCAGGATTCGAACCTGCGATCGTAGCGGTCGCGCGGTTCCGGACTGAAGCGCCTAGAACCGCTCGGCAACAGCGGCCGGCGAATAACACGAGAGTTTACTAGTGTTTAAACGTTTCGGAGAGGGTCGAGAAGACTTTGAAGACGACGACCGTTCTGACGTCCTAGCACAGGGGTGCCGAGATTTCGGCTCGCGTGCCATGCCCGGGACCCGAGTGCCGAAGCGCTCACCTCGCTTCACATTTCCCTCACCACCACACTGGGCTGTCTGAACGCGAGGAGGGGGAAGACGGACAAACAACGAACGTGCCGCATTTAAATGGCAGCACAGTCGCACAGCATACGACTTCGTCTTACATTTCGCATTTTTCAATAACATAGATCAAAACAACTTTAAGGTATTAATTATTTTTGCCGCACTGAAGACGTAATATAATTTTTATCTGGTACGAACTATCGGCATGCAGAGAGATGCAGACAATTTCACAGAGTTCCGCACTCAAGTTGCCACGTAATCGTGACTTACTTAGTTTCATAATCTAAAAAGGATCTTTCAAACAAATAGATCGACAGAAATATTGTAGCAATTTTGCAGCCTCATTACGGACACTCGGAAAATTATCTGAGAAACCGAGCGAGGCGACGCAGAGGTTAACACACTGGACTCGCATTCGGGAGGACGACGGTTCAAACCAGCGTCCGGCCATCCTGATTTAGGTTTTCCGTGATTTTCCGAAATCACTTCCTTTGAAAGGGCACGGCCGACTTCCGCCCCCCTCCTTCCCTAATTCGATGGGACCGATGACCTCGTTGTTTGGTCCCCTCCCCCGAATCAACCAACCAGCCAACCAATAGACAGTGTCCCCAAGACATTTATAAAATTATAGTAATTCTTGCAAGGCCACAGTGAATTCTTCAAACCTCGTGCTTCCTTTAATGCCAGTGAGCTTAGGGAACTGGACTGTTTTTGTCAGAATGTGCCTCTTCTACGAGGCGATTTTTTTTTAAATGCATCCCCATCAAAACAGAAACAATTTATCTTGCAGTGTCTTACTGTGGACTGTGTGCAGTAAAGTCCGCTTAAAATACGAAATCTGCAATCCATTCCGGATGTTCCAATCTTCGTTCCTGTATGTCTTTTTCCTTCATAAATTCAACAGTAGCGAGATTAATCGAAAAATCGTTCCATGCATGTCCCGTGATTTAACCAATGTAAAGTGCAGTAATATATGAAGTCTCCAAAGTCTGCATTCATGTCCATCGAAAACTGTTGCAACTGAAAATGGAATAATGCGTGCGATTTAAGAAACATGATTTTGTGGGTATGCCTTTCAAAGACGGCTCAGTCGTGCCAATGGAAACCGCCTGAAGAACGAAGCCTGAAAAGAATTCGACAGGTTCGATCACATATGAAGGTTTTTCTCCCATTTTCTTCGATTACAATGGAATGTATCACCGCGAGTTCTTGTCTTATGGTCGCACGGTCAGTAAGGAATACTATCTGGAAGTTACGTGCCGCTTGCGTGAAGCAGTCCGAAGAAAACGACGAGAATTTTGGCAAAATCGCTCGTGGAAATAGGCTCCTGCTCACACATCAGTGCTTGTTCGTGACTTTTTGAAAAAAGAAAAAAAAAGTTATGTTACCTCAGCTTCAGTATTGACACGGACTAATGACTCTGAAGATTTTACCATCTGTCATTACAATGTTTACTCGCAGCGTAAGCTTCATTTCCTGCAAACAGCTATAATAGGTAGTAGTAATTGCTAAATCGCCTCTTACAAATTCAACGTGTATCATACGAAGATCGGCTTTTAAAATTACGAGGAGCCGTCTTTTAAATCTTCCTACAAATTGTGAGCCTCCCCTACTAAAATTTTATTGCTTTTATCGGTGGGTGTAGGTGATTAATACTTGCTGTAGTCTGGCTGATTAGACAAATGAGACATCGGTCTTCCATACGTAGCCGATAAGCAGCCTATCTTCCACCTGCACCTAAAATACATATCGATATGTTTACTCAAAGTTTAAATACCTCTGCCCAGTGCTTCTCCTGGTCTTATTTCTCTGAAAGTCTGACAGTAAGATTGTTACATTATGTTTGTACAATTTACGCGTGCAGACTTTCCGTGTTCCTGTTCTCAACTGTAACATTAGCATCGTATTTAGAGAGGTATGGTACAAGAGTGTGTAACAATAAATATTGGGTACTTGAAGTAGCGGTTTATGTGTTGATATAGCGCAGTTTAGAGGAAAGAAATTTTATAAATTTTATTCATAAAACACACTAAGATGACAAAAATCACGGCGTGCCTCCTAAAATCGTGTCGGACCTCCTTTTGCCCGGCGTAGTGCAGGAACTCGACGTGGCATGGAGTCAGATATGACTCGTCGGATGTCCCCTGCAGAAATATTGAGCCGTGCTGCCTCTATAGCCGTAAGTGTTGCCGGTGCAGTATGTTGTACACGAACTGACCTCTCTGTTCTGTGCCGGCCGAAATGGCCGTGCGGTTCTAGGCGCGGCAGTCTGGAACCGCGAGACCGCAACGGTCGCAGGTTCGAATCCTGCCTCGGGCATGGATGTGTGTGATGTCCTTAGGTTAGTTAGGTTTAACTAGTTCTAAGTTCTAGGGGACTAATGACCTCAGAAGTTGAGTCCCACAGCGCTCAGAGCCATTTGAACCATTTTTTTCTCTGTTCTGCCCCGTAAAAGTTCGATGGAATTAATGGTGGGTGATCTGGGTTGCCATGTAATTCGCTCGAATTGTCCAGAATATTCTTCAGAACTAATCGCGAACAGTTGTGGCCCAGTGACATGGCACATTGTTGTGTTTAAAATTCAGTCGTTGTTTGGAAACATGAAGTATATAAATGGCTGCAAATGGTCTCCAAGTAGCCGAACATAATAATTTCCAGTCGATGATCGCTTCAGTTTGATCAGAGGACCCAGTCCATTACACGTAAATACAGACCTTACCATTATGAAGACACCACCACCTCTAAGACACCACCAGCTTACACAGCGCCTTGTTGACAACTAGGATCCATGGCTTCGTGGGGTCTGTGCAACGCTGTACTCCTAAAATCAGCTCTTACCATCTGAAATCGGGACTCATCTGACCAGCCGTCTGGGGTCGAACCAATGTGGTCATGAGCCCATGAGAGGCGCTGCAGGAGATACTGTGCTGATACCAAAGGCACTCGCGTCGGTCGTTTACTGCCACAGGGCATTAACGGCAAATTTCGCCGCAGTGACCAAACGACTACATTCGTCGTATGTCCCACACTGATTTCTGCGGCTGTTTCATGCAGTGTTGCTTGTCTGTTAGCACTGGCAACTCTACGCAAAAGTCGCTGTTGTCGTTCGTTAAGTGAAGGCCGTCGGCCACTGCGTTGTGTGAGATGAGAGCTAATGCCTGAAATGGACCACGGACATACAACCTGGAAGAATTCTCGGCAGCTAATGCCTGTAATTTGTTACTCTCGGCACACTCCTGACACTGTGGTCCTGGAATATTGAATGCCTTTACGATTTCCGGAATGGATTGTCCCATGCATCTAGCTGCAACTACTATTCCGCGTTCAAAGTTTCTTAATTTCTGTTGTGCGGCCATTATCACATCGGAGACCTTTTCAAATGAACCACCTGAATACATTATGTACGCAATACTACTGCCATTTGTATATGTGCATATCGCTATCCCGTGACTTTTGTCACCTCCCTGTAAATTCGTAAAATAATCGTACCATTGGTATTCAGAAATTGTGAGGGCGGTATGATTTAGTCTCTCACACATAGAAAAGACAGTCACAAGAGAAATGGAGACCATAGTGCTCAAAGACGGGCGTATGGCAATTCAGGCGATAGTGGAACAAGTGGAAATCAGTTATGGATCAGTTTCCATGATCGTGGACGAGATTTCTACAGAGGTTGGCACCCGAACAGAGGCAAGAGCGGAAATGTCTGGCCAAACCATATGGCTTCTTTAGCCTCCTATTAACCGTGGACGGAAGGGGGGTGTATCACTATGATCCCGAAACATAGGAGCAGAGCAAGCGGTGAAAACGTGTGGATCCATACCGCCGGAAAAGGCGAAAATTCACCATCACAGGCATAGGTGAAACTGGGTACTTTTTGGGCGAGTTATGGCCATAAGACAGAAGCAGCTTCGTTGAGCTTTGGAATTTTGCCTCACCCCTTGTATTCTCCTGACATGCCATCCAACGAATTCTGCGTCCCCTTCCCTCGAATGAAGAAACTACTGCGTGGCAGACATCTCCAGAATGACGAGGTGATCCTGAACAGCCAAATGCAAACTTCTACCACCAAGGTCTCCGCCAAGTCAGACATTGTTGGGATGATGTTTCACGTATAAATCTGTATATATAGAGAAGGGCTATTACCATCAACAAGTTTTGCGGTCAGTCTTCATTTTTTCTTCTGTGCTGTAGTTAAAACTTTCGAATTAACACTTCTAGACGTAGAAAACTATAAGACTAAATGCTTGAATTAAATGGTTAGTACTGCAAGCAGCTGTATTTTTGTGGAATGACTCGTGTAGAATATGGCATTCTGAATACCGGACGCAGTGACTGATAGATCGTTTCAGGAGCTAAGCATTCGCACCTTGTGTTGCAGGGCGTGATAAGCGTGCAGGGGGAGTCGCGGCCGCTGCAGCTGCAGGCGGTGTACGACACGTACGACGCGGAGCCGCTGCCCAGCGGCTGGGACGTGCCAGGCGCCCTCTGCCGCTTCATCCTGATCGGTGAGCGCCCATCCAGCAGTCCGAGTCAAAACGGCCCTCTGCGTATCCCGCACAGTCCTCGCCAGCACGTCTCTGCTCAGCTATGTACACTTCTGTGAAAAACTTATGGATGAAAGTAACTTTCACCTGATAAGTTACTCCCAAGTAACATAGCTTCATGAAATATTGATCATACATTGAAAGAACTATTACACTCTACTATTGAAAGAAGAACGCTATGAATTACCCTTTTATTCAAAGACAATAAGTGCACTTAAGTCAACGCGTTTCAAAATTGTTACCTGGTTCTTAATAGGTTGTATGATTACCACACACGGCAGTGAATGCTCCGCAACGTGCTCCCATCCTATCCACAAGGTTGGCATCGAGTTCTTGTGGTACAGCGTTCCATTCCTCCTCCAGCGCGAATGACATCTGGTAGATGGTCGATGGTGCATGTGGACGTGCTACAATACGTCTTCCCAACACATCCCACTAGTGCTTGATGGGATTTAAGTCGCGGGAGCGGGAAGACCAATCCATTCGCCAAATATCCTCTCGTTCCAAGAGCTTACCCACCTCCGCTGTTTGATGCGGTAGCACAGTGTCAGCCACAAAAATCAAGTCAGGACCGAAAGCACCCCTGCAAAGGCACTCACGGGGGAAGAGTACAGTGCACAAGAACGTTCGCCGATGAGTGTATTGTGTTCAAAGATTAGCAATTCAGTACGCCCATGCAGAATGATGCTTCCCAAAACCATAACACCGGGTCTACCAAAACGATCATGCTCCACAGTCTGGACATACCATTGTATGACGAGAGGCGGGAACACGCAATCCACTCAGGAACATCGTCGAACATGATCGTTTTGGTAGTCCACGTGTCGTAGTGTGGAGAGGCATAACGTTGCATAGACGTATTGATCTCCAAATCTTTGAACAATGTATACCCAATGGTGAACGTTATTGTGACATAGTAATCCTTCCCCATGTGCGCCTTATCGTGAGTACATTCAGCCCTGATTTCATTTTTATGGACGACAATGCGTGACTGCATCGAACAGCGCAGGTGGAGGAGCTATTGGATATTCCTCGGACTTAAATCCCATTGAACACGTGCGGGATGCGTTGGAGAGATGTACTGCAGCATGTGCACATACACCAACGACTATGCAACATTTGTCAGCCGCGCTGGTGGATGGATGGAACGTCCTACCACAAAAACTCCCTATCAGCCTTGTCGCCAGAGTGGAAGCAAGTTGCGGAGCAAGCACTGCGCGGTGCTCACACTCCTTATTAACAACCATGTCCCGTCTTTTGTAACGTCCAGAGGACCATCATGATCCACAGTCACTTCAGTGGAATTATTGTCTTTGAAAAAATGTGTATTTTCTATTCGTCTCACTGCATACTATACCGTAAAAATTCTTTCTGTGAGTGGTCCAAGTTTGTCCAGCCGTATTACAGACACTGAAACATCATGCGAAAGTTACTTTCGTCCTTCGCTTTTGCACAGCATTATAAGCAGAGACATGCAGCAGAGAACGGTTAGTGCACACACTTCCTAACAAAAAAAGTGAAGCACCAAGAAGACTTGGTCGCTTGGCAGTGCAAATTATTGGAGCTTTAGTTCTCTGTGGCAGGTGGACTGGCCACCAGAGCGCATTACTGTTTAGTACTTTTCCCAGGCCTAGTTGAGTACGTGAGAGGCATGTACAACATGAGATACTGACTGATCACTGAAGGATACAGAGATGCCATGTACTCAAGTGAGACAGCGTTATAGCACCTGATAGCGCATGAAAGCTGCCTCATTTTGGGTCTTCGTTTATCGGTTGGTCGAATTGGGCACTATCTAGATTTGTGGGATGTTTAGATTTGACAGAGGCCGTATGTTGCACTTGAAGGGAACGTGAGGGCAGGCATACTTGTCTCAAGATTCCAGTCGACCACGTTTCATCATGACAAGGGAGGATCACAATATTGTGCACCAAGAACATCGTAAACCCTCATATCTGCACCTGCTATCTCCGAACAAGTAATAGACTCCTTGCAACATTCTTTGTCTTCCCACACAATTGGTTGAAGACTAGCAGCAGCTGGTTTAGGAAACTACCATCTCATGAGTAGGCTTCTGTTAACACCGCAACACACATGGCTGTATTTTTAGTGGCTGTTGAAAGGCGTCGCACTGTGTTCTGCGATGGATCATGGCTCTGCACAATCCTGGATGACCATCTCTGGCGAGTATGGCGGCGATCTGGGAAGAGGTTCATATCTTTCATATCTTCCCAGACTTGGGGCAGGCACAGCGGTGATACTCTTGCGCCACGGTGTGGGGAGACATCAGGCATGGCTTCAGGTCATGTCTAGTAGTGACTGAAGGAACTTTTACAGCACAATGGTTCCTGCATCCTCCTGTGTAACCTCTCATGTGACAGTATCGTGGTGCATATTTTTTAACAGGATCAGGGTCGTCCACGCATGCACATATGTCTCTGAACAGTTTACATAATGTTGAGATAACACTGTGCCCAGCAAATTGCACAGATTTGTCCCCTACTGCATATATATGGGACCGGTTCATACGTCGACTCCGTTGCTGTGGCAGTGTGCAGGCTATCACGGACGAGTTACAACAGTTGCGGTGCAACTTGCCTCAGGAGAGGATACAGCGGCTTTATGACACCCTTCCCAACAGAATAAGTGCATTCATCCAGGCCATTTAGGGTGCAAATTCTTACTGATAAGTGGAGTCATTATGCGAAGTTCTGTATAAATTTGACTAGACTTTTTAATCACAGAATTAATATTACATTTCCTATTTCATTTCGTCCCCCCACCCCTCTCTTGACAGGCAGTGTATAGAAGGGGCAGTCAAAGGAAAACGAGACAGATGAAGAAAAGTAATTAAACTGCTTATTATTTCACAAGTAATCGTCATAACTGTTAATAAATTTATCCCACTGTGTGTCGAGACCATCAATGTTTGCCCACATGTTGCCAAGGTTGTTTCAACTAACCCGCAGAAGTTTCGCTTAGAAGCCCTTACAAATTCTTCATACAGTCCCGATCTTTCCCCATGCGACTTCCATATTTTTGCAGCCTGAAGAAAGACATCCGTGACCAATGATTTGCTTCGGACGATGAGGTGCATGCCTGGGTACAGTCATGGTTCCATTGGCAAACACAAACATTTTTCCATGACGACATTAATTGCCTTGTCTCACAGTGCGATAAATGAACAGTAATAGCGATCACTTTCGAAATAATGAACTTTTTTCTTACTTTCTTCAGATGTCTCATTCTTTGTACCATTTACTAAGGGTTTATTCTGGATGGTCATTTTATTTTTGAAGATAAGGTAGAAATTATGTTTTAGTTTATGTCATTGAAGTTTTCAACTGTGATTGTGGTTGTGACTTGTTGGCCAGTGCTACTGTATCAATTAACCATGTCGCATGTGTTTACAAATGATGAGTATGCCGATAGGGTATTTTTGTACTGATGTTCCAGTGGGAACTGTAGAGGATACGGTAAGCTATTTCCTAACTGCAGAGTATCAGATTCAAGAGCGTTTACTTCTTTCTTCAGTAAACTGCGCGAGGCTGGTACAGTGTCCATCAGTTATATGTCACTTGAATGTGCAAATCAACTGAATTTTGTTGAATTAGAAGACATAATTATGTTGGTAAGGTGTACCATTTCAACAGGCACAAGTAGAATTTCTACATGTGTTGGTGTTCCACATAGAGGAATCAGCCAATACACCACGGCATTCGCCTCATCGGCTTGCCTATTGACTTGTAAGTCTCTCTACTCCAATCCGTTGCCGAGCTCAGGTGGTAGAATCATCATCGTCAGTAGACTTCTTGGCATCACACTTGGGATTGAGTAATAACTGAGAGCCTCAGTTCAGTGTAGCACCAGAACACCACAAATCCAGCCTGTGTATTTCATCAGTTAATATCATTATTTTGTTGGCCGCAGTTGATTCCAAATCTCTGGTCCTGAAGTTCATTTGGGCAGTCAAGTTTCAAACCCATGTGAATTGTGAATCTTGATAAATCAAACAAATGATTGAAGTCGCACGTGGACATCATCTGTCATGTTTACTCACCGTTGCCAACATATATATGGTTGGATTTCACAAGAACAAAAGTATTGTGCATCTTTGTGACATGCCACAACACTGACTCACTCTGAAGTTACACTTGACGTCCCCACCATCTTATGGGATGTGATATCTCAAAATCAAGTCGACATTTCTGTTGCATTTTAATTCTGTTTGAATGTGTGTTAATGTGTTAGCAACAAAACTTGATCCCACTGTTATACCCTGCAATCTGTTTGCCATCTTAGAAAAAAAAACACATTTTTTACAAAATTTAAATGGTCTGAGAATTTATGGCTAAAGTGTCACATCTTAAAGGAACTTTCGTGCTCATTCAAACCTGCTTTTACATTCTGCTCTGTAGTCTGTTTGAAGTTACAGATGATTAAACATTTTGATTTATATTTTAATGATATTAAATCAGCTGATCGGTCGGATTGCAGTTTCATTTGCAAATCATTATCTTTTGTCTTCCAGTGTCTGCAGTCTTTTAAAGAATATGCGGTATAATTTTCGAATTAGTTAAATAAGTTGGTCCCCCATAAAACATATTTCCCTGCAATGGTCTTTAGTTGCTAATTATCCTCTGTTTATGGGATCATAACAAGGGTGAATTTAATAAAATAGTTTCAGGGTTTGAAATATGCGTTTCTTTCAGGAATCCTAAAATACAAATTCAGAAAGTTTGTGTTGTATCAACGGAATCAGCAGTATTGTACTGTTATCATAAATATGTCTCATGAAAAATGGACTTCACGTAGTACAAAAATTCTGTTTAAGTTCAAATAGTTTGTTGTTAGGTGTTGTGATCGACTTTGATTCACTAATCAATCACGAAATTATATAAAATACTTGGCTTTTCTTTATAAAAATGTACACTTCATGCAAGAATTGTTTTCCACAAAAGTTTCAAGAAAATTCTCCGTTTTGTTACTACTCTCTTTTGTTACTCTCTGAAACATATGTGAACTAGAGAAGAAGATGGTGTTCAAGAGAGCACTCTTCTCTGTGTGCCAACTACTGGCTAAGCTATAAAATTGAAATTAATACGATAAATATTGCAGTTAGGTTCATACACAATGACACGTTGCCATCATGTCTATTTCGTAACCATATTGACAAAATCTACAGCTCCATATTTACCTGGTACTATACTATTTCTTTTACCATCAGCCTTCTGACTGGTTTGAGATTGAGATTTTCACTCTGCAGCAGAGTGTGCGCTGATATGAAACTTCCTGGCAGATTAAAACTGTGTGCCGGACCGAGACTCGAACTCGGGACCTTTGCCTTTCGCGGGCAAGTGCTCTACCAACTGAGCTACCCAAGCATTACTCACGCCCCGTCCTCACAGCTTTACTTCTGCCAGTACCTCGTCTCCTACCTACCTGTGGCTAAGCCATGTCTCCGGAATATCCTTTCTTTCAGGAGTGCTAGTTCTGCAAGGTTCGCAGGAGAGCTTCTGTTAAGTTTGGAAGGTAGGAGACGAGGTACTGGCAGAAGTAAAGCTGTGAGGACGGGGCGCGAGTCGTGCTTGGGTAGCTCAGTTGGTAGAGTACTTGCCCGCGAAAGGCAAAGGTCCCGAGTTCGAGTCTCGGTCCGGCACACAGTTTTAATCTGCCAGGATGTTCCATGGTTTGAAATTGTTCGAACACCTTTCATCCCCTATCCTTTTTAATCTCTACAGGTCGCTGTATACAATGGAAGGTATTTCGTGATGTTTTGACACATGTTCTATGATCCTGTCCCTTCTTCTTTTCAGAGTGTTTCACGTGTTCCTCTCCTCGCCAGTTTTGCAGAAAATCGCCTCATATCTTAGCAGCCCATCGAATTTTCAACATCATTCTATAGCACATCTCAGATGTCTAAATTATATCTTTAGTTCCGTTCAGTCTTTGGGGAAGAGCTACTTTGAACAAGTAGGGATTTGAGGAGTAGCTACTTCGAAAATTCAAAACTGCTGTAATCCCCAACTATGCTGATTTATTTATTTTCTGTCTGCTCTACTTCATCCACTCTAATCGAAGTTGCTTCTGCACTGTATGGAGATGGAAATCCTACTGAGACCACTCAAAATACGAATCCTGTTTGGAGCCTTTGCACTACCTTTAAAGACAAAAGGGCTGCCTAAAGAGCCAGATTTCACATGATACTAATTCGCAACTTGTTCCAGACAGTTGAGAACGATAGCTGGATGAGTTTCAACTCATAAGTGCTTATTTTGTTGCAGGGCGGAACCTGGACAGATCGGCTATCGAGCAGTTGTTCCACCAGACCGTAGTAGCCGCCGTCGATGGTAACAGCCAAGAAGGAGTTTGTACCTAAGCTGATATCTGGATACGCAAACTTCTTTTGTACATTATCTTGTTAACAAATCAACTCCATGTGTTGTTAATAAAGTGGTCTTATGGCAAGTGTAGCTTATAATCTATGTCATATGCACACTATTATAAAGATAGGTATATATATGTAGGCATGTACACATAGGTCGCAACAGGTATAAGTGCATAAATTACTGTTGATGACTGAAGATGGTGTGTTGAACAATAGTACATCAGTGTTCATGTTATTTACAGATTAATAATTATAGCTGTAAAAAATTAGGTTGGTTAGTACCTTCCACGTACATGTGGCAAGTGCATGCCATTAATTTTAATTTTCCCCTGGGCAGCAGGTCAGTTGTTGGAGCTTGGATGTACGCATGGAAAACATTTAGTATATACTGACAAGCATAGTCCACTTAGTGGTACAGTATGACCACGCAGAAAAATCAAGTCAGAGTTTGTGAGGTATGTTTGGGAAAACTGTTTGATTCAGAGAAAAAAAACTAACCACTGATGTGTGTACATATTAAGATACCACAAAGAAAATATCTGCACTTAGACCTGTTACACTCTGTGTATATGTTCCACATCTCCTCCTGAACCAATGGACCGATTTCAGCTAAACTTATTACACATATCACATACTGTCTGGAACGAATCGCTAAGGTGGAAAGAACCACCCACCAATGTCGGAGGTGGGGGTGCGGCAAAGAAGCAATGTAGCCTATGATCTGCGGAAAACTATAATTCATCCGGCCAGTGTTTGAGAATGAGAGCACATAGTGACTTGCAACGAACTTTGCACATGATTTCAAACCTTTATGGAACTTCTTCTCGCTGACAACCTACCCAAATGGAGAAAGGAAAAAGTTATCAAATATTACATGTCTGCTGTTTGAGCATTAAAACTGCAGCATGAAACATGATATTTTAATTTATTACTTCCTTATTACAAACTGTATTCATGACTCATTTTGCAGACAGTGTTCACATATACCACGGAATGTACCATCAAAATTTCACTGATCAGCCATAGCATTATGATCTCTTATGTAGTATCTGGTATATCCACCTTTGGCATGCATAATAGCAGTGTGTGATGGCATGGAAGCAATAAGGCCTTGGTTGGTCGCTGGAGCAAGTTGACACCACATCTGTACACGTAAGTCACCTAATTCCCATAAATTCCGGGGAGGGGGTGATGAGTTGTGATGCCAGATTCAGTCAAATCCCAGATGTATTCAGTCAGATTTAGACCTGGTGAGTTGGAGTGTAGCGCATCAACTGGAACTCGCCCCTGTGTTCCTACAACCATTCTATCACACTCTTGGCCTTGTGACATGGCGTATTATCTTGTTGAAGAATGCCACTGCCATCGCAAAACATGATAATTCTGAAGGGGTGTACGTGGTCTGCAACCAGTGTATGACACTCCTTGACCATCATGGTGCCTTGAACGATCTCCACTGGACTCATGGATGCCCATGTGAATGTACCCCAGAACGTATTGGAGCCGCCGCCAGCTTGTCTCTGACCTGTACTTCAGGTATCAAGGACAAGTTGACACAACATTGTACACGCAAGTCACCTAATTCCCATATATTCTGGGGAGGGGGTAATTAGTTGTGATGCCGGATTCAGTCCTGGAAGACAACAGATTCGTGCCTTTCCATTGGCATGATGAAGAAGGTATTGGGATTCATCAGATGCCAGTGTGCCAACATTCAGTACCAATGGCTAAGTTCTCATTTCGGTCATAGTTGTCGATGTCATGGTGTTAACATTGGCACATACATGGGTAATAAGCTGCAGAGTTCCATTGTTAGGAATGTTCAGTTCATTGTGGTTTCAGATGCACTCTGACCAGAAGTAAAGTCTGATGTTAATGCTGCCACAGTTTGCCGCCTGTCTTATTAGACCACTCTGTCCAGCCTATGATGTTCAACATCTGTGATGAGGGGTGGCCGCCCAACCCCACAATGTCTGGATGTGGTTGCACCTTCATTTTGCCATGTGTTGAAGATTCTCACTACTGCACTTCTCAAACAGCCGACAAGTTGCGTAGTTTATTAAATGCTCATGCTGTGCCTCTGGGCCATCACTATCTACTCTCAGTCAAAACTCAGATGGATCTCAAGCCTCCCCTGTTCTACTCATAGCATGCTCACTGGTTCAAATGGTTCAAATGGCTCTGAGCACTATGGGACTCAACTGCTGTGGTCATTAGTCCCCTAGAACTTAGAACTACTTAAACCTAACTAACCTAAGGACATCACAAACATCCATGCCCGAGGCAGGATTCGAACCTGCGACCGTAGCGGTCTTGCGGTTCCAGACTGCAGCGCCTTTAACCGCACGGCCACTTCGGCCGGCTGCTCACTGGTATTACATGCACCATGCATGTGTCTGACTAGCAGTTGCTCCATACCAGGTGATGCTGCTATCACCTGGATGGGTTTATATGGGTGGTAGGTTGGTGGTCATTATGTTCTGGCTGGTCAGTGTATATCAGTGCCTGATGAAAGATTCAGGTGATACTACATCATAAACTCTGAGATTCGCAAAAACTGCCACATCATGCATGACGTTTGGAATTATTATGTCTTTACTACTAACTGTAGTTTTGATACATTTTGCAGACAGTATCCACATATGTCTCTGAAAAGATATTCAAAAATATATCATTGCCTGACACACAGTGCAGGGGATACGATGACATAAACACTGAGATGTGTAAAAATGAACTACAGAGTGAAATTAGCTAGAGAGACAAATGAAATATATGTACAAATACTTGTTTAATATGTTAAATATGTATGACTTGTGTGTACATGGGCAAAGCCACAGGAAAAAAGCTCTCTTAACCCCTGGAAGATTTCAACCAAATTTGGTACACATATTAGTTAAGCTGTGGAAGGTAATACTGTGGGAATAAGAACCATCAGCATCCTACTGGGATGGAGATGCTAATGTGGAGAGGGAAGGGGTAGGAGGAGACGAACAGACAGAGGAGGGGGAGGAAAAAATGGACACAGGTAGAGGGGAGGAGGAGTTGGACAGAGAGAAAGCGGGAGGGGGAAATGAACAGAGAGAGGGAAGAGGGGGAGATGGACGAAGTAAGGAAAGAGACGGTGATGGACAGAGAAAGGGGGTGGAAGATTTGGGCACAGGGAAGGGAGAGGAGATGTAATTAGTCGGCGAGAGAAGCACGTGAACAGAGAGGGGACAGAGGAGATGGACAGAAAGAGGAACAGGAGGAGATGGACAGAGGGGGGGATGGAGGACATGAACAGAGATAGGATGTTGAGGAGGTAGACAATATGAGAGGAGGAGATGGACAGGGAGAGGGGGAAGAAGGAGATGGACTAATTGAAGACTGGAATAAATACTTACCTGGGCAACGCTGGGTTCTCAGCTCGTGCACATATAAATTGATGTATTTGCGTAGTTGTGTATGATTCATGTCTTCACCTGAACCACTGGGTCGATTTCAACCAAATTTGGTATACATACTACTTATTGTCTGGAAGGGGTGGGGGTGAAAAAGGATTGCAATGCCTGTGTTTAGACTACCCTGCATTACTGGCACATTTCGCAGCTAGTATCACAATGCATTCAAGGGCACAGAGAAGTGGAAACAGGAGATGAATAATGAGAAGGGAGTGGATGAGATGGACAGAGAAAGGAGAGGAGGAAATCGACAGAGATGAGGGGAGGAGCATATGGACAGAGGAATGGGGGAAGAATTAGATGGACGAAGGGAGGGACTGGAGGAGATGTGTGGAGTGAGGGGAAAGAGGAGATGTTCAGAAGGAGAGGATACGACGGGGAGGTTGTAGGAAGGTGATGGAAAATGAAGAGTGGTAGTGAGCAGACAGAAAAGGAAGAGGGGGAGGACGAGATGGACAGAGAGCGTGGGAAAGCTGTACGCAATATATGTGCCATATGCATATATGGCTGAAGCCATGGGCAAAAGGCTACTTGTATATATATAATTCCAAACGAAATCAACTTCCAGCAGCCACATTTTGTTTACGAAGACTGATGAAGTTTTTTTTTAATGCCTAATGCTTGTCGCTAATTTATTTGTTAAAATGAATAGAACTCTGATGAAAATGTTATGCATGCTTTCATAGCTTCCAACATTGCATCCAAAAAGAGAAACCTGACGAAATCTTGAACTTACTCTTAGAGCAGGTATGCCAACAAGCAAATAATCCCATTGGCTATCTATCACGTGTTTGCTATTTACATTTTGGTTCTAAGAACTGACAACATCCTACATACAGGGTATAATGAGAGGCACCTGTCACATACTCGCAAGTTTCGCAGTTGGGTGGTTAAACTATTTGTTGAGAAACGATTCGCGCTGATTTTCATGACCATTCTATTGCCAAGGAATTCCACGCGGTACTTCGACACCCGCAAACAACGCCATCAGTGGTATATGGGCCAGTACAGCTATTTATTGTGGAACGATGAATTGCAGTAAACGTTGTGGCACTCATATGGACCCACGTGGATCAGATAGATGCCTTGGGAACTGTTTGTAATTTGATAGTGAGTTGAGTGATAAACTGAGTGTATTTCAAACGACTGAGTTCTGTAGAGATGATGTGGACTAGCACTGCAGTCCCTGATTTGTGAGCAGGACGTTAAATTTGGTCGACGGAAAAATAAAGGCAGGTATTTATTGGAAACATTAAAGGCAACAGCATATTCCCCGTGGAAACAGCTTCGAAGGGGTCCTCTTATATATCAGATGTCATGATGTTTCTTTTCGTAGGAGGAGGACCAGTGTACAATACTTCATCAGTTAATTTTGCTGTAAGACTAGCAGAAAATATTCGCAGTGCCTTAAGAATCGTCGTCGACGTGATGTGAATCAGTATCATCTTTTTAGAAAGAAATCCTGCCTCCTGTGTATCAGAACTAATAGATATTCTTTCCCCTTGGTTAAAAAATAAATAACAGAAAAAGAAGGTACTTCACACAATTTTTTATATAGATGGTGTTCGTTCAAGAAACTTTTAACCATGTAAGCATATGATATATCCGTTAATATCTGCAAACCAACATTTGTATGAAAGGTGTAAATGTTGTGGTGATAATGTTTTGTTTATAGAGAAACTGACACTTGTTCCGTACCGTCACACACACATACACACACACACACACACACACACACACACACACACACACACACACACACACACACACGAAGTATACACCTGGAACACGTAAGAAAATGAGTTGTAGCACGAAGTCATTTGTAAATCTGTCGCTGTGCAGGATCGAAGTCACTCTGCATCAACACATTTCCGTCTTAACAGGACATCGCAACCCTGTACTGTCTCGTAACAAAACACAACGTTCTTTTGTGCGGCTGACCCAAAAGGGAGGGTAGTCTTTTGATTACTGTGGCGAAATAAATAAAAAACATTTGAATTTATTGGTTTTTTGAAAAGAGGAAAAATTATGGATATGGAACTGTAACTTTAGAATTTTTGAAAGGCTTTTTTACGGATTGTATTGACCGGCTTGAATGCGGACAAATACAGTGCTGCGTGAAATATGCCTGTAATATAATTTACCATTCCGATTAATTACATTCTGAATTCTACGTCATTGTTGATTTAATCAGAGTTCTCACCTGAGACGTAGAATTAGTCCTTCTGCCACAATATTAATTCATTAGTCGCCATCGATGTTCTTCTCTTTGTTGACCGTGTGTACCATCATGAGTCGGCATCGGTTCACTTCACGAAGACGGTGGAAACCAAGGAATACAATGCTACGTCACTTTAAATAATTTTCGTAACACTTCGATACTTTTCACTATTTTTTGTTCACAACGCAATAAGACTTGCTGTGCTCGTCGCACAAACCATAATTACTAACTATATGGCTGCCTTTCCGCACAGTCCAAAAAATCACGTCCATCCTCCACAAGGCAACAATCGAAAGTGTCTCTTAGCTCCTTCTTGGAGTATGAAACAAAAGAGAATCCAATGTGAACATTACAAAGATTATAATCTACATGCCTCTCAATTTAATCTTTGGCGCAGCTTTTAAGGTAGTGTATGTCTCTGCGTCGGAATGTGTCATTACAACTGCCCCCCTACTGTATACTGTCACTAGAAAATTTTATTTGGTTGACAGGATACAGTAGTCGACCTTGCAATTGATAGGTTTGGGGGTCTTTTATTTGCAAACTTCATTTTTACTGTTTCATTATCATGGCACTGTGAATTCTTTGGTATTACTGAGTGTGTGTCAGTTTTTTGGTATACTTATGCCAATATTTACAAACCTTAATCCTAATGTACAAAGTTTTGGTTAATACTGAGAAAACAACATCATGTGGTAAAGGTTGTACAATAAAAAATACAATGAATACAACGTTATTTACAAATGTTCCTTCCTCATCAGAGGTGAAAATTAAGTCCTTGTATTGCTTTCTGTATTTATTCTGGGGCGACGAGCGTTGTTCGCTAGCCCCAGTGTTGAATATGGACGGGTGATACGCGCGCCAGATTGTTTGGTCGTCCGTTAGCGGGCGACTTTGGTTGAATGCGCGCTAGTGCACTGAATATACACCGACATGCGGGTACCGTCGAGACTTCCGAACCTCAGTATGCGTGTGCTTTTTGTAGTTCCTTCCTGTAGACTGGATACGACGAGGTACAATGGAATATGTGCCCCGAAGAACACACCACACTATGAGCGAGGCGGAGGCCGATCCCGTCGATGCAGCTCCTGGTAAGAAGCGTACCATGTCAAACTTGTTTGGCATTGTCCTTTCCTATCGTGACGCCATGGGTCGTTTAACGATACAAGCTTCAATTTTCGATGTCACTTGTTTAGGCTCGCTGACACTTGCAACGTAGCACTACTTTGCACAATTTTAATTTCTACACACACCACTTTAACCGCGAGTATTGCGATCGAAACTTTCTTTTTCACTACACTTTTTTCTTCGCATTAACCCCTTTTACCTATTGTACCGAGATTCATTTCCCTCAATACTTCTGGTCAATGTACATAAGTATTCACAAAATTGTAAGTCACGGGACTTGGCATGAAATGCAAAATACATCACATACAATTGAATAACATATAACACATACAATACATTGGTTACATTAATTACAGGAAAAAACTATCGACAAAAATTGAAAAATTTTTGACCACTCGTAGTGGCTTCTTTGTCTTGGATTTCACTGACACACACACATTTTTCCATTAATCAGTTAGAAGGAACAAGTCCTTTGTTTTCCTTCTTGAACTCTAGTATATGTTAAGGTTTACCTCCGTTACGTATTCTTCATACGCAACGACGTGCATCAGCATGCAGAGAATACACCTGTAGCCGCTCCACTGAAGCTTGGGAAGGGAATTTTCTACCTTCTACTTAGGGTAGTGGCAACGACTACGTGTATGCTATGGTTTTTACGTATAAAATCTGAAATTGCATGAAATAATGATTTATATGTAGCATAAACCTAATATGTACAGTGTTTTGTGCTTCAGCACGTTCTGGTGTGCTTGTAAATCATTACCTCTAATAAAATTTCCTACATTAACATAGACATATAAACATAAAACCTTGAAGTTCAGGGTGTAACTACTATTACCATGTACAATGTTTCATAATAGCGGCACGCCCTTGTGTGCGTGTATCATCTTCAATTAAAGTGCGCTTATAGGCGTCTTGTGTTATCATGGGAGAAAAAATACAGACATTTTAATGCATCGGTTGTCATGAAAATCTATGTACACGAATAATCAGACTTTCATAGCTTCAGTGCAGCATGAAATTCTGTATGACGTTTTTGTTCATAATTCATTTTATAGACGATTCCTTTGCTTACAGGTCGTCGGTCACACTACTTACCTGTTTCTCGTATAGCAGCGATATCATTTTCATTCTTTGTGACTGAATCGTCATATGCATGAAAGATATAATTTTAACATGATTTATCCTTTCATGTTTCAAGTGGGTAAAGTAATTCATACCTTCCTTCTGCATACATGAGTGAAGTATCGCTAATGTTGCACTTTGCATCAGGTTTTTCGCATTTTCTCGTAAACTCGTAGAGTCTTACGGTTTTAATTAAGTTGTTTCTTGACGTTAGGTATACCTGTTTATATGATGTTGTCTTACAGTTTAATTTTCCTTATACACTTCTACGTTGTTTAAGTTCCGTACATGTACAGAGCTTCTTTCGCCTTTCACACATTCATACATACGTTTATACACAAAAAAAATCTACCACAATAATATACACATTGCTGGTGGGGCCCTTTTTTCGGCACCCTGCACCATTCCTTCAATATTCCAAAATAATTCAGGGTGTGCTGAGCATCGTCCCTTATACTAATATACTTACAACTAAATATTTCTTCTTACATACATAACTGCCTTACGGTCCATTAATGCGCAACATTCCCTATTTTCCTCCTTTACACTTTAGCTTTCGCACATGTACCCTCGTGTATAGCTTATATATTCTACAAAGTTGTTTGCTGAGCGCTTTAGGTGTTTCCTAAAGTTAATGTGTGTATCTCTCTCTATAAACCCTAGGTATTTGTTTTGAGGGTGATTCAGTTCGTTAATCACGTCGCATAGATCTGTTTATTATTTTCCTATTTTAAAGCTTGTGTCATTCTCTTCCTTAGTCACAAAAATTCACGCGTTCGCCTTGTTGTTCATTCTGAAAATCGCACGCTACTGCGTAATGTAAATGTATGCGTTATCTCTTTTCTTTCCTCTTGAAACGTCCCCTTTGAACAATTATACATGACTGTGCTTAAACTGACAAACAATATTTTGTTAGCGCAACGCAATCTGACTTTCAAAATTCCCTACAAAAGAATGGCCCTGACTAACATTAAACTATACCTTTCACAAATCACTTACCTCACAAAAATCTTCGGTGCTCAAGCTACTGCAATACAGCGAGTGCCACTACTGCCAGCTAAATAAAAGATTCAAACTATGGAAGGCACTAACTACTGATAGGGATAGTTAGCAAATGAAAGATATTAATAGAGAACAAACAATGTATTTACCTTGATATCATCATATATAAATATAGCAGTTCATGACAAATTTCAAAACTCCGCCATCTCTCTCCCCACATCCACCACTGCTGGCGGCTCACCTCCAACTGCGCAACGCTACGCGCTGTTCACATCCAGCTGCCGCTGCCCAACACTACAATGGCGAGTATTACAACAATGCAAAGCAGCCACAGACTGCACACAGCACAGCCAGTGATTCTCATACAGAGGTGGCGTTACCAATAAAAAAACCTAAACAGCCTACTTACATAGAGAAAACATAAACAGCCTACTTACATAGAGAAAACATAAACACCCCCATGCTCCCCACAAAAAATTTTACAAATTGGTTTGGGCAGTGCCCAATACAGATTTAAAAAAATGTTTCATAATTACAATAACAAAGATATCAAATGCACACACTTATTGATGCAACATTGGTCAAAAGCTAAAATTTTGTCACAGTCCATAAAGACAGTCCTGATCATTCATTACGGTAAAATATAGTGTTTTTCTCAAAGTCTGAGCAGTAAAAGAAAATGCACACAGAAGTAGTGGAATTCCATGCAGTCTTGAAGAAGTAGTGTTGTCCTTCCAACGGAAAGACAGTGCTGACTCTTGACATGCATACAGGTAATGGGCCACAACAGAGCAAACCCACAGCAGAGTCAGTCGAAATTTTGAAGAGTATTGGTAGGTAGGTCATCACAGAGCAGACCCACTGTAGTCCTGGTAGAGATTACGGTATTGGTGGGCCACCAGAGGTGCAGACCCACTGCAGTCCTTGTAGAAATAATGATATTGATGGATCATCAAAGATGTAGACCCACTGTAGTTCTTGTAGAGATAGCCAGTAGGCATCTGTTGTGACTGTGCAGGTGCACAATCACCATTGAAGAGTCTTGCGGATAATATAGCAAGTCCATAAACCACCACTTGTGCACTCACAAAGTTTTTGAAATTGTCCTTAGAACCAGCAATGCCGTTATCCAGTCCCTTGCTGAATTATTAACACACGTGCAAACACTAACAGTCCCTACTTCTCACATATTGTCCATATACTATGACCAACAGAAACGTGTGCAGTGAAATGTAACTAACAAGTTAATAATATCATGAACTGGTGACAATTACAATTTTATAACATAAGAATACAATAACAAAGGTACAAAATACATCATTAAAAACATAACAATACAGATAACATTTGTAGTACAGGCTTTACAAAAGAATCGAACTAACATATACATCAGTGGAATTATGACATGAGTACATACATAAAAGATCACAATAACTTTTGAAACATCAACTTCACACATGAGCATTAAACAGAATAAATAATGTGTAAGCATATTTATAAGGTAAATAACATATTATTAATGCCAATTATATTTGAGGATAACAGTATTCCTCATCATAGTGAATGTAGCTTAATATTAAAAGAAGAAAAAATTCTATGAGACTACACAGAGACAGGAAGAAAACAAATACACAAGGGTACACAAACATATAGTGGGATAACACCAATAGGAAAGGACAGGGTTCGTTTTCAGTGTAACATGTGGTACTGCAGTCCAACCCAAAACTTCATATATCTTTCCTCTTATTTCATCCTTTGTTTCCACCAAAAAAATTCTATCTAAGCATGCTTTCTGTATTTATATGTTCACACATTTCTTACCTCAACATTTATTTCCAAGAAAATTCTACCTAAACCTGTTTTCTGTACTTTTTTTTGTATAACTTCTGAATGCATTTCTTCCTATTCATCGCAACTCATTCTCTTAGAGGCTACCCCCTCTTAAGCTAACTTAAATCTACTGAGCTCAGATGCTAAACTAAGGGACGAGGCAATGCAGCAGCACAAAATAAAAAGTAACACAAACAGCAATGACCAAAAAAATGGAAAATTGCAAAGCAAGCTACAGTAAATCTAAATTACCAAGCAATGCAACATTGCAACTAATATGAGCCAATGTGCAGCAACAATAAAAATAAATGAGTAGTAAAACTGGCTTAGCAGAGTAACACAAAGTCAAATTCAGTAACACTATGCCTGGCAAACAGCAGTAACTTATATGTCAACATGACATAGCTCAAGCAGAAAAAATATTACAGTAAAAACAACAATGCAGATAAGGGAAATGTATATTCACATCTTAATGTCTATGTAATTAAAGTGGTGCACCACAACAACTTATTGTAAAAAAAATATTACCATGTACTTGAAAAGAAAATTATGTGTCCAGTTACTGTTACTAGTCCCTTCTTATTGTTCTTTCCTTTCCAAGTGCTCCTTTTTTTTAAAGAATGTGGATTACAAAATTATCATTTAATAGATCTGTTGACAGAAAGTGTTCACATTAGCAAATGCATCTAAGTTTATTTTATAAAACTAATGCTGTAACACAGCTGGAAAACAGGTATCAAATGAAATAAGCAATTACGCAAACCAAAGCATAAAAATATCATTCAATAGTCATGTGACATTTCATAAGTTAGTAGAAATTCTCTCAACTCTCGTAGAAAGACGCTTGTCGTAATCAGGTGTGCAGATGTAAAAATATTTCTCGTCATTTCATTAGGCATTTCAGTAAATATCATAAATTACGAGCTCCACATTATGCTTTCAACAAGGAAATGTCAATAGCGAGGATAATGGCCTTCCCTTTTTTTTTTTTCTACCTGTGCTTCCGGAAAGGCACACCCTAATGGCTTGTTCTCCAGGTGTCTGATACAGCGGTGTGCCGACGACGCACGTGCAGGTGGTCACTTAACTTTCTTACGGAAATATTTACGACAGCAGTTTCCGCTACAGTGACAGTCTCATATAAAAATTTCACAGGTCGAGAATTTACGTTGCAAATGTGTAGAAACAAAATCCTATGAATATAACAGTGTCCAAAAAAATTTTCGCCGGCATCGTGTTACATTCACGCATTTACACACATTTCAGAACTCTTAAAGTACAAATCTTGGTTTCCAACAACCTTTTCCACAAATCAGAGTCCCTAAACACTACTCATTATTCCTTACCTCATTATACATATACATATTCGTCGACACTTCTTCAATATTTCATCATGAGAAATACGTAGCATAATAAACATTCCTCAACAACATAATACACTTTATCATCATAATAATATCATAATCATCGTGATAATAACATCATAACACATCAGTCAACTCTCAAAATCGTCGTAGCTTCCTCCAATAATTTCAAAAACTAAAAAAAAGTTCTCTGCTCATTTCAATAGTGTCATCTACCTCAAACGTACTTTAAAATCATGCTCCCTTACCAAATACATCATTCAAAGCTCTCATAGTATCACAATGATTCCGAAAAAAAAATATGAACAGTTTACAAAGTACAGACAAAATACAGTTTCATAAGTGTGAAGTTACCCAACTGTGTATTGTGTAAACATGTGTCACTGATGTAGTAAAAAAATGTTTATCTCTCAGTTAAATTATCAGATAGCCGTGTAATTTATGTGGGGAGCATGGGGGCTATGTAAGTAGGCTGTTTATGTTTTCTCTATGTCCCTCTTCCCGTATTGGAGCGCGAGTGTCCTCTGAAATACGTAATTCTTGTATTACCTGTGTCAGCTGATCTTGTACTTCCCGGATTTCTCTTTGGTGTTGGGTATTAATTTGATTCAGATTTTGTTTCAGTTTCCTAATTCGTTCGCACTCTTCTGTGTCATTAAAGACTACCGGTTTTGTGTCATTCAGATTATCATCTACCTTCGTAGATAAATTAGTGAACTGATCCGAAAGTTCGGCTACTTTCTCCGATAGTGTACTTATTTCCTCAGTGTGTTTTTCTGAACCAAGTTTCAGAGTATCTACTGTGTCCTTTAAGTTTTCCTGAGTTTTTGCAAGTTGCGTAACCGAATCGGTAGATGCAACTGAGTCATATTTAGCTTGCAAGGTCTCATGATTTTCATGAACAATAATTTGCAGTTCTTTTATGGCTGCTTCGTGATTCTGTAATGCATTTTCATGCCGCGAAAAAATAGGTTGAAAATGCTCACAAATTTGTGTTTTTACGTCATTACAGACTTTTTGACATTTCGATTCAATGTTATGTAACTCAGTAGTTAAATCTTCACGTGTTTGTTCAAGCGTATGTTCCACTGAGTCTAACTTTTGAAGCTTTTCTTCCATTGCGTCTAACTTTTGAAGATTTTGTTCCATTGTGTCTAACTGTTGCTGTGTTTGTCTCTGGTGTTGTTCCATTGTGTCTAACTTTTGAAGCTTTTGTCCCATTTGTCTCTGATTTTGTTCCATTTGTTGCATTAATTGTAATAACAATGCACTGGTGTCTGAAACATGTTCCTCAGTGCTTTTCGGCAGTGAATTTGCACCAGCAACATTCACATTTTGACAAGCGGAAAATGTGTCTTGACTCATTTGAGAAAACGGTGAGAACCCAAAACCTGAGTCTACAGTATTTGCAAAATTGTGTCCTGTCATTCCCGATTCCTGAGGCGAGCTGTTGCCGACCGATCGATCGATAATGCGTCCCTCTTCACTAATTGTTTCACTGTCCACGCCATTGTTTGCCGCCCGCTCCATTTCCCTATGCACAGTTACCAAATTACTACTTTGAATGTCTGTTAATTCATTACTCTGCGGCGCTAACACACTACTTTCGTCTTCACTGTCATTTCTCAGTTTACTTTGGAGCCTAGTATTACGTTTTTCACACGCCATTATTGTCACAATATTTCACACGACAACACAGAAAAGCACAATTTGAAGAGCAAAAATAAGAGAACACATTAACATAACACTGAAAAAATATCTAGTTAATTGCACGCGCTGCTGAGAAATACTTGGTGTAAAACTGCATGCATGCTACAACTGTTTTACTGTACCACAATGAAAGACTGCAACTACAAAGGAGATTCTCTCTACAATTACGCGCTAGCAATAAACAAAGGCTACACTAATTACACAAACTACAAGAAAAAAATCAGAAGACTCCAGTGAGGTATCCTAGGCCAAGGGTCGACATATGAAACGTCCCCTTTGAACAATTATACATGACTGTGCTTAAACTGACACACAATATTTTGTTAGCGCAACGCACTCTGACTTTCAAAATTCCCTACAAAAGAATGGCCCTGACTAACATTAAACTATACCTTTCACAAATCACTTACCTCACAAAAATCTTCAGTGCTCAAGCTACTGCAATACAGCGAGTGCCACTACTGCCAGCTAAATAAAAGATTCAAACTATGGAAGGCACTAACTACTGATAGGGATAGTTAGCAAATGAAAGATATTAATAGAGAACAAACAATGTATTTACCTTGATATCATCATATATAAATATAGCAGTTCATGACAAATTTCAAAACTCCGCCATCTCTCTCCCCACATCCACCACTGCTGGCGGCTCACCTCCAACTGCGCAACGCTACGCGCTGTTCACATCCAGCTGCCGCTGCCCAACACTACAATGGCGAGTATTACAACAATGCAAAGCAGCCACAGACTGCACACAGCACAGCCAGTGATTCTCATACAGAGGTGGCGTTACCAATAAAAAAACCTAAACAGCCTACTTACATAGAGAAAACATAAACAGCCTACTTACATAGAGAAAACATAAACAGCCTACTTACACTCTTTGCTGCTTTTTCCCTATATGTAATTGTGTGTTGTTCTCGCGTGTACATAGCTTTTCTTCCGGTTATATATCTGCATTTTTTTTTTTATTGAGCTATTTTCTTTGTCCTTCCATACAAGCTAAGATTTTACTCAATATAATATTACAATAGCGTCCATGAGCAGTATGTACTTGTATGTTCACTTTTATTACGTAGTACCAGCTTATAATTAAATTTTCTAAGCTACTATTTAGAAAACTTGTGTACCCTTTTCTTTCTTGTTTTTGAATGACTTTCGTTACTGTGTTTCATAGGAGCATGGTCTCAAAACTTTTAAACGTTCCGCGCGTCCGCACTTACGTATCACGACTCGACTGTAGGCGCGGGGAAAATTCTGCATTGTTGGTGAACATTATTCGTGATAGCCGCCATCATGTAGCCTAACAACGTGTCCTGTCACGGTCGCCAGTGTGGCGAAATAAATAAAAAACATTTGAATTTATTGGTTTTTTGAAAAGAGGAAAAATTATGGATATGGAACTGTAACTTTAGAATTTTTGAAAGGCTTTTTTACGGATTGTATTGACCGGCTTGAATGCGGACAAATACAGTGCTGCGTGAAATATGCCTGTAATATAATTTACCATTCCGATTAATTACATTCTGAATTCTACGTCATTGTTGATTTAATCAGAGTTCTCACCTGAGACGTAGAATTAGTCCTTCTGCCACAATATTAATTCATTAGTCGCCATCGATGTTCTTCTCTTTGTTGACCGTGTGTACCATCATGAGTCGGCATCGGTTCACTTCACGAAGACGGTGGAAACCAAGGAATACAATGCTACGTCACTTTAAATAATTTTCGTAACACTTCGATACTTTTCACTATTTTTTGTTCACAACACAATGAGACTTGCTGTGCTCGTCGCACAAACCATAATTACTAACTATATGGCTGCCTTTCCGCACAGTCCAAAAAATCACGTCCATCCTCCACAAGGCAACAATCGAAAGTGTCTCTTAGCTCCTTCTTGGAGTATGAAACAAAAGAGAATCCAATGTGAACATTACAAAGATTATAATCTACATGTCTCTCAATTTAATCTTTGGCGCAGCTTTTAAGGTAGTGTATGTCTCTGCGTCGGAATGTGTCATTACATTACGATACATTACTGGTGCTGGTGTACTGCTACAGGCGGTGTCACAAGCCGATTCTGCAGTAGCACATGTGCAATGTACGGTATGGGGGCCTAAATAGCACGACGGCTTGCAGCCTTGGTATACGTCTTGCAGAAAAGTGCACTGCATGCCTTCAAACCAACCGACGTTCCCCTTACGGGGAAAGAATGAAAATGCGAAAAAAGGAAAAAGGCCATGGCATCATTTTTCAGTGGGGCTCACCAGCAGCGTCTCTCTTGAAGGTAGTGGTCAAATGGATAGTCGAAATACCGATTCATGTCGATTTTCGGCAGCAAATCCCAGGTGACTACCAAGAATTATTACGCTGGCAAAGCGTACGCAGCCAAAGTTGGTCTAACACAGCCTAGTTATAAATTTTCCAAGCTATAAAGGTCAAAAAACTAAAACTTAGCAACACAAACTATTTTAAAACAATGCAACTACTAACTCATTTTTCTGTCATTATATACTGAAGTGACAGAAGTTATGGGATACCTCCTAATATCGTGTGAGGCCTCATTTTGCCCGGTGTAGTGCAGCAACTCGACGTGTGTCAGTCATCTTAATTCGTCTTTCTAAATTACTTTCATCATGAGTGAAAAGTGTGGAAGCTGTCATAGTCTAGTGAGTGGAGGATTTTTTGCCAGTCTTGTAAGAAGCATTTTCATGGAGAGGAGGGGGTAAGGGTTTAGTGGTGAGTACACTGGAAAAACTTACGGCACTCACTGCTGGAACTGCGTAGTATGCACCAGGAACATTTCAATAAATAACCAGGTGCCGAGGTATGTGTCCCTCGGGTACCTTTGGAGGAAGTGAAGAAGGAACTGACCAGGATCGAGGACTATGAACAGCCATTGACCATTGCTAGAGTTCGGTGGAGAAGAGCCTCCGGTAGTTCCAGGGCTGGTTCGAGAACACATCACCACACAAGCGACATATCACTTGGTGTCCCCCCCCCCCCCCCCCCTTCCACAGTCACCCCGTTCCCCAGACATCGGTTGACTTTCCTTACGCTGTTGGCAATACAATTAACAACAAATGCAAATGTAGTGATCTACATCTACATGACAACTCTGCAGTTCACGCTTAAGTGCTTGAAAGAGGGTTCATATAACCACTTTCGTTACACTCTCGAGTAGACATGGGAAAAACGAACCTTTAAATCTATTAGTGTGAGCTCTAATTTCTCTTATTTTATTACGATGATCATTTTTACACATGCAGATGGAGCTAACTAAATAATTTCGCATTCGAAGGAGACAGTTGGTGATTGAAGTTTCGTGAAAGGATCCCGCCGTAACGAAAAAGCTTGTATTCTAATGACTACCACCCCAACTCGCATGTCAAATTCGTGACGCTCTCTTTGCTAGATCGCCATAATACGAAAGGAGTCTTCCTTCTTTGAACTTTATCGATGTCTACCGTCAGTCCTCTCCCGTAAGGATCCCGTACCACGCAGCAGTATTCCAGAACAAGCGGACAAGTGCAGTGTAGGCAGTCTCTTTAGTACATCTGTTACTTATTGTAAGTATTCTGTAAATAAAACTTAGTCTTTCATTCACCTTCCCCACAACATTTTCGACGTAATCGTTCCAATTTAAGTTGTTCGTAACTGTAGCTCCTAGGCATTTGGTTGAATGTAAAATATTTAACTTTTTGTGATCTATCGTTTAAATTAAATTTAAAGGATTCTTTTTTTGTACTCATCTGGGGAACTTCTTATTTTCCATTATTTAGGGCCAATTTCCGCTTTTCGAATCATCGAATCATACAGATATCTTGTCTAAATTTTGCAATTTGTTTTGATCTTCTGATAACCTCATAGATGGTAAGAGAGAGCACATCCGCAAATAATTTAAGAAAGCTGCTCAAATTGTAGGCACGCAGTGTGTCGCTTGCAAGGATTCAATCAAAAGCCTTCTGCAAATCTAGAAATATGGAATCAATTTGAGAGCCCCTGTCGATAGCCCTCATTACTTCATGTAAATTAACAGCCTGCTGTGTTTCACAAGAATTATATTTTCTAGATCTTTGCTGACTTACGTGCCAATAGATAATTTTCTTTTAAATATTTCATAGTGTTCGAACACAGTATGAGTTGCAAATCGATTTCACCAATATCGGTATAACTCAGCGGCTTGCTTTTATTTCCTCTCTCATCTAACACTGCAACCAGTAATACTTTCCACTATTTTGGTACGGATCTTTTGTCGAGCGAGCGGTTTTTTATGAGACTGCTGAAATGGAGCGATTTCATCAGCGCACACACTGGTTTGTATGCAATCTGGAACAGAAGACTTGCCCTCATTGACTTAACCTGCTTCGCTACACTGAGGGTATCTCCTTTTTTCAGCTGTTCTTGATTCTAATTCTGGATTATTTACTACGTCTTTTTTGGTAAAGCAATTTCTGAAAAGCGTGTTTACTGACTGTGTTTTAATAACACTGTCATTGATATCGTTACTATTGCTTTCGCGCAGTGAGGGTGTTGATTGTGCCTCGCCGCTGGTGTGCTTTATACACAACCAGAATCTCTCTGGATTTTCTGCCATACTTCGAGATATTGTTTCGTTGTGGAAACTGTGTAAAGCTCTTGCACTGAAAACAGCGCTAAATTTCGAGCTTTTGTAAAATATCACCGGATGGGAGATTTTGAGTTCTTTTAAATCTTTCATGCTTTTTGCGCTACCTCTGCAACAGTGTCCAGACTTCTTTTGTGTACAAAGGTGTATCTGTTCCATATCTTACTAATTTCCTTGGTATGAAACACTCAGTTCCGATTTACTATTTATTTGAATTAAAGCCGTATCTGATCAACGCTTACAATGTTAATTTGGAAGGAATGAAAACTTGTCTTTTAGGAATACGTCAAGCAAATGTTTATCTGCTGTTTTAAATAGATATATTGTGCTTTTATTTTTGTGGATTTGGATGTTACGGTAGTCAGCCTCGTTGCAAGGATCTTGTCGTCATTAATCCCTGTATCCGTCAAGATGCTCGGGGTTATTTGTTGCCAAGACGTTGAGTAAGTTTTCGCAACAATTTACACTGCGAGTGCGCAAGGGTAGTAATTGCTCAAAAAATTCCCGAAGAAAGCATTTAGTACGATTTCAGACGAGGTTTATGATAACCACCATTTTAAACAAATTTTCACCAACATATCGATGGTAGATTGAAGTCACCATCATCTATGAGTGTATGAGATAGGTTCCTATTGGAAATGAGGCTGCAGTTTTCACTGAAACTTTCAGCAACTATACCATCTAAATCGGGGAACGGTGAAAGGAACCAGCTGTCGTGTACAAACTCAGTCCATACAAACTCACACCTACTATCTGTTTCCATTTCACTACAAGATAAACTACAGTGCATCTAACAGCAAGAAACACGCGACCACTAACTAACTTTAATCGATCCACACAGAACACCGTTAGGTCCTTGGCAAAAATTTCGGCTAAAGTTAATTCCAGCTTTATCCAGCGTTCAATACCAATGACGATTTCTGCTTCGGTGCTTTCTATTAGTGCTTCAAACTTGCGTTCTTTCCCAACACAGCTATGACAATTTTCATCTATTATACCAATTTTTCCTAGGCCTGCCCTCGTGTGCACATCATGTCACTAGCAGACTACACGCTTGCAGAACTGTCTGAGCTTCTGATTCAGACCCTCCAATCAGCTCTACACTAAAGGTCCGCAATCGGTCCTGTTAAAGATTCTGCAGATGGTGAGCTCCGTCATGGTCGTGGAATTAGGTTTTAAAATAAGTACTACGTAGACTTCCATATGTAACAGAAATATATTTTGAATCCTTCCCAATGCTATATGCTAACAAGAAATTCATTTCCATCTGGGTAGTTCCTGATACTTTAAAAGCTTTTAGTAAAAGAAGAAAGAACTGGCTACGTTGTATTGACGTAACTTCGGTAAATATCTACTGTCTATTAAACTGAATAGAAAGAATGAAAATATAATATTTCTGTGATTTTCTTTAGTTTAATAAAGGATTTTTTAAAATTCTGTAATGTAGAATTTTTGTACTTTCTACGGAAACAGTTTGATGGAAATACAAAAAAAAAATCAAATTTTATATTGGCGTATTAAACATAAGACACTGTTTAGTTGCATAAGTTGTATATTACACATGAAGAAAATCCACCAGTTAATTGTAACGAGTAACGTTCTAAAGTAGCATTGTATTTCTGGTTGTGCTAAGCCTTGGGTGAAATTTTAGCCCAATTACACTGAAGAGCCTAAGAAACTAGTACACTTGCTTAATATCGTGTAGGGCCCCCGCAAGCACGCAGAAGTGCAGCAACACGACGTGGCATGGACTCGACTAATGTCTGAATTAGTGCAAGAGGGAAGTCACACCATGAATTCTGTAGGGCTGTCCATATATCCGTAAGAGTACGAGGGAGCGGAGATCTATTCTGAACGGCACGTTGAAAGGCATCCCAGATTTGCTCAATTATTTTCATGTTTGCCGGCCGAAGTGGCCGTGCGGTTAAAGGCGCTGCAGTCTGGAACCGCGAGACCGCTACGGTCGCAGGTTCGAATCCTGCCTCGGGCATGGATGTTTGTGATGTCCTTAGGTTAGTTAGGTTTAACTAGTTCTAAGTTCTAGAGGACTAATGACCTCAGCAGTTGAGTCCCATAGTGCTCAGAGCCATTTGAACCATTTTTTCATGTTTGGGGAGTCTGGTGGCGAGCCGAAGTGTTTAAATTCAAGAGTGTTCCTGAAGCCACTCTGTAGCAATTCTGAACTTTCGGGGTGCCGCATTGCCCTGCTGGAATTATCCTAGTCCGTCGGAATGCACAACGGACATGAATATATGCAGGTGACCAGACAGGATGCTTACGTACGTTTCACCTGCCAGAGTCGTGTCTAGACGCATTAGGGTCCCATATCACTGCAACTGCACACGCCCCACACCATTACAGAGCCTCCACCAGGTTGAACAGTCCCCTGCTGATATGCAGGGTCGATGGAGTCATGAGGTTGTCTCCGTACCCGTACACGTCCATCCGCTCGATACAATTCGAAACGAGACTCGTCCGACCAGGCAACATGTTTCCAGTCATCAACAGTCCAATGGCCCCAGGCGGGGCGTAAAGCTTTGTGTCGTGCAGTCATAGGGTAAACGAGTGGGCCTTCGGGTCCGAATCCGATATCGATGATGTTTAGTTGAATTGTTCGCACACTGACACTTGCTGATGTCCCAGCATTGAAATGTGCAGCAATTTGCGGAATGGTTGCACTTCTGTCTCGTTGAACGATTCTCTTCAGTCGTCGTTGGTCCCGTTCCTGCAGGATCTTTTTCCGTCCGCAGAGATGTCGGAGAGTTGATGTTTTACCAGATTCCTGATATTCACGGTACACTCGTGAAATGATTGTAAAGGAAAATCCCCACTCCTCACCACCTCAGATTCATCGCTTGTGCGCCGATTATAACGCCACGTTTAAACTTATTAGATCTTGATAACCCGCCGTTGTAGCAGCAGTAACCTATCGAGTGAGGTGGCGCAGTGGTTACACACTGGACTCGCATTCGGAAGGACGACGGTTTAATCCCGCGTCCGGACATCCTGATTTAGGTTTTCCGTGATTTCCCTAAATCGCTCCAGGCAAATGCCGGGATGGTTCCTCTGAAAGGGCACGGCCGACTTCCTTCCCCATCCTTCCTTAATCCGATGAGACCGATGACCACGCTGTCTGGTCTCCTTCCCCAAACCAACCAACCAACCAAGCAGTAACCTATCTAACAACTGCGCCAGACACTTGTTGTCTTATAGAGGCGTTGCTGATTGCAGCGCCGGATTCTGCTGAAACACGTATGTAACATAGCAGCGATGGCGAGGCATTGTAGCATCTGTGACCAGAGAGTTTGCGCTTGACCGCGCGAGTGTTGCGAGCGGTTCTCAGTCGGTCAGTTAGTCGTTGCGAGTCTGTCGGTAGTCTGTTAGTAGCTGTAGGCCAGTGCAGTACAGTAGTCGTTGCGAGTCTGTAGCTCTGTCTAGTTGAGAGCAGTACTCAGTCTGTAGTCGTCATGCAGAGCGGTCGGTCAGTAGTAACAGCCCAGTGCGGTTGTATGATGTAGGCGGTCGGCAACACTGGTCAAGATGGTGAATAAGGTATACCATTAATTAATATAATCATTAGATAATGTAAAAATTTATTTATTGTAATTTTTCTCCAACAAGTTCCCCAATAATAATTTTTAATTCAAAAGCATTTTTCAAAAATTTAATTTTTTATTGAACTAAAGATCTCGTTGCACTTCCCATTTCATTCCACTCCTTTTAAAAAAAAAAATTTCACTAGAATCACAAAAAAAGACAATATTATTATTTGCAATGCAGTTCCTCCAAGCGGTGCGCAACAACAAGAGCAGATATGTGACATCCATTTATTCTGAGGTAAGACTTTAATTCTGATTGTTTTACACAGGGCCAAAGACCGATATTTCGGTTTAATTAAATTTTCTTATCACTGAATGGACTTTATTTTTTCATGAGGAATGTATATTTGAGTCAGATTGCGATTATCAGTTTTATTGTCATTAAATTTAATTGCAGGGAGGTTACGTTTGGCTCCCATTTCTATTAAGTATTGTCATTACATTTCTTCTAAAATTTCGGTGGGGAGGTTACACGTGGCGACACCCAGTCCAGGATCGTATTTCGTTGAGAGTCTTTTGAGCAACAGTCAGATATCTGCTCTTATTTGCTTAAGTATAATTAGGATTTGGCGCTACGCTTTTATTAATCTTGTGACTTTCTCTCTACAGGTCAACGGCAATTTGTTGCTTTGTTGTATTTGTGTGTTGCTTTTGCATTGTGCTCATTTGTTTTGTGAATAATTGTGACCATTGCAAAAATGCCGCGAAAGACTATGAATAGTGTATCGCGAGGTATTACGAACGAAACTACCGATTTAAACAATTTTACCGATAGGACATGTGACACGCAGTGTAATCATGACATTCCTGCGTTCACTAACAATCAGTGCATTACAACCACTAATGATGACTTTTACCTTGATAATGAACAAACGAACTCAATTGTCTCGTCTGTTAACTTGACGACAATTGATGACGCGGAGCGCTCTATTGTAATGAGCGCTGCAGAGCTTAACACACCCGATTTAGAAAATCTAAGTAATGTACAGACAAATTTGTCTAATGAAAATGAACAGATCACACAAAGTAGGACAGATTTATTTAATTCCGAAACAATGACTGATAGTATACATTTGACTGACAAACCTTTTTGTAAATTTCAAAATGACCAAATGGTTACAGAAAGTGAAACAATTCCAGATCCACTATTGAACAGCACAGAGAATAGAAATGCTGACCTTGAGTCGAATCCAATTATGGCTTTGTTGCGACAAATGAGTAAACAACTTAATGAACGGAACAAAAAACTTGACAATTATGCCGAAGATCTCAAACAACTTAGCGAAACAATTAATGAAAGTTTCAAACTGACGAACGAAAAACAAGTCAACCTTAACGAACGGAGCAGACAAGTTAGTGAACAGAATACAGCTATTACCGTGCAGTGTCGGGACAATAAAGTACAATTACGTGTAGATACTAAGACTTGTGCTAATAACAGTAATGAAGAAGTTGGCACTGTTGCACAAGAATTAAGTAGCACACGTGTAGGCACAACAGAATCACATAAAGACAAGATTGATGTAGTCACTGAACAATGTTTAGCGAACGAAACACAGATACACGAAATTATTGCAGTCACCGAACAATGCCCTAAAAACGCAGTACAGATTCGCGACGAAATTAATTTGGAGTCAGTGGAAGTTTCACACACTCCGAATACGGAAGTTGACGAGAAATTTGCACGACAAATCAACCAAATTGACAAAAGTGTTACAGTAACAGAGTTGAAAACTATTTCAGTCACCAATACGTCACAGAATCCGCTACTTTGCGAGCATTTGTCAGAGTCACGCAGCGTGTATAATGTGAACAATTTACAGAGACTACGTGAATTAAAATCCGAAAAGCTACGCGACTTAAAATCTGAAAAGCTTCGCAACTTGAAATCCGAAATGACACAGACGAACAGATTCACACACAAACCTGAACGTGTTTTCAAATTCAATGACGAGAACGCAGATTTCGAGCAATTTGCATTTGTAAGAAAATGTAAGGAATTTAATAATGACAGCGTACAGGTACACGCTTTGCACTGTATACGACAATTTATCTTTGTACATTCACCGCTATTACCTGTAATGCAGAAGCTAGCTTTGAACCAGATGCGACAATTTGCTATTGTATTTTCATCAGCATTACGTATTATGCAGAAACTGGAATTAGCAAGAATACAACAATTTGCTTTTGAATTTTTACCGCTATTGCGTGCAACGCAAAAGCTAAAATTTATTTGCAGTGCGTAAAAGACCTCAGGGGATTCATTACGCTTTAATGAATATGTGCCGTAGCGAGCATAGGGCCCCGAGCTGTAGTAGTGCTATTTCATCTTTAGTTTTCTGCACTGCTGCCTTTTCTTCTACTATCCTTTATATCTATCAAAACTGCTCTTTAACTATTGCTCTACCTAGAATTAAGAAAAATGACAATGAAAACCGGACATGACAAATAATTTTACCGAATGTGACAATTTTCAGTAGGCACTCCAGAACCAGCGTAATTTTAATAACGGATAAAATCGTAATCATCAGTATGTGTAAAATTAACAGCAAACGCATTTTTTGGTAACAATAGACCTTTTCACCACAACAGCATGAAAGTCAACCGCTTAGCATACATAACCAACAATGCAGTCTACAAGGTCAACCAGGCTTTAATGTTTCGCCGCGTGCACGTATAGTCCCAGCTCCAACAAATAGTAACGCATGGCAGCAAAGAAATAACTACGTACAGACAACACACCATTTCAACTCGTATCGCAATGCGCCGTATAGAAATTACTATCATGACAGACGTAAAAATAACGAGCACAATTTTCAGCGTACATTTAATAACAGTCGATTTTATGAGCAGCAACAACATCAGCAACAACAAATAATCATGAATGAAACAGACAATAGGTGTCATCCATAGCGTAACACGTCAGTAAGAAATAACAGAACAGTTCATATAGTGGATATGCCACAACATTCTCCCGTAAAATAAATAACGGAACGTACGATAGATTTTAACCAGATACAGCACAGATTGCATATTACAGTAACGCAAACATTACTTTTGACACGCAGAATTTTGTTCACGAGAATGTTATTTGAAACATGCTTTGTTGAATGCTCCACTTTTATCGCACCCAGATCTTACCAGAAATTTTTCATTGCCACCGACAGTTCTAACACCGCTTTAGGCGTACACATTTTCCAGGAAATCGAAGAAGACGGTTCAATAGTAATTAAAAACATCGCATTTGCAAGTCGCATTTTGTCACCCGCTGAACGAAATTATTCTGTTACAGAATTGGAAACATTATGTGTTGTATGGGCTTTTACGAGATTTCGGCACTTTCTTTATGGTAGACATACCACCGTCTACACAGACCACAGAGCAATACAATTTTTGCTTTCAGCTAAATTTACTCACGACAGATTAAGCAGATGGAAACTTTATTTGCAAGAATTTAATTTTACGATTGTTCACATTCCCGGCACACAAAATGTTATAGCAGACGCACTATCGCGTTCTCTCGGCAACAATCAGCAAGACGTAGCAACCAACTTCTGTAAAACAAATTTCAGTGTCATGTACATTCAGCAAGTTGCATTTGAAAATTTTATTTCATCGTCATTACAGGACATAGCACAAGAACAAAACAAAGACAATGTGTGGAAAGAAATTAAACAGCTTTGGCAAGATAAGAATAATGTTACGATTAGAAACCACTACACTGTACGCAATGACATTCTGTTTCGCCGCTCTCATCCTGACAGCAACATTTGGTTATTATGCATTCCTGACGAACTGGTTAACAAACTAATTTGGTACACTCATTTAAGTTACGCACATTACGGAGCACGAAAATGTTTTCTTATACTGAGACAGAACTGTTATTTTACTAACATGGAAAAACGTATACGACGAGTTTTAGCGTCTTGTAAAATTTGCCAGAAAGCTAAATCAGACACCACTTCACATATTCCTCCTTTATATCCCATTATACCTGTTAAATTAAGACATATGGCCGCAGTAGATATTTTTGGTCCGATTCCCAGAACTAACAGAGGTTTTTGCTACATTTTTGTCGCTGTTGAGCTCACTTCAAAATTTGTTACTTTCACTCCGTTACGCAAAGCTACTGCTAAAACTGTTTCGAAAGCATTTGTAAAACATTTTCTATTTCATGTAGGGCATGTGATGAAAGTAATTTCTGACAATGGATCACAATTTCGTAGTAGCGTATGGACACGCATGTTACGAGCTAGAAACATTTCTCCGATCTATATATCCAAGTACCACGCTTCTTCGAACCCCTGTGAACGATTAATGAAAGAAATTGGTAAACTGTGTAGAATATACTGCCACAAAAGACATATTGATTGGGATACACACATACTCTCATTCCAAGATGTAATTAATTCCATTCCAAATGAATCCACTATGCTATCTCCGTCTGTTATACTGAAAAATGCTGAACCACCTAACAAAATTAAAGAATTAATAAAATTTCCTACATCTCGTCGATTACGACATCACGAAATAATTGACATTGCGCTGAACAACGTGCCGCAGAGCGCCGGAGAAGACAGCAAAAACAGGTTTGTACACGCCGCGACTTTCACGTTGGACAGAAGATATTGATACGTACACACTATTTATCCAGTAAATTAAAAGGTAAGTGCAGTAAATTTGAACTTCTATACGCAGGTCCATATCGGATTCGCAGCATCCCTCACCCCAATGTTGTACATGTCGAAACTTTGAGAACTAGAAAATCGAAAGGCAATCACCATATATCAAACATTAAACCGTTTATTGAGTGAAACCACTGTATGATTCAACACACTATGATGTCTTTTACTAATGCAATTAATTCGCCTGACTAATTACTGATGATTATCGTATTTTTTCTTGGCAAGTGCCCGGCAAGGTAAGGTTAGCAGGTCGCTTTTCTTGTCGTTACACATCAGACCGTGCATATTTTTCCAGATGAACTTACGTATTTTATGACTAATTATGCAATGTTAGCTAATGACATGTTAATTTCATTACATTTTTTCCTCATTAAAGGCTTTAATTCTCGCCTCTATTAACTACACTACATACAAGCTGAACACAACGAACGTCACATTTGTCTCTTTTATGTACGATTATATTCCAGTTTTGTTTATATGCACTGTGAAATAGTTAAGATATAACACACACCAGTCGACGTTGACATTTTTTTTTTTTTTGCCCTATGACATCTCAACATCGTGACTGTTTCACATTTTTTTTTTTTGCTGCTGCATCGTATTATTCTGTGTACATTTTTGCATCTGAACACTGTCAATGTCTTTGACACGTTACGTTTTCTGTCATGTTATGCTGTATGCTTAATTGTGTCACCATAAACCAGTCAATATTTAGTGGGTATATGATTTAAATGCAAGACATTAATCTTTGTTCATCAATTTCAGAAAGGAATGATGATTCTAAGAAATAAATTTAACATAAATGGGAATTTCACCTACGGAATAAACGAAAGGAGATGCAATAACTTTATGAGGAAGAGTAAATGGATCAGGATTAACAAGCATTAACAAGAATATACAATACCCATCACAGAATAGCAGTCTTAACTAATTTTTTCTTTCAGAATACAAGGTGATTGATGCAGGCTGTCAGACTGAACTACACACCTTAGTTTTAGTGATGAAATATGCTAGAGATAAGGAATAGTTGTATAATGAGTAATGAAGTGATTTTTTGCAGATGATAATGAATACTGATGAATAATGATGAGGGAAATGGTATTATGAATAATGAAGTTTTTCTTTACAGGTGATGATAATGGTGAAGTTATGATGATATGGATAATGAAGTTTTTTTCTTTACAGATGAGGATAATGTTGAAGTTATGTATTTATGCTACGTAGTTATTTAAGTATTTGTTGCAGTTTGCTTTGACAGCAGGTGTTACATTGCATAGTAGGATGACTGAAAGTTTTGGAAAGGACAGCTATGGAACACATTTTTATACACACTTCACTGCCTGTTAATTCGAAGTTCACTACTTTTCAGCATAGTGTGCGTTTCTTCTTTCAGGTCAATAATCCATTTTGTATTTTTTCCAGGAGAAGTTTTTCATGACACTTACTAAACCTGTTAGTTATTATACCTGTTCTAGTACTTGCATTTTTATTTTTTACCCATTTGTGTTTATCACTTCTAAATGTGATCACATGTGCTGCCTTGTTACATAATCTTGCTACAGCTGACTCATGACGAATGACGTTACCTATCCTCATTTGCAGCAATAGGTCAAAAGCAAATAGTGTTATGCCTCACCAATTAATTATCGATCCCAACGCAATGCATTGCTAACAAAAAAAAATGTATTACCAATCCCAAGTAGTGATACCAGTTTGAGAAAATTCTGAATAATACTGATTAGCTCTAAATAGTATGTCACTTGAGTAATGACCTCTTAATGAGACTATATTCAAAATGATGCTTTGTCACTAGCTAATAACTGCCACTGTTTATTGTAATGATACCACTTATAATGCCTGTGATTATTAATGATTTGACTGTAATTAACTGATTTTTAATAATGACTTCGTAATAACCTGAATAATACTGAATGATGATTCTATTCAATACTTGCTGGCCACTGAGTGCCAATAATTGTCACTTGAAGAATTGTGATTAATTATGCCATTGATTAGCTCTTGTTTCCAATGTTGATACTTTGTAACCAGAAAAGAATGTGACTGTTTAATAATGCTTTGTAATTAATTAAGGCTAATAATTCTTACTATATTGAAATGACAAATGATTAATTAATTAACTGTAATTAGACAAATGATTAATTAACGACAAATGATTAATTAACTGTAATTAGACAAACGATTAATTAACGACAAATGATTAATTAACTGTAATTAGACAAATGATTAATTAACTGTAATTAGACAAATGATTAATTAACGACAAATGATTAATTAACTGTAATTAGGCAAAGGCTAATGATTATTGGAATGACAAATGATTAATTAACTGTAATTAGGAGAAGGTTAATGATTCTTAATTATACTCTGTAACTGAAAAGAATGCGATTATTTCATAATGCTTTGTAACCAGGAAAAGAAGGCTACTGATTCTATGTACAACAATTAATGAACATTTTTCTGTAATACTACATACTTGGTACAGAAATGTTCAATAACTGGGCTATGAATGCCACAAACTACTAATTAAGTCTGTAATTGTCAATATTATGTGACTTGATGTCCTTCACCTCATAAGCTGACTACCCTGAATTATTGCAATGTCCATTTGTCCTGTCTATCCCAGTGATCATGGAGCACTATATTTGGTTTTGCACTAATTCTACGTTGGTGTGCCTTGTAAGAGTGTGGTGTTGACACGACATGCTGTCCACCACCATGAGCGATGAAGACATTATTATGGTCCCACTGTTTGGTGTACCTAATGTACTGCCAAAATGAAAACATGGAACATTACTACGACAGTTCAGTGTCTTGGCTACACTGATAAATTCTGATGGGAAAAGAACTTCAAGTTGTGTCACTTGGTGTTGTACTTCTGTGGAAAGATATGGACTTTCAGAGCAGCTGTGTACAATCTAAAGTGCTACAACCATGATGCAATCCTTCCCTTTCCTATCCTGATTCTTGCCACATAGTTCATAGGTTATACATTTTTCGATTCGCTGAACTCCAATGCGAATACACTTATGTCACTTGTCAATATAATATTTTTGCCAGTCTGTTCATTTGTTCTGAATATGCTAAAGAATTTTTTCAGTGCCTGTGCACTTTATTATCTGTCAAATAATTTGTGTATACTTTTCTGATTTGCTACTATGTTTTGTATTCACATTTTGTCTTTGTCTGATATATTTTGTACTTAGTGCGTGTGCACAACATTTCAATATTCTGTAAGTTGTAGGATTTTGTTAATTAAAGAAAAATTTTGCCGCGCTTGGCAAGTCCAAATGACTCACCATCGCTGCCAAATTTTTGCCCCCCCAGTGGAGGGTTATGAAACACGTATGTAACATAGCAGCGATGGCGAGGCATTGTAGCATCTGTGACCAGAGAGTTTGCGCTTGACCGCGCGAGTGTTGCGAGCGGTTCTCAGTCGGTCAGTTAGTCGTTGCGAGTCTGTCGGTAGTCTGTTAGTAGCTGTAGGCCAGTGCAGTACAGTAGTCGTTGCGAGTCTGTAGCTCTGTCTAGTTGAGAGCAGTACTCAGTCTGTAGTCGTCATGCAGAGCGGTCGGTCAGTAGTAACAGCCCAGTGCGGTTGTATGATGTAGGCGGTCGGCAACACTGGTCAAGATGGTGAATAAGGTATACCATTAATTAATATAATCATTAGATAATGTAAAAATTTATTTATTGTAATTTTTCTCCAACAAGTTCCCCAATAATAATTTTTAATTCAAAAGCATTTTTCAAAAATTTAATTTTTTATTGAACTAAAGATCTCGTTGCACTTCCCATTTCATTCCACTCCTTTTAAAAAAAAAATTTCACTAGAATCACAAAAAAAGACAATATTATTATTTGCAATGCAGTTCCTCCAAGCGGTGCGCAACAACAAGAGCAGATATGTGACATCCATTTATTCTGAGGTAAGACTTTAATTCTGATTGTTTTACACAGGGCCAAAGACCGATATTTCGGTTTAATTGTATTTTCTTGTCACTGAACGGACTTTAAATTTTGTGAAGAATTTATATTTGAGTCAGATTGCGAATTTCACATTTTTGTTGCCATTGTCAGTACATTTCATTGTGGGCAGGTTACGCTTAGCACAATGTCCATTAGGATTCATAATTAAATATTGTCTTATTTCTTTCTTTAAAATTTCATTGTGGGGAGGTTACACTCGGCTCCCATTTGTATTGAGTATTGTCACTTTATTTCTTATAAAATTGCGGTGGGGAGGTTACACTGCCTGTTGACATCGTTCAACCGAAATTTAATGGATTCTTTTTTTTTACTCATATTGAGAACGTCTCATTTTTCGTTATTTAGGCTCAGTTCTTTGGCATCTGTGTAGATGGGGGTGACTATATTGCGCTAATGTTGATACACTTGTTCTAAACGCAATTTTTTTTTCAATTTTAACTTGTCATGACGCGTTTCGTATTATCTCATCATCGGATCTCTAACGTCAAAATACAGTAGCTTGTCACTCGTAAGAAGTTAAAGATAACAGTTTTTCACGGCCAAGACAAGTGTATAATCAATAGCGCCAACACGGTCGCAGATCCCCTCAGATACTTATTGTTTAAGGTGCTGGCCACTTTGCGGGTACGTGTCTACCGTAAGTATTTGGCTTCTATTATGGTGTACCTCCTTACGTGTGAGTTTTCGCTACCAATTACGCTATACCGCGTTTACAAATTTTATCTTCCCAGTTCTGTATCCCAAGCAGCCGCTTGTGTCGCTTGGGTCTTAAATCGGCATTGGATAGAAGTAATATAAGAGCAGGAAACGTTGGGATGTGCTAAATGTTAGGAAGAAGAAAGTGCAGATGCACCATAGTCAATTTGTAGACCTTAAGTCGAAGGAAATTTTAGGGGCAGCGGACCAGGCCATATGCATATTCAGAGCGCTAATTATAATAATTGGAGACTTAGGGCCTATATGTAAGGATTTTACAATAGAGGACCTTTGATAGTAGTGAGTTGCGAAAATGTTTCGACAGGAAAGTGCCATATGACGTATGTGGTTAACTTTTTAAGATACGCATTGTGACTCGTGGCACGAATGTGCACTTTGTGGAACTGTTCCTACTTCACGATCGACCACGACGCAATCGATGCACGGAGGCCCATTAATGCATTGTTGCAAATTATACTTATGGCAGCCAACTTTGTGTATGTTTCGTCGGTACCAGTAGGAACTATCGATTCATGGTGTTTCACAAGGCATGACCTACACCTAAACAGAACTAAAAATGGAAGATCGGCTAAATATGAAAAGTATAACGGTTGGATCCAGGACCTCGCATAGTTGCGGTAACGAAAAATTGATGATAAATCCCGACACTGAAAGAAGATATAGAAGCAATTCAGAGGTAAGCTGCTAGGTTTGTTACTGGTACGTTCGATCAGCATGCAAATGTTACGGATATGGTTCGGGAGCTAAAGTGGGAAAAGTGGGAATACATAGGGGGAACAAGACATTCATTTCGAAGAACGCTACTGAGAAAGTTTAGAAAACAGCAGTTGGTTCGAGACAGACGTGGAGCAGGGAAATGACCTTCCACACAGGGTGGGCAGAAATTGTGGTTGTTCGCTGCTGAAGCTGTGGTGTCGAAGGTGTCGAAGACAAGTTACTATAGGTTGATACAAGATGACGTAGACAAAATTTCTGGTTGGTGTGATGAATGGCAGCTGGCTGTTAATGTAAAAAAATGTAAGTTAATGGGGATGAGTAGGAAAAGCAAACCCGTAATGTTCGGATTCAGCATTAATCGTGTCCTGCTTGACATAGACACGTTGTTTAAATATCTGGGCGTAACGATGCGTAGCGAAATGAAATGCAACGAGCATGTGTGGATTGTGGTAGGGAATGCGAATGGTCGACGTCAGTTTATTCGGAGAACTTTAGGAAAGTGTGGTTCATCTGTAAAGGAGACCGCATATAGGACGCCAGTACGACCTATTCTTGAGTACTGCTCGAGTAATTTGGATCCGCAGCAGGTCGGGTTAATAGAAGACATCGAAACAATTCAGAGGCGAGTTGCTAGATTTGTTACCGGTAGGTTTGGGATCGGCACAAGGTGAAATTGAAAGAAGACATGGAAGCAATTCAGAGGCGAGTTGCTAGATTTTTACCGGTAGGTTCGATCAGCATGCATGTGTTATAGATATGTTTCGGGAGGTCAAGTGGGAATCCCTGGAAGGAAGAAGACATTTATTTCGAAGAACATTACTGACAAAGTTTAGAGAAGCGACATTTGAAGCTGATTGCAAAACGACCCTACAGCCGCCAACATACATCTCTCGTAGGGACCACGAAAATAAGATACGAGAAATTAGGGCTCTCTATGGAGGCATGTAGATAGTCGTTTTTCCCTCGCTCTGTCTGTAAGTGGAACAGGAAAGGAAATGATTAGTTGCGGTACAGGGTACGCTTCGCCAGCACCAAACGGTGGCTTGCGGAGGATGTCTGTAGATGTAGAACAACGAAACAAACATGCCAAACTTAAACAGACGCAAAATCCCCAAGATCGGCGATCTTTTACAGAAGCTCGAAATGTAGCGCAGACTTTAATGCGAGATCCTTATAACAGTTTCCACAACGAAACTTGTCTCGAAACCTGGCAGAAAATCCAAAGAGATTCTGGTGGTGTGTGAAGTATGTTAGCAGCGAGAAACAATGCCTTCTCTGCGCGATAGCAATGGAGATACTATCGAAGACAGTGCTGGCTAAGTAGAGTTATTAAACATGACCATCCTAAATGCCTTCACAAAAGAAGGCGAAATAAATATTCCAGAACTCGAATCAAGAACAGTTGCCAACAGGAGTAACGTAGAAGTAAATATCCTCGGAGTAGTGAAGCAACTTAAATCACTTAATAAAGCAAGTCTTCTGCTCCAGATTGTATACCAATTAGGTTCCTTTCAGAGTATGCTGATGCATTAGCTACATACTTGACAATCATGTACAACCGTTCGCTGGACGAAAGATCCCTACCCAAACACTTGAAAGTTGCACAGGTCACATCAATATTCAAGAAATGTAGTAGGAGTAATCCATTTAATTACAGGCCCATATCATTAACGTCGATATGCAGCAGGATTCTGGAACATATAATGTGTTCGAACATAGTGAATTTCCTCGAAGAAAACGGTCTATTGACACGCAGTAAACATGTGTTTAGAAAACATCGCTCTTGTGAAACACACCTAGCTCTTTATTCACATGAAGTGTTGAGTGCTATTGACAAGGGATCTCAGATCGATTCCATATTTCTGGATTTCCGGAAGGCTTTTGACACTATACCACACAATCGGCTTGTAGTGAAATTGCGTGCTTATGGAATATCGTCTCAGTTACGTGACTGGATTTATGATTTCCTATCAGAGAGGTCACAGTCCCTAGTAATTGACGGAAAGTCGTCGAGTAAAACAGAAGTGATTTATGGGGTTCCCCAAGGGTACTGTTATGGGCCCTTTACTATACCTTATCTATATAAACGGTTTGGGAGACAATCTGAACAGCCGTCTTAGGTTGTTTGCAGATGATGCTGTCGTTTATCGACTAATAAAGTCATCAGAAGATCAAAGGAAACTGAAACACGATTTAGACAAGATATCTGAATGGTGCGAAAAGTGGCAGTTGACCCTAAATAACGAAAAGTGTGAGGTCATCCACCTGAGTGCTACAAGGAATCCTTTAAACTTCGGTTACACGATAAATCAGTCAAATATAAAGGCCGTAAATTCAACTAAATACCTAGGAATTACAATTCCGGACAACTTAAACTGGAAGGAACACACAGAAAATGTTGTGGGGAAGGCTAACCAAAGTTTGCGTTTTATGGGCAGGACAATTAGAAAATGTAACAGATTTACTAAGGAGACTGCCTACACTACGCTTGTCCGTCCTCTTTTAGAATAGTTCTGCGCGGTGTGGGGTCCTTACCAGACAGGACTGACGGAGTACATCGAAAAAGTTCAAAGAAGGGCAGAACGTTTTGTATTATCGCGAAATGTGGGAGAGAGTGTCACTGAAATGATACATGATTTGGTCTGGACATCATGAAAAGAAAGGCGTTTTTCGTTGCGGCGGAATCTTCTCACGAAATTCCAATCACCAACTTTCTCCTCCGAATGCAAATATTTTGTTGACACGACCTACACAGGGAGAAACGATAAAATAAGGGAAATCAGAGCTCGTACGGAGAGATATAGGTGTTCGTTCTTTCCGAGCGATGTACGAAATTGGAATAATAGAGAATTATGAAGGTGGTTCGATGAACCCTCTGATGATTTGCAGAGTATCCATGTACGTGCAGATGTAGATCAGTTTACCCTGCCTCTTAAATGTACCCATAGTTTAAAAACTTCTGCAGTAAGCAATCACAAGATAGATTCTGACACTCCAAAAGGCACACATACTACACGTCATAAAGTAAAAGAAATCAGACAGACAAATAATGTTGAACATGCCACAGACAAAACAATCCTTAGCCGGCCGCTGTGGCCGAGCGGTTCTAGGCGCTTCAGTCCTGAACCGCGCTGCTGTTAGGGTAGCAGGTTCGAATCCTCCCTGGGGCATGGATGTGTCTGACGTCCTTAGGTTAGTCAGGTTTAAGTAGTTCTAAGTTCTAGGGGACTGATGACCTCAGATGTTACATAGTGCTTAGAGCCATTTGAACCATTTTGAAAACAATCCTTCATTAAAACATCGAATAAAAAGCTGCCGAAATTTATTAAATTGCAAAACTGATTACCACTACGTGAAGAAAATAAAATTATTGTATAGTTATATAAGCATTTTCACAGGCGTACTGCCGGATGATAACGTCCAGCGGGAACAATATTTCGGCGATTAGGCACGTCGCCATTGACAGGTGGTGTCACGCCGAAATACAGTGAGGTGACAAAAGTCAAGGGATACCTCCTAATATCGTGTCGGATCTTCTATTTCCTGCCGTAGTAGAGCAAATAAATGGTTCAAATGGCTCTGAGCACTATGGGACTTAACATCCGAGGTCATCAGTCCCCTAGAACTTAGAACTACTTAAACCTAACTAACCTAAGGACATCACACACATCCATGCCGAGGCCGGATTCGAACCTGCGACCGTAGCGGTCGCGCGGTTCCAGACTGAAGCGCCTACAACTGCTCGGCCACACCGGCCGGCCGTAGTGCAGCAACTATACTTGGCACGCACTCAAAAAGTTGTTGAAAGCCCCCTGTAGAAATATTCATTCATGCGGCCTGTATAGCCATCCATAATTGCGAAGGTGTTGTGTAGGATTTTGTTCACCAATTGACATGTCGATTATATCACATAATTGTTCGATGGGATTCATGTTTGTCGACGTGGGTGCCCAAATCATTCGCTTCAATTGTCCAGAATGTCCTTAAAACCAACCGCGTATTGTTGTTGCCTGGTGAGAAACCGCATTGTCATGCATAAAAGTTCCATCGTTGTATGGGAACATGAAGTGCACGAATGGTGCAAATGGTCTCCAAGTATCCGAACACTTTCAATGATCGATTCAGTTGCGCCAGAGGATCCCAGTCCATTCCTTGTAAACGCAGCCCACGCTGTTATGGAGGCACCACCTGTTTGCAGAGTGCCTTGTTGAAAGCTTGAGTTCATTGGTCCGGGGGGGAGGACCTGCACCTACCATCGGCTCTTACCAACTGAAATCGGGACTCATCTGACGAGGCCACGGCTTTCCTGTCGTCTAGGGTCGAACCGATGTGGTCGCGAGCCTAGAAGAGGCGCTGCAGGTGATGTCGTGCTGTTAGCAAAGGCACTGTGCTGTCATAGCCCATAAACGTCAAATTTCGCCGCACTGTCATAATGAATACGTTCACCGTACGTTCCACATTGATTTCCGCGGATATTTCACGCAATGTTGTTTGTCTGTCAGCACTGACAACTATACACAAGCGCCACTGCTCTGGGTCATTAAGTGAAGGCCGTCGGCCACTGCATTGTCCATAGTGAGAGGTAATGCTTGAAATGTAGTATTCTTGGCACGCTCTGCATCTCGGAATATTGAATTCCCTAACGATTTTCGTAATGGAATGTCCCACGGGTCTAGCTGCAACTACTACTCCAGGTTCAAAGTCTGTTAATTCACGTTGTGTGGCCACAATCACGTCGTAAACCTCTTCACATGAATCACCTGAGTGGAAACGACAGGACCTCCCAATACAGTGCCCTTTTATACCTGGTATACGTGATAATATCGTCACCGTATTGTGCCCACTATGATAATAATGGCGTGTGACGAGGGCCCCCCGTCGGGTAGACCACTCGCCTGGTGCAAGTCTTTCGAATTGACGCCACATCGGCGACTTCCGTGTCGATTGGGATGACATGATGATGATTAGGAGAACACAATACCCAGTCCCTGAGCGTAGAAAATCTCCGACCCAGCCGGGAATCGAACCCGGGCACTTAGGATTGACAGTCCGTCGCACTGATCACTCAGCTACCGGGGGCGGACATTGTGCCCACTGGACCTATGGTATACCAATGGACTATTCGATCTAGTGCAGTGGTGTTAAAAATATCGCTGTTATTTGCACTGGAGAAGAGTGTACGGTTCATGGTTAGTATCCTATGCTTTAGCTCTGGGAATTCGATTATTCATCAATAACGGAAGCAAGTGTGTGAATCACTTTTCTGTGACGATGCGGAATAGTCAGTACAGCCGCTGAAGGTCGACGCCCATGCCGTGTTTTCGCATCCTCGGGTCTAATCCGGTTTCACTCTTCGCATAACACCACGGAGGCAAAGGCGCATTTTTTTCTTTTTTTTCTGTAATGCCGATGTTCCGGTTCACCGGAGACTTTTTCTGCGGCTTTCGACTAATTACTTCCATCCCAGAGTCTCGTTAAATATTTTTCGACGTGCTATTGACTCGGGGATACTCATAATCCCCCCGTTATCGAGTTAGCCTCCTTGTGAGCGCGGACTGGGGACCCGGGCTGGTAGTTAGGCAGCCTTTAAGCAGGGTAATGCTTTTACGCACGGCATGACGAGCGCTCGGCGCTGTGTTGCCGGCAATCACATCAGATCGATGCGGTGCGTCCCGTGGCGGCGGCGGCTCCGTGCGACCAGCCAGACTCGGAAGGAGCGACGCAGTCCCCGCGGGATGGAGCGCTCGCATTATCCTCTTTTCATTCCATTCTGCCCATAGGATAAATATTTAATACTGCTAATATAACTTGTATTTTTTTCCGGACGAGAAAGAGTTTTATTTGTGCCGGGGACGCGGCAAGCGGGCTCGGCCGCTCTCTCAGTTATTACTTGCCGGCGGATTTGCTTGCTATTTTTAATGAAAATAAAGGCCATGCCGCCGGCTTCTTCAGAAAACTTTCTTTATTTGCCGCTGCGAGTTGAAAAGCGGAGCAGCGCAGCGTCATATTCTTCGGTGCGCCTCCCCCCCCCCCCCCCCCCACCTGCTCCACCAACCTTCCCTTGCCAACCTTCCCCCGACCCTCTCCCCCTCGTTCGTCTTCTTCTTCGGTGCTCCGAGGAGATGAAGGTAATTATTAAGCAATTTTCTCGATATCTAAACAGAGAGTATTCAGAGGAAAAGTTGCCAGCGGATTCATTATGGGCTTAGAATAGCGAGAGGGGAGGGGGGCGCCGCTTATGAAGCGACGTCGATGCCTCTGCAATGTCAGTGACGGAAGTGGCGGCAGCCGATAGAGCGGTAAGATTGGACCGGAGCCAAACTTAGCTGCGTCTTCAGGAGAGGTACTCCTGTGCGCTCCATCTTGGAATATTGTTCAAGTGTGTCGGACCCATACCGTACAGGACCAAGAGAGGATACTGAAAATACACAAGAAGTGGGGGCACGAATTGCCACGCTTTTGTGTGAGTCAAGCAGAGCGTCATTAAAATGCTGAAAACCTGAGTTACTTCTTAAGCCTCTACACATCGCTCTTGTTGGGACCACGGAGATTAAGTACGTCACACACATAGGCATTCAAGCAGTTATTCTTCCCTTATTCCTTACGCGACTGGAGTGGGAAGGAAGATTAACGTGTGGTACAAGTACCGTTGCCATGCACTTAACAGTGCTTTGCAGAGTATGTATGTAGATGTAGTTGTTTGGCAAACAAATTTTACGCAGTTGTAGAGTACAACTTAAAATTGAGTCACTGTTATTTTAATCTCCAGAATACCCTATTACAAAAGTACAAGTTGCTGCTACACATACACACTAAGTAAATACTCAAAAGACGAGATTAAACTGACCAGAGTCAACAAAATTTTATGAATTCCGTAGTTGCAGACATGAAGGTACGGAGCGCATTGTAGTTCACCGCATTACAGACTGCCCTTCAGATTTCAGCTTATTCAACGTTTCCCTGTCCTGTAAGGCTTCTTTCAACTACCACACAGTCCTTCCTATTATTTTTGGTCTAATCATCAACTGATTTACTTCGCCGAAGCTATATTCGTTGGGGCCTAAGAAAGTTTTCTTAATCTACGAACTGTCATTTTTCAAGTTCTACCTCTGAACTTCTGTTGTCCTTCGTCATTTCAACTCAGGACTTGTTGTGCACAGAAGGGTGCCGTCATAGCCATGATTTTTCTTAGTGTTCCATCTTCATTACTTTTAATGACATACACCACAAAACTTTTGTTTCAGCTTACGCCATCATCAGAATAATATGGGGAGGAAATCTACGTATGTGCTAATCAGCGAAATCAGTCTGACCACTGCTCACGGATGGATGCAATGGCACCTAGTAGGGTTGCGAGCACATAACGTGGCAACGGAAGTATATTAACAGAGCAGAGATGGATGGGGAGCACTATAACGAAGATGCGACCCGCAAATAGGGAAATCCACTGACGTAAGCGACTTTTGGCAAGGGGTAGACTGTTATGGCTTGTTGCTTGCGAACGAGATTTCAGAAACGACGAAGCTGGTCGACTGCTCAGAAACTACGAAGCTCCTGTCATGAGCGTTTGTCCCTATAACTAGGGAACAAGTTGTTGAACGTCAAAGCCTTGAGACGGAACATGGAGGCCGGAGGTTGTCCGCTCTGTAAGCAGGTTTGGTGGCAATCTGCCGCAGATCGGACGACAGACAACAATTCTGATTCATGCCTAAATGCTTTGGAGCACACGGTTCAGCACACATACGAGAGCCGTTTTTTTTTTGAAACTCCAATAGGCTACAAATAAAAGACAAGTTCATAGGAAACAATTATTTTATTACCAAAAGTTTTGTTCACTAATGGTTACTTTTCAACATAATCGCCGAAAAGAGTGAGGCATTTATTGTACCCGTGGACAAGCTTTGCAGTACCCTGCCAATTATCTCAAATGAGCATTGACGTTGTTTTGAAGATCTTCGTTGGTTTGAAAGTGCTGTCCTCCTAGCCACGTCTTCAGTTCGGGAAAAAGGTAGAAGTCGCTGGGTGCCAGGTCAGGACTGTACGGTGGATGATCGAAAATGTCCCATTGAAATTGTTCAAGGAGCCGTTTGGTTGTGCCAGCAGTGTGTGGACGAGCTTTGTCATGGATCAACACAATTCCTGAAGTCAGCATTCCTCTTCGTTTGTTTTGAATGGCTCTCCGAAAACGTCGTAAAGTTTCCACAATGAGCAGCTGCATTAATAGTGGTTCCGGGCTGCATAAACTCTACAAGCTACACACCTTTTTTGGTCCCAAAACACGGTAGCCATAATCTTTCTGTTGTTGAATGTTTGTTTGAATTTTTTTGCTTTGTTTGGTAAATCTGGATGCGTCCATTGTTGTGACTGTCGTTTTGTTTCCGGGTTGTCGTATTGGATCCAAGTTTCATCTTCACTAACAATTGATTTCAATAAGTTCTCTCCCTCATCGTGATAATGGTAAAGGAAATTCAAAGCTGACGCCATTCAGTGACTTTTGTGGGCGTCCGTCAACATTTTTGGAACCCAATGAGCACAAAGTTTTTTGTAGCCTGAATGTTCAGTAATGACAGACTGTATGACAGATCTTGAAACTTCTGGAATTTCCGTAGACAAAGCAATTATGGTGAACCTACGATTTTCTCTAACCGTTCTGTCAACTCGTTAAGCTAGGCCGGCTGTAACAACAGACTTGCGTTCTTGGCTCCCTTCATCATGCACGTCATTTCGGCCATCTTTAAACTATCGGCACCATTCACGCACAACACCATCGTTCATGAAGTTATCACCGTACACTCAGATCATTCTCCGATGAATTTCTGCTGCACTATTTCCTTCTGCTTGCAGAAACCGAATTACACTTCGTAATTCACACTTGGCGGCGACAACAATGACGGCAGCCATGTTTACGCGGCTGTAGTGCAATGCAGACTGATGCCTTGAGGTCGGTAATGGCGAAGAGTTGAGCAGCAGCCTACACCGCATGTCCACTTTGTGCCGCTCGCGTAGTTTCAATACTAAGCGATCGGAGGTTCAAAAAAAAGACGGCCCTCATACTTGAAAAAGGGGCTTCTCTTCCAATGTTCACCTAGCGGCATCATTAATTGTGATTGCCGTGGGCATGGAATCATCGATGTTCGACAGCGGATCTGTGGGAATGTATCAACATGGTCGGATGAATCATCTCTGTTGTTACGCCACGTCGATAGTCGTGTCGTGATTGTGACCACTCAGGTGAAAGGCTGTTCGAAACATGCACTGTATCACGGACGTGTGGCGGTGGGGGCAGTATTATATTGTGAAGTACATTCACTTGGTCTTCCATAGGACCTGTGATAGTAATCGAAGACACCAGCACAGCCGTGGACTATGTGAACATTACTGTGAACGACCTGAATGCCCTCAATGCATTTGCCGGCCGGAGTGGCCGAGCGGTTCTAGGCACTACACTCTGGAACCGCGCGACCGCTACGGCCGCAGGTTCGAATCCTGCCTCGGGCATGGATGTGTGTGATGTCCTTAGGTTAGTTAGGTTTAAGTAGTTCTAAGTTCTAGCCGACTGATGATGACCTCAGAAGTTAAGTACCATAGTGCTCAGAGCCATTTGTACCACATGCACCTAAATGCATTATGTCTTCCACAACGGCGATGGCATGTTCCAGCAGAATTAAGTGTCAGTGTCACAATGCCAGAATCGTTCTACAGTGGTCTGAGCAGCAGGATAATGAACTCACGTTTCTGTCTTGGCCAACAAATTTGGCTGATCTGAACTCGATGGAACACGTCTGTGTCACTATTGGGCGCTAGCCCCTCGCACAGTAGTCGCCTACCCGGGAATAGCAAGACCTATGCCTGCACATTTGGTATTAGATGCCTCTGGAAACGTACCAAGGATCTGTCGATTGCACGCCACACAGAATCGCTGCTATATTGCGGTCTGAAGGTGAACCAACACGCTTTTAAGCTGGTAGACATTTCTGGCTCATCAATGCCTATACACTGCTTGGCAATTGCTAAGGAACAGAGATATTGTTGCACAGGAATAATCACAGCCTATGATGGACGACATGCAACGCACATACGTAATAGCGGTGAAGTGGTAGATTTATAACTAAGAAAGGAACAGTTTTTACCACATGGGAAAACAAGATACCAGACATAAAAGTCGATATCGGACTCTCAGTAAGGAATACTCCCTCATCTGTCACTAATGCACATTTTGCACTTGTTATGCGTGCTGGTTACCGAACTGTTGAGGAGTCCTTGGGGGATACTTTCTCACTCCTCTCTCAAGGCGTCTCTCAGTTAATGCGCGGTTGTAACGGGTTGTTCGTTGAGAAACACGTCCACCAAGAGCATCCCAAGCCTGTTCTAAAGAGTTTAGGGCCTTTGTGTATGTAGGCCATTCAATACGCTCAATATCTTCTCTTGTCAGTGTGTCTGGCACCTCACCGGTCCTGTGTGGTCGGGCATTGTCGTCCATAAGTAAAAAAAAAGTCGGGACCTACCGCACCTCAAAACGGACATGATCTAGAATAATCTCCCCACAATACCGCTGTGTTGTAACAGTACGTCACGCAGAGTTATGCAACGAGGTTCGGTCATTGTGCATAATGCCTGCTCACAGCATAACGCTTAGCCCATACCGAAGACGTTCGTGAAGATTCTGTGGTGTGAACGTATTCCCCTGTTTCTCCATTCTAACAGGTGGCCAGAATCACTTGCCACAGTGAAGCAGTGTTCGTCAGAGAACATCACTCTGGACCACTGTTGCTGACCCTAACCAACATGCTTTCTACACCAAAGAACTCTCCCCCGACGATAGCGGGGATGAAGTGCGATGCGTTTTACCGGCTGCAGAGCGTACAAACCAGAGCAGTCTGATTCAGTCGCCGGCAAATTTTTCTGGCAGAGACGCGTGTACCGGTAGCAGCTGTGAAGTCTGCAGCGATCTGCCTTGGAGTGAGATGTCTGTTCCTTTTGGCCACTAGGGCTATGCATCGATCCTCTTGCAGGGTGGTGGTCCGTCTACGACCCCCAGAACGCCTTCACATAGCATTTCCACCTTCAGGGACCGTTTTTCAACCGCGAGTTAGTTTGGAAACAACCATCACTGTGGCTACAGTAGTGTTCACCGGCTTCGAGCTTTCGAACTGCTCGCCTATGATCGTAAGCACTCAATTGATGCCATGCAAACAAGTTTGCCGTTCCACACGGAAAGTTGCACTAATTGGTTCCACAACAACCTTTGCCACACACAGTATTGCATGAACTGCCGAACGCATACAGAATTTGTGGACAGGCTCCGCTGTAGTTAATACGCCCCACCCTCTACGTTTCCTTTTACTATTATTGGTCTGATGTTCCGTAGCAATTGGCAGTTATTTTATATATACCACTTTTCGAAAGGGTGTCAGTACACAGTATCTCGCCAGGTATCTGTGAGCAAACACATACCGCAGACTTCCTGTGTTTTCAGTAAGGCAGCCTGCTTTAAAGAAAACATCTGTGGCAACTAGGCGGCACTGCAATAACTTTTTCATGTTAAACCATGAAAGTACAGTATCTAAATAATATGATTTCGATTGCAGTTATTTATTTCCTTTCAAATCTTTACAAAATCTTAAAATTTATCAAGAGCAACTTTTTCATTTTCATATTTTTTTATACTCTAGCCTCGAATATACAAGGGGATCTTTGTGCTCTGACCCACTGCACAGTCAAGGATTTACCTGTCAAGTAACAATAGAGCTGGTAATGGGGCAGAGGGAATGACAGCTGGGAATATTTGGGAGTGGATTTTCAGTTTCGACATTTGCCACACAACCGAGGGAAACCAGTCGAGATACTTGTTTAGAATCATGAGAGAGAAACTGTTTTTAATGCTATGACAATATGTACCAAACAAAGAGTATGAAGCCTACTGAATGTGTAAATGTATAGTTATGTGTATGCAGAGCAAAGGCCATGGCTTGGTCTGAAGGTGCAGCGTGCCTATTGTTACTGATTGTTGGCGACACGCCATGGAGCAATAATTTTTTTCGTCTTTATTATTTCATTCCTCTAACGGGATTGGGGAAGTGGAGGCTGCCAGCATCAGTAGCACCTGAGCTGTAAAGTTTCAAAATGCTGTAACGTAGATTTAGAAACATTGAAAAATTTTACAATGGTAAATTAAATTTAAACCTGATATTTTGATGTAGTGATGATTACCTCTGTGCTGACTGACGTGGCGTTGTTTTGTTCCTGATGATGATGATTGGTGCTGTTGATCTGCCTGGGAGTGGTCTATGGAAACTTTACCACCATGTCTGGATAAAGCAGGAGTACGAAAAGGTATAGTGAGGAGGGAAGTGGAACTTCGACGTGTAACGAGATGCTTTAAGGATATTGGAAGAAGGAAGCATTTATACATGAGGACGCAAGGGTTGGATAAAGATAGGATTTGTTGTACTTTGACGGAGATTCGACTACTGTAGGACACTGTAGGACACAAATGTAAGTGCGAGGGATTGTACGACAGAATCTAGGTTGATGAAAGTGAAGTAGGAATCGTTTTGAGAAAATTTAGCAATAGTATTAGCATGAAGAATGGAGTATGTGAAGACGTTCAAAGAGGGGAATATTTTATGCAATTGCCAATTAGTTGATGACTTCAGTGATTATGGATATTATAAGTTGACTGGATGGAGCGCTGTGTCTATGGGCAGACGGGGACCGTTAAATTGGATATGATGGATAGTAAAGCCTCGACCTGTAGGAATATGTTGGATAGATTCATCACACGTCTTCAGTTTGGGAGGGAATTGTAGGATAGAGCATTTTTTGGGTTAGTGATGGTACATGTAGTGGAGACAGGTCAGTAGGCAGTCTGCAGTGACTAATGAGGGAGCCAGAGTTGTTGAGAATGTGGTGAGTTTTTATGATCGGCGTATTTGGGTTTGAATTCCGTTTCCGCTGAATGTCTTGCAGTATTCTTCAGGTCAACCTCTTTGGTACAGAAGTGACATCTGGAAGATAGTGGTAAATTTACGATTGTCTGGTACATGAAAGTGGCTAAGATAGCAAGGAAGTGTGGAGACCAATCATTAATGAAGGGAGTTGCGCAACAAGTAAGATTAGACTTCAAGATTGCAGATTTTGTGATCATAGAGGTTTTACAGGTGACGATTTGGGTTATGTTCGAGTTTTAATTTCAAAGTACAGGATCTCTGGTGTAAGAATATTTGGTTCAGAGTGGGACAGCACAGACGAATTTGTTGGCGAGGAGGTTTGAAGAATGTGTGGATTTAGTCCATGGGTTCAGGATTTTGTGGTGGTGTCCTAGGGTTCTTAAATTTTTATTTTATTTTATCGTATGGCTAGGGCCCCCGTCCGGCAGACCGTTCGCCAGGTGCTGGTCTTTCAAACTGACGCCACTTCGGCGACCTGCAGTCGAGGAGGATGAAAGGATGATGATGAAGACCGCACAATACCCAGTCCCTGGCCGGAGAAAATTCCCTGACCCAGCCGGGAATCGAACCCAGGCCCAGAGGATTGACAATCCGTCACGCTGACCATTCAGCTATCGGGGGCGGACGAGGGTTTTTAAATGATGTTTGCAAAGACATTGGTTTATCTGTGAATTAGAACTAGCTGCCAGGCGAATTACCTGGGGCACGGTGGGTTTGAGATGAAGCTGGTGTGATGGAAGACGGTAGTGGTGAAGCTGATGTTGCTGAGGGTCTGTTAGTAGACTTTGGGGCAGATGGAAGAAGTGTAGGTGTGGCGACTGTAGGTACTGCAACCCTTGTGGCAATCGTGGAATGGAAAGTGGTGGAAAAGTGGCTGAAAAAGATAAGGTTGACACAGCTTTTTTTGTCAAGTGGTTAGGTAATGGACACCCTTGTGGTAGCGAAAGTGAGCAACATTGAAATAACTAATGGTTTAAAGATGGGGTTAAAAGTAAGTGTGGCTCAGGGAGTGGGATTTTGTTACAGGTATGTGTGTATGGCGGCAACAATGGTGGTTGTTGGAACATCCATGCTGATTAAAGGAGTAGGAAATAAGAAACACAATAGATGCAGAGAGATGCAAGGCTATGTGGCGACTGTTTTGCCAAACGAAGACGGACGAGATAATAGCGATGACGACAACGGCTCGAAGACATTCCAGTGACTGCGAAAGCAGAGGACGTTGGCCAAATGCACAGTGATGACGAGGAGGCTTTCTCTGAGTCCTGAAGTCCTAAGAGTCACCAGCTGCTTACTTTCATGATGAGAAGAAGGTTTACAAAGGCCTGATGTGGTGTACTGATTTTTTTATTTGAGGGTTTTCTAAATGTCATTTTTGTGGGCAGGTACACTGCAGAGCCAAAGAAACTGGTACATCTGCCTAATATCGTTTAGGGCCCCCACGAGGACGCAGAATTTCCCCAGCACAACGTGGCATGGACTCGGCTAATGTCTGAAGTAGTGCTCGAGGGAATTGACGCCATGAATCCTGCAGTGCTGTCCATAAACCCGTAAGAGTACGAGGGGGTGAAGAGCTCTTCTGAACAGCACGCTGCAAGGCATCCCAGATGTAATGTTCATGTCTGGGGAGTTTGGTGGCCAGCGGAAGTGTTTAAACTCAGAAGAGTGTTCCTGGAGCCACTGTGAAGCAATTCTAGTCGTGTGGGGTGTCGCATTGTCCTGCTGGTGCCCAAGTCAATCGGAATGCATAATGGACATGAATAGATGTAGGTGATGAGACGGGATGCTTATGTACTTGTCACCTGTCAGAGTCGTATCTAGTCGCATATCACTGCAACTGCACACGCCCCACACCATTACAGAGCCCCCACCAGCTAGAACAGTCCCCTGATGACATGCAGGGTCCATGGATTCAGGAGGTCATCTCCATAGCCGTACACTTTCATCCGTTCGATACAATTTGAAACAAGACTCTTTCGACCAGGCAACATGTTTCCAGTCATCAACAGTCCAATGTCGGTGTTGACTGGCCCAGGCGAGGCGTAAAGCTTTGTGTCGTGCAGTCATCAAAGGTATATGAGGGGGCCTTCGGCTCCGAAAGCCCGTATCGATGACGTTTTGTTGAATGGTTCGCACGCTGACACTTGTTGATGGCCCAGCATTGAAATCTGCAACAATTTGCGGAAGGGTTGCACTTCTGTCTCGTTGAACGATTATCTTCAGTCGTCGTTGGTCCCGTTCTTGCAGCATCTTTTACCGACCGCGGCGATGTCAGATATTTGATGTTTTACCGGGTTTCTGATATTCACGGTACACTCGTGAAATGGTGGTACGGGAAAATCCCCACTTCATCGCTACGTCGGAGATGCCGTGTCCCATCGCTCCTGCGCCGACCCCAACACCACATTCAAACTCATTTAAATATTGATAAGTTGCCACTGTAGCAGCAGTAACCTATCTAATAACTGCTCCAGACCCTTGTTGCCTTGTATAGGCGTTGCCGATCGCAGCGTCGTATTCTGCCTGTTTACATATCTCTGTATTTGAATACACATGCCCGTACCAGTTTCTTTGGCGCTTCAGCGTATGTGGGTACCTCAGATGAGCTTCTGAGCTAAGGCGCTGCAGTCATGGACAGTGCGGCTGGTCCCGGCGGAGGTTCGAGTCCTCCCTCAGGCATGGGCGTGTGTGCTTGTCCTTAGGATAATTTAGGTTAAGTAGTGTGTAAGCTTAGGGACTGATGAGCTTAGCAGTTAAGTCCCATAACATTTCGCACACATTTGAACATTTTTTTGCAGCTGAATATCTCTGAGACACAAAATCAACCTTCAGGTACACTACTGTAAAATTTATGTGCAGTAGAACTCCCCACACAGATAGAATTAATAAAGGTGATCATGGAACCATGCCTACTTGAATAATAAGTAGAATTCAGTACAGCAACAGATTTATTTTCAAAAGACATGAACGATATAGAAGCTAATTCGATATAGCACACCAATTATAGTTATGCTCATACTCTTAAAATGAAATATACTGATGTACGGTTAACAAAGTAAAACACAGGGAGGCAAATTGACTCTATTCTGGTTTTAAAAATGAATAACATAATCTGAATGCACCTAATACGGTTGACAGTGATTGAGAACTGTTGACTGGAACAAACAACCGGAATGCACTTAAATCAGACGGCGACTGCTGCAGCTGTGAGCGAATGGTGCAGTGAGTTACATTCTCTAAAGGTCCCTATTGCTGGCGCTGCGAAAAGCTCACCACGCACATGTAGAAATTTCTCGGTTTTGCAGTGGGTCGAGTGATGGACTACCATCTCTTCTCTCCTTCGGATCAACCTTCATGGCCAGACCCCACAGCCCAAGCTGTCTTCTCTGCTCCATGGCATTTGATGGAATTCTCTGCTTCGTCACACTTCAAGCAAGTCCGAAAAACACACCATATGGAGCACGCACCAAAAAAGCTAAAGCCACCAATCGAAAATGATAGCGCTCTCCTACGCCACTCACATATCACTCCGTATACAGTCTCCATCCATAAGATGGGAAAAAACTTTCTCCCTAGTCCTAACACATCTCGCGTGACCGAACACGCATCCACTGTTATGTTTTTTGTTACCACGATCGGCGTCCGAATGAAGACACCGTTATTTTGCTCGGATGGGATGCAGTGCGACTTGTGTGCATCTCGCAGGAAGATTCCCAAGAAACAACGTTAGGACCCGAGCAGAAATCGCCGAACGCACTTACCCTCGGCCGAGAACACTTGTAGGAGCCTCCGTGCGTTGCAGCTAACGGGAAAAATCATGTCCATTGTAATTATCCGGGCTGTTATGCCGTGGTCGGTTGATGAAATCTGTGGTGATTCCCAACGTTTCGTCTCCGACTGCGGGAGACATCTTCAAGGGGGTCCGTAGCTTGATGGAAGGTCCAACACACACACTGGCTCGCTACTGAGCCAGTGTGTGTGTTGGACCTTCCATCAAGCTACGGACCCCCTTGAAGATGTCTCCCGCAGTCGGAGACGAAACGTTGGGAATCACCACAGATTTCATCAACCGACCACGGCATAACAGCCCGGATAATTACAATGGACATGATATTTCCGGCCGTGAAAGTCTACATTTTTGTAACGGGAAAAAGTTCTGCCTCTTGCCTCCTTGACAATATGCCGCTTCCCATGGCCAGTGGACCCCGTGTGGCGTATACCATGTTTTCTGCCTCAGCTTCCAATGTTCGGAAACGCCAGCCAGAGTCTCACTTCACTCTGTCGATACCTGCTGTCGCAACCCGCAGTGTTCTCTGAACTGGCACCAATAAACCTCCCCTGCCAAAGCCAGGGCTGTCTGTCAAACCAAAAGCAAGTAGCTCAGTTCCACCACAAGCTACCACTGAATTCAGTATTACTATCACTGTCAACCCTCTTCGATACTCTCATTAACCACATACACATCCCAACCTAATGAAAGTACCATAACTGTATAAACTGTAAGCGCCAGTATCAACAAGTTCTGTCGCATTACCCTCTGCCATGCACCTCATAGTGGTTTACAGAGTATAGATGTAGATTGCAACATCAATCTGTCATGAAGGATGTCGAAATGGAAATTTAATCTGAAATCATTGTGTTCGTCAGACTCCCTCTTCCTGGGAGCAAATGTTTCTAACATGAGGATGCTAGGCGTATTCTGCAGTGGATAAACACAAAGTAAAAGCTGCTGTGCTACAAGAAACGTTCGTGTCTCTTGACGTATGTTCAACCATTTGGACCAACTTTCTGAAGAGTCTTTACCGACACACTACTCAACATTAAGATTATGCAGTCATTGTTTAAAGACATCAATGTCACTGCCAACACTGGAAATCTATTGAACCATTACATTGCAACCACTATTGGACGTTGCTCGGGCTGTTGTCATAGAAGAACCTATCCCCCCATGGCAGTACAGGAATCGTCGCTTCACAGGCTCCAGAGAAGGGAATCTTTGCCTTGCCATCTCCATTTCTGCCCACCTTCCTTATGGTGTGGGCGCCGAGACCTGTGTCAGGACACACAGCATGCATTATAATCATCTTCATCGTCGTCGTCATGATCATCACACCATCACCACCATCACATGAATGTCTGCCACCACATACACATCCTAGTAGTATTTTATCAACTTACTTTCTGCTCCCCTCTGTCTTCCCCAACTTTCTACCTATCCTGCAACTGTGCGGCTTTGAGCTTCATTGTCACCAACAACAACGTCAATACTATCAACATAGCAAGAACTGTCGCCACCACCAACACCTAGAAAATCACCTACCCCACCAGCAGCACAGCCACCAGCACCACTACCACCAGTGGCACCACTAGCAGCCATCATCATCAACATCTGCACTGTCAACTGCAGCTGTATACTTTGCCATCGCCACAGTTATAAGCTTCTAGTAACATGTTTATCTCCACTATCCAACAAACCTCATTCTGTGACGGAGGAAACCCATCCAAATCTAATGTCAGGAAATCAGTCATCAACCAAGTAGCCAAAAGACCTAACATCAAAAAGAATAACACCCATCGTGACATCTCCATCTCAACCATCCCCCCACCAATTGACACATCTAATGTTCCCACCCAACCAAAGCGACTGCATATGCCTTCCTCCTATCTGGAGCAGAAATAAGATTCTTAAATCCATAGACACTCTCCCAAGAAGCAGTTAAGTATAAACTGAACCACCCCACTTTCCCACATGATCACCAGGAGAGTGTATGTTCGTACAAAATCAGATGATTCCAGTCTCCATGACAACGTACACCAACAACTTCCACCTCTCCCTACCCATACTACCCTCACCCCTATGTCCTCTCTCCATCCATGGCTACCACATCCGCTCGCCACCCATTAACCCTCTATGCCAAGGCCAATAGATCTCAGTGAAGGATGCGCAGAAAGTCAATTCCATCCCCAGTCTGAAAGTTCGCACTGTAGTGTGCACCCATCGCAGTCATAGCCAACAAATCATTAAAAGAAAGGCGTTTTTCGTTGCGACGGAAACTTATCACGAAATTCCAATCACCAACTTTCTCCGCCGAATGAGAAAATATTTTGTTGACACTGACCTTCATAGGGAGGAAGATCATCACGATAAAATAAGGCAAATCAGAGCTCGTACGGAAAGATATAGGTGTTCATTCATTCCGCGCGCTATACGAGATTGGAATAATAGAGAATTGTGAAGGTGGTTCGATGAACCCTCGGCCAGGCACATGAATGTAATTTACGGAGTATCCATGTAGATGTAGATGTAAATATACAATGTCTGCCTCGTCACAGAATGAACAGCCATCAACAATCATCTTATCTGTAATTCATTATTCATTTATTTCTAGGCTCGCCACGCCACCTAGTGATACCCTACACCGTACCTCGGTCTTCAGCGGACCCCTTAAATAAATCATCTTTAAATGCTTCAACAAATACCTGGAACAACGCCCACCTCTCCACAACACCCTGTGTGGCTTCTGTCCCAACATTCTTCCTCAGGACTAACAACTACAAGTCGTCTTCTTCTTATACCAACTACACAATAAAAGATAAATGAGTACTGCATTCTGAACTCTTGTTCAAACTGTTCTGCTATGCACATCCAGTCAATTACACATGCCTAATCGCATTCTTTCTTACTCTCCATCCATCCTATCTTACAACAAACAACACCCAATTATAGATGTGCCCCATTGATCTATACTGCCACTGTTCCCTTATTTCCGACGTTATTAAGCCATCCCAACCCAAACACTTACTGCAATATGTCGATAACACTGCTTTCCCAGCCGTCCATCACACACGCTCCATTTCTCTCAACAACCCCATCAGCTTCACCTGAACGATTTCACCTCCTTATCTAATCTGCACCACCTCTCCATCAATCCTTCAAAAACCCAGGCAGTTATTATCATAAAACCAACTGAACTTTCTATCCTCGAGATCTTTGCCTCACTGGTCACTGTACAAGCTGCCCCAGGACCCTAACGCGAGAAATTTTTGTTATTTACATTTTGCGAAGACGTCGCCTTTCAGCTGATGCGACAACAATCGACCGGTTCATCCGGAACAGGCCGAATCGTCGTCAGCAAAGCCCGTCATCAATCAAACCACACCACAGGATCACCTGATTTGTGAGACTGAGGGCTCTCGGAGCTGCGGCCGAAAAGCGTCTCCCCCTTATGTTCCGAGCCGTCACCTAGAGTACCCCTTATGTTCCGAGCCGTCACCTAGAGCAGACTAAATGGCTTGTTTTCCTTACCTTGGTATTTTCCCTTTTCCTCCGAGATGGGTTTTTGGCTAATGCTATTAACTTCTCTCGTCCTTCTGGCAATCCTCACCATGTAATCTAAATGACAAAGAGAACAGTACGATTTCTTTTTCCAGACATTAGTACCGTATGTTAATTACAAGCCCACACCGCTTTCCAATTCCGTCTACACCATCGAGGGGAGTACACCACAATAAACCAGTTCACCTAACTAAAACACTAAAATACCTTGCACTAATATTCAGTCAAAAGCTAACCTGTAACCCACGCATAGTAACCAAAATAAAACCCATAATACACTAAACCAGTAACAGAGTGAACATGGGGACCAGATCCCTCAAATATCATTCATAATCAAAAGACCTTCATGTCGCATCCATGCCTAGGCAAATGGAACATGGTCCTCCAACCCTCCCAAGTTTTTTCTCTCTCTCCAAATTCTTGAATACTGTGCATTCCACGTCATTTTTTACAGCCATTTACCCTCTCCCACCTATACCTTGTACCAGCTGATAATTTTTTCATCTTGTCAGTTCAAATGGTTCAAATGGCTCTGAGCACTATGGGACTCAACTGCTGAGGTCATTAGTCCCCTAGAACTTAGAACTAGTTAAACCTAACTAACCTAAGGACATCACAAACATCCATGCCCGAGGCAGGATTCGAACCTGCAACCGTAGCGGTCTTGCGGTTCCAGACTGCAGCGCCTTTAACCGCACGGCCACTTCGGCCGGCATCATCTTGTCAGTTACCTGGGATCGGGGATGGCTTGTGCAAAATTTTACTAATGTGCTACAATATTATCTAAATAAACGCACTCTGTTTCATTATGTCTTCATGATAGGCATGACTTAATACTGTTGTGATATTAGCTTTACATAATGCACTAAGGTAAAGTATGTTATTTATATGTCTATAATTTCCGCTGGTTTTTGTTAATGCATTAATGCAACCTAAATTTTTAACTCCTCACGTACCACAAGTATCACTGTCCCCGAATAACGAACATGGAAAGCAAGAAAGTGCGCTGTGAACATCACACCCACTGATCCAACTGTTTTCATACACTTTCATACTAAATTTCTTCGTATATTCGCTTTTTTGTCCACCAACTACAACCTTTTGACCTACACAGGTACTAATAGTAACGAAATTGACTATAATAATCTTACATATATAAATTGAACTGTTTAAATATATATATATATAAATATTTTTAGTTAATAGTTTAACATTGTGAGGAATAAAATAAAATGAAAAAAGAAAGTAATGGTAGCAACAGGAATCGAATCCGAGCTGACGAACTGGCAGCCAGTGCGCTTGACCGCAGTATCGCGGCGTCGACACGTCAATGGCTGCTCAAAAACCCCTCATACTCTACACATAAATATGTAGAGGGCGACATACTTTGAGCCAAATCAGTGAACTCCGTCCCAAGCCCTCCCCATATTACATTTAAATTCAGAGTAGATCTGCCAAGCTCTTAAACACTCAATCCTTCCTCCAAAGCCGGACAATGTGGCCGAGCGGTTCTAGGTGCTTCAGTCTGGAACCGCGCGACCACTACGGTCGCAGGTTCGAATCCTGCCTCGGGCACGGATGTGTGTGATGTCCTTAGGTTAATTAGGTTTAAGTAGTTCAAAGTTCTAGGGGACTCGTGACCTCAGATGTTAAGTCCCATAGTGCTCAGAGCCATTTTTTGAACCTCCTCCAAAGATGTACTGGGAAAGGGCCTAGAGCAAATCATACACATAATTCACCAGGTTGCTTGTATAATAATTTACACGCACTTTCAAACAAAACTACTCGTCTCATGCTCTGAGCACAGTGGCACCACAGTGCTCGAAGAGATGACGGCACGTCAGACAGTGTACAGTCATAGAAAGGCAGCTGCATTTCTTCTCTAAGCTGATCGCAGGACGGCTACCGATAATTTCAGCACTCGATAGTGGTTTCTAGCTATCGCGGAAAAAGCACTACAAAACACGTTTTCGTCCATTTTATTTGCATATCGGCACGAGAAATGGCATTATTCAAGTGCGATATCTACGGTGTGCTGTAGCACATTAGCGTTTGATCACCGGCCGGTATTACCTTGTGTACCTTCACCAGTCCTATTCCTCCTGTAAAATCAAATCCCAAGACCAAAATACCATGACCCCCACCCCTCGCTTATGTCTCCACACTATTCATGTATATTTCAAGGTTTATATCAAGTAAATTACCCTCTCACACCTTGAAATCGTTCATGAGACCTAAGCATCTTATAATCTATTTTGTGTCTTCATTTCCCAAACGAAGGCTGCAGCACACTTTTTCTCTGCGTAACAATAATCCTACCCGCGTACATCCCGTCTCTGGATCCTCCCCAGTACTTATCTAACATCTTTTTTCATGTCACTTCCCCTCCCCAACTTCTATGTCCAAATCCCTCACCCAGAAAATGGTACCAGGAGCCCACAGAACTTTCAGTTTTACAGTTTCAAGACCTCACGAAAGACAGACTCAACCTTAAGGCAATCGTTTTTATTCTTGTAAATTTATTTTCATACATTTGTAACCATTTGAATGAATGACTGGTGAGCGGCAAAATGTCTGCTGGGAATGAGTTCTCCCCAACAGATTAAAAAAAAATGTTATTGACCTCAGGGAGCCTACCACTGATGTTACAAAGGAGCTTCCAGGTTTTTAGTCTGACACTCAGTTTGACCCCCATGCCTACGCTGTAAGCAGTGAACGTGAATCTACTATCACACTTTACCTCCAAGTACCTGGGAATGCCACAGTAAAATAGAAGCTTCCTGGAGAGTATTTGGTTTCCAGATGGGTTAGTCCATTATTTTAGAATGAATCAAAAAACACAAATTGTGAAGTGTAACACATACAATAGATAATATTTAGTTTCCAAATTTAGGAGGAACATATGAAATGTAGAGTATGAAATTAGTTTAGACACTGGCGAAATCAAAGAATAGGAATGCTCCTAAATTCTTACAATAACCTTAGACTGGACTTAATTTAAATAACAACCTGGGGCTGCATATTTTACACAAAGTCATACAGAGTGGACAGATGCGCAGAATCTACAAATGGGCAGCTCTGTAAATAAATACGTGTATTCTGTTTGTTTGTAATATTTCTGCTTTTTTATTCGTTTTGTAATGTCCACTTGATAACATCTTAATGTTGAATTTGATCGAATGCAGAATTAAAATTGCTCAGACTTATTTGGAGAATATTTTGTGATCTATAGAATTCAGTACGATTGTGGCATCAAACATGAGATCAGCAATGAAGTTCTGAACTGTAGCTGTATGGATGGAGCATACTGAAAGTAAGCTTTCTATTCAAGAAAAGAGATCGGAATCATTCAAATAACAGTACCTAAGCCTGTCTTTGTGTATAGCTTATAAAGCATATTATAAAATTGCAAATTAAAGATTATAAAATATTACAAATGCTGTTTTAAATTAAGAACAAATGGGCTGCTGAAAAATGGTGTTCTTTAATGAAAATCAGTAAACCCCACCAAAGCTTCTTTAAAGACTCGAATTCCCTTGTATAAAATAGTTTCAAATGTCTGATTACTTTGCAAGTGAGTTAATGTGTTAAATATATGACATTAACCATGTAAACAAGAAAAAGGTTAGAAGAGGTTTGATATTATCTTTAAATTTTTTAGACATCATTATGTACTCTCACTTACAGACAGTAGATTGATATAGTCTGAGTAATCTGCTTTCTGTTTCAAGCAATACAAATTTTTCAAGCCTCTCTATGTTTATGACGTCATATCTCCTGAACTGTCTATCGTACAATGATATAGTTTTGCAGGTACATTCAGTGGAATATGTGGATACCGTCTGCAAATTGTGTAGGGAATAGAGTTACCGTAAATGTGGGCAACTTGTAGCACTTTTTGTAATATAATCTTGCTGCTACATTGAATTTCCACATATATGACGGGCGCTGATAACCTCGCTGTTGTGCGCCCTAAAACACTAATGATCATCATCATCATCCACATATATGAAATTTTATAATCTTTATCCTTTAAGTGTGATAAATTTTTTTTATATGCAATGAGGTATTCAGAATATAGAATATTAACTGTCACAAAGTTACCCCCCCCCCCTCCCTCCTGCAGCTCAGAACAGCATTGATCATTAAGTCTAAGATAGGGAAAGTAGAATTAAATTCATCAGACACAACGATGGGTTGACATAGTATTTTTTATAATACACAGCTATAATTTTGTTACGAATTTGCCTAGTTTTCAGCGTTTTACGTTATCCACACACAGAAGAACGTTTGTCACAAAGTTTGTCAATTTGGTGAAATTAATTTTTTTAATTTTCTAATCAAAAAAACTTGTAGGCCTTTTCTCGTGAAACAAAATAAGAATGAAAAGAGCAAAATGCATTAAACAAGTTCGATCCCGCGTCCGGCCATCCTGATTTAGGTTTTCCGTTATTTCCGTAAATCGCTCCAGGCAAATGCTGGGATGGTTCCTTCGAAAGGGCACGGCTGACGTCCTTCCCCGTCCTTCCCTAAACCAATGAGACAGATGACCTCGCTGTCCGGTCTCCTTCCCCAAACAACCCAACCCAACCCATTAAGCAAGACAATTAAACGAAACTATTACACACTTAGTTACATGACTGTCCCTTGGAACTGTATGAGGAAGGCTATATATGGAAAGAAAACACAGTATCCTCATCTCTAGATAATTAATTCAAATTCTTAAACACTTAATAGTTCAGCAGCATGAGATAAAACAAAGTCATGTCACATTCACTACAGTACAACCACATGTTATATTCAGGAACAAAGTTATAATGCGGAATAAAAGTTTGTCTTTTTTACTAAAAATTCACATTTAATGAGAGTTGTTTCCCGCAATTTTAGCTGTCACACTTGTTTCTGCAAGTATGTGTAGTGTCACAAAGTTACCTTTGCAATCTATGTAAATAACTTCTTGCGCTTTACAATGGCTCAAGAATTTTTTTTACAAAGTTTAACTCTTATATTGAATGGTCTGCCGCATGTAACTTATTTAGATCAACTTAAATCAGTTAGTCAGCTCTTCAAAATTATCTGCATTAGCAGAAAGTTTGCAAGAAATCTACAAAAAAGTTTTCCCACCTGCCAACTACATAGCTTTTTGACCAGCTCAAGTGTAATGCACTTACTTGTAGCTGCCATCATTAATGATAGTACTATGCAAGAATACACAGCAGCACAGCTCTGTAAGTAATGTTCACACGAATTATAGTACTTGGCGTGTTTTCTTTGTCATCAAGTAGTATTTAGTCACAAAGTTGCTCACTTTTAAGGTAATAATGATGAAACAATAAATTAAAACGTCATGCCTGATGCTGAAATTTTGCTGCATGAAAAGCGAACATTCTGTAAGCGATAAACCTTATTTCTTGTTGGAGGAGTGTCAGCATGAAAAAAGTTAGTTGCATATAGCTAAGTGCTCTCATATTAAAATACTGGGTGAATGAAATCTTGATACTTTCCGCACCATGAGTTACACTGCCTCATGATATGTACTGAACACAGTTTATGACTGTAATAATTACTATGTTAAACCTTGAACATAAAAATATATCTCTTCATGAGTAGAGTATTACAGCACTTTAAACTTTAATTTCGGTCAGTGATGATATGAAATACAGAAAATCCAATTTTTGTCGCCTCTGGAAGCTGTGATATAGGCAGCCTGCTATTTGGATTGTGAACCATTAACCACGAATCGTAAACCTGGTTAGCAGTTTAGTAATTCAGACGGTTTTATTGGTAAACCTACAATATAAAGACGAAGCTAATTTAACTAGGAAACACACGTAACCTCCATAGATTTTGTGGAGCCGTTATATTGTGTGATCAGACATATGTAATTATTCACAGACATATGTAATTATTCATGACACGGAAAATAGCTTACTTAAAATCGTCCAGAACATAACACTTAATCAAAATCGAGTTCTTTTCTTTCCTTCCTTCAGTCAGCAGCAGATTTAGTATCTGCAGATTTCTCTACGAGATCTTACGTGTGATATTGTGAATTTCACAATAAAATATTATTACAGAATAAATCTCTTCTCTACTGAACGCGACATGTATAAAAACAGGTAGAAAAGTATTGGAAAGTAAATAAACTCTTATTTGAGTATGAATATTGAAAACGAGATACATTTTTACACTTCAGGCTGCTAATCGGAATTATTTCCAGCAGAGACTGATAAGATACACTGGGTAGTTCATAAGTCCCTCAGCAGTGCTATTGGGACAACTAAATCTTCACTTTCTGTGAAAATCGAATAGTTAATAGACAGCGGCCAGTAGCAAGTACACCCAGAATCACTGCCAGCTTACAGTTTGTGTGATTCCAGTTGGAGGTTCGAAAATTGGGCCCTGAATCTGATATGAATTAATTAAATACCCTCCAAAATAATGAATTAGTAATTAAATGACTATTAACTGAAACAAGAATCAGAGTTATTCGGTGTATTCTGTTAAAGAAAAAAAATGGTTCAAATGCCTCTGAGCACTATGGGACTTAACTTCTAAGGTCATCAGTCCCCTAGAACTTAGAACTACTTAAACCTAACTAACCTAAAGACATCACACACATCCATGTCCGAGGCAGGATTCGAACCTGCGACCGCAGCGGTCGTGCAGCTCCTGACTGTAGTGCCTAGAACCGCTCGGCCACCTCGACCGGCTGTTAAAGAAAACATTTGACAAGCATTAATAATAGTATTCTAGTAAAACCTTGACGCATCTGATTAAAGGATCTGGAATAATATTCTGATAGTCATGTAAATGAAACAATTGCAATTGCAAAGTTGTATGCGCTTGTTGTGAGGTTAGTACAAAGAGATGAAAGCAAGCTGCCGGTAGAGTCTGTGCGCAAGGCTTGAAAGTGAATCTTGCAGTTACGAATTTCTATGAAATGGTTTTAATGTCCCTAGGCATCCCCTCATGGTTGTGACTCGATCTCACCGCAGTAAATCGTAGGTGGGGGCTGAAGTGACTACAAAATCAATCACACCAACAACCCTCACCAACAGCTAGTGCGAATCATTTTGTAATCCCTCTAAGTCCCTGGATACGTCTGCTTTTGGTGGTGAACTCTGAATCATGTAATATCATTTGTCGTCAAATCTCAAAAGCAGTCAGCTGTAGGTTGCTGTTCCCTTTGCAACTGCAAATCCCAGGTAGCTGTAGGCTCTAAAAGCTTCAGTTCACAATGTTTCACATGTAACAATGCCACCTGAGTTACAGCAAAGTAGTAGAAATTTTATACGGAATATAGTTTCTCAGTGAAGAACATTGTATGCAGTAGACATCTGTAGCATTTATATGTAGTGCTATGAATAAATACAGTATTCCAATAATTTTTAGTTTCATTTCGCAAGAAATTGTGCTTTGTTTGCTCTACCTCTCACACTCTCACGCTTTTACAAAATTAACTTGGGATGCAGTCCCCCTCGCCACACTCCATCCCAGTCCAGATCCTAAATACATTCTTGATAGGTTACACAGCGGCAAGTTTACCATTCCCATTTTCTAAAGTGTGACATGACTCATAACAAGAACAGAGCTGCAGTCATTTGGGTTAGTACCTACCAGGGAATATGAGGCACCAGAGAAATGAACTTCTGTAAGATATTGGCAGTTCGTGAATTTTCACGTAAATCAGTGTACGTCAATACTCTCAAGAACAAAATATGTTGACCAAATACAGCAATTCAAAATAAATTTCCTGAAGCTGGTAAAGCGATGCAGCAGAGCAGATAAAATTAGAAACCCGATGGACGAAGGTAGAAATTACATACTACCAACAAAACAAGAGTTACATTCCAATCCAGCCAGGAAGTTCCAAATTATTATGGGAAGAACACACATTGCGAATACTGGAGGTGATGACTCCAAACCAAATTATGTACCACGGCTTTTCAGAAAGATCAGTTTTATGAAATAAAATGGGGAAATGAAACTGAAACAGATTGTTTCAGCCTAAACATGATAAATAAAAATAAGTGGAAGCTTTGACGGAAAGCGTCTAGACACCCACATGAAATCGCAATCTTCGTCCGCTCAGGTATTATCTCCTGTACTTTATACTTGGATAGTTCGTTCCTTGCCTTCATGGGCTGGTTAATTTCCTTTGTTAGGATGGCAGTAACTCTCACAGGCATATTTATTATCAGATGAGTTAAAATTCTTGATAAAAATATTGATATAAGGGCGATTTTTATCAATGACATCCACTCATTGGGTGACAGTATAGAAATATTTTATCTCCAACAGGAAAAGTTTGTGGAAGAATTAACACTGTGCTTGAGCACAACTCGAACAGCTCGAATTGTTTTTGTCACAGTTCGAGAAATTTCGGGTTCTGCTGAAGCTTTCACTCATCTTGTGACTGTGCAACACCTGTTGATACTATCTTGACGATGGGTCTTGTTACTGTAATTTAATTTTGTGATGGCAATTATACACAATTTAATATTAATTATTTCGTGTATTATGCACTAAATCCTTAATTAATTTTAATCCCTTGTTTCACATGAATATTACAATCTTGTTTTCAAGCTGATTAAGATGTGATAACTGATTAACTCATTATTCCAACACGTAAACAGGAACCGAAATGCTTATTTGCAACACACTTGATAAGCCTTTATGGCCTTTATTAACAATATTAAATGTGTTGAGTTCAGAATAAAATATTATTTTAAGGTACAATATTTTCGCCTTTAACTGTTATTTTTACTTTAAAATCACTTTAAACGTTTACATTTCCATAAATACTGTGTGATAACTTCTATTACAAAAGTTAAAATACAACGAAAGTTGTACAGAATTGCATATTCGTATCATAATATTGTGAATCTGTTAACGTGCAGCTAACACTACTTGAAAAAGAAACCCGAGACAGAACTGAGCATTACTGAATGCAACATTGAGGGAATTTATTGTTGTCAACAGCAAATACCGTAACAAAGAATCTCGTCATCGAAGGGACATTAAACTCTAATATTCTCTCTTTTCACAGGTTATTCGCTGTCTTACGTCTTCCGATGAAGTCAGGACCAAGCAACAACTTACAAGCCTGCTAATAGCCAAAAACACATCCTGATTTTATAACTTGTTTTAAAGGAAGACTTGTACAACTGGGTATAGCGTCACAAAACCTTTTTTTAAATTTATGTAGTTCTTTTAGCCTGAAAATTTGATAATTTCTCTTGTGTCTCCATTAGTTACGTGTGACTTTTTGTGATTAGGCCTTTTTTTGCAGTAGATGACGTTATGAGAGTATTCCATAGTTGTATTATAATATCTTCTCAAAGCAGCTGCCAACCGCTAATATGATAACAATTTTCGTTGCATTATCGGTTTTGACCGTTTCGCTCATCATCGGGCGGCTGCATTGTATTTACAGGAGGAGCTGTTAATAAATTTTTGAACGCTTCGAATTCCATGGTTCCCTACTGTAAAATCATTTCAAACTGACCAATTTTCGAAAAGGAGATAAAAGTCGGGTAGAAATTCAACTTGAAATTGCACGATAGGTGTATAGTGTTTGTACATAACAGTGCATGTATGCTAGTATCTTCGAAGGAATGCTTTTTCTCCGTGTAGCACGAAATACTGTATTGAATAAACGTACCAGTATCACTATATTGCATATCTTTTAATCACAGTCATGAATGCAAAGTGTTGAAAGTGGGCATGGAGAGATTGTGCGGAGAGGTTATCGCCAGAAAAGGCATATAGATGTAGGTTGTTTATGACAAGCCTATGTTATGCCTAGTGTAAGATGGAGAAACGTTTACCTGTACCAGTCGGAATTACAGAATTCAGCACAGCCAATATTATGGCTTATCGAGACTGATTTGCTGTTCCGCTATACTGGTGTTTGCGATCGCTGTGACTGTTATGACGGTACGAAATCAATGGGTTCTGGTGGGCCGTACTCAGTGCTGTTGAGGAGTTCAACGACCTCACGCAAATGGCGTCAGAGAGCTTAGACACGTTCTTTTGGCCCTGCAGGATAGTACAATCACACAACGTATGTCGAATCACGAAGTGGTCTTGTTTAATTGGTTGGTTGGTTGGTTGATTTGGGGAAAGGAACCAAACGTCGAGATCATCGGTGTTATGATGTAGTTTAGTAGAAATCAAGGGAGGAACAACACAAGCAGCACAGTCCAGTCAATGGGAAGGGATAGCGTGCAAACACGAGGGAAAAGGAACGTCAGAGCAGCAGGAAGAAGAAAGAACAGGAGGGGATGGGTGGAAACGGGGAGAACGGGGATGCCACAGAAATGCTACATGCGGTGGGGCAGTAGCACCGCCACTGAACCATCGCAACACCTACACCATACAATTATCACGATACAAAGGGGACAACGCCAGGGGAAGAAGAAACAAGAAAAGGGGAAACAAAACACAGATCAGACAAAATGTAAGGAACTCGCATTTATCACGAAGGGCCAAAACGCCCAGTGAAACATGGATCACCGTGAGCGGAGCCACGGATCTTCAAAGGGGCGTGGTAGGGGGACAAAGGGGGGGGGGGTTGATTGCGAAGTAAAAACCCATGGGTCAACCTAGTGTGGCCAATACCAAGATGGCAGAGAATGGTAGATTCCCGCCGGGATGACGATGATGTATGGTTTGTGGGGCGCTCAACTCCGCGGTTATCAGTGCCCGTACAAATTCCCAGCCTTCGCTCAGCCCAATATCGCCACTTCCATGAATGATGATGAAATGATGAGGACAACACAAACACCCAGTCATCTCGAGGCAGGTGAAAATCCCTGACCCCGCCGGGAATCGAACCTGGGACCCCGTGCTCGGGAAGCGAGAACGCGACCGCGAGACTACGAGCTGCTGTCTCTCCCGCCGGGAGAGGCAGAGGGAGGAACACTACATGGTAGGAGTCTCCCTGATGGCGCAAAGTTTATTAGACAGTGGGGTAGCCTCCGAAGAGGCAGCCCACGATTGAGCGAAAAGAGATTTGATATAAAGTCGAAAATACTCCCCTGGAGGGGTCACGGAGAAGGGGGGGGGGGGGGGGAGGTGGTCTTACTTACAGCAAGACAAGTATCTATACGGACAGTGCGGCAACGTTTGGATTGCCACAGACTGTCTACACTGCGACAGTTACTGCAGTTTATCTTGAAGTGGAAGCAGCGGAGGGCGCGTTGACAGTGGCGCGCCCAACGGCGGTACTGGACGCAGAAGTGATAACATGTCATCTTTTCAAATGAATACCAGTTATACAGGGTGATTCAAAAATGCATGTAAATATTTTAAGGGTGTATTTGTGAGGTAAATATAAGACAAAAATGTTCTATAAATGTTTTTCCATAAACGTTTAATTCCAGAGTTATCGTTAAATACGAAAGTCATGTCCGTATCAAAACGACGGCAGTGCAAGCAGCAGGATGCCATATTCTGGTACGTAATTCACATACGTATCTCCCAACAGTTGATTCGAAACTGCATGAATAGTGTTTGTTTTTGTTTGCACGTGATGTTTACTCCTACTGTACGGAAGATGGCGCTGATGTAGTTGGTAACGGAAAAGTACGTCCTGTCGTTCATTCATCGTCGGAAGGCTAAAGGTTTCGTGCACATGATGTACTCAAACAGTGAGTATGCTGATATGCACCTTGTGTATGGTGCAGCAGATGGAAATGCACTTGCAGCAAGACGAAGGTACAGTGAGCTGTTTCCAGGAAGACGGTTACCAAGTCATCAGACGTTTGTATCTGTGGACAGACGTATGCGTTAGTATGGCATTCGTCCTGGGCCACATTCAGGTCGACCACTTGAGCATGCAGTGAACGTCGAGGAACATGTTTTGGACCTGGTAGACCAAGATCCATCTATCAGTACGAGACAAATTAGTGCAGCTGTACGACTTCCACAATCTACTGTATGGCGGCTGCTTCGGAGACAACAGTTGCATCCATTTCACCTGCAAAAAGTGCACGAATTGACACCTGAAGACTATCCTCGCCGTCAGCAATTCTGCCAGTGGTTACAAGAGCGTCATTTGAATGATCCAATGTTCATTCGGCGGATATTATTCACAGATGAGGCCATGTTTACTCGTGCGGGTGTAATCAATTCGCATAATATGCACCAGTGGGCTGTCGAGAATCCTGGCGCGAGAATTGTGCGTGGATATCAACATCAATTCTCCATAAACATGTTCTGCCTCCAAGGCTGAATGGGCACGCGTACTGCGAATTTTTGGAGGGAGAATTGCCTGGATTGTTACAGGATGTCCCTCTTGCAACACGAGCCACCATGTGGTTTATGCACGATGGTGCTCCCGCCCATTACAGCCGCAACGTAAGGGCGTACCTCAATTCTGCGTATCCACATCGATGGATAGGTCGCGGAGGACCAATTGCTTGGCCAGCCAGATCACCTGACCTGAACCCTTTAGACTTTTATTTATGGGGCCGACTAAAGACATTGGTGTATTCTTCTGCAGTACCGAACAGAGAAGTGTTACAACAAAGAATTGAAGGTGGTTGTGAAATTATTCGTGGAGAGTTGAACGGACTGTGTAATGTGCAGAGATCATTGATGCGACGAGCACGGGTCTGTCTGCAAGTTCAGGGACAGCATTTTGAACATGCATTGCATTAAGATTTGTGCAAATACAGTACAGTACAGTACAGTCTGTAAAATGCTTCAATTTTCCTTAGTTATTGTGCATTGCTGTAGTTCAATCAACAGGACCTAAATTAATACAGTGTTCGCGAGGAATTGTTTCAGTTTGTTACGTCACGTTTATTTATCAGTTTGCGTTGTTAGTCCAAATGCACTGTAATTAAACTGTGAACTCTGGGAATTAAATACCTTACGTTGTATTGAATGTATTATCCTGTTTTGTTCATAACTCTGTAATAAGCCAAGTATGGAAAAAATTGTATAGAACATTTTTGTCTTATATTTACCTCACAAATACACCCTTGAAATATTTACATGCATTTTTGAATCACCCTGTATATACAGTATCACAATGGGTGTATCCGTGTGTCGTGGTTCCAAGGAGATTGCACCATGCCAGATTACATTCACCATCGCCATACGGACTCAGTGCTACTGAGCACACAACACCATCACTCTGGTTGCACAGCCAGTAATCCGGACGCTAATGACAGCCTCGCCGTTGAGCGGCCGCAGACTGCAATGGAAAATGGGTGCTACATTTTTCTATCATGTTACTGCAGGTGGCTGTACTTTATTTTCGTTGTCTCCATGACATTAGCTTTCAATAAGATAATGCGTGAATGTACGTTGCCCCTGCTGTCCTGAGTTATCTCGGTACAAAGGGCGTTTGACTGTTCTTCTGGCCAACAACTTCTTCAGACCTCTCACACATTGAAAACATCTGGTTATGGGTAGTCAAGATACTGGTACACGACTACTCGGTAAGTCACTATGACTGATGACCTTGTGACAGAGACATTCTTCATTATGAGTTATTGTTGTAACTTTTGTTCATAATTTCACATTTTGACACAAATTCGAATGTATTTTAAAGTTTAACGGTAAAGTGCTGCATAAATATAAACTACTCCAATGCAAATCTATAAATATTTGTTTTACAGTGTTTCATGTCACTATAAACGTAAAGTCTATGTAATGTTAACTGTAATAAAAGTACTACTGCTCAAGAGGATAAAATTAAATCTCTGTGATTAAAACATAAGGAGAGTGATAGTTGAAAGTTGAAACTGTTGAGTGGTGGTTATTGGTTGGAGCTGTCTTCGCGGAGTTTTAGCGTTCGTTGATTATAGAATGAAAAGTTAATTTCGAGCCAAGAAACGGACAGTTACTAGTGTACTGGATGCAAGAAGAGGAGCGATTTAAAGCAGACTTAAGGCTGAAACAGTCTCTGAAGATCATTATAAGAGTAATGAAGAAACCTCTAGAGACTCAACATGGTATCATTGTTGTGTGAGTAATTGCAGTTTTAATGTGACCTTTTACATACACAAATTAAACTCTGCAGGAGCTGAACAAGACGGAAGATTGGGAGATGGAAAGACGGCTGTATCAAGTGAAAGCCGACACAGAAGATCTTCAAGATGACGGTGTCAAGACGTCGGTAGAACAATAATAAGCTGCGTTCAGTCAAGGAACAACAGCAGTGATAGTGTTCGGAGAAGTTAACAGCTATTTATATTAACCGAGATGGGCTACAGTGGAGGACTCGACTGTGTATATACGGAGTGACAATTATACGATCTTTGTTGTAGGGAAGGTACCCTTGGAACTGTGTAGTTATTGTTTTAACAATTACTGTGAGGGCTAAGCTCTAATTAGTCTGAATGCGAAAGTTTTAATAAATTGAAACCACGCCACTTAAATACATTATTGCTTGGGCATTCACTGTCGACATTAAAAAAAAAAATTAAAATCTAACCCAGAAAATAGCCCTCTCCTTATTTCATCCGAAGGATTTCCACACTTTTGTTTCGCCAAGTTATTTTTTAGAGCAGAAATTCTGAGTGAGAATATTCTTTTATAATCACCAATGCTTGCATTGAGGATGCTACGCCATATTCCCAGCTACCTTTGGTGCAGTGAAACATCCGCAAAGCCAAAGGTAAGCAACCTTCTTCGGTTGCTACAATTTCTACAGACTCATGTGAGCAGAAAAACCAATTATACATCTTTGGAGAAGATATTTTCATAACAAACAAATGAGTGTCTGATCACGTAAACTCAATAACACACCGATGACTCTGTTTCAATGAAGTTAAGTCCAAAGTACATTAGAACAGTAATAATTATTCCAAAAATTTGATAATAGAACTAAATACATTCCATATGTAGAGAAGGTTAAGATATTGCTTGCAGTCAGTTCTTTTGCATTAGTGTTTTAAGACACAAGTAGTAAATTCAAGTAGAAATATCTTGTGTTCTGCAAGAAGTGTCAAGTAATTCAGCACTAAATTCAGTTTGCTCGATAATGTAACTTTATTTGGAGAGTAGTCCGCCCCGGTAGCTGAGTGGTCAGCGTGACAAACTGTCAATCCTAAGGGCCCGGGTTCGATTCCCGGCTGGGTCGGAGATTTTCTCCGCTCAGGGACTGGGTGTTGTGTTGTCCTAATCATCATCATTTCATCCCCATTGACGCGCAGGTCGCCGAAGTGGCGTCAAATCGAAAGACCTGCACCAGGCGAACGGTCTACCCGACCGGAGGCCCTAGCCACACGGCATTTCCATTTGGAGAGTAGATCAGTTATGGCATTAAACGGTTATATTTAATGATAGACTGCACTTGTCACATGTGACTATGTACACAGCAAAGGGAACTTTTTATAGCTATTTCACATTACGGTGTCGGTTCAGTTACAACTAATTACACACAGATTATTTAGTAGAGTTTCAAACATTTTTTTAAGATTGTGTAATAAAAGGACCACTAGCGATATCAATACTCAGTAACTCTGCCTGAGTCATGACGTAATACATTTTACCTATTTAAATACAGGGTGTACATGAAGTCTGGGAACACTTTCAATTATTTATTGTACAAGAACCAAACATTGTACAGATATCATACATATGTCATTTTGAAGAGAAACCCTGAAAGTTTTTTTCATTTATACACTCCTGGAAATTGAAGTAAGAACACCGTGAATTCATTGTCCCAGGAAGGGGAAACTTTATTGACACATTCCTGGGGTCAGATACATCACATGATCACACTGACAGAACCACAGGCACATAGACACAGGCAACAGACCATGCACAATGCCGGCACTAGTACAGTGTATATCCACCTTTCGCAGCAATGCAGGCTGCTATTCTCCCATGGAGACGATCGTAGAGATGCTGGATGTAGTCCTGTGGAACGGCTTGCCATGCCATTTCCACCTGGCGCCTCAGTTGGACCAGCGTTCGTGCTGGACGTGCAGACCGCGTGAGACGACGCTTCATCCAGTCCCAAACATGCTCAATGGGGGACAGATCCGGAGATCTTGCTGGCCAGGGTAGTTGACTTACACCTTCTAGAGCACGTTGGGTGGCACGGGATACATGCGGACGTGCATTGTCCTGTTGGAACAGCAAGTTCCCTTGCCGGTCTAGGAATGGTAGAACGATGGGTTCGATGACGGTTTGGATGTACCGTGCACTATTCAGTGTCCCCTCGACGATCACCAGTGGTGTACGGCCAGTGTAGGAGATCGCTCCCCACACCATGATGCCGGGTGTTGGCCCTGTGTGCCTCGGTCGTATGCAGTCCTGATTGTGGCGCTCACCTGCACGGCGCCAAACACGCATACGACCATCATTGGCACCAAGGCAGAAGCGACTCTCATCGCTGAAGACGACACGTCTCCATTCGTCCCTCCATTCAGGCCTGTCGCGACACCACTGGAGGCGGGCTGCACGATGTTGGGGCGTGAGCGGAAGACGGCCTAACGGTGTGCGGGACCGTAGCCCAGCTTCATGGAGACGGTTGCGAATGGTCCTCGCCGATACCCCAGGAGCAACAGTGTCCCTAATTTGCTGGGAAGTGGCGGTGCGGTCCCCTACGGCACTGCGTAGGATCCTACGGTCTTGGCGTGCATCCGTGCGTCGCTGCGGTCCGGTCCCAGGTCGACGGGCACGTGCACCTTCCGCCGACCACTGGCGACAACATCGATGTACTGTGGAGACCTCACGCCCCACGTGTTGAGCAATTCGGCGGTACGTCCACCCGGCCTCCCGCATGCCCACTATACGCCCTCGCTCAAAGTCCGTCAACTGCACATACGGTTCACGTCCACGCTGTCGCGGCATGCTACCAGTGTTAAAGAGTGCGATGGAGCTCCGTATGCCATGGCAAACTGGCTGACACTGACGGCGGCGGTGCACAAATGCTGCGCAGCTAGCGCCATTCGACGGCCAACACCGCGGTTCCTGGTGTGTCCGCTGTGCCGTGCGTGTGATCATTGCTTGTACAGCCCTCTCGCAGTGTCCGGAGCAAGTATGGTGGGTCTGACACACCGGTGTCAATGTGTTCTTTTTTCCATTTCCAGGAGTGTAGTTTGGTAATTTCCCGATAGTCAGCGCTAGTCGCAAACATGGCGATTTCAGGTGCGGAGCGAGCTTTCTGTGTGTTGGAGTTCGACAAAAACAAGTGTGCTACAGCTGATCAGCGGATGTTTAGAACCAAGTAAGGTAAGAAGCCACCAACAAGAAAGGTCATTTACCACTGTCACAACAAATTCGTTATAGTGGGTTGCTTATTCCCGGCAAAGAGAAGTGAAAGTTGAGCGCGTACGAGAGACATTCATAAGGAGTCCAAAGAAATCGGTGCGTTGTGCACCCCGAGAAGTCGAAATGGAAGCAATGACAGTGTGGGAAGTCCTGCGACAGAAGCTTTCTATGAAACCATTCAAATCGGAGCTAGTGCAGAAGATCAATGACGACGACAAAGACAAGCATTTTGAGTTTTGTTCGCAGTTGCATAAATTGAATGAGGATGGGGATGGCATTGTTGATCGCTTAATTTTTAGCGACGAAGCCAATTTTCACACTAATGGGAAGTGAACAGGCATAATTATCGAATCTGGGATACAAAGCATCCACACGAATGCATCGAATTTGAGCGTGATTTCCCAAAGATAAATATGTTTTGTGCCTTGTCACCTCGAAAACTGTACGGGCCATTCTTCTTCGCCGAGAGCACTGTCACTGGATATTCCTACTTGGACATGTTGCAGCAATGTCCGATGCCTCAAATGCAATCCGACTCTCCGTTCATCTCTCAGCAGGATGGGGCTCCACCCCATTTTCGTAGTGAATTACGTGAGTACCTGAACACGGAGCTGCCGCATCGATGGATCGGCCGTGCTACAGAAAGGGACAGCTGTTTAATGAAATGGCCTCCTCAATCATCAGATCTCTCTCCGTGTGACTTTTTGCTGTGGGGACACATTAAAGATCTGTTGTATGTACCGTCTCTACCGCGTGATGTAGCAGAACTCCGGGAGAGAATACGGGAAGCGACTGCCACAGTTGACGATGCAATGCTGAGACAGTGTTTAGTGACGAGGCAACGTTCCGTTTAAATGGTAAAGTGAACAGTCATAATGCGAGAACATGGGGTACGGAACAACTACATGAAGTTGTACAACATGAGAGAAACTCTCCAAAATTTTGTGTCTTTTGTGCTGTCACGGGAAAAGGTGTATGGTCCATTTTTATTTGCCGAGCACATATCTCAATACGCTTGAGAACTTTCTTTTCCCACTGTTGGAGACTGATTGAACCATCTTCATTCAGCAACAGGAAAGGACACCGCCTCAGTGGCATCTGGAAGTGCGGGAATTTTTATATCAAAGGATTACTGAACGATGTATAGGCCGCACTGGACCAAATGATTCAGCCTTACATTACTGGCCTCCAAAGTCACCGCATCTGACTGTATCAGATTACTTCTTGTGGGGGTTTATAAAAGATTTTGTTCATGTGGCTCCATTACCAACAATAATAATTGAACTGAGACGTCGCATAACAGCAGCTGTGGAAGCTGTAACTCAAGACATGCTCGCTGTAGTGTTAGAACAATATGAATACCGCATTGACATATGCAGTGAATCTCAAGGGGGTATATTGAACACTACAAAAAGGTATGAAAAAAAAAGTTTGAGTTTCCAGTTCATCAAAAAACAAAATTCATTTTATATGTTTATTAGTTTCAGAAGTATAGACGTGCCATATCGGGTGATTCTTTTTCATATACCCTGTACATCTACATACATATTCTGCAAGTCTTCAAACTCTGCGCAGCGGGGACTACTCTGTACCAATGCTCATAATTCCCTTTCCTGTCCCATTCGAAAACAGAGCAAGAGAAAAGACTGTCTAATGCTTCTGTAGAAGCCCTTTGAACTCTTTAGTGAGATGTATCTTGACGGCAGCGGTCTGTTCCAAATGTCATTTCTCTAAATATTCTCAGTAGCATTTCGTAAAAACAACGTCTTCCCCAAGGGATTCGCATTTCAGTTAACGAAGCATTTCTGCAATACTCGCGTGTTGACTGAAGCTACCTGTAACAAATGTAGCAGAACTCTTCTGGATTGCTTCGGTGTTCTCCTTAAGGCACTGCTTCACACCATGCCTTATCACAGAATCCACTGTCATGTAGATATAGACTGCGATTGTCTCCGAACTGCTCCTCTACTGTATGTAATGCAGAAAGTTGTAAAATGTGATCATATCCTTCCGCATTTAGAGTTTTCTCAAGCACAATAAGGGGACCACATCATAACCATAGGAAAAACTCCCATACCGTGACAGCACTTCCTCCATACTTCACTGTGGGGACTCCACGTGTTGGCAGGTAACGTTTTCCGGAAATTCACCAAACTCAAACTCTTGTATCGGACTGCCATAGGGTAGTCTACAGCATGCTTCATCAGTCGAAATAACTTGTTTTCAAGCCTCTGCTGTCCAGTGAGGTATGACCTGCACCCCAAGCGTCACTTAGTGTTGAGTACAGAAAGGTGAGGATTATTAGGAGATGCTCGGCTGTTGTGCCACATTCTTTTGAACCGCCTGATATTGTGCTAGCTGGACTGCTGGCAGCACTTTGGAACTCTCGAGTCATTCGTTCCTTTGATTTCAGGAAATTTTTTGCAACTACTTTCTGCAATGTTCGACGATCCCTTCCTTAAGTGCAAGAGTTCTGTCTGGTCTTGGTTTAGCTACGGTTATTCCTTCACGTTTCGGCTTCACAATCACATCATCACACTTGAGTACCTTTGGATCGGTTGAATGGCCGTGATGGATTTGTTACTCAGGTTACATCCAACGACTAGCCCACGTTCGAAGACTCTAAGTACTCCTGACTGATCCATTCTGTAATTACTGCTTCTCTGCTGACAACACAACACTTCCCGCCTCCTTTTACATTGGCAGGTCCGCCTCTCGTCACATGTAGTGGTCAGTTTTACACTACGTAGAAGTTTCCGGTTACTTTTGATCAGATAGCATAGACGACCCTGTTGTTCTATACATCAATCGGTGGAGAATAAAACAGTGTCATCGATGGACATTTGTGAGATATTGGTTGTGCTATTTTGCATAGCCCCTTAATGCTAGTGTCTGATGGAAATCAGCGTTTGGCGTCATTGGCCGGTAGGCCCCTTGCGGGGCAGGTCCGGCCGCCTTGGTGCAGGTCTTTCTACATTCGACGCCACATTGGGCGACCTGCGCGCCGGATGGGGATGAAATGATGATGAGCACAACACAACACCCAGTCCCTGGGCGGAGAAAATCTCCGACCCAGCCGGGAATCGAACCACGGTGACCTACAGAGAAGAGAAGCACCCCATTTGGTCATGCAAATTAATTAAAGAAAATGAAATGTTTCCAATGGATATGTCTTACTGAATGATAATTAATAACGATGACCCAGCAAACCACGACAATATAGCCGCTGTACCATGCACATAGACCGATTAGTGAGAGGAGGTATCACTTATCTATGACAGAAATAAATGGTCACTATAACATTCAGGTTTACTATCGACAAGCAAAGCACGAGAGTTATTCACTAAGATAAACAACTGAACAATTAACACATGGGGAAGGGGTTCTAATGGTAAACTCTATACTGGCACAAGTGGGTGGTCACTATAAAAACGTAGTCACGTGGATTTACATGAATACAAGTGACTGTAAGCATGGTTAGTAAATTATAGGAAGAACAAGCAAAAATAGGTTCGAACGCCAGTGAGATCGCCAAAGTGCATATTGTAAGCTAACTAGCTGGCTGTGAAGTATTACAAGGGAATAACTGGCTCCTGAAGGAAGTGAACTAATATCGCGTTCCTACGAAATCAATGATTGCAGCGCTGGTCCATCTTACCAAACTCGTAGCATAATGCGGAAGGCAGCAGCAACAACGGCTGGATAACCCGAGTTCAGCTCTCTCCCTATCTTAAGTACGCAAGCGGGAGCATCCTTTTGTCCAACCATAAGGCTCCCTCAGTAGTCTTTACTCCAAGATCGCACAGCGGCAAATCATTACTCTTCCAAAGTCTGATGAAAAGTGTACTCTTCTGTCGCCTACCGAGCAATGTCTTATTTCTGGACACTCTGAAACTTTGCTCTCTCTATCAGAGCCGGAAACTTGCACACCAGTCGTGACAGACATTGTGAGTTCCGTCCAGTAAAACTCAAGTAAATATGTTGAATAATTTGCTATTCTTACAGATTTACACTATGTTTAACCAACTATCTGTAGACAAGCAGAAAATATCTCTCAGTTCATGGTAAAATTTCGAAACAGACCTATGAGATGGCAGACACACAGGCACGGACGCAAAAGTGTATGCCGTAGGGAAAATGACAGTAAGAACCAATCAGAAACCCGGATTCTGAAATAAATTTAAATCGAACGTTATTTTGTGGCGTCGCTCCTGAGGTAACGGCGATTCATAAGTCAGCCTCTGAGAGCGACACCTGGTTAGACAATTCTTATCTTCCAAAAGGCTTCTACAAAAAAAGCTGCTGCTTTTTTTTAAAAAAAAAAAGAAAAGAAGAAAAAACCATCCTACGTCCTGTGCAGAGAGCGTGAAATGAGGGACGCAAACGCCAAGCTTTTTACCTGAGGCTGCGGCTTCGCCTTAAGCTCTGTCTCTTATCTTTTCTAGCCAGCTTGTAAACTTCGAACAGAGCAGTCACTTCACCACACTAAAAAAAGTGACAAGAAGGCAATAGAAGGAGTGCCGGTAGTGGTACTGAATCTTGATGCAATAATTACGAGGTGTATGGGAAAAGTAATGATATTAACAATACTGCCAGCGACCTGGCAACGTTGTGTTCCTCTACTTCTGTAGAACGGTGCTTTCATACCTTCCTTAAGCTCAGTCACAGTCTGAGCTCCGTACCGCCATCACGCGATTTTTGCGAGCGCCATTAGTGAGATTGTGTTTTAGTTGCGTGTTAAGAAAATGGAAAAGCTGAATTTAGAGTAACCTTATGCCATCAAGTTTTGTGTTAAACATCGGGAATCCGTGAGTGTGACCTTTGAAAAGTTGAAACAGGCCCATGGGGAAAAGCCCTTATCGAGAGCACAAGTTTTTCGCCGGCACAAATCATTTTCGAAAGGCCGAGAACACGTTGAAGATGAATCTCGCAGTCCGCAGCTCGTGGTCTCGCGGTCGCGTTCGCGCTTCCCGAGCGCGGGGTTCCGGGTTCGATTCCCGGCGGAGTCAGGGATTTTCACCTGCCTAGCGATGACTGAGTCTTTGTGTTGTCCCCATCATTTCATCATCATTCATGCACGTGGCAAGATTGGACTGAGCAAAGGTTGAGAATTTGTACGGGCGCTGATAACCGTGCAGTTGAGCGCCCCACAACCCAAGCATCATCATCAGTAACCTCACTCAGGTAGACCAGCTTCAAAAACTGACGAAGACGTCGAGCGTGTGTGTGTTCTTGTGCGATCAGACCGACGTTTAACGACCAGGACAATGGGTGATCTGTTAAACACTTTCATCGTACATCAAATTTTGACCGAAGATTCGCACATGCGAGAGGTTTGTGCCAAAACGGTGCCGAAAAAAGTCACAACTGAGCAGATGAACAATCGAAGAAACGTGTGCGTTAATTTGCTTGAGTAGATTGCCAGTGATCACGAATGGTTCAATCGTGTGATCACAGGTGATGAACCATGAGACAAAGCGACGAAGTGAGGAGTGGCACACTGAGACATCTCCTCGACTGAAGAAAGCTCGAAAGGGCAAATCAATGATCAAAACGATGCTGATTTGTTTTCATGGACAGTTGGGGTATTGTGCACGAAGTATCTGTTCCTCTAGGATAAACTGTCAACCGCTTTACAAAGATGTCCTCGAAAGTCTCAAGGAAAGGGTGACTCGCTTGAGACCAGACACTGCAGACAAGTGGATGCTGCATCATAACAACTTCGCATGTGAGACGGTCAATTCCATTATGGAACCGAGCGAGGTCACGCGTTGGTTAGCCCACTAGACTCGCATTCGGGAGGACGACGGTTCAATCCAGGATCCGTCCATCCCTTACGTTTTCTGTGATTTCCCTAAATCGCTTCAGGCAAAATACTGGGATGGTTCGTTTGAAAGGGCTCGGCCGATTTCCTTCCCCATGCTTCAGTCATCCGATGGCACCGATGACCTCGCTGCTCGGTCCCTTCCCCAAATCAACCCACCAACCATCACAGAATTTTTGACCTCAAAAGGCATTTGTGTTGTTCCACAGACGCCCCCCATACATCTTGTCTGAGTCCTTGACTTTAAACGTATGTTATTATGGAACTCTGGAGAACATTCTAAAGAATATGACCGACATGTTAAAGGCCCTACTAATTTCAGCGCTACTATTAAGACTAGGAACAACAACTACGCCTGTGCATAATCGTTGAAGGAAACTATTTTGAAGGGGACAATACTGTTTTCTGAGAAAAAAAGCTCTGGTAGATAAAAAAATCAGTATCGTTAGTTGCCTCACACACCTCGCATGCAGCGTCAGTGATTGACTACTTGATCAAGGTAAATGAGCATAGAAATATTCCGAAATATTTTGCGTGACACTTTCAGAGTAAACTGGTCACCTAATAAAATGTATTAAGGAATTTTGAACATGGCTGGAGGAACAACCATAGGAAAAAATCTTATTATAGAAATAATAAACAGCTAATCATATGTGAAATCTAAGGGTTATTAAAACCCCTTTACTATGAAAGTTCCTGGTAGAGTGAAATTGTGTGCCGTACCGAGAGTCGAAATAAGGACTTTTGCCTTTCGCAGGCAAGTGGTCTGCCATCTGAGTTACCCAAGCACGACTCGCGACCCCTCCTAACAGCTTTATTTCCAGCAGTACCTCGTCTCCCACCTTCCAAACTTCACTGAAGCTCTACTGCGAAACTTGCAGAACTAAGATTCCTGATAGAAAGGATATTGTGGAGACATAACTTAGCCAATCTGCACTTGCCCAAGAAAGGCAAAGGTACCGAATTCGAGTCTTCGTCCGGCACACCGTTTTAATCTACCAGGAAATTTCATATCAGTGCTCTCTCCAATGCAGAGTGAAAGTTTCATTCTGGAAACATCCCTTTACCATGGTTTTAACGTTAGAAAAGGGTGTTATTTAGAATGAACTATTGACAACTGAGTTACATGCTGTGGCCTTTAGGCTATATTTTAACGAACCTCTGCCACAACATGTAACCTAGTTGTCAATATTTCTTTCTGAAGAAGATGTTTCTACGAGGGTTGACTGAAAAGTAATGCCTCCACTTTCGTATCTATTCAACAGTTGGCAGCATTGGTATGCGGCAGGTACTGGCTTGTTCCGTAGCCTCTATTCTACAGCTCCAGTTGGCGGAAAGCCTTACATTGAACAGTTGTCTTGTTATAGTGTAAAGTTTGGAACCCTGCGCAGGCGGTCGGTCAATGCGATTTAAGCAACGAGCAGTCATTGAATTCTTGACAGCAGAAGGTGTCACCCCAAACGAGATTCATCAGAGAATGAAAGCAGCTTATGGTGCTTGTGTTGATGTGAGTACTGTGCGCCATTGGGCAAGTAAGTTTAAAGATGTTGAGGCGGGAACATCTGACCTGCGTGACAAACAGAGAGTTGGACGTCGTGTGACAGCAACAACCGAGTTTCACAAGCAAAATGATGGCAGATTAATTCAGGACGATCGGCGTATCACTCAGAAAGAATCTGCAAGCACAGTCGGCATTTCTCAAGAACGTGTGGGTCACATTATTGCTTTGCATGGCTATCAGAAGATCTGTGCACGATGGGTACGCCGGATGCTGACTCCTGAAATGAAAGCGCACTGACTTGAAATTTGCCAGGAACTCCTCTCGCGTTACGAGAATGAAGGTGACGCTTTTCTCCATCCAATTGTGGCAGGAGACGAAACGTGGGTACGCCATTACGACCCAGAGACGAAATTTCAGTCTATGGAAACAGAGTGTCGACTTCTTCCGTGACGGCATCAGAAAACTTGTTCATCGTTGGCAGAAATGTTATCCAATTGGCTAGTGATTTTGTGGAAAAGCGAATATTGGTGATTAAAGATCACATTCTAAGGATTATTTCTACGTTTGATTTATTAAAATATTCCCATCCAAACCCAATTAACGAAGGTGGAAGCATTACTTTTCATTCAACCCTCGTATAAACGTCAAAACCATAGTAAAGAGGTTTTAATAAACTTTCCATTTGGAACTGACTGGCTGTTTATTACGAGGGTCACTCCAAAAGAAATGCACATTTTTTTAAATCCATCTTTTATTCTACATGTTTGAAAGTTTTACAGTGTGTAGATACATCCTTTAGGAACAATATTTTCATTTCTCCACATAATTTCCATCCCTCTCAACTGCCTTACGCCATCTTGGAACCAGCGCCTGTATACCCGCACGGTAAAATTTTGGACGAACCTGTTGGAGCCACTGTTTGGCAGCGTGAACAAGGGAGTCAGCATCTTCAAACCTTGTTCCACGAAGAGTCTTTCAGTTTCCCAAAGAGATGATAGTCACATGGAACCAGGCCAGGACTGTAAGGCGTGTGTTTCAGTGTTGTCCATCCGAGTTTTGTGATCGCTTCTATGGTTTTTTTGACTGACGTGTGGCCGTGCATTGTCGTGCAACAGCAAAACATCCTGCTTTTGCCGATGTGGTCGAACACGACTCAGTCGAGCTTGAAGTTTCTTCAGTGTCGTCACATATGCATCAGAATTTATGGTGGTTGCACTTGGTATGATGTCCATAAGCAAGAGTCCTTCGGAATCGAAAAACACCGTAGCCATAACTTTTTCAGCGGGAGGTGTGGTTTTGAATTTTTTTTTTCTTGAGTGAAATTGCATGATGCCACTCCATTGATTGCCTCTTCGTCTCTGGTGCAAAATTATGGAGCCATGTTTCATCACCTGTGACAACTCTTCCAAGAAATTCATCTCCACCATTCTCGTACTGTTCCAAAAGTTCGCTGCATACCGTTTTTCTTGTTTCTTTGTGAGCCACTGTCAACATCCTGGGAACCAACCTGGCGCAAACCTTTCTTAATGCCAACACTTTCAGCATTCTGCAAACACTTCCTTCCCCTATCCCAACGTAGCGTGACAATTCGTTCACTGTGATGCGTCTGTCAGCAGTCACCAATTCGTTAACTCTCTGCACATTGTCTGGAGTGTGTGCAGTACGAGGCCTGGCGCTGCAAGCACAATCCTCAATATTGCCGTGCCCGCTTTCATCACGTAACCTGCTTACCCACCGACTAGCTGTACTGCGATCGACGGCAGCATCTCCATACACCTTTTTCAACCTCTTGTGGATGTTTCCCACTGTCTCGTTTTCACAGCACAGGAATTCTATGACAGCACGTTGCTTCTGACGAACGTCAAATGTAGCAGCCATCTTGAAGACATGCTGTGACGGCGCCACTCACGGGAACAGGTTGAACTAAGTTTGAAAACAAGCGGGAAGGATGTATCTACACACTGTAAAACTTGAAACATGCAGAATGAAAACTGTATTTTTACAAAAATAGTGTGCATTTCTTTTGGAGTGACCCTCTTATTTCTACAAAGAAAGTATGAGGGAATGTTAGAAGCCGCGTATAATGTTGCTAGGCACAAAGAATTTTAGAGGCGGCACCCAATAAACAGGGTCAGAGTAGTGCTGGCAGGTTTACAGTGTCTCTGAAGTAGATCCACTGGCTGCCACCACTCAAGAGCATTTTTACCAGTGCGGAAGGAGAGCCCCAGAGCATTCGCAGTCCGCAGCGCCCTCTCAGAGCGGGCGGGCACTGCCAGGCGAGACGAGACGAGACGGGGAAGGAGGGACTGCTCAGTGTCCGGCGCCGGAATCCCTGCCGGCTAAAACAATTGTTTGCCCCGCGGGGCAGAGCTGGGAGGCGAGGCGAGGCGAGGCGAAGCAAAGCGAAGCGAGCTGATATTGCAGGCAGGCCGGCTCGCCGGGCGGCCGGGCGCCGCCTTCTCAAGACCTGAGCACACAGCCGCCCGCGCCCGCCGCCGCCGCCTATATGACGGCCGGGCGCAATTTTACAATATTTATTCGCGATATTGTTCTCAAAGGATATTGGAATATATTGACGCACGGGCCCGGTGCGCGGCGCATGTTGTTTGAGCTCACATCAAACACGGCCAAACTTTGCCGGCGCGCGCAGTGATACGGTACCGCTGTAATCTGCTCCTTTTGTCTCTCGCCCGGCGCACCGCCGCGCCGCACCGGCTTACTGCGGGATGTTTGCCCTGTCTGATGATCTCAAACATCGCCGCTGCCTGCGCCGCGATATTGCACCTCCGATACTCTCCCGTCCGCCCCTCCTCTTCCTCCTCCTCGTCCGCCCACGCAGCCGAGGTTTCCCGCACGGCGCCGCTGCGGACGCTGCCGGACGACTCCGTGTCTGCGCTTTTCTCGCCATCACCACGGCATTTATGATGCCTCTTACTATCAGATGGTAGCAGCTCATTGCTGGTAATGATACTGTAAACAGAGCGACAAGCAACTGCGAGCGCATTAATGCTTATAAAAGTATGCACGATTTTCTTGCACTCCAGCCTCGTTTACCTTTATAAAATTGTTATGTATGAGGCGGAACTATGGGCCTGATGGGAAAAGGGTGATCCGGCTGAGTCACGCAATTTGACTCTCAGTCTGATCACAAGGGGTGGCCATTATTGCACATGTTTATCACGTAGGCTGACGTGAGGATCGATGAAGTATACTTGACGGAATGTATCTGGAACATCTTAGGTGATTAGAAGTTAGTAGACAGGAATACAGTTAAATACTTAGCTTTAATTCAGCAGCAGCGATGAACGTCGATCTTAACTTTGTACAATAAGTGCAAAAAAAAAAAAAAATGGTTCTGAGTTCATCAGTCCCCTAGAACTTAGAACTATTTAAACCTAACCAACCTAAGGACATCACACACATCCATGCCCGAGGCAGGATTCGTACCTGCGACCGTAGCGGTCTCTCTCCTACTATAGCCTTGGCAATTGTCATACTATGCATTGGTTACAGAACGTAAGTCATGTGGCGAGAATATGTTACCGTCGCAAATAAATGCGATGAATAGTGAGAGCAGGTGAGATGCCGCAAGACCTCTCACAGAAATAAAAACAACAAATAAACTGGTGTGAACTATGTTACAACAAAGGAATACAAGAGTCAAAACTTCCAAAACGGAATGTAAGAGTCGTAAGATGTGGTACATGCGTAGAACAAATAGGAGGTCCTTATGTTCGTCCGCAGCTCTTGGTCGTGCGGTAGCGTTCTCGCTTCCCACGCCCGGGTTCCCGGGTTTGATCCCCGGCGGGGTCAGAGATTTTCTCTGCCTCGTGATGACTGGGTGTTGTATGCTGTCCTTAGGTTAGTTAGGTTTAAGTAGTTCTAAGTTCTAGGGGACTGATGACCATAGATGTTAAGTCCCATAGTGCTCAGAACCATTTGAACTTATGTCCGGAGGTCCTTCCTTACACCTCGCTGTTGGACGTTAGACCACGACACAGACACAGATCTGAATACAGTGAACAGACATGTCAATGACCGGACGGACAGTTCATAATTTTGTGGAAAAATGAGCTTGGAGCGTTCACTGTCTCTATTTGGCTTCTTTTTTCACAGTTCAGTACGCCTTCTTCCTGTTTTCATGCTTGATCTGATTTCAGTTTTTGTCGGACTAACCACTGGGTCATCTTACCACTAAATCTGAGGGAGATGCAATGGGAGTTTCCCTTGTAAGAATTCTGTCTGTACACGAGTTCATTGACAGACGGTTGTGGTGCGTGGCTTTCTCCCAGACTCAGTACTGCAATTGATCTCTGACTGTCAAGGAGTGTACCGTGTTGTAAGTGTTGTGAAGATGGATTTCGCCGTTACGACTAAATGGAATCTTTTATTGATATACAACGGCCATCAGAATACTATTCCACCAAAGACGATGTAACGTACTGGCGTTTTGGAAACGGTACATAGGTAAGAGCAAAGGAAGACCATCAACTACAAATAAGGCAGTTTTAGGCGAAGGTAGCCAAGTTTGAATTCCAGATGCGTGTGGAAAGGAATCATATACTACAATTTCATCAATTTACGTTGAAAAAGTAGTTGTTAAATGGACGCTACGACTTAGCAACTTCGCTACCATCACACTGAAGTGCGAAACAGTAGTTGCATGGCACAAGGAGAAAACACACGGGACCTACCCAAGATTAGACCGATTTAAGAAGAATATTCTTTCAAGAAAATAAGATGGTGCTGAACGATGGCAGCAAATTTTTATTTGCAGGTGACAACAGGGTACGGAATGTCTGCCAGCGAAAAGGGAAAATCATGTTTCTCAAGCTGTGAACCATTCTTTGTGGATGGAAAGTTAAAAAATTCGAACAAATACTTTGGACAGCTGTTTATACTTTCCACAGTACAGTCCTAGGGAGCAAACAAACAGTTTTCCAACTGTCCTACTTGATACTGAGCAAAAAGCGAGAAACATATGATCTCTTTATTTAACTATGGAAACGAGCGTGCTCGGATGGGACTTCGAAAATGCTATCGTCTACAGTGTTTGTGGAAACAAGTTCAGTTTTGCGGCCTTATTCCCGCCAACGAAGAAAACGAAGAAACGCACTGTTACTAGCATGTCTCCCCGCAGAAATACTAAATGACGGTTGACTTTCAGTTCAGGAGTGCATGTTTGAAAATCAAAAGCTTCTGGACTCATACGACTGTTTATGGTCCAGCGGCTCGATATCGAGAATATACCAAGAGGTAAGTGGAGCTGCAGTGGAAGGCGCCAACACAGTAACGTCTCTGAAGAATGGAATCCAAGAAGACACATTAATAATAAAAGTTCATCTAAATGTTTACTCATTGGAAAAAAAATCCGAGAAGACGGCCACCACTTTGATTAATTTTAAATTTCGATGGGGAAAGAAGGAAGAAATCAGCAATTGAGACTAAGACGAGACTACTGCTAAGACTTTCAAAAGACTACAAATTGATTGCAACTTAAAATTATTTCTGGCTTGTGTGACCTACAAACAGAAACTGCAATATAATTGGAAAGTCACAACCATTGGAAATTTTTTAAATAATGAAGCACGTCAAACTGACTGGCAATCTTGTAAAAACCTGTAATGGGAGACGAAATGAGACTACCCGCGCGTGATTTCCCTTCGAAACGACACAAAATCTGTTAAATGTGTCTTGCAGTTGTAATACATTCGCTAACGAAGACCGACAAGACTATCTCTTCTAAGGAATTGCCGGCCGAAGTGGCCGTGCGGTTAAAGGCGCTGCAGTCTGGAACCGCAAGACCACTACGGTCGCAGGTTCGAATCCTGCCTCGGGCATGGATGTTTGTGATGTCCTTAGGTTAGTTAGGTTTAACTAGTTCTAAGTTCTAGGGGACTAATGACCTCAGCAGTTGAGTCCCATAGTGCTCAGAGCCATTTGAACCATTTTTTTTCTAAGGAATTATCGCGACACTTTCCTCTAAAGATTCTACGAATAAAAATCTATATGGGAGGACACAGAAAACAAAATAGTTTTCCGGAAACGCAGGAAAATTACATGCTACTATATCCATCCATTCACGCTCCGTATGAAGACGTGTCGTGGACTACGGCAAGCTGTGCCACTCCGCTAAACTTCTTCGTGTACCTGTGCATGTGGAAAGCCGCTTACTTCATAAAGAGGCCCAGGCTTCCAGAAGTGTCATTCCGTACAAGTGTTCGACCCAAGTAGAACCATCTTCTGACGGTTGAAACAGTGACCAAAAACTTGCGTATTCCATTTACTTTGGTTTTTACTGTGTGTAAACGACTCCCGTCTTATTAATGATAAAGCAGAATAGTTCTGTTTGCTAATGATACAAGCATCAGCCGGCCGGAGTGGCCGAGAGGTTCTAGGCGCTATAGTCCGGAACCGCGCGGCCGCTACGGTCGCAGGTTCGAATCCTGCCTCGGGCATGGGTGTGTGTGATGTCCTTAGGTTAGTTAGGTTTAAGTAGTTCAAAGTTCTAGGGGACTGATGACCTCAGAAGTTAAGTCTCATAGTGCTCAGAGCCTTTTGAACCATTTGATTCAAGCATCAAAATCAGGTCCAACAGATATGACCAGCAGAAGGAATGATAAATGAGATTTTCGTAAAAAAATTTGATTTGCTAAGTTTAGCCACGCGACATGCCGTTTCTCATTTTGCCTATGAAAGCATCGGAAAGCTACCGAGTTTTACGGATTATGAGACGCTCCGGACTATAAGCTGCACCTTAATTTTCAAGCAATTTTTAAAAAATAACAATTTTACCATTTTTATTATTAGATTTCAAAGCCAGACTAAAAAATTCTTAGTTTTCAAAAACAACCTGACATTTAAAATCCCTGAAAGTCGTCATCTTCCAGTTTTGGCCATTTTGCATTCAGTCCTCTATTTGCAAATTTAGTCTTCCTCATTTTCTCAGTTCTTCTTTACTAGCCCGCCAATAGGGAATGGTTTTTTTCTGTTGGTGGAGAGCCGAATTGCCGCTCAGCTGCTCTGTTTCTACGCTCTTCTGCATATGCTATTACTTTCAATTTACAACCCACTTCCTATGACAAACTTTTAATTTTTTTCCAAAACAAAACTAGGTACTAACAAAAATACTGTACAGTAATCGTACCTATAACAGAAATCACTTTGCATTCAAGCTCACTGGCATGGCAGACTGCAATGACGCATCACAGGCTAGACAGTGCTCTGAGTTTGTGATGGCGGGACGGAAGGGAGACAACATTAGCAAGCTCGTGAATCTCCGCAACTCATGTTCGTGACATCAGTGCGCGGCTGCTGCTGCCAGTTGAATCCATTATTGCCAGGTGGAGATAGGCGTCTTCCGGGGTCGAATATATGGCCATTGTTAAGACTGGCTGATATTTTAGCTCAAACCTGGACATTTTTACATGAATTTCGTGTAAACGACGCACCTGAATCTTGGAGGCGATTTCTCGAAGAAAAACGTGCGTCTTCTAGTCCGTAAAACACAGTAGCATACTTTATATACGACCGTTCGTTGGTGTTCCGTGGGGTAATATGTAGCAACTGGCACAGGAAGGCGTGAGTAGGGGGCAATGAAACAAGCAAATAATCCTGATACGCGTAGGTCCGGAAACCAAAAATTTCCGTGATGCGACATTTTCACAAATGCTGTCATACCAATGTTTCAACTCTATCGATTTCTAAGGCTTCATTTATTTCGATAAGTGAAGAGTAAATTAGAAAGTACTGAACTGCACTCTTTTGATTTTAACATCATTTCTAAGTCCTTGTAAACAGCATTTCGGCAACAAGTGTATTGGTCACGGACTGCCAGGTGCCCTGACTTGAACCGGTTGAACGTTTTTTGTATCGGGATATTTAAAAGCTTTGGTGTATTCGAGCCTTCTTGATAGTGCTGATTAACACCGTGAATGCATCATGGGTGGCTGTCACTGCATTCGGAAAACACCTGGCCGGCCGCTGTGGCCGAGCGGTTCTAGGCCCTTCAGTCCGGAACCGCGCTGCTGCTACGGTCGCAGATTCGAATCCTGCCTCGGGCATGGATGTGTGTGATGTCCTTAGGTTATTTAGGTTTAAGTAGTTCTAAGTCTAGGGGACTGATGATCTCATATGTTAAGTCCCATAGCGCTTAGAGCCATTCGAACCATTTTTGAAAACACCTGGATTTTTGAAAGTGTACGGGCATCGAGAAAGAGACGATCTGAAGCCTGCCTTCACATTAATGGTGGCGACGTGGAAGACTTGTTGTTGTGTGTTTGCCCTACAGTTCGGATCCTCGCGGATTCTGTTATCATGTGTTCACACCATATGTCGTCTGGGGGAAACCATATTTAGTAGAATTTTTTCCTTGTTTGCTTGTCACCTACACTCTCTTTCGCCTTTTTACTGCGAACAGTGAAACACCCTGCATTCAGGTCAGCGTGTGGCAGCATTTTCACTGGGAAAATGTGCTCTACCGGGTGTCGCAGAAGTCTTTCCCGATTACAGAGATTCATAAGGCGACAATATGAAACACTAATACTTTTCTTATCTCGAATTGCATACGGCATATTAAAGTTTTTGTGTACTATCTGTCAGTTTGCCTGTTACAGGGTCCAGTGACGTACCGGAAGTGGAATAGGTCACTCATTTAAAATAACATACACTCAAACCAGAAGAACGTCCAATGTGTCCTACTGCATCATGAGACACAGTCACCAAAAACAATGCACATTAAATGTAGCGTCATCTGAGAGAGGAAAACGTTTGAGAGAGTAATCATCTTCGTCAGTCTCAACTAGAACGGCAATAGCAAAGTCACAACAAACACTGTAATATACTGGTTGGATGGACTGCGCGATCTGGGCTTTGTACGCTCGGAAAATAAGTTGCATATAAGAGATGCGGTGCACTGAGGTCTTCAGAATTTGCGTTTCACGTGAGGCTCTGCGGATTGACTTCTTGTGAATTCTCACAAAGGCGTCTCTTACTAGCACTAGCCCCAGGCATGCCTGTTGTAGACAGATCACAGATTCTCCCTGTTTTTAAGGCATTAAACTTCGCGCACCATACCTTGATGCTTTTAACATCTAATGGACCGAGCGAGGTGGCGCAATGGTTAGCACTCTGGACTCGCATTCGGGAGGACGACGGCTCAACCCCGCGTCCGGCCATCGTGATTTCCCTAAACTGCTTCAGGCAAATACCGGGGTGGTTCTTTGAAAGCGTACAGCCGACTTCCTTCCCCATCCTTCCCTAATCCGATGAGACCGATGACCTCGTTGTTTGGTCCCCTCCCCCAAATCAACCAACCAACCAACATCTGATGGCTGACAATGATATGCCGTCTGGACGTTTTTTGGGCTTTTTTTGGTGACTGTGTTTCGTTGTACCAGAGGAGACATTGGGCTTTCTCTTGGTTTTAGTACATGTTGTTTGCAAATGGTACCCACTTCCGCTGTTGTTACGTGACAGAGCCCTATATCAAACAAAGGAAAAGTACGAACGTATCTACACAAAACCTTGTATATGTAACATGCAATTCAGGATAAAAAGTATTTGTCTATGCATCATATTTTATGGTTCAAATGGCTCTGAGCACCATGGGACTTAACATCTGAAGTCATCAGTCCCCTAGAACTTAGAACTACTTAAACCTAACTAACCTAAGGACATCACACACATCCATGCCCGAGGCAGGATTCGTACCTGCGACCGTAGCGGTCGCGCGGTTCCAGACTGAGGCGCCTAGAACCGCTCAGCCCCATCGGCCGGCCATTTTTTATGCCTAATGAATTTAATCAGGGAAGACTTCTGGGACACCCGGTATTTGAAACGTAACTGACTCCTTCCACATTACAGACAGATAAATACGAACCACGAACAACGTAAATAATTATACTAAATCGGTCGCTAACAAGATTACGATGTATCGTGCATTAAGGTACAATGGTGGATAGCGTTAGTCGGCGTGTACTCCGAAGTAAACAAGTAACGGCTAGCAACCTGATAACACTGTAGCCACACAGCCTGTCTGAGCGGCGGTTGCTGACCGCGGCGACTCCACCAGACGGCCGGCCGGCCACCTGTGGACACCGCCTGCCCATAAAACCCCGTATGGCCGCCTTATCTCGCGCTGCAATGTTTATGGCGGGTGGCACCATAAAACTGCGCCCCGTCTCCCCCAGGCTCGCCCACTAATATTTAAATTACTGGTCGCGTCCACGCGCCACACGCGCCACCCCATAAAAGTTAACGGCCCAGTCGCCTGGCGCTGATGATTTCAGGGCCCCCAGAATTCAGCAGGCAGCTAGTGTCCTATCGCGGATTCGGACAGGTTGCCACGTTCTGAAGAGTTCCTCTGGTTAGATGGCCTGCGTGGCAGCAACCTTCCGTAAGTAAGCCACTGACGAGGCTTACTCGGGTTATGGCGAGTACCGTAACCCAAGTTCCCAGAAACTTCGCTCAGTGTAAGAGAGGTCAAAGTAAGCGAACACTTGTATGGGCTTATCGATAGATAGTCGACAGTTTCTGGAAAAAACGACTGTCAAAGTTTTCAAAGTATTTTTCCAGGTCCTTTATGTGCTTCATATCGCGCCATAGCCCCAGACAAAATGGTGAGGGTTAGCATAGCGGCGTTTTAATTTTGTTCCCCGTGTAGAGACTCGATTTTTTTCATTTACATTTCCATGTTTGTAGGAGATTACTGCACCAATGTTTTCCAGTGTATATTGTTATAAAGAACGCTCTCCTTATCCGTCTACTAACTGTAAGTCTGATGAATGAACTAAAAAGAGAAAGAGAGAGAAAATTATTTGAAATTGTTTTCGGTGAAATTCCTGAATTGTATCTTGATTCATAATCAACTGCAAGAGCCAGTTTTCAGGAAAGTGATCCGTTATGTATGATTTGGTGCGAAATTATTGCCGACGCACGATATATTCACCAATGTTAACGACGTTTCTCTCTCGAATGAGATTCAGACGAAAAATTGCTCGAGGTGTTCGGAATATCCGTGTTTCGAATGAACTACGATCGGTATCATTCAAGGGAATACACCAAATCTTCTTGGAGAGAAAACACACGAACAAAATATTAAAATTAATATAAGAATTGATTTGAGGATGAAATATCAGAATAAGAGAATTTAAAAAGATCGAAACCCCTCAATGTATCATACATACATAAACTCCTGGAAATGGAAAAAAGAACACATTGACACCGGTGTGTCAGACCCACCATACTTGCTCCGGACACTGCGAGAGGGCAGTACAAGCAATGATCACATGCACGGCACAGCGGACACACCAGGAACCGCGGTGATGGGCGTCGAATGGCGCTAGCTGCGCAGCATTTGTGCACCGCCGCCGTCAGTGTCAGCCAGTTTGCCGTGGCATACGGAGCTCCATCGCAGTCTTTAACACTGGTAGCATGCCGCGACAGCGTGGACGTGAACCGTATGTGCAGTTGACGGACTTTGAGCGAGACATTGGGCATGCGGGAGGCCGGGTGGACGTACCGCCGAATTGCTCAACACGTGAGGCGTGAGGTCTCCACAGTACATCGATGTTGTCGCCAGTGGTCGGCGGAAGTTGCACGTGCCCGTCGACCTGGGACCGGACCGCAGCGACGCACGGATGCACGCCAAGACCGTAGGATCCTACGCAGTGCCGTAGGGGACCGCACCGCCACTTCCCAGCAAATTAGGGACACTGTTGCTCCTGGGGTATCGGCGAGGACCATTCGCAACCGTCTCCATGAAGCTGGGCTACGGTCCCGCACACCGTTAGGCCGTCTTCCGCTCACGCCCCAACATCGTGCAGCCCGCCTCCAGTGGTGTCGCGACAGGAGGGAATGGAGGGACGAATGGAGACGTGTCGTCTTCAGCGATGAGAGTCGCTTCTGCCTTGGTGCCAATGATGGTCGTATGCGTGTTTGGCGCCGTGCAGGTGAGCGCCACAATCAGGACTGCATACGACCGAGGCACACAGGGCCAACACCAGGCATCATGGTGTGGGGAGCGATCTCCTACACTGGCCGTACACCACTGGTGACCGTCGAGGGGACACTGAATAGTGCACGGTACATCCAAACCGTCATCGAACCCATCGTTCTACCATTCCTAGACCGGCAAGGGAACTTGTAGTTCCAACAGGACAATGCACGTCCGCATGTATCCAGTGCCACCCAACGTGCTCTAGAAGGTGTAAGTCAACTAACCTGGCCAGCAAGATCTCCGGATCTGTCCCCCATTGAGCATGTTTGGGACTGGATGAAGCGTCGTCTCACGCGGTCTGCACGTCCAGCACGAACGCTGGTCCAACTGAGGCGCCAGGTGGAAATGGCATGGCAAGCCGTTCCACAGGACTACATCCAGCATCTCTACGATCGTCTCCATGGGAGAATAGCAGCCTGCATTGCTGCGAAAGGTGGATATACACTGTACTAGTGCCGACATTGTGCATGGTCTGTTGCCTGTGTTTATGTGCCTGTGGTTCTGTCAGTGTGATCATGTGATGTATCTGACCCCAGGAATGTGTCAATAAAGTTTCCCCTTCCTGGGACAATGAATTCACGGTGTTCTTATTTCGATTTCCAGGAGTGTATATTATATTATAATTGTGAGACAATTATTGTGAAATCCAGTTGTAATTTTACAATTAATATAATGTTCTTGTATTCCCTAATTTAATAGGAAACAGGCATGGATAGATATATGACAGCAGTAAAAATAAAGTAAATAAAATCAGCAATCGGGTTTCGAACACGGGACGCGATATTACGAAACCTCGAAACTAACAACTGCGCCACTAGGGCACTTGGGATTATCGTCCTGTAAAAGGCAGATAAAGTACTTCGAACACTTTGACAGTCGGTTTGTCAGAAACAGTTGAGTATCTATCGATAAGCCGAGACACGTCTCCGCTTATTTTGACTCCTTTTTCCACTGAGCGACCGAGTGATGGCACTTGTTGTGTTCTCCTTGTGAGGAAACAGTTGCTGCGAAATGAAGGGGGACACGGACCCAGAAAACGACGAACTATATTTTGTAAACTGGAACAGTATTTTACTTAATTTCAAGTCTTTGGTAATTTTCGTTTTATGGGCACCGGGCCTTGGTCCAAGGCATAATTCCCTGCCTATCGTTTCGTCTTCCAGTGCTGGAGACATAGTCAGAAGCTTCATCGATTCAGAGAGCAGCTACAATCTCATACAACTCAGCAAGTCGAACTGTTTGTACGTACAGACGCAATAGTTGGTTCGTGACATCATCAGACCGCTGTCTAAGATCGTGGAGACGCGCCGAATGTATTACGAAGTTTGTAGCTTGTAAGATTTTCTGCTGTTTGCTTTACTGAGCGCGAAGGTCCACAACTTGTCTTATTTCAATCCTTCTTTTCTTCTGTTCAAGTGGTTTTCGTGGTTTTGAATTTATGAGGCCTCTCTGTACATGCTAGCATAGTAATGATTGGATATTGACAAATCCATGGTGTCGAAAAACCATTGGTGGTTCCCTGCTCCCACTATATGATCTGCTACTGCCCATTTATCCGTATTCTCCAGATCAATTCTCTACTGCTGTAAGATATATTTAAAAGCAGCAGATTTTTACAGATGAGGAAAACGAATAGGAATGCCTCTCTTTCCATTGCTACTATCGACGAAAGTTAATTTTACAGAACAATTACAGCATTCTATTCTGTACAGGAGCCCCAATGACAGTGTTCCGGTTAGTAAGAATTGAACATAATTACTAGTTTTCAGTGCCGAAAAAAATTCATGTAAGAGACTGTAGTGGGATGGTTAGTGAATGTAATCACTGCAGGGAGATTCAAAACGACTGGGGAAGAGAAGGGTCGTAAACGATGTTTTAAGCAGTTATTGTGAAGTGTGACATAGTGTTTTCTAGTTTTGAGTTAAATGGGACTGACTTATACTGCGAAGGCTCATACCTGGCCGAGAGACACACGAGTAGACATGTACACAACAAATAAAAAAAATTTGACCTGTTGTAAGTAGTTGGGGTATGGTGATGAGAGGGGGGAGAGTAGGGGAGTGGATGGGAGGGGAGAGGAAAAATGAGAGGAGGGGAGGAGAGGAGACTGAGATAAGGTGTGGAGAGGAGAGAGAAGAGGTGGGTGGAGAGGCTGGGGAGAGGTGAAAGGATCAGAGAGAGGTGGAGAAGAGAGGGGAGGAGTCGAATGGAGAAGAGAGTAGAGGGGAAATGATTGGAGGGAAGGGGAAGTGAGATGATCAGACAAGGGAGGTGAGGAGAGGAGAGGACAGGACAGTAAAGAGGAGGGGGAGGAGGGGGAGGATGGGGAGGAGGGGAGAGGAGGTGGGAGGGGGGAGGATGGGGGTGGCGGAGGGGAGGTGAGGGGTGGAGGAGGAGGGAAGGAGAGGGGATGACAGGGGAGGGGAGGAGAGGGGAGGATGGGGAAGGGGAGTAGAGAGGTGGGGAGGGGGAGGGGAGGAGAGGGGAGGAGTGTAGAGGGGAGAGGGAGAGGAGATAATCATTCAACTGATTGCCATCACATAGTAGAGAAGCTTCCACTGCTGCTTTTAAGACACGTTATACCGTTTGAGGAATTTCAGAATCGAGGTCATTAGAGAGGAAGCAAGAGGCCTGATGGACAGTGATCGAGAGCTGAATCAGCTACTAAATCGGTCAGAGGACGTGGTCGAATGGTAGTCGAGTGGTGCACTGTACACCACTGTCAACTGCTGCACAAATAAAAAGTAAGGGAAAGTCTGCAGTGCAAGCATGACTGCAGTAGAGTGCAGCCTTATCCCGCCGCGCAATAAGAGGGGGAAAGCAGTGGACCCACTGCCCGGACGCCTTTTTAGCCACGGGAAAGATCCCTGGTATTCGTTTGATGGCAATCTGAACAGTAATTAGCACATAGGAACTGTTGCCCAAAATTAAAGCGTTCATAAAAGATGAAGTTTTATTCAAATCTCGTGGCACTATGTTGTTACTATAGTTCGGTAATAATTTCGACAAAGATGTAATAAATTACCAGCAACATCTGAATCCATTGTAATCAGTGAAATCCACCCAACAATCATAAAATGCTGAAACAACCTATAATCGACAAGAAGAAGAGTAGCTTTCTACGAAGTGAAACAGTAGGGGAGTTGTAAGGGAGGCACGGATTCAAGGGGTGGGGTGGGAGGACAAGGGGGTCATAGCACCACCGCTCTCCCATCCCCAACTCCACAAAAATTACTGTAAGCATTTTTATTATTACATTAGTTGACAAACCTGGCATTGCCCAGCCATTCATTGCATCGATTTTCGATCACAAACGAAAACAAAAAAAAATGAACTGTGTTTGCAGTGTAAAATTGAAATAATTCATTTTAATTTATTCATGAAAACAACTTTGAAATTATGAAACAGTCGTACAACGAAATGTGCATACTGTACAAATGTGCAATGAAGCGTCAAAGAATCTGGTATAGGGATGCTTATTCAAATACAGAGACATGTAAACAGGCAGAATACGGCCCAGCGGTCGGTAACGCCTATATAAGACAAGTGTCTATCGCAGTTGTTAGATCGGTTACTGTTACCACAATGACGGGTTGTCAAGATTTCAGTGAGTCTGAAAGTGGTGCTAAAGTCGGCGTACGAGCCATTGAACACCATCTCCGAGGTAGCGATTAAGTGGGGATTTTCCGCTACGACCTCTTCACGAGTATACCCTGAATATCAGGAATCCGGTAAACTATCAAATCTCCAACACTGCTACGCCCGGGAAAAGATAATGCAAGAACGGCACCAACAACGACTGAAAAGAATCGTACGACATGACAGAAGTGCAGGCCTTCCACAAATTGCTGCAGATTTCAATGCTGGGCCTCCAACAAGTGTCAACGTGCGAACAATTCAACGAAACATCATATGCATGGGCTTTCGGAACCGAATGCCCACTCGTGTTCCCTTGATGAGTGCACGACACAAAGCTTTACGCTGGGGTCATCAACACAGACATCGGACTGTTGATGACTGGAAACATGCTGACTGGTCGGACGAGTCTCGTTTCAAATTGTATCGAGCGGATGGACGTGTACGGGTATGGAGACAACCTCATGAGTCCATGGACCCTGCAGCGAACTGTTCAAGCTTGTGGAGGCTCTGTAATGGTGTGGGGAGTGCTTAGTTGGAGTGATATGGGACCCCTGATAGATCTAGATACGACTCTGACGGGTGACACGTACGTAAGCTTCATGTATGATCACGTGCATATCTTCATGTCCATTTTGCATTCCGACGGACTTGGGAAATTCCGGAAGGACAATGTGACACCCCACACGTCCAGAATTGCTACAGAATGGCTCCAGGAACACTCTTCTGAGTTTAAACACTTCCGCTGACCACCAAACTCCCCAGACATTAACATTATTGAGCATATCTGGAACACCTGCAACGTGCTGTTCAGAAGAGATGTCCACCCCTCTCGTACGCTTAGCGATTGATGGATAGCCCTGCGGATTCATGGTGTCAGTTCCCTTCACCACTACTTCAAACGTTAGTCAAGTCATTGCCACGTCGTGTTGCGGCGCTTCTGCGTGCTCATGGGGGTCCTATACGATTTTAGGTTGGTTAACAGTTTCTTTGGTTCTTCAGTGTATAAATACAGTATCCCGGAGAGTCTCTTTACGCTGAGCGCAGCTGCTTCGCGTGTCTACAACGCAACTTTGTAAACATCTCTATGGCAACGCCTCTTTATAGCTCTAAGGAAGGCTATAGTTTTGCTGACAGCCGTTTGCGCTTCGTAGTTGAAAGTTGTCAAAACCGTTGCCAGGTGTGAGGTCTTTCCTTCAGTTGACTCGATTGCAGGAATTTTTAGTAGTAAAGAACAAATGTAAGCAACAGTTTTTCACGCATCTCAGTGTTTATGACGTCGTATCTATGGAAGTATGTGTCGTACAATGATATATTTGTGAAGGTACATTCAGCGGCATATGTGGATACTGTCTGCGAAATATGTAGCAAATAGTGATAGTAGCAAAGAAGTAATACACTTAAACGTCATGCATGATGCGACAGTTTTCCACGCATCTCATTGTTTATGACCTCATATCTCCTAAACTGCCTCGCGGGATTAGCCGAGCGGTCTACGGCGCTGCAGTCATGGACTGTGCGGCTGGTCCCGGGGGAGGTTCGAGTCTTCCCTCGGGCATGGGTGTGTGTGTTCGTCCTTAGGATAGTTTAGGTTAAGTAGTGTGTAAGCTGATGACCTTATCAGTTAAGTCCCATAAGATTTCCCACACATTTGAACATTTTTTTTCTTCTAAACTATGATAAGTAGGTGATTAGTAAGCCCACACCGATTGTTGCCTCACAGTAAGGGTATGTGGACCAAGTTTGGTTGAGATCGATCCAGCGGTTTGGAGGAGATGTGGAACTTGCACATATACCCTCATACATACATACATTTTTATAATAAGTATAGATATATCAATTTTCAAATTTCACGGCAACTGTTGGAGGATAAAGTTGTATGAAAACTAGGAGACTCGAAAACGGAAAGGGTTTCTAGAACTTACAAGCTATGGTTAACAGAGGATACTTTTCAGATGCTGGGCGTGCTCCTGTCAATGGTCTCACAGTCAGGTAACGTTCGGCCAGGTAAAGGTGATCTTGGCGTATCTGTTATTACCAACAAATGACACGGTTCGTGAATCCACAGGCAGAACCGGCAAACTACAGTAATTGAGTAATGGCAGGCAGCAAGGAAAAGGCTCTCTACTACGCGTAGGCGGATATTACTGAAAGAAGATGTATTCTCCTACTTACACACTTACTTACACACATAGCTCGCAGACTGGTGTTTGCAATCATACTGCTTGGTGAAATATTAACCGAGCGATGTGGCGCAGTGGTTATCACAATGACTCGCATTCGGAAGGACGACGTTTGAAAACCGCGTCCAGCCATGCAGATTTAGGTTTTCCGTGATTACCCTAAATCGCTCAAGGCAAATTATGAGATGATTCTTTTGAAACGGGACGTTTGATTCCCTTTCCTACTCTTCAAACATTCCGAGGAAGGTTGATGTGTACGATCTATTACTACCTGGTGCCTTCACAGTTATGTTAGTGATCGAGTGCCCACGCACTTTAAAACCTATACTGCTTAATTTTGTGCCTAGTTTCTTTTTATCTTTAGGATCTTCATTCATAAAATAGTTCCAAAATGCTTCTGTTCTTTCTCAATAACAATGTAGTCGACTGTGGCATAAAAAAATCTGGACGATAAACTACCTGTGACTTCAAAAAACCTTATAATTCGAATTGACAAATGAAAACAGTTGACACATTTGCGTCACAGCAGTCAGAGCGGAGCGAAACGCCGTAAACGCCGGCATTAATGTGGCGTCTGCCAGTGGGCGGAACGAGGACGCTGCAAAGAGCGCCTGTGCGCTGCCGGCTCTCCACCGGCCGGCCACGCCACAGTGGCGTTGCCATGGCGACCCGCCTGCATCAACGTTGACATTCCCCGTGATTGAAAGTTAGTGGTGGGGCCCTACAATAGCGAATACCGGGCAACTCGAGCGGACGGCTGCTTGTGATACGGGCATTATATTGTTGTTGCGTCCCCCTCCCACTCTCCACGCCGCATCTCCCTCTCTCAATCTCTCTCTCTCTCTGTCTCTCTCTCACTCCCTCTCACCCTGTACCTCCCTCTACCTCCCTCTCTCGGTCGCCTGCGGAACAGGCAGCCCCAAAACGCTCTGCCTCTCCATGCCTCGGGCTTTGCTATTGCAGTTCACCTCCACTTCTACTTCGCCAGACGCTTCGTGCTTTTCGTGTGCTCCTAGCAGCTGTGTTTCTGTTTCACACGTGTACTATGGAATCATACTCTGAATTCTTTAATAGTTAATACTATTCTTGTAACTACGATAAAAGTGTCAAAGGTCAAATTCTTGCTGAAACTACGAGAGTAATCCAAATCAAAACTTTAAGATTGTAATTCAAGAGGCGTTCAATAAGTAATACAACATTTTTTTCTCGGCCAGTTTTGGTTGGAAAAATGCGGGCTTTGTTATTGGACAACGTGAAATATTCCCGCTTCCGCTCCTATAGTTTCATGAAGATTTGGGATGTGGTGTCGCTATACGTAGCCTTCAAAAAGGCGTAGCCGCGTGTTCGAGTGGCTCCCCCCGTCGGAGGTTCGAGTTCTCCCTCGTGCATGGGTGTGTGTGTGTGTGTGTGTGTGTGTGTGTGTGTGTGTGTGTGTGTGTGTGTGTGTTGTCCTTAACGTAAGTTAGTTTTAGATTAAGTAGTGTGTAAGCTTAGGAACCGATGACCCCAGCAGTTTGGTCCCGTAAGACCTTACCACAAATTTTAAAAAAAGAAAAAAAGGCGTCTGTGACGGAGAAGCATTCCAAGCAGAGAGCTGTGGTCGAGTTTATTTGTCGTAAAAACAGAGCACCGCAGATATTCAGGGGCGGTTGCAGAATGTCTACGGAGACCTGGCAGTGAACAAAAGCACGGTGAGTCGTTGAGCGAAGAGTCTGTCATCATCGCAACAAGCTCGCTCAGACCTGTCAGATCTCACACGGGCCGGCCGGCCGCACACAGCGACTCCTGAAATGTTGTAACATGCGGACACTCTCATTCGACGTGATTGCTTGCACGTTACGAGGCTGACTGTGACAAATTTTTGTCGAACGTCGTCACAGGTGATAAAACATGTATTCACCTCTTCGAATCGGAAACCAAACGGCAAACCACGGAATGGAGCCACACCACCTCTCCTCCGAAATAAAAGTTCAAAGCCGCACCCTCAGCTGTTGAAGTCATGGCGACGATCTTTTGGGACTGTGTAGGTTCCCTGTGCAACTACAACTCGGAAATGGGTTTTGGTACCCTCAGGAAACAGAAGAAACGACTTCAACGTATTCGTCGCCACAAAAATGTTACTCTTTCTCCATGGCAACACAAGGCCTCACAAAAATCTGCCCACCTAAAAGGAGCTCACGAAGCTTCATTAGACTGTCCACCATCCACCCTGAAGCCCGGATCTCGTACATTCATACTTCCCTCTGTTTGCCCCAATGAAAGATGCACTCTCTGGGAAGCAGTATTTGGATGATGGGGAGTTTACTGAAGCATCAAGACGTTGGCTTCGACGTCGATTGGTAGAGTGGTAGAGTCTGTGCAGGATGCGGTGGCCGATGCGCAAGAACAAATTTTCGTCCAGAGTGTTGGGCGATTTCATTCGTTTGTTCGGAAACGGAGGCCGACCCTGTCTGCCACCATTCGGCCGGTCGGCCATAACATAACTGAGGCTCATGCCCTGTAGTCTTCCTCGAATGATCTTACAGAAACTATTCTTTAAAAAAGTTTAATTTTTGCGTTATTTGTAGCTTTATATGTCGGGTTCATGACGATGAGTGTATCATTTCGTTAATGGTCATAATTATTGCAATATTTACGTGGAAATAAGACACTGCGGGAAATGTGGAAAAATTTGCAGTGAAAAATAGGTGTCGCTATGATTTTGTGTTTGGTGCATATTACATAATACATTGAAGAGCCATAGAAACAGATACACGTCCGTAATATCGTGTACGGTCCCCGCGAGCACGTAAAAGTGCCACAACACAACGTGGCATGGACTCGACTAATATCTGAAGGGGCGAACTGACACCATGAATCGTGCAGGGCTGTCCATAAATCGCTAAGAGTACGAGGGAAGTGGAGATCTCTTCTGAACAGCGCGTTGCAAGGTATCCCAGATATGCTCAATAATGTTAATGTCTGGGGGGTTTGGTGGCCAGCGGAAGTGTTCCAGCTCTGACGTGTGTTCCTGGAGCCACTCTGTAGCAATTCTGGAGTGTGTCCAGCTGGAATTTCCCAGGTCTGTTGGAATGCACAATGGACATGAATGGAAGCAGGTGATCAGACAGGGTGCTTACGTACGTATCACTTGCCATAGTAGTATCTACACGTATCGGGGGTCCCATATCACTTCAACTCCACACCCCGTAAACCTTTACAGAGCCTGCACCAGCTTGAACAGTCCCTGCTGACATGCAGGGTCCATGGATTCATGAGGCTGTCTCCGTACCCGTACGCTACCATCCGCTTGACACAATTTGAAACGAGACTCGTCCGACCAGACAACAAGTTTCCAGTCGTCAACAGTCCAATATCGGTGTTGACCGGCTCAGGCGAGCCGTAAAACTTTGAGTCGTGCAGTCACCAGGGCTCCGAAAGCCCATATCGATGATGTTTCGTTGAATGGTTGGCACATTGACTTTTGTTGATGGCCCAGCACTGAAATCTGCAGCCATTTGCGAAAGGTTTGCACTTCTGTCACGTTGAACTATTTTCTTCAGTCGTCGTTGAGCCCGTTCTTGCAGGATCTTTTCCGGCCGTACCGATGTCGGTGATTTGATGTTTTACCGGATTCTTGATATTCACGGTACACTCGTGAAATGGTCGTACGGGAAAATCCCCACTTCATCGCTACTTCGGAGATGCTGTGCGCTGTTGCTCGTGCGCTCACTATAACATCACGGTCAGACTCATTTAAATCTTGATAACCTGCCATTTGGTAGAAGTAACCGATCTAACAGCAGAGCCGAACACTCGTTGTCTTATACAGGCGTTACCGACCGTACCGCCGTATTTTGCCTGTTTACATACCTCTGTATTTGAATACGCTTACCTAAACACGTTTCTTTGGCGCTTCAGTGTATGTTGCTGTGTATGAAGTTTAGGTAACATACTGAATTTTTCTTTAAACTTTGGTGGAGGTCTCTATATGTCACCGACCTCGAGAAAACTGATCTGAAATAACACACCCATTTGTGATCGCGTCGCTCCAGCGATAAAGCCAGAGTGAAATACCCACAACATTCTGTAGATTTCATAAAAGGTTTGAGATGTCGAAATGGAATTTTGACAAATCATAGCACACAAAGAGAAGTGTATTTTGCCGTATGGTTATTATGCAAAACTTCTTTATCTACCGTGTTATTCCACTAACTACAGACTTCTTCAATGAAATAATGTAATTTTTAAGGGGCATCGATAGCTGGTGAAACGAGAAACGCTATCGGTTTACACGTTTATTTTGTACAGAGGATGTGCTTTTTCATAAGATTTTGACTTTACTTTTCCTGAGCTTCTCACTTAGTAAACGTAATAAACCAGTGTTTCAGAATTTTCTCGCAATTGCGTCTGCAGAGCATGTTAGTGAGGTCAGACTATCTAAATTCAGCTGTGTTTTGGCAAAATAAGCAAGTTTTAACATGGCAACATGAGAAATGTGTAGGTTTTACTGAAATTTCGCCTCTCGTGACTCTTCTCTGAAAGTTAGAAGTGGTTAACAATCCATTCGAAAATAAATCGCCGCATTTTCAGCGGAATTCCTTTTTAGATACTAACCAAAGCAGAGGTGACAGATCTTTTTGGACAGTCAACACACAAGTGTGTGTGTTGTGGGCCGCACTTAATATTTACAAAAAATTGTGAGTGTAAGCTTCAGTTTAGAATGGCAATTCGCCTCCAGCACTCGGCATTTCCCCTACAGTGCGTTGACCACAACTTCCACCACCACTGCTCTTCCCACCCATGCCCTGCTGTCTGCACATCTACTGGGCATGGTATTCAGCACAGACTCTGCCATGTGGGCATACAGACACTGCCAGTAGAGTGTGGTAAGATCGTTGCACTTAATGACTCCTTCACCGCGGAGTGAAGCAGTATATTGCTCCCTCCTATGTATATCTCACGAAGAGATCATGAGGATAAAATCAGAGAGATTAGAGCCCACACAGAGGCATACCGACAATCCTTCTTTCCACGAACAATACGAGACTGGAATAGAAGGGAGAACCGATAGAGGTACCCAAGGTACCCTCCGCCACACACCGTCAGGTGGTTTGCGGAGTATGGATGTAGATGTAGATGAAATTATGTTGGAAAATAGGGTTCTGTAGCCAAAAGAGTGAAGAATAATATGGTGTTTTGTAATTCTGAATTAAAGGTGTTACATTACTTATTGAATACCCCTTATAAAGCGCACATCAGACTAATGCTGGTAACAGTTGGAATGATGTTGTAAATTCAAGAAGGGGGCTGTTCTACACCAAGGCATTAAGTTAAACGAACTTAAGCTAATGAAAGCGTGGATGGTGCGGATGAGTTGAGGAGCACTAACAAAGATGAAGTGTGTGTCTTAACACTGCCCTCTGCCCTGGATCAGAGAATGACTTAACGCAGAAATTTTGAAGAACTTCGTGAAGCTTTAGAAAATAGGAACAGCATGATAAAGAACCCATCCATTGCAAGCCTCTAAGTTGACAAGAATGTGATAACAAAAATATCTGAGTTGATTTCGGATGGAGAAATTGTGATGGAGGAGTGCTATCTAGTGCTCTACTCCGTTGTAGATTAAGACTTCCCCGAATGTTGCGAGTACAAGAATTCATTATCATTCTATTCCCAGAGGCATAAAAAAACGTTTATGCACACGTTAAGTATTCTGGGACATAGTGTACCAGAATTAAATTAGAAACAGTTTTGCTATAATTCCCTGTTATGACCAAGGTTTTGATGAGGTTTTCCATGGTAGTAAGGCAAATGACGCAAGTGGAATTGCCTCCCAAATGTTTGCAATCTCCTGCCGCATTATCAGCTTGTTTCGTATTTGTCTATAAATATGCAGACTCAATTATGCATCAGAACTCTAACAGCTTAATTTACCTTTGGGCATACAAAATATAACATACTTACACGGAACTGAAGATTATGCAGTAGCAACTGTATTGTAATTATGGTTTACTTGTTTTGTTATTCCGATTCCGTTCTTTTCTTTGAGAATACCTTCACAACAGTGAAGAAGCCTTTGATATGGAATCTCCAAAACGTACAAAGTAACGAAACCTGGTTCTTGGGGTCGGAGTTCGTCAAAGAAAAATCGTACGTCGCCATACCAGTAACGACGTCTGATGGCAAGTCGTGATATCAAACACTACTAAAAATGTAAATCTTGCAGTGCACAGTCTGACCATCAGTCCTATAAAACTGAGAACTCTTAGGTAAATAGTTATCCGTCTACACTGGCAGAAGTAGCGAAAGTTTAATTGTAACCTCCGTGTATTACTGTCTCTCGTAATTCAGCAGGGAACTACGTTTCCAGTCCCCACGCCATTTCAGTCACACACTGGGTTGCACTTGTTATCCGTATGGCTTCAGAACTGTGTCTACACGAAACCCAGAACATGTACTCTCTTCTGACAATGCACCGCTCTTGTTGCCCAATGGTCTTAGCGTTGAATAAGAAGTGTAATTTTCTTTCTGAAATCCCTACGTAGATACGTAGAACATATATCTGACTGCTGTTATTGGAATTATCCATCCAACAACACAGAAGAAATGGCTGAAAATTTTCCTGATAAATCCTCAACTTTGCAGCACGAGTTTGGACAGACTTCGAACGGGCGTCTGCAACTGTGGTGCGCTCTAAGCAAAGAGCAGTTACTGGATTTCTTTTAACGGAAAACTAGCCGGTCACGAATGTTCACAGGCGTCTATAGAACGTCCACACACATCGGAGACTGAATAAAAGCACGGCAACTCGCTGGGCGAAGCGTCTGTCGTGAGCACAACAAGGAGAAGGAACTCTAGAAGGAGATTTTAACTATGCAGCCTGAGTGTGCACTGGTATGAAACTTTCTGGCAGACTAAAACTGAGTGCCGTACCGAGACTCGAACTCGGGGCCTTCGCCTTTCGCGGGCAAGTGCTCTACCAACTGAACTACCCAAGCACGACTCACGACCCGTCCTCACAGCTTCAATTCTGCCAGTACCTCGTCTCCTACCTTCCAAACGTCACAGAAGCTCTTCTGAGAACCTGGCAGAACTAGCACTCCTGGAAGAAAGGATATTGCGGAGACATGACTTAGCCACAGCATGGGGGATGTTTCTAGAATGAGATTTTCACTCTGCAGCGGAGTGTGCGCTGATATGAAACTTTCTGGCAGACTAAACCTGTGTGCCGGACCGAGACTCGAACTCGGGGCCTTCGCCTTTCGCGGGCAAGTGCACCACCATCTGAGCTACCCAAGCACGACTCACGACCGGCCCCCAAAAAAATGGTACAAATGGCTCTGAGCACTATGGGACTTAACTGCTGAGGTCATCAGTCCCCTAGAACTTACAACTACTTAAACCTAACTAACCTAAGGACATCACACACATCCATGCCCGAGGCAGGATTCGAACCTGCGACCGGCCCTCACATCTTCAATTCTGTCAGTACCTCGTCTCCTACTTTCCAAACTTCATAGAAGCTCTTCCGCGAACCTTACAGTACTAGCACTCCTGAAAGAAAGGATTTCTCAATATGGAAACACCCCCAGCTTGTGGCTAAGCCATGTCTCCGCAATATCCTCCCTTCCAGGAGTGCTAGTTCTGCAACGTTCATAGAAGAGCTTCTGTGAAGTTTGGAAAAAGTAGAAGACGAGGTACTGGCAGAATTGAAGCTGTGAGGACGGGGTATGAGTCGTGCTTGGGTAGCTCAGATGGTAGAGCACTTGCTCGCGAAAGGCAAAGGTCCGGAGTTCGAGTCTCGGTCCGGCACACAGTTTCAGTCTACTACAAAGTTTCAGAAGGAACTCTGGTCTCCCACGCGCAAGCCGGCCACACACACCAGTGACGCCCGCAGTTCTGCAAAGTGCGGACATACTTATTCGGAGTGATCGACGAATTTAAATCGAGCAACTCAGTGATCAACTGGACATCTCTTTTGGCAGTGCCGACACCCTTGTTCGCCAGTTACATTATTGCTAGATTTGTGCTCGAGGCCTAATCTATGAGCATAAAGAGGAATGAAAATGACTGCTGCCGAATTACTTGCTTGTTATGTGGCTGATGGTGGCGATTTATTGTGAAACCTTGTCACTGGCGATGAAACATGGATTCATCACTTTGAGCCTGAAACAAAACGGCAATCCGTGGAGTGACACGACGCAATGCCTCCGAAGAAGAAGTAGTTCAAAGAAGTACCCTCAGCTGTTTAAGTCTTCTGAGAACCTGAAGAGGCTATTCTGTTCGATTTCCCCCATCACGGTCAAATTATGAAGTATACTGTTAGACTCGTAGGAAAGAAACGATGACAGGCTGTTCGTGGCCACGATAATGCAAGGCCACGCACAAGTCTGCGCACCCGAGACGACATCACGAAACTTCGGTGGACCGTTTTTCCCCGTACGCCACACAGGCTGTATCTCTCGCTTTCAGACTTCCATCCCTTTGGCCCATTGAAGCATAGACTCCATGGAAAGCAATGTAACAATCATAAGGAATTAATTCAGGCAACAAGGATTTAACTGAGACGTAGACCAGTATAGCGGTACCATGGCGGCATATCCATTCAGTCCAAAACAATTTCGCGACTGCGTTAGTAAGATATAGAGAAAAATTAAGATGACTCTGTTAGTTCTTTAGGTGGTCTGCGTAATCTCTACCCACTTGAGTGCAACGCACAGAACGTTCTTACAACCATGTGAAACTCCCCTCCTTTGGGATATTGCTCACACTGGCTTGATTGTAAGTTATGTCGTCATTTCACAGCTGTTTCATGTGAATTTCTGCACTTCATCGTTTTGTGGTAGGCTCGTAATGATAATACCAAGTCTCAGCATCAGTCTTGATATTTTCCTGGATAAGACTGTCCGCGTTTTCTATTTCAGTCAAGTCGCGGCAGGCGTCCAGTTGCCATTGTCTTTGACGAGAGGTCAGGTGTATGTGAAAAAATTTGTTGGTTTGGTTGTTTGGCGGGAAGAGGCCAAACAGCGAGGTCATCGGTCTCATCGGATTAGGGAAGGATGGGAAATGAAGTCGGCCGTGCCCTTTCAAAGGAACCATCCCGGCATTTGCCTGGAGCGATTTAGGGAAATCACGGAAAACCTAAATCAGGATGGCCGGACGCTGGATTGAACCGTCGTCCTCCCGAATGCGAGTCCAGTGTGCTAACCACTGCGCCACCTCGCTCGGTGAAAAAATTTGTCTTCAGAACATTCTGCAGCATATCTTGAACACTTGATTTAGAGATATTTCTCCACTGCAATTTGTGAAGTACACTACGGCTGCACGTTCACTACTTAGCACTGCCTGCTCACTGAGTGGTCGAAAGCACAACTGTTGTTTACAGTTGTTAGATCAAGTTGCTACCGCAGTCACTGCGCTGACGTCGCTCGTAAGCCAGGAATAAAATCAGTACGAAACAGCAGTGCCTGGGTTATTAACAAGAGCGGTGCAATTTTCCTTCCGGATGCATGCATGCATCGTACTTCTTAATAACACATGCACAGCTCTTTTGCATTTCGTGTTAACTTTTCTAGCCCTTGACTCTCCTGGGATGGAATAGACGTAATGTACGAGCGCAAGTTGTGACACATGGATGACATATGGAAGTTTGGGTCTGGACAAAGTACGTGCGTTGATAACTGAAGCAATTAAGACGATCGGTCGTCTAATGCGGAGAATCTAGGTTTGAGTCCTAGTCGGGGTACAAATTTTCACTGTCGACATTCCAATATAGAGCTGATGGTAGTTCATATTCACAATTGCGGCCGGCCGGCGTGTCCGAGCGGTTCTAGGCGCTTCAGTCTGGAACCGTGCAACCGCTACGGTCGCAGGTTCGAATCCTGCGTCGGGCATGGATGTGTGTGATGTCGTTAGATTACTTAGGTTTAAGTAGTTCTAAGTTCTAGGGGACTGCTGACCTCAGAAGTTAAATCCCATGGTGCTCAGAGCCTTTCGAACCATTTTTGAACCACAATTGCAAATACATTTCCAATAAAATGAGTCTCGGAACATTTCGTGTAGAGATCCTGACATTAAGGTGGCTTATGTCCATAGTATGCAATGGAGGTTACGTTGAAAAATAGGGTTTCATAGCCAAGGATCTGAAAAAATATGGGGTATTTAGGAATAATATAGTTTACATTGAATTCGGTTTAAATTGGTGTGAATGTTTGTAAATTCAATTATTCTAAGATTATGAATTTAATTTCAATATTTTTAAATACACAATAATTTTTCACTTTGTAGATGGGACGTCTTACATCGAAGACGGTATTGATGATGCCGCATGTTAATTTAAAGCAACATCTCTGACAAATAAAACAGTATTTTATGCGAATGCCTTCTAGCGCAGCTTTGCAGCCATCCCATTTTTAGTTGACAGTAAAATTAAACATTAAATTTTTCATTTTGTAAAGAATATTAGCATTTGTGAAGCTATGAAAATGTGCACTTCTTTCAGGCAGAGCCATTTACTGCTATATTCTTCTGAGAAACTTCTTTGAAAGCATTGAAGTGTGTTACGGATAAGATACCATTTGGGTCCTTCAGAGAGATGAGCTGGCGGAGGAAAACAGGTGGAGGAGGTGGCGACAGGGGGGAGAGGGGGGGGGGGGGAGCAGCAACTGCAGCTACGTCAGAGACGCTGTCTGGAATTCCGGGAACATCTCAAACAAAACGTTTGAATAGCGCCAAACGGTACTGAATGGGATGTTTATATACAGACTGGAGAAATTACGGTGGAGTTGGCACGAGGATTTCATTGTGACGGGGAAATATAATATTTTTCCTCGGGAAATTGGCAGGAATTTCGTCCGAGGAGCGACCGGGCTGCTAGGAGACGTCTGACGTGGAACAGCGAAGGGAAGGCGGCGTGAGGAGGGGAAATGGAGTGACAGAAGGAGATAACGAAACGGAATAGCGAGGAACGACAACAAAGGAGCGGGAGGGAGAGGAAGGGACGGCAACAGGCGCCGGACGTCAGCGGCCCTGCGGGGTTCGCGCCGCGCCCGCCCAGATGGCGCTTCCGTCGCACCTCTTGCCGACTCGTCCACACGACCACTCCCAACCCGCCGCTGACATTCAAGTTTCCTGAATAAATTCCCCAACTTTCTCCAGCGGCTTTTACCCGTCGATTTTCTCGCGCGCATTAATTCTCTTCCCTCCGCGGCTCGCAGATTTAATTGAAGTGCGCTACTGCACGTATTTGGCTTAGAATTACGCCATTCTTTACATTCGCTGGGTGACGGGGAACCCCAGACGCAGCATCTGTATCCCACCTCCCCCCTAGCCCCCACTCTTCCCCCTCCTCAGCATACATCTGACTTCCCAGAGCCCGTACTCTCGGAGGGAGAAAATTCGCACGAATAAACACGCAAACTGCTCGACGAACGCCCGTCTGCGTGCCACCACACTCTCCTCTATTAAAAGTATAAAGTTCCTCCGAGCGTCCTCGGAATCTCAATTCCTGTTATGCGCTGTGTACCGCCTTTTTTTCTTTTATCCGAAAGGGAACGCGTAAACTTTGTCTTCCATTCTCAGTCTGAAAAATATTTTACGTCGCGTTCCGCTGCCGGTGGCAACCAGTGGAATATTTTCGTTGCGTGAAAGGCGTTAAGCGAGTCAGTGTTTCGAACCGCCTGAAACGGAGTCGCGTGGAATTGCAGCATTTTACGCGAGTTCTGAGATTTTTTGAAAAAGTTTCGGCTGTGTGCTTTTCGACATACGTATAATTTCTTAGTAGCACATAATCTGTTGTATGGATGTAGGATCCCAATTCGTGTACTGCTAAAATACGAGAGAAAGTTATGCTTGAATTATTCGTCTCTCTTTCCTCTCATGAAGGAAGGAAGGTAGGTTGGAATTTAGGGTACCATCAACAATAATTCATCCAAGATGTGCTTCATTGCACATAGATGAAGGGAAAAATCAGGGAACGTACAGCATATGGTGAGTTTTCTAAAAGTTTAATGACAGTAAATTGGCTAGAAACACGGTATTAATGTAAATGAAAATATTATGCTCTCTGAAACTGTACTTGTTTTGCTACTTATCGCAATGATTATATCGTCAGTAAACAAAGCAAGCTCACCATCTACTGATATTACTGTTGAAAGGTCATTACAGTACACAACGAAAAAAAAAATGGCTCTAAGGTAGAGCGTTGTGGATAATCATATGGAACTAATTGTTATTCGTGGCCTGCCATACAATTTTTAATGTGTTAGAAGTTTCAAGATAGTTTGAATTTTGACGTCTCTTCTTCGGTGAGATTATTAGAGACGTGGCGGTAATTAATAGGGAGTAGATCGGTTGTGACGACCGTAAGAGACCCACACCAATAGTCCAATTAAGGAATACTGCTGAAATTGCCAGTTGGGACGGTCAAGAAAATGGTGAGAATATTCGTTGTCGATTGGTTTAGTCAGCAAGAAATTGGCACAGAAATGCAGAACCAACTAGACTGGGAGACGCTATAAAAGCCGTTTTATATCATTACTCTCCCCCCACCCAAAAAAAAAAAAAAATCTGGATAACTGCGAGTAGCATTCGCGCACCGTGGATTCTGTATAAATTTAATAATGTATACAAATAGTTTATCCGTTACAGGAATCGAGAATCTCGACGATTTTCGACTGCTGTGATGTCGATACAGACAATATATGTCTATCTGTTCCTGGCAAGAAAGTGTCTTTTGCCGCGTGGGGTAGCCGCGCTGTCTCGGGCGCCTTGCCATGGTTCGTGCGGCTCCCCCCGTCGGAGGTTCGAGTCCTCCCTTGTGCATAGGTGCATGTGTTGTCTTTAGCGTACGTAGTAGTGTGTAAGCCTATGGACCGATGACCTCAGCAGTTTGGTCCCATAGGAACTTATCACCAAATTCCAAAAAAATTTCCAAAGATGTCTTTACTGGACAGATAGACTGTCGGATAAAAAATGACAAAAAATATTTTTTCATGTTATGTAATTACATATTAACAATTTTGCTTTTTTTTCTTCTTTGCTTGTACTGTGAAACCTTGCTCTTCCCATGTATCATAATTGTAGATCAACGGGATGTACTTTATTCGTTTTGTTGAGTGAGCTTGGCAGTGTAAAACATGTGACGTAAATGGACGTATCTTTTGATTACATTGACTTAGAAGCTTAACGTTTTTACACTGCCAAGGGACCATAGACCTTAATATGAGACATGAATTTCAGCTTGGTATGTCAACCTTTTCCTGAGAAAAAGGGGCTTATCAGTCGGACAGACACACAGTCGGATAACAAATGATAAAAAAATATATTTGTCGTGTAATATAGTTACAAATTAATACTTTTCAGATTGTTTCCTTTAGCTTCATTGTGAAATCTGGCATCTTGACTAATATCATGATTCTAGATCAACGGGAAGTGCCGTATAGGCTTTGAGGAATGAGTTTTCGAGTATAAAAATGTGAGACATAAATGGCCATATCTTTTGTCTGCATTGACTTAGAAGCTTACATTTATTACACCACCAAGGGGCGACAGACCGAAGTATTCGACATAAATTTCAACGTGATACGTCTACCGTTCCATCGAAAAGGGATTTTTAACAGACAGACAAGCGTCAATGCGACCCTATAAGCGTTCCGTTTTTACCGACTCAGGGATGGAACCTTAGAAAACAAAGAGATCACGATCCAAGAGACGTCATCACGTATTTTCTCCCCCACAAGTATCTAGAGTAACATGTGAATGTAGACTTTTCTCGGCGTGTGGTTGGCATTGCTGAACTTGTAAAAAGTGGGGTCTTTCTACTGTGATATGTTAGTGTATACGAATACGGTACTTGCCAGCCGTTGTGGACGAGCGGTTCTAGGCGCTTCAGTCCGGAACCACGCGGCTGCTACGGTGGCAGGTTCGAATCCTGCCTCGGGCATGGATGTGTGTGATATCCTTAGGTTAGTTAGGTTTAAGTAGTTCTATGTCTAGGGCACTGATGACCTCAGTTATTAAGTCGCATAGTGCTTAGAGCCATTTGAATCATTTGAATACGGCACTTCCGTAAAGTTCCTCTCTATGTGAAGCTGCATATGATGGCTACGTTGGATAAGCTGTGAGAGCAGAAGTGCTAGCAGTATGTACTTGGTGCTTCGCTGATTGTTCGAAGAGTCATTTACCTACCTCGTGTCTTCTAAAGAAGCGTCGTTGTCCTCACTCGTATTCTTCTTCGTAGGTCGTGTGTTATATCAACACTAAAAGTAATTAAACTTTTCTCTACGTTCAGAGTGGGAGGGCATATGGGCAGTTTAAACGTAATCACTGCTCGAATAAAATTCATCATTTTTTTACTCGATGTTCAGTTTTCACTTTCTCCTCTTTGTTCTTCTTCTGGTGTAGGCATCGTAGTGAACTGCACGAGATCGGTCGTCGCTCTGTACGACTATTTTTCTGTACATGACTTTAGATTGAGGCTATACAGTTAGGTTAGCGCAGGCACTGATGTAAAAAGCCTCTTGTAGGGCGGGCTAAATCTGAGAAACGATTAAAATGCAAGGTCAATCATGTTTCTGGGTCATTCAGTTGTTGCTATTTAAAGATCTAAATGGACTCATTAATCTTGTCTTATTAAATGTTAAAGACGCAAATTCGATGTAATTCTAATTACGTGGTAGACTGATTATGATATAACAGAGGGAGACGAACATCCAGAAAGATAATAGGGTCAAAACACGTATCTTCAAAGTCACTTATTATTACTATGTAGAGAGCCTTCGGTGATATCTCTGTTAAATATCATTACAGCAAATTCAAAGCTTTTAATCATTATTTACAATAAATTAAACTTAACAGAATATTTTTTATCATACCATTACTTGTTTCAGCTGTTGTCGATATACCGTAACTTTATCTTTAACTTTATTTTATTTTTAATTTACTTGGACGCTACCGGCCGATATGACCGAGCGGTTCTAGGCGCTTTAGTCGGAACCGCGCTGCTGCTACGGTCGCAGGTTCGAATCTTGCCTCGGGCATGCATGTGTGTGATGTCCTTATGTTAGTTAGGTTTAAGTAGTTCTATGACTATAAATATAAATGAATTTGATCCAATAACGTTCTCTTGATCCTGTCAAACCCCTTTCCTTCCTCGGCTCTGGGAGGGCGGGAATGGGGCACTGAGGTCAGGCCTCGGAAGACGACCCCTGCTCTCTTTGCCCCCGACCCTTCTCTTAGTACATTAAAACAATTGTAACGTGTTTGCCTACCATACAGCGGGCCCGAGTTTTATTGCCACCCACCCGTAATGGGGATTTCCATCGCTCGTCGACTGGGTCTTGTGTTGTCCTCATCATCATTTCTTTCTCCCAGTGTGGAATTGACTGAATATATATATATATATATATATATATATATATATATATATATATATATATATACATACGGGGTGGTCCATTGATCGTGACCGAGCCAAACATCTTACGATATAAGCGTCAAACGAAAAAACTACAAAGCACGAAACTTGTCTAGCCAGAAGGGGGAAACCAGATAGCGCTATGGTTGGCCCGCTAGATGGCGCTACCATAGGTCAAACGGATATCAACTGCGTTTTCTTTTTAATAGGAACACCCACTTTTTATTCCATATTCGTGAAGTACGTAAAGAACTATGAATGTTTTAGTTGGACCACTTCTTTCGCATTGTGGTAGATGGCGCTGTAATACTTTGATGGTCGTGTGCGGTACAATGCTTGGTGGCTGAACGCCTCGTCGTCAGGTAGACCCACAAGTCCAGAGCGCTTTCGGGTGCGGCTTGCAAAATGTTATACAGCACCATGCCGTTCAGCATGTTGACGGTGTTCGTTCTGGTAGTGGGAAAGTAAACGGTATCTGGGTGTAGGAGTTCGTCCGGCGTGATGGACTCTGGCTGTTGTCGTAACAGGAGCGCCAGCATACATTGTGCAAGATCCCAGCATCTGCCTGTCACAGCACATGTTAAGCGTTGCGCGTCCGAAGCGACGACTCCTCAGTGCGGACACAAAGGGTTGTCAGTGAGATGGACGGAATGGAGGCGCTGACGTGTGGCTAATTTGCCGTTCACCACCATATACTATAATGAGCCAGCGTACGTAGGCAGTTATGGATTGTGGACCGCTCGCCACACCCCGATCCGCGGGTGGTTGGGTGTTGTTGTTCGACGTTGTTAGGGGGTTGCCGTGCTCGATAGATGCTTTAGTAATCTCTCGTGCCAGGCGCCCTCGTCGCCGGTAGATCCTCCGTCATGTAGGTCAGTGCGACCAGGAAATCGCGGGTGTGGGCAAGAAACGTAGCTACGTGTCCCACGGCGACCGGTGGACGAAGATCTCGCGGCGCGACGATCTGTAGCAGCGTCCCCGTCAAGCTGTTGTTGGCCGCGGTCCATGCGAGCCGCATCGTCCGTTGGTGCAATGCCCACACGCGGTTGTGGGCGTGAGGCAAACCCAGGCCCCCTGCCAGTGGAGGCCCCGTTAAAGTAGTGTAACGAACTTTGAATATATGGCCTGCACTCACAAATTGTCCGTACGCCACCTGGAAACTGTGGGCCATGACGACTGTTTGCGTATCAGCTAAGCAGGCGGACGGAGAGCCAGTAAACATCCCTAAATCAATGACACGATCTGTATGCCTAATCACAATATCGCGCTCCGCTCCTAATATCACTGTCTGTTCTTAAGACTCATTTAATATAACATCAAACGCTGGCCGAGACTCTTTTGACATTTATCTCACTTTTTGACTACGAAATTATAAACTTGTTCGTTCAGTACGAGTTACGAGGTAACATCGCTGAGTAGGCTGAACTGCTTAATGATCACAAGTAACATTTTTCTCACTTGCCCGCACAGAGCGCATGTCCGTCAGGAACCGGCTACTTCCGCCTACATTCGAACGTTGACTTGATTGATTTTCTATAATCTGAAATTTTTTTTATACGTAATGTAGCAAATATGAAACATGTATGAACATAAAATGAACCTGCTCTTGAGAACAAGTCTTTTGACGCATAATTTTGTTCAGTTAATGGGTCCGATTCATATCGGTTCGCTACCTCGTAAACATCAACGTCACTGACGTTACAGTTTTGACTTCATGTGCTTGTAGCGCTGCTGTCGCGTAATGTAATGAGGCGGCCCGCGAGCTTAGGTAAGCATGTGAATCACGCCTGAGGGTCAGCAAAGATTTCCCATACCGGGGTTCAACGATAATAACCGCTTGGGAAACTAGAAGCCAAAAAATAAGTAAAAATTCATAACTGTGAAATTGTTTGCATGGAAAAATTTCGAAGTTTCACGTCATATTTCCGATGCCTGTATTATGCTTTCATATTTTCTGTGTTCTTTATTTTTTAACCTAAGTTTTGTTAGTAATGTCCCAGTAACTTGAAAAAAAGATGTAATATATTTTTTCCTGTCTGTAGAATACACTCTTACTGCCTACGCCACGTGAAAACGTTTTTGAATAGCTTTTTGTATGTGTATCCTGTTTGAAAGGAATGGGCCAACGGCCTTGCTGCAGTGGTAACACTGGCTGCTGTCAAACCACCGAAGTTGAGTGCTGTCGGGCTGGGCTAGCACTCGGTGAACGGGTGACCGTCCAGTCCGCCGCGAGCTGTTGGCAAGCGGGGCGCACTCAGCCCTTGTGAGGTAAACTGACGAGCTACTTGATTGAGAAGTAGCGGCTCCGGCCACGAAAACTAACAACGAAAGGGAAAGTGGTGTGCTGACCGTATGCCTCTTCACGCCCGCATCCAGTGACGCATGTAGACTGAAGATGACACGACGGTCTGTCAGTACCGTTAGCGCCTTACGAGACCTGCTCCTACGGTGTTTATGCTATGAGTACTTTAGGTGCAAGTCTGTATGAGATTGACAGTTGGTGACGAAACTCAGTTACCGTGGTTATCCATCCGTTCCGGTTGTCGACGTATCGTGATTCCAAGCCTGCACAAAAGAGAGAGAAAAATCGATTCTACGTTTATATCCACATCTCTGTTTCACAGTAGACCGTAAGGCGTGTCACAGAGGCTACATGGCGTACCAGTATCTACACCCTCCTGCCCACCGTCCTCTCCGCTTCCCTCAGCTCTTTCGTATTCCTCTCGTTGATGGTAGGAGGAATAAAAGACTGTCGACAACCCTCTCAAATTCTCTGATGTTATCACCCAACATTATACAAGATGAGAGATGAGTGTCTCGCAGATTTCCAGCTGGGTCGTAGGGTCGAAAGGCCGAGACTATCAACGATTGTCATTCCCATCGACTGCTGGCTGCGTCGCGGTTTTTGACACTACCTCACAGTTGTAAACCGAGAAGCATTTCACCGATATCATATTGTGGCGTTTATCCCACGTTACAGTTCATAATCTAATTTCAGTACAGAGTTACATTCACTGATATGGCTGTGCGTGTCAGAAGAGATAGGCAGGCTACCCACTTCACTATGATTGAGAGTAAAGACAGCTGAACTTGGCGTGAGGGAAAGTTTCAGTCAGTGGGAAACTTTATTGTCCTTCAGGTACGTTTCATTTTAGAAATAAAATTTACTTTAATATGCATAACATCAAGTCATAATAATTAACAAGTAATGAGCCGTGCACGGCTCGCGTTTATTCCATTTATTGGCGTCACTAACTTTCTGCCTTACTTGCCCGTGAGCGGCAGCAGCAGCACATATCAATAAGTGCACTGTCGCAACATTTCTGGAGCGACCGATAGTATTTCCGGGTCGTCGTGTGTCTGGCAGTCAGTTCGGGACGGGCCAGCAGTGCCCTCGGGACGCAGCAGCAGTGAAGTCTGGGACGGGGCGCCGGTGAGGCGCTGACAGCCAGTGCTTGCCGACCGCTGGCGACACATGAACCGTCCGATGGAGTGAAATTGGAGTGGAACGACCGTTGGTTGGTCGTTCGGTTGCTCGTCTCATCGGCCGATGTATATTTGGTCCTTTCACCGTTTCCGGGTCTGGCAGTTGGTCGGTTGGCGTGGAGCAGCGAGGAAATCTCTGTGGCGCGTAGTTTGGCCGGGCCCACTGACGGCCTCTATGTGCGGAGTGTGTGGTGCAATTTCCGTTGCTACAGGGTTCGTGGCTCACCGATCCTGGACATGAATGTTGAGTTCTGACTTAATCTATCAGCAAGTCACGACTGTTCTCATTGTGTTGTTCGGAGTTCATTGTCGGCTGTTGGGATATTCCCGCGAGCAACGATGTGTGTTTTCAAGTTCGCAAATTTTAGCCACCCTCTCGTAGAGTTTAACTGTACTTGATTTTTTGAATTGAAGTGCATCAGCGGAATCTTCTGCCTTGTGGCCGTTAACGTTTCGGTTACCTGTCCTGGTCGTTGACGTAAATTGAGGCAGTGTATTTTCTACATCGTGTTGTCGCTGTCCAGCACGGTGTGTGGTTTGACAGCTCAATGTATAATGGGTTGTGGGCGGCGATACCTTCTACGTTGTTCCATTGAACTCCCTGTTGCGTGCTGGTCGAGTGAAGCGGAGATTATCTTGTCAGTGGGTCCGTTGACTGTCTGTCGGTTGGGTTGTCATTGGATCGACAATGGTTGGGCTGACTGTCTCACTTAAGCGAGCACTAGTGTTTGAATTCCAGGCCGACCCTCGGAACTTCTGAGTGCCCTTGGGTGGACTGCCTTTTCTTGTTTGCTCTTGTTGTTTGTACTTGTATGTTCGAGTGTAACTGACAGCCGCTTATTTTGGCCTCTTTCCACAACTTAAACTACCTGTCCTGTCCTGCGGGTTTAGCAGGGCGTCTCAAGTTACTTATTACACAACAAAACTGTCGATACGGGAATTTGATGCAGCTCTCCATGCTACTCTATCCTGTGCAAGCTTCTTCATATCCCAGTACCTACTGCAACTTACAGCCTTCTGAATCTGCTTGGTGTATTCATCTCTTGGTCTCCCTCTACGATTTTTACCCTCCACGCTGCCCTCCAATACTAAATTGGTGATCCCTTGATGCCTCAGAAGGTGCCCTACCAATCGATCCCTTCTTCTAGTCAAGTTGTGCCACATACTTCTCCCCAATCTTATTCAGTACCTCCTCATTAGTTATATGATCTACCCATCTAATCTTCAGCATTCTTCTCTAGCACCACATTTCAAAAGCTTCTATTCTTGTCCAAACTATTTATCGTCCATCTTTCACTTCCACACATGGCTACACTCCATACTTTCAGAAACGACTTCCTGACACTTAAATCTATACTCGATGTTAACAAATTTCTCTTCTTCAGAAACGCTTTCCTTGCCATTGCCAGTCTACATTTTATATCCTCTCTACTTCGACCATCATCAGTTATTTTGCTCCCCAAATAGCAAAACTCCTTTACTACTTTAAGTGTCCCATTTCCTAATTTAATTCCCTCAGCATCATCCATCTTAATTCGACTACATTCCATTATCCTCGTTTTGCTTTTGTTGATGTTCATCTTATATCCTCCATTCAATACACTGTCCATTCCGTTCAACTGCTCTTCCAAGTCCTTTGCTGTCTCTGACAGAATTACAATGTCATCGGCGAACCTCAAAGTTTTTATTTCTTCTCCATGGATTTTAATACCGAATTTTTCTTTTGATTCCTTCACTGCCTGCTCAATATACAGATTGAATAACATCGGGGATAGGCTACAACCTTGTCTCACTCCCTTCCCAATCACTGCTTCCCTTTCATGTCCCTCGACTCTTATAACTGCCATCTGGTTTCTGTACAAGTTGTAAATAGCCTTTCGCTCCCTGTATTTTACCCCTGCCACCTTCAGAATTTGAAAAAGAGTATTCCACTTAGCTTCCTCTAAGTCTACAAATGCTAGAAACGTAGGTTTGCCTTTCCTTAATCTAGCTTCTAAGATAAGTCGTAGGGTCAGTATTGCCTCACGTGTTGCAACATTTCTACGAAATCCAAACTGATCTTCCCCGAGGTCGGCTTCTACTAGTTTTTCCATTCGTCTGTAAAGAATTCGCGTTAGCATTTCGCAGATGTGACTTATTAAACTGATAGTTAGGTAATTTTCACATCTGTCAACAACTGCTTTCTTTGGGATTGGAATTATTATTTTCTTCTTGAAGTCTGAGGGTATTTCGCCTGTCTCATACATCTTGCTCACCAGATGGTAGAGTTTTGTCAGGACTGGCTCTCCCAAGGCTGTCAGTAGTTCTAATGGAATGTTATCTACTCCCGGGGCCTTGTTTCGACTCTGTCAAACTCTTGACGCAGTATCATATCTCCCATTTCATCTTCATCTACATCCTTTTCCATTTCCATAATATTGTCCTCAAGTACATCGCTCTTGTACAGACCCTCTGTATACTCCATCCACCTTTCTGCTTTGCCTTCTTTGCTTAGGACTGGGCTTCCATCTGAGGTCTTGATATTCATAGAAGTGGTTCTCTTTTCTCCAAAGGTCTCTTTAATTTTCCTGTAGGTAGTATCTATCTTACCCCTAGTGAGATAAGCCTCTACATCCTTACATTTGTCCTCTAGCCATCCTTGCTTAGCCATTTCGCACTTCCTGTCGATCACAGTTTTGAGACGTTTGTATTCCCTTTTGCCTGTTTCGTTTACTGCATTTTTATATTTTCTGCTTTCATCAATTAAATTCATTATTTCTTCTGTTACCCAAGGATTTCTACTAGCCCTCGTCTTTTTACCTACTTGATCCTCTGCCGCCTTCACTATTTCATCCCTCAAAGTTACCCATTCTTCTTCTACTGCATTTCTTTCCCACATTCCTGTCAATTGTTCCCTTATGCTCTCCCTGAATCTCTGTACAACCTCTGGTTTAGTCAGTTAATCCAGGTCCCATCTCCTTAAATTCCCATCTTTTTGCATTTTCTTCAGTTTTAATCTACAGTTCATAACCAATAGATTGTGGCCCGAGTCCACATCTGCCCCGGGAAATGTCTTACAATTTAAAGCCTGGTTCCTAAATCTCTGTCTTACCATTATATAATCTATCTGATACCTTCTGGTATCTCCAGGCTTCTTCCATGTATACAACCTTCTTTCGTGATTCTTGAACGTATGTTCATTTTGAAACACCCTCTTATTTGTGTACGCGATACTACCGCCATCTGTATGTGTGCATATTGCTAACCCATAACTTCTGTCACCTCAGTGCATACACACACACGCACGCACACACACACACACACACACACACACACACTCACACACACACACACACAGAGAGAGAGTGAGAGAGAGAGAGGGGGGGGGGAGAGAGAGAGAGAGAGAGAGAGAGAGAGAGAGAGAGAGATAGGTCTAGCAAAACGCAAGGCCAATTTACAAGCGTGAGGAAGCTGTAACCGTATTTATAGACAGCGAAAGAAGGCACAGCTGTCGTCACAGACACGAGAGTCGTCGGTCGCGTGGGCAGAGAGCTACGCCGGGCTAATTGGTCAGCTGAGCAAACATCGTTAGCCCGCGTGCGCAAGAGCCCAGGCGGGCTGCGACAGCGCTGTGCGCCAGGAGAGCACGACTGCCGAGCAAGTAGCGTCGACAGAATCCGCAGGAGCCGCGCTAACTAAGTACAGTAGTAACGTAAGATAAGCACCTAGTGCTCATTAAGCCTGACTCTGAGGTGACAAGAGTCATGGGATACCGGTACCCTCATATACAGGTGGTGGTACTATCGCGTACACAAGGTATAAAAGGGGAGCGCACTGGCGGAGCCGTCATTTGCGCTCATGTGATCCATGTGTAAAAGTTTCCGCCAAGATTTTGACTGCTCGACGGGAATTAATGAAATTTGAATGCGGAATGGTAGTTGGAGCTAGACACATGGGACATTTCATTTTCGAAATCGTTAAGTAATTCAATATTCCGAAATCGACACTGTCTACAGTGTGTCGAGAATATAAAATTTCAGGCATTACCTGTCACCACGGATAGCGCAGTGGCCGACGGTCTTCACTTAACGATCAAGAGCAGTGGCGTTTGCGTTGTCAGTGCTAACACACAAATAATACTGCGTGAAATTACCGCAGAATCAATGTAGGACAGACGAAGAATGTTTCCCTGAGGGGAATGCGGCGAAATGTGACGTTAGTGGGCTATGACAGCAGACGACTGACACGCTCTCCTTTGCTAACAGCACGAAATCGCCCGCAGCGCGTCTCCTGGTCTCGTGACAATATAGGTTGACCCTACGCGAGTGGAAAACCATGGCCTGGTCAGATGACTTCCGATTTCAGTTGGTAGGGTTCGTGTGTGGCGCAGACTCCGCGATGCCATGGACCCAGGCTGTCAACAAGGCACTGTGCAAACTGGTGGTGGCTCCGTAATGGTGTGGGCTGTGTTTACATGGGATTGACTGGGTCGTCTGGTCCAACTGAACCAATAATTGACTGGAAATGGTTATGATCGGCTATTTAGAGACCACTTGCAGGCATTTATGGACTTTATGTTCCCAAACAACGATGAAAGTTTTATGGATGACAATGCGCCATGCCTCGGGCCACAGTTGTTCGCGACTGGTTTGTAGAACATTCTGGAAAATTCGACCGAATAATTTGGCCACCCAGATTGCCAGACATGAATCCCGTCTAACATTGTGGACAAAATCGATAGGCCAGTTCGTGTTCAAAATCCTGCATCGACAACGCTTTCGCAATTATGGACAGCTGTAGAGGCAACATCGCACAATATTTCTGAAAGGGAGTTCCAGCGATTTGCTGTGTCCTTGCCACGTCTAGTTGCTGCACTACGCTGGACAAAAGAACGTCTGACACGATATTGGGAGGTACCCTATAACTTTTGTCACCTCTATGTCTTTAGCGGCGAAGGCTGCTGTTGAATAGTGTTCTCCAAGATTAGAAAGCTCTGCCAGAATTGTCTTTGTTGGTAAAGACAGTGGATGGTAAGTTCCCACTGACTTACTGATAGATAGGTTTTATATTTCTTATACCGCTAACGAGATTTAAAGCAACAAATCCAGAAAACATAGTCTAACAATCATCCACTTATTTCCAGTAATATTAAGATGGTACCTGTTCTTTCGGACAAATACCATGGGTGAACTTGCGTCTCTCGAAGAATGAAATTACATGAAAAAAAAGTTCAAATGTGTGTGAAATCTTATGGGACTTAACTGCTAAGGTCATCAGTCCATAAGCTTACACACTACTTAACCTAAGTTATTCTAAGGACAAACACACACACCCATGCCCGAGGGAGGACTCGGACCTCCGCCGGGATCAGCGGCACAGTCCATGACTGCAGCGCCTTAGACCGCTCGGCTAATCCCGCACGGAAAATTAAGCGAAATCCAGACCTTTAGCTGCTTACAGGCGTTGATAAATATCAACGGGGACAGTTGAAAATGTGTGCCCCGCCAGGATCTCAATCCCAGAATCTATTGGTTACATGGCAGACGCTCTATCCGACTGAACCACCGAGGACAAAGAGGATAGTTGGACTGCAGTGATTTAATCTTGCATGCTCCCCGTGAGACCCTCACTCCCAACGCCTGTAAGCAGCTAAAGGTCTGGATTTCATGTAATTTCGTACTTCGAGAGCTGCAAGATCACCAATGGTATCTGTTATTTCGGACATGTCCGAAAGAACAGATACCATCTTCATATAGATAATGCTTAGTGGCCAATGATCTTCTTCAATGCGGATGCACTCACATTGCCCTAATATTACGGGAATCGGCAGATTGACTGCCGCGAGCAATGAGCATGGTGGGTAGGGACACTACAAATGTAGTGTGTCGACAGTAAGTTGGAAGTGTCGGTCTCACGGGGTGCGTGCCAGAGATAAATCCCTGCAGTCGCACTATTCTCTGTGTCCTTGGTGGCTCAGTCGGATGGAACGCCTGCCGTGTAAGCAAGAGATCTGGGGTTCGAGTCCCGGTCGGGACACACATTTTCAACTGTCCCCGTTGAGCCGTTGATATTTATCAACGCCTGTAAGCAGCTAAAGGTCTGGATTTCCTGAAATTTCAGTATTCTCAGTAAGTTAACTGATCTTCTAATTCCACGATAAAATTGTACTTAATGGTGACAGTGTTTGTGAATTCAACTCTGACAGGAAAATTTGGATTACTCCAAGACAATGTCACTGCAACGTTAAAACATATGATCTAGTGGATAATATTATAAGCTCCATGCCGTAGACGATGTGGGGCCCGTGGGGAAGTAGGAAGATCAGCAGACTGTATCGAACTGCAGGAAGACCTGCAGAAAATTGATAATTGTAGCAACGACTGGCAGCTGGCGCTGAGAGTAAATAAATGTAACATATTAAGCATAAATAGGTGAATAAATTCACTGCTATCCGATTACACTCTTGGTGACAAATCACTGGAAACTGTAATACCTTAAAATAACTAGGAGAACCATCAATAGTGACTAAAATGGAACGACCGGATAAAACAAATTCTATGAAAAGCAGGTGGCAGACTGAGATTCACAGGAAGACTCTAGAGGTAGTGTCATTCATACACGAAAGAAGTGGCTTACAAAACACTTTTTCGATATATTCTTCAGTATTACTCATCAGTCTGGCAAGCAAGAAGTAGACAAGATCCGACGTAGACTGGCGCGTTCTGGGCCGGAAACGTTTGTTCGGTGCGACAGCGTTACGTAGATGCTCAACAAACTTCAGTTTCAGTCTCTACAAGACAGGTTAACTACTCAAATTCCTAGAGATTACCTTCCGGGAAGAGTCGGGAATCCTACCATATGTTCCCACATACGCCTCGCGAAGTGACCACAACGAGAAAATATGAGAAATTAGAGCTAAAAGAGAAATTTTATAACATTCGTTTTTCTCACGAGTCTTTCGTGCTAGAACGGATTATGATGATCGTGATGACGATATCTGGTTTGTGAGGCGCTCAACTGCGCGGTTACCAGCGCCCGTACAAATTGCGCATCTTGTCAGCCCAGTGTTGCCGCTTTCGCGAATGACGATGCAGTGATGAGGAGTCCGCAGCTCATGGTCGTGCGGTAGCGTTCTCGCTTCCCACGCCCGGGTTCCCGGGTTCGATTCCCGGCGGGGTCAGGGATTTTCTCTGCCTCGTGATGACTGGGTGTTGTGTGCTGTCCTTAGGTTAGTTCGGTTTAAGTAGTTATAAGTTCTAGGGGACTGATGACCATAGATGTTAAGTCCCATAGTGTTCAGAGCCATTTAAAGTGATGAGGACAAGACAAACACCCAGTCCCCGGGCAGAGAAACACCGACCGGCCGAGAATCGAATCCGGGACCAAGCTGCTGACGCGCGCTGGAACAGGAGAGAAGGGAACAGACAGTGGAACCAGAAGTATTTTATTAGTACGTTTAGTAAATTTTCTTTTCCTAAACGTAGATTTCGACAGGCGCTGGTATCGTAAGATTCACTATATATCTTGGTCTTGATCACATTACGTGGTTCACTTCGGATATTAATTGTAGTGTTGGCAGAAGAGCCAACACTGTGTTGCTAGAGGAGGCCGAAATGCACGCCTCTAAGCTCACGCAAACTGGCGTGAGTTCTTGAACAGTTAAGGGAATTAATAGTAGCAAATAAAGTACGTAGTTGATGTAATACTTAACTTTAATCCATAAGTGGTGTACATCGGTCTGACGGTACAGGCCTCACAATATAACTGGTAATGGCGCCTTGCTAGATCGTAGTAAATGACGTAGCTGAAGGCTATGCTAACTATCGGCTCGGCAAATGAGAGCGTATTGGTCAGTGTAGCATCGCTAGCAAAGTCGGCTGTACAACTGGGGCGAGTGCTAGGAAGTCTCTCTAGACCTGCCGTGTGGCGGCGCTCGGTCTGCAATCACTGATAGTGGCGACACGCGGGTCCGACGTATACTAGCGGACCGCGGCCGATTTAAAGACTACCACCTAGCAAGTGTGGTGTCTGGCGGTGACACCACATTAATTGCCCACTTAAGAAATATAAAACACTTTTAAACATCAACTTGATTCCGAGAGCATCAATCACCTCTTGAAACTGGTTAAACATTTTCACTTTTCAGTGAACCATATGTGAGGTGCAGAATGATAGGTTTTTAAGTCCAATGGCGACAGTCTCACTAGTCTTACCCTTTCTTCATAACGTCACCTCTGAGGTGAGCGCTTCCTTGTGACAGCTATACATGCATTCCAGTATGCATTTTCCCTCTGCAGCGGAGTGTTCGCTGTCTGGAAACTGCCTCCGAAAGATAGAATCTAACCTAGTATCTTTGTATATATATGAAGATGGTATCTGTTCTTTCGGACGTGTCGAAAGAACAGATATCATCGGTGACCATGCAGCACGTTAGAATGAATTTATAATGAAATGAATGCCCCTAGCTGCATACAGGCGTTGATGTAAGTGAACGGGGACAGCTGAAAATGTATGCCCCGACCGGGATCTCCTGCTTACATGGCAGACGCTCTATCCATCTGAGCCACCGAGGACACAGAGGATAGTGCCACTGCAGGGACTTCTTCTGTGCGGATGCACAAACAGTGCCCGAACTCTTACGGAAATCGGCAAAAAGCCGCGAGTAATGAATATAATGGGCAGGGGCACTATGAATATAGTGCGGGACAATAAGTTGGGAATGTGGGTCTCATGGGAAGCTTGCCAGAGATAAATCCCTGCAGTCGCATTATCCTGTGTGTCCTCGGTGGCTCAGATGGATAGAGCGTCTGGTATGTAAGCAGGAGATCCCGTGTTCGAGTCCCGGTCGGGGGACTCACTTTCAACTGTCCCCCTTGTCTTATATCAACTCCTGTGTGCAGTTATGGGTATTCATTTCATTGTAATTTAAACTAGTACCTTTGCTTTTCACGAGCAGTTGATCTACGACTGAACTATCCAAACACGACTCACACCCGCCTTCACAGCTTTCTTCCGCCCGTACCTCATCTCATACCTCGAAATTCCACAGCTGCTGCACACCCTGCGGGACTAGCGTTCCTGGAAGAAAGGACCAGTCCTGGGGGGAAAGAACGCTTTTATGCAAATTGAAGTTGGGGGAGAAAGGAAGGGAAAGGGAAAAGGGAAGGAACTAATGGTATCAACTGCATCGGAACTTCATGCGGAAAGCGACGACGAGTGAAAATGTACGCCAGACGGGGACTCAATCCAAGGATCTCATACTTAATAGGCAGTTACTTTAACCACTGCGCGACCCGCTCACAGTGTTTGTCGCAAATGCGCGGACTGTCTCGACATGGTCCCTGGTCGACTCACATTCCCTCCTAGCGTCACCTATCCGCAATCCCCATCCATGCTGGAGTTCGGGCATGTCCGAAGTACAGACTCCCCCTCCCCCCCCCCCCCCACTCGGAATCCACACCTGTGATCAGATTGTGTAAACTGAAGTGCGAGGGGGGAGAAGGAAAGGAAAGGAAAGGGAAGTAATTAATGAAATCAGGTGCAATGGGACTTCGTGCAGAATCAGCGGCGACGAGTGAAAATGTGTGCTGGACTAGGACTCGAAGGCAGGACCTCCTGCTTATTAGCCAGTTGCATTAACTTCTGGCCGGCCGGTGTGGCCAAGCTGTTCGAGGCGCTTCAGTCTGGAACCGCGCGATCGCTACGGTCGCAGGTTCGAATCCTGCCTCGGGCATGGATGTGTGTGATGTCCTTAGGTTAGTTAGGTTTAAATAGTTCTAAGTTCTAGGGGACTGATGACTTCAGATGTTAAGAAGCATAGTGCTCAGAGCCATTTGAACCATTTGAACCACTAACTTCTGCACCATTTGGGCACAGTGTTTATCGTAAATGCGGGGACAATCTCTGTCTGTCCTCCATCTCACCGATTTTAGATTCCCGCAGGAGGTCGAACGTAAATGTGCATCCCTACTGAAGGCTGTAAATTCATTGCCTGTCTAGGCGAATCAGTTATATGAATGCCTGGTAGAACAGACACCACACATTCACATGAAAGGACTTACGCTACCTTCCATGAGTGCTAGTTTCACTAGCCACGCAGAACTTCTGTGAAGTTTCGAAGGTACTGGCGGAATAAAACTTTGAGAACGGGTGTGAGTCGTGTTTGGGTGGCAGAGTCCGCTAAAGGCAAAATACCAGGTTCCAGCTCCGATCCGTAACTTCATAGCTATTTTCCTCCTTATGTTTCTGAGAGAACATCTTACGTCATCGGAACATCTCCAACCCTTAAGCCAGCCTAGGAGACGGAGTACGCGTTTTGAATCTCCTCTACAACTCACTGTAGTGGGGCCGGTGAGATCAAGCTTCAGGTTTTGCATGTCTAAGATCCACAATCATGTTCCCAAGCCTCAGACTCCGAAGAAGAAGTTCGTGGAGATCACTGAGCAGTGGGGAGGATGAGATGAAGAGCTCTACGCTTTAGTACAGAAACTGCAGCTTGCGGTACGGAATCTGATACACGGATCTTGTATGGCCACTACATTAATGCATTATCAGTTCATCTACCCATCAAGTCCCGAGGTCTGAGGGCTTCTCGTGGCGACACGTTGATTAGTATTACTGGGAAAGTTTAGTTTATATGTCATTGCCAGGAGGTCCTATGGATAGTCTGCCTGATCCAGCTTGTGACTGCGGTGCTCCATATCAGACTGTTCACCACATTGTCAGTGAATGCAGGATTCGAGCCTATCACGGCGCTAGCAACTCCAGATGCAGTGCACTGGATTGAAGGACTGGATATTCAGTTGTAAAGACAAACTTAAGATTCTTGTGTGTCATTATGTACAGGGCTATTACAAATGATTGAAGCGATTTCATAAATTCACTGTAGCTCCATTCATTGACATATGGTCACGACACATTACAGATACGTAGAAAAACTCATAAAGTTTTGTTCGGCTGAAGCCGCACTTTAGGTTTCTGCCGCCAGAGCGCTCGAGAGCGCAGTGAGACAAAATGGTGACAGGAGCCGAGAAAGCGTATGTCGTGCTTGAAATGACTCACATCAATCAGTCATAACAGTGCAACGACACTTCAGGACGAAGTTCAACAAAGATTCACCAACTGCTAACTCCATTCGGCGATGGTATGGGCAGTTTAAAACTTCTGGATGCCTCTGTAAGGGGAAATCAACGGGTCGGCCTGCAGTGAGCGAAGAAACGGTTGAACGCGTGCGGGCAAGTTTTACGCGTAGCCCGCGGAAGTCGACGAATAAATTGGCTCATGCCACAACTGGAGACCGACAGCGCCGACTTCATCTTTCAACAGGATGGTGCTCCACCGCACTTCCATCATGATGTTCGGCATTTCTTAAACAGAAGATTGGAAAACCGATGGATCGGTCGTGGTGGAGATCATGATCAGCAATTCATGTCATGGCCTCCACGCTCTCCCGACTTAACCCCATGCGATTTCTTTCTGTGGGGTTATGTGAAAGATTCAGTGTTTAAACCTCTTCTACCAAGAAACGTGCCAGAACTGCAAGCTGGCATCAACGATGCTTTCGAACTCATTGATGGGGACATGCTGCGCCGAATGTAGGAGGAACTTGATTGTCGGCTTGATGTCTGCCGAATCACTAAAGGGGCACATATCGAACATTTGTGAATGCCTAAAAAAATTTTTTGAGTTTTTGTATGTGTGTGCAAAGCATTGTGAAAATATCTCAAATAATAAAGTTATTGTAGAGTTGTGAAATCGCTTCAATCATTTGTAACAACTCTGTACATATGTATATGTAATTTAATTTCATGATATGTCTGTATTAGCCATACGCTAAATAAATAATACTGGGAAAGTCGAAGCGTGTACCGGTGCTCACGGTGGGGAACGGGTGCTGAGGATCCTGGAGGCGGGTGGTGCCAGCCCGGGCCACCCCGTGACGTGTTGTGCTTGGCGGCGCGACCTGCCAATTACGGACCCCAAATATTTGGCCGCGCCAGCAGGGGGCGTGCCTGACGGCTCCCACCTGGCCAGCGAGGCCGGGCCTCGAGCGTCACACGTCAGTGTGTAGCGCCGGCTACTGCCCTTCCCTGTAGACAGCTGCCAGCGACCTTGTAACTGTTTTATGATGTAGTTTGTTGTTGTTGTGTATGTAAATCGGTACCCTATTCTTAAAACTCCGTGTATTTCTGTGCTGTAATGTGAACCCGATGAACGCAAATGTTGTGGTTATGTAAATGCTGGATGATAAAAAGAGACGCCAAATCCACCAGAAACTGTGAAACTGTATTGCAGTTTTTACCAAAAATACTAAAAAAACATAAAACTTATGCTAAATAAGCTATAAGGTGAAATGCTGTATTGCGCAGTGCAGTGAACAATGCTACCATATGTGAGGTCACAGTACTTGCCTTCCAGTTTCCAAACACAAAACTAGCGGAATAAAAATTCTACCTAAAATTAAAAATCTAATTTTGAAATAATAACTGGCCAAAATGCTTCTGTCGAAATGACCTGTAAATTTTATGTTTGCAGACTGACTGAATAAACTCCCGAACACTAAATGAAACACACTCGCATATGTAACGCTGCAATGGCGGTTATCGCTGAAACAGCTTGTTTTCGGTTATATCGATTTTTTCAACGATGTTTTACGTGGACTGTTAAAATCGCTCAAAATACCCATTTCTCAAATAAACGATTTTCGTTCGTTTTTTTAAAAAAATCCTATTATTTCCTATAATAAAGGTAGAAATCGAAAGAAGATTGAAACGTTTTGACTCTGTCACTTTCAAGATACTTAGAATCAAAATATTAAATTGCAAATAAAAGAAAACTTATTCAGTATATCGTTTGCTGCTTTTCTCAAAAAAGTGATAAGTGGTTCACTACTACAAAAAATCTCAGGTAGTCTCCTATTGGTTCTAGTGTTTTGAAACTCCGCCAAAACATCGTGTTGTAGTCGGAGATCACATCAGTCCATTTTCAAGGGCTACAACCAGAAGCCTGTTATTTGTAGACACAAGCAGCAGGTCAGCTGCTTTTATGTTCCAGGTTTGTTGTCCCTTCTCCCGTTTTCAATCCTTTAAATCAAATGCACAATTGTACTTCATTGATACCACACATTGAAATACTTATGGCTATGGACGGTGCCATTCTGTAATACAACCGTTGTCCGACGCCAACAGTGAGATATTACCGTACAGACTAGATAGGGCAAATCTTGCACATCGCATGTACACGTGTACCATGCAATAGGCCACGCCATTTGGTAACAGCTACATTATTGTCTCATCAATGTTCTACTCATTCTTATGCGATGTGTCTGCTGCTCATTTCTCTTAGCATTGTTATTAAAATAGCACTGACCACTTCCTCCACTTTTTACAATACCGCAATATTTCAAGGCAATGCAAATGTTGGGAGGAAAAATTACTCGTTCTTTAAAAAAGGTTTATTTAAAAACGAAAAATTTTAGCTATGCTGCTGTGGTTGATTGACATTGCTGTTTTTTACCCAGTTGGAAGCAAAAATAAAAATACCTGTTATAGCCGAGACTAAACCAGTTCGTCGACGTCAGCAACTGGTGTGACGAAGACTCTGTCCTTGATACAGCCCCAGAAGAAAAAGTCAAGGGGCGTAATGTCTGGAGAGCGGGGTGGCCAGGGTGTTGGACCGTTCCTTCCAATCCACCGATCCGGACATTACTCCCCTCTCCAGGCATTACGCCCCTTGACTTTTTTTTCTGGGACTATATCAAGGACAGAGTCTTCGTCACACCAGTTGCTGACGTCGATGAATCGAAGGCTAGGATACAAGCTGCTGTAGGTACTGTGACAGAACATATGTTACGAAACACCTGGCGGGAACTGGAATACTGCCTCGACATTCTCTGGGCTACCAAGAGAGCACACGTTGAGGTTTACTAACGTAAGTGGTCTTAAAAAAAAACTAGTAACACTAACCTATGCAACGGCATCAAATGTAAATTATTATGTCAAATGGTTATTCTGTAATAAATTGTTATAATCACGGCAAGACTTCGTGCTCACTCTGTATATTAAAGCTACAGCATCTTGTGCCTTGAAACGGAAAGCCTTTTACTGTGCAACACATGATACTTGCAAATGAACTGAGTTTCTTTAACGCCTTAACAATTTTCCCCTTCTTAAATATGGAAATGTGTTTTTTGCCAACAGCTTCTGTTTCAAAATATTTTCAATTTGTAACTTTTTCTATACTATTTCTTCTTAATTTGATTTCAGTTACTGATTACTGATGCGAAGTAGAGTAATAATGTAACAAATATACAAGTACAGTATTGACGTGATTATCTCTATTACAATACTTCCAAATTTCGATGCAATGTTTGTTCCAAGGTGCATTACCATGTTGTACCTTGGATCAGATTTTTATGATTGAAACAACCTTACATTTCCGGAGTATTTTTTGTAATTTCAGAAAAAGACAGCAGCACATACATGGTGCAGGCTACAGTTTCAAAATGAAATAAGAAAATATGTGAAACTTCTATTACAGGGCAGGCAAGAGGTGAGACTCTGAAAAATAATTCAGTGTACAATATCCTATAAACCGGCAGGGAGAAAATTGGTATATATTTGCTCTGCACAAGTACTCCCTAAACACAGGAACGGGAATTGGATATTTAACGAACGAGTGTCTAAACCCCACGTACCTGATTTTCGCGCGCCGGCTGCTCTTCTCTCCTTGCACTGCCTGCTGCGATGTGTTCTGTAATAATTATTATCGAATAGGGTGCGGAACCGCTCACTCAAACAACGCTGTTAGACACATGTCTGTTAGACACAAACACACAGGGGTGGGCTGCACTGTTCACAGCTAACATTATTTCACGTGCGACGCAATTGGTATCTGCATTCCAACCCTGTAAAATGTTGTGACTTACTTAAGTTGTTCTTGAAGCAGTATCTTCAAGTCGAGTGCGTGCAACACAGAACACATGTGAAATTCACTGTTCAAAAGGTACTTTACAAGGCGACGAAAAGGACAATTTTTCCAGTAGTACTAAACATTTCCTTCATTCATTGTACGACCGTGAGCGTGAGCGAATCGTGATGAGGACGTCTCAAAATGTCAGTGTACGATATACGAAACAAGGAAGTACACACGGTAGTGATAATCAAACAGTCCATCCATACACGTTTCTTTCACTTGTAACTTGTAGTTAGAGTCAATCCAGGTCAAGTTATCTTTCCGTACTCGTCCCGACGCGGCTGATTATTGACCTCTCGACACGACACACGAGAATGAAAATCGTCATCTTTTAGATAAAATATTAATACTGAGCCGTGAATAATGATACGAAGTGTATGACTTGCATGACAAATATTTTTAATTATATCAGAATAACTTGAGAAATGTGCGTGCAGCCACGGCATCGACACTGCAGGGTGCCATCATAACTAAACTACGACGCTAATTTCGCGCTCTACATTCGCCAGAGCGGTGACAATCGATAGGTCAGCGATACAACAGTGCACTTAACAACTTCCGAATAGTGCGGTCTTGCCACCCTCGTTGTATGTCGAATAACTGTGTCAATATCTGTTTATGGTAGAAATTCATTATTCTGCTATACTTAGTAATATCGAAATACCGTATCTTACTGACGTCATGCCATGTTAAGTAATAAGCACTATGTTTCCACTAGATCATGAATTCAAGTTTAGAACTTAGACATACTATTCCAGTTCATATTAGGTATTGTAGGAACCGACATCATAACCCATTTACTTGGGCCCAGCTAGATAATTTAAACCATTAATCTCCATTGAAATAATTAGCTTTTTCGTTGCGTACACACTGAATAGGTAGCTTAGTTCCCTGTTGCTATCTTTCTCACGCAGGTCTAGGCAGAGAGAAGAGCGAACTCTTTTTATGGAACACTGGTTCGTGGCTCGATTGGTATCTTGCACCTTTCTCGATTTTTCTAGGCGAATGTTGCCAAGTGCTTGATAGATGCGGCATCTTACGCCAGAGCATGAAGCCATTAGCTAGCTGGAGTTAGTTTTCACGGAACGAAACGAACTTCGCGATGTTTAATAAAAGCAAATAAATTCTTCGTGTTCCCGAGGGAATTTCAGTGTTGTATTTCTGTGAGTCTTTTGAACTATTGGCGTTGAACTGTACTTTTGTTTTGTTGTTGTGGAGATTACCGGAAGTTGCTAGAGCTAGCTGTATGTATTTCGGGAGACTGAAGATGCCTCAGCAAATTGAGGCGAAGCGCCTCTGGCTAAACTTAAATAACATGTATCCAATTACATGTGAACATTGCCCAAACATCAGTTATATAATATTACAATGCAACTGAGGATTTACAGATCTACAGTATAAAAAACTTTCCATACATTCAGTAAAACTGATTTGCCCAGCTGCGTAATTTTAGCAGCTGTCTCAGATTCAACAAATCATGACAAATGACTGCTTGATGTACTGTCAGTTTCTTCGGGCTTGCGAACAAATATTCACTGAGAGTTAAAAGCGAAGAATTTATTTCAATAATACGCTTTGGCTTATTCACGATGATTGTGTCTAGTATATCTGTCTAGTTTGGTATACTGCATTTTTATTGATGGTTGGCAGACGCGGCATCTTGTGATAGGCAAAAGGTAGATTTAAAATGTGGTTGGTAGATGCGTCCTTGTGATTGGTTGCAAACCATATCGTCCCTCGTACAAGTTATTGGAAGTTCTGGACGGTCGTCATCTTCAGTGGGTGCACGACCAACATTAAATCCAGGAAGACGGCGGCCTTAATGTCATTGGTAACTCCACCTGTATAGTCGGTGGGGTTTAAATCGTCTAAAACGAAGCACTTTACAATAACTCTTAACTAATTCGTTTCCATTATTCAATGAAACCGTAATATTTGATAGTGACAAACACAGAATTTAAGCCGGCAGCTGTGGTCGAGCGGTTCTTGGCGCTTCAGTCCGGAACCACGCAGCTGCTACGGTCGCAGGTTCGAATCCTGCCTCGGGCATGGATGTGTGTGACGTCCTTAGGTTAGTTAGGTTTACTTAGTTCTAAGTCTAGGGGACATGTCCTCAGATGTTAAGTCCCACAGCGCTTAGAGCCATTTGACCCATAGAATGTAACTTTAAGTCTTTGAGACTTCGCTGCTCACCTTATCAACAGCAGCAGTTACTCTCTTTAGGCCAAAATCGCATAATGGTAAGTTTACTCGTATATGTGGAGCATGAGAGATTTCGAGAAACTTCTATAGGCGAAACTTAAACAGCGATGAAATATTCTGTCCGTGTGGCATATGTCGAAGGGGTCAATATACGAGCTGTGGACAAGCCATTATCCATTACTTTCCTTCTGCCAGAACTGCTACTTCGGTAGGGTAAGCAAAAGAGTTTCTGCAGAGTGCGGAAAGTAGGAACGCAGTACTGGTGGGTCGAAGCTTTGAGCCAGCCACGAAACGCGACAAATACCTCCTTTGGCATGCAATTTTTTTTCTGCTTGGTCATCTTCCGCAGTAGCTGTCATATATCAATTACTAGCACTTTTTTGACATGTAGCGTCTATTTGCTCGTCACTCAAAATTTCTCTGTGATAAAACAATGCCCGATTTGAATCGCTAATAACTACGAATATTCTAATGCGTAAACAGTGATTGAGTCCACAACGGATGGATCACAGGATCAATTTCAGCCAAATTTGATACATATATCCCTTACTGCTAAGTAACAATCGCTGTCGGGGTAGGAACCACCTACCTATCATAGTTCAGGAGATATGACGTTATAAACAATGAGATGTGTGAAACACTGCTGCATAAAATGGTTCAAATGGCTCTAAGCACTATTGGACTTAACATCTGAGGTCATCACTCCCCTAGACTTAGAACTAAGGAAACCTAACTAACCTAAGATCATCACACACATCCATGCCCGAGGCAGGTTTCAAACCTGCGACCGTAGCAGCCCCGTGATTCCGAACTGAAGCGCTTAGAACCGCTCGGGCACAGCGGCCGGCCACTGCCGCATCATGCATTAAGTTTTAATAGGTTTATTCTTTACTAATAAGACACTCCTTCAATCGAGTCAATTAAAATAAATCTCTTGACAACTGATAGCGCTTTTGACAGCGAAAACATTAACCGTCTACGTTGATCAGCCAGAACATTATGAGCATCGACATACTGTCTTTTTAAATCCGTCCAGGCGACAGCAGCGTCACTTCGCGAGGAACGACTACTAGTCAGACACACACATGCTACATGTAGTATCAGTGAGCGTGCTGTACAAGTATAGAATGTGGAAGACGCACAATCTATCTGCGTTTCACCGAGAGCGCCACGAGCATTTCGGAAACTGCACTATGTATCGGGTGTTCGAGAAGTGCTGTAGGACCTTCAACATGGCCATCCCTCATTTGCAGATGTCGGACGTCTTAGGCGGGGCAGATTGGTAAAACAGAACAGGCGGAGAACAGTGGCGGAACTAAAATCAGACTTTAAATTTGGGCAGAGTAAAAGTGTGTCTGAACACACAGTGCGCCGAACACTCCTCACGAAGGACGTCCGCAACCGACGACCCATGGATGTGCCAGTGTTAACACCACGTCAGCAACTACGGCTGAAATGGGCACGTGACCAATGACACTTAACGTTGGAGCAGTGGCAGAGCGTTGCGTGATCTGATGAATCCCGATACTTTCTTCATCAATCCGTCGTCTTCCAGGGGGACAGCTCCTTGACATGGTGGTACGGGACAGGCTGGCGGCGGCTCCATTACGCTTTGGGGATCATTCGTTTGGGCATCCGATGGGTCCAGTGGAGCTCGCGTAAGGCACCATGACGGCCAAGGGCAATCGTACACTGGTCGTAGACCATTTACACCCCTTCAAGAAGATCATGTTTCACGAAGACAGTGACGTGTCTAAAAAGACAATGCGCCACGTCCCGAGGCCAGGAGTGTGATGGAGTGGTGCGAGGAACACAGTGGCGAGTACCCGTTGATGTGTTGGCCCTCCAATTCGACTGATGTGAACCCAGTCGAACACAACTGGGGCATGACTGAACGTGGCGTGTGAGTTCAACGCAACCCTCCCCGGAATTTACGGGAATTAGGTGACTTGTGTGTGCAGATGTTACTCAAACTTTCTCCAGCGATCTACCAAGGCCTCATGGCTTCCACGCCACGAGAGTCGCCGCTGTCAGCAATGCCAAAAGCGGACATAACGACTATTACGTAGGTGGTCATAACGTTCTGGCTAATCGGTGTACAGAGCTATGAAGAGGCCTTTACAACACCGCGCTGTAGACACACGAGGCAGCTGTACCCATACATTTATCCATCTTTCTCTGTAAGACTGTTTCGCAATTTCAAAGGTGTTTCCACGAACATATGAAAATGAAATTTATTCGGTACTGCACTACAAACACAGTTCATTTTTTTCCATTTCTAATAGAAAAATGGCAGTGCCGGGATTGTCAACTAGTAAAGTTATAAATTGGGGGAGCGTGGACACGCTTTTAGCTAGGACATTGATTCGCATGTCATTGTTAAGAACTTTAATTTTATTTAGCGTTTCAAATGGTTCAAATGGCTCTAAGCACTATGCGACTTAACTTCTGAAGTCATCAGTCGCCTAGAACTTTGAACTAATTGAACCTAACTAACCTAAGGACATCACACACATCCATGCCCGAGGCAGGATTCGAACATGCGACCGTAGCGGTCGCTCGGCTCGAGACTGAAGCGCCTGAACCGCTCGGCCACTCCGGCCGGCTTAGCGTTTTATTTTCAGCTCTACGTTCATTGCCAAAGGCAGTCAGTGTGTCTTAACTGTTCCAGAGTTCCAGAAGTACGTACGGTTGCTTATAAAATTCAGAGTATTTGTGCAGATATTTACTTAAGCTTGAGCTTGCATTTAATGTATCGTCCAAAATCACGAAACCTGCAATGAAATTGCAGTTCATTATTCCTCCAGCCAAACTTGCAAAATCATCACCATCCTTGCGTATACATTCTCGTGCCACGCGAAAGGACTCGTAACATTGCAATATAGCATGAACTGTGCGATTGGTACTCAGTCAGCTGGTGCCACCAGCTTGAGGTAGTTTTAAAACAGGTAGTTATAAAGCACCATTAATTCCACGCAATAGATTTTCTTGTTTAGAAGAGGAGTGAAAATGTTTATAAATGTCCGTAACTACACTCCTGGAAATTGAAATAAGAACACCGTGAATTCATTGTCCCAGGAAGGGGAAACTTTATTGACACATTCCTGGGGTCAGATACATCACATGATCACACTGACAGAACCACAGGCACATAGACACAGGCAACAGAGCATGCACAATGTCGGCACTAGTACAATGTATATCCACCTTTCGCAGCAATGCAGGCTGCTATTCTCCCATGGAGACGATCGTAGAGATGCTGGATGTAGTCCTGTGGAACGGCTTGCCATGCCATTTCCACCTGGCGCCTCAGTTGGACCAGCGTTCGTGCTGGACGTGCAGACCGCGTGAGACGACGCTTCATCCAGTCCCAAACATGCTCAATGGGGGACAGATCCGGAGATCTTGCTGGCCAGGGTAGTTGACTTACACCTTCTAGAGCACGTTGGGTGGCACGGGATACATCTACATCTACATCTACATTGATACTCCGCAAGCCACCCAACGGTGTGTGGCGGAGGGCACTTTACGTGCCACTGTCATTACCTCCCTTTCCTGTTCCAGTCGCGTATGGTTCGCGGGAAGAACGACTGTCTGAAAGCCTCCGTGCGCGCTCTAATCTCTCTAATTTTACATTCGTGATCTCCTCGGGAGACACATGCGGACGTGCATTGTCCTGTTGGAACAGCAAGTTCCCTTGCCGGTCTAGGAATGGTAGAACGATGGGTTCGATGACGGTTTGGATGTACCGTGCACTATTCAGTGTCCCCTCGACGATCACCAGTGGTGTACGGCCAGTGTAGGAGATCGCTCCCCACACCATGATGCCGGGTGTTGGCCCTGTGTGCCTCGGTCGTATGCAGTCCTGATTGTGGCGCTCACCTGCACGGCGCCAAACACGCATACGACCATCATTGGCACCAAGGCAGAAGCGACTCTCATCGCTGAAGACGACACGTCTCCATTCGTCCCTCCATTCACGCCTGTCGCGACACCACTGGAGGCGGGCTGCACGATGTTGGGGCGTGAGCGGAAGACGGCCTAACGGTGTGCGGGACCGTAGCCCAGCTTCATGGAGACAGTTGCGAATGGTCCTCGCCGATACCCCAGGAGCAACAGTGTCCCTAATTTGCTGGGAAGTGGCGGTGCGGTCCCCTACGGCACTGCGTAGGATCCTACGTTCTTGGCGTGCATCCGTGCGTCGCTGCGGTCCGGTCCCAGGTCGACGGGCACGTGCACCTTCCGCCGACCACTGGCGACAACATCGATGTACTGTGGAGACCTCACGCCCCACGTGTTGAGCCATTCGGCGGTACGTCCACCCGGCCTCCCGCATGCCCACTATACGCCCTCGCTCAAAGTCCGTCAACTGCACATACGGTTCACGTCCACGCTGTCGCGGCATGCTACCAGTGTTAAAGACTGCGATGGAGCTCCGTATGCCACGGCAAACTGGCTGACACTGACGGCGGCGGTGCACAAGTGCTGCGCAGCTAGCGCCATTCGACGGCCAACACCGCGGTTCCTGGTGTGTCCGCTGTGCCGTGCGTGTGATCATTGCTTGTACAGCCCTCTCGCAGTGTCCGGAGCAAGTATGGTGGGTCTGACACACCGGTGTCAATGTGTTCTTTTTTCCATTTCCAGGAGTGTATATAGATGTGCATTTTATTATAGGGTGTTTACTCCTACAGGTGGTGGCAGCAACTGCCAAAACGTCTGCCCTGCAGTGAATGTTCGACCACTTTTGCACCTTTTCTCTGATAACCGAGCTCAGGCTCCAGTGACAGAGCCACTAGAATTCGCAACACCATCGAAATAGCATGTTACTAATTTGCCATAGAACGGTTCTCGTTTCTTTAATTCACAATCAACCATTGCAAATGTAGATTCAGCTGTAGTACTCTTGATTTCAACCAGAAATAAAAACCTTTTCTTCACTTCAAAAGACGACGCAACATACCGAAGTCGCGAAGACAGTTCACTTTGGTTAGCTGCACTCGTTCGTTCGACTGCCATTAAGGAAAAATATTTATTACGCAGAGTTGTTCATCTTGACTGTCTAGAGCAGGGTTGCCAAATTGTGTTCCGAGGAACACTGTCCCGCAGAGAGTGAATTAAATGGTCGCGAAAAACCGTTAAGAACATGGTTTTTTTTCGACATTTTGAAGATATTCATCACTTTTTAAAATTTTGTTATGACTTCCATATAATTAGTTACGGTTTAAAATAGACGTAATCAGTGAATGAAACAAGTTGTTCTCATTTTTTAAATATGTGTTAACCTTAAAATAAACAGTGTTCCGTCAAAGTTCCAGGATTTTCAGTGTTGTCAGAGGAAAAGCTTGCGAACTCCAATGCAATTTAATACTGCTAAAGCAGTATATTTGCTTGCATATGTGTACCTTTCGCACTGAAATTTAACTAGCTACCGAATTAGAGATTCGTGCTTTGATGTATGGTTGATTTCTTCCTTGCTAAGGAAATAACGCACTTAAAATTAAACAATACACTGTTTGTGATTTAACGCATTTTCACTTTCATTTTGTTTAGTTATCTGCACACATGAATTGGAGAGTTTAATACCTGTAATTTACAATTTTCAAGTGAAACCTCTTTGCACGTTTCTCTGACTTGGTGTGTTTTTCTATACTGAAGCGCCGAAGAAACTGCTATTGTCACGCGTATTCAAATACGGAACTATGTAAACAGACAGAAAACGGCGCTGCGGTCGGCCACGCCTATATAAGACAACAAGTGTCTGGCGCAGTTGTTAGATCGATTACTGCTACTACAATGACAGGTTATCAACATTAAACTTAGTTTGAACGTGGTTTTATAGTAGGCGCATGAGCGATGGGACAGGCATCTCCGAGGTAGCGATGAAGTGGGGATTTTCCGGTACGAGCATTTCACGAGTGTACCGTGAATGTCAGGAATCTGATAAAACATCAAATCTCCGACATCGCCAGAAAAAGATCGTGCAAGAACGGCCTCAACGACGACTGAAGAGATTCGTTCAACGTGACAGAAGTGCAACCCTTCCGCAAAATGCTGCAGATTTCAATGCTGGGCCATCAACAAGCGTCAGCGTGCGAACCATTCAACGAAACATCATCGATATGGACTCTCGGAGCGGGTACCCTTGATGTCTGCACGATACAAAGCTTTACGCCTCGCCTGGGCTCGTCAACAACGACATTGAACTGTTGATGACTGGAAACATGCTGCCTGGTCGGACGAATCTCGTTTCAAATTGTATGGAGCGGATGGACGTGAACGGGTATAGAGACAACCCCATGACTCCATGGTACCTGCATGTCAGCAGGGGACCGTTCAAGCTGGTGAAGGCTCTGTAATGGTGTGGGGCGTGTGCAGGTGGAGTGATACGTCTAGGTACGACTCAAGACAGGTGACACGTACGTAAGCATTCCGTCTGATCACCTGCATCCATTCATGTCCATTGCGCATTTCGACGGACTTGGGAAATTCCAGCACGACAATGTGACGCCCCACACGTCCAGAATTGCTACAGAGTGGGTTCAGGAACACTCTTCTGAGTTTAAACCCTTCCGCTGGCCACCAGACTCCCCAGACATGAACATTATTGAGCATATCTGGGATGCCTTGCAACGTGCTGCTCAGGAGCGATCTCCACCCCCCCGTACTCTTACGGATTTGGGGAGAGCCCTATAGGATTCATGGCGTCAGTTTCGTCCAGCACTACTTCAGACATTAGTCGAGTCTATGTCACGTCGTGCTGCGGCACTTCTGCGTGCTCGCGGGGGCTCTACACGATACTAGGCAGGTTTGCCAGTATCTATGGCTTTTCAGTGTAGTTTTCCCGTGCTTCCAGTAGCTTTCCTAAATACAGTGAAAGGTTCAGAAATCAAAACTTCTCCTGTTTTTTATAGAACTTCTATTTCATTTTTTAAAATTCATTTCACAGAATTTGCAAAAAGCTTCGCCCTGATCGCGGTCAACGTACAACCATTTGTGTCCACACTCCCATTTTCGCTGGTACTTAGTGTCCCGTCGTTTAGAATGACGACCAAGTAACGATAAGAAATAGCACATTTTTCATTCGAAGGTTGGGGAACAGTATCTGTATAGACAGTAAGCAATTCACCATCACATTCACTTGCATTTCTTTCAATAGACTCAAAGTCATCTACGTCGTCCGCAATGCGCAGTCTTTTATTAGAAAAGAAAGCAAATTAAGTTTGCTGTTTCGGCATTGCATTTCGGCATTAACACGTCTTTATGTACAACGAACTGAAGACCTCACCCACATTGCATAATCACGTCGCTCTTCCATAGCAAGATATTGACTTGTTAACTGTTAAAATAGCTGCATGTGAATAACTGAAATTTAGTACGCAATGGAAGCTTATTAATGTGGCGGTTTGTAGCAGGCGGCAGTCTTTGTGTTTAGATATATCCTTTTCACGCGTTTCATTATACGCAAAGTTATCACGAGTTGTCCAGATTTCGTAAACAACGGTTTCCGGCACAGTTGTAATATGTGAAAACAATACATGCTTATTAGTTATTTAACTACACCAGCCCACACGATAATTTAAATTCATACATTATAAGAGGTCCATGATTAAAGAATTTGTTGCTAGCGCACTCGAGCAGATGTAATTTCGATGGACTGCTCACGCGCTGCCTGCTATATGTAAGCTATAAGAGAATCTTAGACCAGAGAGCAGTGTTGTCAGCAGTAGGAACTGTGTGTCAGTTGTAGTAAGTACTTGCTAGCTAGTAGTCGTGTGTATCGAGTTGGCTGAGCCGGTCGTGTGGAGCGATCGCGGTGCCTGAGCGTTGTAATATAAGGTAAAAGCAGCCTCGCGCATATGTAGTATTGTTATATCAAGTCCCATGTAAATGTTTTTTAAAAAAAATCTCTTAATAATAATCTTTCTCATAAAAAGTAATTTTTGACAATCATTCATTTCAATTTAAAAAAAATTTACTAATTTCTCCAATGCTTGGTCATCCCGATTATTGAAAAGAGAACTCAGTTGTTTCTTTTTATACATGACAAATCTATCGGCCAGCATTGCACTCGGCTGTGCCAGAAAAATTTCTGGGTGTTGTGTGCTGTCCTTAGTTAGGTTTAAGTAGTTCTAAGTTCTAGGGGACTGATGACCGTAGATGTTAAGTCCCATAGTGCTCAGAGCCATTTTGAACTACTAATTCTATTTACAACCCATTTCTCAGATAATAGGGACATACAGCGCTGAATGTGCCTATAAAATTATATCAGTGTACGACTCATAGCTCAGGAGGAGAAACTGCCACATAATGCTACTAACCCTATTCACTACACATTTCGCAAAGAGCAGGCACATATAGAACTGCATGTACCTGAAAAATTATATCATTGTACAGCACATTATTCAGGAGATACGCTAGTCATTCCGGTGAAATACGAGTTCAAATACTCGTGGAATGTAATAAATATGTGTGAAATATGTTTGACATCCCTGTATGCATGCAAAGATATGGGTGAAAAGCTCAACATAAAACCGTGGAACGATTTGAATCAAATTTGGTACACACTTTAGTTACAATCCGGAAAGATGTACTGTGATGATAAGAAACATCAGCGTTCTTTTGTGGGCAGTGTGATAAGGTGGACAGAGAAGGGAAGCCGAGAGATGATGGATAGAGAGGAGAAGGAAGAGGCAGAGGTGGATAGAGATATAGGAGAGAAAGAGATATGATGAGAGTTGGGCGAGGAGGAGATGAGCAGACACAGGGGAGGAGCAAGTGGACAGGGAAGGGGAAAAGGTGGAGAAGGACAGAGAGAGGGGAGAGGAGGAATGGACAGAGGGGAGAGGAAGAGATGGACACAGAAGGGAATGGGAAGGAGAAGAACAGGAGAAGGGGGAGGAGAAAAACAGAGAGGGGAGGAGGAGACTAACAGAGGATGAAGGAGCAGCTGGACAGAGAAGGAGGAGCAGATTGAAACAGAGAGGGAGCAGGAAAAGATGGACAGAGGGAGGAGCAGGAGGAGATGTATAGAGAGTGGGGGTGGAGGTGGTGGGCAGAGAGAGGGAGTGGTGGAGTTGATGGAGGTGATGGACAGGGATATGAGGGATGGATAGGTAGAGGATGGATGAGAGGTGTATAAAGAGAGAGGAAGGGGTAGAGAGAGGAAGGGGGAAGAGGTGGGGAGAGGAGGAAAGAGGAGATGGACAGAGACAAGCGAAGGAGGAGATGGATAGAGAGAGTAAGGAGGAGGAGATGGACTAATAGAAGATTGGAATAAATAAATACTCGGGAAACGCCTGATTTCTCACCTAGTATTACATACAAATAGATACTAATTTCTAGGGGGCAGGGGAGAGGGATTTTTAATTTCCGAGGGGATTCCCCCCCCCCTCCTTCCCCCTCTGAATTCATCACTGATCACGTAGCTGGCCCATCAGGCATACGGTGGCCAGCGCCAGTCCAAACTGCGATTTATCTATTCCGGTAACCTTTATACCTCTCAGAGATAGAGATTTCATGAAAAATCTACAGCGCGGACTTGAGCTGCGCACACAAAAACATTTTTCGTCTTAAACCTGTCGTAAAAAAATTGACACTGATCAGCCAAAACATTACGACCACTGCCCACCGCGATCTGCGGGAACGTGATGCGGTAACAACAGTATGTAAGCGGAGCAGGCACGGACGGGGATCACCTTAACGAAGATATGGGCTACTAATGGGGAAAGCCATTAGGATAAGCGACTTTCACAAAAGGCAGATTATTATTGCGCAAAGCCAATGAACGAATATCAAGAAAACGGCGAATGTTCACATGCTACTGTTGTGAGCATCTACGAAAAGATGAAGAAAGACAGTGAAACTACCACTAGGCGCTAAATGGTCGGACGTCCGCAACTCTTCACAGAACGTGGGGTACGGAGGCTTTTCTGCTCTGCAAAGTAGGGTAGATGATGATCTGTGGCATCTCTGCTGAATGAGCACAATGCTGGTGCACGACAAGCGTTCCAGAGCACACCGTCCATCGTACATTGTTGAACACGGATCTCCACAGCGGACCACCACTACGTGTTCACACGTTGACCCAACGACATCGTCAATTACGATTGCAAAGGCCATGGGACCATCGTGATTCGACCGTCGATCAATGGAAACGTGTTGCTTCTTCGGGTGAATCACATTTTGCTACACTAAGTCGGTGGTCGTCTCCACAAACGTCTTCATCGAGATGAACGGCGGCTCTAAACGTGCAGCGCGTCACAGACGCAGGCTGGCGGGAGCAGTATTATGCTATGGGAGTGTTCTCCTGCGCTTACGTGGGACCTGTGTACCAGTGGTAATAAGCGGACACGCTGAAAGCTGCGAATCAACTGCATCCCTTCGTGCTTGATGTCTTCCCCAACTGTGACGTCATCCTTCAGCAGTATAATTATACGTGTCTCGGAGCCAGAACCGTGCTACATTGGTTTGAAGAGCATTGTAGTGAATTCGCGTTGATTCTCAGCGACCAAATTCACGTGATTTAAATCCTATGGAGCCCATCAGGGTCGCTTTCGGGCTCCATCTTCATCGGCCGGTTATTTAAGCGAATTACACGCCCTATGTGTAAGCGTCCACACACCTCCACGAACCTACTAACACTGTCGGATCCCTGATAGGCAGAATCAGTGATGTATTTCTTCAAAGAAGGACAAACAAATTATTAACCAGGTGGTCACAATGTTTTAGTTCATTAGTCTAAGAGTGTTTTTCACGAGTCACGTTTCTCTTTCGTGTATGTGGCATCTGCAGTGTCATTTTGTAAAAATAGTATACGTAATATGTTTCTACACTTTGCTATTACCAGATTAAAAACAGAATGAGATTTTCATTCTGCAGCGGAGTGTGCACTGATATGAAACTTCCTGGCAGATTAAAACTGTGTGCCCGACCGAGACTCGAACTCGGGATCTTTGCCTTTCGCGGGCAAGTGCTCTACCATCTGAGCTACCGTAGCACGACTCACGCCCCGTACTCACAGCTGTACTTCTGCCACTACCTCGTCTCCTACCTTCCAAACTTTACAGAAGGTCTCCTGCGAACCTTGCAGAACTAGCACTCCTGAAAGAAAGGATATTGCGGAGACATGGCTTAGCCACAGCCTGGGGGATGTTTCCAGAATGAGATTTTCACTCTGCAGCGGAGTGTGCGCTGATATGAAACTTCCTGGCAGATTAAAACTGTGTGCCCGACCGAGACTCGAACTCGGGACCTTTGCCTTTCGCGGGCAAGTGCTCTACCATCTGAGCTACCGAAGCACGACTCACGCCCAGTACTCACAGCTTCGGTAGCTCAGATGGTAGAGCACTTGCCCGCGAAAGGCAAAGGTCCCGAGTTCGAGTCTCGGTCGGGCACACAGATTTAATCTGCCAGGAGGTTTCAGATTAAAAACAGTTTTTTTTTTGTAAATGTGGTGTTCAATTTTCTTACACTCTTTCTACAAACGTTGAAGACTACAGTTTTTTTTCTCAAAAGTGGAGTGATTTCTTCTGTTCTTCCATACTCTTACATTCGTTGTATCTGGTGTCAAATATTCTCTTGGTTTGTCCTGTGTGTATATATTCCATCACATGTTTTACATGTAACTAACGACGAGGGAAAAAGGTGTCGACTTTAGAACATGTAAAAAAGGTAACAGGCATCATAAGTAATTTGCACGGCAAACTGACAAACAAAAAATTTTAATCTACAAACAGTGAAATGTGGAAGCACTTTATTAATACTATGTTTACAAAATGATGTCTGAAGATAATATTCTTGTCGGATCTGCAGCGGTTCTTGCTATTATCTTGACAATATTTCCGAGGTCCATCGGGCTGTAAAAAATCCCTGAGAACGTTCTTTGCTAAATTTCGCCGGAACTGATTCTTACTGCGAAGGCGACCCTCTCATACGCCACGGATATGTAAAATTAGAAGGATGTATCGAGCGTTATTCAATATCAGAGCTTTCTTTGGCTCGGTTAAAGATTTTCTAGGGCTCAAAAGGTACGGTGTTTGCAGAATCCATTGTTGTTGTTGTTGTTGTGATCTTCAGTCCTGAGACTGGTTTGATGCAGCTCTCCATGCTACTCTATACTGTGCAAGCTTCTTCATCTCCCATTGTAGCTACTGGAAAACGCAAATTTGTCAGACGATCCGTAACGTTCACTACAGATGTGTTGAACACCATCGCTACACACGATTACTATACTCTTGAGAAATAAGCGGTGACGAAACAATGTCTAATCGAGAGAATGTGCCTTAAAAGGAATTAACTGAAATTAGAGTGGCATGTAATAGAATTAAGAGCGATAGGGGCTGTCGTTTCAGTAAAATATTGAATCCTGCTTTAGCTGATATAAAACAATGCTCTTTGTTGGCAGAAACACATGGCTATAACGATTCATCCTTTCACCATGAGGAAACTGCACCTTCACATTGCGTTATGGATCAGCAGCGATGATTTCTCTCGCAGGCCTTATTTATATCCTCTGTGACATAAAATGGCCGCCGTTCATAGTAGCTTGAGGTAAATGTGTGAAATAAAACAACAGTGTATAATTGCAGTTCGTACGATGTATTAGTTTACACAGTCTGGTGAATAAATAAGTATTGACTGGAAAACGAAATGCATTGCAAGTATAAAGTTTATTGTTGCAGTTCGTACGATGTGTTAGCTTATACAATCAGGTGAATAAAGATGTATTGATTGGAAAACGAAATGCATAGTAAGTATAATATCCAAATTTACGTATTCAGATGTATGGACGCTGTTGCGTTCGTACGATGTGTTAGTTTACACAGTCAGGTGAATAAAGATGTATTGATAGGTAATCGAAATGCATCATAAGTATAATACCCAAAATTACGTTTGCAGATGTATGACGTTGTGTACAAACACGAAACGCGCCTGGTGGAAAACAATAGAAAAAAACAAGTAATTTACACAACGTCTGGTCAAGTATACATATCGTCACAACTCACTGTACTCACTGCTGAGCATCGTGACCACATGAACCAAGCGTCTCCATCCCGGACAGTTACCAGCTTCCCAAAATGATCATTTTCTGTAGATTTTCTCCATCTGTTCTCAGAATATGCCCGACTGACACGAGAAGTATGGCGCCGGAGGTGCTGAGTTGTTCAATTGACACATTGGTTCTTCTTCCGCCACACTTTATGCCCTGCATCCTGCGTCAGCACCGAAGCTCAAATGCATCAATCCACTGCTTGTCGTTGCCCTTTTCATGTTACTTTCGTAACCCTAAGAGAGAAAACAAGAATATTTCAACAAGCTGGAATTTTGTGCTGTTCATTATCGTTCTCTTCTGAGACTTGGTGATGTCCTTCATAGCTACTCGCGCTGTTAGGTGGACATTAATGTGGGGTGTCTACCCTTTGTCTTTACGCCGGCATCAACTTTGCTGGGAACATTTTCAGTGAGGTGTCTGAATGTCCGTTGAGGAGTGGCGCGCCATTCTTCGTCAAGAGCCGAAACCAGAGAAGATAGTGAAGTTGCACGCTGCGGTCTGGTGTGAAGGCGTTGTAACTCATTCCAAAGGCGTTCCATTGACTTCAGTTTGGGAATCTAGGCAGGTCAGTTCATTTCAGAAACTTTATTCTTTACGAACCATTGTCTCAAAGATGCTGCTATATGACAGGGCACTTTGTCATCGCACCACACAATGCTATAAAATGTGTTCATATCCTTCCGCAATTAGCGTCTTCTTAAGTGTAATAATGGGACGGCATCCTAAGCACGAAAACCTCTGCCACACCGTTTCACAGCCTTCTCTGCACTTCATTGTTATCACTAGACGTCATGGCAGGCAATGTCCTTCAGACATGCGCCAAACCCAAACCCTACCATCAGATTGCCCCAGAATTTAGCGTGATTCGTCACTTCAAATCACCTCTTTTCAGTCATCGTTGTTCTTTGCACCACCTCAAGTGACGCTTACAATTGACTACAGAAAACTGTGACTTATGAGAAGTTGCTCCACCATTGTACTCCATTCATTTTGACTCGTTACGCACAGTCATTGTACAACCTGGACGGCTGCTAACAGTTTGGAACTCACGAGTGATCCCTCCAGGTGATATCATCCAATATTTTGTAACCACCCTCGGCAATGGTCGGCGGTCCGTATCCGTCACGAATTATCTCTTACGATATTTTTTTTTTACTCTGATTATTCATGAGTTTATAAGTTCAAGCTAAATTTTTATATTTAATTTATGATATAGTTCACAAGTCTAAACAGAAGGTCCAGTTAAGGCGCAGCTTCTGTGAACGAATGTGTCGACGGTCGGAGAGATTCCGCTATGTGCAATGCGTGTCGGAATATTGAAGCTGGACGCTCTCATAGCGGAGGCGTGTAACAGGGCTGGTCGTGTAGCAGGCTCGTCGACAGTGTCCAGAATTCCTCTTACCCCGTACTCTCATAACTGAAATCTGGATGACGGGTTAATAAAATAAGTAGTCGATATAATTTCATTTGAGTCTCACCAGCGGTCTGTTGTTTGTCTCCTTCCTACTGGTAATTCCTTTTCCATTCAGTTAACACGTATTTCAATTGACTTTTTATTTTTAGTTAACACCATTCTCCACGATTTTTTTGTACTGGATAGACACAGCGCCAAAAACTGACAGTTTCATGCATGAACATCTCACAATAATCTGTAACAAAGAATAATCAGTGCTCAAAGTGCATGTAACATTTATGATACAAACTGAGGCTGCAAATGTCATAGGATACCTCCTGACATTGTGTTGGGCCACCTTTTGCTCCGCGTACTGCAGCAGCTCCAGGTGGCGTGAACTCAACAAGTCATGGAAGTCCCCTCCAGAAATAGTGAGCCACGCTACGTTTCTAGCAGTCACAACGGCGAAAGTGTTGCCAGTGCAGAATTTTATGCACAAGCTGGCCTCTCGATTATGCCCCATAAAAGTTCGATGGAATCAATGTCGGGCGATGTGAGTCACCAAATAATTCGCTCGAATTGTCCAAAATGTTCTACAAATCAGTCACGAATAACTGTGGGCTAATCACACGGCGCATTGCAATCCATGAAAATGAAATCAGTGAATATCCGCAAAGGGTCTCCAAGTCACAGAACATAACTACACTATGTAATCAAAAGTATCCGGACACCCCCAGAAATACACGTTTTTCATATTTGGTGCATTGTGCTCCCGCCTACTGCCAGGTACTCCGTATCAGTGACCTCAGTAATCATTAGACATCGCGAGAGTGCAGAATGAGGTGCTCGGCGAAACTGACGGATTTCGAACGTGGTCAGGAGATAGGGTGTCACTGTGTCATACGTCTGTACCGGAGGTTTCCACACTCCTAAACATCCTTAAGTCCACTGTTTCAGATGTGATAGTGAAGTGGAAACGTAGAGTGACACGCACAGCACAAAAGCCCACAGGCCGACCTCGTCTGTTGACTGACAGATACAGCCGACATTTGAAGAGGGTCGTAATGTGTAATACGCAGACGTCTATCTAGACCATCACACAGGAATTCCAAACCGCATCAGGATCCACTGTAAGTACTATGACGGTTAGGCGGGAGGCGAGAAAACTTGGATTTCATGGTCCAGCGGCTGCTCATAAGCCACATATCACGCCGGTAAATGCCAAACTATGCCTCGCTTGGTGTAGGGAGCGTAAACATTGAACTATTGAACAGTGGAAAAACGTTGTGTAGAGTGACAAATCACGGTACACAATGTGGCGATCCGATGTCGCGGGTATGGCGAATGCCCGATGAACGTCATCTGCCAGCGTGTGTAGTGCCAACAGTAAAATTCGGAGGTGTTGTTGTTATGGTGTGGTCGTGGTTTTCATGGAGGGGACTTGCACCTCTTGTTGTTTTGCGTGACACTATCACAGCACAGACCTTCATTGATGTTTTAAGCATCTTCTTGCTTCCCACTGTTGAACAGCAATACAGCGATGGCGATTGCATCTTTCAACACGATTGAGCACCTGTTCATAATGCGCGACCTGTGGCGGAGTGGTTACACGACAATAACATCCCTGTAATGGGTTGGCCTGGGAAGAGCCCTGACCTGAATCCTATAGAACACCTTTGGGATGTTTTGGAAGGCCGATTTCGTGCCAGGCCTCACCGACCCACATCGATACCTCTCCTCAGTGCAGCACTCCGTTAAGGATGGGCTAATTTCCCAAAAAACCTTCCATCACCTGACTGAAAGTAAGCCTGCGAATGTGGAAGCTGTCATCAAGGCTAAGGGTAGGCCAACACCATACTGAATTCCAGCATTACCCTTGGAGGGCGGCACGAATTTGTAATTCATTTTCAGCCAGGTGTCCGGATACTTTTGATCACGTAGTGTATTTGTGTCAATGATCGGTTCATTTGGACCAGAGGACCCAGTCCATTCCATGTTAATAGAGCTCACACCATTATGGAACCGCCACCAGCTTGCACAATGCCTCATTGACAACATATTTATTTTATTTATTTATTTATTTATTTACTGCATTATGAGTACAAAGTAACCCACCGCCTTAAAATGTAAGGTGGGGCGGACGCTTCTAAATCTAATAGCAAAGACTTCTCATTGTTAAAATCTTATTGGCATACAGTTGTTAGCGCTTTTAAATAATATAAAGAACATAATATATAAAAATTTCACCAAGGTTACAGCGAATTGAATGCTCAACAATTGGTAAAATGTTTCTATGTAATTTTTTTCTGCCTAGTTGATGTGAATATAATTTCTATAATGCAAATGTCAAACAAACATAAAAAAATGTAAAAAAATGAGTGTGGTGAAAATAATTTGCAATATGTAGAGGGAAGTGGTATCTATATTTTGATGTATGACATAGTCTAAGTAGATGTTGGTTGATAATGGCCTATTTCTACCTATTTCAGGTGAGCAGGTCTCGGTAGAACCCGGAGATATTCTCATCTGACAACTTCGCTCCGTGGCGTCTGCGCCGTACTCGAGCCCAACCACCAGCTCCCGACAGCTGAAATTGGGATTCATCTGACCACAAACGTCTCACACTGATTTCTGCGGCTATTCCACGCAGTTTTTTCTGCCTGTTACCACTGACAGCTCAACGCAAGGGCCACTGCTCACAGTCGTTAAGTGAAGGCCTCCGACTACTGTGTTTTCCGTGCGTGTGAGATAATGCCTGAATTTTGGTACTCTGGGCGCAGCCTTGACACTGTGGATCTCAGAATTCCGAAAAGGGATTTCCCACACGTCTAGCTTCCATCTACCATCATGTGTTCAAAGTCTGTTAATTCCCGCCGTGAGGCCGTAATCACATCGGAAACCTTTTCGCTTAACCACCTGAGAACAATTGACAGCTCCGGCAATGCACCGCCCCTTTACACTTTGAGTACCCCCAGCGGTATATGCATATCACTAACCCACGACTTTTCACCTAGTGTACTACCAGTATTAATAATTTGTCTTCGACATACTGAACTTTCTGATCTTACAAGAAAAGATGACAGTACAGTCAATACATGAGGCCTACCTAGTCTTGGTTTAGCCATGTTTGTTTCTTCGCATCTCCACTTCGCAATTACAACACTAACAGTCGACTTGGACAGCTTTAGAAGGGTTGAAAGGTCGCTGATGGATCTGTTACCCAGGTGATATCCAATAACTAGTTCATCTTTGAAGGCAGTGAGCTCTGTTGTGCGACCTATTCTGCAGCTTTTCTAATTGGTAATACAATACACCCCGCATCGTTTTACATTGGCGGATTGATATCTAGTGGTTAACTAGGCATTACACAGTTTGGTGTCCGTATATTTCTGATCAGATAGTGCATTTTGTGCAGTATTATGAAGGCGTAACGCATTCCGCAATCAATGCGGCTTTATGGCAGCAAGCAGTAATAGAGCAGTATGATTAGGCCAGTGACAAATGGTTCAAATGGCTCTGAGCACTGTGGGACTTAACATCTATGGTCATCAGTCCCCTAGAACTTAGAACTACTTAAACCTAACTAACCTAAGGACATCACACAACACCCAGTCATCACGAGGCAGCGAAAATCCCTGACCCCACAGGGAATAGAACCCGGGAACCCGTGCGTGGGAGGGCCAGTGACACCAATATGTTATACGTGTGAGGTAAAACAGTAATAACGTCTGTTAATGAAGACATGGGAATGTTGCAAAGGAGTAATCAATGGAGATACTAGAAGCATGTTGACACTGAAGGAAGTGGTACCCAAAGCTACATAGCAAAGGAGATGCTGCTATGCAGCGCAGAGAGTATAAATGTCAATAACGTGACTCCCGATTCCCAGACGGCGTTCATGCTGTATTTGAAGGCAGTCACGGTATCGAAAATTGCATGCACTACCGGAAAAAAACAGTACAAGTGGAAGGACGACGTCGAGTTTGATCCGATAACGGCTGGGGGACAGTAAATGTGAAACATCCCCTTTGGAAAATTATATGACTGTGCTGATAATCCTCTTAAGTTATTTGATTTTCAAACAGCTAAGCGAAACTGAAAGTACTCAGACATTTCTCTCTTTACTTATTCTGATCGTCACTAAACTGACACACAATATTTTTTTAGCGCAACGCAATCTGACTTTCAATAATCCCTACAAAAGAATGGCCCTGACTATCATTTCATGAATCACTCACCACACAAAAATCTTCGTTACTCGAACTACTGCAATACAGCGAGTGCCAATACTGCCAGCTAAATAAAAGATTCTAACTAATGAAGGCACTAACTGCTGATAGGGATAGTTAGCAAATGAAAGATTTTGATATATATATATATATATCAGTTCATGATAGCCAATATTACAAATTTACTCTTTCTGATGGACACACTACCAGATCGTCCGCTCTCAAAATTTCTGCCATCTCTCTCCCCACATCCACCACTGCTGGCGGCTCACCTCCAACTGTGCAACGCTATGCGCTGTTCACATTCAACTGCTCAACACTACCATAGCGAATATTCCAACAATGCCAACCAGCCACAGACTGCACACCGCACAGTCAGTGATTTTCATACAGAGCGCTACGAGGTGTTTCCAACATAAAAACCTAAACAGTGTGCTTACAAATGTACTTATAATGGTCTGAACGTCGTCCGCCAACAGATAGCGCAATGGCATAGCTACCGCCTGTGTCTACGTTTAATAGAAAATAGTCACACCCAGAAGTGTCAGTGTGGTGCAAACATATGAAGCAAGCAGGCAACCAAGTCACGGAGGCGTACTTGTGCTTCCTTCAGCCAACAGAGCGCGTTTGAACCGTGTCAAATTCTGGGCTTCCGAGTGGCGGGATGGTCCTTTCGCAGAACTACAACACAAGTTGGACGTGCTGCATCAGTTGTGCAACAGTGCTGGTATCAGAGGTCACGTGAACATTCTCGCACCCACAGACGATGTTTTGGACGTCCGCGCAACTCAGACGCCGGCAAGGATCGTCGTATTGCAAGCAGTGGCAGATAGTACAGCTATGTCAGCTCAGATAAGATGGCTTGTGAGCCCAGACTTGTCAACACGAACCGTTGCGAACCGGTGATTAGCTGTGGTATTACAGGAACACACACCTCTGGCACGTCCTCCACTCACGCCACGGCATCCATGTGCACAGCTCGACGGGTGCCATCAGAGGATCACCTGGAAGATGGAATGGCGCAACCGTGGTCGTCAGCGATGAAACCAGATTCGCCTGCACGAAACTGATTCAACAAGAACTGTTGTGAGCCGGTTATTACCAGTGGGACTACAGGATCGCACACCTCTAACAGGTACTCCACTCACGCCACATTATTGATGTGCACGGCTCGACAAGTGCCGTCAGAGTATCACTTGGAGAATGGAATGGCGCGCCGTGGTCTTCAGCGATGAAAGCAGGTTCTGCCTGCACGCAACTGATAGTTGTTTGCCTGTACGGCTGAGGCTTGATGAGCGCTGTCTCGTAGAATGGATTCGTCCAAGACACTCTGGCCCATCCCACGCCTTATGGTCTGGGGTGCGATAAGCTACAACTCTCGTTTACTCTTGCTGTTACTGGAGGGAGGCCGGCCGGAGTGGCCGAGCGGTTAAAGGCGCTACAGTCTGGAACCGCACGACCGCTACGGTCGCAGGTTCGAATCCTGCCTCGGGCATGGATGTGTGTGATGTCCTTAGGTTAGTTAAGTTTAAGCAGTTCTGAGTTCTAGGGGACTTATGACCACAGCAGTTGAGTCCCATAGTGCTCAGAGCCATTTGAACCATTTTACTGGATGGAACGTTAACCAGCTGTTAATGTATGTCGGATTGTAAAACAGTTAAGATCCTTAGACACCAGGAAGGCATCTGTCACAGACGGTATCCCCGTAAGATTATATGTTGACCATGAAACTTCCTGGCAGATTAAAACTGTGTGCCCGACCGAGACTCGAACTCGGAACCTTTGCCTTTCGCGGGCAAGTGCTCTACCATCTGAGCTACCGAAGCACGACTCACGCCCGGTCCTCACAGCTTTACTTCTGCCAGTATCTCGTCTCCTACCTTCCAAACTTTACAGAAGCTCTCCTGCGAAACTTGCAGAACTAGCACTCTTGAAAGAAAGGATACTGCGGAGACATGGCTTAGCCACAGCCTGGGGGATGTTTCCAGAATGAGATTTTGGTGGAGGACCGGGCGTGAGTCGTGCTTCGGTAGCTCAGATGGTAGAGCACTTGCCCGCGGAAGGCAAAGGTCCCGAGTTCGAGTCTCGGTCGGGCACACAATTTTAATCTGCCAGGAAGTTTCATATCAGCGCACACTCCGCTGCAGAGTGAAAATCTCATTCTGGATATGTTGACTATGCTACAAGTATAGCAACATTCTTATCCACCATCTATCAGAGATCATTGGAACAGCGTAAAGTTCCACGGGAGTGGAAAAAGACCCAGGTCATAGCAATCTATAAAAACGGTAGAAAATCGGACGCACATAATTACCGATCAATTTCACTGACATCGAATTGTTGTAAGATCATGGAACGTATTTTGTGTTCAGACATAATGACCTTTCTAGGCTTTGAGAAGCTCGTCTGCAGAAACCAGCACGGTTTTAGGAAACAGCGGTCATGCGAGACACAGCTGTCTCTCTTTGTGCATGGTATACAACAGGCCTTAGATACCGGCTCCCAGGTTGATGCCATATTTCACGACTTTCGAAAGGCGTTCGACTCAGTTCCGCACTGTCGCTTGCTCCAAAAAGTGTGCGCTTACGGTCTATCCGATGACATATGTGGTTGGATAGAAAGTTTTCTAACAGACAGGGAGCAGTATGTCGTCCTGAACGGGGTGACTTCAACAGAAACAAGCAACTTCAGGTGCGCCCCAGGGCAGCGTAATAGGTCAGCTGCTTTTAACGGTTAACATAAACGATCTGGCTGATGGTATTGACAGCGGCATTAGACTGTTTGCCGGTGATGCTGTTGTCTACAGGAAAGTAGTATTACACGAAAATTGTGAACAAATCAATGAGGATTTGCAGAAAATAAATGCGTGGTGTAATGACTGGCAGTTATCTCTCAATATTAGTAAATATAACCTACTGCGTATAACAAGGCGAAAATCCCCATTAACGTACGCGTACAAAATAAACGCCGGTCTTTGGAAGCAATAACATCCGTCAAGTGTCTGGGTGTGACTATTCGAAATGATCTCAAATGGAATGATCAGATAACACAAGTAACGGGCAAGTCGATCTCTAGATTGCGATTTATTGGTAGAATCCTGAAGCGATGAAGTCATGCAACAAAGGAAATTGCTTACAACACGTTAGTTCGTACAGCATTAGAGTATTGTTCGTGTGTATAGGACAATTAACAATTGGGTCTGATTCAAGAGATTGAGAAGATCCAAAGAAGAGCGGCAAGATTCGTGACGTACATTTAGCCATCGCGAGAGCGTTACAAATCTCATAGAAAGTTTGAAGTGGGACACATTTGCAGATAGACGACGCGCTAAACGGAAGGGGCTGCTCACTAAATTCCGAAATCCGATCTTCGCCGAGGATATAGAACATATATTATTACCACCAACTTTCAAATTGCGCAATGATCACCATTCAAAGATAAGGGAAATTAGAGTTCGTGCTGAGGCGTTCAGACAATCGTTTTTCCCTCGTGCGATCTGCGAGTGGAACAGAGTGCAGGGGGGGGGGGGGGGGGGATATGACTTGGCGCGAATTGTGCCCTCCGCCACACACCGCTTGGTGGCTAGCAGAGTATATATGTAGATGTAGATGTACATGTAGAATGTTTTTAGACCCGTTCTTTCGCCGTTCTTGTAACAGGAAAGTGATGTGTTGCTCCAACAGGATAATGCCCGTGACAAATAATGTGTTTTGTAAGACGTGCAGCAACTTCCCTAGGCAGCACTATCTCTGGACTTGTCTCCAGAATCAGAATACTCTGCCAAGTGTACAAGTGTGGGATATGATGGGACCAGATGTGAGTCTTGTGACTCCTCAACCAACAACTTTTACAGAACTATACGAACAGGTCGAGCAGGCTTGGCTGAACATATCACAGGACAGTATTCGCCGTCTGTACAATCGACTGGATGCCAGAATCAACACCTGCTTTGCCGCCCGTGGAGGCTACACTACTTAGTAACATAGGTGTTTCAGAACGGATCGATACCTTCTACACTCATGCTCATAAATTAAGGATAATTGCAGAATATGGTGCCACAGAACGTGGCACTACACAAAACTGGCGCTAATAGCATAGGCACATAGGGAACACACACGAGACAAATCTGTAAGTCCACGGTATTGGTGATAAGTTGAGAAAACCGTCCCGGAACAGCTGTGCTACAAAATGCCACTGTTCCCTGCGCATGTAGCCCGACATCCAAATGGGATATGATCACCATGCACAAGTACACAGGCCGCACAACGAGTTAGCATACTTTGGATCAGGTGGTCGAGCAGCTGCTGGGGTTTAGCCTCCCATTATTGCACCAGTGCCTGTCGGAGCTCCTGAAGTGTTGTAGGGGTTTGAAGACGTGCTGTGATACGCCGACCGAGAGCTTCCCAGACGTGCTCGATGGGGTTTAGGTCTGGAGAACAGGCAGGCGACTTCATTCGCCTTATATCTTCTGTTTGAAGGTACTCCTCCACGATGACAGCTCGGTGGGGCAGTGAGTTATCATCCATCAGTAGGAAAGTGGGACACACTGCACCCCAGAAAAGGCGGACATACTGGTGCAAAATGACGTCCCGATACACCTTACCTGTTACAGTTCCTCTGTCAAAGACATGCAGGGGTGTACGTGCACCAATTGTAATCCCACCCCACACCATCAAACCACGACCTTCATACAGGTCCCTTTCCAGGACGTTAAGGGGTTGGTATCTGGTTCTTGGCTCACGCCAGATGAAAACCCGACTTGAATCACTGTTCAGACTGTACCTGGACTCGTCCGTGTACATAACCTGGGACCACTGTTCCAATGACCATGTACTGTGTTCTTGACACCAGGCTTTAAGGGCTCTCCTGTGACCATGTGACCAGGGGTCAGTGGAATGCACCTTGCAGGTCTCTGGGCGAATAAACCATGTCTATTCAGTCGTCTGTAGACTGTGTGTCTGGCTGCAACTGTTCCAGTGGCTGCAGTAAGGTCCCGAGCAAGGTTACCTGCAGTACTGCGTGGCCGTCTGCGGGCACTGTTGGTGAGATGTCGGTCTTCTTGTGGTGTTGTACACTGTGGACGTCCCCTACTATAATACCTGGACACGTTTCCTGTCTGATGACACTTTGTGGCACACAGAGGGCCCGTGCTACGACCTGCTGTGTTTGACCAGTCTCCAGTCGCCCTATTATTCTACCCCTTACAACGTCATCAATATTTGTTCTTTGAGCCATTTTCAACACACAGTCACCATTAGCACGTCTGAAAACGTCTGCACACTTACTCGCTTCACCGTACTCTGACATGCACCAACACACCTCTGTGTGTGTGGACTGCTGCCAGAGCCACCGTGCGACGACAGCAGGTCAAATTCACCGCATGGTCATACCCCGAGATGATCTAAACCCGCAAACCGCCCACCAGAGCGTTGTTTCATCAGGTATCAGCATTATCCTTAATTTATGAGCATGAGTGTATCTTATAACTACTTGTGTTGTTGATCTAGAAATGTAAAATTTCATGTCCTCCAATTGTACTGTTGTAACAACGACTTTTGAGTCAACCGAAAACTTTTAAAAGGTTGCATTAATTTTTTTTCCGGTGCTGTATTCTTTATAGGGACAGTGATGGCCTGTGATGATCAGCCTCCGCTAAAATAGCGACACTGTGTAGTTGCAACCCTCAGCCGGGATGTGTTTGCAGCATGCTACTGTCTTTCTTTAACCGCGACAAATATTGTGGACTGTTGACTACTACCGCCTAGATGGGTGCTGTGTAGGAACTGTCGGGGCAGGCTGTGGGCAGCTACAAAGTAATTACACGTGTCTGGGCCTCGTGACACGCCGTGCGTGATGATCGCGTCACACGCATCCTTACTGCCCACCCTCCGCTCCCAGGGCGGCAGCGGAGGGGGTGGCGCCGCACCTAGACAGCATCTCTCATGGCAGCGTCGCGGCGCCGGGCAAACATTGCTTCCGTAGCACTCGCTGTCCCAGTCACCTCGGCACTCGGAAAGTCGAGGATAGCGCGAAACCGGCGGCGTACTGATCCCTTCACATTCCGGCCGAGGTTTCCTACACGAGCGACGACAAGAGAATAGTGCTCCACATTCGTTTCTTCAACACTTATTTATTCTACACGATGAAAATACCCACATGAAAGAAATATGTTTCCTCTACCCACCCTATTTTTCTATACAATATCCAAGAGCTAAGGCATATCTCCAGCGAGATACATGGCCGTGTATGCGATGTAGATACCAGTCCCTAGCACTCCGTCTTCAGGCCACGAGTGGCCTACCGGGACCATCCGACCGCCGTGTCATCCACAGAGGAGGATGCGGATAGGAGGGGCGTGTGGTCAGCACACCGCTCTCCCGGTCGTTATGATTGTTTTCTTTGACCGGAGCCACTACTATTCGGTCGAGTAGCTCCTCAATTGGCATCACGAGGCTGAGTCCACCCAGAAAAATGGCAACAGCGCATGGCGGCTGGATGGTCACCCATCCAAGTGTCGGCCACGCCCAACAGCGCTTAACTTCGGTGATCTCACGGGAATCGGTGTATCCACTGCGGCAAGGCCGTTGCCAGATACCAGTCCCTGCTTGTGCTGTAATATGTATCGAAATGATAGAACAGAGGAACGTAGGTAATTTTCGATGTATTTATTTTTTTTACGTAACTAGTTTAAGTAAGTAATTTTAGTATTAAAGCTGAAACACTATCACACTGTGAAAGCTTTTATTTACCGTATACAATCGAATATTAATTTTGTAGGAACGTGTGCTCTACAGATAACACGTTTTTAGCCACTATACATTATAGCCTGGCGATACACCGTTGCATTTAGTTGCTTCTAGTTACCTATATACAGTCACCTTTCAACAGCTACTCACAGCTACAGTTAGTCAGCCTCTAACTTTTGATAATTTGTTACATATAGTTAGTTTTTAACTTTTTTACACAGGTTTTTACTAAGTTGATAATCTATAGTCACAGTTTATTAGGCATGTACAGTTATAACTAGTAAAGCACTTTTCAGTTCTAAATGGTTAGCCGCTTACATTGCCAGGTAGTTAACCATCTATTGTTGCAGATACTAAACCATCACAACCTGGAGGTGGTGATGCATTTTTGCAGCAGGATGTCAGCTTTATGTAAACAGTGACCTTTAGATATTCTATTCTTGAAGTTGCAGATGCTCTACTTTATCGTCTCAAGTAGTGCTTGCTGTTACTAAGCACTTTTAGTCATTCACGGTTAGACTGTCACGAACCTACTGTATTTATTTCACACAATTTTTCTTTACTTCACGAAGCGTATTTAGGACTATGCATACTTTTTTCTGAGCTAGTTATTCCACCATTACAAAAGTATAAAAGATGTCCACGTTTCCTTCCTCTTATGGTTAGTTTTGAATCTTCTCTTTAGCTACTGACTAACAATTGTTTCTTCATTTACTCCAGTTATTACTCCTCGGGTGCACTTCGCGCGCTATTTGCACAGCCGTATTTCCTGCTGTTTTCTAAAACTTACAGTACCATACAATTGGTAAAATGCCGCTAGTTACAATTCTTTCACGAAACGTACATGCGACTTCCATATATTCTAGTACTAGTTGTTTCACTGTAATATAATTGTGTCCACGGTTCTTTAGTCACTTTCCGACACTTAATATGAGCCAATGATTGACAATTCTCTCTCCACTTACTCCAGTTACAGGTTCCAGTCCCACATCCGTTTCGTACTTCGGAAATGAGTATATGTCACGTTTTTTGTGTGTAACTTACCGTTTGTAAATGGATAATATTGAGAGGCACCCACATGCCTTGCTCATACTGTGGCATCAAGCAGTCAGGCCTGCAAGATGAGTGGTCTGCCAAGCGAGTGGATTCATTCTTGATTTATCGAGTAACATGAACTCTCGTACTCACAATTTAAGTTACAAGTTATCCTCCTATATGATTAATACGCAACGGAAACACGCATCTGACTATCAATAATTTACAGAACTCTGACTGTACACTACGCACTGGCAATACCACATTTTCTTTTTTGTCTTTTATTTAACGGCTTTTGTCAACACGTGCCCACCGCACACATTATACATTCGGGACATTATGACAACATACAATTCGAAGTAAAAGTCCACCAATCTTTTTCTTTTCACTATCTTATTTATTCCGATAAATTCTCTAACCTAAACACACAAATTCTACAACCTACAACAATAACACATAAGAAATTCCGCCCAGTGGGCATGGCTTTACAATAGTGAATCTCTATATTATGGTCTCGTAATTACTTTTATCGCTACAGTGCACTTTCTGGATAGGATGGTGGATCTTTTATTATACCTCACACTTCGACTCTCACAATCATCATCACTAAACTTTCCTCCAGACCGAGCGGTACCGAAGGAACAAGCATAACCCACTAATCTTTTGAAACTACCTCGCTACTCTCCCATGCAAACCACACATACCCAAATTACATGACATACACCACACTACAACATGAAATACTACACAGAGAATGGTCACAACATTATCACTTTCAGCTTTCCCACTTCAATTAATATTTATCCCAGTTCCACACGACACTGCCCCACTTCGTAATTCTACTTTCCTACTGTGAACTCTGGAGATATATGCACGTCTTCCTGTGCAATGCAAGCCAAGTGGCGTTGCTGGATAGACGGCCGACTCACCTTGATTCTCTCTCAGAGTTTAAATCTAGCGTCACACGGAATCATATCACGCGAAGTAATATTAAGAACATCACACACGCGAGTCCTCAACTGATACCATGGACGAGTACTTCTCTTTATCCTTTGTCTCATACACAGATTGAGACTCACACAGTACTCACCACGTGGAAGTACTCGTCTCTAATTTCAAGTCCTGCACACGCCATTTCTTAAATATTTCAACTTATGGTACACACGCTATTTCTTAAATATTTCAACTTATTGTACACACGCTAGTAATTCAGCTTAACTTAAGCACACGGAAGTATTTCAACTTATTGCTACACGTAGTTTCATTGTGACCGTTGGTCACTTCCGAAGATTACTACAATCCCTTTAATATTACCTGCCTGACATTTAATTCTCCCCACAAAAGTTCCTGAAATAGAGAAATTATTATTTCAAACTACTCTTAAATATTCCACATGCATACCATGTCTACACTCTTTCGTCATTACGGAGCACAACTAAAACAGGTCTTAACAGCACAAGATCCAGCGGCAGAGTGCTGAAACATGGCCGTTCTCGAGGCCCTCTCCACCTCTGCTGAAGTGGGGGGAGCACCTTTCTACCGCATTGGTCAGCCACATTTCAGGCGCTCAAAGCTCAGGCAAATTTCATGTCTTTGGTCCCACCAAAGGTGGCCAAAGGATCGACTCAAAGATGATCAGATATTCACATTCACTATCTGCGGTTAGCAGACGACCATACATTCATTCATTTCACAGATCTCACCAAACTGGATGTAGGGATTTACTTTGTGGGAGTGCACATGTGATCAATTAAATAAATAAATTGTCATTCTTTCCCACACTGGTATCCGGCTTCGCTGTATTAATTGAAATTGAGTTATTTAAAAGAAATGTGTTGTTCTGACAAAAATAATGGAGTATGTTGTACCTATTTTCAATGTCGGGCGGTACTGTACCCTTTCAATATACAGAAAAATAAAAATTACGTTTTTCTGTTTGCAGATGAGAAGTTGTAGATTGTGTAAGAGACCAGTTACCATGATAAATATACAATAGAATCATGTAAGTTATGTAAACTAACTCATAAATCCACTCTTTTGCCAATTAAACTAAAACTAGAACTTTAGACATGGTATTATAAACAACACACAGTGCATCAGGTCGTTAATACACTCCTGGAAGTTGAAATAAGAACACCGTGAATTCATTGTCCCAGGAAGGAGAAACTTTATTGACACATTCCTGGGGTCAGATACATCACATGATCACACTGACAGAACCACAGGCACATAGACACAGGCAACAGAGCATGCACAATGTCGGCACTAGTACAGTGTATATCCACCTTTCGCAGCAATGCAGGCTGCTATTCTCCCATGAAGACGATCGTAGAGATGCTGGATGTAGTCCTGTGGAACGGCTTGCCATGCCATTTCCACCTGGCGCCTCAGTTGGACCAGCGTTCGTGCTGGACGTGCAGACCGCGTGAGACGACGCTACATCCAGTCCCAAACATGCTCAATGGGGGACAGATCCGGAGACCTTGCTGGCCAGGGTAGTTGACTTACACCTTCTAGAGCACGTTGGGTGGCACGGGATACATGCGGACGTGCATTGTCCTGTTGGAACAGCAAGTTCCCTTGCCGGTCTAGGAATGGTAGAACGATGGGTTCGATGACGGTTTGGATGTACCGTGCACTATTCAGTGTCCCCTCGACGATCACCAGTGGTGTACGGCCAGTGTAGGAGATCGCTCCCCACGCCATGATGCCGGGTGTTGGCCCTGTGTGCCTCGGTCGTATGCAGTCCTGATTGTGGCGCTCACCTGCACGGCGCCAAACACGCATACGACCATCATTGGCACCATGGCAGAAGCGACTCTCATCGCTGAAGACGACACGTCTCCATTCGTCCCTCCATTCACGCCTGTCGCGACACCACTGGAGGCGGGCTGCACGATGTTGGGGCGTGAGCGGAAGACGGCCTAACGGTGTGCGGGACCGTAGCCCAGCTTCATGGAGACGGTTGCGAATGGTCCTCGCCGATACCCCAGGAGCAACAGTGTCCCTAATTTGCTGGGAAGTGGCGGTGCGGTCCCCTACGGCACTGCGTAGGATCCTACGGTCTTGGCGTGCATCCGTGCGTCGCTGCGGTCCGGTCCCAGGTCGACGGGCACGTGCACCTTCCGCCGACCACTGGCGACAACATCGATGTACTGTGGAGACCTCACGCCCCACGTGTTGAGCAATTCGGCGGTACGTCCACCCGGCCTCCCGCATGCCCACTATACGCCCTCGCTCAAAGTCCGTCAACTGCACATACGGTTCACGTCCACGCTGTCGCGGCATGCTACCAGTGTTAAAGACTGCGATGGAGCTCCGTATGCGACGGCAAACTGGCTGACACTGACGGCGGCGGTGCACAAATGCTGCGCAGCTAGCGCCATTCGACGGCCAACACCGCGGTTCCTGGTGTGTCCGCTGTGTCGTGCGTGTGATCATTGCTTGTACAGCCCTCTCGCAGTGTCCGGAGCAAGTATGGTGGGTCTGACACACCGGTGTCAATGTGTTCTTTTTTCCATTTCCAGGAGTGTACATATCTCAACTGTGAACTATGAACAATTGATGTAGAATATTTTACAATAATTATTCTTTCACAATTGTCAATATTATGTACCAAAAGTTTCGCTAAATGTTAATAAGTAATAACAATTTTAGAGAAAGAAAATAAAAACAACCCACTGAAGAAAGCACAAAAAGTGCTGAAACATGTATGGGTAAAACAGAACGGAAAAGGTGTCTTGCAGAAGGCGGAATTCCTCGTCCTATTTTCATAGCAAGACACGGACATAAGAAGAAAAACGCCACAAGATAATTAAGCTTTCTATACATTAGGAAATGTTCTGACTGACGTCTCATCATCGCCCAGCCCAAAGCGTGAAGGATAGAAATTTGAAACTTGGAGAGGGATTTGATAGTATACTGCAGGCATCGTTTAAGAAGGGATTTTTCGAAATTCCGCTCCTAAGGGAGTGAAATATAGGATGAAAGGCATTTTGAAAATATGTCGCTGTTAAAACAATTTTGAAGCTACAACTTCAGAAATGCGTATTTGACGTCTCGGTGAGAAATAAAGAAATACACGTTTCAGCATTTTCAGAAATTTAACCCCTACGAGGGTTGAAATAGTGGGTGAAAGTTATTTTTGAAAATAAATTTTTGTTAAACGACTACTAAGAATTTCTAAAGCTACATCTATGAAAACTGGTATTTGACTTCTGGGTCAGAAAAGAAAAAAATTCGTGTTTCAGTGTTTTTGGAAATTCAACACCAATGGGGTGATATATGGCATGAAACTTTTTATGGAAATATTTCATTATGAAACATTTTTGAAGATATATCTCTGAAAATTTGTATTTGCCTTCTCGGTGAGAAATAACAAATTACATGCTTCATGTTATTGGAAATTCAACTCCTAAGGTGATGAAACAGGGGTTGAACAGTTTTATGAAAATATTTCATTACGGAGCCGTTTTTTAAACTGAATCTCTGATAATTTATGCTGCGCTTTTCGGTTAGAAATAAAAAATACTTCATTGTTTTTTGGAAATTCATTCTCTAAGGGGTTGAAATTGGGGATGAAAATTTTTATGAAAATATTTCGTTGTATACCATAAGAACCCAAATGACAGGATTAATAAAGACCTTCGACTCTAGCTACCAGAATCACTTTTTCGTCAGAAGCACGTTCGGAAATCACCGTGTTTCTGCAGGGTGATTCACGAAGATATGCAAATATTTTAATATGTTATTCTTCAAGTAAAACCAAAAAAGGAAGTTCATATTGTCATAGGTACGCAAATGTTTGGTTGCGGAGTTACGGCTAATAAAAGATTTTGTCTCAAATTTAGCAACTTCGCTAATATGAAGCCCTCGCAAAACTGTATGAGGTTAAAGCAGAGCACCATTTTCATTTATTTTGTTGTTATTGGTCTGGTGAATCTAATAAAACATGCCCAAGACGTGTATCTGCAGTAGCTGTCCAGAACATCCAGAGAAGCAAAGAAGTAATTTCGTAAAATTTATAATTCATTAACTACTTGGCCCAATTTGCTTTTTTAATTCCAGGCAATTGCATAAGATTTCCAACATAAGTTGTAGAGAATTTAATTCTGGGAAAATGATGGTAAAGACGTTAACTGAAACCGTACGAATGTGTTAGATAATCTGCTTTTATTAATAACATAGCACACGTGAATTAATGTTAAACAGGAATAAACAAAGCGCATTTCTTACAGTCTGTGATGAAACATACTTTCTTTCATGCATCTGAACAGCGATAGCAAGTTTTCGAGCACCTGATTTTGGATTTTCCGTGACTTCTCTGGTATTTTTGCATCTCGGATAGAATTGCAGGACGACTGCATCGTGATGGGTTTTCGTATGTTTTGTCCTGATTAAACCTGTTTATAACGGCCTTCACTGTAGTGGTAGGTCTACCAATGGTTTTTCCGATTTCTTGAAAAGTTTTTCCATTTAGGGAACTACATGATGCAGATTTTTCTCTGTCCTTGTGCAATTTCACTACGTTTTCTACCAATATTACTTAAATATTGCGCAACGGCTTTATAAAAACAGATAGGGATCTGTCCAGTACAGTGGATGAAACACAACCGCACAAGGAAAGTGGGAAGGGTGTGTTTCACTGCGGCACCATGCATGCGATCTTGTGCACTAAGGCGAATACTTGTTTGACATCATCTGCGGCTTGATTTCAAATAACGTCCATTTCTTCACAAATTAAGCAACATATGAAACGAAATTGCGTTTTATTTCTAAATGCGGTTATTAACCGATGTAAAGGAATAGTTTTTGTTTGTTTTTCAGCTATATTATTGCGATTGTGGTTGTTGTGTTCTATTGCCGGACGAATACTTTTTGGAGTCACTGTAAACTAAATCACAACTTTAAAGCACAAATGATGATCGGTAAAGAACCCCATAACAACTGAAGTACTAGTACGCGAAATGAAAATTCATCTCTGTAAGCCAGCCGCTGTGGCCGAGCGGTTCTAGGCGCTTCAGTCCAGAACCGCGCTGCTGCTGCTACGGTCGCAGGTTCGAATCCTGTCTCGGGCATGAATGTTTGTGATGTCCTTAGGCTAGTTATGTGTAAGTAGTTCTAAGTCTAGAGGACTGATGACCTCAGATGTTAAGTCCCATAGTGCTCGGAGCCATTTGAACCATCTCTGTAATCAGCCGTATCTCTATAACCACAAAAACTAATAAGCGGTATCTCTGTAACCACAAAAAGTGGGCACATATTATATGGAAAATTTTATTAGAATTAGTCTTCACTGCCACCACCTATAACATTTTCAGTCCGCCTGAAACAGTCTGTGTATTCACATGGTTGTGCCCAAGTCGGAGGAGCACCCGTGTGTCCATATGCAGACTGTTTCAAGGATATTTTTACACAACTAATGGGACATTTTACTTAAACTAAAACAAGAAAACATTTCAGATAAACGTATGTCTGAAAATACTTCGTTTTCGAGTTATTAATGAAAGTTGAAGTTCAACGGCTTACAAGGCGCAGCCCAAGAACTTCACTTATCAATGCACCTGTTAGACAGTTAGACTGACTGTATCCTAGGTGGCGTTGCGTCGCCAGGGAGATCTATTCACATTAGTCATTCATCTGTCTTCAGTGTGTCTACTGTATACATGTACTACAGGTAGTAAACCCTCCGTTCGAACATAGAAGGATATTCATTTAGTGAGCAAGCAGACACGACTTTTGTTATGGCCGCGAATGGTAATGGGCATGACGCTCTACGGCTGTATCAGACGGCGTTTCCAGACAGAAGACAGCCAAGATATCAAACATTTCGTACTGTGTGTCGTCCTGTTGCCAAGACAGCATCCGCAGCACCACAGGCTATGGATCGAGGAAGACCCCGTGCTGACCGTACGCCTGACTGGGTAAACCATATTTTGCTGCCAGTTGAAGAAGACCCAGGCATCAGCGCAAGACAAATGGCCCTGGCATTCTCCCAGACAGTCACCTACTCTTCCAGCGCACACATTAATCTTTAACTGATTCTGAAGTTCTAGCCTGTACTGTAGCATGAGGATTACGGTCGACCCATACTTGTCGGTTGTGGAAATCTGTTATTCCATCTCTTCCAAAAGTTGCCATGTCTATGAACAGAATAGACCTCTAAAAGGTACTCCGTACGTGGATTTTATTCAGGAAATTGTCTTAGACCTACTAGAAGATGTGCTCCAGCAAAGAAGAAGACACGGGTGATTTATTCACAATGGATCTCCTGCACATGTCAGTCTTACTGTTCAAAACGCACTGGCTGGTATCTAACGTGGTAGATGGACAGGTAAAGGACAACCTCTTCCATGGCCTGAACGTTCCCCTGACCTCAGTTCTTTGAATAATTATCTCAAACCATTGGCCTGTGCAGCAGACGAACCGGATGCGGAAATCTTCATCGATGTGTCATGGAAGCTTGCAAAACAATGCGAAACCGGCAGGGAGTATTTGAAAGGGTGCGACAGCCCGTGATTCGACTAGTGCATGCTTGCTTAGAAGTGATAGGACACCATTCCGAGCATTTATTTTGATTTTATGTGTTGATGAGTTCCAGTCACCTAAATTGTAAACTTTCTCATTAATAACTCGAAAACGAAAGATGGCTTGACGGATCTTTATGTGAACTTTTTTTCCCTTGTTTTGGTGTAAGAAACCTGTTCAGAAAGTTTGTAAAAATATATCTCATACAGTCCGTGGATATTGCAGGTCAGATGTCTGAGAAACCGTGACGCATTTATGGCTAAGACTACGGAGTAGGTTTAGAAGACGAATGTTTGAGATTTCTCCTTAGTGCCGTCACGTACACTTTGGCGACAGAAGTCATTGGATGCCTCCTAATATCGTGTCCGACCTTCTTCTGCCCATAGAAGTGCTGCAACTCGACGCGGCATGGACTCAACAAGTCACTGAAAGTCTCCTGCAGGAATATTCAACCATGCTGATTCTAAAGCCAGCCAAAATTTCGAAAGTGTTGCCACTGCAGGGTTTCGTGCACAATCTGACCTCTATATTATTTCCCATACGTGTTCGATGGGATTCTTATCGAGCGATCTGGATGGCCGAATCAAACACTGGGAATGTCCGGAATGTTCTTCAAAGCAATCCCAAACAATTGTGACCCGGTGATGAGACATCGATGTTTGGGAATTTGAAGTCCGTGAGTTGCTGCAAACGGTCTCAAAGCAGCCAAACATAACCATTTCCAGTTAATGATCGGTTAAGTTGGACTAGAGACCCAGTTCATTCCATGTAAACATAGCCCACACCATTGTGGAGCAACCGCCATCTTACACATAACCTTGATGGCAGCTTGGATCCATGGTTTTGTGTGGTCTGCGCGAATAGCTCTTACCAATGGAAATCGGGGCTCATCTGACCAGGTAACGGTTTTCCAGCCATCTAGGGTCCAACCAATATGGTCACAAGCCCAGGAGAGGCGCTGCAGGCGATGTCGTGCTGTTAACGAAGGCATTCGCGTCGTTCGTCCGCTGCCATAGCCCATTAACGTCAAATTTCCCCGCGCTGTCCTAACGGATACGTTCGTCAAATTGATTTCTGCGCTTATTTCATTCAGTGTTGCTTTTGCGCTAGCACTGACAACTTTAAGTAAACGCCGCTGCTCTCGGTCGTTAAGTGAAGGCTGTCTGCCAGTACGTTGTCCGTGGTGAGAGGTAATGCCTCAAATTCGGTATTTGGTATTCTCGGCAATGACATTGTGGATCTCAGAATATTGAATCCACAAACGATTTCCGAAATGGAATGTGCCATGCGTCTAGCTCCAGTTACCATTCCGCGTTAAAAGTCTGTTAAGTCCCGTCGTGCGGCCGTAATCACGTCGAAAACCGTTTCACATGAATCAGCTGAGTACATATGACAGCTCCGCCAATTCACTGCCCTTTTATGCCTTGTGTACTCGATACTACCGTCATCTATGTAAGTAAATATCGCTATCCAATGACTTTGTCACGTCAGTGTATTGCGCGTACTGACTTCCACGACAGGTCAAAGGCGCGACCCGCTTGGTGCCGCGTCCAGAATGGTTGGTGTCTGCGGACGACCGCCGACCGGCGCGCCTCTCAAGAGCCGGCCGATGTTTCTTTACTCAAGGATGAAAGGGCGGCGAGTATTTGTTTTCTCTGACAAAGCGAGTATTGCCGGCCTCTCTGCTCCCTTGACGAGACTAAAGAAAACTTGGCCTCACCGTTTCCCATTGTTTCCCCGAGGTGCTGTCACTGGTAAACAGAAATACTGGCCGCGGCCGCGCTGCAATCATCGTCCGCTGCCCCCTCGCGCGACGCCAGATGTAAACAAGCGCACACGCATTGATCACAGACCTGGAGAAGTTCCCCACGAAACGTTTCTCATGTTGACATACGGAGCTGGTGGCTGCTAAAAATAGTTTACACGGATTAAGTAACGTTTTACCAACGATATTCTAAGCCATCGAATGTGTCCGTTCCCGTCAGTACAATAAAAACGACGACAGCGTTTATCGGCCATCTCAACAGCAATGGCAAAAAGGCATAAAAAATTAAAGGGCTGCGCCGTAATCCATAGTGATTAAGTATTCTGTTCATGCCTTTGGATTGTTGGCCTAACTACCTCTGGCACCGGTATCGATAGTCACCTCCCTTGTGACTTATCTTTGGTTTTACTGGTTGAGGCGTGGAGGCTCGGCGCGGTGGAGTGAGTCACGGCCGGGAGACTGCACCGTAGCATACTGCCTATGGACATTCTGGTCCTATGCTTTTATTGTTTAAAGGAAAATTGGCACAATATTATTGTGTTGTGTTCGTGAATAATACGCATTTGTTTCCTCTGCAGTGTTCCTCGGCTTGAAAGTGACCAATGGTTGTTAGTGCGTCTTCTTTGAAGCAACGTGATTCTGTTAATTGGTGAACCGCTAGTGTGCACCCGCTTGGACTGCGATGTTAAGAATTCAAGTTGTTACACCGATGAGTGGCACTGTACCCGGTGGCAATGTTAGGGTACTGTATCAGGTATTGGAGATGAATTTGAAATGTAATTGTGATTTAGTAAAGTGTGTTTATTCTAAACTACGTTCATGTCTTTTAGTCATAATTGAGTTACGTAGGGCTACTACTGAGAGAAAGTTTCTGACTTGCTTAGGGGTTTAACTGCAACTGCTCTGTTTGTACCAGCACCATGTCAGTTACATTTGCTCGCTTATCATCTTACCTAGAGAGAGGCGTATGTATTTGTGTACGACAATATCCTTTCGAATTAACTCTGTCAATCTTAGCGAGCTGCCCCTGATCTGATTAAAAGCTTTGTGAAGGCATATATATATAAGTTTATTTATTTAAGTTTGGCTTTACCTATTTGTTTTATCTAAGGTTAGGAGTTGTATTTAGCGTGATAAGCGAGTCTCATCATTTGTGACTGTATATTCCGTTACTGTTTGAGAGTGCTGCTTCGCGTGTGATTAATGTTCACAGTTGATTGCAAAACACGCGAGTCTCCCTTGGTGTTTGTAGCCGTGACTTCCGGGCCGCTATTTTGGCGGCATCCTGCTCAACTCCCTAGTTCTAAGTTATTGCCGCGTGGGCGCTTTGCCGCGTCGCCTGTCATATCTAGCAAAAGTTGAGTAGTTGTCTTGTTCCTTTGCGCTATACATGGGTTGAACGACTGCCACCAGGGTTGTAGATTGTGGAGTTAGGCGGAATTAACTCATGAATTTTGTATATTACGATTCAAAATTTTCTCACTGTTATAAACTCAGATGGTTTATGTTTATTGAATATTGTTTCTTTTTGCTTATATTCGTTAATTTCAGTAGTTTGTCACTTTATAGGTCACTGTAATTTTGATGGTTTTCATGACTGTTATTGATCTGGAATTTAATAGATCAGTATGTTTTTCTTAAATAAATGTTAATTTGGTGAAAACGACGAACTATTTGATGGGTCTCCCTTCCACGTGTTGATGTTTGACCCTTTCCTATCCTGAACCTGTTACATGAGTTTCAGATACTTTTTGCCTAAGTGTTATGTTACCCAAAAATATTATTCCGTATGGTATCAGAGAGTAAAAGTATGCAAAGTATGTTACCTTGCTAATTCTGTATCCTCAAAATTAGCAGTTATTCTGAGTGCAAAAGTTGCTCACCCTAATCTGTCCAGGAGAATATAAATTTTACAGTTAAAATTCTCATCTATATGTACACCCAAAAACTTAGTATCCTCTACCTTGGCTACTGACTTCTGTTGATGTTTTATATTTCTTGAATGAGCAGTACTCCTTGCAGTAGAAAATTGGACGTACTGTGTTTTTTCAAAGTTTAGAGCAAGCCCATTCGCAGAAAGCCAATCAATAACTTTACGAAAGACATTATTTGTATCATTTTCTATTGGAGTTTCTTTTACTGGATCAATAATGATGCTTATATCATCTGCAAACAGAATCAGTGTAGCTTCTTGTTTCAGATAAGAATGGAAGTCACTCACATAAACATCAAGAACAGAAGTGGGCCCATGATCGAACCCTGTGGAACACCTTATGTAATTTTACCCTGTTAGATGAAGTTGGAAACTTCCTTAAATCACTTAAACCATATAAAGAAACTTTTTGCTTCATGTTCTGTAGGTATGACTTGAACTATTTATATGCTGTTCCGTTTATACCATAGAATTGTAATTTCTGTAACAATGTCATGGTTCACACAATCAAACGCTATTGGTGACATTTTACTATTTAAAGACTCTGTTCTGCGGGCAGTGAAACTGTATGTTGCTGTCTCAGTGAAACAGCGTTTTTGAAATGAATGCTGTGCTTTACTAAGTGTCCCATTACTGCTGAGATGGCTAACCACTCTTGAGCATATTACTTTCTCGACAATTTTTGAAAATGCTGTGAGCAAGGATACTGGCTGCTAATTGCTGACATCTGTAGTGTCTCCTTTTTGTAGAGAGGCTTAACAATGGCATATTTCAACCTGTCTGGGAAAATACTTTGAGTTAGTATTGTGCTCCAAGCACATTGTAACCGCTTCACATGTGCAGCTGCCATCTGAGAACAAGTAAGTGACTCCCTGAAACATCTTGTGTCATCCAGTACCGTACTTCGGAGACTAACAGCAGTCGGACTGCTGTTAACTCCACAACACGAACGGCTGCCTTTGGAATGGTGCCATGACCAGGAAGTACGGACTACTGATGAATAGTGTCGCATTGTGTTTACCGATGAATCGCGGAAGGTAATATGCTTACAACTGAGTCAGCTCCCAAGAGAAGTAGAAAGTGTAATGAAAATGTGAAAAATGGAATTCTGTACGATGAGTGTGATTGTTGGATACATATTCGATGTGGAAAGTGAAAAGAAGACAATCTTACAGACGGAAATAGCGAATGGTAATGTAAAATCTTATTTATTTTCATTTATTTATTTTAGTATGTGTCCTATCAACTGATCTCTTTGTTTACTCATGTTGTGCCATAAATTTCTATTTTGCCCAATTAGATTCAGTGCCTCCTCATTAATTTTTCGCGCTGCCCGTCTAATATTCAGTATTTTTTTGTAGCACGACATTTCAAAAGCTTCTGTTCTCTTCTCGTCTGATGGTCTTATCATCAACATTTTACTTCTGCACAAGCCTACACTCCAGTCAAATACCATAATAAAAGCCGTTGTAACATTTAAATGTTGTGTTGAATGTAAACAACTTTCTCTTTTCAGAAATGCTTTTGTTTATATTGCCAGTCTGTATTTTTTATCCTCTTTACTTTAGCTGTTACCAGTTATTTATTTGCCCAAATAGCAAAATTCATCCACTTCTTTTCGTGTCTCACTTCTTAATGTAATTCCCTCACATCATTTTACTTAATTCGACGACATTATATCACCCTTGTTTTACTTTTATCCATATTCATATTATAACCTTTTTCCAAGACATTAATCATTTATAAGAACTGCTCTTTCAATCCTTTGTGTCTCTGGTGAAATTACAGTGTCATCGACAAACCACAAAATTTTTATTCTTACTGTCTGAACTTTAATTCTCTTTACAAATTTCTCCTTTGTTGCCATCACCGCTTGCTCAGTGTAGAGACTGGATAATATTGGGGATAGGCTATAACTCTGTCTCTTTCTCTTCTCAACTATGGTTTCCCTTCTATGTCCTTCGACTTTTATACCTTCAATTTGGTTTGTGCACAAGAATGTAAATAACTTTTCGTTCCCTGTATTCTATCCGTGCTACCTTCAAAACTTCAAAGAGTGCAGACAGTTCAGCAAATCGTTTTCTCGCAGTCTGCAAATGAAGTAAAAGTGGGTTTGCCTTTCTTCAACCTATCTTTTAAGATAAGTTGTAGAGTCAATATCGTCATGCGGGTTCCTGTATTTCCTCAGAACCCAAACTGATCTTCCATGAGATCGTCTTCTACCAGATTTTCTATTGCTCTGACTGGAATAGTTAATTTCTTCTTGGAGCCTGAGATGAACGTCATTGGTTGAGAGGAAGGGATCTTCAAATTTCTTAATTTTTGGGGATATGTAAGTCCATATCAGTATAGGAAAGACAGCTGTGATGACAAATTCTGTGGTAAAATATTGTGGCTCATACACCCAATGTTATTATAGAATGACACGAAAATGTTCCCCTAGCCATAATGTCAGCCCAATCGCTTTGTCTTCTTTCAGCATTTGATACGTACATCAGCACATACATTAGCATTGTAGTCCGCCGTCAGATCTGAAACCGATCGCTTCCTATCCTGCATTGCAGATCACGCAAGCCTCAGACCTCTTCATTCTGTGACTCAGGTGAAGACGCCCGACAGCTCGTCGCCCACTCGTGGGTTCACCGCCCATCAATAACGTTCTGCACATATTCATGACAGTAACACGCGAGCAGCCGAACTAGCTTCGCAGTTTCCGAAATGATCTTACCCTGGCGCTGGACCATAAGAATGTGGCATTCGTTATAATCGCTTATGTTAGGGGATTTCCCAGTTTGTCACCCGTATTTTGAGCAAGTTCTAAACAAACAGAAATAAATCATAAAATATCAGTATTATTTGTGGAAAAATCTACATAAATGAATTCTAAATTCAATACATTAATGTGTCAAATTGAAAAATATTTTTTCTTTTTAAAATTCAGTCTTGATCGTACCATATATGCTACAAGAACATATGTGACCGGTTTCGGTCATATTACATGACCATAATCAGACCTGTAATTTAATTTGGACAAGTAATAGAAACCTTACTAGAGTGGCATTAAATATGACAAAATGCTTATAAGTATAAATTAGAATAAGACTTGTTATACCCATGGCATCCTTCGAAGATGGTAGGTGGAGCACTCTTCTCAGCTGCTGTGATGTCAACTGGTGCCAGCAAGTGACGGTCATATGCTTAAATTCGAAGGTGCTCCGCCTACCTCTTCTCCCTCTACCTTACGTCAACCAATCAGTGTAAAACGGTATGGAACTACTTAAATATTGTATAAAATATCAAGTAAAAGCTTCAAAATAACTGTACAGACGATGTATACTCAGCGTACCCTTATGGGCTAAGGTGGTACTACCACAATGGTTTCAAAGTCAACGATGTTGTGGCAAATAAAGTTAATATTAGACAGACTGAATCTAGCATAGGTGTATACTTGCAGTCGTGTCACAATTCACATATCGATATGACGCCGCAATGCCAAAGACCTTCACAACATCGTGGACTTTAAAACCATTGTGGTAGTACCACCTTAGCCCATAGAGGGCACGCTGAGTATACATCGTCTGTACAGTTATTTTAAAGCCCGTAAGGTGCGCATGCCCAAGCCTGCGTGGTCGACAGTGACAGCACCGTCATTGCCGTCGTCGTGCCAAAAGCGTAGTACATGTATTGTGTCACGAAGTATTCTTTCGCATGCCGCGTCATTGACGACTTTAACGTACACCGTACTGCTTAAGATGGAAAAGTGGGTGTCCAAAATGTCCGAAGCTCGGATCTTGGCTACGTCGCATGGGAATCGTTCCACTTCCAAGGCCTTTGGTCGGTGTAGTCATTGCAGAAGGTGAATCGCAGAGTCGATTTTCGAAAACGGTTGGCCATGGTTATAGTAAACTTAAGTGATGGCCGCTGAAAGTAAACAACGGCGAGCGCGCGCACTCCGCAGGCTTAAACTGCAGCACGCCCGCACTGCACGGATGTGAAAGCCGGACTAAGTTCTAACAACTGAGCTACCCAAGCACGACTCACGCCCTGTCCTCAGAGATTTTCTTCGGCCAGTACCCCTCTTGTCTCCTACTTTCCAAACTGACGGAAGTTCTCCTGCGAATTTGCGGGACTAGTACTTCTGGAAGAAGGGATAGCCTGGAGGCTGTTTCCAGAATAAAATTTTCACTCTGCAGCGAAGTGCTTGCTTATATGAAACTTCCTGGCAGATTAAAACTGTGTGCCGGACCGACTCTAACTCGGGACTGCCTTTCGCGGGCAAGTGCTCTGCTGCCGGAAGTAAAGCTGTGAGAAGGGGGCGTGAGTCGTAGCTCAGTTGGCAGAGCACTTGGACGTGAAAGGCAAAGGTCTCGAGTATCGGTCCGACACACAGTAGTAACCTGCCAGGAAGTTTCATATCAACGCACCTTCCGCTGCAGAGCGAAAATTTCATTCTGGGAACGGGTGTATTATTTCACACTCATAATTTGCCCAGTCAGAGGTTTGGAGGGTCAGTTGGCACACGTTTCATCGATGCTTATCAGAATTTAATTCATTAGCCTGCAGCGTTAGTTTAGAGTAGAGAGAAGCATAAAATACAAAAATAGCCTCCCTGATGTCACTTGTCTGTATTGCTACCAGGCGACATTCAATATCATGGTGGGCAGGGGTCAATGTTTTGGCTGATGTTTTCCTCGTATTAAGTTGAAAAACAATGAAATTGTAAAATGATCCTTGGACAAATAAATTACTGATAGGAAGCAGACAGTCGTGACACCCTGACAATGTAGCTTCATGGTGGCGTGCTGACGAGTGGTATGCCCCACACAGGTGTTGTGTGAAGATGTTGGTGTGAAGTACGGTGAGCCGAGCTGCGTGCCCCCAGCCCGGCGGCGCCGCGCCGTCTGACGCTGCCGGCCGCCCGCGCCGCCCCCTCCGCCCCCGCACCGAAATAACACGGGCCCCGGCTGTGTCGCGGCCTCTACAGTTACCGCCACATGGCAGCCCTCGACCCCAATTAGTAGCAGCCGCTCCAGACAGCCGCCGCGCCGCCGCGCAGCCTCACGCGGCTGGCCGAGGCAAAAAGCCGCCACGCCTACGTCGCGCCCACCTCGGCTAATTTTCACGCTCTTCCTTCACGTAGGCGACTCCTATTTTACTCTCCCTAGCACTCGTATCAGGAGCACAGGACATCCACATCCGTTGCTGCGCTACGGCCAAGAATCTGTAACAATTTACTGACGCGTGACACTGCCTTTGCGCCAAGCTTTCACCGCGTTGGCCCGACCCTGAACTGTAGTGCACCAACACAACGGAAGTCATCACCAATGCTGTTCGGCTGGAGGAAGATGAAAAGGAACAGACGGCCACTTGTGACAATACATAATACCTGAAAATTACTCTGAGGTGTCAGCAGTACTTTGGTGGAGCTCTCATTTGCATTCTGGTGATTCATGTGGAAAGATTTCTGACTTGATTTTGACCGCACGACGGTGAACGCGGAATTGTTGTTGGAGCTAGACGCATGGAATATTCCATTTCGGAAACCGTTAGGGAATTCAGTATTCGGAGGTCCACAGTGCCAAGAGGGTGCTGAGAACACCAAATTTCAGGCATTACCTCTCACCATGGACAACACAGTGACCGTCGGCCTTCACTCAACGATTAAGAGCAGCGGCGTTTGCGTACACACGCAAACAACACTGCGTGAAATTATCGCAGAAATCAATGTGGGACGTGCGACGAATGTATCCGTTAGGACAGTGCTGTGAAAGTTGGCGTTAATGGGCTATGGCAGCAGACGAGCGACGCAATTCCTTTACTAACAGTACGACATCGCCTGCAGCGCCTCTCCTGCATCGCGACCACATCGGTTGGACCCAAGACTAGTGGAAAACCGTGGCTTGGTTAAATAAGTCCCGATTTCAGCTGGTAAGAGCTGATGGTAGGGTTCGACTGTGACGCAGACCCCACGAAGCTACGGACCCAAGTTATCAAGTAGGACTGTGCAAGCTGCTGGTGGCTTCGTAATGGTTTGGGCTGTGCGGGTTGTGTTTACATGGAATGGACTATATCCTCTGCAGCAACCGAACCGATCATTGACTAGAAATGGTTACGTTTGGCTACTTGGAGACCATTTCTAGCCATTCACGAATTTCATGTTCCCAAACAACGATGGAGTTCTTATAGATGACAATACACCGTGAAACTGGGCCACAATTGTTCACAGTTGGTTTGAAGAAAAGTCTGAGCAACTGGAGCGAATGATTTGGTCACACAGGTCGCCCGACGTGAATCACATCGAACGTGTCCGGGACATAATGGGAAGCTGAGTTCTTGTACAAAATCACTTTCGCAATTATGGGCTGCTATAGAGGTAGTATGGTTCGAAATTTGTGCAGGGGACTTCCAGCGATTTGTTGAGTCCATAGCACGTCGAGTTGCTGCACTACGGTGACCACAAGGACGTCCGACACGATATTACGATGTATGGCAAAACTTTTTCACCTCAGTGTAGTCTATAACATTTCAGAATTATTACATAAACACTTCTTGGCAGTTCCATGAGAGCATGCTACGACTCAGCATACGTATGAGGTTTTTGAGAAGAGGATTGACTGGGGTTCAACGCTCTGAGTCTTAATATGACTGTGGATGCTATTTCAGTCTGGTTTATGTGGGCCTACATGGATTAAAATTAACGTAAAATAATAGCTGAGTGTGCTTCACAGTAACGTAGAACTGTCAAGAATTATTTTATAGTGGTTAAAAAATGTTCTGAAATGCTTTTACATTGTCGTCACAGGCACGGTTTTCCTAGCCAGTGGCGAATAAATAGTTGATGTGCCTTGATAACAGGCAAGTAGGCGACTTCTTTTTCAGGTGGTAGATGAAGTGAACCATGTACCGTAGGTGGCATCAGTTACTTACAGTGGACGTTATACACTGAAGCGCTAAAGAAACTGGTATAGGCATGCCTATTCAAATACAGAGATATGTAAACAGGCAGGATATGGCGCTGTGGTCGGCATCGCCTATATCAGACAACAACTGTCTGGCGCAGTTAGATCGGTTACTGCTGCTACAATGGCAGGTTATCAAGATTTAAGTAGTGTTGTAGTCGGCACACGAGCGATGGGATACAGCACCTCCGAGGTAGCGATGAAGAGGATATTCTCCCGTACGACCATTTCACGAGTGTACCATGAATATCAGGAATCCAGTAAAAAATCAAATCTCCGACGTCGCTGCGGCCGGAGAAAGATCCTGCAAGAACGGGATTAACGACGACTGAAGAGAATCGTTCAATGTGACAGAAGTGCAACTCTTACGCATATAGCTGCAGATTTCAGTACTGGTCCATCAACAAATGTCAGCATGCAAACCATTCAACGAAACATCATCGATTGAGCTTTCGGAGCCGAAGGCCCACTCGTGTACCCTTGATGACTGCACGACACAAAGCTTTACGCCTCGCCTTGGCCCGTCAACATCGACATTAGACTGTTGATGACTGGAACCATGTTGCCCGGGCACAAGAGTCTCGTTTCAAATTGTATCGAGCGGATGGACGTGTACGGGTATGGAGACAAGCTCATGAATCCATGGACCCTGCATGTCAGCAGGGACTGTTCAAGCTGGTGGAGGTTCTGTAATGATGTGGGGCGTGTGCAATTGGAGTGATATGGGACCCCTGATACGCCCTGAACGTCTACATGCGACTTTGTCAGGTGACACGTACGTAAGCATTCTGTCTGATCGCCTGCATCCATTCATGTCCATTGCGCATTCCGACGGACTTGGGCAATGTCACACCCCACACGTCCAGAATGCCTGCAGAATGGGTCCAGGAACACTCTTCTGAGTTGAAACACTTCCACTGGCAACCAAACTCCCCAGACATGAACATTATTGAGAATATCTGGGATGTCTTGCAACGTGCTGTTCAGAAGAGATCTCCACCCCTTCATACTCTTACGGATTTGTGGACAGCCCTACAGAATTCGTGGTGAGAATTCCCTCCTGCACTAATTTAGACATTAGTCGAGTCCCTGCCACTTCGTGTTACGGCACTTCGCGTGCTCGCAGGGGCGCTACGCAATATTAGACAGGTACACCAGTTTCTTTGGCTCTTCAGTGTATAATACTAGTATCACTGTATAACACTGCTAAGCGACGGCGTAGTCAGCGATGCATTTTGGTAATGCGGACAAGCCGTTGAATTTCCCCCTGCAAGACGCTGGCCTTTGTTGCTAGGCGAGCACCTTTATATTAGGCTGCATACTGTCGCTGGGCGGCGATGACGTGTTCTGTGTTGCAGATGGCAGGAAAGTGACGTCAAGAAGAATTTACGATACTAACTGTAGCCTTTGACCAGTGACGTAATGATAACAGCTGATCTGATGTCAACTCTTAGTGCACGTATTGATTTCTTTGTAACGTTGTTTGTTGATTTTCGTTGGTTTCAAGAGAAGTTATATTTCTAATCCCTGCTGGTATGAGGAAGTACTATACCTTTCGATTCGGGGGATTTTAATATTTAGTCGGTTATCAGTATCCTACGATAAACACTTCCTTTAAAATTATTATGTTTGCCGTATTGCCATCAATAGTTATGGAGCCTTTTTATCGGTAATCGATTCGTGAAATGTATGCGTAGTTGCGAATAAGGGTAATCATTCACTGTATAATGGAATGGCGACAATGAAAATTTTCGTGAGTGGTCGTCTTATAATATTCGAGCGCTACTGAAGGCCAGACCCTAATTTCCATATGTCGCCAACCATACGTCTACAACCTGTACTCGTATATCCCTTATGTATATTGCTGTACAGGGAAGACATTTTACTTGAAAGACGCTTGCCCGGTGTCGGCCGATAAATACGATATTGCAATGCCTGTGTTATTCCAAATTACGATTTAGATGATGATGATGTTTGGGTTGTGGGGCGCTCAACTCGTGATTATCAGCGCCCTTACAAATTCCCAATCTTTACGCAGTTCAATCCCGCCACCTTCATGAGTGATGATGAAATGGTGAGGACAACACAAACACCCAGTCCTTGGGCGTAGAAAATTTCCAACTCAGGCGGGAATCGCATCCGAGACCCCGTGATCCAGGGGCAGCAACGCTATAAAAAAAAATGGTTCAAATGGCTCTGAGCACTATGGGACTTAACATGTGAGGTCATCAGTCCCCTAGAACTTAGAACTACTTAAACCTAACTAACTTAAGGACATCACACACATCCATGCCCGAGGCACGATTCGAACCTGCGACCGTAGCGGTCGCGCGGTTCCGGACTGAAGCACCGAGAACCGCTTGGCCACTACTGCCGGCGCAACGCTATCCCCTAGAGCAAATTACGATGCAATGTTTCTTCGGACATGCATGTTTGCACTGCAGTATCGTACACATCCGCCGACATATAGCAAACGACTTTCACGTTAACTGTCTCCCCTATACGGGAATATTCATAATGGATGTACGAGTACAGGTTGTAGACACATGGTTAACAGTATATGGAAGATTGCGTGTGGTCGTGAGTCGTGCTCGGATGGCCTAATGGTAAGGCGAATGCTAGCGATAAGTAGGAAATCCAGGTTCGAGTCCCGGTACGACACAAACTTTCGTTGTCGTCATTCCTTTATACAGCTGATGGTAGTCCGTTTTCGCGTCTCTGAATACATTTCATATGCACTGCTGGCCACCGTAAATGCAACACCCTGAAGGAAGCATCCGAATCAAGTGAAATTTACACCAAGGGTTTGCAGCGATGAGATATGCAACTGATTAGAATTTCAGCGCAGACACACATCACACGCGCCTGTGGCGCCACCTCATAGCGCCATTTAAGGCTTGGCGATTTCGACGAGTGTACGTTCGGCACGTGTGTTTACCTTGTGGTTGTTTCACAAGACGATCAGTTATGCCTCGTAGACAACAGCGAACATCGTTTGATCAAGTATCCGAGTTCGGCAGAGGAAGGATAGTGGCTTACCGAGATTGTGGATTATCATACAGAGAAATCGCTAGTCGTGTTGGACGAAACCAAACAACTGTAATGCGGATATGTGACCGTTGGATGCAGGAGGGTACGACGGACCGATGTGGTCGATCGCATTCACCTCGGTGCACCACTGCACGTGCTGATGGGCAAATTGTGCGCATGGCAGTGACGGATCGCTCAGTGACATCCCGAACCATAGCACAGCACATTGCGTCTGTAACGCATCATCCAGTGTCTGCGCGTACCATTCGACGCCGTTTACAGCAGAGTGGTCTGTCCGCAAGACGTCCATTGCTTCGTCTACCAGTGACGCAGAACCACAGGCGTCTCCGTCGCCAATGGTGTGATGACAGACGTATGTGGACGGCAGAATGGAATGACGTTGTCTTTACTGACGAGGCACGCTTCTGTCTGCAGCACCACGATGGTCGGATTCGAGTGTGGAGACACCGTGGAGAGAGGATGCTGGACAGCTGCATTATACACCGCCACACTGGTCTTGCACCGGGTATTATGGTATGGGGCGGTATTGGATATTACTCTCGCACGCCTCTAGTACGCATTGCCGGTACTTCAAATAGCCGGCGCTACATATCCGAGGTGCTGGAGCCAGTTGTCCTTCCTTACCTTCAGGGCTCGGCCACAGCCATATTTCAACAGGATAATGCGCGACCACACGTGGCACGCATTGTCCAAAGGTTCTTCGTCAATAACCAGATTGAAGTGCTACCCTGGCCGGCTCGCTCTCCTGATCTTTCGCCGATAGAAAACATGTGGTCCATGGTTGCTCATCGAGTGACCCAGATTACATCCCCAGCTGTCACACCAGATGATCTTTGGCAACGTGTGGAAGCTGCTTGGGCTGCTGTACCCCAGGAACACATCCAACGTCTCTTTGACTCAATGCCGAGACGTGTGGCAGCGGTGATCTCCAACAATGGCGGCTACTCTGGCTACTGATTCTGGCAGGAACCACATTTCACAGACGTCTGTAAACGTAATCATTTGATACTTGGTCAACATGTTATCTACAAAATAAATTTTGTTGTGCTACCTCTTCTCTTTCTTGGTGTTGCATTTACGGTGGCCAGCAGTGTATTTCATACCGGCTGTAGTCGCCGCAGAGTCTGCTCCTGCGGACATGTGTGTCCGACGGAATATTGCATCGTAATTTGGAATAACACAGGCACTGCAATATCGTATGCGATATGTGTCCTTTCTGATAAACAGTTAATTTTTTCTTGTTAGCATTATCCTGGTTTACAAGTGAAAAGTATGTACTTATCGAAACTGCATATCACAGCACATCTCGCAGGATATGAAAAAAGGCGACGTGATCGGGCGTCGAAATATGGTGCATCAAATGTGAACAACAGCTCGGCTGAATACCTGGAAGAACACCGTGAGCCAGTCACACCGAGAAAATCTGAGCAGACACATTGCTTTTACGACGCTCCATTCGTTTACTTTCCAAGAAAGGTTTCTCTTATTTATATTTGGTTAATCATAATAATCGGAACTCAAACTATTCTTTCCCCGAGGTAATGCAATCAAAACTGTCTGTGTCGTTTATCTTTCCAAATGTTGCCAATGATGTTGTGGTGTCACCGCCAGACACCACACTTGCTAGGTGGTAGCCTTTAAATCGGCCGCGGTCCGTTAGTATATGTCGGACCCGCGTGTCGCCACTATCAGAGATTGCAGACCGAGCGCCGCCACACGGCAGGTCTAGAGAGACTTCCTAGCACTCGTCCCAGTTGTACAGCCGACTTTGCTAGCGATGGTTCACTGACAAATTACGCTCTCATTTGCCGAGACGATAGTTAGCTTAGCCTTCAGCTACGTCATTTGCTACGACCTAGCAAGGCGCCGTTACCAGTTACTATTGATGCTGTAAAACATGTACCGTCAAGAGCGATGTTCACCAATTATGGATTAAAGTTAAGTATTCCAGAAGCTACGTACGTTTTTTACTAGTCTCATTTCCGTGTCCTGTTCCAGACCTCACGCCAGCCTGCGTGAGTTTAAAACGCGTGCCTTTCGGCTTCCTATTAGTGGGTTGGCTGTCGTGCCAATCCACAACAGATGTGACGTTATATCCGCCATGTTGTTTACATCGCTTATCGCATGTTCACTACGTGACTAGTCATAGCTGTCTGCTAGTACTGCAATTTCCTCTTTATCCAGAAAGTAATAAATTATAGTGTCAGCATACATCCAATGTATATAAGAACAAAGAATTAGGGAACACAACGGACATAATGACAAATAAAAGGCAAAAAGTGAACGAAAACCGATAATACTTGAAACCAAGGTTGGCATTTTCAAAGGAGATTGGTATAAGTGGTGAAAAAAGCGTTCTTTTTGAGCTCGTTTTGCTCGTTAGACAAATCGTAAGGTTCTTTCTTGGAGTTCCTGTAAATTTCCGGCTCTACAATTTTTTTCGTTTAGCATGCCATTTTGAGCACGGAGGAGGACTTGAAAATTGTTATGTATGATTTCATCATGATGTTTACATATTATCAGGTGATTCCCGGAGTTGGATGGTGTAGATTTTGTGCCTTTGTATTATCTTTGAGTCATATTGACAATCTTCTGCCAGTTTTCTGGACATTATTGTGTGCAGACGCCTAGCCTCATGTATCTACTACTATTACGACAGGTTTCGGGCTGAATCCATTCTCGAGTGAAGGTCAGCTAAAGTGAAATGTCCATGCTTTTTTATTTATTTCTGAGTCGTCAGTCCACCGACTTGTTTGATGCGTTATCCTACTTCTTAAAATATTTAATAACCTCAGTATTTTAAAATCGACTCAGCTCTAAATTGATAGTGAGACCAATGACAGATTATGGGCTCAAATACGTAAATAACACAAAATAAATTTGATTGAACGTCTGGAGGAGGAGAGAATCTTGTTGCTCTCTCTACATTCTGTAAGAATCCTTATGTGTTGCCACATATTACTGCGCAATATGTAGCTACGCGAAATGAATAAACTGCGTTGGTGCTAGTCCACATCTGTCCTAGGTTACGAAATTTTCTAATTGCTGTAAAACTCGCCTGTCTCTAAAACTTGGGAATTGCCTAAGCTCCACTGTGTTCCCTCTACCACGAATATATGAACAAGATCTCTGTGCTATGACCGTCATTGAATGTCACCAGTTTAGTTGCATCAGTAACGAATAAGTCGATTTCAATAATATACTACTTACTCATTCGTTTATTCATTCATGCATCGTGTTCCGTTGATCCCATCAAGTAGGAGAACGTTCAGAGATGTGTGGCTTTTACAGTCTTTTACTTTTGATCTTCGAGTATAACGTAGTATAATTTCTCAGTAGATTACTTGTGTATTTAAATATAACTGTGCTTCATGTTTAAGGCCACATATCGGTCTTAAAAGGAGGTCTTTTTTTTTGGAAACATAATCCTTATGCAGCTATAAATCCTTGCATATGTTATGCGGATTGTCTGTTTAGTCTTAAGTTGCATGAAGATGGTCTAGAAAGCTGAAGCCGCTTCTCGACGAACTATTAAATAAATATTATTGTGGAGCATCAGTAACGTTGCAATGCAGCGCATGTGTTTGAAATGGTTACCCTGTCCCACACCTCTAAGACTAAAGCTGAAATTGCGTGAGCAATGGAATGACTAACGCGAAGAATTGATGGTCCTAGTTGTGGCCCCTAAAGTGTAGAATTGCATAATGTTGAACATGATATTAAGTGAAGGTGCTAACAGAAACAAATTTTAAACGCTCAGATTAATTTAATCAGTTAAAATACATACATGAAACGTCTCTGCCTATGAAAGATCGTCAACTGATATTGCTGATCTGCCGTGCATGAATTACAAAAAGCGAATCAGCTGATTTTTCAGAATTACTTGAAGATGAATGAAAATGTGCCCTTTAGACATTACTAAGGGTTGAAAAACATAAGTTGCAAGGTTCTAATTAAGCGAATACACTGACTGTGGGCCTTACAGTATGATTAAGAAACGCCTGCATCTATTGAAGCAATGCTGGACTTGAGGCAGATGACTGTAACTTTCTGACTAAATATGGATTAAGGGCTCTCCTAGGATGCCTGTGCTGCTAATGATGTTCACCGTGAACAGTCAGCATGAGACGTGCAAAACACTGCCAGCGTGCCTACGTCTCTGAAGTACGTGCTTCCAGCGATACGAACTCTGGACCCCGACTGGCTGCTCGTGTGAAGAGCGCGGCTCACGATGATCTACTCTTTTTTCTGTTTATGAACGAATTCCCAGTTTTCTAGCTGAATCGCACAGCCTGCTATTTCCTTCCCACCAAACAAGACGTGACCACTAATCGCTATGTGAGAACACTCAGCTGGACAATGGCGTGATAGCTTCTTGCGAAAACATTCCACTAAGAAAAACGTGTCGCGTTAAAACTCCCATAAATTTCCGATGCCCTCCTCTTCATCAAATGAACTGCTTGTTATGCTCCGATTTCATATCGCCACAAGCATTTTTGCCAATGGCGAAATTTTATGCCGAGTAACTAGCATTGCATCACAGGTCTTAACGTAAACAACTGTGACTGAAGCTAGGCCCTTTTCGTACTTTTCGTTATATCTCGTACGATACATACAATTTCTAACTTTAATACTTGTCTTGTTGCGTTTAATCTTTAACGTAAGATTACATCGCTTAATGAGTGGATTATACCTACATTTTGAATTTTTAATTTAGGTCGTAATTATATGAATACTGAAAATCAAATTCGTGTTGCCCCTGGCAGGGGATATGTAGGAAGCACGGTATTGGGAGTACGAACCACGCACTGTATTACCGGTTAGTGGTATACATGTGTTGCCTGCATTTTAGCTTGTTACCAGTTGGACGCCAAGGAATTTAACATACAGTTATTCGTACAGTGCATGACCATCAACTTTTGCTTGTTGTTTTGTAGGATCATCATTGCTTGTTTAAAAAAGCATAGCGTAAGTCTTTGCGAGATTAAGACTCGCATGTAATAAAATGAAACATTTTCAGCCATGGTTTGCATGTTGTTTTAGTATATTGGAACATGTACGTTTGAAATATGACTGAAATTACCTTTCTAGTCTGAAACACAACAGCTAGAATGGGAATGGCATGTGAACGCACGTTTTATCTCGTCACTTACGCGCTTTGCCCTGTATTGAACGTTTCTGACTGCTAGAAAGTAAACTGTCAATAACATTAAACCACATCAAAACTGAATGAATTTACGTAACTCAAAATCTGAATCTGATGCAACACTATCGATTTTAAATGGGCCCTGGCTATAAAACAAAACTTGATCAATTTGAAAACAATGGTCCCTGTTCTTATTGAATGATATCCCCCAAAATAATAAAATTTCTTACCTTTATCTGCGCAGTGGTAAAGCACTTCGCACTCCTCTCTGTTAGTACTTTAAATTTTATAGTTCCCAAACAGATATTGTGCAAGGCTGTTGCTCAGCATGCATTTTAATTAAATCGAATATGACTGAGACAATAACTTCTTGAGAAAAATAATCAAAAATGACTGGATTGGGAACTAATATTGACTCGGGGTATGTAACAATATGGCAACAAACTTTAAAACTTTTATTTTGACTCTTTGAAAGCTAATAATGTTCACAATTAATACACTTAATAAAGTGATTATACATTAACAATTAGCTTTACAAAATCAGTGGATGTGAGTGCTATACATCGTCTTAATCATCACTTATGAATACTTGCGTTGCATTAGTAATCAAATAACTTTTTTTGCCTTAATTATTTCCAACTTCCGTTGAGATTCTTTTTACAGTTAGTGAACAGAATAGTATCTTGCAAATAAAAAAATCATTACTGTCAGTGGCTAGTAAGTATACATCCATCACACATCAGATACAACACGTCTTTACACTTGAGAGTCCTCCATCCATACCCTGATCTAAAGTTACTCCAACACATTATCGATAATACCTTGAATCAGCGATCGCTGATCGCTGTTGAGCAGCGACACTACTACATAATCGATATTACATTTTAGCATCCCTGTTTCAACATAATATTTTCTCAGAAAACTTGAATTAATTTACCCTGTGTATATACCTTTCAATATTGCAACTAGCTGGTAGTCACGGTTGCAGATACAACATCGTTTTTGTGCTTCTGTAGATAGATGTTGGCCAGTGATGGGATTGTGTTTACGATTGCAATTGACCCCTCAGCATCAGTTAAGGTTTGAAGATGGTGTACTGAATCACCGAAACTGGATGCAATATAATATCAAAGCGACGGCCGCAGGTGTTTCATTTTATTACGTTAAGTGAACAGTTGAAGACCCAGACCACCGATCACAAGGATGGACATACAAAACCAAGACTCTACCTGTTGGCTGTGAACCACTCGTAGGCCTGTTCAATTATCATCCCAGCTCTCTCTGCTGCGGTCACAGGTTCGGATCATGCCTCGGGCATGGATGTGTGTGATGTCCGTAGGTTAGATAGGTTTAAATATTTCTAAGTTCTAGGAGACTGATGACCTCAGATGTTAAGTCCCATAGTGCTTAGAGCCATTTGAACCATCTTTATCTCTGCTAAGGCTGAATTTGGACACTGATTGGTATGTTTGTACCATCAACACAAAGTCATTGGAAGGTCGCTTACGTAGGTCAGAAACAAGAGGGGCCAGTACCGATCACTGTGTCACCCCGTATATTACCTACCTCCATTCCGAGTTTATTTTTATGGATGAGATGCAGTCTGTTAATGAGAGCATCTGCCTTCTGTGTTAGCGGTAAGATTACATCCACGCAAGAGGGATACCATAAATAACAACGTTATTTGCTAATTAGAATTTTGAGATCGACTCAATCAAAGGCTTTGGCAAGGTTGCAGAATGCACCATCAGAAACTTCAGTTTTCTGGGGAAACACATAGGGTGCGAAGTAGCTGTTTCCCTGTCACGAAGCCTTCATAAACAGACGGGACTGCCGTCCCCTCGGCCAGTTCTGTGCTGTGTTGGACGCCTCGTCACCTGACGAGCAGGGTCTAAGTCGGCCGCCGCTGTAGAGACAAGCAGGCAGGTCCGGCGGGCTCCAGAGGGCGGGCGTCGGCGTTTGCTTGGCGTCCGGCTGGTCGGCCGGCCACGTCACATCACACGGCCGGCTGTTTGGGCGGCGCGCGATCGCGCTGTTTGCGCGGCTTTGATCAGTCGGCGCGCGCTGACAAGCAAAATAATGTTATTCCACCGCCGGCGCTGCCGCTTTGTTCCGTTTCCTGCGTCGCGGAGAAGCGAGCCACCGCCCCGCCTGCAGCCCACTTGGCGTCGTCTGTTGCCCTCGAATCGACCTCATCCTAAATACAGGCCCTTCTGACAGTGAGCGTGCTCAGAAAAATGTTGCTAATTGCTGATGATACAGGCCAACCCATCGCTGCGAAAAGCCTGTGGTAGGAGGTGGTCTAGCATCGACACTGAAGGCTAACAGCATGTAGCGAACATACACGTATCATTTGTTCTTTCTGATACCGAAATACCACCGAAACTTTGTACCTTATCCGTATGTCGAAGTACGATGAGGTGACTAAAGTCGTGGGATACTGTGACGTCCCCTTTCCCCTTTTGTTGTCGCTGTTGATGTTGAGCCGCTACTGCTACAGCTCGGTCGGTGGAATGCAGAAGCGACTCGCAGTGATGGTTGTCCCCGTCGGATAACGTAGAACAGCACCTGAAAATCTCTAAAGGAAATTGTTCCTCGCGTAATGTATGAAAGTCCGTTTGCGAGTCCGCACAGTCTTCTCAGCGCTGCGAACTGCTGATTTTAATTGTCTGTTATGGTCTCGTGATGATTTGCTATGCCCGGTTAGTTAGTTACTGCACTATTGAGTGAATCATTCATCACCGGCGTCGTTTCACACCACTGAACCGTGAAAAATTCATTTGCGGTTCAGCATCAGTAGTTGCTGTTCGTTGCTAGGCAGAATTGTTCACTACGGAACGACGCAAATCCAGAGATAATTATAATGCAATCTTGCTTTCGTGCGTCGTAATATTATTTCGGCAAAAGACTCCTTTCAACGCTCAATCTTCATCAAGTCACTCTTTCACTTAAAATGTTCACAGTTAATTAATTGTGATCATCAGATACCACACAGTTCAATTAATGATGCAGCCAACACGTGAGATTTCCATTACTGACGAACAATTCTTATTGTGCCTTCTTAGCAGTTAGTTTATAATCATCACACCACACGCACACCGACGGCTAAGATCAATTACGATTCTTTTCAATTCGGTGATCGTGACAATTACGACAACTTTTACAATCGGCGTATTTGTAATATCTCCATGTGGTCGTATTAATGTTTCCTACTCAAGGCTAATCAGGTATTGCAGTCTTCGATACTATGTTCATTCTTCGTTGTATCTGTTCACTTTGATGAAGGTTGAGTCCAACAATAATATCTCCAATAATTAAAGTTCATTAACTTGTCGTACACTATCAGAATATCACTTCAGTTCAAGTTCTCAAGTCAGAATAGTTGAGAACAAAGTCCGCGCATCTCTATCACGCAGTAGTACTTTTTTTGTATAAAAACAATCTCGTAGCGTTCCGTGTGTAGTACTATAACAAACGGTGCTCTCTCACGACTTGATAGCAAGCAAGCTAGCAAGCGACTAACATTTCCATGATCGAACATTGTAGACGCATTGAATTTCTTTTTCGCCGCGTTTACAACTCTCTTTCGCAATAAATGTTATCTCTGACCGACATATTACTTTGGACTTAACTTTCGTCATACTGATTTGCAGTTATTACTGAGATGTTTGATAGCTAATTAAAAATAATCTTTCTTTCTTTCTACCGTTATATCATGACATACTCAGTAATTACTGAAATTGGTGTTCATCAAAACTTTAAGGTTTTATGTTATTGTCAAAGTTGTCGTACCTGTCAAGATAACTCTGTTGCCTACTTTAAATTATCATGACATTCTTATTTGAGTTTTCGAGTTTCTTGGGGTGTTACAATACCTACTAATATCGTGTGGGACCTCCTTTTGCACGGCTTGTGCAACAACTCATCGTGACATCGACTCAACAAGTCGTTGAAAGTCCTCTGCAGAAGTATCGAGCCTTACTGCCTACGTAAAGCCGATCATAACTGCGAAAGTGTTTCCGTTGCAGAATTTTTTTTCACGGCCTGATATCTCGATTATGTTTCATAAATGTTCGATTGGATTGATGTGCGGCAGCCTGAGCGGCAGAATTATTCGCTCAAATTGTCCAGAATGTTCTTCAAACCGATGGGGAATAATCGGGGACCGGTGACATGGAGCATTGCCATCCGTAAAAATTCCATCGCTGTTTAGGAAACTGATGTCCATAAATGGCTACAAATGGAAAAAAATGGAAATTTGTGGTAAGGTCTTATGGGAGCAAACTGCTGAGGTCATCGGTCCGTAAGCATACACTCTGCTTAATCTAAATTAAACTAACTTACGATAAGGATAACACACACACCCATGACCGAGGGCTACAAATGGTTTCCAAGGAGCCGAACATAAACATTTCCCAAGGGACATTGCATCGTAATGTGGAATTACGCAGGCTCTGCCATGTCGTATCCTTTCGTATATAACCATTTCCTGTCAGTGAACGGTTCAGTTAAACCAGAGGTCAACTCAATTCCATGTACACACAGCGATACTCGAGCCCTACAATCACACCAATTGAAATGGAGATTCATCTTACCCGGCCACGTTTTCCCAATTTTCTAGGTTCCACTAGACATGGTCACGAGCCCAAGTGTGGCGCTGTTGGCGATGCTGTGCTATTATCAGGGGCACTCGCGTCGGTCGTCTGCTGCCATAACCCATTAACGCTAAATTCGCAGCAGTGTCCTAACGGATACGTTCGTCGCACATCCCACTCTGATTTCTTCGGTTATTTCACGCAGTGTTGCTTGTCTGTTGCCACTGTCAGCCCTACACAATCGCTATGCTCTTGATCGTTATGTGAAGGCCGTCGGCTACAGCACTGTCCTTGGTGAGAGATAATGCCTGAAATTTGGTATTCTCGGCTTGGTCTTGACACTGCGGATCTTGGAATACTGAATTCCGTACCGATTTCCGGAATGGAATGTCCCAAGCGTCTAGCTCCAACTGCCATTCAGCGTTCAGAGTCTGTTAATCCCTGTCGTGCGGCAAAATCACGCCTGAAACCGTTTTACAACAGCCACGTGAGTACAAATGACAGCTCCGCCAATGCTCTGCTCTTTTGTACCTTGTGTACACGAGTACATGATACTAGCACCATCGGTATATATGTATATCGCTATCCCATGACTTTTGTATCCCCAGAATAGTCTTTACTGGTACATCACACAATAACACTCCCACGGCTCAAGTGCATTAGCGGTGTGCACGGATATTCCGTTACGTGCTGCTGTTGACAGTTCTTTTTTGTGCCATTCGGATGGTAGTGTACGGTACGGAATGAGAATAACTGAATCTAACGATTTATTTAGGCGGAAAACACGAATTGATTCCTTTTGTTTTCTTGATGGAAGGTGATTACAGTGCTACTTTCTGTATCAAGTTGTTGATTTTTACAGTGATGTTTTTCCGACTACGCCGCGATTTACAAGATTGTGGTTAGGATGGGACATGTAGTAATAGCGAATCTGTTGTCCTCATCTTACCCCTCTACCCCTCCACATTTTGGCTGACTGCTCGATTGGTCACGTAGCTCGAGGTCTAGACTAGGTTGGAGTGTGATTATTTTGTAGAGTGCAGACAGCACTCGGTAGTGTGAGTCGTGGCTTGATGGGCCGTTGGAACCCAGTGCCCACTAGTAGTTGAGAGAAATACACTGTTGGAAGAAAAGCGTTTGTCCACCTTATAATGTCACAGTCTGGCTAACTAGCGGTAGAGCTGTACATATTGACGTTATATAAAAAATCTATTTGGGCTGCGCTGAAATCCTACCGAGTGCGTATTATTTGTCTCTGTCAGGTCAAGCAATTACGCGTTCTCCGGCGTATTTAAACACAGCTACACGTAGGGATATATCAGTTCCTATTCCGGTATTAATGATAGCTTCAGTACATACACAACACCAATATCTCCACTAAAGTTTTTCAGCTTACTACAGCCTAATAGTTCGTAATAGAGTGATAATTTGTTAATGCGGCAAAGAGTACTTACGCACGCCGCGTTCCTTGGACAATCAATGTCGTCGCACAGATAGTTATTTACTGAGTATACAATATTGAATGGACTGAAAGAAGTTATTAACGTCGTAATAATACTGAATGCTGGTTTATTGCACTATTTTCACATCCTAACATTGCCGTAAGGAAGTAGCTTTTCCTGTCAGGGTGAAATTAATGACGTATACTTCAGTCCAAGATATTTTGCAAGTTCCAGAGTCCATTAACTGATTTTACGAAAGCTAATTCTTTTCTCACAATTCGGTTTCAAAGTTTAGTCTCTATATAGCTCCATCTTTAATAATCTCTAACTTTGGGTAATGCCCAGTCTTTTATTGAAATATTCAATTTAAGACAATTTCGAATTTTCACTATCTGGATTCTATGTGATATCCTATTTGAAGTTACTGATTTACTTCTTACAAGTTCAGTGCGTCGTAGTAGATCGCAAATCTTTAGCGTTCAAAAAACAATTTCGTCGCGCCCACGTATACGAGCACACGTTGAGGTACGACTTGCTCCAGCAAACTCTCGTAACACAGTAACAGTACTTGGCTCTTTCTTAGGTATTACACACAATTCTCAAAGACTACTCATAAGGAGTATTCTTTGAGATCGTTCGTCCTACTCCTTGATTTCTAACTACGGTACTTTGCGATCTACTATGATTTTATTTTGAAACTAATGGGAGTCTATCATCTTTATTTCTTTCTTTTTCAAAACACTAAGCTACTTGGTACTAAATTTCTTTTCCATCTACGTGCTACTATTCAAGCAACATTATTCCAAAAAGGGACTTTTTTCTTTTTTTATGAAATTTGGAACTTGATTTTTGGGACTTATGGGCTTTGGGTACTTATTCTTATTCTTCATTTTTCGTCCAAAGGAAGCGGCGCTACAACCTGGAAAGACGATGTCGATTTTGATCCCACGACGGTATGTTCCACCTGGGGATAGTAAATGTACTTATAACGGTTTAAACGTCGTCTACCAACAGATAGCGTAGTGACATAGCTATCAGAGCAGTATCTGTGTCTCCCCTTCAATAGGGAATGCTCGCAGCCAGATGGCTCAGTGTGGTCCAGACGTTTAGACGTTTGAGGGAAACAGGCAACCATGCCATGGAGACGCACCCGTGCTTCCTAAGGCCAACTGAGCGAGATTGAAAGGAGTCAAACTGTGGCCTTCCAAGTGGCGGGATGGTCCTTTTGGAGAACTACAACACAAGTCGGATGTGCTGAGTCTTTTGTCAAATGAGGCTCGTATCAGTGGTCATGTGAACGCTCTCACACCCTTAGAGGAGGTTCTGGAAGTCTACACAGCACTGACGCGAGCGAGGATCGTCATATTGTAAGAGCAGCAGTATCAGATCGTACAGCTACCATGGCACAGATAAGAGGGTTTGTAAGAACAGACGTGTCAGCTTGAACTGTTGTGAACCAGTTATTAGAAGGGGGACTATGGGTACACACACCTGCAGTCCATCTTCCACCCAGTGTGGGATCCGTACCAATCGGGTTGACGGAGGAGATAGAGAAGATCCAAAGAAGAGTAGCGCGTTTCGTCTCAGGGTTATTTGGTAAGCGTGAAAGCGTTACTGAGATGTTTAGCAAACTCCAGTGGCAGACTCTGCAAGAGAGGCGCTCTGCATCGCGGTGCAGCTTGATGTCCAGGTTTCGAGAGGGTGCGTTTCTGGATGAGGTATCGAATATATTGCTTCCCCCTACTTATACCTCCCGAGGAGATCACGAATGTAAAATTAGAGAGATTCGAGCGCTCACGGAGGCTTTCCGGCAGTCGTTCTTCCGGCGAACCATACGCGACTGGAACAGGAAAGGGAGGTAATGACAGTGGCACGTTAAGTGCCCTCCACCACACGCCGTTGGGTGGCTTGCGGAGTATAAATGTAGATGTAGATGTAGATGTAGGCCACAGTATCGACGTGCATGGCTCGATTGGTGACATCAGATCACTTGGAAGATAGAATTGCGCTCCGTGGTATTCAGCGACTAAAGCAGATTCTGCCTGCACTCAAGTGATGGTTATTGGCACGTATGACGTAGACCTGGTGAGCGCTGTCTCGTGGAGCGCATTCGTCCAAGACACACTGGCCCCACTCCAGGCCTTATGGTCGGGGATCAGATAAGCTACAACTCTCGTTCGTCTTTGCTGTTTCTGGATGGGACCCTAACCAGCACTCGATACGTGCAGCATGTTGTTAGAGCCCTTCTTTTTCCGTTCTTGCAACAGGAAGATGACATGTTGTTCCAATAGCATAACGCTCACAAACACAGATTGTCCATATGCTCTGCAAGACATGCAGGTACTTCCTTGGCCAACACAACATCCAGACTTTAAACGAGCGCGTGTGGCACATGACTGGATAAGAAGAGGCTGGTGCGCCTCATCAAACAACCACACTTACAGAACTACGTAAACTGGTTGATCAGGTGTTGCATAACGTGTCCCAGGACAGTATTCGCCATCTATACGATCGACTGGTTGCCAGAGTCAGCACCTGCATTGCCACCCATGGATCGATACCTGGTACCCAGAAACATAGTGAGCCGTGTTGGGCTCATGTATGCGTTGGTTCCTATTCTGTGTTTGGTTTCCCGCATTGCGATTATGCTCTTGTTCGCTCTCCATGAGAGGCAGCAGCGGTGTGTATCGATATTCGCACCTTGTACTATCTTTGGTCTGGTGCTTATAGTTTCCGGATGTGCTGTGTGCGAGGAGTCGGTCGGTTGGCGTGGAGCAGCGAGGAAGTCTCCGCGGGGCGCAGTTTGGCCGGGCCCGCTGGCGGTCTCTATGCAGTGTCGGAGTGTGTGGGGCTGTTCCCATTGCTACGAGGTCCGTGGCTCACTGACCCTGGACACGAAAGTTGAGTTTGTATTTAATTTACCAGCAAGTCAAGACTGTTCACATTGTGCCGTTTGGTTCTCGTTGTTGGCTCTTGGGACATTCCCGAGAGCAACAACACGTGTGTTTGAGTTGGCGAAGGTGGGCGTCTAACTGTATTTGGTTATTTGCAATTGAAATGCACCAGCGGAATTTTCTGCCTTGTGGCCGTTAACGTAAATTGAGGCAGTGTCCTTTCATCACTGTGTTGCCACTGACCAGCACGGTGTGTAGTTCAACAGCTTAATGTATGCTTGGTTGTGGGCGTCCATGCCTTTTACTTTTTCATTGAACTCCCAGTTGTGTGCTGGTCGAGTGGAGCCCAAGTTACCATGTCAGTGGGTCTGTTGACTGTCTGTTGGTTGGGTTATCGTCGGATCGAGAATGGTTGGCCCGACTGCCTGTCTCACCTAAGTGAACGTTAGTATTTCAAGTGCTGGCCGACCCCCGAAACTTCTGAGCGCCGTTAGCTGCACTGCCTTTTCTTGTTTTCTGGTGTATTTGTATGGCTCATAGCCGATGGTTTTGCATTAAAGTTGAATTGGTTTTAGTGGTGTTTTAAGTCATGGGCCTTCAGCCGCTTTAAAACTAAAGTTCCTTGTTTTTCAAGTGTTAGATTGTTTGGGGCATTCAGCCTAATTTAAAATAAGGATTTGTTGTTTAAATTTATTTTATCATGAGTTTTAAGTCATGGGGCCTTCAGCCGTTTTTAAATTAAGTATATTTGTCTTTCGAACATCTGACTGTTTCGGGCTTTCAGCCTAATTGAAGATAAGGCCTTGTGTTTTTTTATTTAATTTTACCTTGAGTCTCAATTTCTCGGCCTTCAGCTGTCTTTAAATCAAGGTTGTTGCTTTTCAAGTGTTAGATTTTTGGGCCTTCAGCCAAATTAAAGAACTTACTTTAAGTGAGGCCTTCTGCCTTATAAATATTCTTTTTGGTGTTTGAATTTTGAGTTAATGGCTTTTAGCCGTTTTTTGAAAAAAATTAAAGTGGTTGTGCTCTTAAGGCATAAGATAGTGTGGCGTATTCAGCCGATAACTAATTTCAAGAATTTGTACTGTAATATTTGGTCAAATAAATAAAGTTATGTGTTCGAATGTAACTGACAGCCGCTCATTTTGGCCCCTTTCCACAATTCCAACTACCTGTCCTGTCCAGCTGGTTTAGCAGGCCGTTTCATATAGTAAATGGGTCCATTACATACATGTACTCCATATGCACTGTTGCAACAACAAATCTTGAGTGAATTGGAAATCTCTAGAAGGGTGTGAGCGGTGGAGGCTCTAATCTTGGCGGTATGGCATTCCATTGGCGCCAGTAACTATTGTTGTCGATATCGATTCGATCGTATGTCGTGAGATAAGGTCTTTGGTCGAGGTGTGTGTGTTGTTGGTTTGGCGCGACCTGGAGAGCAGTTGGTTGGAGGGCACGTGGCTGGCAAGTCGTTGCATTTGGGGGACTCCAGCTGTCCGGCGCGTGTCTCCAGAAGCCGCGAAAGATTAAATCGTTGGGAGCAAGCCTGGCCGACTCGCTTAAGGATTGTATGCGAACATCGCGTGAAACCTGGTCGGCAAGTTTCAGGTTTACTCTGCAAGCTTAATTTTATGGCACCTAGTCGATGGCCTGTAAGGATTGGAGGCAATAATACCCCGACTGGAATGCTGGAAGTCACGGCTGCTTCACACCTGAATGAAGTTAAGTGCTGTTTTCTTATTTTTGGGTACTTGATATTGTAAGACCATGTCTGAGTTATACGGAATTGGACCTGTTATATTAACACGCTTACGAGTGATTTAGCGCATGATGATCGGTCAGTGTTACTAACTGCAATTTGTGTTCCTCGTATTATGTTGTACAAGTGTTTTAAATGGCTCTGAGCACTATGGGACTCAACTGCTGAGGTCATTAGTCCCCTAGAACTTAGACCTAGTTAAACCTAACTAACCTAATGACATCACAAACATCTATGCCCGAGGCAGGATTCGAACCTGCGACCGTAGCGGTCTTGCGGTTCCAGACCGCAGCGCCTTTAACCGCACGGCCACTTCGGCCGGCTTGTACAAGTGTAAGAGTATACCCCATTATAAGTTCCGTGAAAGGAATCAATTGTAATATGATTCGTGTGGGAAGCAAAGCTATCGTGGTACATGTGTGTGCCTGAGTTATTGCATCAGCAAGCGCTGATATTTTCGCTTCTGAGAAATATTAATTTAAGGAGTGTTAAACTTAACCTGTATCGGTAGCCGCCTGTGCCATTAGTTCACGTTTTCTACTCCTTGGCCATTCTTGTGTGAAGCCTTATTTGCGCAGATCACTGTTGCGTTTTGATGTGTGTTGGCAGGACAGCTTTGGCAGCAGACGACGCTTTCCTTTCCCCTGGCCCCGCAGGAGAGGTGTGTTTGCGTTTCCCGCGGCAGCATTTCCTTGGTCTCAAGGCGTCTAGGTTGACCTGCAGTCTGCCGCCCCTACCAGTCGTCTCGTGGTGACTCAAGTCAAGTAAACTTGATCGTTTGATATGTGCCACGACCGAGTTTCGCCGTTTAAGCGGGAACCAATAGACTGCTCTGCTTGGTCAATTTAATGAACTCAGGAGGTTAAGGCTTGTTTGGAAAGCCCGAGGTTCCTCCTCTTTACACCTCTGTAACTGCTCGTTTAAACCTTGGACTCTTATTACTACTTCTCAGCGCGTTAAGACCTGTTACTTATCAATACAAGCTGTCGAAGCTTGGTCCCCTCTTATTAGCGAACTCCAGTTGTTGTGAAGCTTTGTCTGCTCGTTCTTTGCTGGCTGTGGTAACTGTCTGCGGGAGCTCTCAACTTACTCTGAATTTTGAGCAATTGTGTATTTGTTAAACGTTATATCCACGTTTATGACGGTTTATACCAATTGGAGTATATTCAGTTGCATGTACTTCCAACGTATCTTGAATTTTGGGCAGTTGTAGATTAATTACATGTTGCTCTCTATGTTCCTGCAGACTGGTACCAGTTGGAAATATATTTCAACTGCATGTACTCCCAAATTATCTCGAATTTTTGGGCAATTGTATATCAATTAAAGGACATTTTTAATGTTTGGTTGGGATGTACGGGTTAGGATATTTATTTAAATTTTATATCTTCCCGATTTGTCTGTTTTGAGGGACTCTGCATTTTGTTGCGTAAGGGATTTTTTTATTAAGTGTTATACTTTGCGAAGTGGCCTTCCAGCAGCTACAACCACTGGCGTGACTTGTGGTCCTTCCTGTATGTGGACAAATATTACCCAATTGCGTAACGGTTACCTAAGCTTACCAATTGCTAATACATTTAATGGCAGTCATTGTAATTAATTTCGTTAAAAAAATTGTTTGTTGAACCTGGTTGCAGCAACGCCCACTTAGTGTGACCTTTTCTTGTTTTTGGGAACTGTGTACTTCCGATTTCATGCGCTGATATTAACGGTGTAATTGTTAAAATCGGTTTTTAATTAATTGAACCTTTACAAGTTTTGAGTGTGAGAATTATGACTCTTTAACGAAATTTTTAAGTTATAATGATAGTATCGTTAAGTAATAAAAAATGTATTATATGAAACAACAAATCAGGAAATATGTGGGTCGACCCTCCAAGTCTTTTCCTTAAAGCTACCCTAACCTTAATTGTGATGTGTCAGGGAGAAATAGACTACCGGAAAAAAAAAATTAGTGCACCTGGAAAGAGGATGTCGATTTTGATCCGATGAGGGCATATTCCACCTGAGGGACAGTAGATGTACTAATCTACACCTACATGGATACTCTGCAAATCACATTTAAGTGCCTGGCAGAGGGTTCATCGAACCACCTTCACAATTCTCTATTATTACAATCTCGTATAGCGCGCGGAAAGAATGAACACCTATATCTTTCCGTATGAGCTCTGGTTTCCCTTACTTTATCGTGGTGATTGTTTCTTCCTATGTAGGTCGCTGTCAACAAAATATTTTCGCAATCTGAGGAGAAAGTTGGTGATTGGAATTTCGTGAGAAGATTCCGTCGCAACTAATAATGGTTTAAACGTCGTCCACCAACAGACAGCGTTGTGGCGTAGCTAGCAGAGCGCCATCTGTGTCTGTCCTTTGCTGAGAGCCAGAAGGCTCATCGTGGTGCAGACGTTCAGATGTTTGAAGCAAACAGGAAACCATGCCACAGAGACGCACTCGTGCTTCCAATGGCCAAGTGCTCCAGTTTGAAAGGAATCAAATTGTGGCCTTCGGAGTGGCGGGATGGTCCTTTCGGAGAACAGCCATACAAGTTATAGGTGCTGAGTCAGTTGTGCAGCGATGGCGGTATCACGTCACGTGAACATTCTCTACATCTACATCTACATCTACATTGATACTCCGCAAGCCACCCAACGGTGTGTGGCGGAGGGCACTTTACGTGCCACTGTCATTACCTCCCTTTCCTGTTCCAGTCGCGTATGGTTCGCGGGAAGAACGACTGTCTGAAAGCCTCCGTGCGCGCTCTAATCTCTCTAATTTTACATTCGTGATCTCCTCGGGAAGTATAAGTAGGGGGAAGCAATGTATTCGATACCTCATCCAGAAACGCACCCTCTCGAAACCTGGCGAGCAAGCTACACCGCGATGCAGAGCGCCTCTCTTGCAGAGTCTGCCACTTGAGTTTATTAAACATCTCCGTAACGCTATCACGGTTACCAAATAACCCAGTAACGAAACGCGCCGCTCTTCTTTGGATCTTCTCTATCTCCTCCGTCAACCCGACCTGGTACGGATCCCACACTGATGAGCAATACTCAAGTATAGGTCGAACGAGTGTTTTGTAAGCCACCTCCTTTGTTGATGGACTACATTTTCTAAGCACTCTCCCAATGAATCTCAACCTGGTACCCGCCTTACCAACAATTAGTTTTATATGATCATTCCACTTCAAATCGTTCCGTACGCATACTCCCAGATATTTTACAGAAGTAACTGCTACCAGTGTTTGTTCCGCTATCATATAATCATACAATAAAGGATCCTTCTTTCTATGTATTCGCAATACATTACATTTGTCTATGTTAAGGGTCAGTTGCCACTCCCTGCACCAAGTGCCTATCCGCTGCAGATCTTCCTGTATTTCGCTACAATTTTCTAATGCAGCAACTTCTCTGTATACTACAGCATCATCCGCGAAAAGCCGCATGGAACTTCCGACACTATCTACTAAGTCATTTACATATATTGTGAAAAGCAATGGTCCCATAACACTCCCATGTGGCACGCCAGAGGTTACTTTAACGTCTGTAGACGTCTCTCCATTGATAACAACATGCTGTGTTCTGTTTGCTAAAAACTCTTCAATCCAGCCACACAGCTGGTCTGATATTCCGTAGGCTCTTACTTTGTTTATCAGGCGACAGTGCGGAACTGTATCGAACGCCTTCCGGAAGTCAAGAAAAATAGCATCTACCTGGGAGCCTGTATCTAATATTTTCTCACACCCGAGGTCGAAGTTCTGGATGTCCAGGCAGCACGGACGCCCACCAGGATGTCGTATTGTAATGGCTGTAGTGCCAGGTCGTAAAGCTACCACAGCACAGGTAAGAGGACCAGTGAGTCCGGACGTGTAAACGCAAATTGTTGCGAACAGGTTTTTGCCAGTGGGACTACGGACAAGCACACCTCTAATACATATTGCACCCAGAGCACAGCCTCGAAGTGCGTGGCTCGACTGGTACCATCAGGGGATGATTTGGAAGATGGAATGGCTTGCTGTGGTCCTCAGCGATCGAAGCAGATTCTGCCAACATGCATGTGATAGTCATTTGACCTGGTGAGTGCTGTCTCACAAAGCACTTTCGTCAAGCCACACTGGCCCCACCCAGGCCTCATGGCGCGGAATGTTGTTAGACCCGTTCTTTTGCCGTTCTTGCAACAGGAAGGCGATGTGTTGTTTCAATAGGGAAATTCTCGCCCACACTCTGCCCACGTGTTCTGCAAGACCTGGGTCAAATTCCCTGGTCAGCATGATCTCAAGCCTTGTCTCCAATTTTGCGCGTGTGGGGTGTAATGGGACGGAAAGTGACTCATGCGACTTGTGAATGAAGAGTTCTCACAGAACTTCGTGAACAGCTTGAGCAGGCATTGCGTAACATATACCAGGACAGTATTCGCCATCTGTACGACCTCCTGGATGTCAGAGTTAGCGCCTGCATTGCCGACCGTGGAGGGTACACCACATACTGATATGTGTGTTGCAGCGTGAATTGATACCCAGCACCTCAGAACCATTATAAATGGATTCATTTCATGTACTCCACATGCACCGTTGCAAAAACAAATCATGAATTAATTGGAAACCTCTGAAAGGGGGTACCATTTTTTTCCGAAAATGTATTTAGGTGGAGATGTCTTCTGAACAGCATGTTGCAAGGCATCCCGTATATGCTCAGTAATCATCACGTCTGCGGAGTTTGGTGGCCAGCGGAAGTGTTTAAACTCAGAAGAGTGTTCCCGGAACCACTCTGTAGCAATTCCGGGTGTGTGGGCCGTCGCATTGTCCTGCTGGAATTGCCGAAGTCCGTCAGAATGCACAATGGACATGTATGGATGCAGGATAGTTTCATACGTGTCACCTGTCAGTCGTATCTAGACGTACCAGGTGTCTAATATCGCTGCAACCGCACACGCCATACACCATTACAGACCCTCCACCAGTTTGAACATTTCCCTGCTGACATGCGGGGTCCATGGATTCATGATGTTGTCTCCATACCTGTACACGTCCATTCGCTCGATGCAATGTGAAACGAGACTCGTCCGACCAGGCAACATGTTTCCAGTCACCAACAGTCCAATGTCGGTGTTGACGGGCCCAGGCGAGGCGGTGCAGTCCTCAAGGTTACACGAGTGGGCCTTCGGCTCCAAAATCCCATGTCGATGGTGTTCCGTTGAATGGTTCGCACGCTGACGCTTGTTGATGGCCCAGCACTGAAATCCGCAGCAATTTGCGGAAGGGTTGCAGCTCTGTCATGTTGAACGATTCTCTTTAGTCGTCGTTGGTCCCGTTCTTACAGGATCTTTTGTCGGCCGCAGCGATGTCGGAGATTTGATATTTTATCGCATTCGTGATAATCACGGTATAGACTTGAAATGGTCGTACGGGAAAATCCCCATTTCATCGCTACCTGGGAGATGCTGTGTCCCATCGCTCGTGCACCAACGGTAACGCCACGCTGAAACCCACTTAAATCTTGATAACCTGCATTGTAGGAGCAGTTACCGATGTGACAACGGCGCCCGACACTTGTCTTGTACAGGCGTTGCCGACTGCAGAGCGGTATTCTGCCTGTTTTCATATCTCTGTATTTGAATACGCATGCCTCTACCAGTTTCTTTGGCGCTTCAGTGTATTTAGCTTCAGCGTCAACTTCCAGTCTCTACAACAGCCGCCGTGTCTTGGCTACTGAATTTCATTAATGTAAGAAGTGGCTGCGAGGAAAGGAGAGAAGCTTTATTAAGAGTAATATTTAAGACAATACACAAGGCGTGGTGTCAGCCGGACATCAAAAAGTGGACGAGCGCCCCGTATGAAATCAGGCTTGTTGGCAACCTGCCGAGGAAGCGGCGATGCAGTAATGACTAGGCGAGGATAACACTCTTGGGTGCCAAGGTGGCTAACAGATATTGGCACAGAGCCAGAATGTTCGAGAACCTTCTGGCAGGTGAATGATACCTGTCGTCTTGTGTTACTGCAAGGTATTGGTAAGACCAGCCACACAAAATGTATCTTTCTGATTTCCTAAATTCCAAGAATGACTCTGCAAGTAGAGACTATGTTTGCTTGCCTGCAACAAGTACCAAACACAAAATGTCTGATTAGTGGGCCAAAGTTACTCAAATATTAATTAATTAAACTGTTAAATAGACGTCGCCTCACATATCCTTTGATGATTTAATAAAATACCACTCCATGTATTGGATATACAATAAACAGGATAAATTTCATTGAAACATAGCTAAGAGGAGGTGCAAAACGACTGGTTTTAAGGATCCTGACTAGAAAGCAGAACGGCTCTGTGAGATGTAATAACCAAGAATTTATCAATAATTCATAATTCACATTTATTTCCTCATTAACAGTAACACATATACAGAATCTGAAATACAGTTAGTTGGAATGCTAGCGCGTGAATATCGGCACGTGTTATATTACACAGCGCAGAATCTAGATCGACACATGTGCGGCAAGACTACTAAATCACTGTATAAGATTTATCAAGGGCAGACACGCCACGTTCACCCTGATCACTCTCACAACGAAAGATAGAATTTAGAAGAAAGCATCCCTATCCCACTTGTACGCTCACTGGGTCATAGCCCGACTGCCTTCAACAGTGAATTTCAGAGAACAAAGTCCACTTCTAAAATTCCGTAGATATCAGTAATTTTGTAAATAAGTTAACCAAACAACAGCACATGTACTCCGTCATGAAACCGAGGCTTCAATTCGAATACGAGAGGTGTTTACGTCGAACTTGGGCCTTATGGTTACAAAGAAACACAAGTGTTGCACCAGAGTACGGCTACTAAGTCCGTCGGAATGAAACACAAATTGGACGGTAAATTAAATAAAATTTATCACAAGCATTCCACCAAGCACACAACACATTCATACATAATACGCTTAACTAACTAAAGCTGTACAACACCTGGTGGTACCGCTCGTCGACGTCAAGTTACAGTTGCACAAAAGATCCCATCGAATAAACTGAATACTACTGAAATTAACACCGTTCCCTGACTGAAATAGTTGGTGCGGCATGATTATCAATGCCAAGCACCTGAGTGACTATCGGAAACTCAAACGAAGCTCTCACACATTTCAACTAGGCAAACAGAGATGCTACATAGAGCGTACGTACTCACCGGCGTCCTAGGAAAGAGTAAAATTAACCTGCCCCGTCGCCGGGGTCTACAAAGCACTCCGGAAGGGCTCAAACAGCGTAAGCAGTTTCTGCCTGAACCAAAATCACAATGGGTGCTGTCAGTGGCCACTAATGTCCCTCTGACCCAACGTAGCCGTATTCTAAGCTCTACACAATGGTTGGTTACAGTGCTCTTAACATTCATAGAACCATGTACCGGCTCACAGTGAGCCGTTACAAAGATTCTGGGAGAATCTTTAGGAAGACCGTCGGAAAAGTCATGGGAATCATCTGTGTGGAAGAAACTAGCAGAAATGTCCCTGAAAAATCAGTATACAAAGTGCAGTGGGCCACGTTACACTTTCAAGGCAGTGATTACCAGGAACTAGCTAGAAGCAGTACAACAGCCGAATCGTCGGGAGCAGTCACTGTAGAGTGACATTCTAATGCTGATGCGGTGAAAACTACGTGAGGAGGACAAATGACCTACCGATAAATATTTACATCTAAATCTGCATGATTAACACACACTTAAGTGCCTGGCACAAGGTTCTCCAAACTACCGTCAAACCATTTCCCTCCGTTTCACTCTCTAACAGAGCATTGGAAAACTGCACAATTAAATTTTTCTGCACGAAATCTCATTTCTCTTATTTTATTAATATGATCATTTCTCGCTGCTTAGATTTGAGAGAATAAAATATTTTCACATTCCTATGAGAAAGCTGGTGATTGAAATTTCTTGAAAACATATCACTCATCGGAAAACTTCTTTGTTTTAATGATTGCCATCCCAACTCGTTTATCATATCCGTGACACTCTCTGTACTATTTCGCAATAACGCAAAGCGAGCTACCCTTCTTTGAACTTTCTCGATGCCTTCTGTCAAACATATCTGGTAAGGATCACATGCAGCACAGGAGTACTCTAGCAGAGGACGAAGAAGTGTAGTGTGGGCGGTCTCTTTAGTAGACCCGTCGCATTTTCTGTGTTCTGCCAATAAATCCACTCTTTGGTTTGTCATCTTCACAACATCATCTGTGTAATCGTTCCAAAGTAAGTTGTTCCTAATTTTAATTCAAATGTTGAAAGGTGGCTACACTGTGCCACAGCGCCAGAGATTGCGCCAAAGAGTATTATTCAGCCGCCTCCACTGGCAGTGTTTGTTGAGATGTCGTCGTGGAGAGTGTTTATTGAGAAGTAGCAGTAGGCAGTGCTTATTGAGATGTAACAGTGGTGAGTCGTTGTTGAGAAGTTCCCATGGAGAGTGCTTGTTCAGATGTTGTCATATTGTTTTGATGGGCTAGACACCAGATATTGTTGGATTGGGGATGCTGTAATGATCAGAGTGAGCTTTTCGTCAATATACACTCCTGGAAATGGAAAAAAGAACACATTGACACCGGTGTGTCAGACCCACCATACTTGCTCCGGACACTGCGAGAGGGCTGTACAAGCAATGATCACACGCACGGCACAGCGGACACACCAGGAACCGCGGTGTTGGCCGTCGAATGGCGCTAGCTGCGCAGCATTTGTGCACCGCCGCCGTCAGTGTCAGCCAGTTTGCTGTGGCATACGGAGCTCCATCGCAGTCTTTAACACTGGTAGCATGCCGCGACAGCGTGGACGTGAACCGTATGCGCAGTTGACGGACTTTGAGCGAGGGCGTATAGAGGGCATGCGGGAGGCCGGGTGGACGTACCGCCGAATTGCTCAACACGTGGGGCGTGAGGTCTCCACAGTACATCGATGTTGTCGCCAGTGGTCGGCGGAAGGTGCACGTGCCCGTCGACCTGGGACCGGACCGCAGCGACGCACGGATGCACGCCAAGACCGTAGGATCCTACGCAGTGCCGTAGGGGACCGCACCGCCACTTCACAGCAAATTAGGGACACTGTTGCTCCTGGGGTATCGGCGAGGACCATTCGCAACCGTCTCCATGAAGCTGGGCTACGGTCTCGCACACCGTTAGGCCGTCTACCGCTCACGCCCCAACATCGTGCAGCCCGCCTCCAGTGGTGTCGTGACAGGCGTGAATGGAGGGACGAATGGAGACGTGTCGTCTTCAGCGATGAGAGTCGCTTCTGCCTTGGTGCCAATGATGGTCGTATGCGTGTTTGGCGCCGTGCAGGTGAGCGCCACAATCAGGACTGCGTACGACCGAGGCACACAGGGCCAACACCCGGCATCATGGTGTGGGGAGCGATCTCCTAGACTGGCAGTACACCACTGGTGATCGTCGAGGGGACACTGAATAGTGCACGGTACATCCAAACCGTCATCGAACCCATCGTTCTACCATTCCTAGACCGGCAAGGGAACTTGCTGTTCCAACAGAACAATGCACGTCCGCATGTATCCCGTGCCACCCAACGTGCTCTAGAAGGTGTAAGTCAACTACCCTGGCCAGCAAGATCTCCAGATCTGTCCCCCATTGAGCATGTTTGGGACTGGATGAAGCGTCGTCTCACGCGGTCTGCACGTCCAGCACGAACGCTGGTCCAACTGAGGCGCCAGGTGGAAATGGCATGGCAAGCCGTTCCACAGGACTACATCCAGCATCTCTACGATCGTCTCCATGGGAGAATAGCAGCCTGCATTGCTGCGAAAGGTGGATATACACTGTACTAGTGCCGACATTGTGCATGCTCTGTTGCCTGTGTCTATGTGCCTGTGGTTCTGTCAGTGTGATCATGTGATGTATCTGACCCCAGGAATGTGTCAATAAAGTTTCCCCTTCCTGGGACAATGAATTCACGGTGTTCTTATTTCAATTTCCAGGAGTGTATATGAAGGTAAAAAATCCCTTTTTTTATTATTATTTCAATAAACAATAATGCCTCTTGGTCACAGGTTCAGTCAACAAAGCATCTGGCTCGTGTGCTTGTATTAGACTGTATTTCTGGTTTCTATGTGCAATTATAGTATTTCTGTTCTTTTTTTTTAATTACTTCAGTATAAATGGTGTTTAAAATGTCTGGTCTTATTGAGGAAGAACCGTGCCAGATGTGTACGTTGAATCACACTTCCACACACAGAACAGCTACACTTGTGTTTTGTTGTTTCGTAGGTTTTATAGTTGCTGGGGACTTAATTAATTAATTGTGTTAACGGAAGTTTTCTTTCATTCTTTGTTGTTATTCTATGCAGTCAGATTGCGTACTAAAACTAGTGAGGGCCAACCGTTTACGAGACAGCGTAATCGGACAGACAGCTGCTAGAAAAATAAGAAAATATTTGCATAATATATAATTAAGCCCCCATGCACGGGGCTTAATTATATATTATTCAAATAATTTTCAAGTTTTGTAGCTGACTGTCCGGTTACGAAGTCTCGTAAACGGTTGGCCGTGCCTAGTATTAGTACGCAATCTGACTGCATAGAATGACAACAAAGAATAAAAGAAAACTTCCGTTAACACAATTAATTAATTAAGTCCCCAGCAACTATAAAACCTACGAAACAACAAAACACAAGTGTAGCTGTTCTGTGTGTGGAAGTGTGATTCAACGTACACATCTAGCACGCTTCTTCCTCAATAAGACCAGATATTTTAAACACCATTTATACTGAAGTAATTAAAAAAAAAGAACAGAAATACTATAATTGCACATAGAAACCAGAAATACAGTCTAATACAAGAACACGAGCCAGATGCTTTGTTGACTGAACCTGTGACCAAGAGGCATTATTGTTTAAGACATTGAAATAATAATAAAAAAAGGAATTTTTTACCTTCATATATATTGACGAAAAGCTCACTCTGATCATTACAGCATCCCCAATCCAACAATATCTGGTGTCTAGCCCATCAAAACAATATGACAACATCTGAACAAGCACTCTCCATGGGAACTTCTCAACAACGACTCACCACTGCTACATCTCAATAAGCACTGCCTACTGCTACTTCTCAATAAACACTCTCCACGACGACATCTCAACAAACACTGCCAGTGGAGGCGGCTGAATAATACTCTTTGGCGCAATCTCTGGCGCTGTGTCTCAGTGTAGCCACCTTTCATATGCCTCTCCTCCACGGGCTAGAATTTGATGGTACTTTTGCGAGCATTGGTGGTGAAAATACCACCAAATTCGTCCAAAAAAATACAGACAAAAATAAAAGATAATATTAATAAGTAAATATCATTTCACTAAATAAATTTTGACTTTGCACTGACCCTTCAATAACCTAATATATATAATACAGTAAGGAATACAAATGCTTTCATACATATGATTTTACATAATAGTTTAAATAAGTATTATTCAATCAATGGCACCTAGTAATGTTGAGCAGGTGCAGACACCAACAAGTGACATTATTTCCGCAGAAGCAGTTCCATTAGTGGCACCTAGCAATATTGAACAGGTGCAGACACCAACAAGTGACATCATTTCAGTAGAAGCAGTCCATCAGTGGCACCTAGCAATGTTGAACAGGTGCAGACACCAACAAGTGACATCATTTCAGTAGAAGCAGTCCATCAGTGACACCCAGTAATGTTGAACAGGTGCAGACACCAACAAGTGACATCATTTCAGTAGAAGCAGATCATCAGTGGCACCCAGTAATGTTGAGCAGGTGCAGACACCAACAAGTGACATCATTCCAGTAGAAGCAGTCCATCAGTGGCACCCAGTAATGTTGAGCAGGTGCAGACACCAACAAGTGACATCATTTCAGTAGAAGCAGTCCATCAGTGGCACCCAGCAATTTTGAGCAGGTGCAGACACCAACAAGTGTCATTATTTCAGTAGAAGCAGTTCCATCAGTGGCACCTAGTAATGTTGAACAGGTGCAGGCATGAACAACAGTTTGAATGCACACACAATTGCTTTTACAAAATCATTATTAATGCTCTTACACTACACATACAAATTGTTATAAACACACAAATGATATCAGATAATTGTCATGTTAACTATTACAATACACAAATAACAGTAAACCTATAACATTTATGGGTGTCTGTGTAAGCCACAACAAAAAAGTAAAATAATATTTAGGAGATAGGTCGGTACCATTGACTTGGGATTAGGAAAGGAAAACACACAAAACACACTCACTCATCTTTCATCCACATTAAGTACTACTGTGTAATTGAATAGCGTTAACTGTGTAAATGCAATTCTGTCCAAAATTTTATGTTCAACTTGTGTATCAAGTAGTAGTGGCAGCAATGTATAACAGTCAATAATAGATAGTCAACGTCGTAGTCATCATGTCAAGACCAATGTTTGCCAAGCCAAATCAAAATGTACGGTTGCTGAACAACTGTCAGCGTGCCAAGATATGCAATTACTTCCTCTCTCCAAAAAAAGAATATACTGCTTATTGATTTAACAAAGTGTGTGTAGACAATCTTCTTTCCACTTGAGTGTTCTAGTCTGCCATCTTCATCCTCCTTGTTCCATATAAACCAACAAAAAAAAAAAAATATGCTCCTCACTTACTTTACCTCTTATCCACCAAAACTCCAATAATCATTATCATCACATAATCTTAATACTTCAATAATACCTCTTACGTCGATACATATAAACCTTATCATCAATATCATTTACCTTACCTCTTGTCCACCAAAACTCCAATAATCATCAACTTTACACAATCTCAGTACCTCAATAATACCTCCTCAATACGTCGACACATATAAACCTTATCGCCAATATCATTTCACTTCCATAACAACTCTTTCCTCTAGTCAGTCTCCTCGAACAAGCACAGACAAAATCCTAGTGCAAACTTCAATTCATCATCCCATGCAATCCGAAGACACAATGTCCACACACAACCTCTGTGTAGTCCACCTGAGCCAAATCTTCTACTCATTATGAATTATAAAATACATTTTGGTTACCTTGTCCATCATAAAATAAAAGAAATGCATACATGACCTCTAACAGCCTTCAGTTTGAATAACTTTCAGTAAGTAGGTGCGAGTACGTAGTATGAAAGATCACATAAGACTTTGAATGAATAAATCGTAATATTTCATAGTGTGTACACCACTTCAAGAATCATGGCAAAGCAGAAGCAAACATGTGGAGTATTTCTTGTGTCAAGTGTCACTTGCTATTTCAATTGTTCACGAAGAATGCAGTGTAATAACTGTCAATGGTCTAAACCTAGTGTTGGTATTTCATGTCGTTAGCTTCCTTTCTATTAGCATAAATTTATACAGCTTCCATAAAACCTCCAACTCATGGCAGTTCATTTTCTTATCTTAAAATATAAAGCACTGAGCGTAAGCAAAACAAGCAATAGCGAGTAAATATACCAGTAGAGAACAGAGTATCAACAAGTGGATGCAGCACAATTCCTACAACGAGGCTCTGCCAAGCGAACAATCTATAATTAATACCATAGTGTGACTTAAACTCCATGTTCGTACACCGTATATCAGCATTTCTATATACCATATTAAAGAGTAGTTATGACAACAAATAGAAATGTATAAATATGCAATCCATACGCAAAGCAGCAAATATGTATCTTACATAATAAACAGGTCATTAGCATCATATCAGCATAAGCAAATAAATGTTCATATGTAATCTTAATAAGTAAACATGAAGGCACAAGCAGATAAATCACAAAGTATAACTTACATACATTACCATATCAGCATAACTAATCAGGTGACAATTATAATTTAAATAAATAAGCACAGCAGGCACATAATAAAAAAAAATGTGACATCAGTGAAAAAGCAGTGCAGCCAAGCGATGCATAATAAACACAAGTAACAACTCTGTTGATTAATCAATCATTGTCAAAATCAGTTAATGTACGCAAGCACGTCGCTTCACAAGTAAATTCATAGAACATGAAATTTAGTACAAAGTATGAATCACGTAATCAGGAGCAGCAAATTACGTCTAAAGTACGTACCAAGTGGAAATATGTTACCTGAAAAATAAACTCAATTAATAGTTACCTTTTTAGTTTATTACTTTCTTCTTCTAAATTACATTCTTCCTGAAAATTTCTCGATAGCAAGTCCTCTTAACGTCGGACACGCACAGAATTTACCTGAAGTTCTTAAATATTTTATACAACTGTATCCTGAAAAATACTGAACGTTAATAACATAATTTATCAAGTCACTATAGCTTTATACTGAATTTATTCGGAGAAATTAGACTGTGTATTTGTTTACGGCTGTCAGTGCATTTGCACTGAGCGCTCGATCAGCTGTAGGTACACGTGACGTAGGAAGTAATTGTTTGCGCTCAACGACTGCCTTCTGCGCCGCGCAGACTTGACTGTTGCTTTGAGTATGTGCCGCCGCCAAAACACAGCGCGGTATCCTTGTATTCTCTGCATGTTTACGTATAACTGTTGGTTTCTCGAAAGTATGTCATTCCACAAAAATTTTAACGTTCGATATATGATGTACTCCTTTGGAGCGCCGAGATTTAAGAGCTTCTACTTCGACAGTGTTATCATGAATGATTTTGCGAACTCTATATGGACCGTTATAAAGCAGAAAAAATTTGCGACATAAGCCTTTTCCTTTGTGAGACAAACGATGAGACTTAATTAACACCTTTTGACCAACTGACAAGATTTTTAAACGACCAGGACGGTTAGCTGTTTTCTCTCTTCTGGCAGCCGCAGATGCAATATTTTGCAGAGCCAGGTTCATAACTTCAGAATGCCGCAGTTTCCGTGTAGGCGGAAAAGGAACAATTTCAGAAATGCGATTTGTCGGTGCTTTATTTTTTAATATCAATATAGGCGGTAAAGAAGTTGAATCATTAGGGAGTTCATTCATAATGTTTTGAAACATATGAAGATACTGATCGCAAGTTCTGTGATTCTGATGACAATAAAGTCGACATAATTTATTGATTTCCTTCATCCATCTCTCTGAAGCGTTAGATTGAGGGTGAAAAAGTGAAATGAAAATTGGTTTAATCTTACGACGCCGTAGAGTACGAAGCCAAATTTTAAAGCGAAACTGTGATCCATTATCTGATATAATCTTATCAACATGACCCACCTCTTTAAGAAAATGTTTGATGAAAGCATTAGACACTGAACGAGCTGTTGCTTTGCGTAAAGGTGTAAAACACACATACACTCCTGGAAATTGAAATAAGAACACCGTGAATTCATTGTCCCAGGAAGGGGAAACTTTATTGACACATTCCTGGGGTCAGATACATCACATGATCACACTGACAGAACCACAGGCACATAGACACAGGCAACAGAGCATGCACAATGTCGGCACTAGTACAGTGTATATCCACCTTTCGCAGCAATGCAGGCTGCTATTCTCCCATGGAGACGATCGTAGAGATGCTGGATGTAGTCCTGTGGAACGGCTTGCCATGCCATTTCCACCTGGCGCCTCAGTTGGACCAGCGTTCGTGCTGGACGTGCAGACCGCGTGAGACGCCGCTTCATCCAGTCCCAAACATGCTCAATGGGGGACAGATCCGGAGATCTTGCTGGCCAGGGTAGTTGACTTACACCTTCTAGAGCACGTTGGGTGGCACGGGATACATGCGGACGTGCATTGTCCTGTTGGAACAGCAAGTTCCCTTGCCGGTCTAGGAATGGTAGAACGATGGGTTCGATGACGGTTTGGATATACCGTGCACTATTCAGTGTCCCCTCGACGATCACCAGTGGTGTACGGCCACTGTAGGAGATCGCTCCCCACACCATGATGCCGGGTGTTGGCCCTGTGTGCCTCGGTCGTATGCAGTCCTGATTGTGGCGCTCACCTGCACAGCGCCAAACACGCATACGACCATCATTGGCACCAAGGCAGAAGCGACTCTCATCGCTGAAGACGACACGTCTCCATTCGTCCCTCCATTCACGCCTGTCGCGACACCACTGGAGGCGGGCTGCACGGTGTTGGGGCGTGAGCGGAAGACGGCTAACGGTGTGCGGGACCGAGCCCAGCTTCATGGAGACGGTTGCGAATGGTCCTCGCCGATACCCCAGGAGCAACAGTGTCCCTAATTTGCTGGGAAGTGGCGGTGCGGTCCCCTACGGCACTGCGTAGGATCCTACGGTCTTGGCGTGCATCCGTGCGTCGCTGCGGTCCGGTCCCAGGTCGACGGGCACGTGCACCTTCCGCCGACCACTGGCGACAACATCGATGTACTGTGGAGACCTCACGCCCCACGTATTGAGCAATTCGGCGGTACGTCCACCCGGCCTCCCGCATGCCCACTATACGCCCTCGCTTAAAGTCCGTCAACTGCACATACGGTTTACGTCCACGCTGTCGCGGCATGCTACCAGTGTTAAAGACTGCGATGGAGCTCCGTATGCCACGGCAAACTGGCTGACACTGACGGCGGCGGTGCACAAATGCTGCGCAGCTAGCGCCATTCGACGGCCAACACCGCGGTTGCTGGTGTGTCCGCTGTGCCGTGCGTGTGATCATTGCTTGTACAGCCCTCTCGCAGTGTCCGGAGCAAGTATGGTAGGTCTGACACACCGGTGTCAATGTGTTCTTTTTTCCATTTCCAGGAGTGTATTTTGATGTCAATTCCACTGCTACCAAAATGTACGCAAAACCATTAGTAGAACGAACCACTGGACCGAACAAATCGACTGCAGCCATGTCCTTTAATTTCGCTGGAATGATAGGAAACAACGGTACTCTGTGAGGAATAGTTGGCGGCTTAGCCTTTTGACATAATTTGCATTTGGCAAGAACAGATCGAATACGTTTTTCCATGTTACTGAAGTAGCAATTTTCTCGTAATTTATGAAAGCATTTTCTGGGACCAAAGTGCGCATAACTGAAATGTGTGTACCAAATCAATTTATTGACCCACTCATCAGGAATACAAACTAACCAACCAGAGTTGTCGACCGATTTTCGTTTAAAAAGAATATCATTGCGAACTAAATAATACTGTCTGAACGCTACGCTTTTCTTTCTCCTCCACTTCTCCTTAATGTCCTTCCAGATTGGATCCTTGTTGTGCTCCTTAGCGATGTCCTGGAGCGAAGATGAAATAAAATTCTCAAACGCAACACCTTGAATCTACATCAAACAACAATTGTTTTCTTTACAGTCCTCTTCAGCACTTTGTTTCAAACCCATAGGTGCACGTGATAAAGCATCAGCAATAATATTTGAAGAACCCTGTATGTAAACAATACTAAAGTCAAATTACTGTAGATACAACGCCCATCGTTACAATCTTCCATGTGTTAATTTTGTTGACATAAGAAATTCCAGAGCTCGATGATCGGTGTAAACCTTAGTATGTCTGCCATACAAAAATATGCGAAATTTTGCGAAAGCCCATACAACAGCCAAAGCTTCAAGTTCCGTAATCGAATAATTCTTTTCTGATTTAGAGAGTACACGACTTCCAAATGCAATAATTTTATGCACTACAACGCCGTTTTCTTCTATCTCTTGAAATAAGTGTGCACCTAGGCCTTTGTATGATGAGTCCGTCGCCAAACAAAAATCTTTAGATAAATCCGGATGTGAAAGAAGTGGAGCAGCAACTAAAGCATCACGAAGTTGTTCAAATTCTGATTGAGCTTCCTCATCCCAACACCAATTAGAATTCTTTCCAGACAGTTCACATAAACGAGGTGTGGCCAAATTGTCCAATCTAACAAAGCGTCTAAGAAAATTACAGACACCAAGGAAACTACGAACATCCCGTTTTGTAGTAGGAACAGCGTAATTACGAATTGCGTCTAGCTTCTCTGGATCAGGAAGAATACCTTCTGTAGGAAAAATATGACCAAGAAATTTCACCTGAGAACGACCAAATTCAGATTTTTCCAAGTTCACTGTAATGCCAACTCTTGCAAAAATACGTAATAATGAATCCAAAATTTTGTTATGCTCACTCCAAGAACGTTTAGCAATAAGAATATCGTCAACATATGAAGTAATATTGTCACGAAGATAAACAGGTAAAATTTCGTTTAAACTACGAATGAATGCTGCTGAAGATACAGTAAGTCCAGACGGTAATTTCCGAAATCACTTTTGGGTAAAATAGTCATATCCGGTTATTGTTTACTGACTCTCTAGATAGATGGATGGTTGAAGAGTTATTTTGATAGATACAAAGAGTAGTAGAAGAGTAGGCAGCAGTGCAGAAAACTAAAAGGGAAATAGCACCACTACAGCTCGGGGCCCTGTGCACGCTACGGCACATATTCACTTAGTGTAGTGAATCCCCTGAGGACCTTAATAGCCGCACATAAATTCCAGTTTGTGACTTAGTGGCCAATTTGGTGGAAGTGCGTACATAAATTGATCTAACCATGAACATGGATGTATGTCGTTCTTAGAATTGCGAAAGATCTTAAATTTCCGAAGAGTTAAGAAGTGTTTATAGTCAAAGTTTTCTCCTCGTGGCGACAAAGACCTACCGCGTCTGTCCCAGTCCGAATGTCGATTATTGTCAAGTTCGCGCGCCTGGCGCTCTCTTGTTGCATCTCGTAAATGAAACAAATTGTTTTCTTCAAACCCCCCGGCTATCTGTGATTCTAAATTTCTTCTACTGTCTCTTCCTGCGATTTCACCTTCAATTTGTTTGACTTGCTTTCGTAATGTCTCAAATTCCCCTTTAACACGTTCATTAAATTTTCCCTGATTTTCAACATGCTTATTTATGTTCTGGTACTCTTCGGTTTCTGCAAATGGCAATGGAGCTGTATCATCTGAATCTCTGTCCCCATTTAAACTAAGACTTGTCAATTTATCTGCAATCTCCTCAACTCTTTCCGATAAGTCACCTGTTTGTTCCTTCTGTTTATTTACGTCTTCCGTACGTGTCGCGACTCGGGTTTCAGTACTGACACATTTAGTAGTTAATTGTTCATACTGTTGTGTTAAGTTATTTATTCTGTCACTTGGTACGGATTCCTCGATTCTTTCAAATATTTCTTCCTTATCGTGTGCACGTTGTAAATTTAACTCTGAAAATTTTTGTACTATCGCGCGATCTCTTTCTTCCTGTTCTCTATCCTGTTCCTTTTGTCTGATTTCTATTGAAATTAATCCATTATTGTGAGCATTCAAAATCAGTTGTACTTCTTCTCTAATTTCTTTCTTTGATTCATCTTTCATGTTTTTGAAACATGTCCCTATCCGTGAGTCTAACCGTGTTTCCATTGTTCCCATATCTGTTTTTAATTCAGATCGTAGCTGTGATCCCACTGTTTTTAATTCAGATCTTAACTGTTTTTCCATTGAGTCTAACCGTGTTTCTATTTTTTTTATCTCTGTCTTTATTTGAGATCTGAACTGTGTTCCCAAATTTAATATTGCACTCATCAACTGCTCCATATTAACTGGTTCGAAATTCTTTTCACCCCTAACATTTCCCGCAAAACCAACTTCTTTCGTCATAGCTGTAAAGCTATCTGTTTTCGACACTATTCCAGAGTCTTCTGTCTTTAATGTCGTATTCTGAAAATGTTTTGATTGTGAAAAATTTTGAACTGGTTCCGGCCTATTTTCCAGACTTATTAAATTGTTTTCAACTTCATTATTCATCATACTGTTGTCCTGTGTTGGCGAGTTCACCATGTCAACAATTTCGTCACTCTGACTATCCATCATTTTTGCCTTTTTCATCGATTGCGTAATCATTTACAAAATATACAAAACTCGTCCCTATACGAAAATTACACACAATGACACTTTATCTCCAACAATACCATTCACACGAAAAGCTTTCCGACAAACACGATTAACGAACAATTGAAATCTTCATAATTGCACAAAATTGTCAAACCCGTGTACAAGACATCAAAAATTAAATTCTGCAAAAAATACCATTAGAAGAATGACAATTACCAAATCTACACATGCAATATAGACTACAATTACTAAACTACAAATTACTACAACAATACTACTGTCTGCTATTTTTACAATCAGAAGAATTCCAAGGGACGATCCGAAGCAGCCGTCGCCACGTGCATGGGGGCTTAATTATATATTATGCAAATATTTTGTTATTTTTCTAGTAGCTGTCTGTCCGATTACGCTGTCTCGTAAACGGTTGGCCCTCACTAGTATTAGTACGCAATCTGACTGCATAGAATAACAACAAAGAATGAAAGAAAACTTCCGTTAACACAATTAATTAATTAAGTCCCCAGCAACTATAAAACCTACGAAACAACGAAACACAAGTGTAGCTGTTCTGTGTGTGGAAGTGTGATTCAACGTACACATCTGGCACGGTTCTTCCTCAATAAGACCAGACATTTTAAACACCATTTATACTGAAGTAATTAAAAAAAAAGAACAGAAATACTATAATTGCACATAGAAACCAGAAATACAGTCTAATACAAGAACACGAGCCAGATGTTTTGTTGACTGAACCTGTGACCAAGAGGCATTATTGTTTAAGACATTGAAATAATAATAAAAAAAAGGAATTTTTTACCTTCATATATATTGACGAAAAGCTCACTCTGATCATTACAGCATCCACAATCCAACATATCTGGTGTCTAGCCCATCAAAAGAATATGACAACATCTGAACAAGCACTCTCCATGGGAACTTCTCAACGACGACTCACCACTGCTACATCTCAATAAGCACTACCTACTGCTACTTCTCAATAAACACTCTCCACGACGACATCTCAACAAACACTGCCAGTGGAGGCAGCTGAATAATACTCCTTGGCGCAATCTCTGGCGCTGTGGCACAGTGTAGCCACCTTTCAATGTGTGTGAATTTCTAAGGGACCAAACTGCTTAGGTCATCGGTCCCTAAACTTACACACTACTTAAACTAGCTTAAACTAACTTATGATAAGAACAACACTCACACCCATGCCCGAGGGCGGACTCGAACCCCCAGCGGGAGGGAATTTTAATTCGAATAGGTAGCCTTTAATTTTGTGTGATTTATCACAATCGAAAATCAACGACTTTTCTTGAATACTTCCTACTGCTCCAGAAGAAACTCCCTATCTTCTGCACGGTGCACTGACATCGAAAAACTAGTGGTTCACGAGCCCACCACACTCAAATGTTTCCCATCGTAGGAGGCCACGGGAAAATGCATCAGTCATCTGTGTTCAGTGCACTCAGCGAAATCGCACAAGCTGAATAGCAACATTTTTTTTACATACCTTAGTTGTTGTCGCTAATTTTCAGTAGGGCTGTTATGACGCCACATCGTATCTTCTTGATATGCCCAGTGAAGTCCCTGCATTTTGCGAGATGCGTGGAAGCACCCGTGAAAACCGCCGCCAAAGACGAACAAGATATGTTCCGGACGCTAGGCATTGGTATGTCAAGCGTTCCGTGGTTCCAGACATCAGATTCCGAGAACTACTGAAAACAATGCTATCACCTGGCATTGGCCAAGTGAAGCCCACACGGCAAACATCAATCCAACTTTAACGCTAGCCCTAGAAAGTTGAGCACACCGTCGGTGTATGGCTAATACAGTGGCCGAGAGCCGTAGCAGGTAGGCCGCCCTGAGGGGCCGCCAGGCGCGGTTGTTCATTCCACAAATGGTTCAAATGGCTCTGAGCACTATGGGACATCTGTGGTCATCAGTCCCCTAGAACTTAGAACGACGTAAAGCTAACTAATCTAAGAACATCACACACATCCATGCCCGAGGCGGTCGCGTGGTTCATTCCTCCTCACATTCGCAAGAAAGTCAGCTCGGCGCGACCTCACGTTTATCTACCACACTAAAAGCAGGTGGCCCTAGTCCAGCCCCAGCTCACCCACACATCAGGGACAGAGGAGCAAGCGATGTCCCATCACCAGTTGAAATATCACTAATAAAAACCGGCTTCATTTATACCAATGACCCTTCTAGGTCTGCGCCCTCTAAGACACATCAAGAAAATGATGTCAAATAAAACAAAATTGAGAAAAATGAGACGAGACAGACAACAAGAGCCTCGTAGCCTCTCAAAGTTTCTCCTAAAATTACCTTTACATTGGTCTTTTTTTTTCGTCAATCCAGGCATAATTGTTTACAAGTTGACTTTTGTTTCATCATTGAAGATGTCCCTCCTTGGGAAATGGAGAGCCTCTATACAACCACACAAGTACCATGTGCACAACTGGACTCATGGAGCGAAACGTGGCCGATTTAGTGCATCAGCGTTCTGTGAGGAGAACGCAGCGGCCGTTCTTGCATGACTTCCCTCACAGCGGTGGAATCCATAGCAATAGTTCGTGTTATCTCTTAACTATTCGTCATCGTCTAGCTCCGTGGAGTTCAGTCTCTTTCAAACTGACACTTCACCACCGACTTCGAGCACCACAATTGTTGCTGTTGACGGCGAATGTGCCCTATTTCAGTGTCTGCTGGTAAAAATTGGCAAAGAGGATGCAGGCTGGTGTTTCACGACGAGGAAAACTCTCCTCACAAAGTCGACGGTAAATTGTTTCATTGTACTTCTCTCCAGTGTTCAGTGCGACACTGAGTTTCGGGACGTGTGTGGCCATACAGATTCGACAGCAAAGTACTGCCCCACGCATTATAGTTCCATGCTGGAAGCACTAAAATGAGGCGTAGTCAAATGTCAGACACTTATAATTAATTCAGTTTTTAGGTAGTTACATTTTCGGTACGTGTGGTGCCGGCCGGTGTGGCCGAGCTATACAGGCCGCATGACTGAATATTTCCACAGGGGGCTTCCAACGACTTTTTGAGTGCGTGCCAAGTAGAGTTGCTGCACTACAGCCGGCCGAGGTGGCCGAACGTTTCTAGGCGCTTCAGTTTGGAACCGCGCGACCGCTACGATCGCAGGTTCGAATCCTGCCTCGGGCATGGATGTGCGTCGTGTCCTTCGGTTAGTTAGATTTAAGTAGTTCTAAGTTCTAGGAGATTGATGTCCTCAGATATTAAGTCCCATTGTGCTCAGAGCCATTTGAACAACTTTTGTACGTGTGGTAATAAAAAGACATTTTGTTATGTTCCGCCAAGCTGTACAAATTTTTATTTTAATACAGTGAGAATTAGGTTGCCACAGCACTGGAGGAAGATGATCTTGATGATGGGGCAAAGTGAAAACACTGATGTAAGTTGAATGATGTATTTTCTTAGAACATATAAGACAGTACCTTAATTTAAGATTTCTATATAGTCCTCATTATGTAGAATATAGTGAAAGAATTATTGTGTTGAAATTAATACAACTCAAAATCAGCATTGCATATCCGACAATCACACACAAATTTTACCCTTCAAAGTTCGGGCAATCCTCATGCCACTATGTTGCTGTTTCCAGCATTCAGCCCAGTCATCTGGTGGAGCATTAATGTAAATCACATGCAGGACACTGCCTGAAACATTCCACCTAGAGCGGTTTCATCTTGAACCAACATCTGATTTTTACATGTTAGTAAAACATATGCACTTTGCATGCCGTGATGTTTCCAGTTTTTTGCACATAATCTTTCTTTAGGTCATGTTTTCAAATCAAAAATACTTCGACGCTGTTTTAGCGTGTTAGGAGCGCCATTCGTGGTTCGTCATTTTGCTCTAGCAGATGTGCATCAGCAGATTCGTTAGTATTTGCTGTAGGATGTCCTTTAGGTGCTGCGGCAAGAACAGGAGCATTTTCAGTGTTGGCAAGAACACAATCAGTGTGTTTCGTTGCAGCAAAATCACGTGTGTTAAACACGATGCAAACATGGCGTTAGAGCTAACATTTCTTGAACACACTAACTGCATTATAGAGAGTAGATGATTTTCAATTACCAGTGTTCAATAGATGATCAGTAAATGAGATGTTCGCCGTCTGAGTCATCTTGCCTCAGTCAACATTGTTAGAAGTCTTTGATTTTTGAAGCTGGATTAACAAGAATAGGACATAAAGGAACAGTGTCTGTGAAACGCATACTGTGTTTGGTAGTCATGTACAGCAAAGAATAATCAAAAATCTTACCCGTTATAGTGAAACGTGATTTGGTATTCATGCCTTTAGCGCCATAAAGGCTCACAGATCGCTCGTTTTTCGTAAGGTGGAAGCTGATTATGGGATCAAGTGATATTTATCCAATCCCATGCATTATGCACTGAATCATATCCCCTCGTGCACTTTAAATACCCCCTTTCATTGCTGTGCTGAATACGTGTACACAGAACACGTAATTCTTGGTTTTACCAAACTTCGATTCAGGTTATGTTCAGTGTAAAACCTAGGTGCTTTATATGATTTTCCTGACCAATTTCAGATCAATATAGTTTCTTAATTCAATATTACTGTATTACTGTTACTTATTATTGCTCTCCCTAAGCCATAGGATACGCTTCGTGTGACGCCATCTTGTCGACACCTGTTGCTAGGATCTCCCTTCTGGTTTTTCGATGATTAATCGCTGTACGAACAAGCAAACAGTTGTGTTGTACACAGCTTTTCAATTCATTAATGGCACATAGCTCATTCTGTGTACAAGTAAGTTAAAAGTACAGAAATTAAGTTTGGACGCGGTTATCACAAAGCAGATTGCTGTGGCATAGTTCTTAGAGCGTAGATTCATAAACCGGTGTATCTTCTGTAGTACATGGTAGTGATACGTTCCCTAATTCATAATAATATGTGCAGATTTTGTACTTAGACTATGTTATGTTATGTTTTTGGTGATTTGATGAGGCATTACAATGATGTATGCTTTCGAATCCGAGTTATGGCCGCGCGGGGTAGACGCTCGGTCTAGGCAGAGCGTCTCGTCACGGTCTGCGTGGCTTCCCCCTTCGTAGGTTCGAGTCCTCCCTCTGGCATGGGTGTGTGTGTGTCGTCCTTAGTGTAAGTTAGTTTAAGTTAGATTAAGTAGTGTGTAAGCTTAGCGACCGATGACCTCAGTAGTTTGGTCCCATAAGACCTTACCAAAAACTTCTAAATTTTCCAAGTTACGTAATTACAACAAGGAGCAACCATCCTCACTGCACTGCCTTTGGCCACAGGTCGTACGTGTTTACACTACATAATTTGGTAGAATTTTCTGAGTGAATACGTACTGTTTGATGTTGTTTGTCTTTGCACTTATTGTAATTATATATTTACTTTCTTGTGGTCATATTGAATATTGGGTCATCAACGTTCATAAAATAGGGCATAGTTTCGTAGGTCAGCGCTTCGCTTAACTGTTCATAACTGTAGACAAGTTCTTAGTATAGGCACTCAACGTATGTGCTTTTCGTGGGATCACATGCTTTCAGAAACTCGAGCGATTTACTGAGAGGAAAGTGTGGCGGAATGCCGTTTGCTAAGAGAGATTTACAAACAGAAACAGTTTAGGCAGGCGGCAGCAGGCGGTGTGGAGCCGGAAGGCCTCACGGCTAACCCCTCCCCACCCCCGCCCCCGCCCCCGCCCCCGCAGCAGCCGCCGGCCGCCGGGCCGCCGCCCACCTGGCGGGGCCGCCGCCTCAGATCTCGCCGCAGACTCCTCCCCCGCGACACGTCGGAAGGTCGCCACCTGACAGCCCGTCCCCCCTTCTCCTGGCCGATCCTTGCTGTACGAGTGCAACGTGGAAACAGCCAGCGTCGCTCTCAAACACACCTGGTGCGACCGGTCTCACGCCATCACAGGGTAGCGGCCTCATACACAGAAGAGCCAAAGAAACTGACACACCAGCCTAGGATCGTGTAGGGCACCCGCGAGCACGCAGAAGTGCTGCAACACGACGCGGCATGGACTCGTTTGAAGTAGTGCTGGAGGGAACTGACAACATGAATCCTACAAGGCTGTCCATAAATCTTTAAGAGTACAAGGGGCAGGAGGTCTCTTCCGCACAGCACGTTGCAAGAAATCCCAGATATGCTCAATAATGTCCATGTCTGGAGAGTTTGCTGGCCAGCGGGAGTGTTTAAACTCAGAAGAGTGTTCCTAGAGCCACTCTGTAGCTATACTGGACGTGTGGGGTGTCGCATTGTCCTGCTGGAATTGCCCAAGTCCGTCGGAATGCTCAGTAGACATGAATGGATGCAGGTGACGAGAAACGATGCTTAAAAAATGGTTCAAATGGCTCTGAGCACTATGGGACTCAACTGCTGTGGTTATCAGTCCCCTAGAACTTAGAACTACTTAAACCTAACTAACCTAAGGACATCACACACATCCATGCCCGAGGCAGGATTCGAACCGGCGACTGTAGCAGTCGCACGGTTCCGGACTGCGCGCCTAGAACCGCGAGACCACCGCAGCCGGCTGAAACGATGCTTACATACCTGTCACGTGTCAGAGTCGTTTCTAGACGTATCAGGTGTTCCATATCACTCCAACCGCACACGCTTCACACCATTGCAGAGCCTCCACTAGCTTCAATATCACCTGCTGACATGCACGGTCCATGGATTCATAAGGTTGTCCCCATCAGCTCGAAGCAATTTGAAAAGAGGCTTACCAGACAACACTTTTCCAGCCATCAACTGTCCAATGTCGGTGTTGAAGGACCCAGGCGAGGCGTAAACCTTTGTGTCGAGCAGTCTTCAAGGGTACACTTGTTGTTGGCCCTGCACTGAAATCTGCAGCAACTTGTGGAAGGGTTGCGCTCCTGTTACGTTCAACGATTCTCTACAACCGTAGTTGTCCCGTTCTTGCAGGAACTTTTTCCAGCCCCAGCGATGTCGGAGATTTGATGTTTTGCCAGATTTCTGATATTCACGGTACACTCGTGAAATGGTCGTACTGGAAAATCCCCACTTTATCGCTCTCTCGGAGATGCCGGGCCCATCGCTCGCGCACCTACTGTAACACCACGTTGAAACTCACTTAAATCTGGATAACCTACCACTGTAGCAGCAGTAGTCGATCTAAGACCTGCTGCAGACACTTGTTGTCTTATACGGGCGTTGACGACCGCAGCGCCGTATTCTGCCTGTTTACATGTATCTGTATTTGAATACAAATGCCTATACCAGTTTCTCTAGTGCTCCAGTGCAGAATACTGCCGTGACCAGCCAAACAAACAGCCTATTCAGAACTGACGTCAACTGACAACAGGAAAATCGGCCGGAGAAAGCTCGTCGCTGATTCATAGCTGACTACCAACTGGCAGAAAGCCGTGCAACCTACCAACGTGTCCCCTCCATCTCTCAACACCCACCAGGGTTATGTTAGGGCCAATAGAATCTAATAAACAGAAGAAGACTCGGAACCGAAATATCGTGCCAGCAGTTGTCTAGTGACACTATTGGAAAAGTCATGTATTGAAGCATCCACTTCTCAGCTAGTTAGTCTTTGCCCTAAGAAGATCGCTGAAACTCGGGCAAAACCTTGCTTATTTTATTTCTGTAAGTATTTTATCGAAAAAGAAGTCCATCTGCGAGAACCTGGTCTCAAGGAGTGAGACTTGGCAGCACATCGTTGCTGGATAATACTCAGTTAATCCTGAATCAATTACAGAATTTATGGTGGAAGTGGATGATTGCTGACTGTGGAGGCAAATTCTTTAGTTCTCATGAAATCTGAGCGTTCCGAAAGCACTGCCTTCGGAATAGTTGACCTCATGCGATATGTTAGATACGTCAATACAACATTATACACTCCTGGAAATTGAAATAAGAACACCGTGAATTCATTGTCCCAGGAAGGGGAAACTTTATTGACACATTCCTGGGGTCAGATACATCACATGATCACACTGACAGAACCACAGGCACATAGACACAGGCAACAGAGCATGCACAATGTCGGCACTAGTACAGTGTATATCCACCTTCCGCAGCAATGCAGGCTGCTATTCTCCCATGGAGACGATCGTAGAGATGCTGGATGTAGTCCTGTGGAACGGCTTGCCATGCCATTTCCACCTGGCGCCTCAGTTGGACCAGCGTTCGTGCTGGACGTGCAGACCGCGTGAGACGACGCTTCATCCAGTCCCAAACATGCTCAATGGGGGACAGATCCGGAGATCTTGCTGGCCAGGGTAGTTGACTTACACCTTCTAGAGCACGTTGGGTGGCACGGGATACATGCGGACGTGCATTGTCCTGTTGGAACAGCAAGTTCCCTTGCCGGTCTAGGAATGGTAGAACGATGGGTTCGATGACGGTTTGGATGTACCGTGCACTATTCAGTGTCCCCTCGACGATCACCAGTGGTGTACGGCCAGTGTAGGAGATCGCTCCCCACACCATGATGCCGGGTGTTGGCCCTGTGTGCCTCGGTCGTATGCAGTCCTGATTGTGGCGCTCACCTGCACGGCGCCAAACACGCATACGACCATCACTGGCACCAAGGCAGAAGCGACTCTCATCGCTGAAGACGACACGTCTCCATTCGTCCCTCCATTCACGCCTGTCGCGACACCACTGGAGGCGGGCTGCACGATGTTGGGGCGTGAGCGGAAGACGGCCTAACGGTGTGCGGGACCGTGGCCCAGCTTCATGGAGACGGTTGCGAATGGTCCTCGCCGATGCCCCAGGAGCAACAGTGTCCCTAATTTGCTGGGAAGTGGCGGTGCGGTCACCTACGGCACTGCGTAGGATCCTACGGTCTTGGCGTGCATCCGTGCGTCGCTGCGGTCCGGTCCCAGGTCGACGGGCACGTGCACCTTCCGCCGACCACTGGCGACAACATCGATGTACTGTGGAGACCTCACGCCCCACGTGTTGAGCAATTCGGCGGTACGTCCACCCGGCCTCCCGCATGCCCACTATACGCCCTCGCTGAAAGTCCGTCAACTGCACATACGGTTCACGTCCACGCTGTCGCCGCATGCTACCAGTGTTAAAGAATGCGATGGAGCTCCGTATGCCACGGCAAACTGGCTGACACTGACGGCGGCGGTGCACAAATGCTGCGCAGCTAGCGCCATTCGACGGCCAACACCGCGGTTCCTGGTGTGTCCGCTGTGCCATGCGTGTGATCATTGCTTGTACAGCCCTCTCGCAGTGTCCGGAGCAAGTATGGTGGGTCTGACACACCGGTGTCAATGTGTTATTTTTTCCATTTCCAGGAGTGTATGTTAAACGGGTTCGGCCAAGGAGTAGATCCGGCTGAAGGGAGTGCCTCGGTTGTTTTCATATAAATATCAGACGAGCTGCTGATAGGACAGAGGGATTTCAAAATGGGAATAAATTGGAGGTAATTGCCAATTCTATAAATTGTCGTACTACCAAGGCAAATCTCCCAAAAACCTTAATCAGAATGGGGGAATTGGAACTACTTTTAATTTGATGTGAAATTAAAACTTTCCCGGCTTATAGATTGCTCATTGAAATGTTGGTCCAGTTGCCGGATGTCAGTAACTTGCTGCAAGGATGTTTCAGCGCAAAGTCTTCCGATCATCTTCAGATGTATTCTGGCGAAAGTACGCTGAGCCCTTCTATTGAAGACTTTGCTGCCGCATGTGTGGTGTGCCCAGTTGTCACTGCGCACCTGTCGCTAGAGCGCACTCGCTTTGAGCTCCGTCTCCAATAATAGCTCTGTCGTTGGACCGTCAACCTCTAATCTTCCTAATCGTCTCGTCGATATCAGCTCTACCGTCTTCTCACGGTGAAATTGCGTGACGACGCAGCCCCGCAGAGCACGAAATTTTGCTATGACAGGATTTCGTTCATTATCTAACTGGAGACCCCTGTTTTAAATAGGGGAGCTGAGTGTACTTTAGTTAGTATACAGCTGAAGACTCGGAACCGAAATATCTTGGCAGCAGGTTATTGATGTCCAGCAGTTCACCCGAAATATCAATGAGCTATAATTAATTTATTGTTGTGTCAATTTTGATTATTATGTATAGAAGGTGATTCCACGATGATGTTGCATACTTTCATGGATAATGAAGAAGGATAAATGTATCAATATGAGGAAAGGAACCATGGTCAGGAAACAAAGATGCGAGAGATATAACCGAAAATTGTTATAATACCCCTGACAGTTGAATACAAGTACCGGTACTGTTATAAGATTGTAGGGCAAACAAGTTTCAGAGGTGGTAGTTTGCACCAAAACAAGAGAAAAATATGCGTAGTAAACATGGGCTCTAAAATGCATATCTTAACAGCTATGAGCACTTCTTCATCGTCGCTTCTGTGAAACATCCCCTCTACTGAACATGTGCTCATATCTGAGGTCTTCAGTCCCCTAGACTTAAAACTACCTAAACCTAACTAATCCAAGGACATCACACACATCCATGCCCGAGGCAGGATTCGAACCTGCGATCGTAGCAACCTCGTGGTTACCGACTGACGAGCCTGGAACTGCTCGGTCACAGCGGCCGGCTCTTAACTACAACAGCACCGGTGCATGTGTTGCTCTGTCAGAGGTGTCAGAACGATTTTCGCTTATAATTCTCGATTCGAACGTTTCGGAACCAGGGTACCTTAACCTCAAATTGATACATTTACACCTCTCCATCATCCATGAAAATATAGATAGCTCATTTATAGCTTTTGAAGGGTGCTATAGACCTGTGTATTTGACATAAATTTCACCTTGTTACCTCTACCCGTTCCTGAGATAAAGCAGCCTTGATAGACGGACACACGGGCTACAAACGGCAAATAATTACAAATTGACTGTTATGGCATTTTTTTCCTTTCCTTGTACTATGAAACCATGCTTCTTGCCAACGTAATATCTTTCGACAGTACTGACTTAAAAGCACAAATTTTTTACTCACCAACAAAACGACGATCTTAATATTTGAGATAAATTTCAACTTGATACCTGTATCTGTTCCTGAGAAAAAAAGGGTTCTTAGAAGACGGACAGAGAGACGAATGGATAGCAAAGTGATACCGTAAGTGTTCCGTTTTTATCTATTGAGGTATGGAGTCCTAAAAAATAATTGTTTGTCTGTCTGCTCATCTGTGTGTGTGTGTGTGTGTGTGTGTGTGTGTGTGTGTGTATGTGTATGTGTATTTGTGTGTATGTGTATGTGTATGTGTGTGTGTGTGTGTGTGTGTGTGTGTGTGTGTGTGTGTACGTTGTATCTGTCCTCTGTAAACACTCCTGTAATAATTTCATAACTGTGCTATTTTAAGGAGTCTCGTGTGAGGCTATTCGTCGAGATTAACTGATTGTGGGAGTAAGGTAGAAGTGTAAGACTGGTACTATACTTGTATGCAGCCTCATATAGCGACTAATGCCGGGGTGGTTCCTCTGACATGGCACCCCGGTAACCAACCCCGTCCGTGAAACATTCTGGGTGTGTGCTCCGTCTCCAACGACATCGATGTTATTTATTTATCGATACGTCAAGCTCCGTAGGACCAAATTGAGGGGCAAATCTCCAAGGTCATGGAACGTGTCAGTACATGAAATCTTCATCTACATCTACATACATACTCCGCAATCCACCATACGGTGCGTGGCGGAGGGTACCTCGTACCAGAACTAGCATCTTCTCTCCCTGTTCCATTCCCAAACAGAACGAGGGAAAAATGACTGTCTATATGCCTCTGTACGAGCCCTAATCTCTCTTATCTTATCTTTGTGGTCTTTCCGCGAAATGTAAGTTAGCGCCAGTAAAAATGTACTGTAGTCAGCCTCAAATGCTGGTTCTCTAAATTTCCTCAGTAGCGATTCACGAAAAGAACGCCTCCTTTCCTCCAGAGACTCCCACCCGAGTTCCTGAAGCATTTCCGTAACACTCGCGTGATGATCAAACCTACCAGTAACAAATCTAGCAGCCCACCTCTGAATTGCTTCTATGTCCTCCCTCAATCCGACCTGATAGGGATCCCAGACGCTCGAGCAGTACTCAAGAATAGGTCGTATTAGTGTTTTATAAGCGGTCTCCTTTACAGATGAACCATATCTTCCCAAAATTCTACCAATGAACCGAAGACGACTATCCGCCTTCCCCACAAGTGCCATTACATGCTTGTCCCACTGTAATGTTACGCCCAAATATCTAATCGACGTGACTGTGTCAAGCGCTACACTACTAATGGAGTATTCAAACATTACGGGATTCTTTTTCCTATTCATCTGCATTAATATACATTTATCTATACTTAGAGTTTCTTTACACCAATCACAAATCCTGTCCATGTCATCTTGTATCCTCCTACAGTCACTCAACGACGACACCTTCCCGTACACCAGAGCATCATCAGCTAACAGCCGCACATTGCTATCCACCCTATCCAAAAGGTCATTTATGGAGATAGAAAACAACAGCGGACCTACCACACTTCCCTGGGCACTCCAGATGATACCCTCACCTCCGATGAAAACTCACCATTACAACATAAAAGTAATAAGAGATAAAAATAAATGTTTATTAACCTGGAAAAAGTCAGTCCGTAAGATTAAGTAAACGCAATCAACAATACAATAAGAATTAGCTTAATTTTTCAATGAACTCCTTGACAGAATAGAAGGAGTGACCCATGAGGAAACTCTTCGGTTTCGATTGCTGCTAAGATTTTTGAATTCGAGTGGTAGCTTACTGAAAATGCATGCAGCAGTATACTGCACACCTTTCTGCACAAGAGTTAAGGAAGTCCGATCCAAATGCAGGTTTTATTTCTGCCGAGTATTTTTTAACAAGAAATGACAGTAAGGGCTGTATATATTCAGAGCCAAAATACCTAGACTCGTGAACAGGGGTCGACAAGAGGTTCGTGAACTTACACCACTTATTACCCGAACCGCCCGTTTCTAAACCAAAAATATCCTTTCAGAATGGGAAGAGTTACCTCAAAATACACTCCTGGAAATTGAAATAAGAACACCGTGAATTCATTGTCCCAGGAAGGGGAAACTTTATTGACACATTCCTGGGGTCAGATACATCACATGATCACACTGACAGAACCACAGGCACATAGACACAGGCAACAGAGCATGCACAATGTCGGCACTAGTACAGTGTATATCCACCTTTCGCAGCAATGCAGGCTGCTATTCTCCCATGGAGACGATCGTAGAGATGCTGGATGTAGTCCTGTGGAACGGCTTGCCATGCCATTTCCACATGGCGCCTCAGTTGGACCAGCGTTCGTGCTGGACGTGCAGACCGCGTGAGACGACGCTTCATCCAGTCCCAAACATGCTCAATGGGGGACAGATCCGGAGATCTTGCTGGCCAGGGTAGTTGACTTACACCTTCTAGAGCACGTTGGGTGGCACGGGATACATGCGGACGTGCATTGTCCTGTTGGAACAGCAAGTTCCCTTGCCGGTCTAGGAATGGTAGAACGATGGGTTCGATGACGGTTTGGATGTACCGTGCACTATTCAGTGTCCCCTCGACGATCACCAGTGGTGTACGGCCAGTGTAGGAGATCGCTCCCTACACCATGATGCCGGGTGTTGGCCCTGTGTGCCTCGGTCGTATGCAGTCCTGATTGTGGCGCTCACCTGCACGGCGCCAAACACGCATACGACCATCATTGGCACCAAGGCAGAAGCGACTCTCATCGCTGAAGACGACACGTCTCCATTCGTCCCTCCATTCACGCCTGTCGCGACACCACTGGAGGCGGGCTGCACGATGTTGGGGCGTGAGCGGAAGACGGCCTAACGGTGTGCAGGACCGTAGCCCAGCTTCATGGAGACGGTTGCGAATGGTCCTCGCCGATACCCCAGGAGCAACAGTGTCCCTAATTTGCTGGGAAGTGGCGGTGTGGTCCCCTACGGCACTGCGTAGGATCCTACGGTCTTGGCGTGCATCCGTGCGTCGCTGCGGTCCGGTCCCAGGTCGACGGGCACGTGCACCTTCCGCCGACCACTGGCGACAACATCGATGTACTGTGGAGACCTCACGCCCCACGTGTTGAGCAATTCGGCGGTACGACCACCCGGCCTCCCGCATGCCCACTATACGCCCTCGCTCAAAGTCCGTCAACTGCACATACGGTTCACGTCCACGCTGTCGCGGCATGCTACCAGTGTTAAAGACTGCGATGGAGCTCCGTATGCCACGGCAAACTGGCTGACACTGACGGCGGCGGTGCACAAATGCTGCGCAGCTAGCGCCATTCGACGGCCAACACCGCGGTTCCTGGTGTGTCCGCTGTGCCGTGCATGTGATCATTGCTTGTACAGCCCTCTCGCAGTGTCCGGAGCAAGTATGGTGGGTCTGACACACCGGTGTCAATGTGTTCTTTTTTACATTTCCAGGAGTGTATAATACCATACAACATAAGCGAATGAAAATGAGCAAAGTAGACTAATTTTCGTGTCGAACGATCACTCACTTCAGATACCGTTGGAGTAGTAAAAATGGCAGTATTAAGTCTTTGAACAAGATCCTGAATGTGGGCTTTCCACGACAGCTTACTATCTATCTGAACACCTAGAAATTTGAACTATTCAGTTTCACTACGCCCATTGTGTGAAATTATAACGTCAGGTTTTGTTGAATTGTGTATTAGAACCTGTAAAAACTCTGTTTTACTGTGATTTAGCGTTAGTTTATTTTCTACAAGACTCGAGCTTAGGTTACATACTGCACTATTTGAAACCGAGACAATGTTGTACACAACATCGTTTACTACCAAGCTAGTGTTATCAGCAAACAGAAATGTTTTAGAGTTACCCGTAATACTAGATGGCATATCATTTATATAAATAAGGAACAGGAGAGGCCCCAACACTGATTCCTGGGTCACTCTCCACTTGACTGTACCCCACTCAGACCCCTCATCATAGCCGTTATCAACGTTGTGAATAATGATCTTTTGCTGACTGTTTCTAAAGTAAGAGGTGAACCAATTTTGAGCTACTCCCCATATTACGTAATGGTCCAACTTCAGGAAAATATTTTGTGATCAACACAATCAAATGCCTTGTTGTTGTTGTTATTGTGGTCTTCAGTGCTGAGACTGGTTTGATGCAGCTCTCCATGCTACTCTATCCTGTGCAAGCTTCTTCATCTCCCAGTAACTACTGCAACCTACATCCTTCTGAATCTGCTTAGGGTATTCAGGTCTTGGTCTCCCTCTACGATTTTTACCCTCCACGCTGCCCTCTAATACTAAATTGATGATCCCTTGATGCCTCAGAACATGACCTACCAATCGATCCCTTCTTCTAGTCAAGTTGTGCCACAAACTCCTCCCCAATCCTATTCAATACCTCCTCATTAGTTATGTGATCTACCCATCTAACCTTCAGCATTCTTCTGTAGCACCACATTTCGAAAGCTTCTATTCTCTTCTTGTCCAAACTGTTTATCGACCATGTATCACTTCCATACATGGCTACACTCCAAACAAATACTTTCAGAAACGACTTCCTGCCACTTAAATCTATACTCGATGTTAACAAATTTATCTTCTTCAGAAAAGCTTTCCTTGCCATTGTCAGTGTACGTTTTATATCCTCTCTACTTCGACCATCATCAGCTATTTTGCTCCCCAAATAGCAAAACTCCTTTACTACTTTAAGTGTCTGATTTCCTAATCTAATTCCCTCAGCATCACCCGACTTAATTCGCCTACATTCCATTATTCCAATCAACATTGTCAAAAGCTTTCTCTAAGTCTACAAATGCTGGAAACGTAGGTTTGCCTTTCCTTATTCTTTATTCTGAGATAAGTCGTAGAGTCAGTATTACCTCACGTGTTCCAGTATTTCTACGGAATCCAAACTGATCTTCCAAGAGATTGGCTTCTACTAGTTTTTCCATTCGTCTGTAAAGAATTCGCGTTAGTATTTTGCAGCTTTGACTTATTAAACTGGTAGTTCGGTAATTTTCACATCTGTCAACACCTGCTTTCTTTGGGATTGGAATTATTATATTCTTCTTGAAGTCTGAGGGTATTTCGCCTGTCTCATACATCTTGCTCACCAGATGGTAGAGTTTTTTCAGGACTGGCTCTTCCAAGGCCGTCAGTAGTTCTAATGGAATGTTGTCTACTCCCGGGGCCTTGCTTCGACTCAGGTCTTTCTGTGCTCTGTCAAACTCTTCACGCAGTATCGTATCTCCCATTTCATCTTCATCTACATCCTCGTCCATTTCCATAATATTGTCCTCAAGTACATCGCCCTTGTATATACCCTCTATATACTCCTTCCACCTTTCTGCTCTTCGAAAAAAGTATGCCAAGCGTTCGAAACCTTTTGTTTAATCCATCCAGTACCTCACATACGGACACACTCTCTAAGAGAGATTAATCCCTAACCTTCCTTCCTTAATATTGGGACAGATCACGAAAACTGAAAGGAAAGATGAAATCTAATTAAATCAATCGCACGTCTAAATCTGCCACTGAGGTTTCGTCAACTGCGCCTCGCTTAGGAAACACGGCGTGCTAGACGGCGGACTAGAGGCGTGGTTGGTGGTGGCAGGAAGCGGCTTGTTTTGACAGAGGCGGCCGGGGTGGCGGTGCCTGCTGCCTGGTGGCTGCTGGCCGCGGCTTGTTTGGCCGCCAGTCTGCTGTTTGTTTAAGAGCCTCCGCCGCAGATGTCGCTTCCTGCAGCCGCGGCGAGCTTTGCGGGAGCGCCGGCGCCTAGCTACTCATAATCGCCACTTTATGGCTCTCGCCGAGGCATCACAACGGCAGCCCATGGGTACGCGGCTAGCCCGCTCGGTGAGCACTAAAACAGTTCTCGGCTACAGCGGTAGGGTTGTTTATTTGCGAGATCATCCCACTCCTGGTCGTAGCATCATGCTGGTGAGTGCCGCTAAGCAGCGAAAAAGAAAGAAAAAAGGCTGAAGGACTGAGAGAAAATCCTGTGTAGTGAATGTGGTAACATACCGTTCCACTCACTTGAAACAAGACACTCCCACACAGTGGGACAGCCCCAGACGATGACATCTCACGCTTTAACTAGCTGTCATCGGGTAGTTGTGGAGCAGTAATACACGAACACTAAAGGAATTCAAATGAAATGAAACTATATGATTCCACAGATTTTTCAAGTCTCAAACATATATGATGTACACAGGGTGGTCCATTGATCGTGACCGGGCCAAATATCTCACAAAATGTGCGTCAAACGAAAAAACTACAAAGATCGAAACTAGTCTAGCTTGAAGGGGGAAACCAGATGGCGCTGTGGTTGCCCCGCTACATGGCGCTGCCATAGGTCAAACGGATATCAACTGCGTTTTTTAGATAGGAACCCCATTTTTTATTACATATTCGTGTAGTACGTAAAGAAATATGAATGTTTTAGTTGGACCACTTTTTTCGCTTTTTGATAGATGGCGCTGTAATAGTCACAAACATATGGCTCACAATTTTAGACGAACAGTTGGTAACAGGTTTTTTAAATTAAAATCTACATTTACATCTACATGACTACACTGCAATTCACATTTAAGTGCTTGGCAGAGGGTTCATCGAACCACAATCATACTATCTCTCTACCATTCCACTCCCGAACAGCGCGCGGGAAAAACGAACACCTAAACCTTTCTGTTCGAGCTCTGATTTCTCTAATTTTATTTTGATGATCATTCCTACCCATGTAGGTTGTGCTCAACAAAATATTTTCGCATTCGGAAGAGAAAGCTGGTGACTGAAATTTCGTAAATAGATCTCGCCGCGACGAAAAACGTCTTTGCTTTAATGACTTCCATCCCAACTCGCGTATCATATCTGCCACACTCTCTCCCCTATTACGTGATAATACAAAACGAGCTGCCCTTTTTTGCACCCTTTCGATGTCCTCCGTCAATCCCACCTGGTAAGGGTCCCACACCGCGCAGCAATATTCTAACAGAGGACGAACGAGTGTAGCGTAAGCTGTTTCTTTAGTGGACTTGTTGCATCTTCTAAGTGTCCTGCCAATGAAACGCAACCTTTGGCTCGCCTTCCCCACAATATAATCTATGTGGTCTTTCCAACTGAAGTTGTACGTAATTTTAACACCCAGGTACTTAGTTGAATTGACAGCCTTGAGAATTGTACTATTTATCGAGTAATCGAATTCCAACGGATTTCTTTTGGAACTCATGTGGATCACCTCACACTTTTCGTTATTTAGCGTCAACTGCCACCTGCCACACCATACAGCAATCTTTTCTAAATCGCTTTGCAACTGATACTGGTCTTCGGATGACCTTACTAGACGGTAAATTACAGCATCATCTGCGAACAACCTAAGAGAACTGCTCAGATTGCCACCCAGGTCATTTATATAGATCAGGAACAGCAGAGGTCCCAGGACGCTTCCCTGGGGAACACCTGATATCACTTCAGTTATACTCGATGATTTGCCGTCTATTACCAAGAACTGCGACCTTCCTGACAGGAAATCACGAATCCAGTCGCACAACTGAGACGATACCCCATAGCCCCGCAGCTTGATTAGAAGTAGCTTGTGAGGAACGGTGTCAAAAGCTTTCCGGAAATCTAGAAATACGGAATCAACTTGAGAGCTCCTGTCGATAGCGGCCATTACTTCGTGCGAATAAAGAGCTAGCTGCGTTGCACAAGAACGATGTTTTCTGAAACCATGCTGATTACGCATCAATAGATCGTTCTCTTCGAGGTGATTCATAATGTTTGAATACAGTATATGCTTCAAAACCCTACTGCAAACCGACATCAATGATACAGAACGTAGGTACGTTTGAACATTTTATTTCGGTTGTTCCAATGTGATACATGTACCTTTGTTAACTTATCATTTCTGAGAACGCATTCTGTTACAGCGTGATTACCTGTAAATACCACATTAATGCAATAAATGCTCAAAATGATGTCCGTCAACCTCAATGCAATTGGCAATACGTGTAACGACATTCCTCTCAACGGCGAGTAGTTCGCCTTCCGTAATGTTCGCACACGCATTGACAATGCGCTGACGCTTGTTGTCAGGCGTTGTCGGTGGATCACGATAGCAAATATCCTTCAACTTTCCTCACAGAAAGAAATCCGGGGACGTCAGATCCGGTGATGGTGCGGGCCATGGTATGGTGCTTCGACGACCAATCCACCTGTCATGAAATATGCTATGCAATACCGCTTCAACCACACGCGAGCTATGTGCCGGGCATCCATCATGTTGGAAGTACATCGCCATTCTGTCATGCAGTGAAACATCTTGCAGTAACATCGGTAGAACATCACGTAGGAAATCAGCATACATTGCACCATTTACATTGCCGCACCATACATTAACTCGCCAAGGTCACTGATGTTACACTTGTAGCAGCCATCGTGGATTTTCCGTTGCCCAATAGTGCATATTATGCCGGTTTACGTTCCGCTGTTGGTGAATGACGCTTCGTCGCTAAATAGAACGCGTGCAAAAAATCTGTGATCGTCCCGTAATTTCTCTTGTGCCCAGTGGCAGAACTGTACACGACGTTCAAAGTCGTCGCCATGCAATTCCTGGTGCATAGAAATATGGTACGGGTGAGAAATATGGTACGGGTGCAATCGATGTTGATGTAGCATTCTCAGCACCGATGTTTTTGAGATTCCCGATTCCCGAGAAATTTGTCTGCTACTGATGTGCGGATTAGCCACGACAGCAGCTAAAACACCTACTTGGGCATCATCATTTGTTGCGGGTCGTAGTTGAAGTTTCACATGTGGCTGAACACTTCCCGTTTCCTTAAATAACTTATCTATCCGGCGAACGGTCCGGACACTTGGATGGTGTCCAGGATACCGAGCAGCATACATAGCACACGCCCGTTGGGCATTTTGATCACAATAGGCATACTTCGACCTTTTCCGCCATTGATAAACGGTCCATTTTGACACGGGTAATGTATCACGAAGCAAATACCGTCTGCACTGGCGGAATGTTACGTGGTACCACAACTCATACGTTTGTGACTATTACAGCACCACCTATCACAAAGCGAAAAACGTGTTCCAACTGAAACATTCATATTTCTTTACGTACTACACAAATATGTAATAAAAAATGGGGCTTCCTATTTAAAAAAACGCAGTTGATATCCGTTTGACATATGCAGCGCCATCTAGCGGGCGAACCACAGCGCCATCTGGTTTCCCCCTTCAAGCTAGACAAGATTCGTTCTATGTAGTTTTTCCTTTGACACTTATTTCGTGAGATATTTGGCCCGGTCACGATCAATGGACCACCCTGTATATACAGACTGAAACGATGAATGAAAATTTGTACCAAGCCTGGGCTTCAAACCTGGATCTCTTATTCACTAGGCGTGTGTGCTAACCACTACACCACTCTGGCACAGAGACTTTGCACGTCTGCACAGACTACCTTAGCAAACCTCCCGCCTCAATCCAATTCGTTCGATGGTGAGGTGTTCGGTGTTGAGGTGCTATTCCAATACAGCTGCAGAGCCTCTGCAGTGCTGTTCGAGTTTAGGGGCAGTAAAAAGTGGTGTAAGCTGCAGGGTCAAACGAGTAGTGTACAGTATGTACAAGAACCAAGAGCGAATGACCACAGTGGAAGACCAAGTACGAAGTGCTCGAATTAAAAATGGTGTTAGACAGGGATCTAGTCTTTGAAACCTGGTTGGTAGGTACTCAGAGAGCGCACAGGATAAGGTTACAATTGTGGATGGGGCCGTAAACAGTTGCTGTGAGTTGCACAATCAAACACACAACTTTATTTTTCTAGGAACCACTTATTTACACATGTCTTTTAAAGATCACAATTAGACAATACAACTGAAGGCCTAGTTAAAGAAAACTTGAGATGCTTTCTGGACTGAAGGCACAAAACGACATCAAAACAAGAACGGCTGAAGGCCTGGTTTGGAAATCAAAAGCAATTAAAAATAGTAGTTAAATTAAAAAAAAACATGCAATTGAAAACAATTAGCTGGTGAAGGCCTACACTACACGTCTGAAGAACAACTATAATTAAAACACATTAGTAAACAATTTTCTTCTAACCAAGAAATTTCTTTTTAAACTTACAACAGAATGGCCAAAGGTCTAATTAATGAAATTTTAACTTATTGCCTGGCTGAAGGCCCCAAACAAATTTCAAACAATGGCTGAAAGCCTGAACAACAAGTAAAACAAACAATTTAAAATAAACCCCTTCCTTCTCATAAAAAATTTTCCTTTAAAAAATACACACAGCTGAAGGCCTTATTAAAAGGGATTCACGTAAATCCTCGGATGAAGGCCACTCATAACACATCAAACAACTAACGGCTTGGGGTCTGGATTACAAACAATTTAAGATAGAACAAATTTTAAGGAAAAAATATTTTTTTTGGTAAAATCAATCTTCAAAATTTTAATTTAACACGGCTGAAGTCCTTTATGAGAAATTTTAAAAAAACTTAATTAATACATGGCCGAAGGCCACACACAATACTCCAAACTAAAATGAAAATCACAGTCTAAAACAAACAGAACAAGTGGTGCTCAGAACTGTTCCAAGGGTCGTCCTGAGAATGTACCTCAAACGTAAGGTGAGGTGAGACAGGCAGCCAAGAGTTGAAGTTAAATAATCTGATGGCAACCCAAACTAGGGATAGCCCAAGAACCGAGCAACAATTTAACCAATTCCCTTTCGTCTGACCAAAGGCACAACGATGTAAAATATTGGCTGAGGACGATGATACGAGCAGCACTACGTCTTCAGAAATTGCCGTCTAAAAACAGCTAAGGGAACAATAACCACACTAATCAAAATATAAACCAAGCAACTTAAAGGCTGTCGAACTACACGCCGTGCCGGACAGCATCAACACGACGAGGAAAGGCACACTTCCGAAAAACCACGGTAAAGACCAGGGCCCGTAACTGAGGTGTTAACGGCCACAGGGAAGAAAATTCCGCTGGTTCACTTCACTGGCAAGTAACAGTCAATTTTATAATTAATCACAATATAGGAATACAGCTGCAAGATTTCACCGACTCCAACACATCATATGCTGCTGCTAGCCCAAAAGGCCCAGGAGCAACAACTCGCAAATGAACGAAGAGATTACTCAACTTCAGCGTCGAAGTTCGGTGGGCAACGAACTTTGTCGCTCTCGTAGGTAGTGCCTCACGATCCGATAGCGTGTGCACGCTGTCAGCGGTCCCGGCCTGGCTACGCGCCGCGGAGAGTTCATCGCCGCTCCGTCCCAACCGACTGACCACCACACACACCACCACCACCCGGAAATACTAGCGGTCACCCCCCTAAAGATAGTACGACAGTACTGGTATCGATAAGTGGTGCTGCTGCCACTCAAGGAGGCAAGCCAGCAACTTCGTTACGCCAGTAAGTAAGGAAGACAGAAGACACCACTCAGTGCGACAAAATGCCAAAGAACAAACGGCATGAACGCGAGCCGCATACGGCTCCGTCTTTCACCACTACTGTTCGATTTAAACCTCGAAGAAGCAATGTCGGAAATAAAAGAAAGGTTCAAGACTGGGATTAAAATTCAAAGTGAGAGGATATCAGTGATAAGATGTGCTGATGACATTGCTATCCTCAGTGAAAGTGAAGAGGAATTACGGGCCTGTTGAATGGAATCAACAATCTAATAAGTACAGGGTATGGGCTGAGAGTAAATGGAAGAAATACGAAAGCAATCAGAAGTAGGAGAAACTTGCTGATCATGAACTACTTTAAGGTAACGAACTCTGCTACCTAGGCAGCACAGTAGCCCATGATGGATGCTCCGAAGGATATGAAAGCAGATTAGCACAGGCAAAAAGGGAATTCCTGGCGAAGATAACTCTCCTAGTATCAAACATAAGCCATAATTTGAGGAAGAAATTTCTGAGAGTGTAGGTTTGGAGCACAGCATTGTATGGTAGTGAAACATGCAGTGTGTGGAGAAACAGGATCGGAAGAAAATCTAAGCATTTGAGATGTGGTGGTGAATTTTGAAAATTAGGTGGACTAATAAACGTAACTAACGTTCTCCATAGAATCGGCGAGGAAAGGTATATATGGAAAACGCTGACAAGGAGGAACAGGATGACACGACGTGTGTTAAGACATCATGGAATAGCTTCCATGGAACTGGAGGAAGATGTAGAGGGTAGAAACTGTAGAGGAAGACAGAGATTGGAAAAGATCCAGCAGAGAACTAAGGACAAGTTGCAAGTGCTACTCTGATATGAAAAGGTTAGCACAGAAGAGGAATTCGTGCACGTCGTTGCTAATGAGAAAAAAATGGACAACCTACAGTAATAAAGTGGCTAATTTTGAATATGAGTGGTCGTCTGATGTACCGCTAAGCATCTGTAAACGGGCAATATCGAGAGGATGATATGTGTGTAGGAGATTCCCCCACCATTACTAGAGGAGATGCAGTAGAAGTGTGGATTTGCTCAGTGGCGAAGCTGCAGATGCTGATAATAGATATGTTCTATGAGTCACCAGCTACGGTAACGTGTTCATAAACTGCTGTACATTATGTTAGGGCTCACTCAGTTTTGTAGCTGACCATTCAGTAACTTTACTTTATAATTTTAAAGTTGACAACATAGCGCTTTAAGTGAATTTTATTTGTGTTTTTGTACGTAGGGAATATGTTGATTACGCTGTTGATAGCATGTCACCGCTATCATATTTTCTTATTCATTGTTAGACCTACCTCTGCATTACACATATGTGATTTTACACTCATAACCCTGTACTCAGTTAACTATTTTTAACTTCATACTGTACATTTCTCTTATCAGTTTTTCCAACCTAGCCGATGACGCCATCTCACATAGCATGCTTCGACCCCTAGAACGTCAGATTTATTTCTTTTTCCTGTTGTCATCATTCTCGTGGGTAGACCCTTCCGGATATCCGAAAGGAGGAGTAAACATGAGGAATATTTTGCAGAAAAGGATAGCATCGTCGTTAAATGATAAAGAACCAAAGGGGATATACTACGAAAAGAAATGGCACCCCAGATCACGATTCCACGTTGTCGGATCGTATGTTGAGCGACAACCAGTTGGTATCCGAACACTGTCCCGGGCGTCTCCAGACACATCTTCGGCCTGGTATGTCATTGACTGGAGTAGAATTGTATCCAGCGATGGATGAGTCGTCATTCTCTCTGAGCCTCAGATGGCTAGCGAAGACATGTTTGGAGGTGTCCCCCACAGTGGGGAGATACCAACGTGACTATCACCTGCCATACAGCACAATAACCAGAAGCGATGGTCTCGGGTGCCATTTTATTTCACAGCTCGATCACTTTGGTTGTCATTCCCTGCACTCGCGCAGCACAGCGGTGCTTGGAAGATACATCACGCCCTGTTTTGTTGCTCTTGAGGTCAAGCCATCCTGGGCTTACATTTCATCAAGATAATGCCCAGCCGCACATGGAAAGAGTTTATAATGCTTGTCTTCGTGCTTGCAAAACTCTGCTTTGGTTAGCAATGTCGCCGGATCTCTCCCCAATAGGCAACATTTGGAGAGTTAAGGGCAGGGCATTTCAGTCATCTCGGGATTTCGACTATCTAAAGCGCCACTTGGGGAGAATTTGGCACATATCCCTCAGGGGGACATCCAACAACTCTGAGTCAATGCCAAGCCAAAAAACTGCTTGCATAAGGGCTACAGGTGGAACGAAGTGTTAGTGACTTGCTGAATTTGTGAAGCTCTTTCTCTTGAATAAACCACCCAATTGTTTTTGGAACAGTAATCTTTTGTTTGCCTGCGTATGGGCACTACGCGTACCAGTTTCAATGTTATTCTTATAATTCCTTCGTGGTGCGTCGTTTTTTTTTTTTGTCTTAGAGTATACAGTCATATTGCTTAAAACAAAAGCTGCTGTATTTACGCATGTTCTTCCCTCATTCACTGTTGTTGTTGTTGTGGTCTTCAGTACAGAGAGTGGTTTGAAGCAGCTCTCCATGTCCCTCTATCCTGTGCGAGCTTCTTCATCTCCCAGTACCTACTGCAACCTACATCCTTCTGAATCTGCTTAGTGTATTCATCTCTTGGTCTCCCTCTACGATTTTTACCCTCCACACTGCCCTCCGATACAAAATTGGCGATCCCTTGATGCCCCAGAACATGTCCTACCAACCGATCCCTTCTTCTAGACAATATTGCCACAAATTTCTCTTCTTCCCAATTCTATTCAATACCTCCTCATTAGTTATGAGATCTACCTATTTAGTCTTCAGCATCCTTCAGTAGCACCACATTTCGAAAGCTTCTATTCTCTTCTTGTCCTGACTATTTATCGTCCATGTTTCACTACCATACATGGCTACACTCCATACAAATACTTTCAGAAACGACTTCCTGACACTTAACTATACTCGATGTTAACAAATTTCTCTTCTTCAGAAACGCTTTCCTTGCCATTGCCAGTCTACATTCTATATCCTCTCTACTTCGACCATCATCAGTTATTATGCTCCCCAAATAGCAAAACTCCTTTACTACTTTAAGTGTCTCATTTCCTAATCTAATTCCCTCACCATCACCCGACTTGATTCGACTACATTCCATTATCCCCGTTTTACTTTTGTTTATGTGTATCTTATATCCTTCTTTCAAGACACTGTCCATTCCATTCAACTGCCCTTCCAGGTCCTTTGCTGTGTCTGACAGAAGTACAATGTCATCGGCGAACTTCAAGTTTTTTATTTCTTCTCCATGGATTTTAATACCTACTCCGAATTTTTCTTTTGTTTTCTTTACTGCTTGCTCAATACACAGATTGAATAACATCGGGGATAGGCTACAATCTTGTCTCACTCCCTTCCCAACCACTGTTTCCCTTTCATGCCCCTCGACACTTATAACTGCCATCTGGTTTCTGTACAATTTGTAAATAGTCTTTCGCTCCCTATATTTTACCCCTGCCACCTTCAGAATTTGAAAGAGAGTGGTCCAGCCAACATTATCAAAAGCTTTCTCTAAGTCTACAAATGCTAGAAATGTAGGTTTGCCTTTGCTTAATATGTCTTCTAAGATAAGTCGTAGGGTCAGTATTGCCTCACGAGTTCCAATATTTCTACGGAACCCAAACTGATCTTCCCCGAGGTCGCCTTTTACCAGTTTTTCCATTCGTCTGCAAAGAAATCGCGTTTGTATTTTGCCTTATTAAACTGATAGTTCGGTAATTTTCACATCTGTTAACAACTGCTTTCTTTGGGATCGGAGTTGTTATATTCTTCTTGAAGTCTGAGGTATTTCGTCTGTCTCATACATCTTTCTCACCAGATGGTAGAGTTTTGTTAGGTCTGGCTATCCCAAGGCTGTCAGTAGTTCTAATGGAATGTTGTCTACTCCTGGGGCCTTGTTTCGACTTAGGTCTTTCACTGCTCTGTCAAACTCTTCTCGCAGTATCATATCTCCCATTTCATCTTCATCTTCATCCTCTTCCATGTCCGTAATATTGTCCTCGAGTACAACGCCCTTGTATAGACCCTCTATATACTCCTTCCATATTTCTGCTTTCCCTTCTTTGCTTCGAACTGGTTTTCCATCTGAGCTCTTGATATTCATACAAGTGGTTCTCCTTTCTCCAAAGGTCTCTTTAATTTATCTGTAGGCAGTATCCATCTTACCCCTAGTGAGATATGCCTCTACATCCTTACATTTTTCCTCTAGCCATCCCTGCTTAGCCATTTTGCACTTCCTGCCGATCTCGTTTTTGAGACGTTTGTATTCCTTTTTGCCTGCTTCATTTATTGTATTTTTATATTTTCTCCGTCCATAAATTAAATTCAATATATCTTCTGTTACCCAAGGATATCTACTAGCCCTCGTCTTTTTACCTACTTAATCCTCTGCTCCCTTCACTGTTCATCTCTCAAAGCTACACCTTCTTCTTCTTCTGTATTTCTTTCCCGCATTCCTGTCAATCGTTCCCTAATGCTCTCCCTGAAACTCTCTACAACCTCTGGTTCTGTCAGTTTATCCATGTCCCATCTCCTTAAATTCCCACATTATTGCAGTTTCTTCAGTTTTAACCTACATTTCATAATCAATAGATTGTGATCAGAGTCCACATCTGCCCCTGAAAATTTCTTACAGTTTAAAACCCGGTTTCTAAATCTCTGTCTTACCATTACCGGTATACAATCTATCTGAAACATTCCAGTATCTCCAGGCCTCTTCCATGTATACATCCTTCTTTCATAATTCTTATTCACTATAGTAGTTCAATTGTGTGGATTCAATTAAGTTATTAAAACATGGAGGTTAGTTTTTCAGATTCTCAGTGTTTATCTCCTGAACTTTGTCGTATCTACTGCACTGTGTTCCGTAAAATGCACCGTGGTAACAAAGAATGGATGAAAGTACGACAGCAAAACAAGTTCTGTTTTGGGAAATATGACTCTGTGAGTATTACATGTGTTAACGTAGACCCGCTGGTCAAACTATTAGGCAAGCGCTTAGAAGTGCACTGCGGTCTCTTTGGAGCGCTCTACACGATGTAAACTGCTATCAGGCGGTTATGTGAACATCCACCACTGACTTAAATCTTGGAAGTGAAATGCTGCGTATGTGCCAGACGATTATATGGATCAGTGTAGTAAGATGAACTGGTGTGGGGAAATGACAGAAATGAGAAGAGATCTGATCTTTGCATGTGGCCATGGTCACACCGTAAAAAGTTACCCAATTTGTTGGTGCGTTAACGCAGACTGTCGAATTTTCCTGTAGGGAATGTCGTACCACTCGTACCCATATAACGCGACGCTATAGCAGTCGTAAGGAGACCCTAACCGACAGAGACCAGAGCCGACTGTCACGCCTTGTCAATGACATTTTCAGTCCCAAAAGAAATTGCTTCTTACAGAGCCTGTAGGTGCATCACAAACAGTATTCATCACTGCGAAGGAAACTGCATTCTGTGTACACTTAGAAAGAAGGAGGTAGGTTAGAGATTAACGTCGCAGTCATTAGTGAAGGAGCACACCCCGGTCCATGCCGTTTTTAAACGAACCATCCCGACATTTGCCTGAAACTATTTCGGGTAAACTAAATGTGGATGGCGGGTCGATGACCTGAACTATCGTCCTGCTGAATATAGGCACTTAGAGGCGGGTACCTCTCAAAATATCATTTCTCACAGCGGCATAAAATGCTGCGCTTCTTCAGTTGGCAAAACAAGACAGAAACTGAGCAGTAGGTGACTGCAAGCCTATAGCGACAACCGCCGAGTGGCGATTTCGCCTCTTTCCAGACGATGCAAGGTGAAGAGTGCTCTGGGGGCGCAGAGAGGCGATTAAACTGCAGTGCGTGGAGGACGTAGCTCGAGTTCCTGAATGTTTGTCATATTTCCGAGGTGTTTTTCGTACCATGACCTGGGTCTATTCTTTCAAGTTATAGTCGTGAACATGAACCACGATGTGTTCTTCATTACAACCGAGTGTCTTCCGAGAAGACAACAACCGTGTTTACAGAGCTGCGCCCATACTTTCCCGCTTTGACGAACACTCTGCCATTCTATGCCATCTCAACTGACTAAATCGTCCGATCTTAAGCTCGTAGAAGAGTATTCGCAGGGAGTGAAAGGCAGCAGTCAGCATCCTCAGAGCTGGGTGGCTCACTCATTTCAGTTGCATGTGGCATATCTGAAGGAACTCGTGGCCAGACTTCCTCTCGAATTGAGGCCATTATTGAGGATGGAGACCGTGTTATGCAATATTAGCGCGGCGTCTTTTGGAGGAAAATGATTTTTTTTGTCCTGTGTGCTTGTTGGAAGCAAATGGTCAGCTTTTTGCCAAATAATACCTCTTTTATGATTCTGCTGGTCATAACAGTCTTGTGCGGTATTGTTTCTTCAGCAACTTGTGCTTCAACAGTCATTAGAGTTGTTAATCTTTGAAGATCGATTTTACACGAATACTCAATTTTTCAGATAAATGTCCTTGACAGAGCAGATACATCTTCTCAGTCAAAAATTATTTTTATTCGGATTTAGCAGTTAATTCCAAGTATATTCACTTTGTGAGACGGGAAGGTGCTATGATGAAAATGGAGATAGCGGGAAACGCGAGTTGTGTGCCTATCAACTGACAAGGTCAACGCCAAAAAAATTATGTATATAGACTGAAAGTGCGAGTGAAAATTTGTACCAAAGCTGGGAATCGAACCCGGATGTGGCAGGTTAATCCGTGCAGTTGTGTGAACTGCTGTGCCAAGCCTATTAAACAGGAGACCCGTGTTTGATCCCCGGCCTTGGTACAAATTTTTACTTGCCACTTCAGTGTATATACGTAAAATCACATCTTAATTAAATCAGTAAAGTCTCTGAGATTGTGTAATTTCATTTGTAAAAGCCTCATTCCAAGCTGGATCCCCCATATATGTTCGGTGCTGAGATGCTGCTCCAGAACAGGGACAGCCTCGGCAGTTCCGTTCATGTGTAAGGGGGAATTTCAGGTAGCCTGGATAGGCAATGAGAATTTGGGTCGAGGAGGGAGGCATGCCATGGTAATCCATGCAGTAGTCTGAAACGCTATGCGAAGATGGCTTAGTAGCTAATGTACTTCCCTAATAAGCAGCCTTGGTAGAAATTTTCACTAGCCGCTTCAGTCCATTTACATAAAATCATATCTGTATGACACCAGTGAAGTCTCTGAAACTGTCATTTCGACAACAACAACAACAACAAAAACTCGTTTAGAGGCAGGAAACGGTACTTCGATGGTCTTGGAACAAATGGACTTAATCTGCGTGTTGATATCCTGGAAAAACGACACACAAAGCTCAGTAGCATATTGCTAGAGGCTGAAGTGGAAAGAAGCGCTTAAATTCGGTTGAGATTGTCGTAAGTGCATCATATCTGCAGAGAAGTCGCTTGGACGACTACAACATGTGCTTCCGCCTTGTCACGGCTTCGCACCCCCTCCAGGCATAGTATTTAACAGCTTTGGAAATACTTGGGTGGGTATTTGCAATGTTTAAATTGATTCTGCGGAAAGTGATTTATTCTATACGTGTCTAGGAAGTGATTTTTCCATCACATGTTACCTGAGATAGGTTCCTTTACCATCTCATACTAGTGCTCCATGGTGTAAAGAACTCATAAACGTGTAAATCACAATCTGCAACAGACACCAATGATTTAAATGAATAATAATTGCTAATATTTGAGACGTTCTTTAGCATGGTTTTCAGTGAATGCAAGACAGTAGGGAGACCGGGGCAGACTAGCCCACTTTTTCCCTTTACTTTTTCTAGCTTGTATTTTAAATGTTTCCACTGATCTTTTTATGTGAAAACATTGGTTCATTGTTTCAGCACATCTACAACTAACTACAGCCTCTCATTGTTTACTATTCATAAAACAACATTTGGTACAGTCATACTACCTGGACCAACCTACCCCACCCGCAGGGCAATTTAGCACGACAGTGAGGGCAACTTGGTCCACATGATTTTATCGTTTTAGTTACTACATAGGCTATTTAACTGAAAATATATCGACTTTAATACTCGCAGTTTATTTTAATTCCAGTTCTTACAACTTTGTGACAAAAACTGATTGTATTGACACTGAGGTGACAGAAGCCATGGGATAGCGATATTCAAGTATACAGATGCTGGTAGTATCGTGTACACAAAGTATAAAAGGGAAGTGCATTGTTGGAGCTGTTATTTGTACTCAGGTAATTCATGTGGAAAGGCTTCCGATGTGATTATGGCTGCAAACCGAGAATTAACAGACTTTGAACGCGGAATTGTAGTTGGAGCTAGACACTGTAAGGCCTCGGATTTTATGGATGTCTTACATGAAGTAATTAGAACAAATGAAATGAAATGATCGTATGTCGTATGGCATTGTTGGTCAGGAGGCCCCATTTGGGAGGGGGGGGGGGGGGGGGGGGGTTCGGCCGCCGTATTGCAAGTTCCTTCTAGCTGACGCCACATTGGCGACTTGCGAGTCAATGATGATGAAGGACACGCAACACCCAGTCCCCTGTCGGTAATCGAACCCGGCCGTCTTGCGTGGTAGGCGGTAACGCTACCGCTACGTTACGGAGACGGCCAATTAGAAGAAAAAAATGGCTCTGAGCACTATGGGACTTAACTTCTCAGGTCATCAGTCCCCGAGAACTGAGAACTACTTAAACCTAACTAACCTAAGGACATCACACACAGCCATGCCCGAGGCAGGATTCGAACCTGCGACCATTGCGGTCGCGCGGTTCCAGACTGTAGCGCCTAGAACCGCTCGGCCACCCTGGCCGGCTACAATTAGAACAGAACTTGTATTTTAACTGCAGTAAGAGATCGAATTCATGTGATTCAGAACACTGACATATGCGGGCAATGAGGGTGACGTTACAAATCGCGTGTCTTGCATGCTCAAGTTATAACTGGCAGTCAGACTATAGCACAATGTTTTTGCTAAGAAACCATAAGAAGTGAGGACAGCCATTTTGAACTAGCGGGCCACTCTGCGGTGCATGGGAGGGACGTAACAGCGTTGTTTCACTGGCGCCCTCAGTGCAGTGTCATTGGGGGGGGGGGGGGCAGCCACGCTCCGGAGTCATTGGCACATCGGGGGATGCAGGCCTGGAGGCTGAAAGCCATCTCGCAGTACGTGTTTATACGGGCTCTGTCCATGACAGTTTGCAGAAGGTGGAGTGGGAAAGTCGTGTCTGAGCCTTCTCCGTGAGCGGAGAGGTTATGTCTCTGTGTGCGCACCTTGTGCACAATAGAGAGGCACGAACTCCGATTGGTTATCGAGCAGATGCACCAGAGTGTCTCTGTGAGCTGTACATTCGTCACTTGGCAAGCAGATTGGAGAAATTAAGAATCTGTAGAAGCAGTTGGACAGTAGAGCTGCTCTTTATTCACGTTTGCTTGTAATGAGATTCTGTCGTTATCTGGCCAATGGGCAAGCAGCTGATCTCACTCACAAATGGACCGATACTAGAGCAGTTCCGAGGAAGGAGCGTTACGGGCAATATTAGTCAAAGTGAGTAGGCAGGTATCAGAGCTGCAACGAGCGTCTACCGACGGTGCGGGAGCCGCAGTCAAGGCAGTCAGCAGCGCTCACTTTCACTGTCGTTTAGTATATGGTGATATCGCAGCTCGGCAGAATATAGGGCCTTAATTCAATAAATGCGTTGAGCTCCATGCCATTGTGCTGTATTCAAAAGCTGTCAGATTCATTTGGCAGTTGGTTACTTCTTTTTCCTGTAACTCGAAGACATCCTATTTGTCTGTATATAGTCAGATCGCGCTGCCCAATTTATTTAAGAGGACGACAAGTTCAGTACTAATTAATGGCAGGCCAAACTCAGAGAGGTAGTTAAGGATATGTGATATTCGTGTCAATGTAAAATTTTAATTGAAAATTGTAAAATTTATTGTCAAAATTATATACAATTTATTGTCAAAATCATTTTTCAATTTTATATATAAAACAATGGAAACTGGAGGACTGAATGTAATAGCATAATGAAAAGGGTAGTTGACACTCACCATATAGCGAAGATGCCGAGTCCCAGGTAGGCACAAGAAAGAAACAGTTCGAAAGTGAGCTTTCGGCCAACAAGACCTTCGTGGAAAGTAGACGTACACCTATTCCCCCCCCCCCCCCCCCCCCCACACACACACACACGAAAAACGCACAGTCTCCAGCTGTTGGATATTTTCTTTTTTTCTTTTTTATGATTTTATGATTTCCCACCCGCTTCCAACGCATAGGACATTCCATATCAGAAACCGTTAAGGAGTTCTATATCCAAGATTCAGTGTGTCAAGAATGTGCCAGGAATATCAAATTTCAGGCATTACCTCTCGCTATGGACAACGCAGTCGCCCGACGGCCTTCACTTAACCACCGAGAGCAGCGGCGTCAGCGTAGAGTTGCCAATGCTAACAGACAAGCAACACTGCCTGAAACAACCGCATAGACTAAAGTGGGTTGTACGACGATCGTGTTCGTTAGGACAATGCGGCGAAATTTTGCGTTAATGGGCTATGGCAGCAGACAACAGACGCGAGTGCTTTTGCTAACAGCACAGAATCGCCTCAGCGCCTCTCCTGAGCTCGTGACCATATTAGTTGGCCCCTAAACTACTGAAAAACCGTGGCCTGGTCAGATGAGTCCTGACTGCAGTTGGTCAGATCTGATGGCGGCGTGGTTCGAGTGTGGCGCAGACCCCACGAAGCCATTGACCTAAGTTGTCAACAAGGTACTGTGCCAGCTGTTGGTGGCTCCATAACGGTGTGGGCTGTGTTTACATGGGATGGACTGCGTCCTCTGGTCGAACAGAACCGAACATTAATTGGAAATTGTTATGTTTGGCTATCTGGAGACCATTTGCTGCCATTAATGAATTTCATGTTCCCAAACAACGAACTATATCTTATGAAAAGCAGTGCCGGTGGGGCCACAATTGTTTACTTTTGGTTTGAAGAACATTCTGGACAATTCGAGTGAATGATTTCGCAACCCAGATCGCCCTACATGAATCACATCGAACATTTATGGGATGTAATCGAGAGGTCAGTTCGTGCACAAAATCCTGCACCGGCAACACTTTTGCAATCATGTACTACTGTAGAGGCGGCATGGCTCAATATTTCAGCAGGGGACCTCCAGCGACTTGTGGAGTCCATGCCACGTTGATATATATTGCTGACATAATAACTTGTATGTTGTTAGGCTTAAGGCTATTTGGATCATCAAGGACACTCCAAGGTAGGAGATCAGAGATTAATGCAGACAGCAGCCAAAAGTCGTAGCGTTTGGGTTACTGGAGAGAAATTGTAACACTGCAGCCATGAAAACTGTATACGCTCTAGGAAGTTGCCCCAAGGGAGAAGTTCCACTTCAGAGAATTAATTGGTAGCTCCATCCACCGCCTAGACACTGTCGTAAGGCGTCACTGTAGAAGATGGCCACGAAAAGGTTCGTCTTAGCAGAGGCAGCAAACTTGATACTTCTCCTGAGAACTGCAACGTCAACAACCGCTGATTCCTCAAACTGGGGGGCTATCAAGTACGGGGTCCCACAGGGTTCGGTCTTAGGTCCTTTACTGTTCTTGATATACATTAATGACTTACAATTCCACATTGATGAAGATGCAAAGTTAGTTCTTTTTGCTGATGATACAAGTATAGTAATAACATCCAAAAACCAAGAACTAAGTGATGTAATTGTAAATGATGTTTTTCACAAAATTATTAAGTGGTTCTCAGCAAACGGACTCTCTATAAATTTTGGTAAAACACAGTATATACAGTTCACTACAGTAAATGGCACAACTCCAGTAATAAATATAGACTTTGAACAGAAGTCTGTAGCTAAGGTAGAATTTTCAAAAATTTTAGGTGTGCCCAGTGATGAGAGGTTAAACTGGAAGCAACACATTGATGGTCTGCTGAAACGTCTGCGTTCAGCTACATATGCTATTAGGATTATTGCAAATTTTGGTGATAAGAATCTCAGTAAATTGGCTTACTATACCTACTTTCATTCACTGCTTTCGTATGGCATCATATTCTGGGGTAATTCATCATTGAGTAGAAAAGTATTCATTGCTCAAAAACGTGTAATCAGAATGATTGCTGGAGCCCACCCACGGTCATCCTGCAGACATCTATTTAAGGATCTAGGGATCCTCACAGTAACCTCACAGTATATATATTCACTTATGAAATTTGTTGTTAATAATCCAACCCAGTTCGAAAATAATAGCAGTGTGCATAGCTATAACACCAGGAGAAAGGATGATCTTCACTATGCAGGGTTAAATCTGCCTTTGGCACAGAAAGGGGTAAATTATGCTGTCACAAAAATCTTTGGTCACCTACCAAACAGCATCAAAAGCCTGACAGATAGCCAACTAACATTTAAAAATAAATTAAAAGAATTTCTAGATGACAACTCCTTCTACGCATTGGCTGAATTTTTAGATATAAATTAAGGGAAAAAATTAAACATTAGTGTCATGCAGTATTTTGTGTAATGTAATATCTTGTACAGACATCTTTTATTAACCTGATACGTTCCACATCATTACGAAGTGTCGTATTCATGATCTATGGAACAAGTATTAATCTAATCTAATCTAATCTAATCTAATCTAATGTGTTTACACAGCTTAGAGTGCTACTGCAGCAGTCCCCACCCACAGAAGGACGGAGGGCGTGGCCAAACGATGTTAAACACTGTTGTTGCTGACCGTAATAGGAGTGCCAGTGACGTTTAGCTTTCAGCTGAACGCTGTTGATACCAAACTTGGAATCTCTTAAAGTAAAATCCAGCAGCATCCCTATCTACCGAGAAGGGGTAAGGGAAGAATCTAAATGTGGTTGGCCAGTGGCGCCCTGGAGATGCAGGGCGATCAACAGATTGACTGAAGCTTTTTAAGTGCCGGTAGATTGAAGGATCGACTATAGAAAGGAAGAAATCATGCGCAGCCAAGATTCTTTAAAAACCTCTATTTTTGTAATCTCAGTCAGATTGCTGGCGCGCCTCTCCATGCCTCTTGTGGCCAGCCTCGGCAAGCTCCGCGTTGTCTGTTTTCCTCACTTGGAGTGCTGCTCTCAAGTTTGTAATTAACGTTTTGCTAGTGTTCGCTACCTCTGTTACCACCTGCCCCGTGGCTTCAGACACTGACTTTTACTTTGCAACCAATTGCCATCTTTGCTTTTACTAATCTTAAAATTACCCTTCATGGAAGTAGTTAGATTGATCGCAAATAAATAGTGATAATCAGACCCTTGCATTCCGTGAGTCTCCTGCTGCAAGCGGTCTGTCGAGACCCGCAATGTGCCTCTCCCGTTGGTGCACTGTGACAGTGTTTGGCGCTCATCCAAGTCATCAGCCTGCCTTCACTGGGAACTTGCCTTTCCGCATTTGCTCCTCACCTCTTGGAAATTGCAGATTGGTCACAAACCCCCTAACTTCCCACTGCCCCGTGTCAGTACACGACAACGTCTAGCTGCTACACTACGCCGGGCAAAAGGATGTCCCAACACCATATGATGTTCACAGTTCAGAAATTCATAAAAATGACAATTCACTTCATTTGTAACACATGACATATATGTCCACCCCTTAGAGCTTGTGATTAATTCATTCAACACCTTTAATACTGTGAGAAAATGTTTTGAGACCCAGGAGACACAGGAGATCTTCATCCTCATCTTCCTCATCTTGAAGAACCCCTTTAAATGTCTACTTTATTTCTGTGCTATATTTGAGCAGTTTTATCATGTGATTTAGCTTGACCACGGCCACTTTCTTCTTTCTTTTTTTTTTTAGAAAATACGTTATTTCGCAGAATATCTATATTTGTTTTTACAGTGGTTTTTTCTTTTACTTATTCCCGTTGTAAAGCGTCCTTCACTGGAGTTTCTTATGTCTACTGTCTTTCTTCGTGGGTGTGATTTCTTAAATGGCCTGACTTCTTTAGTCGTTGGTATGCACAGTTTGTTTCATGATATGACGATTAAGTAAACAGGCGTTGTTACTGATCTGTCATTGTCTTTTCGAGCAGCCGAAGATCCACATTCAGCAACTAAACCACAACCAACAGCGCTATGACGTGGTCTTTTTTTGAGTCATCAATCTTCAGACTACTGGTTTGATGCGGCCCGCCACGTATTCCCCTCCCTGGCCAATCTCTTTATCTCAGAGTAGCACTTGCAACCTACATCCTCAATTATTTGCTGGATGTATTCCAATCTCTGCCTTCTCCGACAGTTTTTGGAAGTAATTCCCTGATGTCTTAAAAGTTGTCCTATAATCATATCCCTTCCCCTTTTCAGTGTTTTCCACATATTCCTTTCCTCTCCGATTCTGCGCAGAACCTCCAACAAATTTTCAACATTCGTCTGTAGCACCACATCTCAGTACTTCAATGCTCTTCTGTTCCGGTTTTCCCACAGTCCATGTTTCACTACCAAACAATGATGTGCTTCAAACGCACATTCTCATAAATTTCTTACTCAAATTAATGTCTATGTTTGATACTAGCATACTTCTCTTGGTTAGGAATGCCCTTTTTGCCAGTGCTAGTTTGCTTTTGATGTTCTCCTTGCTTCGTCCGTCATTCATTATTTAGCTGCCTAGGCAGTAGAATTCCTTAACTTCTTCTACTTCGTGTCCACCAATCCTAATGTTACGTTTCTCGCTGTTTCATTTCTGCTACTTCTCATTACTTTCGTCTCTCTTCTATTTACTCTCAGTCCATATTCTGTACTGATTAGACTGTTCATTCCATTCAGATTTACCTGTAAAGGAAAAGTTCTGACATCAGTATGTGAATATATGACAGATAATATATACACATTTAGGTATAAAATGCTAAAAATTAATGATGGATGCTAAAAATTAATGAGGAATACCGTACAGTGGAAGAGCAGGATATTAATCAAGGGGATTATAGGCTTAATTTCTTTTTAGTCATATTTATTTTTAAGTGAAATCTCTGTCTTCTCTACTTCCACAACCTAATTACGTGTTCTGTTTCCATACCATTTTTCAATTCCAGTTTAGTTTTATAAAAGCACTCAGATAGCAATGTGATCAGCGAATCGTATCATTTATATCCTTACATTTTGCATTTTAAACGCGCTTCTGGACCTTTCTTTTATATCCATAATTGTTTCTTCGATGAACAGATTGAACGTAGGGGCGAAAGACAATATCCCTGCCTTACACGCTTTTTAATCCGAGCACTTCGTTCTTGATCGTCCACTCTTATTGTTCCCTCTTGGCTCTTATTCATACTGTATATTACCTCTCTCCCTACAGATTACCCCTATTTTTCTCAGAATTTCGAACATCTTGCACCATTTTACACTGTAGAACGCTTTTTCCAAATCCTATGAACGTCTCTTGATTTTTGTTTAGTCTTGTTTCCATTATCATCGGCAGTGTCAGAGTCACCTCCCTGGTGCCTTTACCTTTCGTAAAGCAAAACTGATCATCATCTAACACATCCTCAGTTTTCTTTCCCATTCTTCTGTATATTATTCTTGTCAGCAGATAATTCTAGCACCTTATATCACTCCATAACGTGTAATTCAAACTGTGACATAAACCTAAATTCTAAGTGCTACAACGCCTTGAAAAACATTTTCCGATAATAATATTCTGTCCATTTCGTTAGTGGGGTACTGTAAAATGGTCTAATTGGTGGAACCAACCATTATGAACCAGATTCTACAGACTTAACTCTCAGTTATAAATAACCTGAATTATCGCTTTCGCCTGCGGAAGCGCAGCATTGTAAATAACATCGTTGGCTTGTTAGCATTCTGTGATTTTTAACAAGCTTGTGTATTCCGTGACTTTACTAATAATTTTTTTCTGGTAGTAGACTTGACTACGAAAGGACGTATTTTCGAAGGAGGTGTACTTCTATTGTCAAAAAAGGAAACGACAGCCGCCATTGCTGCGAGATATCTGAAAATAGTAATTTTTGTCATTATACGGTCTTGTAAGATATTGAATATATACTGTAATAGTTGAGCACTGAGAAGAACGTTTTTATGATTGTTATCTTAAAAGGTAAATTTTTTCTCATTTTTGAAGTGAATATTATACTCATCTTTCCTCTCCTAGTAATTACGATACAAAGTGCAAGCAAGCAGAAGACTTAGGATTTTGAATGCTAGGTCGTACTGTGCGATCCCTGTTTAATAAAACGGTCTTTTGGAATGAACAGGTTCTCTTTTGTTAAGAACGAAAATCTGTGGAACTTGCCCTACCGACACAGACTGTCATAGTTGTTCAGAATCGTATCCGTCTGACTTGCTCTTTAATAACAGCGTCAAGAATTTTTCAGAGCTACATTAAGACGCAGATCTTGAAAAGGTGTTTCTTACGATGGCTGCTAAGAAGAACTTTAACCTTGGGTGCGCTCGACTGCACTCCCGAGACGCCACGCATTACTGCAAAATTAATAAAGTACTATTTTTCAGTCAAGAAGACAGTAATTAAGATCCATAGCACTAAATATTTTATTTTTGATAAAAAAGTAAATTTCAGTTTTCATATTCAAAAGTAACACCGAAGAACAGATTTATTTAAATAATTTAATACTAGGAAGGAAAGAGGAACTGGTAAGAGTAGGGAACACTAGTTACAATCAATTTTGCAGCGGAAAGTTTCGATGCTTCCTCTCTGTTTGTTCTTTTTACTCTTATCAGGAATACTTGATAATTTTTCTAGTGGCCAAGGGAGGGTCATTAGCACCTGTTAAACTGATTGAGCGATAATTCTCGCACTTTCAGCTCTTGCAGTCATCGGAATTGTGTGGATGATATTTTTCGAAAGTCAGATGGTATGTCGTCAGACTCATACATTCTACACACCAACGTGAATAGTCGTTTCGTTGCCACTTGCTCACACGATTTTAGAAATTCTGATGGAATGTTATCTATTCCTTCTGCCTTATTTGATTATAAGTCCTCCAAAACTCTTTTAAATTCTTGTTCTAATACTGGATTATCCTTCTCTTCTAAATCTACTCCTATTTCTTCCTCTATCACATCAGATAACTCTCCCCCCTCATAGAGCTTTCAATGTACTCTTTCCATCTACCCGCTCTCTCCCCTGCGTTTAACAACGGAATTCCCGTTGCACTCTTAATGTTACCAATCTTGCTTTTAATTCCACCGAAGGTTATTTTGACTTTCCTATATTTTGAGTCAGTCCTTCCAACAATCGTTTCTCTTTCTCTCTCTTCTCATTTTCCATGCAGCCATTTCGTCTTAGCTTCTCTGCACTTCCTATTGGTTTAATTTTTCAGCAACTTGTTTTTCTGTATTCCTGAATTTCTTCGAATATTTTTGTACTTCCTTCTTTCATCGATAAACTGAAGTATTTCTTCTGTTACCCGTGATTTCTTCGCAGTTACCTTCTTTGTACCCATGTTTTGCTTTCCAACATTTGTGATTGTCCTTTTTAGAGATGCCCATTCCTCTTCAACTGTACTGCCTACTGAGCTGTTGCTAATTGATGTATCTATAGCTTTGGAGAGCTTCAAGCGTCTCTCGTGATTCCTTAGTACTTCCGTATCCCACTTGTTGGGGTATTCATCCTCCCTGACTAATGTCTAAAACTTCAGCCTACTCTTCATCATTACTATGTTGTGATCTGAGTCTACATCTGCTCCTGGGTACGCGTTACAATTCACTATCTGATTTCGGAATTTCTGTCTGACCATGATGTAATCTAACTGAAATCTTCCCGTATCAGCTGGCTTTTTCCGAGTATACCTCCTCCTCTTGTGATTTTTGAACAGAGTTTTAGCTATCACTAGCTGAAATGTATTACAGAACTCAGTTAGTCTTTCTCCTCTCTCATCCCTTGTCCCAAGCCCGTATCCTCCTGTAACCTTTCAAATTGGTTCAAATGGCTCTGAGCACTATGGGGCTTAACATCTGAGGTCATCAGTCTCCTAGAACTTAGAACTACTTAAACCTAACTAACCTAAGGACATCACACACATCCATGCCCGAGGCAGGATTCGAACCTGCGACCGTAGCGGTCGCGCGGTTCCAGACTGAAGTGCCTACAACTGATAGGCCACCTGGCCGGCCTGTAACCTTTCCTCTGCTCCTTCTCCTACAACTGCATTCCATTCCTCTTTGACTATTAGATCTTCATCTCCCTTTGCGTACTGTACTACTCTTTTAATACCCGCTATACTTTCTATATCTCTTCATCTTCAGCTTGCGACATCGGCATGTACACCTGAACTATCGTTGTCCGTGTTGGCGCTGTCGATTCCGATAAGAATAACCCTATAACTGAACTGTTCACAGTAACACAATCTCTGTGATGCCTTCGTATTCATAACGAATCCTACTCCCGTTATACCATTTTCTGCTTGTCTTCTTTCTATTTCATTTTACTGACTCCTACTATATACAGTATTGGGGCTTTGCATTTCCTTTTTCAGATTTTCTAGCTTCTCTATGGCGTTCAAGCTTCTGACATTCCATCCCCCTGCTCTAAGAAGATTATCCTTTCGTTGGTTATTCAATCTTTTTCTCATGGTCTGTTACGTATGAAGGCAGAAAGTCACCATATGTGGAAAGGTCCCTGTTGAAGGGGAAGATGTCTGTCACTCTGAATCCAGCCAATAAATTTCTGGACGTAACTGCATTTGGTAGTGCAGTTTACTGTTGAAGGGGAAGATGTCTGTCACTCTGAATCCAGCCAATAAATTTCTGGACGTAACTGCATTTGGTAGTGCAGTTTACACAACGTCTGGGAGTCGTACATTGTTATTGGTCGTTTGTTTGCTGTCCCTGATGCATCGCATGCTCTATTTACAAATTTCTTTATGGAGCCATAAACGCTTCTGTCTGAGGGCTGTAGTTTGTGCTTAAATGAGATGGAAAAGACGAAAGTGTGACAGACGTCATTTTACAGCAGATAAATGGGTACTACAGTTAGTACCAAGCAAGGATGGTCTTTGGAACATCGAACATATGACAAAAAATGATGCATTTGTTTCTGTCATCCACGCTGAGGAATTGGCACTACCTTTGCTCGCAGCTAGCTTTGCTCCCAATAACACCGTCTCTGATAAAATAGGGTTCCACGTTAAACTAAGGAATGTGAAAAATGAAGAATGCTATTCCCAACTGCACTAACAGCTGAAGCCATAGAGATAAGTGATCTCTTTCAGCAGATGCTACTCGCCCTATTTGCCGTAATCCCCTTCGGCGACTATTCTGTGAAGCCTTTGGACTAGTGATTCCAGTTACATCAGCGTTCCAGGTCTCACCAGGGTTCAGTTTCAGTCTTGTCGAAAGATTGTTGATACTGTCAAAAACAAGGCCGTATTATGCTTGTTAACGCTAACAAATTGTGCCAAACTAGTTGCCTTAGAATTTCGAATGCACTTTACCCGTTGTAATTACTTGTTTAGTAAGAGCGCTGTCTCTGAGTACACAACAAATTAAGTCGAACAAGCAAAATTTACTTTCACTAACAAAGTAACGTAAAATGCGTGCTCTTTCTCGTTCGGCAATCTGATTACATTGAGGCATTTGTGGACAGACGAGGGTATTGTTGCCACCAAGCTTGGCCGGTGGCGTATTCTGAGGGAATAACGAAATAATACCAATTGCCCATCGTCCCCCTATGGCCAATGCGCCCCGGCCTCCCCTATCCGTTTTAAATGAAAAGATAAAGTTTACAAAATTATCACATTATAGCTAAATAACTATGAAATTTGAACTGTGTTTAAATTATTGCTATAAACGTGTTCTGTCTAATGCTGTCCCTTGTCCGTGTATGTAGCTGCATTCTGCCAATGTTGTTGTAGCTCTGTTGCAAGTCCATGTTAATGTGTAATTGGGAAGAGTACCATCAGTGAAAGTAATGTATGTTATCAAGGTACGTTACTTTGAGGACGTGGCTGATCCAAGTATCAAGTGTCAGTTCATAACTGTCTATTAGATGTGCAGTGTTAGTTCTGTGTATTCAGGTTCAGTGGCAACTGCAGCGAGTAATCAACTTCGTGTTTAAGTTTTGTACTACATACGTGTTGTTAAATAACTGGCTAGTTGGCATTAGGATACGTGCTCATTGGACCAGTGACCTTTCGTTTTCGTTTCTAAATTGCAGTTAATTGATTTGTGAGCTGATCTTGGGCATACTATTCTCGTACTCGGTGTTTTTAACTATTACATCGAGGTTTATTATCAGGCTTTGACAGGTTAAGAGAATGTGTAGTGGTCCACTTATTCTGGTTATAGGTATATAGAAATTTGATTTCTTGTAATAATGTTTAGGTAATATTTTTATGGTCATTTATAAATAGCAGTGGAATCGGAAACGGAGGACGGTGTAGCATATAGTTTATGTCATAACTAGTACTGTCACACGCTCCTTATTTCGTTTTGTGCGCCATCTGTGCCACTGGTTCACACGCTGCCTCCCAGAAGACTGGTCCACAGACAAAGCCTTGTGGGCATTTCTTCATAATCATTTTCTATTGACCGTGCATGACATACCACAAACCCTTCTGTCACAGTGATAGTCTGCAAACCCTCTCTAAGGACATCCAAGTTACATTGGATAATGAATATCCTTAAACAGGGCAAGAAGGAGCAAAGTAATAGATGTACAGTACCATTCCTCCATCATCCGCTCTACGATGGCTAGTCGAGTAAAGTTACAGATATGCACGTGGATTACGTCTGGACTACTTAGAAACATAAATGGTTGCACTTTCGCTGCAATGATTTCAAAAGCCTGAGGCGTGGGAAACGAACGTGACGCAGGAAAGTGTCCGCCTTTGCCACACGACCGCGGTGCATCGTACACGCCCAGGGGCTTGGCGCAGTTACGCCATCATTGCAGATAAGGTGGGACCACAACACCCGGCACCCCTTTCGCGTAATGGAGCTCCTCTGATTTAAGGCGCCACTGCCTGGAATGATAGCGTAGCAGCCGGTGCGATGCGGATTTGCCTCGTGTTGTAATACACCTTCGCCGCTAGAACTGCGTATCAGGAGAAAAACTGGGAGGAGTACGCTCAGAAAAATTTACTGTAGTTAAAATATAATTAATGTGTTCGACTGTCAGTGGCCATCCATTATCGCAAAATGTGCACAATATTATAGATCGAGGTACTATTATAAGATTCAGTACCAAGTCTTGTGGCATATATTATCCAGTCTGTCAGCGAAAGAGTGTCAGAGGGTTAATTATACGATCCAGATTTTTGCACAAAGGTGAGTTTACGTGCATGAAGTGCAGTGCGAGAGAACCGTCCTAGACAATGAAACGAGTGGAAACATCTGCCGGGTTTTGCTGAAAAGGTTTCGAACCCTTCAGCTGAGAAGATATTCCTTTTGTTGGCAACTTTGTCATAATAGAGAGTATTTTCTCCGAATGAAAGCACAATGTGGAACTCTGGGTTACGTGATCCTATGAAACCCGGATGTTATTTCCGCAGAAGAATGCAGCGCCCAGCGACAGCCGGGCTCGTAGGCATTACTTTTCAGCGCGCCCTCGTATATTTTAACGAAATTATATTACAGATCATACAAAAAGGATATACAAAAATCAAGTACACCACAAAATCGCTGCAATGAGGCGCGCTCATGTGATATCAAGCACAGATCTATGCTATTATTACAAAGGTTAGTATTGTTATGATAGATTATAAAATGAAGAGCCAAACAAACTGGTACGCCTGCCTAATATCGCGCAGAGCCGCAGCGAGCACGCAGAAGTGCCGCAACACTATGTACACTATGTGGCATGGACTCGACTAAAGTCTGAAGTAGTGCTGGAAGGAACTGACATCATCATTTCTCCAGGACTGTCGATAAATCCGTAAGAGTACAAGGGGGTGGAGATCTCTTCTGAATAGCAAATTGCAAGGCATCGCAGATATGCTCAATATTGTTGAGGTCTGGGGACTTAAGTGGCCAGCGGAAGTATTTGAAATCAGAAGAGTGGTCCTGGAGCCATTCTGTAGCAATTCTGGACGTGTGGGGTGTCGCACTGTCCTCCTGGAATTGCCCAAGTCCATCGGAATGCTCAATGAACATGAATGGATGCAGGTGATCAGACGGGATGCTTACGTACGTGTCATCGTCAGAGTCGTATCTAGACGTTACAGGGGTCCCATATCACTCTAACTGCACACCCTCCACACCATTAGAGAGACTCCACAAGCTTGAACAGTCCCCTGCTGACAAGCAGGGTCCATGGATTCATGAGGTTGTCTCCATACCCATACACGTCCATCCGCTCGATACAATCTGAAACGAAACTCGTCCGACCAGTCAACATGTTTCCAGCCATCAGCAGTCCAATGTCGGTGTTGACTGGCCCAGGTGAGGCGTAAAGCGTTGTATCGTGCAATCATGAGGAATACACAAATGGGCCTTCGGCTCCGTAAGCTCTTATCGATGACGTTTCGTTGAATGGTTCGCACGCTGACACTTGTTGATGGCCCAGCATTGAAGTCTGCAGCAATTTGATGTTTTACCCTATTCCTGATATTCACAGTACACTCGTGAAATGGTCGTACGGGAAAATCCCCAATTTATCGGTACCTCGGATATTCTGTGTCCCATCGCTCGTGCGCCGACTATAACACAATGTTCAAACTCACGGCCATTTTAGCAGCAGTAACGGATCTGGCAACTGCACCAGACATTTGTTGCTTTACGTAGGCGTTGACGACGGCAGCGCCGTAATCTGCCTGTTTACATATCTCTGTATTTGAATACGCATGCCTATACCAGTTTCTTTGACGCTTCAGAGTATTGTGAATAACTAGTAAGTCACGGGAATAATCTGAAGTGTCGCATAACAGCTGAAAATGTCAGTAAATATCACACCACGCTACTTTTTTTTTTTTTTTTTTAAAAAGGCTTGTATATAAATAATTACAGATCAGTTTATTAAAAGTTGATATGCAAATATCCAATATTACTACGCTCTAAAATCAGATGCAGTATGAAGACAGCAGGAGTTTCTTATATCATTACCTAATTTTCCGGCAGGATGACTATCCACAATTTGTTATTCAAAATGTTTGCATATTTATATATCAGCTTTGTCGCAGTGAAAACCTGATGAAATTTGTCAATAGTTTGTTTACCACTGTGTTGATGTTTCAAACAGAGGTCGCAAAAAGACCGAAATAATTCTCTCTGTTTTACAGTATCATAATTGTATATGTAACTAGTTTTAAATTTTAATGGTGCTCGTTAGTTAAGTGTCTAACTTGGATTCAGTAGTTTGTGACGCCACAGATAACATTTAAGGGCGAGGGGAAAGGTGTGTGAGGTCTTGTCAGCGGGCTTTTGTCGGTTTTTGTGAGTGTGTTTTGTCAGGTTGCTGTGGTGCCGAGCAGCTTCGTGTGAGTTGAGGACCTTTGCGTTTTTAAATATTTAGAACAAGTTTGGTTGCACAAGTTATAGGCTATTTTTTCACTGCACTTGGAGCAACTGAATGTGTTATAGGTGATTGACTTTGTACTTTAATTTTATTTACTGGATCTGAAGCAGCTGTGAACTATAATTATTTGCTGTAGTGAATATGTAATTGTTGCATAATTTCGCAGTGGTTTTTCAGAATAACGAAATTTGGTTTACGTTTCGGTTGATCGAAGAAAACTGCACTTCCAGACTTTGAATATTTGCTGTTGAATTTTGTAAAGTACTGTGCAGTCAAATGAACTTTACCCCCGAGTGTTTTTGTATTCATTGTTCTGCTTGTATCACAAAACATATTTTTTTTTTTTTTTTTGTTACAATCGTATTGACCAACTAGGATCACGTTAACAACTTCAGTTCCTCTTCTTCCTTTATTGTTGTTTCCTATTTTTTTAGTATTCCCTCATTTTCTCCTCATGAAGTCTTTTCCTTTCTTCTGTCCATGTTGTTCCCGATTTTTTATTTCTTCTGCTTTGAAAGCCTTCCAAGTTTAGTATTTTGTTTTTAAAACGGTTTCTTTCTGCTATTTCTGATTCTTTGATGTTGTTTCTTTCAAGATCTTTTCTTACTTCTGTAATCCATGCTATTGTCGATTTCTTCTTCCAGAAATATGTTTTGTTAGTCTATTTCCATCCATTCGGTAGAGATGTCCAAAAAAGGTTAATCTTCGTTTGGCCATTACTTGAGATATTTTCTCTATATTTTTGTAGATCTTCTCATTACTTCTCATTTTCCAACCATCTGCAGTTTTCATTGCACCCATTATTTCTCTAACAATCCTTCTTCCCAGTACCTCTAGTTTGTCCATCTTATAGTTCATCGTTAGGCATTCAGATCTATATAAACATTCTGGTCGTACCACTGTTGCGTAGTGTTTTAGTTTTGTTTTTCTAGATATACATTTCTTGTTGTAAATATTTTTGGTCAAACCATATGCTCTTTCCATTTTGTTAATTCTTTCATCTATTGCAGATTTTTCTAGTCGATTCTGTTGTATAGTTTCTCCAAGATATTTAAATTTATTTACTCGCTATATTTTACCTATTTGTGTTTCTATGTATTTTGGTGCATTTTTATATTTGTCATGAATTTTGTTTTTTCAGCTGAAATTTATTGTTTAGTTGTTTTTATTTCGAATCAGCGATCCATGGGAGACTACCACACTCATGCGTTAGAACTTCAGTAATATTTGATTTACAATAGAACCCCTCCGGTTTCGCCAACATCATAAATCCTATGGGATTCACCCAGTCATATTCTTATTTATTTAAAATGTTTGTTCCATTAATATGTTTATTTACTAAAAAGAGTTTACGTATTACTTCTGTTTTAAATGTATGGGCTTTAAAGTGACGGTTTACTACCAACCTCTTCTGACAAAAAGGAGTCAAGCCAACAAGTAATTAGGTCATACGTTGCTCCCACCAATAGCGTTATATAAGATCATTGATGTGCTTGTTAAATCTCAGATACAGTAATTACCAGCATCGTACACAGTTGAATGTAGTGTATTTCTGCTCATGATAAACATCTCCGTATTGACGTAACTTGTACTGCGTAGCGTGGCACATACTGTAGCCTTTGTGACGTTCTAGGCTTTCAACCCATTCACCTCACGGATTTCTGAGCTGCGACTTTTCCGATATTTATAGAGACCAGCGTATTACGTCGCGGAGAAATTATCTTTCCTTATCTAATGGAAGCAGTGTTTCCACAAGTGGGATAAGCAGTTGGGGTGTTGTCTTTGTTCAGGGTGACGTAGGTGCCCCTTTCGCGGTGCGCATATGCAACTTGGCGCGACACCTCACTGGCGTCTTCGCACCGGGGCAGACTGCTTATCCTTGCGAGACGATAACACCCTCCCGATTATAAATTTCCGCTGTTGGTTTGCGGTATCGCGCGGCTTATCTTCGAACAACATTCACGTGAATTACCCAAACGCCGTGAGGCCACACCGTCGCCCTGCTGTCTATGTACTTTGGCGGCTCTGCGAAGGAAAACACCTGCTTTCACAGCCGACGGAAATTGCAGAAGAGTCTTTGAGTAGATCAGCGTGTATCTTGTGTAATAACTCTGCAAACAGTTACTAGTTTTTAGAGGAATTGCTCAGAAATGGTTCTTGCTACGTAACTGCATATCCTGTGTCTTCTTGGCTAACGTATCATTCTGTTTCTGCAACAGTTGGTACCACTATCCCCAGCAGTTTGTAGACAGTGGGCCTATGAATAGAAAAGTGGTCATCATATAAAAGTTTGTGTGGAATATCACTTTGCTTTCATAGTTATGGTCCTTATGGAAGGGATAAATTCTTGACATCCTTCGATATATGAAATAATTTATCAATTATTGGGCAAGGGGGAGGGGGGGGGGAGGAGCAGACAGATGGGCTTGTAACTTGATATTCGACCATTGTATACAAGCGTAGTTTTGTGTCAAAAATGTATCACCACATGTTAATTGTTCAAAAAGTGACCATATATGCAGGACACACGTTTCTATTTTTAGTGTGACATATACCTGCTCACACACGAAGACACGTCCTACGTTCTTAAATTGCCAAAATAAATTTCCGAGAAAATCGAAATAGCTTAGCTCCGTTGGTTACTGTTAAAATACAAGTGTCTTATACATCCTAAAGCACAACGAAGGATGATTATGAATTTTGGATGCAAATTTTTTATACAACGTATTGGATCTTTTATTAGGTATTGATTGACAGCGCAAGTAATTTGTGTATTACATTTAACAATGTAACGTTTAGCGTTCGTCCTTCGAGTTTATTTCTTGTAGAATTGGCCTTACATCTGGTACCCTACTGTCAAATGTTGTTCTCCGCTGTATGTAAACAAATGCCAGTACCGCGCTTTCAGGTCTTCGTTTTGTGTTAGTTGCATTGCTGTTTAACTCAATCTGTATTTCACTGTGGTGATAAAAGTAATGGGATACCGCCTAACATCGTGTCGGATCTCCTTCTGTCTGGCGTAGTGCACCAACTCGACGTGGCATGTACTCAACAAGTCTTTGGAAGTTCCATGCAGAAATAATTAGCCATGCTGCCTCTACAGACATCCATAACTGCGAAAGTGTTGCCATTACAGGATGTTGCGCACGAACTGACCTCTCGATTTTGTCCCACAAATATTCGATGGAATTCATGCCCGGCAATCTGGGTGGCCAGATCATTCCCTCGAATTGTCCAGAATGTTCTTCAAACCAATCGCAAACAATTTTGGCACCGTGACAGGTCTGGGAAAATGAAGTCCATCAATGGCTGCAAATGGTATCCAAGTAGCCGAACATAACCATTTCCAGTCAATTATACGTTTATTTGGACCAGAGGATTCAGTCCATTCTCTGTAAACACAGCACACATCATTATGGAGCTACCACAAGCTTGCAGAGTTGTTTTTTTGACAGCTTGGGTCCATGGTTTGGTGGGGTTGCACCACATTCGATCCCTATCATCAGCTAAAATCTGGACTCAAGTGACCAGACCACAGTTTTCCAGTCGTGTAGGGTCCAACTGATAAGGTCACGAGCCTAGGAAAGGTGCAGCAGACGATGTGCTGCTGCAATAGCTTATTAACTTCAAATTTCGCCGCACTGTCCTAACTGATACATTCGTCGTTATTGAGGTTTATTTGCGGCTATTTTGCTTAGTATTGCCTGTCTGTTAGCACTGACAACTCCACGCAAAGACCGCTGCTTTCGGTCGTTAAGTGAAGGCCATCGGCTACTGCGTTGTCCGTGATGAGAGGTAATGCCTGAAATTTGGTACTCTCGGCTCACTCTTGACACTGTGAATCACGGAATACTGAATTCGCTAACGATTTCCGAAACGGAAAGTACCTTGTCTCTAGCTCCAACTACTATTCCGCGTTCAAAGTCTGTTGATTGCAGTCGTGAGACCCTAGTCACGTCGAAAACCTTTTCACATGAATCACCTGAGTACAAATAATAGCTCCGCCAAAACACCATGTGTACGTTATACTAGCGCCATCTGTATATGTGCATATCGCTATCCCATGGCTTTTGTCACTTCACTGTAAAGACTCAATATAAAATTTGTATATTATTTAAGAAAAGTGCGAAGGTTCTTACCAATTATTGAGATTTTTGATGGACCTCAGTGTTATTGATAACTTTAGACTAAGGCTGCAGCTTCTATGTCAACTTCAGTTATTGTCATTTGGTTGTTCTCTCGATGTTGTAGACCTGGTAATGTAATTGAGGGACTCCGTACTGGTAGTTACGCGAAGGGCGCTAGTGTTGTTACCAGTAAGGATGAGAAGGGAGGGGAAAGGGAGAGGAGAGGTGGGGAGAGATGAAGCCCATTTAGTGCAAATACAGATGATTTTGTAGTACTTATTTGTGGCCTGTTGTTGTTTTCTGGAATTCTGTAACGAAGATGTTGGTGACGATATTTTACTGGCGACGACGACAGGATTACATCACGGTATTTCTTCAGTGATAAGGATCTCGCTTGGTTCGGCCCTGACATAGTAATGGAGTGTATTTTTTTTAATCCACTGATAGTTGTTGTCGGCCTTCCTGTTTCCCTACCGTAGGTACACTTAATGGTCTTTTTTCTGGTTTAACTGTGCATCACTTTTCGCCTGTAGTCGTTTTGGATTAGGGAGCTAATAATGGAACAAGGTTTTTATAGACGTGGAGAGATTTGTTAAAGTGGGAATAAGGCGTAATCTTCTAGTAGAAAATAAATACTATCATTTTGAATGACAGAGTTTCGTACTTTCGAAATGTTTTGCTGAGACTTTCATTTTCCGCATTTTAAGGACGTAGCAAAGAGTTGGTTGGGAGGTTAGGTGGGGAGAGATTGTGGTCTATTTGGTCAGACTGGTAGTCCCTGAAAGAGCAGTGAGCTGGCTACATGGTGAAATCTCTTTACATCCTTCACCTTGACGATCGAGCGGACTCCATCGGTAATTTTAGAGTGAGTCTTACCACAGAATGATAGTGCTGATGGCGAAAGCTGGGAGGTTGTAGCGTATCCGTCACAGAGATTTTGTAATATTCACACGAATGATGTACTGTTTATCTTAAGAGCTGTATCCAGCAACCTACAACCCATATCCAATCAGAGACTAACTGCAACACCTGCCTTTGGGGGTATTAAATGTGGTGATATGCATTTGACAATTCTATTATGAATTGCGAAACTGGTAGTTAGAATTAAATTATCGGTGCTCGGTACGCTGCAGCTGAGACTGAAACATGGTAGTTACGTTTATTAATCGGTGCGCTCGCGGAGTATGCAGAAAAAATAATAGTTCCACTTTCTGACACCAGGTGAAAATATTGCGCTGTAAGCAGTCAGAATGCAAATGTTTTCTGTTTAGATGTCAGTACGTTGTTTGTTGCTTGGTGACACTTGTTGATTTCTTTTATAAAGTGATTGTTGGTGTAAGGTGTTAAGAAGGTTGAAGTTTTCCATAGGAAATGCAGTGGGTACTGAGAAGAAAGCTAGTGCATTGCAGGTAAAGTTGTATAATCAGAACGGCAGCAATAGCAACGTTGCATTGCGCGAATAAGGCCGACCGGAACAGCTGCGAAGAGGTTTCATGTGAAGAGCATGATAAAGGAATTTGAAGAAACAGGTGAATTAGGTGGTACATGACGGAGAGGGAGGCGGCCCATTCGCATGACAGTTGTTGATGAAGTTGCTGTAGCTATAGCCGACAATACAGCACATGCCTCGAACTATGCAACCAGTGCTCAAGCTGTGTCACTGGAATTGTCTCTCCTCTGCTGTCCCTACAACACACATTCACACATTGGAATGACATATGGCTGGGGTATGTTCTTTGGGCGGAAGAGGCACGTTTTTCTCTGCACGGTGCCGTAAATGCGCAAAACAGCACCATATGGAGCTCTACTCCGCAATGTATTGTGCGGAAGCATCCACAGCACTCAGGTTATGTGACTGAGTGGTGTGGTTTCACAAGCTCCTTCAGTCTAGGTCCGATTTTCTTCGAGGAGATGACACGTCGCTGGTATGTTAAGTACACATTGACATCCGCACGTTATAAGGACCCCCTTGTGGAACACGCGATTCCAGCTGTCCAAAAACATAGCTCTGTCTACAATATTATTTTCATGCAGAATGTGAGAACAGCACATGTTAGCTGCCAGGCGAAGGATTTGCTTCGAGAAACCTTCGATAACGACCGAATCATTTCTAGGTAATTTCGCCGGCCGGAGTGGCCGAGCGGTTCTAGACGCTACAGTCTGGAACCACGCGACTGCTAAGGTCGCAGGTTCGAATCCTGCCTCGGCATGAATGTGTGTGATGTCCTTAGGTTAGCTAGGTTTAAGTAGTTCTAAGTTCTAAGGGACTGATGACCTCAGAAGTTAAGTCCCATCGTGCTCAGAGCCATTTGAACCACCTAGGTAATTTCAAGATGTGTTTTCTTCCAGATCCGTCGACCTAAATCGTGAAGTCTGCTTGTGGGGATCTCTGAAAGATTGTGTATTACTGATGTACGCTGTGAGGTAATGGACGAGTTGTGGCATCCTGAAGCTATTCTAAGTTCGGGGTTGGTGTGGTAGCACGGGTCACCCGGCAAACCGGGGCTCGTCAGCAACCGCATGGTGACGAACGTTAACCGTAGCAAGGGGGTACCACGTAGCCCAGCACGTGGTACAGGCCGTCCTCGTGGCTGGGAATGCCATGTTGACGCTGTGTCGAGTACTGTGCTTTGTGTTGATCAAGGAGATTTGTATGCCGGGATTGTCAAAGATGGCGAATTTTGTGAAACCATAATGGTAGACATTTCACAGTTCATGTAAAAATTAATCGTAACCAGAGGAATCATGATACCTCAAAAAGAAACATGTACATTTCCATTATTTGCACGACGATTCTGATGGTGTAATCAGATTTTCAATATCTTTATTAGCTTAAAGTTTAGTATCTGACTGTAAATTATACAAGTAACTCCCAGCAACGGATTTTCAAAATCTAAACGGTTTATCCGATTTTGTCGATCGACGTGTGTTGAGAAAGCTATGTAACTTGAATAGTGCATAAGTTATCGGAGGTCAAAGTGGCCTATTACTATTGATCGCGTCAGGCTATAAGTACTCCACAGTTACACGAAAAAACCGTAGCAGCATGCTTGTAAATATATTTATTCGTCTATGTCTTTGTTTATATCCGATATATACTATTCATGAAGAAATTGGTCAAATATTTACTGTGTTTCAGAAAGCACATAGACATTAGGCTACTGGCCTACTTTTGCTTCTATTCCTATGTTTATTTAATTTGTTTGTGTATTTAATAATGTGTGTTAGAGCGTGTTTATGGTCCAGCCGTAGGAATAGTTATTTAATTTCAAGTTATTTAAATGTAAATCCAGTATTAAGTATGTGTTTTAATATGTTTGTGAGTGTGCGTTGGCTTGGAGACATGGCGGGAGCGCTCCAGGCAATCACAGCGCTCGTTACTACGGTAGGCGACTACCGGAGAATGGAGAGAAGTGTATGGAGGTGGGGGAGGAGCATGGAGTCACAGAGGACACGGGAAAGTGCTTGACGGAGAGGCGCGACGGATGGCTGTGGGAAATACTTGGAGAGTGGAGCAGTTTGCGTGTGGTCGCGGGAGACAGAAATATTTCGTAGAGCCGACTTGTGCACTCGTGAGATTTCCGTGGCTTCTGCAGTGAAGACGTAGTATGCGTTTAGAAGTGAATATCTCACGAGCTATGTTCTCGTTCATAGCTAATTACGTGGAGTAGGAATCTATTGTTTCCCTGTTATTCAAAAAAATTGTACCTGCAGATTTATTTAATTGCAATCATTCATTTATAAATTTCTATGTTACATTCAAAATTCGCAACTGTCAAGTGATAGGAACCTTCGACAACTCGATTCATGTGTATATTCATACCGTATACTGCAGACTCAGCAGTATTTGACTTAATGCGGCAACTACGTGTCCAAACCCGTAGACAACGAAACCAGCCAAAACCCTTACTATTTCAACTCTGAGTCTGAGGGTACGTAGTTTAGGGTCACATTTTATTTTATTTTTGAAAGCCCACAACCCTGACTCTTCCTCATCTGAAGGATAACATATGGTGACATATCACTCTGATCACACCGGATATGCTGCGAACAACTGTCGACCACCCGTGTTGCAAATGCATCATATTGCTGAGTCTGTAGACCATTTTGAACACATGTTGTAACTTTTGGATATTTTCTGATAAACGTAAACAGAACCACAGCTATCATGTGTTTGATCGTTCCTCCTCTTTCCCTAGAACCACACCATAATCTGCTTACAGCGCCATATTTTCAACTAGTGGCAGAAAGTGAATCAATTATGTTTTCATCATACTCCACGAGTGCAGCGAGTAACGAAAGTTACCTATGATGCTTCAGCGCACTGCAATGTATACAGCCTACACTGCAGCAACCAGGACACCGTCAGTTTGATTATAACCATTCGGTATGTGATACAGTAAAGGTAGCTGAAATTTCCGGACTGACTGAAATTGTATGTCAGACTAGAACTCGAGCACGGAAAATTGTATTTGGCGAGACTCAGCTACCTAGGTAGGGCTCACGGCCCACCCCTCCAGCTTCATTTCAGCTACTACCTCACTCCTACTTTCCAAACTTCACAATAAATGTTGGTATTTCAAAAACAGATTTTCCCATATTTTTGGATGTACCGATCATCGGTGTGTGAGTTCGTGCTAACTTTATATTATGGAACAAAGCAAGATTGATCACCCATATGGAATCAGTTTCACAAGCAGACGAGTACGAGTGTAGGAGACTGATTAGGGTCTACAAATCGAAAGGCTTCTTCGCCGTCTGTATCGAAATTACGTTGCATCGCGAGATCAAGCGTGTCGTGCATCGGAATTTTTTATAACACCACCCCAAAAACTATTAATGTCCATTTCATACCAGATGTAGTGTAGAATGCAATTTCCAGTGCAGGTTCTGCTGCCGCTGATTTCTCATGACACCGTAGGCAGAAACAGCTCTCGTGTTCTACATAACACTATTCAACAGTGTGTACAGATTATTCTGTGTAAAATTGTCCACATTCACACGGTATCAGACGGCTGTCCGCAGTCAAGCACAGGTTGGGACCAGGCCATCGGATGGGTGATACGGGCACAGCCCTCCTGCGACCAAAAAATTACTTTATATGGCACTGGACTGGGCACCAGTGTTGTCATAGACGATAGCACGTCTATGTTCGGACGATAGCAGCAACCACACACGCCTGTCACGGCTTGGCAACCCCCCCCGAGGAGCAATAGTCGAAAGCTCATGAGTTTTAATACACTAAACGCTGCTGTAATTCCGAGAGCATTTTATCGAAGATACACTTACCACAAAACTCTCACACTTCGCGAAGGAAAAGAGCCATTCTATTCGAAGTACACAGAAACCTATCCAACTATGCGACTGAACCCAGCCCTCAGGATCTCATAGGAAACGACATCACACGATAGTTGATAAACCAGACAAGTTGCTATCCCTCCGGGGGAACATGTGTATAAGACACAGCGTTACATCTAGACTGAATCACCTAAGGAACGTCATTACCGTACGGTTGTAGTCTTGTGGAATTCTTCATAGCTATGCTGTTATTCCTACAGGATTAATAGTGAATTGAATGTAGCATACGATTTGGTGGAATGGGATTCGGGCAGGGGGCTATAGGAGACGACTTAATTTAATAACTACTTTTTTAAACCTAAAATCTAATTGGCAACAGAACAATAAAAATTAAACAGAACTTAATCTTCAGCCCAACGCAGTTCTTGAGAGCAGAGTTTAAGAAAGAGAATAACAATTAAAATGCCTTCAACAGAATTCAAGGAAGCAGAATTAAAATCAATTTATGCCCGGCACGCAGAGTTGGGCAACATCAATAATAATTACAAAAGATGGTCCACGGTCACACACAGAAAAAAATAAATATAGCTTCTGCAATTAACTGTAGGACAATACGATAACTCTCGGACTTAATTAAGATCACTCACACAGAATGCAGCTAAATATTGATCTATGACTACTCCCACCACCTGGTATTCTCTATGACAAGCTACTAACAAGTATCTAAAGGACTACCTACGCATATATCTCGACAGAATCTTCTGTTTAATGAACTACATAATGAAGCATTCTCACAGAGCATAATAATAACTTCCTTTGTATAAGTGATAGAACAAAAATCAGTTACATTCACAGTATAATAAAAACACACCACCTTCCTTACAACAAAAAATATAAATCAATCACATTCACGACATGCAATTAAGAAAATCAAAATGGCTCTGGGCTTGAGAGAACACATTCGGACGCATGATGTGCCAGCACACAACAACCATAACACATTGCACCATAACTACAGACCTTCCGTGCTTTATATTACTTGTTAACCAGTGCATTCAGCGCACCACTTGCACTCTGCGCTGCACGCTATACTGAATCACTTAAGGACCAAGATGGAGCCATCGACTATTAAAGTAAGTAGGTAGTGATCCTCTTGAAAAGCGGAAGGCCCTTTCTTCTGTTCCACTGGTAATGCTGTCCTCCGGCTCGGGACAGGACATAGTTCGTTTGTGTCCACACCACGGCCACGCCCCACGCTGGCCGCTGTCAACGTCGCGTAGACAGCTCATTGGCCTATCGGCTTGGAGGAGGCTCCCCGTTCTCGGGCGCGTACCGACTGACTTCCTTTCGTTGGTCGCTGCTCCACCTCGGTCCCATCACGCGCGTGTGCGGCCCTTCCTCGACACGGAGATATCCGGACAGCAGGGTTTGCGGAGATTTGCGGACACCAGCCGAGGTGGGACTTCTGGTGCCGAGAAGGGTGTGTCTCCACTAATGTACATGTGGGACCTGCAGGTGTTCCAGAATGTGTTGGAAATATACGTGACGTGTTGCTAAAATCTACCCGTGTGTGGCCAGCTACTATGTGGAAAACGAGATCAATGCAATTCCTGCCAATAAGACCGTTGCAAAGACAGGAGGTCGTTTCCAGTTACTTACAACTAACACAATCGTACATATTTACAAATATAGACTATTTGCAACGGTTAACAAACGATAAGGGTTATTGCCGTTGGTGGAAGAGCGTTTGTAAATTTCAAAGTACTTGGAAAAATGTATGACACAATGCTGTCTTGTAAAATTATTTGTTTAGGATGGTCAATGACAGAAACTAGTAGTTAATAAATAACTTTGTAAGACAGCATTGTGTCACGTATTTTTTCAGGTAGATATATACTGTTAACTGACGCCTGAAAAAATAGTCGAAATCTAAAAGAAAAAAAGAAAAGATGCACCACGAAGGAATTATCAGAATGGGACGGCAGTCGGTAGGTGAGATGTACATGTACAGACAAACGAATGATTACTCTCCCACCGCTATCTGGATCGTCTCAAGACACGTCTTTGCTGGTCATAAGGGCTCAGTTCGAAGTGGGTCTCATCACAAAAGACAATTCTACTCTGGCCAATGAGGTTCCAGGCCGCAAACGTGTCTGGAGACACCTCGAACAGCGATGGGATACTAACCTGACTGTCACCTGTCATGGGGCCTGACAACCAGGAGTGATGGTCTGGGGTGCCATATCATTTCATAGCTGGATTCGTTTGGTTGTCATTTGCAGCACACTGACAGCACAATGGTATGCCGACGAAATTCAGCCCATCGTTTTGTTGCCCTTCATGGCAAGCCATCTCGGGCTTACATTTCAGCAAGATATTCCCCGACCACACTCGGCGAGAGTTTCTATTGTCTCCGCGCTTGCAAAATCATATCTCGGCCAGCAGCTCTCTTTCCAATTGGGGCGTTTGGAGCATTATGGCCTGCGCTCTCCAACCAGCTCGGGATTTTGACGATCTAATGCGCCAGTTGGGCAGTATGTGGCACGATATCCCTCAGGACCAAATCCAATAACTCTATCAATCAATGCTGAGCCGTGGCGACTTCTATGAGGGCGTTCGCCAATCCTACTGGTGTAACTTGAGCGCGCGTTCCATCGACTCTGGCCCTAGTCAAATCGTCTTTGCTTAGTTATGTCTTCCCTCTGGGGCTTTGCGGCAGTAAGCTGCACGGCTGTGCCTGGGCCTCGGCGTCCTGGAGATTGCAGAGATTTGAAACCGTTGACGGTTGGGCTATGAGGATCTTCGTTTTTCTTCAGCATTGACCGTTGTTACCGCGGGTTTAGCGTGCACCCTGCTTACGGTGTACGTCAGTAAATTGTAGAGTGCTAAATACGCCGAAATGTATTGGACAACTGTGTAAATCAATACTAAGCTCAATAACTACTGGCATAAGGGCCAGAGGTGGAACAATACGTTACTGACTTGTCAATTTGTGAAGCTCTTTCTCTTGAATAAATCATCCAGTTTTAATGAAATTGTAATCATTTGTTTCTCTGTGTACGTACATTACACCCGAGTTCCGTCTCATCTGGATAATTCCTTAGTGATGCGTCGTTCCTTTTTGTCTTAGAATGTATAAGTTCTGAACAAGTCCGCCCCCAGTAGCTGAGTGGTCAGCGCGACAGAATGTCAATCCTAAGGGTCCGGGCTCGATTCCCGGCTGGGTTGGAGATTTTCTCCGCTCAGGGACTGGATGTTTTGTTGTCCTAACCATCATCATTTCATCCCCATCGACGCGCAAGTCGCCGAAGTGACGTCAAATCGAAAGACTTGCACCCGGCGAACGGTCTACCCGACGGGAGGCCCTAGTCACACGACATTTACATTTTACTTGTGAACAGATGTTATTTCGTTTTCTGAATGTGGGCAATGCTTTTCAAGCAAAACCAAATTTTGCTAGTATCGCCTGGAGGTAGAGAGAAAAAAAGTATAAGGACCGAGAGGCAGGGGAGAGGACGGGATACTATTCCAGTGCATGAGTGACGAGGGAGGGGAGACTGTCTCCGCAAATCTGCGGTGTCCATAACTCTCTATATCCGGAACTCTCTAGATACAGAAGAGAATGGCAAAAAAGGTGTACATCTCTGACTGACTGAAAACGACCCTTACAACTGAGAGCAAATAATTAGGAAAATAATTAAGGAGGTCTAAAACTGATTTATAGAGTTCTATGTAAGTTGCAGCAGGCACTGAAGCAGTTGATGGTGAATGATGCGTCATTATACGGGCAGGAGCGTACCATTTCGAGCCCTAAACGGAGAAATGCAGCCAGCAGTCTAAAAGAGTGGGCAGCGAGTTTGCAAAGCGTGTAGCAGCCGGACTTCCGCGGTGGTGACAGGGACGCGCTGTGCACAATCTGCGGCCCTTGTTTGGCGGCTGGCAGCCGGTGGCTGTGCACGCAATTACAGGCGCATTGTGCGGGCACGCCGCCGCCCTCGAGGCGCCCTCCACGGCCTCCGTCAAGGACGCGGCTGCCTGGTGCCCGCTAGTGTTCAAACACGCGGGGCTGACGACAAGTCACTGAGCGGGGATGCCGTAATGCGCCTGAAGTAACCCGGAATAAGGCAGCAGCTGCCGCTCTTGTGGGTGTTAAGCGACTGAGCACGATGACAGCGTTGCAGTGTCCGGAAATCCGAGAACTGGGAACTCGATTCCAGTGTGTTATCGAGAACTGGTCTCGAGTATTCGAATGGCGCATCCGAGAACAATAGTTCTCGCTCCGTGTCCAGGATCGGCTCGTGCTGGCACTTGAGTTATTGCATGGTGGAGAGCTCTCGAATTTTTTTTTTTCTTGGGGGAAGGGGGGGGGGGGGGCGTCATCGGTCTTCTGACTGGTTTGATGGAGCCCGCCACGAATTCCTCTCCTGTAGCAACCTCTTCATCTCAGAGTAGCACCTGCGACCTACGTCCTCAATTATTTGATTGATGTATTCGCGTTTCTAGCCGGCCATAAGATGAAGCGCATGACACTGTCGAGAAGTCGCCGTGTCGTAAGACTGCCACCCAGCTGGAAATCCCAGAGTTTTTCATCAGTAGTGTATGCCGGGAGAGCCTACATTCACATATGCACTTACTGGATGTCTCTGCCTTTCCGTTGTCACAAGCGTCTTCTTACTGTAGGAATTCGGGAAACGATTTTCGCTTATTCCCTTGCTTGTTCCATACACACAAAGAGAGAGTGAGAAAGAAAACGTTCTACTGAAAGATTTTAAACGTCGAACAAATATAATTTAAATTTGCATTAACAAAACCCCACAGAATTGGATATGGACTGTTCTACTAAATTTCACAAATGACTATGGAACGACAAGAGCATAAGACAAATTCTAAGTAGGTTCTGGCAGATTAAAATTGTGTCCCAGACCCGAATCGAATGCGGAACCTTTGCATTCTGTCGACTGAGGTATCCAAGCACATCTTATGCTCATGACTAACCTTCTATATCTACATTTACATCTACGTATACATCCATACTCCGCAAGCCACCTGATGGTGTGTGTCGGAGGGTACTTTGAGTACTTCTATCGGTTCTCCCTTCTATTCCAGTCTCGTATTGTTCGTGGAAAGAAAGATTGTCGGTATGCCTCTGTGTGGGTTCTAATTTCTCTGATTTTATCCTCATGGTCTCTTCGAGAGATATACGTAGGAGGGAGTAATGTACTGCTTGCTCCTCGGTGAAGGTATGTTCCCGAAACTTCAACAAAGCCCGTACCGAGCTACTGAGCGTCTCTCTTGCAGAGTCTTCCACTGGAGTTTATCTATCATCTCCGTAACGTTTTCGCGATTACTGAATGATCCTGTAACGAAGCGCGCTGCTCTCCGTTGGATCTTCTCTATCTCTTCTATCAACCCTATCTGGTACGGATCCCACACTCGTGAGCTGTATTCAAGCAGTGGGCGAACAAGTGTACTGTAACCTACTTCCTTTGTTTTCGGATTGCATTTCCTTAGGATTCTTCCAATGAATCTCAGTCTGGTATCTGCTTTACCGACGATCAACTTTATATGGTCATTCCATTTTAAATCACTCCCAATGCCTACTCCCAGATAATTTATGGAATTAACTGCTTCCAGTTGCTGACCTGCTATATTGTAGCTAAATGATAAAGGATATTTCTTTCTATGTATTCGCAGCACATCACACTTGTCTACATTGAGATTCAATTGCCATTCCCTGCACCATACGTCAATTCGTTGCAGATCCTCCTGCATTTCAGTACAATTTCCCATTGTTACAAGCTCTCGATATACTACAGCATCATCCGCAAAAAGCCTCAGTGAACGTCCGATGTTATCCACAAGGTCATTTATGTATATTGTGAATAGCAACGGTTCTACGACACTCCACTGCGGCACACCTGAAATCACTCTTACTTCGGAAGACTTCTCTCCATTGAGAATGACATGCTGCTTCCTGTTATCTAGGAACTCTTCAATCCAATCACTCAATTGGTCTGATAGTCTATATGCTCTTACTTTGTTCATTAAACGACTGTGGGGAACTGTATCAAACGCCTTGCGGAAGTCAAGAAACACAGCATCTACATGGGAACCCGTGTCTATGGCCCTCTGAGTCTCGTGGACGAATAGCGCGAGCTGGGTTTCACATGATCGTCTTTTTCGGAACCCATGCTAATTCCTACAGAGTAGATTTCTAGTCTCCAGAAAATTCATTATACTTGAACATAATACGTGTTCCAAAATTCTACAACTGATCGACTTTAGAGATATAGGTCTGTAGTTCTGCACATCTGTTCGGCGTCCCTTCTTGAAAACGGGGATGACTTGTGCCCTTTTCCAATCTTTTGGAACGCTATGCTCTTCTCGGGACCTACGGTACACCGCTGCAAGAAGGGGGGCAAGTTCCTTCGTGTACTCTGTGTAAAATCGAACTGGTATCTCATCAGGTCCAGCGGCCTTTCCTCTTTTGAGCGATTTTAATTGTTTTTCTATCCGTCATCTATTTCGATATCTACCATTCTGTCATCTGTGCGACAATCTAGAGAAGGAACTACAGTGCACTCTTCCTCTGTGAAACAGCTTTGGAAAAAGGCATTTAGGATTTCGGCCTTTAGTCTGTCATCCTCTGTTTCAGTACCATTTTGGCCACAGAGTGTCTGGACATTTTGTTTTGATCCACCTACCGCTTTGACATAAGATCAGAATTTCTTAGGATTTTCTGCCGAGTCAGTACATAGAACTTTACTTTCGAATTCATTGAACGATTGAACGCCTCTCGCATAGCCCCCTTAACACTACATTTCGCTTCGCGCATTTTTTTTTTTTTTTTTTTTTTTTTTTTTTTTTTTTTTTTTTTTTTTTTTTTTTTTTTTTTTTGCGTGCAAGGCTTTGGCTATGTTTATGTTTGCCTCCTCAAATCTGGACTTCCGTCAGTATCTCTTCTCCCCAGTCCTGTGAGAAATATAAACCCTGGAAAGAACTTGTGACGTCACACTAGTCGGTTTGTCCCCCACACTTCGCGAACGCTCGGCTCCGTGCAAGACCCACGTGAAACCTGTATGTAATTGAAAAGGTTCCCACTTAATGTCTTAACTTTTGCGTGTGCTTTCCAAAGCTTGCATGCATTTAAACGCGCAGTCCAGAGTTATTAAACTAGTCTGAAATAGTTACTCACTCCTCGCCGTAGAGGGCTGCTGGCACTCGTAACACCTGCTGTGTTACGTGCTGTGGCGTACGCGCCACAGGCGTCCTCCTACTTTTCAAATCCAAGAGACGTTCTCATACATACCTAGTACGACAAATGATTCCAATAGAAAGGATTCTGCAAAGAAATACTTTAACCGCAGCCTAGGGTATTGTTTTCAGAATGAATTTTCGCTCTTTATTGGAGTGTGCTCCGATTCAGGTGCGGCACACAGTTTTCACGTAGCAGAAAGTCTCACTCGACACACATTCCGTTGCAGAGTAAAAATTATTCGGGAAACAACCCGCTAATCAGTGGCGTAGCCGTTTCTCCGCAGTAGCTTTTCCCCCGGGAATGTTTACTCTGCTAGGTATGCAGGAGAACATCTGAGGTTAGAATATTAGATCTGGCGGGAGTAAAACTTTGAGAGTAAGTTCCGACTCATGACTGGATAGCTCAATGGATAAAGCAATTATCCGAGAAAGGCAATCATCCCAGGTTTGAGTTGGCTCCCGAAACACAGTTTTAATCTGCTAGGAAGTTTCAAATTAGGTTGGTTGGTTGGTTGTTTTGGGGAAGGAGACCAGACAGCGTGGTCATCGGTCTCATCGGATTAGGGAAGGATGGGGAGGGAAGTCGGCCGTGCCCTTTCAGGGGAACCATCCCGGCATTTGCCTGGAGTGATTTAGGGAAATCACGGAAAACCTAAATCAGGATGGCCGGACGCGGGATTGAACCGTCGTCCTCCCGAATGCGAGTCCAGTGTCTAACCACTGCGCTTCAAATTAGGGAACACCACGCTGCAGAGTGCATATTCCTTCTTGAACGTTGATGTTTAGTTTCCACTTTAATTCAGGAGTAAAGTTCTGTCAAATTTTGCAACCTCTCTTTCAAAACAAAAAACAAGAAACAAAAAAATCGTACGCCGGTTTTCCCTTCAAATAATACTGTACGGTATAATAAGTGGAAGAAACGATTTTGTTGCGAATATCTGTAACCTCCCCGCAAAATAAAAATGATTCATTGACAATGGCAATTAAATAAAAATTAGCAATCTGACCTAGGTATAAGCTGCCCACAAAATGTAAGTCAATTCAATAAAAAAATGAAATCTCAGTGACAATGAAAACGCAAATAGACCGAAATGTCGATCTTAGGCCCTGATTAAACTCAAATTCTTACCACAGTAAAACTGCATCTGCTCTTATTTTTCGCCATAGCTTGGAGGAAATGCATCGCAAAATATTTTTTTTTTTTGAAGTTAAAGGGAACTTTTCTTTATGGAAATGTAAGGCAAATATTCTTTCAAAAAGGATTCTTTGTTAAAAATGGTTGGTTTAAAAACAAAATTATTATTGGGGCGATTCTTGAACAAATTAGTTACAGTTAATTTACATTACATTATCAAATGTGCGCAATGCTGCTTCATTACCTTATTTATAAATATACCTCGTCCTGAATCTTGACCAGAGTGCCATGTCGACGCCCGCCGACTCCTCACACACAACTAAACTCTCTCGCAACTAGACCGCAACTGAACTGCTCTCTCGCGCGGTCAAGCGCAGACTAGGAACGACAAATAGCTCTCTGGTCAGAGACTCTGCAATGCCTCGCCATCGCCGCCACACAACATACGTGTTTCATAACCCTCCACTGGGGGGCAAAAATTTGGCAGCGATGGTGAGTCATTTGGACTTGCCAAGCGCGGCAAAATTTTTTCTTTAATTAATCAACTTTTACAATTTACAGAATATTCAGATGTAGTACATGAATTAAATGTGGTGCACTTGCACCGAGTACACAACATTTCAGACAAAGACAAAATGAGTACAAAACATATCAGCAAATCAGAAAAATGTATATACAAATTATTTGATAGATAACAAAGTGCACACGCACTGAAAAAATTCTTTAGCATTTTCAGAACAAATAAACAGAATGGTAAAAAATCATGTTGACAAGTGACATGAGTGTACATGCACTGCAGTTCAGAACATATCAGTAAATGACGAAATGTATATACAATGAGTAACAAATGACATAAGTGCATACGCACTGAAGTATTGAACATATCATAAAAGGTACACAGAATGAGTACAACTCATATTGAAAAATGAGAAAAGTGCACAGGCACTGAAGTTCAGTAGAAAACATATTAACACATAACATAGGTGCACATGCACTGAAAAACTGTTTAATATTTTTACGACAAATAAACCTAATGAGTACAAACTATATTGACAAATGACAAAAATGCACACGGACTGTAGTACCCTCTAGTATTTTTCTACAACAAACAAACAAATCAAGGAGTGTGCACATGCACTATAGAAGTCTTTAGTAATTTCAGGATAACTGATCTTATTAACAAAAGAAAGGAAGTGCACACGCACTGTATATGACTTTTTCATTTTACAAGAATTAGGGAAGGAATAGGAAGGATTGCGTCATGGTTGTAGCACTTAGGTTGCACGCAGCTGCACTGAAAGTCCATATCTTTCCACAGAAGTACAACACCAAGTGAGACAATTTGCAGTTCTTTTCCCAGAAGTATTTATCAGCGTATCCAAGACACTGAAATGTCGTAGTAATATTTCCTGTTATCATTTAGGCAGTACATCAGGTACACCAAACAGTGGGACCATCATAACGTCTTCATCGCTCACGGTGGTGGACAGCATGTTGTGTCAACACCACGCTCTTACAAGGCACACCAACGTAGAATTAGTGCAAAAACCAAATATAGTGCTCCATGATCATGAGGATGGACAAGACAAATGGATATTACAGTAATTCCAGGTAGTTAGGTCAGAAGGTGAAGGACATTAAGTCACAGACTTGTTTTGATTAGGAATTACATTAGTAGTTTGCGGCATTCATAGCCCAGTTATTGAACATTTCTGTACCATGTATTTAGTATTACAGAATAATGTTCATAAAATTAAATTATTGGCATCATGGGTAATCGTATTACAATAAACAGCGGCAGTCTTTGGCCAGTTACAAAACATGTTTAGTATGACAGAATAATGTTCATCAGGAGTCTTCATTGAAAAAGAGTCTATTATTGGCCTAGCATTAACATAATACACTGAGTTATACAAATTATTGGCACTCATTGGCCAGTTACCAGAAAATGAAAAGTCATCATTGAAAACAGGAGCTAATTAATGGCATAATTAATAACATAATTCATTTAGTGACATTAATTATTGGCACTCAGTGGCCAGTTATAGAACATGAAAAGTCGTCATTGAAAACAGGAGCTAATTAATGGCATAATTAATAACATAATTCATTTAGTTATATTAATTATCGGCACTTAATGGCCAGCAAGTATTGAATAGTATAAAACATTGTTCATCATTCAGTATTATTCAGAACTCTCTTAAATGAGTAGCATTATTTGAAACTGGTGATACACACCATTAAGAAGTCATGATTAAAAATCAGTTAATTACAGTCATAGCATCAATAATCATGGGCATTATAAGTAGTCTCATTACAATAAACAGTGGCAGTTATTTGCCAGTTACAAAGCATTATTTTATTTTTTTTTGTATCATTAAGAAGTCATTACTGAAGTGACATACTATTCAGAGCTGATCAGTATTATTCAGAATTCTCTTAAACTAGTAGCATTATTTGGGACTAGTAATACATTTCTTTTTGTTTCTGTGCTAGTTAGTTAGCAATGCATTGCTTTGGGTAATTATAAGAGAAAGCAAGAAGAGAAAAAGAAAAAAAATTGCTTCTGGGTTGTTCCTGTAAATGAAAAATGTGTAACGTCATGAGTCAGCTGTAGCAAGGTTGTGAAACAACTGGGTAAAAAAAATGCAAGTACTAGTATAGGTTTAATAAGTAACAAGTTTAGTAAGTATCATGAAAGGCTTCTCCTGAAAAAAAAATACAAAATGGATTATTGAGCTGAAAGAAGAAACGCAGACTATGCTGAAAAGTAGTGAACTTCGAATTAACAGGTAGTGAAATGTGTATAAAAAAATGTGTTCCATAGCTGTCCTTTCCAAAACCTTCAGTCATCATACCATACGATATAAAACATACTGTCAAAACAAACTCCAACAAATACTTAAATAACTACATAGCATAAATACATAAACTTCAACATCATCCTCATCTGTAAAGAAAAACTTCATTATCCATATTATCATAACTTCATTATTATCATCACCTGCAAAGAAAAACTTCATTATTCATTGTAGCATATTCTTCATCATTAATCTTCATCAGCATTCATTATTATCTGCAAAACAATCACTTCATTACTCATTACACAACTATTCCTTATCTCTAGCATATTTCATCACTTAAAACTAAGATGTGTAGTTCTGTCTGACAGCCTGCATCAATCGCCTTGTATTCTGAAAGAAAAAATTAGTTAAGACTGTATTCTACGATGTGTATAGTATATTCTTGTTAATGCTTGTTAATTCTGATCCATTTACTCTTCCTCATAAGGTGTTTGTATCTTCTTTCGTCTATTCCGTAGGTGAAATTCCCATTTCTGTTTAATTTATTTCCTTTACGTACCATTTCTTTCTGAAATTGATGAACAAAGATTAATGCCTTGCATTTAAATCATATACCCACTAAATAATGACTGGTTAATGGTGACATAATTAAGCATACAGCATAACATGACAGAAAACGTAATATATCAAAAGCATAGACAGTGTTTAAAGGCAAAAATGTACAGAGAATATCACAATGCAGCAGAAAAAAAAGAAAAATGTAAAATAGTCACGATGTTGAGATATCACACGGCAAAAAATGCCAAAGTCAACTGGTGCGTTATACCTTAACTATTTCACAGTGCATACAAAGAAAACATGAAAACAATCATACATACATAAAAAAGACAAAATGTGGCGTTCGTTGTGTTCAGCTTGTATGTAGTATAGTTAATAGAGGCGACAATTAAAGACTTTAATGTGGAGAGAATTTGATAAAATGAATACGTCACTACATAGAATTGCATAATTATTCATAAAATGCGTAAGTTCATCTGGAAAATATGCACGGTCTAATGTGTAACGACAAGAAAAGCGACCTGCTAACTTTACCTTGCCGGGCACTTGCCAAGAAAAAATACGATAATCGTCAATAATTAGTCATGTGAATATAACTGCATAAATGTTCATAAAAATTAGCAAATAGCATTACAGCGTGATAAATCGTAAAGTATGTTCACTCAATAAAGGGTTTTATGTTGGATAAGTGGTGGTTTCCTTTCGATTTTCTGGTTCTCAGAGTTTCGACGTGTACTACATTGGGGTGAGGAATACTGCGAATCCGATATGGACCTGCGTATAGAAGTTCAAATTTACTGCACTTACCTTTTAATTTGCTGGATAAATAGTGTGTTCGTACTAATATCTTCTGTCCAATGTGAAAGTCTCGGCGTGTACAAACCTGTTTTTGCTGTCTTCTCCGGCGCTCTGCGGCACGTTTGATGTTGTTCAGCGCAATGTTAATTATTTCGTGGTGTCTCAGTCGACGACATGTAGGGAAGTTTACTAATTCTTTAATTTTGTTTGGTGGTTCAACGTTTTTCAGTATAACAGACGGAGATAGCATAGTGGATTCATTTGGAATGGAATTAATTACATCTTGGAATGAGAACATGTGTGTATCCCAATTAATGTGTCTTTTGTGGCAGTATATTCTACACAGTTTACCAATTTCTTTCATTAATCGTTCACAAGGGTTCGAAGAAGCATGGTATTTGGATATATAGATCGGAGAAATGTTTCTAGCTCGTAACATGCGTGTCCATATAGCAGATCGAAATTGTGATCCATTATCGGAAATTACTCTCATCACATGCCCTACATGAAATAGAAAATGTTTTACAAATGCTTTCGAAACAGTTTTCGTAGTAGCTTTGCGTAACGGAGTGAAAGTAACAAATTTTGAAGTGAGTTCAACAGCGACAAAGATGTAGCAATAACCTCTATTAGTTCTCGGAATTGGACCAAAAATGTCTACTGCGGCCATATGTCTTAATTTAACAGGTATAATGGGATATAATGGAGGAATATGTGAAGTGGTATCTGACAGCTTTCTGGCAAATTTTACATGACGCTAAAACTCGTCGTATACGTTTCTCCACGTTGGCAAAATAACAGTTCTGTCTCAGTATAAGAAAACATTTTCTGGCTCCGTAATGTGCATAACTTAAATGAGTATACCATATTAATTTGTTAACCAGTTCGTCAGGAATGCATAATAACCAATTGTTGCTGTCAGGATGAGAGCGGCGAAACAGAATGTCATTGCGTACAGTGTAGTGGTTCCTAATCGTAACATTATTCTTATCTTGCCAGAGGTGTTTAATTTCTTTCCACACGTTGTCTTTATTTTGCTCTTTTTCTATGTCCTGTAATGACGACGAAATAAAATTTTCAAATGCAACTTGCTGAATGTACATGACACTGAAATTTGCTTTGCAGAAGTTGGTTGCTACGTCTTGCTGATTGTTGCTGAGAGAACGCGATAGTGCGTCTGCTATAACATTTTGTGTGCCGGGAATGTGAACTATTGTAAAATTAAATTCCTGTAAATATAGCTTCCATCTGCTCAACCTGTCGTGAGTGAATTTAGCTGAAAGTAAAAATTGTATAGCTCTGTGATCTGTGTAAACGGTGGTATGTCTGCCATAAAGAATGTGCCGAAATCTCGTGAAAGCCCATACAACACATAACGTTTCCAATTCTGTAACAGAATAATTTCGTTCAGCAGGTGACAGAATGCGGCTTGCAAATGGGAAGTGTTTATTTACTGTAGAGCCATCTTCTTCAATTTCCTGAAAAATGTGTACGCCTAAAGCGGTGTTAGAACTGTCGGTGGCAATGGAAAAATTTCTGGTAAGATCTGGGTGCGATAAAAGTGGAGCATTCAACAAATCATGTTTCAGGTTCACAAATTCAGAATGTGCTTGCTTATCCCATGACCAAATAGTGTTTTACCTGTTAATTGGCATAATCTAGGTGTGTCTAAAGCAGAGTGATGAATAAATTTGCGAAAAAAGTTAATTAAGCCCAAAAAACTACGTAATTGTTTCTTCGTTGTAGGAACAGTAATATCACGTAGAGCTTGAAGTTTTTCCGGATCAGGTGCAATGCCTTCTGCTGAAATTATGTGTCCAAGAAATTTTATAGAGGTTTTGCCAAAATGCGATTTACTGAGATTAACTGTGAGTCTTTGTGCACGAAAAGTTTGCAACAGTTGTTCAAGAATCAGATTGTGTTCAGACCAGTTAGCTTCTGCGATAAGAATGTCGTCTACGTACGTTGTAATTCTGTCTTTAAGTTCTGTCGGAAGTATTGTGTTCAAACCGCGAATAAAAGCTGCAGAAGAAATAGTTAAACCGAATGGTAATTTGCAAAATTGATAACAGTCCCCAAAACAGAGAAAAGCTGTGTAATTTCTGCAATTCGGATGAAGTTGAATTTGCCAAAATCCCGATTTCAGATCTAATGTGGAATAAATAGCAGTACCATGAAATTTTTGTAGAAGTTCCTCTAAAGTCTGTGGTCGATCTGTTTCATTAATAATAATGTCATTAATGTGACGTGAATCAAGTACGAGGCGAAGTGAGCCATCTTTTTTCTTAACAATATGTAGCGGGTTTATGTACGGACTAACTGCTGGTTCTATAATTCCTGCAATTCTTTTTTAACTTGTTCTCGGTGGATATACGGAATGGGATAATGCTTTGCTTTAAATGTGTCGTGCTGTTTAACTTGAAATTCGTACATAAATCCGGACATAGTACCAGGAATGTTGTCAAAAACAAGAGCTTGCTGTAAAAGAATTTTGTGTAGTTGCGTGCGTTCGTCGTCTGTATTTGCACTGCTTTGTTTAACTTTGTCAGAAATCATTTGCATTACGTCGTAGTCAGTTTCGTCTGGAGTATTATAGTTATGCACATACGTATCTGTAAACAATGTGGAATTGCAGTCTATGTTACGTGTTGCGGAAATGACCTCTGTGAGATTAATTGTTTGTTCTTCCGCAGATAAGGAATGCTGAAATTCTAAAGCCAATTGCACATTTTCGTCCTTCAACATTAAATAAGAATTTTGAAAATCAACCACTGCGTCGTGTTGTACGAGAAAATTAGTACCTAAAATAACGTCTGTTGTCAATAAAGGAACAATCCAAAAATTTGAGTGAAAAGTATGACCTCCAATACAAAATGATAAATGCGTCTGTAATTTCACATCCACTCCTTTACTCGACACTGCTCCTTTTACTTTCGTTTTGCCTAATGGTAATGTGGGATAAGTATTCTCTTTGTTGCACTCGTTGAAAGTCTCCTCATTTATTACTGACATAGGTGATCCGGAATCGATTACTGCTGAAAATTTCGATGAACCAATTTTAATTTCGATGACAGGATGTGAAATAGTTTTTTGAATAACTGGTCTTTCCTGCAAAAGAGCGTCTCTGATATCGTCAAAAGTAATTACATTTTCGTGAATAACATTCTGCGTGTTTAAAGTAGTGCTTGTGTTACTGCAAGATGCGATCTGTACTGTATCTAGTCAAATTCTACCTGACGTGTTACTATTTTCAGGGGGATGTTGTGGCATTTCTACTATTTGAACAGTTCTATTACTTCTTCCAGACGTGTTACGCTCTGGATGATACCTACTGTCGGGTTCATTCATGAGAATATGTTCTTTGCTGTTGGTAAGACCGACTGTTGTTAGATGTACGCTGAAAATTGTCCTCATTATTTTTACGTCTGTCGTAATAGTCATTCCTATACGGTGCATTGCGATAGGAATTGAAATACTGTGTTTTCTGCACGTAGTTGTTTCTCTGCTGCCGTGCGTTACTGTTTGTTGTACCAGGGACTATACGTTCACGCGGCGAAACATTAAAGTTGGGTCGACCTTGTGTATTACATTGTTGGTTAGGTATGCTAACCGGCTGGTTTTGTTGCTGTTGTTGTGAAAAACTTCTATTATTACTAAAATATGGTTCCTGTCGCTCATAATTTTGACGATACCGATAATTAGAATTTTGTCTGTTACCAAAGTTCTGGTAGTTGACGTTTCTAAAGCGACTGTTACTTTTCCTATTGAAATTACGTCCCTGATCGTAATTAATGTAAGTTTGTTGGCCATGGTTATTATATGAAAAGTTTTTGTTCACAAAAGAATAATCAGATTGTTGTACTTCCAAGAGCTGTAACAGGTCTCTGAATGCTGAAATATTTTCTTTTTGTTGACCTGTTAAAAGTGACACTCTTAATGACCGTGGTAATTTAGAGATACATAATTGAATGAGTGCGGATTCACTATAAGGTTCACTTAAATACTGATTTTGCTGGACCATGTGCTCAAAAAATTGCGTCACACTGGGAAAATTTGTGTTTTCATAATTTGGTAAACTAATTAACTGATCTTTAATTCCGCACTGTGTCGTCTTCGACCAGTACGCTGACAGAAAGGCATTCTGAAATTCTTCTACCGAGTAACATTGCCTCGCGATCGGTCTCATACGAGTTGCCGGTTCGCCTTCCAAAAAGCTGCAAATAAATTCAAGTTTGTGTGTTACGGGCCAAGTCGGTGGAAAAGCAAAGCTAAATTGTTGTATCCAATCTAGCGGGTGAATCTGTGTTCTGTCGTTTTTAAACACTTTAAACTTTCTCACTGACAGAAAATGTTTGTAATCAAAATTATCGTCTCTGTGTGATGGAACAGGTTCAGGATTGTAAGTGAATCTGTTGAACTGTGGTTGTTCGGAATAAAAAGTCCCGTACTCTCTGTAGATTACCCAAATTATACGCGCTCCGTGAGTCTGGCAAATGTTCGAAAAGTGGCGTCTGCTGTGATGTGTTATTAACTGAAATATTTTTCATTTCTGTTACTTCTTGCTGTAAACTTGTCAATTTTCTACGCAAAGTGTTATTAGATGAATCGATCTCATTAATTTTCTGCTGTAAATTTTGAAATTCAGGTGTTTGGTTAAATGAAACCGGTGCAGTATCGTCTGATTTATTGTCATTAGTACTTTCGATAACATCAATACGACTGGCCAATTCATCATATTTTTCAGTCAGTATTTTTACCTGATCATCGGTTTTAGTGTCAGTGGCATTAATCTCTTTTTGCAATTTACGTGTAGTTTCGTTCAGTTTTTTAACGTCAGCTTTGACGACATCGGAATCCTGTGTTAGTTCTAATTGTTCAAGTCTATCGGTCACTGTCTGAAAATCTGTTGTGTATGTGTCTGTTTTCGATTTAAGATCGGAAATTTCGTCACGTAATTCTGTGTTCGACTGTTTGATGGTATTAATTTCGTCGGACACTGTAGCAATATTGTTGTCTATATACGTTTTTGTCTTCGCAAACATTTTACGTTTGTCTTCTTGTCTCTGAGCAGTGATTGTTTCCATGACTTGACGTTTGACTTTATTTTGATCCTGAATAAATTTGCGGAATCGCGTATCACTGTTTTGTATGTGAAGACTAAGACGTTCGTTAATTTGAGTGTTCTGTTGTTCGAATTTCGCGTCAATCTTTTCATCCATTGTGCGCGAAAGTTCTGCTGTCATTGCTTTAAACTCGTCGCGTAATTGTGTAGCTTTTTCAGAACATTGTTTAGCGACTCCGCTAATTTCGTCTCTGAGTGTTTCTGTTGCAGCTATTTGCAATTCCCTTAATTCCTGAGCAACAGACTTAATTTCTTCGCTACTTTTTCTTGAACAAGCCTCAATTTCCTCGCGTAACTGTTCCTTAGCATCATGACATTGTGCGGCAACGGCTCTAATCTGTTCACTAAGCTGTCTGGAATTGTTGTCTAATTTTTCATTTAACTGTTTGGAATTGTTGTCTAATTTTTCATTAAGCTTGTCTTGTTTTTCGTTCTGTTGTTTGACCTGTTCACTAAGTTTGTCGTGTTTTTCATTAAAGTGTTGTTTAAGATTTTCACTGTGTTGTTGTAGCAATCTTGCCATAAATTGTTCCAGCCCATTATTATCTACACTATTCACTGTGCTGTTTAATGGCGAATCTGGAATTGTCTCGCTTTCTGTAACGATTTGGTTATTCTGTACTTTACAAAAAGGTTTATCAGTCGGATGTACACTGTCAGACATTATTTCGGAATTAAATAAATCCGTCGTACTTTCTGTTGTGGCGTAACAAGCTAGTTACGCCACACTGTGAAGGGAGCCGAAAGAAAGGCACGCGTACACACACGCCGACTGGCGTGAAGTCTGGAACAGGATAACTATTGAATGGTAGCAAGAAAAGTACGTAGTTGGAATATACTTAACTTTTAATCACTCCTTGTGATACATCTCTCTTGACTATACAAATGAGACTTGTAAGATACATGCACTGTTACAATTGGCGCCATGCTAGGTCGTAGCCATGGACTTAGCAGAAAGCTATTCTAACTGGCTCTCGGCAAATGAGAGGAAGGCTTCGTCCGTATTGTCGCTAGCAATGTCGTCGTACAACTGGGGCGAGTGCTATCTCGTATCTCGAGACCTGCCTTGTGGTGGCGCTAGGTCTGCGATCACACAGTGGCGACACGCGGGTCCGACATGTACTAAATGGACCGCGGCCGATTTAAGCTACCACCTAGCAAGTGTGGTGTCTGGCGGTGACACCACATTCCTCCCCCGCATATCGGCGAACGGTCGTGTGATAAGGCTTCCGCCCGCCGTGGGGAGAACCCCATGTTGACGTATGCGATGAGGTGGGGAGCCTAACAACAGGCGAGGCTGTGCCACCCGCACCCGGCCATTCGGTCCGAGGGGAGCTAGGAAACGCCTGAAAACCTAGTCCAGGGTGCACGTCAACATGCGGTGTAGGCGCCCGTAAAGAGACAGGAGGGGCCGAAGGGTCAACCTCCATTGCGTCGGGGCATCCGACGCGCGAAGACGCCATGTGGTCCGGAGCGGGCAAGAGTTCCATGGCGGAGGACGGTTGGTCACGGGAAGCGATCGGCGGCGCGTGACCCAGGGAGGCGCCCGGTGGCAGCAGCGAAGCGTCCACTGCGGGCGGCGCTGGCGGGAGAACAGGCGGCGGCGGCGGCGGCGGCGGCTGCGGCGGCGTCGCCATGGGGCAAAATGGAAGGCATCGTCGGTAACACCTAGGGATGAGACGAGCCAGTAGATGGGTCCCCAGGGCGCTGAACGGACGGCACCGTCGCTGAAAGCAGACGGGGAGCGGCAGAACCCGTGCGACGACAGAGGCGCAGCTGACTGAGATGCCGACGCACCTCACCAGAGGCCCCCAAAACCAAATACATCGCGCGGCCGAGGCAGCGAAGAATGCGCCCTGCGAGCCAACGCCGTGAACCTCGATAGTTGCGAAAGAATACAACGTCGCCTGGAGCAAAAGCAGAAGTCTGCCGCTGCACAGGAACCTGATGCGGCGGATGCAGCAAAGACATCAAGGTGCGATGAGGACGACCGTGGGGCAACTCAGCCGGCGAGCGACCATCTCGGGGCTGAGAGCGATACGAGGACAAAAAGAGCAACAACGCGTCCTCCCGAGAATGCGACTCTTTCAACTTCAACATCTGTGACTTGAAAGTCCGGACCAATCGTTCAGCGGTACCGTTTGACTGAGGCGAAAACGGCGCTGATGTCAGATGTTGAATACCATTGGCCTGGCAGAATGACTGAAATTCCGCGGACATGAATTGTGGACCATTGTCGGAAACAATAGTCTGCGGAAGACCTTCAATGCAAAAGATAGCAGACAACGCTTGGATGGTGGCAGAGGACGTCGTGGAAGACATCCGGACAACAAAAGGAAAATTACCAGAACCAACCATCGAGCATTCCAGAATGGACCAGCAAAATCAATGTGCAAGCGTTGCCAAGGAGAAGTGGCTTTTGGCCACGCAAAGACTTTCCGCGGCGGCGCGGATTGTTGTTCGGCACACGTCATGCAAGAAGAACACATATTCGTAATCGCAGCATCGATTCCGAACCAAGTACAGTGCTGACGAGCAAGTTGTTTCGTTCGCACTATACCCCAATGTCCTTGGTGAAGAAGCCTTAAAACAGAGAACTGTAACGAACGTGGGACCACTACTCTGGACTGATCATTATCAGAACGCAACAACAAAACACCACGTCGAACAAAAAGTCTCTCCTTGTGAGCAAAAAATCGGCGAACCAACGGATCCTCGATCCGAGACTTTGACAAAGGCCATTGCGTAGCAACAAAACGCAAAACGGTAGCAAGGACAGGGTCAGCAGCTGTGGCTGTAGCTACACGACGGAAATAAATCGGAAACGATTCGACCACTTCATCTGTTTCCGAATCAATGAACATGCAAGCAAGTTCGGAAGAATCGAATGCTTTATCCTCAGCAACAGGCAAACGGGACAACGCATCGGCGTTTCCGTGCTTAGCAGTGGACCGATACAAGATATCGTAGCGGTACTGCGAGAGGAAAATAGACCAGCGAATGAATTTCTGCGCTGTACGTGGAGGTACAGGCTTGTTCGGATGAAAAAGCGACGTCAAAGGGTTGTGGTCTGTGATGATGGTAAAGTGACGACCATACAAGAAATCATGGAACTTAGTAACACCAAACACGAGAGCCAAAGCTTCTTTCTCTATCTGGGAATAATTTCTTTGCGCAGACGAGAGCAATTTGGACGCAAAGGCAATAGGGCGATAATGCGAGCCAACTTTGTGCGCAAGCACAGCACCGATCCCGAAATCCGATGCATCTACCATCAACAAAAGGGGTTTCTGGGGATCGAATGGCGTAAGGCAAGTATTTGAAAGCAACGCCGATTTCAACTGGCGAAAGGCGCTCTCGCAGTCCGTCGTCCAGACGAACGGAACACCCTTACGGCGTAAGCGATGAAGCGGAGCTGAAATGGAAGAGGCATTGCGCAGAAAGCGATGATAGTAGGTAATTTTACCCAACACACTCTGCAGCTGTTTCACATTTTGAGGGGAAGGCAAATCTTGTATGGCACGGAGGTGCTCTGGACTCGGATGTATGCCTTGGGCATTGATGACATGGCCCAGGTATGGTAAGTCACGAGGAAAAAACACACATTTGTCCTTCCTCAAGCGAAGACCATTTTGTCGCAAGACCTGAAATAACGTTCGTAGGTTCGCAAGATGATCTTCTTCTGTCTGTCCGGAGATCACTATATCGTCCAGATAGTTTGCTGCAGTGGGGACCGACGCACAAATAGTTTGTAAATATTGCTGAAACAACGCAGGGGCGGATGCACACCCGAACGGCAGTCTTTTGAACCTGTACAATCCAAGATGCGTGTTAACCACCAATAGGCGCTGAGATTCGTCGTCCACCGGTATTTGCAAGTACGCATCGGCTAGGTCCAACTTTGAAAAATATTTTCCCGGGCACAGTTTAGCAAAAAGATCTTCCGGGCGGGGCAAAGGAAAAGTAGCAGTCACTAGTTGTGGATTCACTGTGGCCTTGAAGTCCACGCAAAGTCTCAATTTTCCGGAAGGTTTTGGCAAAATTACTAAGGGTGAGGCCCAGAGAGAAGCTTGCACACGTTCAATTACACCCTGTGATTCTAGATCGTTTAATGTTCTTGCGACCTCATCACGCAATGCGTGGGGAACATTGCGCGCTCTGAAAAATTTCGGTTGCACGTTTACTTTCAGTTCCAAATGTGCTTCATAGTTTTTAGCGCAACCTAAGCCCGGTGCAAAAATGTCTTCAAATTCTTCACATAAGCGAGAAACACTGTCTGAAGGCACAGTCTGATTCACTGATAGGACCTGATTTACAATAGACATGTTAAACAACTGAAATAAATCTAAACCAAACAAGTTCACTGCAGTAGAAGAACGAAGAACGTAAAATGACACAAGTTTTGTTTGTCCCTTGTATTTTGCAAGAAGAGTGCACTGTCCTAACACTGGGATAAGCTGTCCTGAATAACTTTTTAACTGAACACTTGCGGCACGCGACGGAGGTGCGCCCAGTTGTTTGTACGTGTCGTGATTGAGCAATGAAACTGCAGCTCCGGTATCGAGCTGGAATGGTATGACCTTGCCATGAAAGTCCAAATCTACAAAAAGTTTATTGTCCTGCTGACGACAAGAGCGACTGTCTCGTGCAGTTTGAACTGATACAGGTACCGAATCACTTGCTACTTGACGTGATTTCCGGCGACGTCGACGCGCACTTTTTGTGGGACGAACACAGTCACTGTGTGAGAAAGAGGCACTGGACGAAGTGGAATTAACTACATGAATGTCCATGGGCGAAGGTCCACGAGCCTGAGTGTCCTTGGTTCGATTCCGGCGCGAAGCAAAGGGCCTGGAATGATTGTGATTGTGTGATCCGAGCTTTTTCTGGCAAACACTTTGAACATGTCCTTTCTTATTACAGTAAAAGCAAATAACTTGGCGTGACAGGCAATTGTCACGCGAATGTCTAGTTGCACACCGCGGGCATGATTTCACTGCATTTGTGTGCTGGCGCGGCGCACCTGGATTAGAGCGTGGCGGCAGCTGTGTGGACGTGTGCGAGGGCAGTTTACCGGGCCGCGCAGCGCGAGCGCGCCCGGCGGGCCGGTTAATGTTACACACGGCTGGCGAAGTTTCAAAAGATTCCTGAGCACAGTCAAGTGTGTCTTGTCTATCCAATATGTCTATCACTTGTTGAAGGGAGGGATTAACTAGTTTCAAAATTTGCTCCCGTATGCGAACATCAGAAACGTTCTGTGCAATTGCATCACGTACCATTGTATCTGAATAAGAAAGGCCACAGTCACATTCAAAGGCACAGTCCCTAGTAAGTCCTTGCAATGTTGCGACCCACTCCCTATTAGTTTGACCGGCCGTACGTTTTGTACGAAAAAACGTATACCGTTTTGCAACCACATTAACTGTTTCTTTGAAATAGGCATCTAAAGCAGACAAAATTTCTTCGTAGGACAGAGCTGCTACGTCGCGTCGGGGAAACAATTTCACTATCACACGGTAGGTGGACACACCAACACAAGAAAGCAAAAACGGCTGCCGCTCATTACCTTGAATCCTGTAGGCGGCTAGATGAAAGCCAAACTGTCGGGACCATTCTGGCCACGATTCTTGCGCTGGATCGTAGTGCCTAAAAGGCGGTGCAACTGCGAGTTGTGGTTGCGGTAGCGGTGAAGCGGCGGCTGCCGCATCGGTTTGAATGGCACGTTGACCCTGGACGAGCTGTCCAAGGGCATCCAATAACGCCTGCGTCTGCTGATTCTGCAAGCGATAAAATTCGGACAGTACATCTGGCGAAGCCATGCCACAAGTAAATGTAAGCAATCAGAAAGAACACTTCTCTCGTCGCCAATCTGTTGTGGCGTAACAAGCTAGTTACGCCACACTGTGAAGGGAGCCGAAAGAAAGGCACGCGTACACAAACGCCGACCGGCGTGAAGTCTGGAACAGGATAACTATTGAATGGTAGCAAGAAAAGTACGTAGCTGGAATATACTTAACTTTTAATCACTCCTTGTGATACATCTCTCTTGACTATACAAATGAGACTTGTAAGATACATGCACTGTTACAATTGGCGCCTTGCTAGGTCGTAGCCATGGACTTAGCAGAAAGCTATTCTAACTGGCTCTCGGCAAATGAGAGGAAGGCTTCGTCCGTATTGTCGCTAGCAATGTCGTCGTACAACTGGGGCGAGTGCTATCTCGTATCTCGAGACCTGCCTTGTGGTGGCGCTAGGTCTGCGATTACACAGTGGCGACACGCGGGTCTGACATGTACTAAATGGACCGCGGCCGATTTAAGCTACCACCTAGCAAGTGTGGTGTCTGGCGGTGACACCACACTTTCAGTATCCTGTCCATTTTCATTAGAGAAATTTGTCTCTACGTCATTTAATTTTCCAGATCGGGTGTGTTAAGCTAGGCAGCGCTCATTACAATAGTGCGCCCCGCGTCATCAATTGTCGTCGAATTAACAGAGGACATAACCGAGTTCGTTTGTTCATCATTAAGACATAAATCATCATTAGTGGTTGGGATGCACTGATTGTCAGCGAACGCAGGATTGTGATCATTACACTGCGTGTCACAATTACTATCGGTCACGTTGTTTAAGTCGGTAATTTCATTCATAATACCTCGCGATACACTATTCACAGTCTTTCGCGGCATTTTGCTATAGTCACAATTATTCACAAAACAAATAAGCACAATGCAAAAGCAATACACAAATACAACAGAGCAACGAATTGCCGATGATCTGAGGAAAGAAAGTCATAAAATTAGTACAAGCGTTGCGCCAAATGCTAATTATATTTAAGCAAATAAGAGCAGATATCTGGTTACGTTTCAGAAGATTCTCAACGAAATACGATCCCGGCAGGGTCGCCAAGTGCAACCTCCCCGCAAAATAAAAATGATTTATTGACAATGGCAATTAAATAAAAATTAGCAATCTGACCTAGGTATAAGCTGCCCACAAAATGTAAGTCAATTCAATAAAAAAATGAAATCTCAGTGACAATGAAAACGCAAATAGACCGAAATGTCGATCTTAGGCCCTGATTAAACTCAAATTCTTACCACAGTAAAACTGCATCTGCTCTTATTTTTCGCCATAGCTTGGAGGAAATGCATCGCAAAATATTTTAATTGAAGTTAAAGGGAACTTTTCTTTATGGAAATGTATGGCAAATATTCTTTCAAAAAGGATTCTTTGTTAAAAATGGTTGGTTTAAAAACAAAATTATTATTGGGGCGATTCTTGAACAAATTAGTTACAGTTAATTTACATTACATTATCAAATGTGCGCAATGCTGCTTCATTACCTTATTTAAAAATATACCTCGTCCTGAATCTTGACCAGAGTGCCATGTCGACGCCCGCCGACTCCTCACACACAACTAAACTCTCTCGCAACTAGACCGCAACTGAACTGCTCTCTCACGCGGTCAAGCGCAGACTAGGAACGACAAATAGCTCTCTGGTCAGAGACTCTGCAATGCCTCGCCATCGCCGCCACACAACATACGTGTTTCATACCTTCCGTAAAATGCATGATAGACAGCATAACAAATCCACGTATTCAAATCTACTTTTTTTATTTTTATGTAAAAAGTAAAATCTTATCTGACAAACTAACTTCAGGAATGGATATAACTTTACTTGGTTTACATAAACTACTTTGCTTAGAAACATTGCAAATATCGTAAAATCCTACATTGTCGTAGCAGCACTGTAGATACACATATGAGTATTTCTCGAGTACAGTCGCTTGCATAGATGAAGTATACAGTGCCTGTTAGACCTAGGATATACCCGAAAATGTTCTAGGTTGTCTGATATCAATGTGATGCCTTTTATGTCCATTTTACTCCATAGACGAGGGACTTAAGCTGATGAAATATATGAGAAAAAGTACCACCACAGCTGCATTTTGAGAACGTATTTATTCCATCACACGCCTAGTTTCGGCGGCACCGTGTTGTCTCAAATTCCAAAACACGGTGGAGACAACATAGTGTCGAGTATAGAATCCTGATGAAAGGTAGCCCAAGTGTGCTAGTAACAAGGATCCCATAGTAAATGCGGCAAGGAAATCAAATACTCTTTTGGCAGTTGTGGGGCCTGAGGATGGGGGTAACTGGACGCTGAAACTAGTGTGATACACTAAAGACATTCTCAAGATACAGCCGTGGTGGTACTTTTCTCATATAATGTGATTCCTTTTCGTTCTTGAGAACAGAGTTCTCGAGTTCTGAATTGTTCACGGCTTCCCATTACCACAGTATAGGACTTTTTGCGTTATTCTCACGATAGTTTCCTAGTGACCTAGTGAAGACAGAAGGCGACTATCTGGCTCCCAGCTGCACGTGCGAGGTATTGAACGTAAAAGAATCTTGGGATCAGTCAATATAACCTTGCATTCCTTGTGGAGAACGCTGTGAATGAGATTACTTGGAGTTCAACTGCTTACATCAAACACAGAAATCATGCCTCACATACAGATACATGAACTAAGTGCCTAAGACAAACAATGCGTTGCTCAGTTATTGAAGTTCCTTAGGTCGTCGATATTTTGGAAGGTAGGAGACGAGGTATTGGCGGAAGTAAAGCTGTGAGGACGGGGCGTGAGTCATGATTGGGTAGCTCAGATGGTAGAGCGCTTGCCCGCGAAGGTCCCGAGTTCGAGTCTCGGTCCGGCACACAGTTTTGATCTGCCAGGAAGTTTCATATCAGCAACATGGTTTATTGGCTTTCTGCAACGTCGAGCTATTGGTAATATAGAAGCTGGTCACCGTTATCGGTTTCATAGGGTGGACAATGTTAAAGAGATAGTAAATTTCAGTACTACGAGGTGCGAATACCATCAGTGTCCCCAAGTGCAATTTCAACATACAGTAATTACCTCCTCTTCAGACAAACGCAGATATTCGAAAAGAACCATTGCAAGATTGTCAACAACCCAACGCTATAAGGCGCAGAATGCGAATCAACTGTATAAAGGAGTATGTTAACCCACACTACTCTTCGTGTGTGTGGTAGGAACTTAGCCTGTCAGTGTATGTGCCACAAACACTTGACGCAGAATGGAAGACATAGAATGGAAGAACTCGTTATTCAGATTATATGAAGGCTCGAGATGTAGTGATGAGTCTTGACACCGCACATTCGCTTCTCGGGAGAAACTGGTACGCGAAACAAAATAATACTTCACCTTGGTCGAGAACTAAGGTATTGAGTAAAAATCAACATCGACATACTCGCGGACATTCATGTGATCCTACCATGTTATTTAACTCGTTGGTGAAGAGGCGAAATCATTCTATAAAACTACAACACAGTATGTCACGTTATGCTACAGTATTATTTTATGTAACGTTCAATGCCTTTCTTTATTGTCTCTTTGTATACATGCTATCAGTTTGCAATATTGGCATATTATTTTTGTATAACTGTTGGGGTCAATTTTTATAAATTTTGTAAAGAAGACACACTAGCCAGGTCAGGGTTTTTGCTATCTACAAAATCAAACGTAATATCTAAATGGTAGTAGGATCTTTGGCATACGAGCGAGAAAAAACACGTGCACGTAAGTGCATACGTCGAACGAGTAGTGGCAGTGTATGTAGCGAGGCTTTGTGGATGTGACGGGTAAGCAGTTTTGTAGGGCACAGTACAGTATTTATTAAGGAAAAAGCTTCAAGAAAATTTTTAATGGACGAATACTGTGTGGATGAAGCCTATTTAATGTTATTCACAGTTGCTGAGCCTTGGCTGAAGTCATTGTTGCCGCAGGACTGTTACTTTGCTCCAGCAGTGTCGCTTCAGTAATGTCTGTATCATTTCAGGCAGTCAGAACTGGAAAAGGCTTGCCAGAGTCGTAGAATTATTCTTTGGACAATATATAGTCAAATGTACAAAAATTTAAACCCAATCCTGTGGCACTTATATAACCAAATAATTATTATCACAAGCAGGCTCCTTAATCATAGGCGTCCCACAGAAACTGAATTACACAGCTTTTATTCGCGTATTGAGTGGACAACCATTAATTCTCTGGAATACAACAATCTTTTCGTGTCACTTATAAAATGTAGTTCTTATGGCATGACTTGTCTCTAAACTGACCAACCATTCATACCTTTTTTTTCACGATCATAGGCCCTGTTGTCCACCCGTTGCATCAACGATCTGCTTCCATTTTCTTCTATTCCTCGCTGTCTCTCTCTACCCTGCGACGATTCCTAATGCTGCGGCGTCCTTCTCTATGGCATCTTTCCACCGGTCGGCCCATTGGTCTTGATGCTTGGAGAGTGGCCTCAAATGCCTTCTTAGGAATTCTGTTGGTTTCTTTCTAGCCACATGCCCAGCCCATTGCAGTCTCGTACTTTTTCATTTCTGGACGATAGTGGGGTGCTTCATTAACTGATAAATTTCAGTGTTCTTTTGAACTTTTCAGATGTCGTTCTCCACCACTGGTTCTCAAGTTTTTCTCAGCACTTTTCTTTCGAAAACATTCAGTTTTTTCTCTTTCTTTCTTGGTAAGCGTCCAGCTTTCCGAACCATACAACCATACAGTACTAACTGGCAGATGATGGTGTTATATGTCTTCGTATTTGTGGTGAATGACAAAGCTTTACTTCTGTGTGGGCTGCTTAGAGCTTAGAGACATTCTGATCGGGTGGCTATTCTCTCATTTATATCCAGTGTTATGAAATTTTTACTGCTGAAGCGCGACTCAAGGTATTTAAGCTGATGAACTTTAGTGAATCTCGAATGGTGGTCAGTTTCAAAGTATGGGTCTAGGTTTATGACTCCACCTGTTTCCATATATTCTGTTTTTTCTTGGTTTATGAAAAGTCCCATTTTGCTGGCACTGTTCCTGAGAGATTTGTACGTGTCCTTCATCTCTTCTTCCGTTTTACTGAGTAAGACTTCATCATCTGCGTATGCCAGGAGCTTTACATCCCTGTGTTCGAATGGGAGACCAATGAATAGCCGTGAATTGCTCTCTCGAAGCACTTTCTCCAATGCAAGGTTGAAGAGAACATATGAAAGAACATCTCCTTGTTGTAAGCCTGATTTGATTTATACCAAAATTGGCAGTTTTAGAACGGAGCTACTCCCCTCCCCCCCTCCCGGAAAACTTCTCGCGGCATGTCCTAACAACCGGGTATACATTATTAAAATAATAAATCTTTCCGTTGCACTGAAAATGACTTGTTAAGAGGTTAATCAAATTGTTACATGATCTTGCACTACAATAATATTAATAGCTTTTCGGAAAAAGAAGTTAATTAAATATGGGGATCAGTGAACTTGGAAAGATACAGTAATTTTACATTCTTAGTCAACAATATTCTTCAGTTTTGTGTGTTTAGTGATTGTCTATTGTACACTGAACTGAAAGAAGTCATGGGTAGCGATATGCACATATATAGACGGCGGTAGTAGCGCGTACAAAAGGTATAAAAGGGCAGTGCAGTAGAGGAGCTAGTACATTAGCGGAGCTATCATTTGTACCCATGTGATTCATATGAAACGATTTCCCCCTTGATTATGGCCGCATGGCAGGAATTAAAACTCTGAACGTGAAATGGTAGTTGGAGCTAGATACGTGGGAAATCCCATGTAGGAAATCGGTAGGGAATTCATTAGTCCGAGATCTACAGTGTCAAGAGTGTGCCGAGAATACCAAATTTCAGGCATTACGTCTCACCACGGACAACGCAGTGGCCGACAGCCTTCACGTAACGACCGAGAGAAGTGGCGTTTGCGTAGAGTTTTCAGTGCTAATAGACAAGCAACACTGCGTGAAACAACCGCTGAAATAAATGCTGAACATACGACGAACGTATTCGTTAGGACAGTGCAGCGAAATTTGGCGTTGATGGGCAATGGCAGCAGACGACCGACGCAAGTGCCTTTGCTAACGCCACATCACCTGCAGCGCCTCTGCTGGGCTCGTGACCATATTGGTTGGACCCTAGACGACTGGAAAACGGTGGCCTGGTCAGATGAGTCCCGATTTCAATTGGTAAGAGTTGATGGTAGGGTTTGAGTCTGGGACACACCACACTAAGCGATGGACCCACGCTGTCAACAAGGTATTATGCAAGCTTGTGGTGTTTCCATAGTAGTGTGGGCTGTGTTTACATGGAATGGACTGGGTCCTCTAGTCCAACTGAACCGAACATTGACTGAAAATAGTTATGATCGGCTATCTGGACACCACTTTTAACCCTTCATGATTTTCATGTTCCCAAAGAATGGTAGAATTGTCACCGGGCCACAGCTGTTCGTGACTGGTTTGAAAAACATTTTGTACGATTCTGGCGAATGATATGGCCACCCAGATGGCTAGGCATGAATTCCATCGAACGTTTATGGGATATAAACAAATGGTCAGTTCGTGTACAAAATACTGCACCGGTAACATTTTCGAAATTATGGACGCCTATAGAGGCAACATGCCCCACTATTTCTGCGCTGGACTTCCAACGACTTGTTCAGTTCATGCTGCATACGGCGGGCAAAATGAGGACCGACACCATAACGTTTGTTACATCAGTGTATTTCGGCTTTGCCTTACTACACTTGAAACGTCCCCTTTTGAAAAACTATACATGCCTGTGCTTAAACTGTCACCCAATATTTTTAGCGCAACGCAATCTGACTTTCAATAATCCCTACAAAAGAATGGCCCTGAATAACATTAACCTATACCTTTCACAAGTCACTTACCTCACAAAAATCTTCGTTACTCGAACTACTGCAATATAGCGAGCGCCACTACTGCCAGCTAAATAAAAGATTCTAACTACTGAAGGCACTAACTACTGATACGCATAGTTAGCAAATGAAAGATTTTGATAGAGAACAAATGATGTATTTACCTTAATAGTCATAATATATATAGCAGTTCATGACATCCAGTCTTACAAATTTCAAAACTCCGCCATCTCTCTCCCCACATCCACCACTGCTGGCGCCTCACCTCCAACTGCGCAACGCTACGCGCTGTTCACACCCAGCTTCCCAACGCTACAATGGCAGACAACAATGCAAACTAGCCACAGACTGCACACTGCACAGACAGTGATTTTCATACAGAGCGCTACGTAGCGCTTCCAATAAGAAAACATAAACAGCCTACTTACATAGCCCCCATGCTCCCCACAAAAAATGTTACAAATTGTTTTGGACAGTGGGCAATAATGATTTGATAAAATTTTTCATAATTACAATAACAAATATATCAAATGCACACACTTAGTGATACAATGTTGGTCAAAAGCTAAAATTTTCTCAAAGTCCATAAAGACAGTCCTGATCGTTCATCACAGAAAATAGCAGTGTTTTTCTCAAAGCCTGAGCAGTAGAAGAAAATGCACACGGAAATAGCGGATTTCCATGCAGTCTTGAAGAAGTAGTGTTGTCCTTCCAACGAAAAGACAGTGCTGACTCTTGACATGCAGACAGGTAATGGGCCACAATGGAGCAAACCCACAACAGAGTCATTCGAAGTTTTGAAGACTATTGGGAGGTAGGTCATCACAGAGCAGACCCACTGTAGTCCTGGTAGAGATTATGGTATTGCTGGGCCACCAGAGGTGCAGACCCTCTGTAGTCCTGGTAGAGATTGTGGTATTGGTGGGCCACCAGAGGTGCAGACTCACTGCAGTCCTTGTAGAAATAATGGTACTGGTGAGTCAGCAAAGGTGTAGATCCACTGTAGTCCTTGTAGAAATAATGGTATTAGTGGGTCATCAAAGATGCAGACCCACTGTAGTCCTTGTAGAGATGGCCAGCAGCCATCTGTTGTGACTGTGCAGGTGCACAATCACCATTGAAGAGTCTTGCGGATAATATAGCAAGTCCATAACCACCACTTGTGCACTCACAAAGTTTTTGGAAATGTCCTTAGAACCAGCAATGCTGTTATCCAGTCCCTTGCTGAATTATTAACACACATGCAAACACTAACAGTCCCTACTTCTCACATATTTTGCATATACTATGACCATCAGAAATTTGATGAACTGGTGTCAATTACAATTTTATAACATGAGAATACAATAACAAAGGTACAAAATACATTATTAAAGAACATAACAATACAGATAAATTTGTAGTAGTACAGGCTTTACAAAAGATTAGAAATAAACAGATACATCAGTGTTACAGGAATTGTGACATAAATGAATATATAATATACTGAGAATAGTTTTCGAAACATTAATTTCACATATGAGCATTGAAACAGAACAGAATAAATAATGTCTAAACATCTTTACAAAGAAAATGACATAGTATTTGAAAAATTCTACAACATAAATCTTATTAGCTAAACACATAAAGACAGGAAAAAAGACAAATACACAAGGATACATAAACACATAGCGGAATAATACAAAAGGAATGACAGGATTCATTTTCAGTGTAACATTTGGTACTGCAGTCCAATCCAAAACTTCATTCCATAGATCTTTCGTCTTATTTCAACATTTGTTTTCACCAAAACATCCTATCCAAGCATGCTTTCTGTATTTATATGTTTACATATTTCTTACCTCGTTATTTACTTTCCATTATTTTACATCATTTATTTCCAAGAAAATCCTACCTAAAGTTGTTGTCTCTAAACCCTACTTTTTTGGTTCATATCCTCTTTCAGAATACTTTTTTGGCCAAACCATTTTCTTATAGCTTCTCAATGCATTTCATTCCACTCATCCCAACTTGTTCTCTTATATGGCCTACCCCATCTTAAGCTAACTTGTAAGTAGGCTGTTTATGTTTTCTTATTGGCAACGTTACGTAGCGCTCAATATGAAAATCACTGGCTGTGCTGTGTGCAGTCTGTGGCTAGTTTGCATTGTTGTAATACTCGCCATTGTAGTGTTAGGCAGCTGGATGTGAACAGCGCGTAGCGTTGCGCAGTTGGAGGTGAGCCGCCAGCAGTGGTGGATGTGGGGAGAGAGATGGCGGAGTTTTGTAATTTTTCATGAACTGATATATTTATATATGATGATATTAAGGTAAATACATTGTTTGTTCTCTATTAATATCTTTCATTTGCTAACTATCCCTATCAGTAGTTAGAGCCTTCAGTAGTTTGAATCTTTTATTTAGCTGGCAGTAGTGGCGCTCGCTGTATTGCAGTAGCTTGAGCAGCGAAGATTTTTGTGAGGTAAGTGATTTGTGAGAGGTATAGTTTAATGTTTGTCAGGGCCATTCTTTTGTAGGGAATTTTGAAAGTCAGATTGCGTTGCGCTAACAAAAACATTGTGTGTCAGGCTAAGCACAGTCATGTATAAATTGTTCAAAGGGGAAGTTGCATATGTCGACCCTTAGCCTAGGATACCTCACTGGAATCTTCTGATTTTTGTTGTAGTTTGTGTAATTAGTGTAGATTTTGTTTATTGGTAGCGCGTAATCATAGAGAGAATTTCCTTTGTAGTTGTAGTTTTTCATTGTTGTACAGTAAAACAGTTGTGGCATGCATGTAGATTTGCACCAAGTATTTCGCAGCTGCGCTTGCAATTAACTAGATATTATTTTCAGTGCTATGTTAATGTGTTCTCTTATTTTTGATCTTCAAATTGTGTTTTTCTGTGTTGTCGTGTGAAATACTGTGACAATAATGGCGTGTGAAAAACGTAATACTAGGCTCCAAAGTAAACTGAGAAATGACAGTGAAAATGAAAGCAGTGTGTTAGCGCCACCGAGTAATGAATTAACTGATGTTCAAAGTAGTAATTTGGTAACTGTTCATAGGGAAATGGAGCAGGCGGCAAACAATGGCGTGGACAGTGAAACAATTAGTGAAGAGGGACGCATTATCGATCGATCGGTCGGCAACAGCTCGCCTCAGGAATCCGAAATGACAGGACACAATTTCGCAAATACTGTAGATTCAGGTTTTGGGTCATCACCGTTTTCTCAAATAAGTCAAGACACATTTTCTGCTTGTCAAAATGTGAATGTTGTCGGTGCAAATGCACTGCCGAAAAGCGTAGAGAAACAGATTCCAGACACTAATACATTATTATTGCAATTAATGCAACAAATGGAACAAAATCAGAGACAAACACAGCAACAGTTAGACACAGTGGAACAAAATCTCAAAAAGTTAGACACAGTGGAACAAAATCTTAAAAAGTTAGACTCATTGGAACAAACACTTGAACAAACACGTGAAGATTTAACTACTGAGTTACATAACATTGAATCGAAATGTCAAAAAGTCTGTAATGACGTAAAAACACAAATTTGTGAGCATTTTCAACCTATTTTTTCGCGGCATGAAAATGCATTACAGAATCACGAAGCAGCCATAAAAGAACTGCAAATTATTGTTCATGAAAATCATGAGACCTTGCAAGCTAAATTTGACTCAGTTGCATCTACCGATTCGGTTACGCAACTTGCAAAAACTCAGGAAAACTTTAAGGACACAGTAGATACTCTGAAACTTGGTTCAGAAAAACACACTGAAGAAATAAGTACACTATCGGAGAAAGTAGCCGAACTTTCGGATCAGGTCACTAACTTATCTACAAAGGTAGATGATGATCTGAATGACACAAGACCCGTAGCCTTCACTGACACAGAAGAGTATGAACAAATAAGAAAATTCAAACAAAATCAGAATCAAATTAATACACAACACCAAAGAGAAATCCGGGAAGTACAAGATCAGCTGACACAGGTAATACAAGAATTACGTATTTCAGAGGACACTCGCGCTCCAACACGGGAAGAGGGACTTAGAAATACGGAAAAGACGCAAAATAATAACACAGGGCATTTCGTAAGCTATGAAAGAAACTGGCAATGTGCACCGAATTTCGATATGGAACCGCCGACACGACGTAACAATGACCGATATGCTACTCGCCGACATGATGATTTTGACTATAAGCTGTTCATTACTACACGTAAATTCAAAACATTTAAGAATTCTGGCAACGACATTCATCCACAAGCATGGCTCCATCAATTCTCTCATTGTTTTCCTCCCAACTGGTCGTTGGAACACAGATTAGAATTTATGTGTGGCTACTTGGAGAATGAACCAGCTGTAAGAATGCGATCGGTAATTCACGATTGCCACAGTGAAGGAGAGTTTTACCATGCCTTCCTCTCAGCATATTGGTCTCAAGCCACACAAGACCGTGTAAAACATAGCATCATAATGATGAAACGTTTCGAACAATCTGAATTTTCCAGTCTTATGAAATATTTTGAAGACATGTTGCATAAGAATCAGTATCTTTCAAACCCATACAGCCCCTCAGAACTCATCCGCATTTGCTTAATCAAACTGCCTGAACATTTACGACATATTATTTTGGCAGGACGTCGCAAAGATGACATTGAAGCATTTCAGGGTCTGTTACAAGAACTGGAAATTGACACTGACAATCGGGGAACGCGGAAACAGGAGCACAACAATTACAGGTCACATCTGTCACAATTCCACGATGAAAGAAATAATAACTGGCCACGACAAGCCTATTCTTACAACGCAAATCGTGACCAAAACAGACACCACCCATATGACAACCATTGGCAGAGTAATAGTTACAGAGAAAGATCGCATTTCCGTAGTAATGAATATGACAGAGATAACCATAGAAACAGACAATATGGTAATCAGAACTATTATTATCAAGGGAGACAGAATAATTTCAGACGCAACAGTTCGGCGCAGAGTTACGATTCAGGGAGAAATTCTCCACCACATGACCGACAAACAAGAAACTATGTAAACTACCGACAAAACGACAGACGTGAATTTCATCAGAACTGGCGGGATTCTAACAGAGCTGGGCCCTCTCGGCAAGGCGAATTTGTAGAAGTTAGGTCTCCTAATCCCAATAACAACGCGCGCCAACAAAGAAACAGACAATGACTCGCACCGCAGGCAGCCACCTGCGCCCGCTGGCTCCGAGAAAAATAACATAAGACGCTACCCTTGAGAAAATTTTAGCATTCTTTACCGATGTATACAACATGATAATTGCTTTGAAGTTGAAACTCTGCGTACTAGGAAGAGTAAAGGTTTACACCACATTTCTCATGTAAAACCGTTTATTGACAGATAATCTGCCTTTTAACTTTGTCTTTGCCAACAAACGTTTCACTTCATGTTACTAGTATGCTTTAGAAACTGTTACCATGCAACAATGTTTGAAGTTAAATATCCAGCCAAGAACCAAGAGAAATTATTTAAACAGAAATTACGAATGCATTGTTATTGCGAACAGACGACACAGTGTAATTGTGTATGTACATTCTTGCTTGTTAGTTGCACGATTAGAACATTTACCAGTACTGCTAATGAGATTTTAATGCAACATTTTGGTTTACTTGAAAATACATTCCGGATTTAAAGTACTTTCTGAGAGATACCAGATGACACAGAGGTTAGTTTATGTGACAGCTACACGATTTTTATCACGACGCTACTAATGAGTGACAATTTACAATGTTGCTTTTGCGGTGTATCTGTTTTATATCTGCACAGTTTTTCTGACTTCTTCTGGAAAGCAAAACATGTTTTAGTAGTAACTTTAGTGGTATAGCTACAATGAGACAGGGTTTTCTGTAGCACAACAATACGTTACAGTACAGTACTTTCTTCATCACAACAATAAGCGTAATAACTACGATATCTATACGCAAAGCATTTCACTTTTGTTTATCATGAGGTAAGTACATTGACTTCTGCAGAACTTAGCTTTCGGAGGACGATAACTACGACACTTCCACAGAGATTATGTTACAAGACGCACAGTTTAGCGCTACAGTACACGTATTTGAGTGATCAATTTTATACTTAACACATTTATTTTTAAAGATTTTTTAATTACAAAGAAAGTTTTCCGTGATACATTTCATTCCATTGCTGTAATTTGTAACACCTGAGGGTATAATTACATTTATCCTCAGGGGGGTACACGCTTAGTTTGTGTACCATGTGTGTGGCAACCACAAGGAACCCTAGCTAATATGGTATTTGCTTATACAACTTTACACATCGGTACCATATTTCTCTAACACACAAATTACACAGCTATCTGATCATGTAACTGAGAGATAAACTTTTTTTATTACATCAGTGACAGATGTTTACGTAATTACACAGTTGGATAACTTCACACTTATGAAACTGTATTTTGTCTGTACTTTGTAAACTGTTCATATTTTTTCGGAACCATTGTGATACTATGAGAGATTTGAATGATATATTTGGTAAGGGAGCATGATTTTAAAGTACGTTTGAGGTAGATGACACTATTGAAATGAGCAGAGAATTTTTTTTTACGTTTTGAAATTATTGGAGGAAGTTACGACGATTTTAAGATATGACTGAAGTGTTATGATGTTATTATTACGACGACGATGTGTACTATGCTGTTGAGGTATGTTTATGATAAATAAGCTGATGCTATATGAGGAATCTGATTATGCTATGTAGCTATTATGATGAAATATTGAAGACGTGTTGATGAATATGAATATGGATATGTGTAATAAGGTAAGGAATAAGGAGTAGGGGTTAGGGACTCTGATTTATGAAAAGGTTGTTGGAAACCAAGAATCGTACTTTAAGAGTTATGAAATGTGTGTGTATATGCATGAATGTATCACAATGCCACTGAAAATTTTTTTGGACACTTATATTTATAGGATTTTGTTTCTACAGATTTGCAACGCTAATTCTTGACCTGTGAAATATTTTTAAATGAGACTGCAACGGTAGCAGAATCTCCTGTCGTAAATATTTCCGTACGAAAGTTAAGTGACCACCTGCACGTAATGCGTCGCGGGCACCCAGCTGTGTCAGACGCCTGGAGAAAAAGCCATTATTGCGAGCCCTTTTCAGCGGCACAGGTAGAAAAAAAAAGGGGACGTGGGACGTGTCAAACACCTGGAGAACAAGCCATTAGGGTGTGCCTTTCATCGCTAATGCGACACCCTCGTTACTTGAAAACATATGATTACTCGCACTTTGTGCTAATTACTGAAATTCTTATGAATTGATGGGAAATATTCGTACATCTGCACACCTGATTATGACAAGCGTCTTTCTATGAGAGTTGAGAGAATTTCTACTAACTTATGAAATGTCACATGACTACTGAATGATATTTTTATGCTTTGCTTTTCATAGTTGCTTATTTCATTTGATATCTGGTTTCCAGCTGTGTTGCAGCATTGCTTTTATAAAATGAAATGCATTTGCTAATGTGAACACTTTCTGTCAACAGATCTATTAAATAATTATTTTATGATCCACATTCTTTAAAAAAGGAGGACTTGGAATGGAGAGAACAATAAGAAGGGACTAATACCAGTAACTGCATCTATAATTTTCTTTTCAAGTACTTGGTAATTTCTTTTGTAGAATAAATTGTGATGCATCACTCTAATGTTAAGATGTGACATAGGTATTAGACATGGCCATTTTAGTGTAATATTTTTTCTGCTTGCGCTATGTCATGTTTAGGTATAAAATGCTGCTGTTTGCCAGGCATAGTGTTATTGAATTTGACTTTTGCTCATTTATGCTGCTAGCTTTGCCAATTTGCATTTTTTGCATTGCTGTTTGTGTTGATTTGTTATGTGATACTGCATTGCCTCGTCCCTTAGTTTAGCATCTGAGCTCAGTAGATTTAAGTTAGCTTAAGAGGGGGTAGCCTCTAAGAGAATGAGTTGCGAGGAATTGGAAGAAATGCATTGAGAAAACAGGTTTAGGTAGGATTTTCTTGGAAATAAATGATGAGGTAAGATAATGGAAAATAAAAATGAGGTAAGAAATGTATGAACATATAAATACAGAAAGCATGCTTAGATAGAATTTTTTGGGTGGAAACAAAGGATGAAATAAGAGGAAAGATATATGAAGTTTTGGGTTGGACTGCAGTACCACATGTTACACTGAAAACGAACCCTGTCCTTTCCTATTGGTGTTATCCCACTATATGTTTGTGTACCCTTGTGTATTTGTTTTCTTCCTGTCTCTGTGTAGTTTCATAGAATTTTTTCTTTTAATATTAAGCTACATTCACTATGAGGAGGAATACTGTTATCCTCAAATATAAGTTGCATTAATAATATGTTATTTTCTTTGTAAAGTTGTTTACAATTCTGTTCTGTTTCAATGTTCATGTGTGAAATTAATGTTTCGAAAACTATTCTCATTATTTTATGTATGTACTTATGTCACTATTTTTGTAACACTGATGTATATGTCTATTTCTATTCTTTTGTAACGCCTGCTTTACTACAAATGTTATCTGTATTGTTATGTTTTTAATGATGTATTTTGTACCTTTGTAATTGTATTCTTATGTTATAAAATTGTAATTGTCACCAGTTCATGACATTATTAACTTGTTAGTTACATTTCACTGCACACGTTTCTGTTGGTCATAGTATGTGGACAATATGTGAGAAGTAGGGACTGTTAGTGTTTGCACGTGTGTTAATAACTCAGCAAGGGACTGGATAACAGCATTGCTGGTTCTAAGGACAATTTCAAAAACTTTGTGAGTGCACAAGTGGTGGTTTATGGACTTGCTATATTATCCGCAAGACTCTTCAATGGTGATTGTGCACCTGCACAGTCACAACACATGGCTGCTGGCTATCTCTTCAAGGACTACAGTGGGTCTACACCTTTGCTGACTCACCAGTACCATTATTTCTACAAGGCCTGCAGTGGGTCTGCACCTCTGGTGGCCCACCAATACCGTAATCTCTACCAGTACTACAGTGGGTCTGCTCTGTGATGACTTACCTACCAACACTCTTCAAAACTTCGAATGACTCTGTTGTGGGTTTGCTCCATTGTGGCCCATTACCTGTCAGCATGTCAAGAGCCAGCACTGTCTTTCCGTTGGAAGGACAACACTACTTCTTCAAGACTGCATGGAAATCCACTACTTCCGTGTGCATTTTCTTTTACTGCTCAGACTTTGAGAAAAAACACTGCTATTCTACTGTTATGTACGATTAGGACTGTCTTTATGGACTGTGAGAAAATTTTAGCTTTGGACCAACATTGTATCAATAAGTGTGTGCATTTTATATCTTTGTTACTGTAATTGTGAAAAATTTTTGTCAAATCTGTATTGGCCAGTGCCCAACACCATTTGTAAAAATTTTTGTGGGGAGCATGGGGGCTATGTAAGTAGGCTGTTTATGTTTTCTTATTGGCAACGTAACGTAGCGCTCAATATGAAAATCACTGGCTGTGCTGTGTGCAGTCTGTGGCTAGTTTGCATTGTTGTAATACTCGCCATTGTAGTGTTAGGCAGCTGGATGTGAACAGCGCGTAGCGTTGCGCAGTTGGAGGTGAGCCGCCAGCAGTGGTGGATGTGGGGAGAGAGATGGCGGAGTTTTGTAATTTTTCATGAACTGATATATTTATATATGATGATATTAAGGTAAATACATTGTTTGTTCTCTATTAATATCTTTCATTTGCTAACTATCCCTATCAGTAGTTAGAGCCTTCAGTAGTTTGAATCTTTTATTTAGCTGGCAGTAGTGGCGCTCGCTGTATTGCAGTAGCTTGAGCAGCGAAGATTTTTGTGAGGTAAGTGATTTGTGAGAGGTATAGTTTAATGTTTGTCAGGGCCATTCTTTTGTAGGGAATTTTGAAAGTCAGATTGCGTTGCGCTAACAAAAACATTGTGTGTCAGGCTAAGCACAGTCATGTATAAATTGTTCAAAGGGGAAGTTGCAAACTTAAATCTACTGAGCTCAGATGCTAAACTAAGGGACGAGGCAATGCAGCAGCACAAAACAATTAACACAAACAGCAATGACAAAAAATTCAAATTGCAAAGCAAGCAGCAGTAAATCTAAATCAACAGATAAAATGCAACATTAAAACTAATATGAGCCAATGTGCAGCAACAAGAAAAATAAATCAGTAGTAAAACTGGCTTAACAGAGTAATACAAAGTTAAATTAAGTAGCACTATGCCTGGCACACAGCAGCAGCAAATGCAATAACTTATACCTAAACATGACAAAGCTCAAGCAGAAAAAATAGTACACTAAAGACAACAATGCAGATAAGGGAAATGTATATTCACATCTTAATGTCTATATAATTAAAGTGGTGCACCACAAAAACTAATTCTACAGAAAAATTACCAAGTACTTGAAAAGAAAATTATATATGCAGTTACTGTTATTAGTCCCTTCTTATTGTTCTTTCCATTCCAAGAGCTCCTTTTTCGAAGAATGTGGATCAGAAAATAATTATTTAATAGATCTGTTGACAGAAAGTGTTCAATTAGCAGATGCATTTAAATTTATTTTATAAAACCAATGCTGCAACACAGCTGGAGACAAGATATTAAACAAAATGAACAATCTCTCAACTAGAAAGACAATAGATGTAAAATGTAACTCATCATTTCATTATGCATTTTAGTAAATATTATAAATTAAGAGCGCCACAGTGTTATCATATGTTTTCAAGTTTGAACGTGTCGTATTTGCGATGCTTTCGACAAAGAAATGTCAATAGCGAGGATAATGGCCTCTTTTTTTTTTTTGCTCCTAATGGCTTTCTTTTTTCAGACGACTACCTCTCAGCTGGGCGCCCAAAACGCATTATGTCAAGGTCACTTACCTTTCTTACTGAAATATTTACGACAGCAGTTTCCGCTACAGTGGCAGTCTCATATAAAAAAATTCACAGGTTGAGAATTTGCGTTACAAATGTGTAGAAACAAAATCCTATAAATATAACAGTGTCCAAAAAATATTCGTCAGCATTGTGATACATTCACGCATTTAGACACATTTCATAACTCTTAAAGTACGACTCTTGGTTTCCAACAACCTTTTCCACAAATCAGAGTCCCTAACCACTACTCATTATTCCTTACCTTATTATAAATATACATATCGTCGACACTTCTACAATATTTCATCATAACCGATACGTAGCATAATCAAATTCCTCATATAGCATCAGCTGATTGATCATAAACATACCTCAACAACATAATACACATCGTCGTCGTAATAATGTCATAACACCCCAGTCAAATCTCAAAAACGTTGTAGTTTTCTGCAATAATTTCAAAACTTAAAAAAATTCTCTGCTCATTTCAATAGTGTCATCTACCTCAAACATACTTTAAAAATCATGATCCCATACCAAATACATCATTCAAAGCTCTCATAGTATCACAATGGTTCTGAAAAAATATGAAGAGTTCACAAAGTACATACAAAATACAATTTCATAAGTGTGAAGTTATCCAACTGTGTAATTGCGTAAACATGTGTCACTGATGTAGTAAAATAAATATTTGTCTCTCTCAGTTAAATGATCAGATAGCTGTGTAATTCCATGTTAGAGAAATATGGTACCGATGTGTAAAGTTGTATAAGCAAATACCATATTAGCTAGGGCTCCTTGTGTTTGCCAGACACATGGTACACAAAGTAAGCGTGTACCCCCCTGAGGATTAATGTAATTATACCCTCAGGTGTTACAGATTACAGCAATGGAATGAAATGTATCATGGAAAACTTTCTTTGTAATTCAAAAATCTTTAAAAATAAATGTTTTAAGTATAAAATTAATCACTCAAGTACATGTACTGTAGCGCTAAACTGTGCGTCTTGTTGCAACATAATCTCTGTGGAAGTGTCGTAGTTATCGTCCTCCGAAAGCTAAGTTCTGCAGAAGTCAATGTACTTACCTCATGATAAACAAAAGTGAAATGCTTTGCGTATAGATATCGTAGTTATTATGCTTATTGGCGTGATGAAGAAAGTATTGTTGTGCCACAAAAAAGGCTGTCTCATTGTAGCTATACCACAGATGTTACTACTAAAACATGTTTTACTTTCCAGAATAATTCAGAAAAACTGTGCAGATATAAAACAGATACAGCACAAAACCAATAATATAAATTGTGTCACTCATCAGTAGCGTCGTGATCTAATCGTGTAGCTGTCAAATAAACTAACCACTGTGTCGTCTGGTATCTCACAGAAAGTACTTTAAATCCAGAATGTATTTTCAAGTAAACCAAAATGTTGCATTAAAATCTCATTAGCAGTACCAGTATATGGTCTAAGTATGTAAGCCTTATAGTCGTATCATAATCGTGCAACTAACAAGCAAGAATGTACACACACAATAACACTGTGACGTCTGTTCACTATAACAATGCATTCGTAATTTCTGTTTCAATAAGTTCTCTTGGTTCTTGACTGGATATTTAACTGCAAACATTGTTGCATGTTAACAGATTCTAAGTCTGACAAGCATACTAGTAATGTAACGTGAAAAGTTATATGGCAAAGACAAAGTTAAAAAGCAGATTATCTTTCAATAAACGGTTTTACATGTGAAATGTGGTGTAACCCTTTGCTCTTCCTAGTATGCAGAGTTTCAACTTCAATTCAATTATCACGCGGTATACGTCGGTAAAGAATACTGGAATTTTTCTTAATATTAGCCTCTATGTTATTTTTCTCTGAGACAGCCGGCGCACGTGGCTGCCTGCAGTGCGAGTCATTGTCTGCTAACTCTTTGTTGGCATGCATCGTTACTGGGATTAGGAGACCTAACTTCTACAAATTCACCTTGTCGGGAGTGCCCTGCTCTGTTTGAATCCCGCCAGTTCTGATGGAATTCAGGTCTGTCGTTTCGTCGGTAGTTTACATAGTTTCTTGTTTGTCGGTCATGTGGTGCAGAATTTCTAGCGGAATCGTAACTTCGCGCTGAACTGTTGCATCTGAAGTTATTCTGTCTCCCTTCATAATAATTGTTTTTGTTCCCATATTGTCTGTTTCTATGGTAATCTCTGTCATATTCATTACAACAGAAATGCGATCTTTCTGTGTAACTATTATTACTCTGCCAGTGGTTGTCATATGGGTGGTGTGTGTTTTGGTTACGATTTGCGTTGTAAGAATAGACTTGTCGTGTCCCGTTATTGTTTCTGTCATGATGGAATTGTGACGGATGTGACCTGTAGTGATTGTTTTCCTGTTTCTGCATCCCACGACTGTCTCTGTCAATTTCTAATTCTTGTAAGAGTCCCTGAAAAGCTTCAATGTCGTCTTTGCAACGCCCTGCCAAAATAATATTTCTTAAATGTTCAGGCAATTTCATTAAGCAAATGCGGATGAGTTCTGAAGGGCTGTATGGGTTTGAAAGATATTGATTCTTATGCAACATGTCTTCAAAATATTTGACAAGACTGGAAAATTCAGATTGTTCAAAGTGTTTCATCATCATGATGCTATGTTTTACTCGGTCTTGTGTAGCTTGAGACCAATACGCTGAGAGGAAGGCATGATAAAATTCTCCTTCACTGTGACAATCGTGAATGACCGATCGCTGGTTCATTCTCTAAATAGCCACACATAAGTTCTAACCTGTGCTCCAATGACCAGTTGGGAGGAAAACAATGAGAGAATTGATGGAGCCATTCTTGTGGATGAATGTCGTTGCCAGAATTCTTAAATGTTTTGAATTTACGTGTAGTAATGAACAGCTTATAGTCAAAATCATCATGTCGGCGAGTCGCATATCGGTCATTGTTACGTCGTTTCGGCGGTTACATTTCAAAATTCGGTGTACCTTGCCAATATCTTTCATAATTTCCGAAGTGCCCTGAGTTATTATTTTGCGGCTTTTCCGTATTTCTATGTCCCTCTTCCCGTATTGGAGCGCGAGTGTCTTCTGAAATACGTAATTCTTGTATTACCTGTGTCAGCTGATCTTGTACTTCCCGGATTTTTCTTTGGTGTTGCGTATTAATTTGATTCTGATTTTGTTTGAATTTCCTAATTTGTTCGCACTCTTCTGTGCCATTAAAGACTACCGGTTTTGTGTCATTCAGATCATCATCTACCTTTGTAGATAAGTTAGTGATCTGATCCGAAAGTTCGGCTACTTTCTCCGATAGTGTAGTTATTTCCTCAGTGTGTTTTTCTGAACCAAGTTTCAGAGTATCTACTGTGTCCTCTAAGTTTTCCTGAGTTTTTGCAAGTTGTGTAACCGAATCGGTAGATGCAACTGAGTCAATTTTAGCTTGCAAGGTGTCGTGATTTTCATGAACAATGGTTTGCAGTTCTTTTATGGCTGCTTCGTGATTCTGTAATGCATTTTCATGCCGCGAAAAAATAGGTTGAAAATGCTCACAAATTTGTGTTTTTACTTCATTATACACTTTTTGACATTTCGATTCAATGTTATGTAACTCAGTAGTTAAATCTTCACGTGTTTGTTCAAGTGTGGTGTCTAACTTTTGAAGCTTTTGCTGTGTTTGTCTCTGATTTTGTTCCATTGTGTCTAACTGTTGCTGTGTTTGTCTCTGGTGTTGTTCCATTGTGTCTAACTGTTGCTGTGTTTGTCTCTGGTGTTGTTCCGTTGTGTCTAACTTTTGAAGCTTTTGCTGTGTTTGTCTCTGATTTTGTTCCATTTGTTGCATTAGCTGTAATAACAATGCATTAGTGTCTGGAATCTGTTCCTCTACGCTTTTCAGCAGTGCATTTGCACCGGCAACATTCACATTTTGACAAGCAGAAAATGTGTCTTGACTTATTTGAGAAAACGGTGAGGACGCAAAACCTGAATCTACAGTATTTGCAAAATTGTGTCCTGTCATTTCGGATTCCTGAGGCGAGCTGTTGCCGAGCGATCGATCGATAATGCTTCCCTGTTCACTAATTGTTTCACTGCCTACGCCATTGTTTGCCGCCCGCTCCATTTCCCTATGCACAATTACCAAATTACTATGTTGAACATTAGTTAATTCATTACATGGTGGCGCTAACACACTGCTTTCGTCTTCACTGTCATTTCTCAGTTTACTTTGGAGCCTAGTATTACGTTTTTCACACGCCATAATTGTCACAATATTTCACACGATAACACAGAAAAGCACAATTTGAAGAGCAAAATAAGATAACATAGCAATGGAAATAATGTCTACTTAATTGCAAGCGCAGCTGCGAAATACTTGGTGCAAATCTACATGCATGTCACAACTGTTTTACTGTACAACAATGAAAAACTACAATTACAAAGGAAATTCTCTCTATGATTACACGCTAGCAATAAACAAAGGCTACACTAATTACACAAACTACAAGAAAAAAATCAGAAGATTCCAGTGAGGTATCCTCGGCTACGGGTCGACATATGAAACGTCCTCTTTTGAACAATTATACATGACTGTGCTTAAACTGTCACCCAATATTTTTAGCGCAACGCAATCTGACTTTCAATAATCCCTACAAAAGAATGGCCCTGACTAACATTAACCTATACCTTTCACAAATCACTTACCTCACAAAAATCTTAGTTACTCGAACTACTGCAATATAGCCAGCGCCACTACTGCCAGCTAAATAAAAGATTCTAACTACTGAAGACACTAACTACTGATAGGCATAGTTAGCAAATGAAAGATTTTGATAGAGAACAAATGATGTATTTACCTTAATAGTCATAATATATATAGCAGTTCATGACATCCAGTCTTACAAATTTCAAAACTCCGCCATCTCTCTCCCCACATCCACCACTGCTGGCGGCTCACCTCCAACTGCGCAACGCTACGCGCTGTTCACATCCAGCTTCCCAACACTACAATGGCAGACAACAATGCAAACTAGCCACAGACTGCACACAGCACAGACAGTGATTTTCATACAGAGCGCTACGTAACGTTGCCAATAAGAAAACATAAACAGCCTACTTACACACTAAATTTGCTTGTTATGTCATTCATATTTAATAATTTTTTTATAATTAATGTTCTAACGACCCTCCCTTGGCCACTAGAAAAATTATTAAGTATTCCTGATAAGAGAAAAAGAACAGACAGAAAGCCTTGAAACTTTCCGCTGCAAAATTTATTCTAACTACTCTTACCAGGCCCTCTTCCCTTCCTAGTATTAAATGATTTAAATAAATCTGTCCTTTGGCGCTACTTTTGAATATGAAAATTGAAGCCGGCCGCAGTGGCCGAGCGGTTCTAGGCGCTTCAGTCTGGAACCGCGCTGCTGCTACGGTCGCAGGGTGAATCCTGCCTCGGGCATAGATGTGTGGGATGTCCTTAGGTTAGTTAGGTTTAAGTAGTTCTAAGTCTGGGGGACTGATGACCTAAGATGTTAAGTCAAGTGGTGCTTAGAGCCATTTGAACCATTTGAAAATTGAATTTGACGTCATCATCAAACATAAAATAATTAGTACTTTGGATCTTAATTACTGTCTACTTGGCTGACAAAGAGTAAATTATTAATTTTGCAGTAATGCGTGACGTCTCCGGAGTGAAATCGAGAGCATCCGAGGTCAAAGTTCTTCTTGGCGGCCAGCTAGAAAGAGCTTTTGAAGACCTGCGTGGTAATGTAGCGCTGAAAAATTCTTGATGCTGTTATTGAAGAGGAAGTCAGACGGATACGATTCTGAACAACTATGATAGTCTGTGTCGGTAGGACAAGTTCCACAAATTTTGGATTTTCACAGAATAATCTGTTCATTCCAAGACTGAGTTATCAAACAGGGATCGCACAGTACGACCTAGCAGTCAAAATCCTTTCTTCTGCTTGCTTGCACTTTGTATCATAATTTTACCTTTTGAGATAACAATTATTCTTTCATACAAACGTTCTTCTCAGTTTTCAACTATGTTGTTGTTGTGATCTTCAGTCCAGAGACTGGTTTGATGCAGCTCTCCATGCTACTCTATCCTGTGCAAAGTTCTTCATCTCCCAGTACCTACTGCAACCTACATCCTTCTGAATCTGTTTAGTGTATTCATCTCTTGGTCTCCCTCTGAGATTTTTACCCTCCACGCTGCCCTCCAATGCTAAATTTGTAACCCTTGATGCGTCAGAACATGTCCTACCAACCGATCTCTTCTTCTTGTCGAGTTGTGCCACAAACTCCTCTTCTCCCCAATTGTACTCAATACCTCCTCATTAGTTATGTGTTCTACCCATCTAACCTTCAGCATTCTTCTGTAGCACCACATTTCGAAAGCTTCTATTCTCTTCCTGTCTAAACTATTTCTCGTCCACGTTTCACTTCCATACTACACTCCATACAAATACTTTCAGAAACGACTTCCTGGCACTTAAATCTATACTCGATGTTAACAAATTTCTCTTCTTCAGAAATGCTTTCCTTGCCATTGCCAGTCTACATTTTATATCCTCCCTACTTTTACCATCATCAGTTATTTTGCTCCTCAAATAGCAATACTCATTTGGCCGGCCGCGGTGGTCTAGCGGTTCTAGGCGCTCAGTCGGAACCGCGCGACTGCTACGGTCGCAGGTTCGAATCCTGCCTGGGGCATGGATGTGTGTGATGTCCTTAGGTTAGTTAGGTTTAAGTAGTTCTAAGTTCCAGGGGACTGATGACCACGGATGTAAAGTCCCATAGTGCTCAGGGCCATTTGAAAGCAATACTCATTTACTAATTTAAGCGTCTAATTTCCTAATCTAATTCGCGTAGCATCACCCGATTGAATTCGACTACATTCCATTATTCTCGTTTTGCTTTTGTTGATGTTCATGTGTTCAACTATTACAGTATATATTCAACTTCTTACAAGAGCATATATTGACAAAAATTAATATTTTCTGACATCTCGCAGCAATGACGGCTGTCGTTTCTTTTTTTTTTTAACAACAGAAGTACACCTCCTTTGATAGTGCGTCCTTCAGTAATCAAGTCTACTATCAGGAAAAAAATCATTAGTTAAGTCACGGAATACACAAGTTTGTTAAAAATCACGGAACGCTAACAGGCCAACAACGTTACTTACAACGCTACGCTCTCGCAAGCGAAAGCGGTAATTCAGGTTATTTATAACCGAGAGTTTCTCTACTGTAGGCGTGGTACAACGTTTCTAAAATTGATTGCCATGTTGTGTTACTGTTCGAAACAAAACGTTTATTTTATTCAGGTTACTGGTAGCGAAGCAGATTACATGCATTGGAAACTGTCTATCGACGCGTTGCAGCGATCCGTATTTAGATTTATGTCACAGCTTGCATTACAGTTTACGAAGTGATACTACAAAATAATGGTTCAAACGTTTCTTAAATTGATTGCTATGTTGTGTTACTGTTCGATTCTAAAATTGATTGCCATGTTGTGTTACTGTTCGAAACAAAACGCTTGTTTTCTACAGGAAGCAGATTACATGCATTGGAAACTGTCTATCGACGCGTTGCAGCGATCCGTATTTAGATTTATGTCACAGCTTGCATTACAGTTTACGAAGTGATACTACAAAAAAATGGTTCAAACGTTTCTTAAATTGATTGCTATGTTGTGTTACTGTTCGAAACAAAACGCTTGTTTTCTACAAGTTACTGGTAGCGAAGCAGATTACATGCATTGGAAAATGTCTATCGACGCGTTGCAGCGATCTATGTTGTGTTACTGTTCGGAACAAAAGGCTTGTTTTCTACAAGTTACTGGTAGCGAAGCAGATTACATGTATTGGAAAATGTCTATCGACGCGTTGCAGCGATCTGTATTTAGATTTGTCACAGCTTGCATTACAGTTTACGAAGTGATACTACAAAAAAATGGTTCAAATGGGTCTGAGCACTATGGGACCTAACATCTGAGGTCATCAGTACCCTAGAACTTAGAACTACTTAAACCTAACTAGCCTAAGGACATCACGTCACAGCTTGCATTACAGTTTACGAAGTGATACTACAAAAAAATGGTTCAAACGTTTCTTAAATTGATTGCTATGTTGTGTTACTGTTCGAAACAAAACGCTTGTTTTCTACAAGTTACTGGTAGCGAAGCAGATTACATGTATTGGAAAATGTCTATCGACGCGTTGCAGCGATCTGTATTTAGATTTGTCACAGCTTGCATTACAGTTTACGAAGTGATACTACAAAAAAATGGTTCAAATGGGTCTGAGCACTATGGGACCTAACATCTGAGGTCATCAGTACCCTAGAACTTAGAACTACTTAAACCTAACTAACCTAAGGACATCACACACATCCATGCCCGAGGCAGGATTCGAACCTGCGACCGTAGCAGCACGCGGTTCCGGATTGAAGTGCCTAGAAACGCACAGCCACCGCGACCGGCGTGATACTACAATGTCAAGCACATGGAAGAAGCAGTTAGTTAAACTTAGTGACTGTAAGATCGTAGAACTTAGTCATTACTACGTCGCTTGACGCTGTGAGTCAATCTATCTTGAATTTAATTAATGCCAAGGTGTTAAGTATAATGATAACTGACCAAATAAGTTCTGTGAAGGTTTGCATATTCAACTGAGCTCCCACATGTGAAATACCGTTATCGTCCATGTACGCCTCGTTCCATTAGCTGTTACGTGAATTAAATACCGATCTGCCTTGATCAGTACCAAAACTATACCCCGCTTTAAGTCCGGCTACTCTGTTATTTCACTCCGTAACTAAATTCTCATTAAACTGGACTTTCCTAATTAGATATTAAATTCGACTAACTGACAAAAATTTACCGTAATTACTCATATTTGCAGCCAATCGCTATCAGGGCAACATATTCACTTGTCGTAATAACGATTTGTTATGCACATTTCTTATATCGTTTCGGTTTATCTGCTTTGGAACTGATACCTCTCCCAGTAATTAGGTACACTTAATCAGGCCGATTGCAAGGGTAGCGAAGGGTGCAAGGGGATTACTACCCGACATCTTGTTTAATATATGGCGTTGACATTTCTTTCCTCCTTGTAGACGACGTGGATGGTCATCCACATTCTTGTGCCGTGGTCGGCACGCCGCAAGAAGGTGGTGTCACTCGAATACAAAGGCAAGTGTGGTCCCTAGATTGAATCTCACTTGACGAAGTTTAGATTCACATGAAAGACAAATTTCGTATCAGCCACCACCTCACATACGTTTCTTAAGTAGAAATGGCTCTTATTTGGGAATAACAATTTACCCTAAGAACTTTGCAAAAATAGACATAATGTCTTATGGGATAACAGCAATCAGTGAAAAAATACTCAAAACACGATATTTAGCATTTCCTCTGACTGCACTCTGTATTAAAAGCTAAAGGTGTTATTAAGCTGAACGCTGCTTGGAAGATCATAGTTCTCCACTAGTAACCGTACTATTAGAGATGTTGTGTTCGTGCCTACCTTCGAACTCTGAACTGACTCGCTAAGCCAGATATTGGGGGATCTATGGTTAATCTGGATTGTGAACGATGGTACAACTTGGCATTTTTTATTTACTAATTACTACCAGTTTTAGGAGGCGGGGGTGTCTATGCTTAATTTGGACTTTGAACGATGGTAAAACCTAACATTTTTATTTACAAATTATTGTCAAAGCTGATAGAAACTTCTAGCGTCAGGAAAAATTTCTTGGGCCGACAGCTCTCTGAACCCTGAACTAATGGGTGTGGAATCAGACACTTAATCGTTTACTATTGGTCACCTTTTCTGAACCTTCGGAAGTGTAGTCAGATTTTTACTCACTTGGGCGCCGAGTCTATTGTAACTACTTATAGTTGTTTCATTAGTTTGAGTTATTTCGCTGGTACTACGAGTAAAAATAGTTTTTCTAAAACCTCGTGCCATATAGAAAAATTACAGAGGTCCTGCATCATTATGTTTTATTATATCACTCCTTCTCTGGAACTATTGAATGTTAAAATGATTTCAGAGTGAACTGGAGCGTTGTTTCTAGAAATGGATGCATCTCCTGTTATGATCAGTGTAAGACTACAGGGCATGCTTATTATTTGTAGTATTATCGTTACAATTCTCATCTGATATGTGAGCCAGAGATATGGGGTGAAAATTTTTTTGGTTCAGCCCGTACCAGCGGCCATTTGTACAGTCATTCGAACATCCGCCTCACTGTAGCTATATTACCGTATATTAAGTAAGGTTTGAAGACGAAACAGAGCTGTCGCCCAGGCAAACTGTGCGAATCGATTACTTCCTTTTTCAAAGCGACGGGCTGAAATTAATGCTCAACTAATGACACTCTTCGCAGGTACACCGTTCGGATTTTACGTGCAGAAACGGTCACCGTTGGTCGGATTTTACGTACAAAAAGAGTCACTCTTAATTAAATGAATGCGGACTGGAGCGAGACAGATGGTTCAAATTTGGTCCACCGATGTAACAGACCTTGGTGTAAGATGATTTCCAATCGTCTGAAAAAACCTTGCTTCGTTTGGATTTTACGTGTAAAAAACACGTGTTTTCTGGGAGGTTATTGAAGCGCACCACTTTTCAATTTTAAACTTGTACGAATCGGTTCAAACTTTGCACGGACGTTGACAAATGGATAAAGTCGAAACTAAATTTTTAACCAATAATCTTTATCTGTTTTCGTCATACGATGGTTTAGATTTGAGCTAGATGTGGTCCGTAAAACTCGTTCTTGCTGGAACTGCGCAGAAACGGTTTGAAGTGAATCAGGAAAATAAAAAATGCATTCTTACAATAAAATTAAAAACTCGCTTTCAAAAACATTGCTTTATTCGGATTTTAGGAGCAAAAAACACATTTTTGTGAGCTTTTTTACTCGCGCGACTTCTGTAATTCAGACTAGTGCGAATAGTTTGAAATTTTGTAGACAAACAGATGTAATTAATGGACGTCCTTGTGTTTTGTGAAAGCTTTGTTCGTTGCCACGATGTAAGCAACATGCTTAGAAACACGATAGAAAGAAAACCGATACGGGATCAGTCGTCGCAGGAGTCAACAGAAATCTACATCGGTTGCCAAGCTACGATGATGAGCTCTAATGTGAAAAGAATGGTAGAGTAAAAATTGGGAACCAGAATGAAAAATGCTCTTATCGTAGCCCAAAAACAAAAGACTATGTCCTTCGCGAAAGAACATGTCCTGCGCGGATTTAGGGATGTAGAAGATGGGAATTAGCTTTTCGAGTTACCTGACAGAGTCGAAGATACACTACTGGGCATTAAAACTGCTACACCAAGAAGAAATGCAGTTGATAAATGGGTATTCATTGGACAAATATATTATACTAGAACTGACATGTGATCACATTTTCACGCAACGTGGGTGCATATATCCTGAGAAATCAGTACCCAGAACAACCACCTCTGGCCGTAATAACGGCCATGATACGCCTGGGCATTGAGTCAAACAGAGCTTGGATGACGTGTTCAGGTACAGCTACCCATGCAGCTTCAACACGATACCACAGTTCATCAAGTGTAGTGACTGGCGTATTGTGACGAGCCAGTTGCTATGCCACCATTGACCAGACGTTTTCAGTTAGTGAGAGAGCTGGAGAATGTACTGGCCAGGGAAGCAGTCGAACATTTTCTGTATCCAGAAAGGCCCGTACAGGACCTGCAACATGCGCTCGTGCATTATCCTGCTGAAATGTAGGGTTTCGCAGGGATCGAGTGAAGGGTAGAGCCACGGGTCATAATACATCTGAAATGTAAAGTCCACTGTTCCAAGTGCCGTCAGTGCGAACAAGAGGTGACCGAGACGTGTAATCAATGGCACCTCATCCATCACGCCGCATCATACGCCAGTATGGCGATGACGAATACACGCTTCCAATGTGCGTTCACCGCGATGTCGTCAAACACAGATGCGACCATCATGATGCTATAAACACAACCTGGATTCATCCGAAAAAATGGCGTTTTGCCATTCGTGCACCCAGGTTCGTCGTTGAGTACACCATCGCAGGCGCTCCTGTCTGTGATGCAGCGTCAAGGGTAACCGCAGCCATGGTCTCCGAGCTGATAGTCGAAGCTGCTGCAAACGTCGTCGAACTGTTAGTGCAGATGGTTGTTGTCTTGCAAACGTCCCCATCTGTTGACTCAGGGATCGAGATGTGGCTGCACGATCCGTTACAGCCATGCGGATAAAATGCCTGTCATCTCGACTGCTAGTGATACGAGACCGCTGGGATCCAGCCCGGCGTTCCGTATTACCCTCCTGAACCCACCGATTCGATATACTTCTAACAGTGATTGGATCTCGACCAACACGAGCAACAATATCGCGATACGATAAACTGCAATCGCGATAGGCTACAATCCGACCTTTATCAAAGTCGGAAACGTGATGGTACGCATTTCTCCTCCTTACACGAAGCGTCACAACAACGTTTCACCAGGCAACGCCGGTCAACTGCTGTTTGTGTATGAGAAATCGGTTGGAAACTTTCCTCATGTCAGCACGTTGTACGTGTCGCCACCGGCGCCAACCTTGTGTGAATGCTCTGGAAAGCTAATCATTTGCATATCACAGCATCTTCTTCTTGTCGGTTAAATTTCGCTTATGTAGCAATTTTAATGGCCAGTAGTGTATTTGGATCAAAACATCTTGACATATTTGCACTTTTTAGGTTTCTGTGCCTGAGTCGGTAAAACGAAACCCTTACAGCGTTGCTTTGTTGTCCGTCCGTCAGTCTGCCTGTAAAGACCCCTTTGTCTCAGGAGACGCCAGACGCATCAAGTTGAAATTTATGGCACACACCTCATGGTGTCTTGGACTCTGGTGTAAGAATGTTCAGCTTCTACGTAAATACAGTCAAAAGATGCTGTCAATTATGTCACATATTCTGATTACTCACGGCCTTGCCGTAGCGGTTACACCGGTCACTCGTCAGATCACCGAAGTTAAGCAATGTCGGGCTGGGCTAGCACTTGGATGGGTGACCATTCGGTCTGTCGAGCACTGTTGGCAAGTGGGATGCACTCAGCCCTTGTGAGGTAAACTAAGGAGCTACTTGATTGAGAAGTAGAGGCTCCGATCGCGTAAACTGGCATGCGGCCGGGAGAGCGGTGTGCTGACCACATGCCCCTCCAAATCCGCAAACAGTCAAGCTTGAGGGCTGAGAATGACACAGCGGCTGGTCGGTGGCGTTGGGCCTTCATGGCCTGTTCGGACGGAGTTTAGTTTTTAGATTTTTTATTTGGATACTCGCAGACTTACTCATTAAAACTTTTAAGGTACTTCCCCATGGCGTAGGACCACGAAATTTGGCAAGAAGAAACGTTCCACACTACAAGTAAGGGAAAAAAACCAGGCGAATGTTAATATTTAATTATATCACACGAAAAAGTGTTTCTTTTTTATTATTTTTTTTCCGACTTCAAACGTGAAATTAAAACCTCCTCGGAAGTGTTGGAACCTCAGGGAACGGCATGTTGCCGTTATCAATGCTGATAACAGGAGAAAACCATCGTAATCCCAGATTCCCGGAACGGAGGAACTGTCTATATATATAACTAAATTTGTACGGTATCCTAATTACCGAGTCCTGCTCGCACCTGACCATTATTTTTTTAATCCATCTGTCTGTTCGTCAGTGCAACTCTTTTTCTCTGAAATAATTTGGTGTATCAAATCCAAATTTACAATACGTCTATGGTTCTTGGAAGAGTAAAAATTGTAAACTTCTAAGTCGATGCAATCAAAAGCTACGGATATTTATGTCACATATTTTGATGCTCGGAAACTCACTCATTATAACCTAAAGGGTGCTTCCCGTTGACCTAGAATCATGAAATTTAGCAAGAAGCTAGGTTTTATAGTAAAAGCAAATTAAAAAAATCTGAAACTTATTAAACTGTAAGTATGTAACGTAAAAAATATCTTTTGCCATTTCAACATACATTGCATCTGTCAGAAGCATAACTGATGAACAGTTTTGCATGGAAACATGAAATGTTAAGTTGGAGTCATGTTTCAGTAAATAAATAAAACATGTTTTATTAACTCTTATTTCTCTACATATATGAGCCGAAATCCCGTGCTCGCTATGGTGTGTATGCCCGGGATAGCCTGAGGAACTACTGAAGAGATTTTGATACGATCTTGTAATTCCCAGGACCAATATCTTGCCAGTAAAAATAGCAGACAAAAATCATTGAGATTCTCGATTCGCACGATGGAAGTTTGTACGGAACACGAGTCCTTTCTCGCAGTTGGCCAATTTTTTTTAAATAGTTAACCGTACTTGCCCCAGCGCAGTGACCTCCTTACACCCGCACCTGTTACATGTATGCTGACGTGTGTAACAACAAATAGACACAGATTTATGTCCTTCTAGAGTGTAGAATGGTGCTACTATAAGAAGTTGTAAGTAGGCTGTTTAGGTTTTTATATTGGTAACGCCACGTAGCACTCTGGATGAAAATCACTGACTGTGCTGTGTGAAGGCTGTGGTTGGTTTGCATTGTTGGAATTCGCCATTGTAGTGTTGGGCAGTTGGCTGTTAACAGCGCATAGCGTTGCGCAGTTGGAGGTGAGCCGCCAGCAGTGGTGGATGTGGGGAGAGAGATGGCGGAGTTTTGAGACCGGATGATCTGGACGTGTGTCCATCAGAGACAGTAAATTTGTAAGACTGGATGTCATGAACTGATATATATATATATATATATATATATATATATATATATATATATATATATATATATATATATATAATGACTTTTGAACACTATTAAGGTAAATACATTGTTTGTTCTTTATCAAAATCTTTCATTTGCTAACTATGCCTATCAGTAGTTAGTGACTTCAGTAGTTAGAATCTTTTATTTAGCTGGCAGTATTGGCGCTCGCTGTATTGCAGTAGTTCGAGTAACGAAGATTTTTGTTAGGTAAGTGATTTGTGAAAGGTATAGGTTAATGTTAGTGAGGGCCATTCTTTTGTAGGGATTATTAAGTCAGATTGCGTTGCGCTAAAAATATTGTGTCTCAGATTAGTGTTGATCAGAATAAGTAAAGAGAGTAATGTCTGAGTACGTTCAGTTTTGCTTAGCTGTTTGAAAAGCAAATGATGTACGAGGTTTATCAGCACAGTCATTCAATAATTTTTCTAAGGAGACGTTACAAAGTATCCGAGAGTGGCGGTATATGTGTAATGGGAAGTATCCCAGAGTGGGGATGCACGCATCATAAACTTCCATGACACTTTGTGTCGTACTGCACGATATGACAAATGCCATGTTGGATACTATAATGGAACGTGTTATATTATGCGACATGTTACTTCGCTTGGCACGATGTATTATAGTACATGACATGGGTACTAATACTAACAAGTAGAAAAGCGCGAATATTTCAATTTGTTTTGGTTGAAATGTCTTTGAAGTTGCTAGAGAAGTCGAAGAGCTAGTTCCCTTCTTTTATATCCCTAACTCTGCCCAGGACATATTCGCCATTTTTTGCAACGATAGGAGCATTTTTCATTCTGGTGGCAGTATAATGGTTGAAAGCGGAAACGGAATGATAAATGAGAATAAAATCCAACACTCGCGTGAATTATATGTTATTGTTTTTGAGAAGCAGCGGTAGGATCTCGGAAATTAAATTTTCCATAGACAGACGAAATTATCAACAGCATGCCTTATTTCCTTGCGCATTGTTGAATAATATGGAAATTAATATAGCCTGTGATGTACGATCTAGTGATCACATATTATACACGACAGGCGCTCTTCTTTTCACTGACAAAAAGTAAGTGAAAAAAGAAGTGACGAATTTCCCTAACAAAAGTGACACAGAAATTTTGTACTTTATTTCCTGTTTCTCTGTCCATGAAGAGTGAAGTAGGTTTGGCCGTGTAACAGCTCGATGCTGAAAACAGGCCACGATTAAAATCCAGAAGGAACTGGTCCACGTCCGAAAACACATAATAAACTCAGATATTCTGTTTTGAAAAAGAGGGAACAAAAAAAGCTGTTGGCAGTGATGTACTGTTCAACACAAAGGCAGGAGATAATAATAACCCATATTACCTACTACGATATCAGACTACGACAGATATTTATCGATGCAATCTTAATATTTCCGTAACGGGATTAATAAAATGTCAGACCGCTGGTAGGTAGAAAATGCGCTATAATAAGAACGGAATGCTAACATATCTGTCGATTTCATTAGGTTAGATACACTGAATTTTCCATAAACCCTACAGTGAGGAGATTTATTAAGATGTGACTTATGTCAGTAAGCAAAAATATATAACGCCTATTACGAAAGAACTGGTATGCAAATCCTTCAACAAGTCCTACATGAGGCAATCTTCAAGGATGTCGGAAAAGTAAAAGAATCCATTATTTATTTACACATTAAATAAAAGGCGTACTACTGACGCCTGTCACGATTAGCATTTACGAAACCTCGAAAGCCATTCGAAGCTGCATTTGTAACATTCCTGGATCTGTACCTGACAGTTCGCAGTAAACTTCTGGTCTGCATACTCCAAAGGCTGACTGTGTATTCTTATTTGATGGTCATCTTTGATCAGATAAAACCTGGATCTGTCGCTAAACACTTCTTGGTAACGTCCCGCAACCGGTTCCGTGAATTGGCCACAACAAAGGCATTAAAACAGCAGCCATTGATGAGATGTCTTTAACGCCTCTAGTACAATGGACTAGACAACAGGTCACGTCCTACTCGACGTCATGACATGCAGCTCTTTGACATCAGATTACTCATCTAGGACACGATATGTCGTTGTATGCTGGTATGCGCTATGTGTCTGACGAATTCTAACGTGCTTGAAGCTTCTAATAGCTACTTTTGTCATAATGGTTGTAACACATACTGTAACCATCATTACCTTATATTATACTCCAAAAGAGATTGGAACACCACAATTAAGTATTTTCTGTGTACAGATTATGATTTATTTATTGACTGATTGAACGAAAACTTTAAACTCTCAACACTTCGACACTAAGCTAAGAAATTCAAAGAAAATCCTATTTATGGAGGACCGAAGAAGAACATAACGTCTACTACTGTTGTTTGGTTTAATACCCAGGAGAGCACTGTCACTAATATTTTAAACAAAAGTATGAATAAAAACGCCTTCAGTTACAAATCGTACGATGCATTTTCCAAACAATTTTAATACATTATTTGGTACTGCTAATGAGTGGGGTGATGCGAAATGTTTGTTCCTGTTGTTAGAAGGTTAGCTATTCAGTTTCGAAATTCGCGGATCATCTAACTTAACAGATAACCTTCTCACAACAGGTACGTACATTTCACGGTACCTCATTCCAGAGCAGAAGTAAGTAATATGTTAGAAAGAAAATTTGTGGCTGCATGAGTTATTATTCATACTTCCAAATAAAGTCACATCCACAACTGCAAAATGTGGATAAAATTAACATTTTAAGTTCCAGAGAATATCGAAAATTGTTATCTGTGTGCAGACATGCATGGGTTGCCTCCTAATGATACTCAGCAGTTACCTCGAATGAAAGATTTAATCGCTTCACTGTGGTAACTAGAAACTGTGAGTTCGAATAAAAATGCAGGTAGAAATGTTTCAGTACAAAGGATAGAGGATTTAAGAAAAAATATATTCTATCACCGATTTTTTTCAGTTTATGTTTAAACTCTTTACATCGACACCTTAGTTACGGTTTTATAGTTAAGCGCCATGTAGACCTGCTATTTAGTATGATGTTGTATTTTCTATTAGACATACACTAGGCAGCTGTTTTATGTAATGATTAATTTGCTGGGTCTTCTCTAGATGTTAATTTAATGGAGACAGAGCTTTACATCATTCAGATAGGGAACCTAATTTATATTAATTACTTGAATTACCTACAAAATTTACACAAATTTTCAGTCACTGCAAAAAAGTATTAGATATGTCAGTAGCAGCATTGTAATTAGAGCACATCTAAATCACTTCTGCGTTCACAAACTTTTACTCATTCTGGATTATATCTAGGACCATTGCTGTCACCCTTCGGATAAATTATTGTGAAACAATTAACACTCTCCCATCTCTCACTGAGATTTAAAAAATAATGTGTCCTTTAAGTCAACAATTACCTTTGGGTGTAAATTACAGGTTCGAAAGAAACAGAACATTGTCAGATGTACTTTTCCTTGGATGGTGTATTGCATATTATTACCAGTCAGTGTGTGCCTTAAATCTGGGCATGCCAACTGGCTGCAAATGGGATCCAATTAGTAGGATATCCAGGTGGCAGCCACCGGGTGTAAGCGAGGGTTGGTGGTCATTTCGGATTCTGTGTGTACCAATAGTGACTCTGGCTGTCGCTTATAATTTATTCTCGGTTATCTCCCAGGTGCTGTTGCTGTTCCTTACATGAATACTAGTAGCAAAGTGAGAGACTCTAGGAGGATCTCTTCTCTGGTTTTCAGTAAAACTTGCTCTGAACATGTCCTGACAATGGACTGGCCAGATCTGATACACTGTCTTGCCAATCAAAGTATCTGTTAGCAATGTTCATTGCACTTACGTAAAGCCCTCCGTTCCCAAAATAAAAGGAATACCCATGTTCCAGCCTAGAAGCATTCCTGCATGTTTAGTTTCCAGATATTCCCAAAACTTCCCGCATTGTGGAGCTGTGTATTGTTAAATTTGAAAAAAATTATGATGGTATTTTCTGGGAGAAAATATGTCGGCGTAAAACTGGCCCCCATTCAGAACTCCGTATGGGTTTTAGCCAGCAGGATGACATCAGGGAAAACACAACTGACGTTTTACTGTTTGTGGTGTGATATATCAAAGAGTCATAAAACAGGTGAGTGGACAAGAGAATTTAAAAAGGTAAGAAAATAGGCTGTTCTTAGATACAGTGGGAATTAGGAGTAATGGAGGAACCAACCTGCTACAAGAGTACAAGTTTATATGCCTACTAGCTGAGCATATGACGGAGAGACTGAAAGAGTATATGATGAGGAAATACTTATTCAGTTAAAGGAGACGAAAATTGAATTGTGATGGTAGTCTGGAATTCGATACTAGGAGAAGGAAAAAATAGGAGTTCAGGGACTGGGGGAAAGGAGTAAAAGAGTAATTTTGTGCAGAGTATAATTTAATATTTGCTAACAGCTTAAGAATGATCAAAAATAGTTGTATATTTGCAAAGAGTTGGAGACAGCAGAAGGTTTCATCTAGATGATATAATGGCGAGAGAGGTTTATCAAAATCAAATTTTAAGCTACAAAACATTTCCAGGGGCAGATGTGAGTTCGACCATAATTTGTTGGCTATGAACTGCAGATCACACCTGAGGAAGTTACAAAAAGGTGAGAAATTAAAGAGATGGGACGGGGGTAATTTAAAGGAAGAGGGGAAAGAAACAGAATAGAAGACGAATGGGTAGCTTTGAAAAATAAAGTGTTGAAGTCAGTGGTGATTAAATAGGCAAAAAGCACAAGGCCAAACAGAAGTCCCTGGATAAAACATAAGATACTGAATTTAATAAATTTAAAAAAAGGAGAAAATATAAAAGTACAACAAACGAAGCAAGCGAACCTAAGGGCCCTTGGAGCAGACGACATTAGCTTAGGACTATTAATATCCTTGGGATTAAAAGTCATTGCAAAAATATTTCACCGAGAAAGCAAGAGACATGAGACTGAATACCCTCAGTGTTCAATAAGAATGTAATGGTTCCAATTCCAAACAAGGCGGATGCTGACGTGTCTGAATATTATCAAACCATCATTTTAATTCGTCATAGTTGCAGAATACTAACATGAAATAATTGAAGAAGACTGGGAAAACCTGGTAAATGTAGGAACAAGCGAGGCAATAGTGACCATACGGTTTATCTTACGGGGGTTGTTCAGAAAGTAATGTACCACATTGTTTTTCTTCAACAGTTCTTTATTGAACATAGTAAGAATTACACACACACGAAAGAATGGTGTTTTGTCTACACACCCTATTTTTCCATATAATCTCCATCCCATTCTGTATGCCCTTTCGCTGTCAATCCTTGTCCTCGTGGCGGAGCCAGTGCTTCACTGTGTGAATCACTTCCTTCGCTGACTGACAGATGCAGCGCCAACTGCCGAGTTGTTATGCGTCTGTCCTCGACAATGATGTGAATAACAACATCAGCTCGCTGCAGCATGTCAAGTGTGACAGCCGCGGATGGTCTCCCCGACCGTTGCATATTGTGGAGCTCCGCCGAACCGCCTTCTGATGACCTCACCCTCCGTGCCCAGCGACTAACTGTACTTCTGTCGGCAGCAGATGCTCCATAAACTTTGCACAATGACTTGTGGATGTTTCCCAGAGTTTCTTTCTCTACAGTGAGAAATTCAGTGACGGCACGTTGCTTGCAACGTACATCACCTACAGACGCCATTTTGAAACTGTCCTGCAGCTACGCTATCTGCCGGAAGTGACGGAAATTTGAAGCGCTCACTGAGGAGACTTCAAATAATACACATATCAAAAAAAGTTTTGCATAACCCCGGTTCCCAGAACTCCTGAAGATAAACGTTGACTGTGGATATTGTATCACAGACACAACCTTTTGACTGTTCCGAGATGTCACTAAACCCGCTCAAAGATGTGAACAAACATGCATGACCAGTGCCTATTAGACGGAGGGGGTCCGACAGCCGATCAGTTCCATCATTGCACCAGAAAGGAGGTACACGGCTCGTGTTGTCTGTAGTTCAACAATGCCTAGACGGTCAATACAGCGATTCGATCGTGTCCGCTTTGTTACTTTGTGCCAGGAAAGGCTCTCAACAAGGGAAGTGTCCAGGCGTCTCGGAGTGAACCAAAGCGATATTGTTCGGACGTGGAGGAGATACAGAGAGACAGGAACTGTCGATGACATGCCTCGCTCAGGTCGCCCAAGGGCTACTACTGCAGTGGATGACCGCTACCTATGGATTATGGCGTGGAGGAACCCTGGCAACAACGCCACCATGTAGAATAATGCTTTTTGTGCAGCCACAGGACGTCGTGTTACGACTCAAACTGTGCGCAACAGGCTGCATGACGCACAACTTCGCTCCCGATGTCCATGGCGAGGTACATCTTTGCAACCACGACACCATGCAACGCGGTACAAATGGGCCCAACAACAAGCCGAATGGACCGCTCAGGATTGGCATCACGTTCTCTTCACCGATGAGTTTCGCATATGCCTTCAACCAGACAATCATCGGAGAAGTGTTTGGAGGTAACCTGGTCAGGCTGAACGCCTTAGAGACACTGTCCAGCGAGTGCAGCAAGGTGGAGGTTCCCTGCTGTTTTGGGGTGGCATTAGGTGGGGCCGACGTTCGCTGCTGGTGGTCATGAAAGGTGCTGTAACGGCTGCACGATACGTGAATGCCGTCCTCCGACCGATAGTGCAATCATATCGGCAGCACATTAGCGAGGCATTCGTCTTCATGAACGACAACTCGAGCCCCCATCGTGCACGTCTGGTGAATAACTTCCTTCGGGATAACGACATCGCTCGACTAGAGTGACCAGCATGTTCTCCAGATATGAACCCTACCGAACATGCCTGGGATAGATTGAGAATGGCTGTATATGGACGACGTGATCCACCAAGGGATCTACGCCGAACCGCCATTGAGGAGTGGAGCAATCTGGACCAACAGTGCCCTGATGAACTTGTCAATAGTATGCCACGACGAATATAGGCATGCATCAGTGCAAGAGGACGTGCAAGAGGGCTCGCTGTGTGGTGCTACAACATGCAATGTGTGGTTTTCATGAGCAATAAAAAGGGCGGATGTGATGCTTATTTTGATCTCTATTCTAATTTTCTGTACAGTTCCGGAACTCTCGGAACTGAGGTGATGCAATTCTTTTTTTGATGTGTGTACAAACGTAAAAAAAAAAAAATGCGTTTCATTACTTTCTGGGGAAACCTCGTAGAAGATAACGTAAAATACGCTGCCTCATTTAGTACACGACAACTTTCCAACTAAAGCCGGTATTTTAACGGGGCGAGGACGTGATAAAAGCCAACTAAAAGTCGAGTTAAAGAAAAATTTCCAACAAATTTACGGAAATTCTATTAGGTTACGATAATAAATTATGCGACCTGCAAAGACTGACATGATACAACTGTAAGCGATACACATTCCAAAGCCACGTTGCTTGCAAAAATAACGCGATTCGGATTTCATTGTTTCGTTGCCGACAGATGCAAATTCGTAACAAACAAAGCAACAAATGCAGAGCATTATCGCTATACTTTTATTGAATTAGGTCATTCGGCGTAATGGGAGTGGCATCCCCATTAGTCGAAAATAGGAAACATACGGCTCCGTGTCGGTAAAAGGTAGTAAATCTCTTACGTAACTGTCGCTTAACGCAGCCCAGTCAGACTCCCCTCAGGGTTCCCTTTCATACACCTTGGCCTTCTTCCCATTTTAGCGGCCTTCATTCAGTTCCCTTCTTCTTCTTCTTCTTCATCTTCTTCCCACTTCGCCCATCCTGTTTTTTGGTCCTCCATGTTTTTCACCTGTCCCCTTGGAAATGTTGCCCTGGTCCCGCCCCCAGGTGCTATACTCAAGTCACGCCGCTGGCAAGAGTCAACATATTATGATTGTATTTACTGAAAAGCGTAATTTTATTTTGAGGAAGAAACATGGTCTAAAAAGCCAATAAAACATCAGTTATGCGAAACTCAACTCGCGTTTTTATCACATGACACTTTGAAAGCCACTGAAAATGACAGTCAAGTATATGCAGCATAACTTGTCTTCTGAAAATTATTTAGCTCTGTACCAAGCATACGCTTAAAAGAAAAGTACTATTGTATCAGATAAAGGTAGATGTGAGTGTTAACTCCGTCCACAGGCCCAGGTGGGCCCATAGATACCGATCGACCGCCGTGTTATCCTCTGTCAATGGTGTCATTGGGTGCCATATGGGGAGACATGTGGTTAGCACACTGCTCTCATGGCCATTGTCAGTTTTCTTGACCTGGAGTCGCTAATAATGATGTGTCAAGTAGCTCCTTTTTTTATTTGGCATTACGAGGATGTTCACCCTGTTCAGGTCCTGCCTGCCACGAAGGAGGCCCTGGCATGGTAGCCAGCTGGTCTGACCGCTCAGCTACCAAGGCATACGATTGTACTGGGTGTCAAACAAAATTCGTGACTATTGAGGGTTTACTGGTAAGGATAACGCAGCATGTTGTCTTGGATGCGGAGTCATTGGTAACTGTAGAAGTAGCTATAGGTGTACCAAATGCATCACTTTCAGACTCCTTCACATAAATTATAACGAGTCTGAGTGACACACGATCTGACATTTTCTGTCTGCAGAATACGAGTAACACCTCGCACCTCACAGTCGGAAGGATTCGCAATCTGTGCAGCCGTGGTTACAGCTCTCTGTGCTCGCGTAGCATGGCCCGACGCGGCGAATGTCCACATCACACTGAACACCAGCAACCAACTAGGGATTGCCAGGAGACAGGACCGTGGATTGTATGCACAAACGTTCTTTACTTTCTAGATGGCCCTCACACAATAATCACCTGCCATATTAATAAGAATCACAGAATTTTCACAAGTCATGCAGTTACATACTGCCGTCTCCATAGCGCAGCAGTAGCGGTACCGCCTACCACACAAGGGGGGCCGAGTTCGATTCCCGGTAGGGGACTGGGTGTTGTGTGTCCTTCATAATCGTTTTCATCATCATAGACACGCAAGTCGCCGAAGTGGCGTCGACTAAAAAGACTTGCAATACAGCGGCCGAAACCCCAAAGGGGATATCCTGGCCAATAAATGCCATACGGTCATGTCGCACACTGAGTCTTCGGATACCTCTTAATATTGAGTCGGACATCTTTTTTCCCGCCATAGCGTGACATGGGCTCAACATGTCATTGGAAGTTCCCTGCAGAAATATCGAGCCATTCTGCCTCTATAACCGTCCATTATTGCGAAAGCGTTTTCGGTGTAAGATTTTGTGCACGAACTGACTACTCGATTATGTCACATAAATATTTTGGGCGACAAAATCATTCACTCGAATTGTCCAGAATGTTCTTCAAAGCAAACACGAACAATTGTGGCCCGGTAAAATGGTGCGTTGTCATTCATAAAAACTCCATTGTTGTTTGGGAGCGTGAAGTCCATGAATGGCTTCAAATGGTGTCCAAGTAGCCGAACAGCCAACGATCGATTCAGATGAACCATAGGATCCAGTCCATTCCGTGTAAACACAGCCCAGACCATTATGCGGTCATCACCAGCTTGCACAATACCTTGTTGACAACTTGGGTCTGCGCCACACTCGAAACCTACCATCAGCACTTACCCACTGAAATCGGGACTCATCTTACAGGGCCACTGTTTTGCAGTCGTCTAAGTTCGATGCGATACGGTCAGGAGCCAAGGAGAGGCGCAGCAGGCGATGTCGTGCTGTTAGCAAAGGCACTCACTTCTGTCGTCTCGCGCTATAGTCCATTAACGCCAAATTTCGCCGCATTTTCCTGACGGATACATTTGTCGTACATCCCACATTGATTTATGCGGTTATTTCACGCAGTGTTGCTTGTCTGTTTGCACAGGCAACGCTACGCAAACGCCGCTGGTCTCGGCCTTAAGAGGAGGTTGTCGGCCATTGTGTTGTCCGTGGTGAGAGTAATGCCTGAAATTTGGTATTCTCGGCGCACTCTTGACATTGTGGATCTTGGAGTACTGTATTTCGTAACGATTTCCGAAATGTAGTGTCGCATGGTTCTAGCTCCAACTACCATTCCGAGTTCAAAATCCGTTAATTCCCGTCGCGAGGCCAGAATTACGTCGGAAACTTTTTCACATGAATAAAAATAACAGCTACGCCAGTGCATTGCTCTTTTATACCTTGTGTAGGCCTGCGCAGTATTATTGCTATCTATATAAGTGCATGACCCTTTCCCATGTCCATTGTCATCTCAGTGTATATAATGTACTGGCTGAAGGAAAGCTGCAAAAACATTGTCAGATCGTGATAACGTTTCAAAGTGGTACAGGGATTAAGAACTTTCTTTCAGTGTCTAGAATGATGACATAAACTCAGTCGTAGGCACAACAGTTGGAGGACGTCGGGTCATTGGTAGTATATTGGGAAAATGGAAACTCATTCTAGATTATTTTTTAAGTGTGTGAGACTCATACCAGACAGGACTAACAGGGGATATTGAACATAGGTAGAGGAGGGCACTGTGAATGGTTCGTTTGACCCACTGGGGAGCGTTACTGAGATCCTGCGAAAACTAAAATGGCAGCCGCTTGAAGACAGACATCAGTTACCAGCGAAAGCCTACCTGAAAAAACTGAAGAAACAGCATTTACTAAAAGACCTAGGAATATACCACAACCCCCTACACATCACTATCGTATGGACCGCGAAGTCAAGATTAATTATGGTGCGTACAGAGCCATTTAGGCAAACGAACTTGGCGCACTCCACACGCGAATGGAAAGGGGAGAAACCTGAACAAGTGGTACAATGTCAAGTGGTCTGCAGAGTATGGATCACAGTTACTAGAACAGACGGTAGGTATCACGTGCAGATTTTCTATAAGCGCTGACGTCATCGCTAACATTCTCGCTTCAGCGCAACTCATAGAAATTTATGGGTTTGCCGAGCACAATTATAAATACAATCGGGGTTTTTCATTTTATAGTATATTATTATTATTGTTAACTTTTCTATTAGTTAATGACAAAATAAATTTGTTTTTATGCAAAATAGTTTAATAAACAAACAAATTTGTCAGTATTTGACAGTTTTCTCAGTTTGCTTAAGAAATATCTAAAACATCGTTTGTTCTATAAAATTTATCTGGGTCGGTGAAATGATAGTACAAAACCTGGTGGAGCACTAAACTGCGTGACTCTTCGTCTTTTAATAGTGACTATAGTATAAGATGTTTCAATACATGCCTGACATAACACATGTTTTATAAGATATGCAACGTACGGTCACAACCATTTACTATCCTCAAATGACCAGTTAGAGCACCATCCTTTCATTACCATTTTTTGTTGACAGTCAGAAACAGAATCCTCAAACTACTTTGCGAAGATGTTTTATTTTAAGTTACTCAGCATTACACCAAAATAGACCATCTCTTTTTCTTAAGTACTTTCACTTCTTTTTTCAAGATTTTTAAGTGATGGCGCAAACGCTCACTGTTGCAATTACAGGATTGTTTATTTTCATTCCTAATGTTTTCTCTGCTAGTATTTTCTTCACGAATTGGTAATTGTTTACCTGTAAAATCTTTTCTAATTTTACGAAGTTAACTTCCTTTTTGCGACCGAATTTTTCTCTCACTGTTACGCTCATTACTAACTCTAGGGGACGGAAGCTGTAAGAGTTGGAACAGCATCAGGCTTCAGCTTGGGTTTGGGTGGAAGATTCAACACCACACTTTTGAAATTCCTTTCATAAACCAAATAGGCTACTTTGTTGAGCAAGCACAGGAATTAGCAATTGAAAACGACGGTACGTTTAGAAACATTTATCCATTTTTTAGTTTCGTGTAGTTGTTCTTAGAAAATATATGAAACATAATTTCTAACTTGTTTAGTTGTCTGCAGTGGTTAGTATAACTCGCGATCAACAAATCATTTCCCGCCGAACAAAATTCGGAACATATTCTCAGAATCTCTCAATACACCGTAGCTGTAGCGTGACTCTGTACTTGACCGTAAGTCTTCAAAAAGACTCAGACTCACGTAAGCAACTCTGTCGTTGTCACTGTTGTGCTGTTCAGTCCGAAGACATTTCATGTAGCACTTCATGCTGGTCTATTCAAGACGGCGCCATAAATTTCTTTTTACCCTCAACTCGATTCCGTACCTACTCATCTGTTATTCGATCCACCCATCTAACCTGCAAAAGCTTCCACTCTCTTCTTGTCCGAAATGTTTATTGTCCGCGTTTCAGTTCCGTACAAGGTTTCATTCCAGACAAAATAACTTCAGAAAATACTTTCTAACACACAACTTTATACGCTGAAGGGCCAAAGAAACTGGTATAGGCATGCGAATTCAAATGCAGAGCTGTGTATATAGGCAGAATACGGCTTCAACTTTTGTAGCCCTGTCTTCCTTAGTTGCGTGTTATATTACGGTATATTGATAACCACAAAAAGAGCTCACCAAAATAAATACTATTTCACACCAAAACATACACACACATGCATACACAAACAGATCACAGATACCTCAGAAATTACTCTCGAAAGTTGGCACTGACATTCGACCTTTGGCAAAACATCCGACAGTCGGCAACACAAACTAAAACACTGCAACAAAAAAAAAAGTGTTCAGTTCCTAGTGCTGTGAAATGTGGAGAAAACCCCAAGTGGCAATTATAAGAAGAGCAACGGCACTAAAAATGGAACAGAAACATAATTTGTAGAAAACCGTTCACGCACCGTGTAAGTAGAATTTGAAATATTACTACATCATAGCGTAAACCATCCACGAGAACTGATAATAACGTATAGGTACAGTGCCCCAAAATGAAAATTGAATAGTAAAAGAATGTACATATTCCAGGCCACTGAAGATGCCTTGCAGAGAATAAAGGCGAAACGCGTAAGGCACGAAAATTGTGTTTCATTCAGTTGTAACCAGACGGTCCAAAAAGTAAATATTATCAATATACCGTAAAAGGCAGAATACAGCGCAGCGGAGGGCAACGCCTGTATGACAACAACTGTCTAGCGCTGTTGTTAGATCGGTTAATGCTACTACAATGACAAATTATCAAGATTTAAGTGAGTTTGAACCTGGTGTTATAGTCGACGCACGAGCGATGGGACACAACAACTCCAAGGTAGCGATTAAGTGGAGATTTTCCCGTAAGACCATTTCACGAGTGTACCGTGAATATCAGGAATCCGGTAAAACATCAAATCTCTGACATCGCTGAGACCGGAAGAAGATCCTGCAAGATGAGTCGACCAACGATGACTGAAGTGAATCGTTCAGTGTGCCAGAAGCCCACCAACAAGCGTCAGCGTGCGAACCATTCAACGAAACATCATCGATATGTGCTTTTGGAGCCTAAGGCGCACTCGTGTACCCTTGATGACTGCACGACACAAAGCTTTACGCCTCGCTTGGGTCCGTCAACACTGACATTGGACTATTGATGTATGGAAACATGTTGCCTGGTCGGACGAGTCTCGTTTCAAATTGTATCGAGCGGGTGGACGTGTAACGGTATGGAGACAACCTCATGAATTCATGGACCCTCCATGTCAGCAGCGGACTGTTCAAGCTAGTGGAGGCACTGTAATGGTGTGAGGCGTGTGCAGTTCGAGTGATATGGATCTCCTGATAGTCTAGATACGACTGACAGGTGACACGTACTAAAGCATCCTGTCTGATGAGATGCATCTATTCATGTCCATTGTGCATTCCGACGGACTTCGGCAGATACAGCAGGACAATGCGACATCCCACATGTCCATAATTGCTACAGAGTAGCTCCAGGAGCGCTCTTCTGAGTTTAAACACTTCCGCTGGGCACCAAACTTCCCAGACATGAACGTTATTGAGCATATCTGGGATGCCTTGTAGTGTGCTGTTCAGAAAAGATGTTCACCCCTCGTACTCTTACGGATTTGTGGACAGCCCTGCACGAATCATGGTGTCAGTTGCCTCCAGCACTACTTCAGACATTAGTCGACTCCATTGCACGCCGGTTGCGGCACTTCTGCATGCTCGCGGGGGCCCTACACGATATTTAGAGGGTGTACCAGTTTCTTTGGCTCTTCGGTGTATTAGATGTTAATAATTCTCTTCTGCAGAAATGCTGCTTCTGCTGTTGCCAGTCTACATTTTATATCTACTCTAGTTCGTCCATCATCAGTTATTTTGCTACCTAAATAACAAAACTATTCTACTACTTTTTGTGTATCATTTCCTGTTCTTATTCCCTCAGCAATGCCTGATTCAACTAGACTACACCCAATGACACTTGTCTTATAACCTCTTTTCTAGACTCCATACATTCCGTTCAACTGCTCTTCGAGGCCATTTGCCATCCCTGAGAAAAATACAATGTCATCTGCAATCTTTATAGTTTTTATTTCTTCTCCCTGAACTTTTTGTTTCCAAATTTCTCCTTGTGTATTCTTTCAAAAACGCAATGATTACAGTAGGATATGCCAACGGTGGACTACCAAGCGGCGGCATTGTCATCTGTGACGTCAGCGTCGGTTCTTGCTACACCACACACGCCTCGTAATCCGTACCGCGTACTCTAGTAAAAATGGTACACAGGGTGTCTCAGAAGGCATGGTAACTCTATCGAGGGATGTGACGGGAACCATCGTTCGAAGGAAAATGTTCAAAAATGTTCAGATGTGTGTGAAATCTTGTGGGACTTAACTGCTGAGGTCATCAGTCCCTAAGCTTACACACTACTTAACCTAAATTATACTAAGGACAAACACACACACTCATTCCCGAGGGAGGACACGAACCTCCGCCGGGACCAGCCACAGTCCATGACTGCAGCGCGTAAGACCGCTCGGCTAATCCCGCGCGACTCGAAGGAAAAGCGTCTATTAAACAAGGGCTCTAAAGCGCAAGCTGTAAGATCCATGAGCACTTGTTTATCTTCGGTACTGGGAAACACGTCTCTTGTCTGAAAAACTGCTCGGGGCTATTAAGGTATGCATTTTACAGCGTACGTTTAAACCTGTTCTGCGCTACACTTCTATATCGTACGCCACAGCGTAATAGGCGCATGGACACGGGCCCCTTTCTTTTATGCACTATGGCTCTGGGCACTATGGGACTTTACCCTGACGTCATCAGTCCCCTAGAACTTAGAACTACTTAAATCTAACTAACCTCAGGCAGGCAGGATTCGAACCTGCGACCGTAGCAGTCGCGCGGTTCCGGACTGAAGCGCCTAGAACTGCTCGGCCTCCGCGGCCGGCTTCTGTTGTGAACGATCGTTTCTGTCATATCCCGAATACTGAGCCGCGGTGGCCGAGCGGTTCTAGGCGCTGCAGTCCGGAACCGCGCGACTGCTACGGTCGCAGGTTCGAATCCTGCCTCGGGCATGGATGTGTGTGATGTCCTTAGGTTAGTTAGGTTTAAGTAGTTATAGGTTCTAGGGGACGGATGACCTCAGACGTTAAGTCCCATAGTGCTCAGAGCCATTTGAACCATTTGAATACTGATCATCCTCCTGGGACACTGCAGATGTAAACTGATTGTTCGGAGCTCGTGTACTTGCCAACATCACGATCGCGTTTTCAGAGCCGCCACTGCAAAATGACAAAAGCGGCTGCGCAAACTGTTCGCACAGTGTGCTGCGCACACAAAACAAATTGAGCTGGAGAGGTCCCTAATGCGAGCTGTTTGTCTCGTCGCCTCTATCTCGAACGCATGTTAATGGCCCCCTCAGCACAGGTTTCGGCCTGACGCAGATCGGCGTCGAGTGTGTGTACCACCGGCCGCTGCCCGAGCGTCGGGACAAAGCGCGGGCGTCGAGTGGCGGCGGCGGAGCGGCGGGCCACGTGTTCACGCGGGCCGGCCCCGGAGCCGCCAGTTGGTCGAGAGGCGGCCGCCAACTGCCGCCAGCGCCGCTCGAGTGGGTCGCCTTGCCTCGCCGCGGACCGCCCCGCGCCGACTGCGCCGGCGACACCGCGTTCCGCCTCGCGCCTCGTTTGCTCCCTATGGCGGCGCGGCCCGCGGTTATGAATGTGGAACTCGTTTCATAACTGCTCTTATATTACCATTTTTCTTTGTAGTGGCCTTCCCCGCTGTCGTCCTCGCAGCGGCCCGGATTAGCCCCGTAGCGCGTCATCCGAGCGTGAGGTCGCAGCGTGAAAAGCTCGAGGATGTGGTTTCAAGCCGCGGGGGATTATGTCGGACGCTCTCCGCCCTGTTTGTCGCAGAAATATGAGGGGGGGGGGGGGGGAGGAGCGGAGGCAGTTACCGCAGCATCTCGAGATCGTGCACGGTCCTGCCAGCGGGAGGCGAAAAAAGAAGCGCCGCGATAAGTGGATGACAATGTGCAAGATCTGCCGTCCGCCGTGGCTGGGCACTTGTGCAGGAGGAGCGTCTACCGTGGGATACGGCGAGTTGCCAACCTCGCGGAATCTCTCCTCGCAACTGGTTGCGAACTGGCGGAGGCGAGGTCTCCATTATCCTGACGGGAATCGAAAGCACCGACCGTTATTTTTTTTTATTATAATTCCGTCGTTGTACTGGCTATCCTCGCCAGGAGCGAAGAACCTAGCACTTGGTCAGAGGATGGTTATAATTGAACTTTCGCTACTTGTGCAACTATAAAATGGCTCTGAGCACTATGGGACTTAACTTCTGAGGTCATCATTCCCCTAGAACTTAGAACTACTTATGGGGGGTAGGACGTCAAACGGGCCGACTTGCAGCGGGAGCGGCACCACAAGACATTTTAATTTCCACTGTCTATACTTTTACAAATAAATTCATAAAACCTTGAAAGCACGATCAGGAAGGATTCAGGATTCATACTGTTAGTAGTGGAAGCTCAAAAATGTAACAAAATACTTTTTTTGCATGTCAAATTTCATCATTTTTTCACTTACTACTGGCTCCATTTGTTGCTATAGGTACACTTTTCTTCCTAAGTAAGAGAGATTTTTCGATGAATTCTGCACAGCATACAAACTATAGTTACATGTGTATGAAACTCTAGAGTTTATTTAATTTATGAAAAAAATGAATGATCTGTTACATTTTAAGCTTCTTGTTTAGAAAAAACTCAAATTTTATAGTTAATTATCTCAATTTTTACCACAGTTTTTAATAGATTAGGAAAATTCTAGAGTTTCATACACCTATAAGTACTGCTTGTATGCTGTCCAAAATTTATCGAAGAATCTCTCTTACTTAGGAAGAAAAGTGTACTTACAGAAACAAGTGCAGCCGGAAGTAAGTGAAAAAAATGATGAAATTCCACATGTAAAAAAAAAGGTATTTTGCTACACTTTTGAACTTCCACTGCTATGAGTGTGAGTCCTCAATCCTTCCTGGTCATGCTGACAAAGTTTTGTGAATTTGTTTGTAAAAGTATAGACAGTATAAATTAAAATGTGCTGTGGTGCCTCTCCTGCTTCAAGTCGGCCCGTTTGACATCCTACCCCCCTTAAATCTAACTAACCTAAGGACATCACACACATACATGCCGGAGAGAGGATTCGAACCTACGTAGGGTTAGCGCGGTTCCAGACTGTAGCGCCTAGAACCGCTCGGCCACCCCGGCCGGCTGTGCATCTATAGACAAAAAACTGTTTACCTTATAGTTGGTTGGTTGGGGAGGTGGGGACCAAACAGCGAGACCATTGGTCCCATCGGATTAGGGGAGGATTTGGAAGAAAGTCGACAATGCTGTTTCAAATGAACCATCCGAGCATTTACCAGTGAAACGTCCCCTTAGAAAAATTTATAAATGACAGTGCTGGAAAACCTCTACGTTACTTGATTTTCAAACAGCTGAGCAAAACTGAACGTACTCAGACATTTCTCTCTTTACTTATTCTAATGAACAGTAAACTGACACACAATATTTTCAGCGGTACGGAGTCTGACTTTCAATAATCCCTACAAAAGAATGGCCCTGACTAACGATAACCTATACCTTTCATGAATCACTTACCTCACAAAAATCTTCATTACTCGAACTACTGCAATACAGCGAGCGCCAATACTGCCAGCTAACTGAAAGATTCTAACTACTGAAGGCACTAACTACTAATAGGCATAGTTAGCAAATGAAAGATTTTGATGGAGAACAAACAATGTATTTACCTTAATAGTGTTCAAAAGTCGTAATATATATAAAGTTCATGACATCCACTCTTACAAATTTCCTTTTTCTGACGGACACACGTCCAGATCGTCCGCTCTCAAAACTCTGCCATCTCTCTCGCCACATCCAGCACTGCTTGCGGCTTACCTCCAACTGCTCAACGCTACGCGCTGTTCACATCCAATTGCCCAACACTGCGATAGCCAATATTCCAACAATGCAAACCAGCCACAGACTGCACACAGCACAGTCAGTGATTTTCATATAGAGCGCTACGTGGCGTTACCAACATAAAAACCTAACCAGCCTACTTACACCTGAAGCGATTTAGGGAAATCACGGGAAACCTAAATCAGGATGGCCGGATACAGACTCCCGAATGCGAGTGTCCCCGTTGGAAGTTCGAGTCCTCAGTCGGGCATGGGGGTGTGTGTTGTCCTTAGCGTAAATTAGATTATGTTAGATTAAGTAGTGTGTAAGCCTAGGCACCGATGACCTCAGCAGTTTGGTCCCATAGGAACTTACCATAAATTTCGAAATTTCCCGAATGCGGGTCCAGTGTGCTAGCCACTGCGCCACCTCGCTCGGGTTAACCTTATGGGTACCCAACTTCGTAGGAATGATCTTCAGACTGTGCGGCGTAGGATTTACTACGTTGCTAGTCGTCTTTGTGCCATGACTTGTCGTTGGGCGTCGGTACTGGTACGGTTGAAACACAAGCATTTGTGTGCGTTACAGTTCCATACAGTCAACACGCGTCTGGACAAGGATAGCGGAGCTTCACGCATCAACTTGTCTCATCAAAACAACAGCAACAATGCTGCTGCTCTTCGCGTGTATCAATGCATAAAAGACTACTAGAGGTTGACTTTCCGCATCGGGATTGAGGAACAAGTTCTTATTAACTGGCGATTAGAGAACTGTTGGTGGGAAATGCCGACGGCCAATTGCGCCACAAATTATATGAAAGCGTGGTGTCTGTTCCTTCGGACATATCCAAAAGCATAGACACCACGCGGAATCCTCAGCTGTGATACCTTGAAAGGTGGCTACACTGAGCCACAGCGCCAGAGAGTTTTGTTTCGCCGCATCCACTGGCAGTGATTATTGAGAAGTAGCGGAGGGCAGTGCTTGTCGAGAACTCGTGGTAGTCAGTGCTTGCTGAGATGTCGTAGTGAAGAGTGCTTGTCGAGATGTGGCAGTAGCGAGTCGGTGTGGAGATATTTTAATGATTAGAGTGCTTTTCATCAATATAAATGAAGGTAAAAAACTCCTTTTCTTTTTTTTCTCATTATTTCAATGTCCTGAATAATGCGTCATTACAGGTTCAGTCAACAAAGCATCTGGCTTGTGTTCTTGTATTAGAGTGTAATTCTGGTTTTCTTGCGCAATTATAGTATTTCTAATTTTTTTATCACTTCAGTATAAATGGTATTTGAAGTTTCTTGTCTTATTGAAGAGGAACCGTGCCAGATGTGTACGTTGAATCACACTCCCACACACAGAACAATTACACTTGTGTTTTGGTTTCGTAGGTTTTATAGTTGCTGGGGACTTAATTAATTAATTAATTGTGTTAACGAAACTTTTCTTTCATTCCTTGTTGTTATTCTATGCAGTCAGATTGCGTACTAAAACTAGTCAGGGCCAACCGTTTACGAGACTTCGTAATCGCACAGACAGCTTCTAAATCAAAAAATTAAAATAATTTTCATACTTATTTAATTAAGCCCCCATGCAACCTTATATGCAAGTTTAAGGTGGAGGGGTGGAGAAAGCAAAGGGAACGGAGTACTGATGTCGGCGTCCGCGGCTCGTGGTCTTGCGGTAGCGTCCTCGCTTCCCGCGCACGGGGTCCAGGGTTCGATTCCCGGCGGGGTCAGGCATTCTCTGCCTCCAGATGACTGGGTGTTGTGTGTCTTTTATCATCATTTCATCCTCATTCACTCACAAGTCGCCGTAGTGACGTTAAAGACCTTGTGGAGCGGCGGCCGAACCACCCCGCGAGGTGTCTCCCGGCCACCAATGCCATACGCTCATTATTTACTGATGTCAGCCGGATCGGGACATTACGTCCGACCAACCTGCGGACCTCCACCTGAAATTTACATGTAGCTCCGCAAATTGTTGAAGAATTAACTGTTGTTATGACTGATAATGCTGGACGCAATGTACGATCTTCAAGCAGTGCACGAGTTGTGTCAACTAAAAATTTCATGGTGCACTGTTCGAAAAGTGCTGCGAAATAATATCTCTAGTGCGGTTCCAGTCTGTCGTGTATGTAGAGCAATGTTTGTAACGTGGGACATAAACATGATACGCAGTTAACAAACGTTACCTTCTCATGCGAAAATTAAAATGTGTTTCTTTCAGCTGTTTATTCGACAATTCTCTTCCTCATGTTCTTACAAATGTTTGGTTCAAATGGCTCTGAGCACTATGGGACTTAACATCTGTCAGTGCCCTAGAACTTAGAACTACTTAAACCTAACTAACCTAAGGACATCACACACATCCATGCCCGAGGCAGGATTCGAACCTGCGATCGTAGCAGCCGCTTGGTTCCGGACTGAAGCGCCTAGAACCGCTCGGCCACACCGGGCGGCTACAAATGTTCCCACGAAGTTTCATTGTCCTAACATCACTCATTTTTATGGAGCCCCTCTCAAGAAGGGAAAGTTTAATTATAACCATTCTCTATTTCAAGGTACGGTAAACCATTATGGGAAGTTACACTGAGGGAGTATATTGTGACACAGCTGCAAACTGGTACCTTAGATGAGAAATACGGTCGAATACCTAGCTGCATACTTCGGGCAAACTGGCAGCTGGAGCAGTGACCAGCCCAATCACAAGGAAAACATTTTCTTTAGTGTACAGTCGCACTTTTATTTTGTCAAGAGAGTTCTGGTTTTGAAGCGAAGAAATACCAAGAGCAGCACTCGAAGCGCAGTCGTCTAAATCACTTACCCGTATACTGGCTGCTAAAAAAGTATTCCATACTTTGAGTGGTGGTAGTATGGACCAAACACAAGGAAGACAAAGTCTCGAGTAAACATGGACTCTAAAATGCATATCTTAAGAGCTATGAACATTTGTTCACTTTCGTTACTGTGAAACACATTTCTGCTACTGCAAGCCATTTGCTCTTTCGAACGATCTACAGAATCAGTAAACAAATAAAGACCCATTCCTCTGTTATTGTTCATGGGTAGAGCAAACAATAAACACATATTACTGTGGTTTCTGTAAAGCGTATTCACAGTTTTGGGATGAGAAATTGCTACACCCATACCACGTACAGCATGTCCAAGGCCTTCGGCCACAAGATCAGCCGACCAAAAGCAGTTCTGTCAATGGCTGTTGCAAAGCTGTTGCGAAAATTCACTTTTCATAGAAAAATATTGTGCACAAAGGAGGCTAGTTTCACGTGAGATGAGATTGTCGGTTTTTATAACCAACATGTTTGCGCTGATACAAATGGGCTGCCATTCCTCAAGAAAAGTTCCAGCACCTGATTGAATGTATGCCTGCGAGAGTGGAAGCTGCTATCAGGGCTAAGGGTGTGCCAACACCATACTGAATTCCAGCATTACCGATGGAGGGCGCCACGAACTTGTAAGTCATTTTCAGCCAGATGTCCGGATACTTTTGATCACATATTGTATCTTCAGTTCCTATCAGACAACATGCCTGTCATACTATAAAATGTACCATTCAAACAAAGGCTGAATTATGGTTCATACAAGTGAAGCAACAAACCATTTTCTTATAAATGTCAGAGAACTTTCACACATACATTTAGTGAGCAACGGGCTCTGCTATTTCACAGTAAAAGAGTAATGTGTTCTCGTCAGTTTACTGAATTCCATAGATGATTCTAATAGCAAAGAGCTTGCTGTAGAAGAGATTTTAAAGCAGCGAAGGCGAACACTTGCTCGTAATTCCTAAGGAATGCATTTTAGGGCCAAAATTTCTGGACATTTTTGTCTTTTTTTGATCGATACTACCACCTCTAAAAATAAGGAACACTTTTTGCCGACACTCTGTATATAGATGTATCACGTGAGACGTAACACTCTTCTATATCGAGAACAGTTTAGGATATCAAACGAGATTTTGGACAAATGATAGTACACAGATGAGCACGTAATTCTGTTATGCGATTAATACTCTTAACTGTGTATCAATGGAGATACTGAACCACGTACGTCTTCTTTTTTCTTGAAAGCACGGAAAGCACCGCCTTCATGGCCAAATACGTGGCAATGGATCGTGACCGATCGCCGTGTCATCCTCAGTCAACTGTCTGATCGAGGTGCGGTATGAAAGGACATGGTGTCACCACACTGCTCTCGCTGTCATTATCGGCTTAGCAGATCTGGTTCCGCTACTACTCAGTCAAGTACCTCCTCAGCTGGCGTAACGAGGCTGAGAGCACCCCGTTCCAGTCCTCGCACCAAGGAAAAACCCCTGGCTGTACCGGGCATCGAACCCGGGTCCGCCGTACGATAGTCAGCCGTGCTGACTACTTGGATACGAAGGTAGACTTTTTTTTCTTAATGGGATTCAGTTACAGTTTATAAAGAACGGTACAGTAAGGTGCCAATTGTTGATGTTGGCGTTAACACTTTTCTCAAAAATTTTCGAAAAGTGCGCTAAAATTAAATGGCAAAGCGGCTGGCTATTGCGCTATATTGTTTCCATGTAAGACTCTCATGGCAGACTCCGTCGTTGTATTAACCCTTTTGACTATTTGCTTGTTTCTAAAAAAACCGATCACTTAAATATGAGTAGCACACCCATGTGAAATACCTTTGTTAACCCTTTTGATAACCTAGAAGTTGACATGTAGCTCCGTTTACACCATTCTAACTGATCGTATATCTATGTTATGTAAAGTAAGACGATGAGGAAAAACGTTTTATCTTAGGAGCGTAGGTCTATCATCTTGCTGCATTTAACGTCAGAGCCTGAGAGCCTCACAAAGGAGCCCCACTAGGTGATGTTTATTCCATAATGTACCCGATTCCGGCCATTTTGTCTTTCAGTTTTAGCATATTTCTAAGGTAGTTTTGCAAAAGTTGCAAAGAAAATATTAACTAGCAAAATATCAATGTGCTCGCCGTTTCAGGATATTTCGAATGCCGTTAAAAAAGTATGCCATTCCATTAAAAGGAGTCAACTTGGTTTAGTATATCGCTTGGTGCAAGAGTCGAGAAATTTGCCGAGAACCTCGTTTCGATGTCTTTAACCAATCACGAAGTAAATGGAACTTCGCGGTTTTCATCACTCACCCTACGTCTATGCACACACTGATCAATCAGAACATTAAGACCACCTATCTGGTAGCCGGTATGTCCACAACTGGCACGGATAACAGCGGAGATGCTAACAATTTAGCTGAAACCATAGCGACGACATTAGAAGAGGTAGGAAGGGTAATTTCACTGAGAGTTGGATGTTACAGATGGAGACAAACAAGACACATTGTGCGAATACTGTTAACTACAATATAAGAAATGCACGCGAATAGGGCGTTCAGAATAGACATGCAGGTAAAAGCTTAACAGGATGCGTGATAAGTAGATACGGAGGCCGAAGCGGGCAATATAAGGGTAGCAAAAACATGTGCAGTAGCGGGATTTTGCGTAAGTAGCATAGTTTACGGAAGGATGCCTAAGTTGTTACTGGACATCGGCTTTCATGTGTTAGTGACGAGTGTGGGATTCAGGGGAATGGGAGGCTTGGCCCACAACGATGTAGATTAAGTGGAAGTAGTGGAAATGAGGTGTGTTCGCTAGGTTCAGCGATGTTGAGTTCTCGGGTTAGGGCAAGAAGTTTTCCGTTTTGTAAGGAAGTTTTACCTCATATAGGCGATGGTTAATGTGCAATCTTAAGGTTATATTCTTCCATGGACATCACGCTAGACTTGACCGTCATCGATGCGTGGTAGAACTCGATGGGACATCGTTGCCTCTGAGGGAAATTCTTGACAGCGCCACATTACTAAACGGTTCATCCATGGCATAAGGGGAAGCACTTAGAACTGGGTGCACGGCCACTATAGATCAATTTGCGTGATACTGTACTGGAAGGTATGGGAGAACTACTATCGGTGAGTGTACGAAGTAATTTGCCGGTAAACGTATTGTAGTGGAGCCGCTTGAGGAAACATTCATGGAGTTTCACAAGCAGGAGTGTTGTATGCATACAATTATTAAGTGGTAAAGAGATAGTGCGGATCAAGACGCATAATTTTGGGACCATGGATGTGGAATTGTCCAAGGGGCTGATGGTTGTCCGTTTGGAGATCTTGCAGGAAAACTATTTAGACAGAGCAGATTACGACCCTAGGCTTAAGCAAGCCGCCAGTTTAACTGCGTTATGGGAGAAGGCAGCACACTTCGAACGAGCAGAGAACATGGTGGTGGAGCAGACGTTGTTAGAATATGGGGCTCTGTTTAGCCCTCGTGGATCCCAAATGGAAATGAATAGGCTGCTTATCGTACACTATCATACACATTATATGGAACCAGAAAAGAAAGAATTTATTAACCAATAGCTACGAGCTGGTGTTATTGAGGAACGTACCAGTCCTTGGGAATAGCCAGTGGTAATTATATCAAAGAGAAGTGCAGATAGGATGGTTTGAGTATTGGTGCTGGAGCTGGCAACAGCATTCTTTCAGTGCCATGCATTCAACAGGCACTGTATCTGCAACAGCCTCATTGAGTATCGTCACCAACTAGGTGCAGCCATTGTTTTACGAGTCGTCATTCAGCACTGATGGTTCCGAGCATCGAAATGGATCCGCCAAGGTGAGGCCGCCCCATGAGGGATAACGCCTGACACTCCAACCAGACTCTAAGGGTCCCCCGCCTGCACATTTCTGTCAGCCCCGTGTGATGTACGCTAGCTCAGCCCCTAAGCCTTATTGCGCAGCCGCAAGTTTACACCCTACTTACGTTAGCAAGTGCCCCGTCGCCGCCAGATGCTGTTGTGCTGCTGCAGCATTCCAGGTCCCAGCATATGTCATCCGCTACCTAATACCTCGTCTGGCATCTGGGCCACTATTATGAGTGTGCTGTACGAAAGGCAAATAATACTGAGTGTTCCTGGTGAGAGAGCACTCGCCATAGTCCTGGAGAATCCATCCACATCCACTCACACATATCATCAGTCAGGAATGGCCCACTGGCAAAAATGGCAGTAGCCAGATATAACAAAGCCGAGTATTTCTCGAAAATACATTAACTAAACAAACAATTTTTGCTGCAGTTGTGTAGAGCTAACTTTGAAGCAATAAAAGTGAACTGTTGGGATGTTGTAACTGAATGTTACTGCCAGTTCAGACCGAACATCTGTTTCTACTACAGTTTACTAAAAAAGGTGGCAGTATGCATGCTAGTTAAAATCTACGTAGCATTTGCTGACAGGGCAGCACTAGAAAATAAATGTGGCAACACGGTGAGAAACGTCCACGAATCAGTACGGTTTAGGAAAGCATCGGTCGTGCGGAACTCAGCTTGCCCTTTTCTTACGTGGTATCCTGCGTACCAAGGATGAAGGGCAACAAGTGAATTCCGTATTCCGAGATTTCCATAAAGCATTTGACACGGTGCCACACTGCCGACTGTACAAGCATACGGAACAAGGTCCCAAATATTTGAGTGGCTCGAAGATTTCAAGTACCAGAACCCAGTATGTTGTCCTCGACGGCGAGTTTTCATCGGAGACAAAGGTATCGTCGGAAGTGCTCAAAGGAAGTGTGGTCGCAGTTGAATTTGAGTGGTTTGCTAAAATGTACGGGATGATTCAACAATCACTGTTGCTTGGACTGTTACGTCTCCAGTATAGTCGGCTATTTCATTAACATTATAAATTTAAACTTGCCCTTGAGGGTAATGAAAGAAAAACGACCTTTTTGAAACGTTACGCTTAAACTAGTTACGTTGACAATTCGATCAAAATTTAACCAAAAATGGCTCTGAGCACTATGGGACTTAACTACTGTGGTCATCAGTCCCCTAGAACTTAGAACTACTTAAACCTAACTAACCTAACTAACTGCCCGAGGCAGGATTCGAATCTGCGACCGTAGCAGTCGCGCGGTTCCGGACTGCGCGCCTAGAACCGCTAGACCACCGCGGCCAAAATTTAACCCTTACAAGTTTTGCAGTCAGAAGTCCTCACGAATACTTTCGGCTGTTAACATTCACAAAATTGTTGGGTAAAATTTACAAAAACGTCACTTTTACAGTTTTTAAGAGCTCGACTAAGCCGATGGCGTAATGAGAACAATCAATGAGGGCCATACAAAATCGAATGTTAATTCGCGCAGTCGCAGATTTTTGTATAGTGGGATTACGATGGATAATAACATACTCGTGAAGGCCGAGTATGTTAGAGAACTACGGCCTCTTGAGGAAACGTGTCCCAACGCAAAATTAACTACATTACATCCCATAAAAAGGTTCTGTTCATTTTTTTTTCTGTAGGACTAATTGTTTGGGCGTAGCGAACAAGGGAATATGAAAAGCTCGCGCGTGGCTTATGAAAGTCAGATACAACATTTCGGATTGCATAAAACGTCATTGGTAGAGGCAGGTGAATGACCCCCTACATATAAGAAATTTCCAGGCCTTGGTAAAACTAAAATGCAAGCTGGGTAGCATATATGTAAATCGCTCAGTGATGGAATTTTCAGTGTTGTTCTCACAACTGACGAGCAAACCGTATGAAATTCCTGGAATCAAGTGATCAACAACAGCCTTGGAAGTATATGGCCTAAGAACTACAAGTATCTAACACAAATGAAGAGACTGTCTCATTTCTTTTCCAAAGAAAAAGCTCCCCAAAGAAGTTATGAGACTCGGATCCAATGCTGAATAATGAATTTTTTTGCCCCAGCTTGGTCTCACAAGAAATTTGCATCTGAATGTTGCGGTTAAGGCAAAATTTCCCCATTCCTTGCATCATTTTCAAGTAGAAACACTGAAAGCGCAGTCTGTATGAATCGGAACAGTTATGCGTACGGAGTCCGTTGAGCGACAGATTAAAAGAACGTAGGGAAAACGAGCATTTCTTTCAAGTAAGTTCGCCTGCTCCTAGCAGTAAATGGATTTTTTTCACATCTGCGTCGAGCCTCTGTTGGAAAACGCGGAGCCCCGCAAAGGAGAATGAGGGAAAAGAGGTTCATTTCACGCGCTGCGCTCTCTAAAAAAATTCTGCGAGCCCTTTCGGGGGCCGTGGAAGCTAAAAGAGAACAAAGGACGCAGAGTTTGTCCATTCCTCGGCAGGGGCTCGCCTTTTATGGAGGTCGGCCCAAGAGATTTAAACAGCTCCGGCCATATTTCCTTTGAGATTTTCGCCGCGCCGCTGCAGCCACGCTGTCAGCACAAAGGCCGTACGTCGTAGCGGAAGCAGGCAGCACCATCACATGGACGCAGCTTCCACTGTTACTCAATTACCTACCACATGGTTTATGGGACGCAACACTTGTGGGACGTCGTGCGTAGCCATACAGTGAGCGATTTTCTTGTGTGCTGAGTTCTATATTATGGTTATTTTCGGCAAGCCACTGCAACTCGTGAATTCACATTGACTGATAAAAAGAAGCGAAGCATCCAGAAGATGAGAACGAAACGAAATGAAATCTCACTAGTGAGCGGGTATGTCACATTATTTCAATGATTATGAAACCGAGACAAATGTGCAAAGAACTTGGCAGTGGGGGCACAGTTATCAAAATGTCGGTGTGCTCTCTCTGACCTGGGTGCATGCACTGACTGGGCTGGCAAGGGTGCCGTAAAGCCGGTGTGTCATCTCCTGGGGCAACAGTGCTGTAGTCTCAGCAATACTCCACGTCTTCCAAGCCAAAATGTTAGCATCTGGAAATGCTTCAAGGCCACCATAATCTGCTTGATTGCCCCATACAACAGCAAGTGTCAGCCAGGTACTACCTCCAAACACTGCTTGTACATCACAGGTAAAGTTCAAATGGAGTCCACGAAAAACATTTGGACCTCCAATCAATTGCTGTTTATTGAACTGACCAGCCAAGTCAATATCAATCGCCTTCAAACTGCGATACACAGGTACACTGCGCCGCCAGCGACGACGTATTGCGTACCATAAGGCTGTTTAGCCAACAGTCCTGTAGTCTCAGCAATACTCCACGTCTTCCATGCCAAAATGTTAGCATCTGGAAAAGCATCAGGCCACCATAATCTGCTTGGTTGCCCCATACAACAGCCAGTGTCAGCCATGTACTACCTCCAAACATAGCCTGAACATCACAAGTGAAGTTGTGTTAACGTGCCACAGCAATGCCTCTGCGACGTGCGTGGCGACGTCGCTGGCGGCGCAGTGTACCAGTGTATCGCAGTTTGAAGGCGATTGATATTGACTTGGCTGGGCAGTTTAATAAACAGCAATTGATTGGAGGTCCAAATGTTTTTCGTGGACTCCATCTCAACTTCACTTGTGATGTTCAGGCTGTGTTTGGAGGTAGTACATGGCTGACACTGGCTTTTGTATGTGGCAACCAAGCAGATTATGGTGGCCTTGAAGCTTTTCCAGATGCTAACATTTTGGCATGGAAGACGTGGAGTATTGCTGAGACTACAGGACTGTTGGCTAAACAGCCTTATGGTACGCTTGTTCCAAGCATGCCATTTGTTTTGACTACGAGAAGGAAGAAGTTAAATGCTGATGAGTACCTGTTTATATGGGCGAAAGTCGGCAATGGCAATTGTAAAATAAAGATCAACGGTGACTGTATGGTTTATTATAGACAATAAAGTGACTGGGCTGGCAAGGGTGTCATAAAGCCGGTGTGTCCTCTCCTGAGGCAAGCTGCCACGCAACTGTCGTAACTGGTGCTTGATGTCATGCATACTGGCACTCGGCCAGAGCTGACGTCTGAACTAGTCCAATAAAGACTCTGTTGATCCATTATGGACGTGGGACAGCGGTTGGCCAAATGTTTAACAAAGAATTTCGCCAAACAGCAGTGCAGATTAAGAAGTTATTTTATTTTCGCTACCAGTTTCGGCAATTCAATATGCCATTTCCAGGCCCCATATGCATCTCTCAAAAATTAACGGTATTGGCGTACTGGAGCCATTTGTTTCTGGATGTTGTGAATCAAGTGCTTCCTTCGAAGACTTGCCTGAAGATAGCATATTGAATTGCCGAAACTGATAACGAAAATAAAATAAAATAACTTCTTATTTTGCATGGCATTTTGGCGGATTTATTTCTTAAACAGTTCCATATATGATCAATCGGGGACAGATCTGGAGTCGTCCTGGCCACAGGAGTAGCTCAGCATAATTCAAATAGTTCATAAAGACAGATGCCTTGTACTGGCGAGCATTGTTCTGTTGAAATATTGTACCACGATACTTCTGGATGAGAGGTAACACATGAGGACGCAGGATGTTCGTGAGGTACCTTCTGCCATTCGTCAATCACTACCAGCTGTAACGTAAAGTTACAGCTGGCTTCCGACTCCAAGACACCAGGAGTAGCACCGCAGTGCTTCTCCAAAACATTGTAACTGTAGGATAGGCCAGAGCCGTACTCGCCGACGGTGGTCATCGGAGTAGTGGAGAATCGCGATTCATCACTGAACACAATGCGCCGACATTCGTCAGCACCGAGCGAGGTGCCGCAGTGGTTAGCGCGCTGGACTCGCACTCGGGAGGGCAAGGGATCAGACCCGAGTGCGGCCATTTCTAGAACACAACCTACGACCAGCTTAGAGACAGAAGTGATGATACTTTCTGCAGGACCTGACCATCATTTTGCAACACAATGCTCAAGCACATACAGCGCAAATTGTTACTGATTTGTTTGACTGATGGGGCTGCTAAGTGCTATACCACCTACTGCACTCCCCTGACTTATACCCTCGTGACTTCAATTCGATTTCTAAACTGAAGGAAACACTTCACGACATTCGCTTCAGAACTGCTACAAATTCGTCGGGCATAGACCGCGCCGCTCGAACTGTCAACACAAGTGGAACTGCTAAGAGTATCCTACGACTCCCACATCGCTGGCAGCGGGTTATACACAATGCTGGTGACTACTTTGAAGGTCAGTAAAACTTTGAAACACGTATCTATTTTGTACGAGCTGTAAATACACTCCTGGAAATGGAAAAAAGAACACATTGACACCGGTGTGTCAGACCCACCATACTTGCTCCGGACACTGCGAGAGGGCTGTACAAGCAATGATCACACGCACGGCACAGCGGACACACCAGGAACCGTGGTGTTGGCCGTCGAATGGCGCTAGCTGCGCAGCATTTGTGCACAGCCGCCGTCAGTGTCAGCCAGTTTGCCGTGGCATACGGAGCTCCATCGCAGTCTTTAACACTGGTAGCATGCCGCGACAGCGTGGACGTGAACCGTATGTGCAGTTGACGGACTTTGAGCGAGGGCGTATAGTGGGCATGCGGGAGGCCGGGTGGACGTACCGCCGAATTGCTCAACACGAGGGGCGTGAGGTCTCCACAGTACATCGATGTTGTCGCCAGTGGTCGGCGGAAGGTGCACGTGCCCGTCGACCTGGGACCGGACCGCAGCGACGCACGGATGCACGCCAAGACCGTAGGATCCTACGCAGTGCCGTAGGGGACCGCACCGCCACTTCCCAGCAAATTAGGGACACTGTTGCTCCTGGGGTATCGGTGAGGACCATTCGCAACCGTCTCCATGAAGCTGGGCTACGGTCCCGCACACCGTTAGGCCGTCTTCCGCTCACGCCCCAACATCGTGCAGCCCGCCTCCAGTCGTGTCGCGACAGGCGTGAATGGAGGGACGAATGGAGACGTGTCGTCTTCAGCGATGAGAGTCGCTTCTGCCTTGGTGCCAATGATGGTCGTATGCGTGTTTGGCGCCGTGCAGGTGAGCGCCACAATCAGGACTGCATACGACCGAGGCACACAGGGCCAACACCCGGCATCATGGTGTGGGGAGCGATCTCCTACACTGGCCGTACACCACTGGTGATCGTCGAGGGGACACTGAATAGTGCACGGTACATCCAAACCGTCATCGAACCCATCGTTCTACCATTCCTAGACCGGCAAGGGGACTTGCTGTTCCAACAGGACAATGCACGTCCGCATGTATCCCGTGCCACCCAACGTGCTCTAGAAGGTGTAAGTCAACTACCCTGGGCAGCAAGATCTCCGGATCTGTCCCCCATTGAGCATGTTTGGGACTGGATGAAGCGTCGTCTCACGCGGTCTGCACGTCCAGCACGAACGCTGGTCCAACTGAGGCGCCAGGTGGAAATGGCATGGCAAGGCGTTCCACAGGACTACATCCAGCATCTCTACGATCGTCTCCATGGGAGAATAGCAGCCTGCATTGCTGCGAAAGGTGGATATACACTGTACTAGTGCCGACATTGTGCATGCTCTGTTGCCTGTGTCTATGTGCCTGTGGTTCTGTCAGTGTGATCATGTGATGTATCTGACCCCAGGAATGTGTCAATAAAGTTTCCCCTTCCTGGGACAATGAATTCACGGTGTTCTTATTTCAATTTCCAGGAGTGTACATAGTTGTCACTATTAAAGTTCCAATCCTCGTAATATACCTTTTAATTCACTTTATATTTCACTTGATTTTAAATTAAACTGCGGAAGAATTTACTGCCTGTTCCAGCACATAGTAATGCAGGTGGCAGTCCTTCACAGGGAATCGGTTCTGTTAAGGTGCAGATCACGTATCATAATATGGCAGTTGAGACGGGTGGACACGAGGACAGAAAGAAAAATTTTTTGGAAATTTGTGATAAGTTCCTATGGGACAAAACTGCTGAGGTCATCGGTCCCTAGGCTTACACACTACTTTATCTAACTTATGTTGTGGGTTGGCAGGAGAGCCAACTCCGGGTTACAAGAGGAAGCCGAAAGGCACGCGTTTTAGCTCACGCAGGCTGGCGTGAGGTCTGGAACAGGACAGGGAAATTAGACTTTAGAAAAAACGGACGTAGCTGGTGGAATACTTAACTTTAATCCATTAATCGTGAACATCGCTCTTGACGGTACATTATTAAGTATCAATAGTAACTGGTAATGACGCCTTGCTAGGTCGTAGCAAATGACATAGCTGAAGGCTATGCGAACTGTCGTCTCGGCAAATGAGAGCGTATTTTGTCAGTGAACCATCGCTATCAAAGTCGGTTGTACAACTGGGCGAGTGCTAGGAAGTCTCTCTAGACCTGCCGTGTGGCGGCGCTCGGTTTGCAATCACTGATATTGGCGACACGCAGATCCGACGTATACTAACGGACCGCGGCCGATTTAAAGGCTACCACCTAGCAAGTGTGGTGTCTGGCGGTGACACCACAACTTACACTAAGGACGATACACACACACCCATACCCGAGGGAGGACTCGAACCTCCGACGGGGAGAGCCTCGCGAACCGTGGCAAGACGGCTCAAACCGGGACAGAAAGAATGAAAATCTACAAGAAGAAAATTTACTACCCTGGCCTACCCCCTTCATTACACAAATGTTTCAGTATGTAAACTGAAATCTCCTATTACCACAGCATGGCCCTGAATTTAACGACCGAAAATCTCCAAGTTTTCACTAAAGCGTTTTCGTACTACAGCTGGTGAGGCAGGTGACCTGTAAAAACTGCTGATTGCCACATTTGACTCAGGTTTGACGGTTACTCACAAATTATTCGCACTCAGGATCTGTAATAGTCTTACTAGCCGTTATCAAATGGTTTATGCCAATAGAAACGCTGTTATAGTTATTGTCCCGCTTATCCTTGCCTTATGTGTAATAGTTTCGATTTCCTAATTTCTTTCCTCTCACCCAAAACAGATTAGTTTCCGTGTCTGCATTGTTACTTCATAAGAAGTGCAGTTTAAGAACCTGTAATTGTATCACGAAAGAGTCCAAACGGTTATCCATTTGTAAGCTCCTGTCGACTGAATATACGACAAGATTATTTTCTTTGGATGTGTATTATATTTATTGTACAGGGTGTTCGGAAATTCTCGTTACAAACTTCGAGAACGTTTAGAAGGGAATGAGTATAAAATATTTTGAGCGGGAAACAGTGTCTGGAAACGTACCGTTTCCTAGTTACAACCGTTTGAAAACATGTTTGCTACATTGTATGCAGCATGGTAGTCTTTGTGAGGGTGGTGCCGTCGGACGGGTTGACATCATTTGACGTCTACCCTACCTCTCTGGCCAGGTTCGAACCTCATCCACGCGTCTGTGAGTGAGTACACGTCTGCAGAATACACCCCATACCCTTTTCGCCACAATTGCGCAACGCCTTCGAGAAAGGGTACCTTTACCGTCAGCAGGCGTAGCTGTGTTGCCCCAATGAGACGAAGCACAACCGAGATGGAAGAGGCCGTACTGCATCAGTAAGAAGAGAACCCGCGAACGAGTACACGAGCAGTTTCGTTGGTTTTTAATGTTTGGAATTTTTAAACAAGTGGCGCACTGTATCACGCCTAATAAATTACTTGTAGACGTGGTCGCGTTACCATGTTTGTAAATGGTTCTAGCACGGAAATGGTACATTTCCGGACACGAGTTCCAATACAAAATGTTATCTACTCACTCAGACCTGCAAGTCCAAGACGTTTCTAACGGGAATTTCCGAACACCTTGTATACAGGGTGTCGCGCGGGATAGCCGCGAGGTCTAGGCGCCTGGCCACGGTCCTTGCGGCTGCCCCCGTTGGTGGTTCGAGTCCTCCCTTGGGAATGGGTGTGTGTGTTTTCCATAGCGTAAGTTAGTTTCAGGTAGATTAAGTAGTGTGCGGGCTTGGGACCGATGACCTAAGTAGTTTCGTCCCATAAGACCTTACCAAAAATGGTTTAAGTGGCTCTAAGCACTATGGGACTTAACATCTGAGGTCATCAGTCCCCTAGACTTAGAACTACTTAAACCTAACTAACCTAAGGACATCACACACACCCATGCCCAAGGCAGGATTCCAACCTGCGACCGTAGCGGTCTCGCGGCTCCAGACTGTAGCGCCTAGAACCGCTCGGCCACTCCGGCCGGCAAGACCTTACCACAAATTTCCAAATTTGTATTCATGGTGCTTCAAAAGTCTTTGCTTCGAACGTCTAAGGTGGATAGATGACATAATAGAGAGCAAGTTTTGTCGGAGACTTAAAGTTCGATGATACTTCCCGGTCACGCTGCGCTTTTATTTGAATTCTTCGGTTCTGGGACGACGATATTTCACGACTAACAGGGCCTGCTAAGCAGGTGTGTTACATGTGCATACTGCCTACCCCAGTAATTTGATAGTGTGAGTTTCAACAAAAAAACCTTAAGAATGAATGTCTCTAAATGAGGAAAAGTATTTTACAGGCTCAGGCTACCCCTTTTCATGCGAAGCAGGTGACTGCCTTATAGTCAAAACACATTGCATTCGAACAACCCAGAGTGTCTACGCTCTGCCGCCTCTTCGGTGCATACGCAGTTAATAAGACGGCGTAGGGTCTCTGGGAAGTGTCAGCGAACACTTTGCTTCTAACAAAAGTTATTCTCCGTGACGTGGTCCACCACCTATAGACGTTTGATGCAAAGGATTTGGAATAGCCCGCGTATTTTTTTCTGTTGATATATCATGTAAACTGTACGAATTTGTAGTATAAATACAGAACTGCCATTGAAAGATTATCAGTGTTAGTAATGGGCTCCATGGTACTTCCAATCTTGTCTGACGATTCCTTGAAGAACGGCCATCCTGAGACGAGTTGCATTGCAGCCAAGTAAACCCGTACTTTCTGTACCTTAGGCTTGGACTGCTGATTTAATGGGACCCACTAGTCTCCCGTTTAGTGGTAGACCCCCCCCCCCCCCCCCCCCCAACACCTGTTCGCCTCAGATTGTCCTTTGACGTTATGCTGGGGTCAATCGATACGATAATCTGCTGGCGGGTGCCGCGTGGGGTGGAAGAACGCGGCAGGGTGGGGAGAAGAGAATACCAGACACCAGATAACGCCCTCGCTTTTGTCGAGCAACGAGACGGGGAGGGGAAGCCACAGATGACCGTCCACGGAGGCAGCCAACTGACCTTCCTTTGTATCCCCGCGAACAACGAATATTGGGCGACGACAAGCTTGAGAGAATTGATCTTGTCTCTTCCAGCAGCTGGTGCCGAGTTGCTTCTGGTGTTTCCAGCTACTCAACACAGTGCAAATTACATTATGTTTTCCCGTTCCTCGAATTAAGCACCATCATACATTCCTCAAATTGTACAGCTTCATTGCGGGGTCTATCACAAACTTTCTGGTTATAGACCCAATAAGAAATCCGCCATAACTTGCGGAATAAATACTGCAGGCTACACATTGATCATAATTAAAAATGAGTCCTGTTTTGTGAATTCGGTTGGCAGTTCCTTATAATTTAACGTCGCTGCTTTATGTTTATAAATGTTTTCAAAATAATTAAATGTTAAACAGAGTATACCTCTTTACTTCCCACATTTTCATTCATTGTGACAGAAACATAAGAAAACATATTACTGCTGGAACCTTTTGTGCAGCTTATGGAATTACAACATTTTATAGTATTCTCCATTATCCAGTGACCAAACAACAATAATCCCCTACGTTACATTAGTTTTGCTTGATGTAGCTTATCTCGCCTATTCTAAGGTACTGGCTGATAAACCCGGCAATTTTCTGTTAGAAACAAAACCAAAATATGGACTGCATTTTTAGTGAAGTATCGAAAGAAAATTATTTCCATGTTTTCGTGAAAACACCTTTGAAATTATGAAACAGTCGTAAAAATAAATATGCATTATGTGCAAATGTGTAAGTATAGTATTCAAATTGAGGCCTATGCAGATATTTCGCGTGACTACAGTGCATTTTGTAAACATCTCTATGGCAACGCCTCTTCATAGTTCTCTACGAGCCGTAGACATCTATCGTTTTCGCGTACAGCCGTTTGCAGCTCGCTGTTGAACGCTGTCAATAGTGCTGACAGACGTCAGGGGACTTCCTTAAGTTGACTCGACTGTCGGGGGGTCTTAGCAGTAAAGAGAAAAAAGGATTAGAACTTGTGTGCATGATGCACGATTTCTCACGTATCTCTCTGTTTATGACTCATATCTCTTGAACTATGTGTGATACCATGATACACTATTGCAGTTGCACTTAACGCCATAAGTGAATATTGCCTATGAATGGTCATGGGAAACGCTTAGTTGTTTACATTACTTTCGCATAAAAGGTAGTCTAAACTACTAAAATGGACACAGTCGATCTTGCTACTTTAATTTGATTCGGTGAAGTAATACTCGTTTGCGGATCTCGTCCTTGTAAACTGTAAACTTTAATGGCTGGAAATTGTCACACTTATTACAGTATTCCGGGCTATTTTTCCCACGAACCCAACGTTGCGCCTCCGTTTATGGAGAACATCCACAAGGGAGGTTGTAGCTTCATCGATGCACATCCCGGCTCACTAGCGATATCTTTCGCAGACAGGACGAAAAATTAGGTTTCAACAAGAAATTCATCTGTATAGCCTGGAATATTTCAATAAGTATGAATCACGTTGATAGTTTTCCTGAATCTCTTGGAAACTTCATCCAGAACCCCGAAGTTTGTACTTTTTCGAGAGGAAGGTTGCTTACTTTTACCCGTCGGTATACTGAAACTTGAGAAAATCGATCTTGGTCAACAATTAGTAAAGATCCAATTGTGGTCTCACTGAACAAATCATTTCACAAGTCGACTGAAAAAAAAAACGACTGAAGCTGGTTTTGAACGTACATTCTTCTAAATATTAAGCACGTAATTAAAAATTAGTCCTGTTTTGTGAATTCAGTTGGCAATTCCTTATAATTCAACGTCGCAGCTTTGTGCTTACAAATATTTTCAAAATAATTAAATGCTGAACTTGAAAACCGATTTACTACCCACATTTTCTTAAGCAAAATTAGAAAACTGATTACAGCTTCAACCTTTTGGGCAGCTTTTATAGCATTCTTCCATTACCCAGTGACCAAACAACAATAATCGTCTACGTTACATTAGTTTTTGCTAGCGTAGCTTATCTCACCTATATCAAGCTACCAGCTGACAAACTCGGCAATGCCAGAGTATTCACTTTGCAACTTTGTGTTAGAAACAAAAACTAAAAAATGAACTGTGTTTTTAGTGAAGTATGGAAAAAAATTGATTTTCATGTTTTCATGAAAACACCTTTGAAATTATGAAACAGTCGTGCAAACAAATCTGTATGATGTGTAAGAACAGTATTCAAATTAGGAACGTGCTCCCTGCGCGCAGTTACTTCGCGTGTCTACAGCGCGATTTTGAAACGCCTCTATGGCAACGCCTCTTCATAGCCGTCTATCGTTTTCGCCTACAGCCGTTTGCACCTCGTAGTTGAAATCTGTCAAAAACTTTGCTTAATTTGACTCGACTGTAGGTCTCTCTTTAAAAGTTAAAATAAGAAGCATTAAAACTGAATGAACGATGCGTCATTTTTCACATAGCTCGGAGTTCATGACGTCATATTTCCTGAACTATGTGTGATAGCATGATACACTATTCTAGTTGCACTAAGGGGACATGTGTGAAATTTATTGTGAATACACTTCGTAGCACGGTGTAAGACGTTTAAACGTCTTGCATGAAGCGGCAGTTTTAGACGCATCTCATTATTATGACGTCATACCTCCTCAACTGCGGCAGGTAGGTTGTTTTTACCCTCACACCAATTGTTACTTGACAGTATTAAGTACGTGTACCACCTTTGGCTGAAATCACTTGAGTGTTTTAGGAGGAGACGTGTAACATAAGTTTTGGTTAAAGTCGCTTCAGTGGTTTAAAGGGGGGATGTGGAACACACACAGATATCCATTTTAATAATATGTATGGATTCACGAGCAACTGGTACTTTACAGATACCTGCAGATCGCGAAGCCCAAGTTCCTGGAATGTGGTTCATCGTTAACATTAGTATTACCTGTCCTACGAATAGTTTAGGTACAAGTTGAAGTGAACCAGCATCACAAAAATATGTATTATTACTAGACCTGTTCATGTTACAAATTACATTCACGTTTGACTAAGGTTTAAAGTGAGCATAATATATTCTCTGCAACTGCGTAAATTTTTATGGTTACAGGTCGTCTGGATGAATGTATCTCACCCATCACAAAGCAATATTAACAAGTCAAAAGACCAAACTCGTCACCTTTGTAGCGAGAGAGAGTTTTCTACATTGCAACACTTTTCAGACTTTCGGTTATAGTCAGACCTGTAATGGAAGTTTAATTTATCTTCTTATTCCAGTTTGAAATGATAACATTCACTTTATGTGTGCTGCAGTCTGCAATTAAAAAAATACTCTGAAAAAGTAACGTTTTTACAAATGTGGAAAACTGTTCCAAAGTACAACTGCATGGTCATATACCTAGGAACAAACATTCAGTTCAAATTTAAACTTACTGCAATCGAAATAATCTTATCAATAATCTACTCATAGCCGCTGAGTTGCATTACTACTCTACTACACGCCAATAATCAGTAAGTAAAATAAAATTAAGAAGTATTATCAAAAACCGATTACAAGTCAAAATATTTTGAAAGAGAAACTAGTTTCCATTTTCAAGATAAGGAAAATTTTTAAATAAACTCGACTCATTTGCAACTATTTCGTGTTCCATTGTAGGAGACCTTTTTTTCCAATGTACAAGATGACGCCCGAATGCAGAAGTATCTCTTAACCGTCCGCACGTTACGTAACATGTTGTAGAAATATATACAATTATACTCACTATAAAAGTCTGTAACCGAAGAATTAACGATATCATTAAAATAACTACAATGTATTATACTGCACTTAAGTAAGTAGATATCGTAATATTTACAAACTCTGCACAAAACACAATCTCATGTCTCACGACAACAAAAATTAGGAAATGCAGAATATGTTTGTGGCGGTCTCTACTGTGCGGACCTTCATGTGATTCGAAAATCGGTCACTAGATTGAAATACATATCTAGGTACACTATCACGCAGGTACAACATTCTCTTCTATTCTTTACGCATATTACAGAGTAGTGTAAATACTGTGTTAGAGTCAGGAATCTCCCATGTGGATTTCTAGTTTTAATGTTTCAGCCTTCCAGATATGTTACTACTAAAAATACTTTCTCTTTTGGGACCTGTTGTTGATATGAAAATGGAAGACTGTCCCTCGTTATCGGCATTAATTATCTCTATATGTCACTAATTGAATGAAGAACGCACTGGGAAACCACCAAAAACCACAATTTAAAAACAAGTCTAAAGCCAATCGACATTCAGAGCGTCATCATGCTGAAAACCATTTACTTGACAATTATACTCATCTCACTGCTGAACAACATTTCAGTTAATTATTTTGCGTGAGTGCTCTATACCTGTTTTTGACAATGACTCGCTCCTCCCTTTTGCAGTTTTCTGTCTCTAGTCTTTTTCCCCTTGTTGACAATAAACTCAGTTATTTCCTTACAGACATGAATGAGTTTCTTCAGAAACTCTTCTTTCGTAACTAATATTTGACTTTACACAGCAGTTAAGTCTATCCTTAAGAAATTAAATTACATTTGACGTGCACCAAATTAATTTTTTCTTGTTGCCATCCAAATCGTGAAAACGTCACCAAAAATGGAAATGGCTGTTTTAAATTTCATAGAATATTATACACAAAATCGCAAAATATTGGAAGTGTTTACCAACAAAGTCATGTATGTTTCGTTGGTGCCGTTAAAATTCAACAGTTTCAGTACGCTACGTTATCATACATTCATTTCTAAAACACAAAGATTTGCTATTTATCTGCTAAGAGATGATGGTGCGTGCATGCAAGTTTAGTGTCATACAGTGCACAGATCTGTAGTTTGAAGTACACATGCACCCCCTAAGGTTTCCGACACTACATACAGAAATATAAGCTAGTAGCGTATTTAATGTCCGTTGAACATCAAGGTCATTGGACACAGAGTGTCAACCCAACTGCAGAAGAATAGGACAGGCCAGCGGCCATGCCCTTTTGGAGTGGACTCTTCCGCATCAAAACAATTTTGAGAAACCGCGGAAAAATAAGGATACGAACCATTCTTGTAGATTCTCATGAATCCAAAATAGACGATTCCGCTACATCACCTTGACGTTTTATGCAAAGTTTACCTATGCGTTCGCATTTATATCAACATCTTTAATACATCTAGACAATAACAGTAATCGTCCTCTATTGTACTTGTGCGGTCGGAGGTTACTTTATAGACAGTGTATAATATAATTCCTGTTACCGGTACAGAGTTAATTATTAAAAATGTATACTAATGGAACTGATGAGAGCAGGAATTTATTATAAGGAAGACGAAACGTTCTGTTAAAGAAAATGAAGTGATCATGTAGGTGATTTTCGTGGTCAGTCATTAATAGGGCGATGCTAGACCGTGTATCGGTAGTAAAGTTTTGAGTCGCCAAAGCTAACGCGCATAAAAATGCGTACAACAAATTTTAATCGGACTTCGTAAATCATTAAAAAAATTAAAGCAGGTTCTGTAATTGATTATACATGTTTGCATACAGACTGCTACAATGGCATCCGATCAATTGCATCACCTTGTCAAGACTTCCACGTTGCATCGTCCAATTATCGCTGACACAGAGAAATACGGGTTAGAACAAGATAGATATACTGACCTTTTCTAAAACAAAGGAACATTTTAAAGTTTAACGAATGTATTGTCACAAAAGACTCAAACTTGAAGAAAACACCCCACCTCCTCTAAAAAGCGTGAGTCTACACAGGAGGGAAACCAGACGAAAAGTGTCCGAGAAAAGATCTCTCGCTAAAGAAGCTAGAATCATTTGGTTTGCAGGTTTTTTTACTTATACATAAGTTTCTTACAACGTTGCGTCGTTCCATCTGTGGAGCGGTCGCTTGTCAACTTCATTTACAAAAAGAGGTATCGCAACTGACTTTGTTGTGATCATTTATTGGAAATAATTATTTGTCATACGAGTATCCCAATGAAGGAACGAAACAAGCAATCTTTTGGAGATCATGAAATAACAGACTATAATTTCATCCACTAAAAGAAGTGATTCTATCAGCAAATTTTAAATGTAGCGGTGGTATGTTATTTACTTGCGAATAGAGGAAAATTTAAGAAAAATGTTACTAAATGGTGAGAGGACGAAAAAAAGATAAAATGTAATGTGTATTAGAAAAGATGAAGCATCCGTAGAGCGAAATATACAAAACCGGTATACTACCGGTCGGTCTAGTTACGAAATTAGCATTATGTGCCAAGAAACGAACAAATAAAAAGTACGACTTTGCTTGATCGCCGAGTACAGTTTTGGGAAATTGCTAATGTCATAGACATATCATAAATCAGTAAACAGGCACTTTGCTTAGGTAATTCGAGAAATTTTTGTGTAAGATGGCTGTCTTAAATGCTGGCCAAAGTCAAACTTGAAAAGAATGTCCCGGCAACGTATGGAGAATACAAAATTTTACACGGTCCAGTCACATTAATGAGACCATCACCTATGCTCGACGTCAACGCGCAATGACCAATCACAAACGGCACTAGCTGTGGAGGGCATACAGACGTGCCGTGCTGAGGAGGAGGGGGGGGGGGGGGGGGGGGGGAGGGACGCGGATTACAGTGAAATCGTTAACCTAATGTGGAAACGCAGCGATTTATCTGACGTCGAAAAGGGCTTCATCATTGGCATTGGAGACAAAGGTGGAAGCATTTCCGAAATTGCTAAGTTTGTAAACTGTTCGCGTGCTGCCGTGGTTGAAGTATACCGTACATGACAAGACAGCGGAGATGGCAACTGAGGTGTACCACGGTGCATAAATGACGGGGATCAACGACGGCTGAGGAGGTGTCTACAAGCAAATAGAAGTGCAACTGTTGAGCAACTGAGCGCACAGGCACCAACAGTGTCTCCTCAATGAGCGTTCAGTGAATGTTGTTGCTTACAGGCCTTTGCAGCAGGCTCCTGGTTCACGACTGCATCGGCGCCGAACGAAACCAGACGTCCGCTGAGTGGCGACAGCTGACCTTCTCAGAGGAATAAAGTTTTATGCTCCGTCAGACAGATGGCCGTTGGTGTGTATGGCGTGAAACGTCTGAAAGCAAACAACATGCAACAACCGTTAGAAGGGTCCAGACAGGAGGAGGGAGCGTTATGGACTGGGGAATGTTTTGTTGGCATTCCCGGAGTGATCTTCTCATTCTTGAAGGTACATTGGATCAACAAAAGTATGTGGACCATGTCCACGGTTCCTAGTGGCTCTGAGCGCTATGGGACTTAACATCTGACGTCATCAGTCCCCTAGAACTTAGAACTACTTAAACCTAACTAACCTAAGGACATCACACACATCCATGCCCGAGGCAGGATTCGAACCTGCGACCGTAGCGGTCACACGGTTCCAGACTGATGCGCCTAGAACTGCTCGGCCACACTGGCCGGCTGCTTCCATCAGCAGGGCAATAACAATTCAAAATCGTAAAATTATGTAGACTGATCAAGGAGCTGAAGACGTGTCCCCAGGGCTCCAAATGCATAAAGCATTGAAATAAAAACCACTTTACCTCCAAGACAGTAAGGTATTTTCAAAGGCAGCTGCAAGCCGACCAAAGAACGTACACGACAAACTACGAAACAACCTAGCGCACACCAAAACTGCACCCATAACACTACTGCAATCCCAGAAGCATAACGCTGACGCATGAGAGTTCAATTTTTCATATTTGCTTACTAGCAGCCACTCATACAGTTGCAGGTGGCATGGTGTATGCCGAAGAAACGGCAACAAAGCCACGAACATATGCCAGAAACTGACACAACAAGCGTAAAAATCATGCTGTGCCTTAAAATAAGTATGTATAAAGTGATATGAAACTATTCACAGAACACAGTATTTGGAGCCGAACAGCACACATAGTGTGCATTTTCAACTTTTCGCGGCGTAATGAACAGTCCATTAAATTTCGGGCATGCATCCACGCAAATAAAATTTCTTCTACTGATATTTCGGCTGCGTATCGTCCGGCCATCCTCAAAGTTGTAACAGAGTGATACGCACCCGAAATATCAGTGGAAGAAATTTTATTTGCACGGCTGCATGCCCGAAATTTAATGGACTAGTACACATAGTACGGGGTGTTTAAAAAGTCTCTCCGCAGTGTCGTATGATTGTTAGCCGGCCGTTGTGGCCGAGCGCTTCTAGGCGCTTCAGTCCGAAGCCGCGCCGCTGCTACGGTCGCAGGTTCGAATCCTGCCTCGGGCATGTTTGTGTGTGATGTCCTTAAGTTAGTTAGGTTTAAGTAGCTCTAAGTCTAGGGGAGTGATGACCTCAGATGTGAAGTCCCATAGTGCTTAGAGCCGTTTAAACCATTTTATGATTGTTAGCCTCGCGTGCCGTATGCCGCAGTGAATATACCGAAATGATACTCAATGAAATACAAGTTATTAATTTATTGAATATTCATTTTTACCGAGATAAACGAAACAGTGGATTGTTGGGAGAGTCCACTTGAAGGGAAGTAACCTAGCAGGCGAACAATCATACGGCACGCCGGCTAACTATCATACGGCACTGCGAAGAGACTTTTTGAACACCCCGTATAATAATGTATTATAATGTTTATAGCTGTGCTGCTTTTGCATGTTTTAGAATAAAAGAACTCACTGATGATGCCGATATTGTCGCTGAAAGTAGTTTGGGAATAAGAAAATAAAAAATAAAGGAAAGACTGTCGTATCAAAACACCTTTCAGCCATGTAAATTTCCAAATTATTTTACCGAACAACCAGTTTCAGCGATGTATTACGCCATCTTCATGCCCCCTGATCGACCTCTGGTCCAGTCAAAATTGGGGCTAGCATTCAGTGACTGGTATCTGTAGATTTTTGACACAGCAATCCCTCCGATCAGCACTGGCCAGCAAGTGATGAATTAAGGGATCGTTGTGAAAAATCTACTGATGATATCAGTCATTTAATGCTTGTCCCTACTTTTACTAGACCAGAGGTGGGAATCTTCCTACACGTCGGTCAGAGGCCCTGAAGATGGAGTAATGTATCGCCGAAACTGGTTGCTCGGTAGAAAAACAACTGGAAATTTAGATGACTGAAAGGTCTGTATTGAACAGCCGTGGTCCCGCAACCATCTGTATGTATGAAACTTCCTGGCAGGTTAAAACTGTGTGCCGGACCGAGACTGGAACTCGGGACCTTGCCTTTCGTGGGCAAGTGCTCTACCAACTGAGCTTCCCAAGCACGACTCACGCCCCATCCTCATAGCTTTACTCGTCTCCTACCTTCCAAACTTTACAGAAGCTCTCCTGCGAACCTTGCAGAACTAGCACTCCTGAAAGAAAGGATATTGAGGAGACATGGCTAAGCCACGGCCTGGGAGATGTTTCCAAAATGAGATTTTCACTCTGCAGCGGAGTGTGCGCTGATGTGAAACTTCCTGGCAGATTAAATCTGTGTGCCGGACCGAGACTCGATCTCGGGACCTTTGCCTTTTCTGGGCAAGTGCTCTACCGACTGAGCTACCCAAGCACGACTCACGCCCCGTCCTCACAGCTTTACTTCTGCCAGTACTTCGTCTCCTACCTTCCAAACATTACAAAAGCTCTCCTGCGAACCTTGCAGAACTAGCACTCCTGAAAGAAACGATATTGCGGAGACACCCGGTAGGGTCAGAGATTTTCTTCGCTCAGGGACTGGGGGTTGTGTTCCGACGGCATGGTAGCTCAGCGTGTTCGGTCAGAGGGTTTGCTGCCCTCTGTAATAAAAAAACTGAGTTAATGGATCAACGACGAACTGAAACGGGTGTCTTGTGACGTCCGCCCCGACAGTTGCAACGAACTAAAACTAACAAAATGAGATTAAAAAAGAAAAAAAAGTTGATAGAGCACTTGCCCGCGAAAGGCACACAGATTTAATCTGCCAGGAAGTTTCACATCAGCGCACACTCCGCTGCATAGTGAAAATCTCAGTCTGTATACGTATCTGTAGAAGTTCTTGAGAGGGAACGTTGGACAATGAAAGGACTGAAGAGTGTAGAGGAATTACGGGAAAGAAACGTTGGTAAATGTGGTGTAGGAGACTGGTGTGTGGCTACGAGAGAGTACTGCACGTGGGGTGGAGCTGGAGAGGCCGCCGTGAGCGCGAGCCGTCACGCGGCCATCCGCATATCCCGAGGCGAGGGCGGCGGCCAGACACGCGCCCCTATCGCAATAACAACGCCGCCGCCGCCGCCGCCGCCGCCGCCGCCGCCTGGGGACGCGCAGGCTTATTTGCATAATGTTCCAATTTACATCCAGGTTTGACATTCCGATGGCTCCTCCCATTGTGAGTCGACCCGCCCCTGCCACGACAAGAGGGGCGGCGGGCGTGGAAGGGGCTACCCGCAGGGGCGGGAGCCCCGGCGCGCGGGGTGGGGGGCTGCGGCGGCCGTGGTGGGGGGAAACTGCTGAGGCGCAGGGGAAGGCAGGGGAGGGCCGAACCGCGCCGCCCTCTGACAAACTATTTTACCGCATTTTCCTCCGTCTAGCAAATTGTTTCCCATCCGAGTTCAGAATGAGGTGTTCCAAACAAGTTGATTAAGGCTTGGCTGGGTCGGAAGTTTCAATTACGTTACTGTCTGCCTCAGATTGGAAGCGAGCTCGTGCCAGATTGAGTTAGGTACAGTCGCGTCCGGCTCTTTCGGACCTTCGAGATCCGGCCGAGGATCTTCGCCGGAAACTTCTTGCTGAACCGAAGGAGAAGAGAAAACAGAGAGAGAGGATACGTGAAGCGGCAACCGATCGTGCAGACCTCGGCACTGCGGTGCGCAGCACACGAGCGCTTCGGAACTGTGTTTCACTCATTCGGTATTCAGTGGCTAACGTAGTGTAAATGTCGTAATCATAGATGAAGCGGGGCTGTGTTTCGTGGGATGGTAGATCACTTTCTTTTCAACAACGCTTGAACACTTGATCATCAAATGGCGCACACATTATCTGAAGATGGTCTGTGAAGACCGAAACCCGTTATGATTGTACCATAAAAAATTGACTGAGTCAGTAAAAAAAGAAAAGATCATTTTCTGTTTGCATTTGACAAACGCACGACGATATGAAATGGAACGGGCAACAAAGGCAGGTCGTAGAGATGTCGAGTAGTAGACTTCGGTTTATTGGCAGAATTTCAGGTAAGTGTAGCTGAGCTGTAAAGGAGATCGCGCATAGAACACTAGTGTTACCCGTTCTTAAATACTACTCGAATGTTTCGGATCCACAGCAGGTATGATTAAAGGAAGACATTGAAGCAGTTCAGAGGCGTGCTGCGACATTTGTTACCTGCGGCTTCGATCAACACACGAGTACTACGAAGATCTTTGTGAACTCAAATGGGAATCCCTGAAGAGAAGACAACATGCTGTTCGAGAAAAACTACTGAGAAAATTTAGGAGGACCAACATTTGCAGCTTAATGCAGAACAATTCTACTGGCGATAATATACATTTCGCGTAATAACCGTGAAGGCAACATAAGAGAAATCAAGGCCCTTACGGGTGGATATAAAAGAGTCGCTTTTCAGTCGCTCGATTTGCGAGTGGAACAGGAGAACAAAATGGCAAAAAAGATGTAATAATAATTATTACTCCATATGATTGAGAATGCCTTGCTATGAATAGAAAAGGTGCGATCCAGAAATTGCAAATAAGATAAAGATCTTCAGGAAAATCCTGGGCTCGATCAAAGAAAATGGTGGACTGATGAACACCATGAACTGTGTAGAAAAGAACACAATTCCCAGGAAGAGGATTGTTTACTTCGGTGACACTGCCTATGAGTCCAACAGGATTGAGCAACCGGATTTCCTGTTACTCTCTGAACAAGAAATCAAAGAGTCACGGTTCACTGAGGTAGAAGAAGAGTTGTAAGGAGTGGGAATTACACGGGAGGATTCCGCTCAAGATCAAATGTCATGAGCACCTGTGTTTCGGAGAAAATCCAAAACTAAAAACTGTTCCGAAGCAAGCAAGGAAGGAATAGCAGAGGAAGTGGATGCGAGAATACCGGACTACACGCTATTTTGTCGAAAACTGACATTCTGAGCCCGTGCCTGTGTAAAAAATATAGGTTGACTCTTACATAGAAGATTACAGCAACCAGCCACTTTTTACAGTGCTATTTATTTGTTTTGATACTTCCGTTGCCGGTTTCGAACCGACAGGTTTATCTTCAGACGGCTAGTTTACATTAAAATACATTTTACATTATCTTTCGCCTTTTCTTTTCCCAACTGCTAAAATTTCCTTGGGGTGGTGATGCCGATGAAACATCTTCTAATTAAGAGCCAAACCAATACTACAGTTATGACCCTGGCACAAGGGAAAGGCTGGTTCAAATGGCTCTGAGCACTATGCGACTTAACTTCTGAGGTCATCAGTCGCCTAGAACTTAGAACTAATTAAACCTAACTAACCTAAGGACATCACACACATCCATGCCCGATGCAGGATTCGAACCTGCGACCGTACCGGTCCCTCGGATCCAGACTGTAGCGCCCAGAACCGCACGGCCACTCCGGCCGGCTCAAGGGAAAGGAAAAGTGCACTTGAAATAGTGTGTCCCTGAGATGGCCAATAAAGAACAATTCTAGTAATTTCATTTGCTAAGAAAAGAGGTAAATGATTATAAGCAGGTCGTTGAAAACTCGACTCTCATCAGCTGCCGTGTTATTCAGCCATTTTAGACAGTTCGCAAACAGTTTAAGATATCCGAATCAGAGACCGAGCGAGTTGGCGCAGTGGTTAGCACACTGGACTCGTATTCGGGAGGACGACAGTTCAGACTCGCGTCTGGCCATCCCGACTTTTCCGTGATTTCCCTAAATCGTTTTAGGCAAACGTCGGAATGGTTCCTTTGAAAAGGCACGGCCGATTTCCTTTCCAACTTTCCCTAATCCAATGGGACCAATAACCTCACTGTTTGGTCACCTGCCCCAAATCAACTAACTGACCGAATCAGAGAAAACATGAACAGATTGAGTGACTATATGGACACCTGATGCTGGTAACATTTTACCGTCTGTAAACTGATAAAATTAAAGTTTCTCAATGGAACGATATCAGCCTCTTTAAAGTCATTCGAGTTCTCTTAAAAATCTTTTTCGCAAAAATGTGCTATATGCTTAGTGTCAAGGTCTAAGCTGTCAGACTATATATGTTTTCGTCCAACTATCTAATGTCAACCGGGCGTAAGAGGCGCAAATGAACGCAGCCATAATCTATGTGGTTCGACAACGCTGGAAGTGGTGAGAGGTGTGAGCATGCAATGCACTGTCGAACATGATCATTTCGGTCGTTCAGATTTTATGGTGTGGGGAGCCATCATGTTGCATGGGTGCACTGACCTCCGAATCTTTCACTACTATACACTCGCCCGTCAACGCTGTTGTGACACTATACTCCTTCCCTATGTGTGTCTTTTCAGGGGTGCATTGGGCCATGACATTCATTTTATGGATGACAATACGTGACCGCTTCGAACAGCGCAAATGTAGGAGCCCTTGGAACGAGGGGATATTCGGCGACTGGACTGGCCAGCCCGTCCCCCCTACTTAAATCCCATCGAGAGCACACAGCACTTCCACTTACACCAGCGACCATCCAGCAGTTGTCACGAGCCCTGGTGATGGAATGGAACGCCCTACCACAAGAAGTCCCTACCAACCTTGTAGCTGGAATGGGGACACGTTGCAGATCAGTTCACTGCCGTCTTTGCTGATCACAGACTCTATTAAGAACTGTTTCCCGTCTGGTGTAATGTCCAGGAGACCATCTCGAATCACGGTGACTTCGGTGTAATTATTGCGTTTCAATAAAAATGTTAGTCCAGTTCGTGTCACTGGGTATTTCTTTGAGTTACTTTCTCCAAGATATGTAGCAGTTCATTCAATATGTGCTCCAAGTTTCATCGAGCAATGTTACTTGGCAGCGACACACCATACTTGAGTTACTTCTGTTCTAAGTTTTACACACTAGTGTATTATTTAAGCTGATTATAGTTCTTATCAGCTCTTTTCCTTGAAATGCCATTGTGTTCGGTTTATGTAACGACATATCCAAGTAGTATTTGTTGCGTGTGCTACTGTGGGGTCGGCACCGACACAGACAAGGAAGGAGAGAAGTTGCGATGGCCGATGGCCGGAATTCAAAATGATCTGTACATACACTTGTAGCTTAATAGTACTGCTTTTTTCTAAAAAGGGAAGAAACATAACTTCTCGTTATGAAGTGAACTGATGTGCTTCCTGTGTCTCCTACATACAGTTACTTTGCACACTATTACTACTATCTGAACGCAGACTAAAGCCCTTTTTACACGATGACTGAAAATGTTCAATAAAGATTATAGTCTACTGAATGGCTCCAAGTGTACTAGTCCCGAACTATAAATTCGCACAAGACCTTGTCGCAGTTTGTTTAAATGATAACGTAAACAAAGCGTACTGCTAGTAGCATAACAGTGCGAAATTCGTGATTTAATAATAGCGGATCAGCAATTATTTATGAGATTTAAAAACTTCCGTGAAAAAATTTACGAAAAGTGCACTGTACTCACTTGCTCAGAGCATTATTATAACCAAACGACCATAAATAGAAACAAAACTCAGCATACGGTAGGTGCACCAGAAAGCAATATGGCAGATAGCACTCAGCAGACTTGACCACAACAGACAGCTACTAGCTCCCGCATGCACTGTGAGACCATCACAAAGGATGGGGCCCCTCCACGTCCACACCAACGTGGTGACCAAACCAAAAGTTCTACTGTCACCCCCGTATAACATGTTAGTTTATGAATCAGGAGTCACAGGATGCGGGCTGTGATGTTATCCATGCGTCTGGGTAAGATTACTCATTAACATGGTCCATCAGGAGATAGAAAGTGGACGAAAGCGATCGAAGGGTAGCGGTTGTAAGGGCAGAGGAAAAAAAGTGCCAAGGCAAGCGCCAAGGGAAAAGAACCTCTGCGACAGTAGGACGGGTAGTAAGGGCAGTAACGGCTTGCTATCTGCGACAGTGCATGCAAGGTGTGGTTATGTTAGCGCGAGGTATCGTGCATCGTTACCTTTGTCGTTGCTGGAGCTCGTTGCGAGGCTTGCTGTAGTTGCCGCGTCCCTGCAACAGTTCAAGGTCGTTGTACATTAGTGGGCGATCGGTCATAGATCGGCTCACAGACAGTGTAGGGCGTGTGTGTGGTTGGTTTGCGTGCTGTGTACAGTACGGTTTCCCTGCGGTTGCCTGTTTTTCGGCTGGTCGAACATCTGGGGTTACCAGTAGTAGCTGTGTTGCCGGGGCTCGCCAGTACTGTCGTGTTAGCGTGCTATGGACCATAGATGTTTGGTTCCTAGCCAATAGTGTCTTTGGGCTGTTATGCTTCCATCTATGGTTGTGGTCGTAGTTACCAGGAGAAAGGATAAACGGGTTGCGTGAGTGTCTCGTGTTATTGTACAGTCGTGTGGAGAGATGGCGAGTGGGTGCAGCGTATCCCCAGACAGGGGCTGCGTACGTCATCAGAGGTCGAATAAGTGTCATGTACATGGACCTAGACACCCTCCTATTCAGTGTGCTACGCCTGTTAAGCATAGGGTAGAGTTGTTTGAGCCTCGCGTTTGCTTTGTTGGTCACGTGTTGAATGTGGTCCCCCCACAGTAGTTTCCCGTCCAGCCAGACGCCGAGGTATTTGACCTTCTCGCGGAAACGTATTGGGCGTGTGTGTAGTGTTATTGGGTTGCAGTGCTGATGTTTGCGCAGTTTCTTCGGTCTTCTAATGAACAGAACGGCTTCGCACTTGTCGACGTTTACTCTAACACGCCATTTCACCAGCGAAGGCTCCGCCGTCCTGAGTGCAGTGAGGCCACTAGTATCGAATTTACAACTGGCCCTATTCCTTTATCGCTAGAATTATCGCGCGGCGCTACTAACGCCATCATACGGGGGCTATTCGGAAAGTGAGGAAAGATCGGTCACGAAATGGAAACCACTGTGAAAATCCGACGAGGCTTTTCACAGACTTTTGGGCAGTGTCTCTAGTATGCCCGTCGATCGCATCAAGACGCTCTTTTGAGTTGTGAGCGCACAGTGAGCGAGTAAAGGTGCCTAGAACAACAATGTCTTCCGCCAAGTAGGAGGGCTCTCTGAGAGGCTTCGCCTTAATGAATGCAGCCCACATAACACAAGTGCCACGCACTTCCTTCTTCTTGGCAATTCTCAGCCGCACTCTGCAGGGGTAGTGAAGACGCTCCTGCAGCCTTTTCGATGGGAAGTGTTCGACCACCCACAACACAGCCCTAATTTGCTCATCCTGAGTATCATCTCTCTTCACAAGAAACGCTGGATACGAAGACAACACGTGGGCGCAGGCTACGCGCTATAGATCAGCGTAGAAAATTATGGGAAAGCACAGGCGGCTGCCTTCTATGACGATGGTGTTGGAAATTTGGTATAACGCTCCGACAAATGTCTAAGTCGGAGCGGCGACTATGTGTAGAAGTACCTGGGAGGTGTAGCTAAATGTGCAAAGAAAACAGTTTTGATTTTCACTGTGGTTTCCATTTAGTGACCGATCGTTCCTTACTTTCCGAACAACCATCGTAATAGTGAGTCCATTCGTGCAGATGGTTGTCAATAGATTACAACTTCGTTCGTCGTATAAAACGGGCGTAAGTATCATCTTCCTATTACTAAGAAATGGTCCTCCAGAAGCCTGCGACTGAACTGAGCCGACAAGCGATGGGAGGCTGCTTGTCACAGCGTTGACGGAGGGCGCCGAACTGTGTCCTCCTGGAAGTGTGGCGCAGTCCGCTCTTTCTATTGGTGCGCGGGTCAGCGCCTTCTTGATGCCGTTTCGCGGCGCTGCGCTGGTCGGTGTCAATGCTTTAGGACTGCACATTATTATTAACTGATCGTCAGCACCTGGCTGCAAGCTCTTTCTAGGTCAGATTCGTTATACAGCAAGATCAAAGTGTCTGATGCTCTATATTTGAAGCGTGGGTCAGGTGCCTTCCTTGTTCAGAGATACCCACTGAGCGGGAAAGCACGACAGAATAATCTCTCGTTAACTATTTGATGTGGTGGTGCCCAGAGAACACCATTTTTCTGGAATCATGCTGGCTCGCGATAGGCACGTTTATGAGACTTGGCGGCAGCTTCGGTGTGAAATCTATGACGTTTGTGTCAAATGTGACTAAAAAAAAAAAAGAAACGGGCTTGTTTCTGCCCTCATATGACTACTTTAAATTGCGGAGCAAATGCAGTTTAAAGGGCTTTTTCGTGTCACACGGGACTTCTCACATCGTCAATGGAAGAGGATCGGGGGGGGGGGGGGGGGGGGACGGGTTTTGGGATGTGGCTTTCATGGAGTTAGTATAAGAAGCTCGGTCAGGCACATTCAGAAGTCAACACTTATTTAGTGAGCACAAGCTGCTTTTAATCAACAGATTCTCTCATAGCGCTACCTCTTGACGAAAGGATTCTGATCACAGTTCGTCCGAAATTTGTCCCATTCATTTGCCTATTTTAATCATGGCAGCAATACCAGCAATCGTTACGAAATTGTTTCGAATGAAAAACAGCCCGAAGTTGCTCTAATTATGTTTATACTACATTTTGACCATGGTTTCAACTATAATAATATAGCCTTCTTCAGAAGTCGTAAGCTTTTAAAAGTGAAAAAACGTCTTAGCCCAGCGGCTGCGTCACAATCAATAAGTGGTGGAGGACATACGGTGCATATGTAGTCTTACTTATGATCGAAACAGGCTTATGTCTGTTGAAGTTATTTTAGTTTATTGATTGTGACGCAGCCGCTGGGCTAAGAAGTTTTTCATTTTTCAAAGTTTATGACTTCTGGAGAAGGCTATATTATTAGAGTTGAAACAATGGTCAAGATGTAGTACACACATAATCAGTGCAACTGTGGGCTGTTTTTTGTTCGAAACCATTCATTTGCATTCCATTTGCTTTCATGGCAGTCCTGTGCACAGAAAACCTTCTCGGTACGTCAGCGCATTAATGTTACAACTAGCGCTGATTATTAAGAGAATTGCCGCGTTACCGCAAGGCATGTACGTGAGATCCGAGTAATATGTAAATCAGAGGAAATCAGTGAGACATTGTTAGAAATTATTAGGAGAGGCAGGAAAATAATGAAATGCATCAAGGAACAGACTGGATTGCAGGACGTAATTAAGGCTGTAGTGGAAATGAAACGGACATAGGCAGGACATGTGATCAGGGGAATGGACGGTAGAAAGTTCTTTACTATATGGAATATATGCAGCAGCATAATGGAAGTCCATAGCAGAGGATTGTAATACGTGGACAAACATAGAGGAATAGTGGAAATCTAATGGCTGATGATGTAAATATGATAGGTGCTTTGTGTGTTTGGTTGGGTGTGTTCTCGTATGACTCCCAACAATCTATTTTGTAATGCACTAGCTTCAGCGATACCACTGACTCTGCCTGTCATTCTGGACTATGAGCAACGACCAGTGAAACTGAAGGGAACATCAAGTTAACGAAACCGATGATCTTCTTCCTTATGGGGGAGTATCATGTAACATAATGGTCTGCAAGCCAATATGCATCTCTGTGTCGGAAACTACGACGTTTTAGGGCAGATGTTAGCGTCTATTTCCACCAGTCCTGATCGCCGCTCTATAGTTAAGGGTGCGCGGAGTGGCCGCGTGGTTCGAGGCACCATGTCACGCATTGCGCGGCTCCTCCTGCAGCAGGTTCGAGTCCTCCCTCGGGCATGGGTGTGTGTTTTGTCCTTAGCGTAAGTTAGTTTAATTAGTGTGTAAGTCTAGTGACCGATGACTTCAGCAGTTTGGTCCCTTAAGAATTCACAAACATTTGAACATTTATAGTTAAGGAGGCTTTAAAAGTTAGACTTGTCAATGATATCATTAAAGAATGTAAGAATAAGTGGCCAATGTGGTATCAACGTTTGATACACACTTGTTAGGGGTTGCAGTTATCGACCGCGGTCCGTAATAGATATCGCTGGACCCGCGAGTCGCGACTAGCGCCGCTCCGCGGCTTGTGACAAATATCTAGCGAGCTCTCGTCCACCCTTGCTCTGGACGTCAACTAGGAATGTAGCATGGCCTTCAGCTGATAAGAAGCAACCTCTAACAAGGCGCTTAGTCAAGTATGGCATAAGTAATGTCTCTCTAGATATCTGTTTGTAATTGTATGTATGAGCCTGTAACACAAGTACAATATACACTCCTGGAAATTGAAAAAAGAACACCGTGAATTCATTGTCCCAGGAAGGGGAAACTTTATTGACACATTCCTGGGGTCAGATACATCACATGATCACACTGACAGAACCACAGGCACATAGACACAGGCAACAGAGCATGCACAATGTCGGCACTAGTACAGTGTATATCCACCTTTCGCAGCAATGCAGGCTGCTATTCTCCCATGGAGACGATCGTAGAGATGCTGGATGTAGTCCTGTGGAACGGCTTGCCATGCCATTTCCACCTGGCGCCTCAGTTGGACCAGCGTTCGTGCTGGACGTGCAGACCGCGTCAGACGACGCTTCATCCAGTCCCAAACATGCTCAATGGGGGACAGATCCGGAGATCTTGCTGGCCAGGGTAGTTGACTTATACCTTCTAGAGCACGTTGGGTGGCACGGGATACATGCGGACGTGCATTGTCCTGTTGGAACAGCAAGTTCCCTTGCCGGTCTAGGAATGGTAGAACGATGGGTTCGATGACGGTTTGGATGTACCGTGCACTATTCAGTGTCCCCTCGACGATCACCAGTGGTGTACGGCCAGTGTAGGAGATCGCTCCCCACACCATGATGCCGGGTGTTGGCCCTGTGTGCCTCGGTCGTATGCAGTCCTGATTGTGGCGCTCACCTACACGGCGCCAAACACGCATACGACCATCATTGGCACCAAGGCAGAAGTGACTCTCATCGCTGAAGACGACACGTCTCCATTCGTCCCTCCATTCACGCCTGTCGCGACACCATTGGAGGCGGGCTGCACGATGTTGGGGCGTGAGCGGAAGACGGCCTAACGGTGTGCGGGACCGTAGCCCAGCTTCATGGAGACGGTTGCGAATGGTCCTCGCCGATACCCCAGGAGCAACAGTGTCCCTAATTTGCTGGGAAGTGGCGGTGCGGTCCCCTGCGGCACTGCGCAGGATCCTACGGTCTTGGCGTGCATCCGTGCGTCGCTGCGGTCCGGTCCCAGGTCGACGGGCACGTGCACCTTCCGCCGACCACTGGCGACAACATCGATGTACTGTAGAGACCTCACGCCCCACGTGTTGAGCATTTCGGCGGTACGTCCACCCGGCCTCCCGCATGCCCACTATACGCCCTCGCTCAAAGTCCGTCAACTGCACATACGGTTCCCGTCCACGCTGTCGCGGCATGCTACCAGTGTTAAAGACTGTGATGGAGCTCCGTATGCCACGGCAAACTGGCTGACACTGACGGCGGCGGTGCACAAATGCTGCGCAGCTAGCGCCATTCGACGGCCAACACCGCGGTTCCTGGTGTGTCCGCTGTGCCGTGCGTGTGATCATTGCTTGTACAGCCCTCTCGCAGTGTCCGGAGCAAGTATGGTGGGTCTGACACACCGGTGTCAATGTGTTCTTTTTTCCATTTCCAGGAGTGTATATTATGTTTTACCAACGGCTACTAATTATTTCACTCGTTGCAGATACAAACTATGCAGCCAGCTCCTTACCGACTTCACCGCCAAACCTGCAATATATGTTTCTATTTAGCATTGGCCACCTGTCATCAAAATAACTGACGACGAGAATCATAACAATCGAAAACGTACAACACACTTTGCAATATCTGGCATTATATTTTCTGTAGAATACAGTTGCTGCTAAAGTTAATTTTATTTCCTGCGGATGTTAATCTGTACGTCATCCATCTACTCATCTTGAAACGATAGCCTTTGACGCTGTGCTTTCAATTCTTTGCATATTGTGCCTCTGGGATAGAAATAGCTAAACAGACCAGAATACATATCAAAGCATGGGTAAATACATAATTTAAAAATAATGTTGGTGTGAAACAGTTCAGCTGTGGCTCTACAGGGTAGTTATAACTAAAATTTTGCTACTTAGCCCCCATGAAAAACGAGTGATCGTATGACAATGAAACTTAGTGGAAACATTTGCAAGGGCATACGGAAGACAAATAATGAATCACTGAAAGATACACATTTTAATCTTCACATGAGAGGGTAACATCTGTTGATTGCATAACATGTTTACGTTCCAGGTTGCAAACGTTGCTCAATGTGAGGACTATCTGAAGCACGACAGCCTGGAACCGCACTAGTGGACTGCTTCGAGATCGCAAACTGCGTCCAACATGGCAACAATAACTTCTTCAACAGTTTGTGGCGCAGTTGGCCGTCGGCCTCTCCCAGGAGCAATTCCCAAATCGGCAGTTAATTCGAACGTCCGAATCGTAATTCTTCAATCCCGGTGCGGAAAGACGACACCTTCGTATTCCTTTAAGCGTCGATACTCACAAACAGCAGTAGCACTATCGCTGGAGTGATGATAAAACAGCTTTACGAGTAAAGCCCACTCACCTTGTCCTGTCTCGTGTTGACTGTCTACAACTGTAGTCCACACTGATGCTTGTGTTTCAACCTCAGGTTGCCGTATCAGCACCGGCGCCTAACGGCAAATCATGACACCAATACTTACTAACAACGGAAATCCTGCAGCGCACAGTCTGAACATCATTCCTATAAAGTTGCTTTAGTCTTGCGTCTACACAACTCAAGTAGTGAAAATGTAATTATAACCACCATTTACTGTCGGTCTCGTTCTTGAGTCATCAAACGTAAGGAGCTATCAAGGCAATTTCGGCGCTTCTCATGCTTTGAAAATGCTGCCCAGAACAAAGGAGTTTAATGTTTGTATTTGAACAGTTTCCTCTCTCTGACTTCAACTGAGTTAATGTTCAGTCGCTACTGATCTTGCTGTGACGAGACGATAATATGACCTGTCTGTTGTTTTCTACTTGTTCATCTTGCTTCTGAAATAGTGAAAGATCGACCAGCCACATAATCTGCACAGTACTTTGCCACCTTTCTTCATTTGGCGCGCATAGATGTTTGTATCAGTTAAGCAAGAGGCATATGCATGGCCGTAAAATGTATTGTTACACATTTTGAAGATTTAGAACCATCAAATACCCGACATGATTCACCACCAAATGGCAATTTAAAGGAATAAATGCGCATTAACTATTTGAATATGTGGCACTTCGAAACAGTAACATTGCCCTGTGAATGGGATAACCCGACTTTTTTCTCATGACCTTAAATTTAAAATTATCTAAGATGATTAATTTGTTACAAATGTCGAGTTTTCTTCTAAAAAAACAAGCTTCCAGTGTCCAAAACTACTGCGATATAAATATGTGTATACTGTTCGTGTCATCAGTCCGAAGACTGATTCGATTCAGCTCTACACTGAAGTGTCTGATGTGCAAGCATCTTCATCTCAGCATACCTACATCCACTCGAACCTACTTACAGTACTCAAGCTTTGGATTCCAGCTACTATTTTTACATTCCACACTTCCCTGCATTACCAAATTGACAATTTCTTGATTCAACTGGGCCATTCATGTAGTCAAGACGCGACATAAATTTATTTTTTCCTCCGTTTGATTCAGTATCTACTCATTAGATACTCGATCTATCCAATTCAAATTTAATTCCCTGAGATCACATTGCAAAAGTATCTATTCTCTTCTTGACTGAGCAAGCTTATTTCACTATAAGGCTGCACTCCAGATAACTGCCTTCGGAAAAAGCTTTCTAACACTTAAATTTGTATTCGATATTTCTCTTTTTCAGAAATGCTTCCCTTGTTTCTGCTATTCCTCATTTTATATCATCTCTACTTCGTTTTCGTCAGCTGTTTTGTTACCAAATGGCAGCAATAATCTACTACTTTTATATCACGTTATCTAAACTAATTCCTTCAAAATCGTCTGATTCAATTACCTTTATTTTACTTTTGACGATGGTCATCGTATAACAGCTTTTTAAGGCATTAACCATTCCGTTTAATTGTTCCTTGTGTCTCTATCAGATTATAGCCTCGTCGAAAAACCTCAGATTTCTTCATACCGCTTTTTCATTCCCTTTCAAAATTTCTCCCTTACAGATTACTCATTGTACAGAACGAATAATAACTGGGGTTGGTTACAAAACTTGTCTGACTCCCTTCTCACTCACTGCCTGCCTTTCTTGTCCTTCGGCACTTATAACTGCTGTCCGGTTTCTGTAAAAAAATATAGATAACTTTCCGAGAAAAAACATTTGAGAACCGTAATCAAGATATATAACAATTCAAAAGGAATATAACGATGAAAAACTACTATAACTATTTAAGTCACGGCGAGATATCGATAAGAATTACAGAAAATGTAAAACTAAGTTCAAAGTTTCTCCACATAATTTATAGGTTTTCTACAGGATAGTTTGAAACTGTCTGAAAAGGTTGTAAGGATGTGGCGGTGTAGGTTGTGCTGAGAAATAATTGTTAAGAAAAAAATTTGATACATTGCGCCGTTTCCGAGTCCGTTAGCATTGAAGTTAGCTAATCAGGTCGTTTTGCGCGCAAATGCAAGTGGTCCGTGCGGTGTATCTTACCGGGGTGAAATATCTTGATAGCAGACATTACTATGCTTACACTGTCAGTATTGATCGGTCAGTTTGTTCATTGTTTCGAAAAAGAAATACCTTGTTAGGTAGCAACTAAATCTCAGTGCATCTTCTACACCGTAGATAAAAAAGACAACCCCCCCTCCTGGTCCAGATCGACTGACCACTAAGGTAAAATGCGTTACCGAACAGCAATGGTCCTGTACTGAGGGAGTATTTACTTCCAACAATAACGCAAAACTTTTTCATTTGGTAGAGGAGCAGTGGGTTACCTACAGCTAGTCTTTTAGCCGCGGATGAATTGTTCCTCCATAATCTATCACACTCAGCAAGACACACAGCTCAGAATACCAAGAAACAGGGATCAGCACAAGCTCAAGACAGAGTTAACAGTTGAACAATTCGCGCAACCGGCTATCTATATAACACGATTCAGGATCTAGGTTCTTTACGCTTTTATTAAGCTCTGTCCTAAGTGTACATTTTAGACAGAGTACAGTAGTATACTGACACGAGCGAGTAGCTTCTGGCTATTCACAGTAAAAAATCCCAAAACTAATTTATTTATTATCCCTCTGAACTTCAATATTATTACATCTTTGATATATGCAATAGCAACTCATTAGACTCTTTTATGAACCAGAGAACACCAACATACGTTTCATTTGCACTGTTGGTTCCACTCGGAAAAAAAGATGAAGAATTATTGGTATTTTCCATGAACGCTTGTAAGCTATATATATCGAACGCGCGACTGTCGAGGAGGAAAATATCGATTTTGTTTGCAGCTATGACACGCAATCTGGGGCAAAGAATATCGCTTCGAGCGACGGCATTGACACATAATAATTGGTAAAGAATGTTTATTTTTAGTAGTCTCGTAGAGATGACCGAAGCAGATACAGTTTCCAATGGTGTTAGTCTCACGTGCCGTGATTTGATTTCTAGGTTGAGCACAGTTGAAAATTGTTTCGACTTCAGTTGTGAGCATCAGCTGCTGCTGAATCACGACACTAGAAATTGCGTGGATTGTTACGGGGAGAACTGCGTTAAACTTGGTTCAAAAAGTAGCAATTGGGAGTTCCCATTACAATTATATTGTAGTAAATGTCGGAAAAGAACAAATATAAGGAAAAACATGCGGTTTGATAATTCCAAACTGACAATAAGGCAGAACATCGTCTTGGTTTCCTGCTGGGTTAAAGATTACACACTGGAAAACACAGCGTCGGAAACTGGACTGTCGATTAATACTGCTTGTGACTATGCGGTTTCTGTCGAGAAGTGTTTTATGTAATTGTGCCTATGACTGTTGTCCGGTAGGTGGTGTCAACAAGTTTGTGGAAATAGCTGAGTTGCACATAATAACTCGAAAATATGGGAAAGGATGACTTCTCAAGAACATAATTGAACAGATTTGGGTATTCGTAGGCGTAGAAAGAGAATCAAGAAAAAATTTCATTGTGAAAGTGTATTTCAGGATTAAACAAACTTTTGTGCCTCTTATTAAGAACGTCACCTTGCCCGGCACCCAAGTCACTACAGATGGATGGAAATTGCACATCACCTTGAAGGAAGAGGGGTTTCACCACGACTTTGTAAATCATTCTGTCGAATTCGTGTCTTCTGATTACTGTGCACACAGCGACCAACGAGCGACTATGGAAATCTCTGAAATCATCCATCAAAAGAGAAGGACGACCGGGAGACCGAGATAAACTGTATATTTCTCAATATAGCTACTTCCACAATTTGCGCTTATGTGGTATAAAACTTCCCTGTGAGACTTGCCAGTTTTCTTAAGAGATACTGCTAGAGTGTACCCCGTTTGTGGAAAAAAGGACTACCGGCAACATACGCAACACGGGGAATTGTCCAGGACGAAGATATCGATGACGAGTAAGGTAAATGAAACTACATTTAACGCTGTCACTGGACAATTTTCATGTTTTGTTTTTGTAGTTGCTAGAGCTATAGCTGAAATCATCGTTCGTCTTTTATCGTAGTAGTTTTCGCTCGCTGTAAACAACATCAACAACTTGCTCCGCGAAGTCGCGCTTTCAATATATTTCACTTACAAGCAATCTTGGAAATCAGCGAATCATTATTTCTCAGTTAATATCCAAAGCCTAATCACTCTAGAATACTATAACACTTACTCTAATAGTTAAAAATTGGTTTAGATTCTTGGATTTTATGCTTATAACGTTGAAGTGTTCTCAGCTGATGAAACCAAAATTATGTTTGTTTTATACGCTCATAAAACACTAGTTAGCACTCGTATAATCTCCCTATACAGTAGGCGTCGTATACTACGGCAAAATAAATATATTTTCTTCCACCAAGGTGTTAACGTATCTGACCGCTTAATTTTTGATGTAGTTTGTTACGATAGATAATCAGAACTCTCGTGAACATATCACAGTAATATCTTCTGCAGGTCGAATTTTCCCAGAATTTAAACAGAATGATTGCTTTCACTGCCTTAAGGTGGTACGTAGAAATAGTTACCTTGGCGTTTCAGGTTATTCCCCCGCTCAAAAGAATATCTTATTTTTTTCCTGTGTTAAAATAAAATTATTTTCTTGAGTGAAGTGAATAAGCCATTTTCGAGCAGAGATGTTCCTTGTATCCACGACAATACACACAAAATCTTCTAATACTTCAGTGATTATTGCTAATTCCGTTATGCTCAGACAAATAAATTAACAAAAATATCTTTTCAGTTGTTCTTTTCTTTCAAAAATATTAATACTGATGTTTTCCTTTTTGATTATTACTTCAGATTATTTAACCTCAAGTTATTTGATAACTAAAGTAACAACTTTCGTCATTTAAAGTTAATATCTTTTTCGCTGCGAGTTCAAAACTAAATCTTTTAGAACTCGATTGCGATCGACAGTATCAGATAACTTAACCATGCCTTTGCTGATGTTTATGAATATGATGAGCCACAAACGCAAGTTATTCACCAGTCTTCGAGAAAAATAAAAAAAAAAACTCTCTTCACTGTTTTATAGACAGAAACTTTCATATACTTGATAATAAGCCGTTTTCCTTTGGTTATATCGTCCTTTTCTCAATACTTTGCCACATGGAGACGTTCCGGTATGCAATGGGATTATCTTAAGGGTAAGGTATAGTTAGGTAGGGATCTAAATTTTAATTTTTTAGAGCACGAGTCTGTTTTCTTTCCAACAAATAACCATTGGTTTATTCAATAGAAAGCAACACTACTACAGGACTCTTAACAAAGATTTGTCACGAGTGTCCTAATATTTCCCTACACAGAAAACCATTAAGGAAAAAAATTTTGCCACCACCTATTCAGGTCCTAAAATTAAGTACGTGAAATTATAGATGTTCATACAACTCGCAAGTCACCGACGTGGCGTTACCTAAAAAGAAGTTGCAATACTGCGGCCGAACTACCCCGAATGGGGCCTCCCGGCCAACAATGCCATACGATCATTTCATTTTTCGTACAAAAAACTCAGCCTCTTCAGGTGTTGGCTAGCAAAACGTGCCTATGCCCTAATAATCTGTGCTGGCTCCGCTAGATCACTCGTCACTCTTTAAGTCATAACGGGGTATACCGCTGTGAAAAAAAAGGATGGTAAATGGTTCCACGAAGATTTTTGCTCTTAGGGGATCTCTCAATACTATTAAACATTGTTAGTCTCTCGGTCGAGGTCGACTTCCTATCACTAATACTATTGCTTTCGTCTCCCAAACTTGAACAGGGCTGACTGCCAACCAACACCCCCCCCCCTCCCCCTCAAAAAGAAAAGAAAAGAACCAACATCAGTTAATAGTGTGGAGTATTTCAATAGCGTCCACTTAACATACTTCCAACAAATCCTTCCATAAAACAATCGCGGATCATCTTTTGTGCCCTGACCAGGTCAGTCACCTAATCCGACTACAATGTTGACTTGAAAAACGAATCAGCAATCAACCAATTTCTCTCAACAATACAGCAATAAAAAGCTCCTCTGGCAGTATTCGATTGAGTAAGCCTTGAACCAAGGACCTCTCAGCTCAGATTCCCCACTATGTAATTGCTCTAGCATACACTGCGCTTCGCGAAATCCTATAATCGGTCAAGTACCGCAGTTCTTCCCAATATTACCATCGGAATTATTTCATCAGCAACCATATACAGGAAACTTCATCAAGGTCGTACTAAACCTGGAAGTGTTAATCCCACAGCACGAGACGCTGACTACCAATCACTCTTGTAAATCAGCCTCCGGTGCTACAATAATTTTCTTAGGCCCCTTTTTAAAGACTTTTCTTCAGCCTAGAAAGTACTTGCAGGTGTAGCCATACGTGTACCCAGATAAACCTTTACCCTTCCTTAAGCTGTAAACTTTTCACCGCAGTCGCCCTCGAATCTCAGATTGGAAAACTGCCATTGTTACAATGTAAAGCGACGTAGAATCATTTACTCGACTGAAAGAACACCGTTACATCCGTACAACAACATAAAATTTGCATTTGCCCGGCCGTCGGCTTCGGCGACAGTTATAGGTTGTAGCGCTGTTCTTATAGTCGTTTGCCGCCCAAAAAGCATTTTTTCTTTCTCTCGGAAACAAAGCAGATTTCGCTGCTCTCGTGAGTGTCCAAATTTTATAGACGTCCCTAGCAAGCGGTATTCTACAGCTTTAACTTCCACTGAATGCTGCACTACATTTTAATATGACACAAAAACATGACACTATTTTTCAGCGTAGTCGCCAAATCTCTGTCCATGACGTTCGAAGCATTCTACAAGTAGTTCATTTCCTGGACAATAGAAATCCGCTTCTCAGTCACAGAGCCGTTGAAAAATCTGTGTGTGAACGTCATCCTTGGAAAATCTGTGACTGCTGCGGATCAGTTCGTCGACTGCCTGGAAATTGTGGTCTGTGATCGATGTTGGAGGCCTTCCTTCCCGATCAGCCTCAGCATCACCCGATCAGCATCACCGACATTAATCCAGTTGTTGCCATCATTTCACAATGGCTGCACGCGACGTTGTGTTTGGTCCATACACCGACGGAATTTCATGGTGAATCTATGTGCAATTTTGATGTTTTTCCCACAAGATTCATAGTGTTACGCGGTACTTTAACTTTTCAGTACGTTCCCAGTTGTCGCGCCACTGCACACCCACACTGTGATGCACCTGTTATCCGTATCGCAGCATAACTTTGTCTTTAGTTAACCCAAAACATGTCTTCCCTTCTGATAATGGGGCACACTTGGCATGGGCCGGCACGTGTAACTTACTTTTCAAAGTCCCCTAGTACTACAATTCTTTACGTATAGTCCCCGTAGGGATCGCGAAGACGTGATTAGACTAATTTCTGCGCTAAAATATGCATTAAGCAATCATTGTTCCTGCACCCCATTCGCGACCGGAATTTGAAGAATTGTGACAAAGCGGTAAGTACACTGTGCCATGCAGTTCATGGAGGTTTCCACAATATTGATGTAGATGTGGATGGAAATCAATCATTATTTAACTACTCTCTGGAAGGATAAGTAGAGTAGAATTATATTCGAATAATACGAACAATAAAATATAGAATTCATTTTGTCGAATGTACTATACACTTTAAGACAAATAAACGACATACCATGAAGGAATTATCCAAATGGGACGGGAACAAGTAGATGTGATGTACATTTAAGAAATGATTGCAATTTCAGAAAAATTGGATTATTTATTGAAGAGAAAGAGCTTCACAAATTAAGAAGACAGTAATTGCTTGGTCCACTTCTGGACCTTATGCGTGCAGTTATTCAGTTTGGTATAGATTGACTGAGGATGCCCTTCTGAGGGATATGGTGCCAAATTATGTCGAACCAGTGCGTTGGATCCAAAAAATCCCGAGATGGTTGGTGTGTTCTGCTCATAATGCTGCAATGGTCCGGACCGATTTTTCTCCAAATCCGGTAATTCCTTCGTGGTACGTGTTTTTTTTTTCCTTTAGTGCGTGCTGTGATTAAGAGTAGATTAAAAAAAGCGAAACCGCTGGGACATGGGACAGGATGACAATGACAAAACAATGAGTATCACGAAACAACTGACAATTAGCTGTTTCAGCTACAGGCGGCTTTAATCGTTCAGAAGTATGGCTGTTGCTGCAGCACGGAAGCACACCAATGAAAATACATACTACGGGCAAGGCGAACACTTGTTTGTTTGCCACCTTGCAGCATTCTTCTTGATCTTCTTTCTCGTGTTTTTACCTGGCAGGCGACTTTTGTTAGCTGTTTAATATCCGGATAATCAAAGAGGGCTCAAAAATATACGGCACACGTGAACGCGGGGGGAAACAATGATACGTTGTTTTCGCTCATTTCTCACGCCGAGTGCAGAGGTTTTGCTGCGTGTCGACCATCGAATGACGAGTCTTTATTGTTCCTGCCGAGGTAGCCCACTGCTGAGGCTGACAGAGCGCAGCGACGCAGGAAGCTGGAAAACAAACGCGATGGCCACTTCGGAAGCCGCACACACAAAGAGCGAAACAGTTTTTTTCCCGGTGGGGGCTATTACTGAGATGATTCTCCTGCATATTTGTTTTATGGCAGGTTAACACTGCACAGCTTCAGCTGGCAATGACAACAAAACGCGGACTGTAGAGCGCATTATCGTTTTTGTCTATATCTACATCTGAATTTCCGCAAGCTTCGGTATGCAGCAGAGAGCGCGGACCGTACTAGGATCATATTCCATTTCTTTATTGAATGTTGCGAGGAAAGAACGTGTCTCGATAGATATCCGTGTAAGCTAGAATTCCTCCAATACCACAGTGGTGAATGCGTAGTAAAGTGCTACGACCTAGTACAAGCAAAACTGTGCGTCGTAAGAAATTTGCATTCGACACTGAAAATAAAATTGCCTACCTAATTTAGTGGCAAATATTACACTTTGTTTCCGAAGAATCTTATTGCAGGTTCCTCTAAACTTTTAGAGAAAATGGTGGAACAATTGTTATTTTTTTACTAGTAAAAGTTCAGAGTAAAGCATTGCATAACGTTTGCGCTGTCTTCTGAAGTGTTGCTAGGGGAACCAGGGATATTGTAATGCTGCCGTACAGCAACTTGCATGATCTCTGCATCCAGATTTGTTATTTACAAATAAATTCCGGTTGTTTTTTAAGCTTCATTCTTACTATGAACGCCTTTCAGATATTTAGGTATTGTACTTTTCACTGACGTAACTTATAGTTCCCTTCCTTTCATAAATATGAAAGTAATATTTCAGGACTAGAGATCAGTTTGATAGAGTTTTGTTCAAACAATGGTTCAGATGGCTCTGAGCACTATGGGACTAAACAGCTGAGGTCATCAGGCCCCTAGAACTTAGAACTACTTAAACTTAACTAACCTAAGGACATCACACACATCCATGCCCGAGGCAGGATTCGAACCTGCGACCTTAGCAGTCGCGCGGTTCCGGACTGAAGCGCCTAGAACCGCTCGACCATCGCGGCCGGCGATAGAGTTTTGTCATACTTGGCGTACCAAACACGGTAGACTAGTTAGGCCCAGCAGTGGGTGACGTCAATTTCTTTAGGAGTTGCTGATCTGGGATACTGGAGGCTGCCCTATGAGTTCAGTCAGGACAGACAGATATCCTCGCGCTGCGTTTTCTGGATCACACAAAAATAGCACAAGTTACACAGTGCAGTGTATCTCCATTTTAGATCTGGATTGTCGCTCCGCATCTTTCTACCTCTATTAAAAGAAGAAGAAACTTGCCACTATGGACAGGAGACAAATGATGTTCCTCAGCCCATTCAAAAATACTCTCACCACTTTTATTATGTTGCGCTTCGTCTAAAATGGTGGTATGACTATTGTAATCGTCAATCTTCTAGTTATTGAAACTGCTAGGCGGTGTAATTGAGAATTTGATACTAGGAGGTATAAGGATGGAAAACTGCTCACCTGGAAGACAATTCTACAGCATTTTCCTCAGTAATGAATACTGAGTATTTCTGGAGGTCTGGCACGATAAATGTAGCGCTACCACATAGTCGGTGTGCTCTCTCTCTGCTGTGAACTCCATACCTGATTTTCTAGGACAAACTTCTTGTAAAAGTTGTAGATTACAAGTTGACAGGCCCTCTATGTTTATGCATCTACATCTACATATATATTCCGCTAGCCACCAAGCGGTGTGTGGTGGAGGGCAGAATTCGCGCCAAAGTGATATTTTCCCCCCCTCTGTTCCACTCGCGGATCGCAAGAGGGAAAAACGACTGTCTGAACGCCTCAGTACGCGCTCTAATTTCCCGTATCTTTTATTGGTGATCATTACACGATATGAAAGTTGGTGGTAATTATATATGCTCTACATCCTCGGCGAAGACCGGATTTCGGAATTTAGTGAGCAGCTCCTTCAGTTTAGCGCGTCGTCTATCTGCAAGTGTGTCCCACGCACAAACTTTCTATGAGATTTGTAACGGTCTCGCGATTGATAGTCACTATTCTTGCCGCTCTTCATTGGACCCTCTCAATCTTTTGAATCAGACCCAACTGGTAATGATCCCATACAGACGAACAATACTCTACGACAGGACGAACTAACGTATTGTAAGCAATTTCCTTTATTGAAGGACTGCATCGATTCAGCATTGTGCCAATAAACCGCAATCTAGAGTTCGCCTTGCCGTTACTTGTGTATAGAAATACCTTAGGTCCTGAAAAGGGCCTTTCGTGACTTATGAACATCGTGACTGATTAAGAAGTTGCTTCTGGACTGAAGTGTATCACCGGTGCTCAGGAAACGCCCGGATGTAAATAACATAGCCTTTGTGGAGGCTGTTTCTGTACTCGTGTTTGTAACTTCAGAATGACTATGTTAAAGTGCGGCTTCTAGGCTCTGCGAACGTGGCGAAAATCAGACCACAGACCATCTTGGAAAATACAGTTAAGTGCCTTTTGAGATGCTCATGAGGGACTTGATGGTAGCGACACCTAATGCCCGTGTTTTGGCAAAATTGTTCTGTAGGGTGACTGCTCACGGGTTCGAATCCCAGCCAGATCGGGAATTTTCTTCACTCGTGGATGTATGCATTGTCCTAATCATTTCATCTCATCGTCATTGACGCGCAAGCCGCTGAAATGGCGCCAGACAGACTTGCACCAGGCGGCCGAACAATCTCAGATGGGGTCGGTCTTCCGGGCAATAATGCTACACGACCATGTTGTAGTTTTGTGGTTAAATTCCATTTTGGAAATCAATCTGTATTTTTAATAATGTTTACTGCCGATGCTAGTAAATTGACTCTCCATTTTTGGAAATGTGCAATGGACTTTGTTGGTCTTATCCACAGTCTGTTAAGGCAGTTCGACATATTCTGCTGAGGCTTCAACGCCGTGGTGGTATTTTTAAAGCTTTTCACGTGTGAGCTTTATTCGTCTGAAGTTACTTACAAGGGAACCTCCCCATCGCACCCTCGTCAGATTTAGTTTTGACACAGTGGATAGGCCTTGAAAAACTGAACACAGATCAATCCAGAAAACAGAAAGAAGTTGTGTGGAACTATGAAAAAAATAAGCAAAACATACAAACTGAGTAGTCCATGCCCAAGATCGGCAACATCAATGATAGTGTGAGCTCAGGAGCGCCGTGGTCCCGTGGTTATCGTGAGCAGCTGCGGAACGAGAGGTCCTTGATTCGTCTTCCCTTGAGTGAGCAACCGGCACGGTAGCTCAGCGTGTTCGGTCAGAGGGTTTAGCTACCCTCTGTAATAAAAAAAACTGAGTGAACGGATCAACGAACAATCTGAAAGGGTGTCATCGGACGTCCGCCACGAACAAATTCAACGAACAATAAAGAACAAAATTGAGATCAACAAAAAAAAGAGGGTTAGCTGTCCTCTATAATAAAAAAACTTGAGTGAACACATCGACGACGAACTTATACGCGTGTAATGGCACGTCTGCCCCGAGCAAATGCGACGAAAAATTACGAACAAAATGAGAAGAAAAAAAGAAAAGAAAAAAAATTAAAAAAAGTGAAGAGTTTATTTTCCTTATTCTCGCAAAGTTATGATCTGTCCGTTCGTTCATTGACGTCTCTGTTCACTTCAATAAGTCTAGGTCTCTGTTTTGCGACTGTACCGCAAAACCGTACGATTAGTAGACGAAAGGACGTGCCTCTCCAATGGGAACCGAAAACACTTGATCGAAAGGTCATAGGTCAACCGATTCATCCACAGGAGAACACGTCTGATATATTCTATACGACATGTGCGTCACATGACAGGAATATGTTGTCGACGCACGTAACTTGTACACTTATCGAGTGGGTAAAAAGATTCTTCTACCTTGCCCGATTTAGGTTTTCTTGTGGATGTGATAATCACTCCCAAAAAAGTGATGAAAACATAAGAGTTTGTCACATAAACTGCAATAAATGAGTTGTCTGAAAATAAAAAATTAAACTTTTCACTCGAGGGAAGACTTGAAACAAGGACGTCTCGTTCCGCAGCTGCTGACGCTAACCACGGGACCACGGCGGTCCTGATCTCACATTCTCCTTGATGTTGCCTATCTTGCGCATGGACTACTCAGTTTGTATATTTTGCTTATTTTTTTCATAGTTCCACACAATTTCTTCCTGTTTTCTCGATTGATCTGTGTTCAGTTTTTCAAGGCCTATCCACTGTGCCAACTTATAACTAAATCTGAAGGGGGTGCGATTGGGAGGTTCCGTTGTTAGTAAACTACGGAGTACCTATGTCAGAACGGCTGGATGGGGCGAGTAACGTTGAGTAAGAGAAGCTAAGCAGGTATAGAGAAGAGAGGTGCAACGCAGGCGGCTGGTAGGCCAGTGGCCGTGTAAACGCCGGCCTGAGGTGAGGTGAGTGGGACCCTCCACAGCGGCCGGCGACATTGTACTAGCGACGTCCGTTGAGCGCAACCGGAGGCGGCGTCAGTGTCTTTGTGCCCGGGGCGCGGCCCTGCCACAATGGCGCGGTGACATTAACCCTGCCCGCGCGCATCTCCCTCTGGGGCAGGTTGCCGAGGGGCGCGGCTGCAATTGTCTGCTCCCTCCGCGGCTGAAAGTGATACCGGCGGTCCGTGCGCGACACGCCGCCGACCGCGCTGTGTTCTTTTCTTCTTTCTTTCTTTTTCTGTCTTCTCTTTTATCTGCAAACCTGTGTCCAAAGCTTTGTCGACGGGGGTTTGGCTGCCGCTACTCAGTAAGGCCCAGGACGCAGGAGAGATTAGGGCACAGTGGGCACATTTTTTGTGTTAGAATATTTTGTGACGAAATTTGGTAATATATGTGGGTTACTTCGTGCCATGTAGGAAGCCTGTACCGTCTAGTATCTACAAGGTGGACAACTTTAATCCATAACAGGGAATAACTCATAGCAGAGATGAGATACAGCAAAAAGCCTCAGATAAAAGTTGTAGGTGACGAAGAGGGTCACGCATTGTTACTAATGGCCATGACCTTGAATCTGATTTTTATGGTTATTTGGAGTTTAAAGCGATTTTTTAAAATGAGAAGCGTAATATTTGATTTAATGTTAGAAATCATCGGCAAATTTTGCCTGTGAAATGATACGTTATTAAGGTCATGATAAGGTTCAATGAAGGTCAGTTAAGCAAATATGATTCTAGCTGAAGCAGGGATTAACTCGGAATAGAAGAGAGATACAGCAAAGCTCAATGTTAGGTACAGATTGGAAGGGGCATAAGGGATCACGTATCATTACCGATAACCGTAATCTTAAAGGTAATTACCGTAGGTCATTCGAATGTTGAGTTTTGTTTCATGGAAACCCCTGTTTTTGACGTCGTATTTGAAAAAAGGGAAGAGAGATTTGAACTTCAAGTTTTAATTAACATGTTTATTGCCAAAGATAAATACATCACAAAGTATAAATGTTATTTTGACATCTGCAAGACAGAAAAAAACGTTATAAAACGTAAAGCATCAATTTATAAATCGTTCAGTGAGTCCCCTCGCCTCTCATTCCTCGGGATGCCGCTTCCACGTTCTATCTAACACTGTACTTTGGCGTATCCATCCCCTGTTCCGAGCTAATCTCTACTACAGCTAAAAACATATTTGCTTATTTGACCTTCATTGAACCTTGATATGACCTTGACTAAAGTATCACTTTCTACGTAAAATTTGCCGCTCTATTCATCCCATTTTAAAAAATCACTTTAACGTCAAAATTCACATTGAAAATCACGTTCGAGGTCAAGGCTATTAGTAGCAATGCGTGACCCTCTTCGTAACCTACAACTTTTATCTAAAACATCTCTATCCAGAGTTACTCGCCATTATGGATTATAGTGGTCCACACTGTATATCAATTTATATGTTCTGATAAAACTTTACAGACAGTATCATAGTATCACTGACAGCAAAGTGATGCGGAAATGCTCACTCTACCACCCACCGTGGGACATCCTGAGAAATACCCCAGTTTGTTTTGTGCCACCGACTGTAAAATGCTTTGGTAGTCTTCAAGTGACGTCTCTGAAGATAATGCCGCGTGCTTTTGCTTCTTAAGCAAGCGAAAAAAGTCTGGCACGGACACATGATTTCTCCTGCCAAGTCACTGTTACAGTGCTTTCAATTTTATTAAGTGAACTGATACGTGCTGCGAAATAGTATTTCTTCCCTTTTAGTTGCCACAATCGCAATAGCATACTCGTTCTCTTCGAACTTGCTTCCACGCGAAATTCTCCCTCGTCATGAAAACTTGAATTATTATCTGTCACTCAGAGTAGCAGAGCCTCCATGAGCTGCTCTCTGGATAGAATTGCCTTCTGACGTTTTTGGAAATAGGTTTATTGGTTGCCTGACTTTTAGAGTTGGCCAATATTTTTCCTCCGCATTTTCACATCCTCGAAGCTCCCGCTTGTTTGGGGTATCAGTAAGAATTCTTGACCTCTCTCTATTCTTCCACATTGTGCTGTTGTCTTACAGGCGGCTACTTGTGGAAGAGATAGAATTTCCTTTGGTGATACCAGTTGTCTTGAGTAGCTAGTATTTCCAGACAGACTTACAACTGGAATACTTCTTGTTTTGTTGGTGCCTGTTATATCTGCCCAGCTGGTATTATCTCTGGTACATTTCCAACCATTTCATCTTTTTTGCCATTATAATGCCAAACTAAATAATCTCTCAGAAGTCTGTCTAGGGATGTTGTGTTGTATTGCTGCTGGCAGAATTTTCATGCCGTTTTGAATTACACTACTCATAACTTTCTTCATTTCTTCAGCAGGTGTTAGACCAAAGTTAATTTATCACTCCGCATCAAACCATTTTTCTTTTGTGTGTATTTGCTCAATGTGGCCCAGAAAAAATTACTCAATCTGCCCTACACCCCATCAACAAAACAACACATACTTTCAGTCTCCAACAGACGTTGCAAATCTGTATTTCATACGGTTTGAAGAGGCAATACGCATGATAACTGCTTACCTTCTCAATATCTGGTGTGTAGAAGAAGTACTTTTACCAGAGACGTGGAAAAAATTTGCAGAGGAGTACAGTAAAACACAAGAGTCACATTTCTAGTACTGCAGTATGTCAGCCATCTCGTTTTCACAGTCTTCTAAATGCTCAGATGGAGTAGGATACATGTGCAAAGCTATAATGGCATCCTGACAGTCATAGATTGTGTATAATTAATTGCACACCGTGCCCCACTGCACACTGTGCCCCATCTCCTCTAAGCCTTCTAGCAAACAATCCCACACAAACACATACAAATACCACTTCCTAGAGACAGTGTAAGTTTTGTAGACCGCACCGTTTATCTTATACTAACTGACGAACCCACCTTGTCCGAGTATTCATTTTGTCAATGTTCTATGAAAAAATTTCATTTCCATGTATTCGTGAAAACACATTTGAAACTATGAAACAGTCGTACAAAGAAATATGCATAATGCACAAACGTATAAGGACAGTTTCTGTACGCTGGGCTCAGCTGCTTCGCGTGCCTACAACGCGATTTTGTAAACGTCTCTATTGCAAGGCTTCTTCGTAGCTCTATAGACGGCTATTGTTTTACGACTACAGCCGTTTGTGCTTCTTAGCTGAAAGCTGTCAAAAGCGCTGTCAGGTGTCAGGGCTTGCATTAAGCTGACTTGCTGTAGGAGTGAGTGTCTTAGTAGTAAAGAATAATGCACGATGCGGCATTTTTCCAAAATGGTTCAAATGGCTCTGAGCACTATGGGACTTAACATCTGAGGTCATCAGTCTCCTAGAACATAGAACTACTTAAACCTAACTAACTTAAGGACAAAAAATGGTTCAAATGGCTCTGAGCACTATGGGACTCAACTTCTGAGGTCATTAGTCCCCTAGAACTTAGAACTAGTTAAACCTAACTAACCTAAGGACATCACAAACATCCATGCCCGAGGCAGGATTCGAACCTGCGACCGTAGCGGTCTTGCGGTTCCAGACTGCAGCGCCTTTAACCGCACGGCCACTTCGGCCGGCTCTTAAGGACATCACACACATCCATGCCCGAGACAGGATTCGAACCTGCGACCGTAGCAGTCGCGCGGTTCCGGACTGAAGCGCCTAGAAGCACTCGGCCAGTGCGGCCGATGGCATTTTTCCACATATCTGTTGTTCATGAGGTATCTCTCTTGAACTACATGTCGTACGATGAAAAATTTGTGAAGGTAAATTCAGCAGCATATGTGGATAGTGTCTTCGAAATGCGTTGCGTATAGCGTTAATAGCAAATAATTAATAATTTTGAACGTCATACACAGTGTGTTAGTTTTTCACGCCTGTTAGTGTTTATGACATCATATCACTTCAACTATGTTTGAGGCCATGATATGATTTTGAAGGTGCATTTAGCGGCGTATGTAGATAGTGTCTGCGATATTTATTGCGAATAGAATTAGTAGTGCGGAAGTAAAATATTGAAATATCAAGCACGACACGTCAATTTTTCACGCGTCTTATTGTTGATGACACCATAGCTGCTGAACTATGATAGGCAGGTGGTTCTTGTCCCTCACAGCAATTGTTGCCTGATAGTAAGGGATATGTCTACCAAGTTTGGCTGAAATGAATCCAGTGGTTTTGGAGGAAATGCGGAACACACACACACGGCCAGTCGGTCCTTCGCTGCTTCTACATTCTTGGAGACGAATCTTTTATATAGAACACAACAGACTAAATAATAATATCGTCACCAAAGTCACTTAAAATAAGGAAAAAACAACAAAAATCTTTCTTTTGTCATTCTCTCCACTCAAAATCTCCCCTTTTCTCAGAGCATACTCCACCACACACAATTCCACACACACGCGGATAACAAATAAACGAGTATCAAACTATATAATTAACAGACACCATTGTACGATCAAAATAAGAACGTAAAACACACAGCAGTTGGCAACACTATACACAGTAAACAAACACAACCGACACACGATGAAAGTGAAGTGTTCAATTGAAATGTGTTTCGAAAACGTTGAAAATTGGACATCTCAGAGTACGCAGGATAACTAAGTACAATTCCAGAATGACGTACAACCTACGGAATTATAAGATCACAAAATCGATGGTAGATACAAATAGTAACTTAATGTTATGAAACTTCTGCTAAGAAAGTTATTTCTTAACCAAAAACTGTAATATAGTTACATAATTGGTATCATTATATCATGCAGTTAGTATACACATTAAATAAACATGTTTCGCAGGCCACTGAGACGTATCGCCCGCATCTCGTGGTCGTGCGGTAGCGTTCTCGCTTCCCACGCCCGGGTTCCCGGGTTTGATTCCCGCCGGGATCAGGGATTTTCTCTGCCTCGTGATGGCTGGGTGTTGTGTGCTGTCCTTAGGTTAGTTAGGTTTAAGTAGTTCGAAGTCATAGGGGACTGATGACCATAGATGTTAAGTCCCATAGTGCTCAGAACCATTTGAACCATTTTGAGACGTATCGAAAACAAAAAGGAAGCGAAACGTTTACAGTACAAAACAAACAGCTTTTTATTTAGTTGCATAGACGGACCACACCTCCGAGAATAAACTATGTAATATTTTCACATAAAAGTTTTCTGATTATGAATAAGAAAACTTTTATGGCAGCTGACGCTGGCTGCGGAAGCCTACGCAGTTATATGTACTCCTTACTTCGTCTCTTATCCTCCTGTAACAACACATCCATTAACACGTGATTGGCTACTCTGCAAATCACACTTAAGTGCCTGGCAGAGGGTTCATCGATCCCCCTCCACGGTCATTTTCTGTTAATCCACTATCTATCAGCGCGTGTAAAAAACGAACAGCTATATTTTTCTGTGCGGGCTCTGATTTTCATTATTTTATTATTATGATCGTTTCTCCCTATATAGGTCGGCATCAACAAATATTTTCGCATTCAGAGGAGAAATTTTGTGAGAAGGTGATGCCGCAACGGGAACCGCCTTTGTTTTAATCACGTCCACCGCAAAATCTTGTATGAAGTCCGTGACACTTTATACCCTGTTTCTCGATAAAACAAAGCGTGCCCCCCTTCTTTGAACTTTCTCGATGTACTCTGTTAACCCTATCTGGTGAAGATCCCACACCGTGCAGCAGCATTCCAACAGAACGGACAAGCGTTGTGTAACAGCCTCTTTTAGTAGATCTGTTGCATCTTCTAAGTGTTGCGCTAGTAAAACGCCTTCCCCACAACATTTTCTATGTGTTCTTTCCAATTTAACTTGTTCGTAATTGTAACTCCTAGGAATTTAGTTGAATCTACGGCTTTTAGTTTTGATTGATTTATTGTGTAACTGCAGTTTAACGGATTCCTTTTATTACTTAGAGTCAATTACCAATTTTCGCATCATACAGATATATTCTCCAACTCTTTTTGCAATTTGTTTTGATTTTCTGATCAACTGCAAGTAACCTAAGACGTCTGCTCGGATTGTCTCCAAAATCGCTTTTGTAGATAAGTTTAGAACACGCTATAAGGAACATCTAAAAACATTGAAAAGTAATAACTACCACTCAAATTTTGCTGATCAAGTAACAGCACAGACGTAAATTCCAACGAGCATAGAAACTGATTTAAAAATTCTTAAAACTAGTAACAACCTCACCGAAAATTTATAATAAAAGAAAAATATCACATCCCCCTCTCCCCCGGAAAAATACTTCATATCATTCACTCTGCCTGCCTCTCAATAACTGTCTCCCGCCCTCCCACTTCTCTCTTTGCATTTATCTATCAATATATCTATCTATATCTCTATGTTTGCCTCTATCTCTCTCCATCACTCACTCACACAGACACACACACACACACACACACACACACACACACACACACACACACACACACACACACAACACACACACAAACGCACACACGCATACACACACATACACACACATACACACACACGCATAAGTCAAACATGTTAAATGCCAACAACGCTTTAAATTCACGCGTCACACCCCAAACGAAGACGACACCAAAACAGATGTACACCAGACAGACATAACAACACGTGAAATGGAGGCAGAAATTTTCTGCTTGGCTGACAAATTATACAAAATGCGTGTATAACGACCACAGCAAAAGAAATAAGCGTGTTAACAGAACACAGTCAAGCAAGAAAACAACCCACCACATCATGAAAAGCATTAAGTAATGTTACATATAGTGATTCCCTATCGTAAATGAACAATAGATACAAAAATAAATAACGTTTCATTGTTTGCAGATGTAGAATATACGATAGATTTAGAGTCACCAGAATAAATATTAAATACCATCATATCGTGATGTGAGGTGTGTATATTCCCATTATTTGAAATTTAGAGTAAAACCAAAATGTTTAAAAATATCGCAAATGAACAACATATAACACTTAAACTCAGTGACATGTCTTAGAATTCTACTGTATGCCAAATATAAATATATAAATATAAATATATTTGACATATAATAATGGCTTATGTAAATACTTTGGCGGTAAAAGTTCCTATAAACTAATAACAGATTAACCTATAACAATAATCCCACTGAAGATAGCATATAAAGTACTGAAACATGTCTGAGTGAAAAGAAAACTGTAAAACGGTGTCTTGCATGAGGTAGAATTTCTCTCCACTTTAGAAATTTATGTTTGCAATACTAACCATAAAACGACAAAGAATTGCAGCTACAATGAAGGCTTTTATGGAAGGCCGAAAAACATTGCAAGTTGTGTAAATTTTTCGTATTGTTTTTTTATGAGGCTTACTATAGTGTAAGTGGTGTACATTCCCATTTTATACACATTCTGAAGTCCAGTGCGTTTTCCATCGTTTTTAGAGGAGGTTGGTCCAGAAAACGTTATTTCACTATTGTTTTTCCTGATTTTTTGGCTTTTCCCAATTTGCTTTTTCTTTTGCTGCATTTTTGTTTTTTGCGCTTCGCTTTCGTAAGGCTTTACAAAACTAGTCTTCAGAGAAGTATTGCTGCAGTTTCACCTGTTCTACACTCGACACTGTGTTAAGACAAACGCCGGGATGGTTCCTATGCAAGTCACGATCGAGCTCCTCCCCCACCATGAAACGTTGCTTTCGTCCGTCCTCGAAGCTTCCGTGGCACAGTGCAGAACCCCACTCGCGGTCGCGACACGGACCTGTGCCCTTCTGGCGATGTTTGGCACACGAAACACATCATGCGACGTACTGCTCCACAGGTTCAGTAGGAAGCGGTTACTGGAGGACCCTGTCTAATATCCCACACCGCTATGCTAGTAAAATCGGTCCAGCCTCGCTTTGAGCTGCGATATAAAGTTGAAATTTCACCACTCTAAAGGCAATAATTAAATACCCTGTAGCTACCTCACTACTGTCAAAAAAAATTACGAGGTACAACCGCTACACTGAAACGCATTCGCCACTAACATCATATACACTGTTTCCAGCTGGCCCTAATCCCCACACAGCAAAACAGCAATGCAGTTCGATGTCAATAAATAATAAAGTCTCACAAAGACACCACACTTAAATTTGTACAGCAACAAATGAAATTTTTTGGCATGAATTAATCCTTGCCTGGTCTGTACATTTTATTTAACGTTCCTTCCAGCTAGTTAATGGCTCTGAGGCCTCTTTTGACAGAAGTTCACCTTCACTAATCCACAGGACTCACTGAGAAAAAATAGGAAAGTATCTAAGCAGAATTCAGTGCCCGCGCACAGGAAAGCACTTTCAACTGCTTTGTAAGACTTTTCTACCGAAAAAGTAATCCCTAAATCCAAAACTACGAAATGACCATCAGTTTAACGTAGACGGCCCACGACGTGCCGCATCAAGCGCACCGTTGGTCCCGACCAACTCTTCTGCTTTCGCGAGCTTCAGACCTCTCCACGAGATTGTTTAACATATAGTCCATACAGACAGTTAGAATGAGGAGCGGAATGTAGGAATTCTTTGGCTATCTCCTGCTCTTGGTTACAGCGTATTTGTAAGGTGCTGCCTCCTGGCAAAACTTTAAGAACTTTTTCTGATACGGATTGGAAACCATCGGCCGTTCTGACCAATACCATTTAGGAAGACTAAGAAAAGCCCAACCCATCGTCTTCAGCCGGACGGGAAAGTCTTTCCGCCTCGCAAGCGAAAACTGGCCGAGGCGACTACAAAGTGAAACAGGGCTTGCGCACATGGTTGGGCAGTAGATGACATGTTACGACTTTTCCCCGTTGTGAATTCGTGCACCCATCCTTCCCCTTATTTCAGGATTACTCAAAAACTGCATCACATTACTCGGTTCGCTATGAATCATTCATAAAAAAAGGGCAACGGAGCTGCTTAACGGGATGAAATGCGACTGGTGTCTAATTTGTGTAATTATACTGTACCAGGCATACCGTCCAGTAGCGCGTTGCTTGTAAATGGGTAAATGTGGAGCAGAACTAGCGAGAAGTCTTAAACGCCGATACAGAATCCAATGGACGGGAGAGATGAATTATATATGACATGATGCTACACAACATTGGTAACTAGTAGTTCAGATGAAATAATATAAGTGCTTGAAATGCGGTGCTACAGAAGAAATTTGAAAAAGTGATACATCGAATAACTAACGAGGAAGCTTTTTTTTTGTCATCAGTCTTCTAACAGGTTTGATACGACCCGTCACGAATTCCTCTTCTGTGCCAACCTCTTCATCTCAGAGTACACTTGCAACCTACATCCTCGACTATTTGCTGGATGTATTCCAATCCTTTTCTTCCTCTACAGTTTTTGCCCTCTACAGCTCTCTCTAGTACCATGGAGGACATTCCCTCATGTCTTAACAGATGTCCTGTCATCCTGTCCCTCCTCCTCATCAGTGTTTTCCACATACTCTTTTCCTCTCCGATTTTGCACAGAACTTCCTCATTCCTTACCTTATCAGTCCACCTAATTTTCAACATTCGTCTTAGCACCACATCTCAAATGCTTCGATTCTCTTCTGTTCCGGTTTTCCCACAGTCCATGTTTCACTACCATACAATGCTGTGCTCCAGACGTACATTCTCAGGAATTTCTTCCTCAAATTAAGGCCGATATTTGATATTAGTAGACTTCTCTTGGGCAGGAATGCCCTTTTTGCAAGTGCTAGTCTGCTTTTGATGTCCTCCTTGCTCCATCCGTCATTGGTTATTTTACTGCCTAGATAGCAGAACTCCGCAACTTCATCTACTTCGTGACCATCAATCCCGATGTTAAGTTTCTCGCTGTTCTCATTTCTACTACTTCTCATTACTTTCTTCTTTCTTGGATTTACTCTCAATCCATACTCTGAACGAGACTGTTCATTCAGTTCAGCAGATTATGTAATTCTTCTTCACTTTCTCTCAGTGTAGCAATGTCTTCAGCGAATCGTATCGTTGATATCCTTTCACCTTGTATTTTAATTCCGCTCCTGAACTTTAATTTCCATCATTGCTTTCTCGATGCACAGATTGAACAGTAGTGGCGAACAGTAGGGGCTACATCCTTGCCTTACACGCTTTTTAACACGAGCAATTCGTTCTTGGTCGTCCACTCTTATTATTCATTCTTGGCTGTTGTACATATTGTATATGACCCGTCTCTCCCTGTAGCTTACCCCTACTTCTCTCGGAATTTCGAACATCTTGCACCATTTCACACTGCTGAACGCTTTATCAAGGTCGACAGATCCTATGAACGTGTCTTGATTTTTCTTTAGTCTTGCTTTTATTATTAACCGCAACGTTACAATTGCCTCTCTCGTGACTTTACCTTTCCTAAAGCCAAACTGATCGTCATCTAGCACATCCTCAATTTTCTTTTCCATTCTTCTGTATATTTTTCTTGTAAGCACCTTGAATGCATGAGCCGTTAAGCTGATTGAGCGATAGTTCTCGCACTTGTCAGCTGTTTCCGTCTTCGGAATTGTGTGGATGATGCTTTTCCGAAAACCAGATGGTATGTCGCCAGACTCATACATCCTACACACCAACGTGAATAGTCAGCTGTTTCCGTCTTCGGAATTGTGTGGATGATGCTTTTCCGAAAACCAGATGGTATGTCGCCAGACTCATACATTCTACACATCAACGTGAATAGTCGTTTTGTTGCCACTTCCCCCAATGATTTTAGAAATTCTGATGGAATATTATCTATCCCTTCTGCCTTATTTGATCTTAAGTCCTCCATTAGCTCTTTTAAATTCTGATTCTAATACCGGACCCCCTATCTCTTTTAAATCGACTCCTGTTTCTTCTTCTATCACATCAGACAAATCTTCCCCCTCACAGAGGCTTTCAATATATTCTTTCCACCTATACGCTCTCTCCTCTGCATTTAACAGTGGAATTCCCGTTGCACTCTTAATGTTTTCACCCTTGCTTTGAACGTCGCCGAAGACTGTTTTGACTTTCTTATATGCTGAGTCTGTCCTACCAACAATCATTTCTTTTTCGATGTCTTCGCATTTTTCCTGCAGCCATTTCATCTTAGCTTCCCTGCACTTCCTATTTATTTCATTCCTCAGCGACTTGTATTTCTGTATTCCTTAGTTTCCCGGATCAGTTTTGTACTTCCTCCTTTCATCGATCAACTGAAGAATCTCTTCTGTTACCCATGGTTTCTTCGCAGCTACCTTCTTTGTACCTGTGTTTTCCTTCCCAACTTCTGTGATGGCCATTTTTAGAGATGTCCATTCCTCTTCAACTGTACTACCAACTGCGCTACTCCTTATTGCTGTATCTATAGCGTTAGAGAACTTCAAGCGTATCTCGTCATTCCTTAGTACTTCCGTAACCCACTTCTTTGTTTATTGATTCTTCCTGACTAATGTCTTAACTTCAGCCTACTCTTCATCACTACAGTATTGTGATCTGAGTCTGTGTCTGCTTCTGGGTACGCCTTACAATCCAGTACCTGATTTCGGAATCTCTGTCGGACCATGATGTAATCTAATTGAAATCTTCCCGTATCACCCGGCCTTTTCCAAGTATACCTCCTCCACTTGTGATTCTTGAACAGAGTATTCGCTATTACTAACTGAAACTTGTTACAGAACTCAATTCGTTTTCCTCCTCTCTCATTCCTTGTCCCAAGTCTATATTCTCCTGGAACCTTTTCTTCTACTCCTTCCCGTACAACTGCATTCCAGTCTCCCATGACTATTAGATTTTTATGTCCTTTTACATACTGTATTATCCTCATACACTTTTCCTATCTCCTTGTCTTCGGCTGGCCACTGTGGCCGAGCGGTTCTAGGCGCTTCAGCCCGGAACCACGCTCGCAGGTTTGAATCCCGCCTCGGGCATGGATGTGTGTGGTGTCCTTAGGTTGGTTAGGTTTACTTAGTTGTAAGTCTAGGGGACTGATGGCCTCATATGTTAAGTCCGATAGTGCTTAGAGAAATTTGAACCATGAATCCTTGTCTTCAGCTTGCGACGTCGGCAAAGTATACCTGAACTATCGTTGTCGGTGTTGGTTTTCAGTCCATTCTAGTAGGAACAACCCTATCACTGAAATGTTCACAGTAACACACCCTCTGCCTACCTTCCTATTCATAACGAACCCTACTTACGTTGTACCATTTTCTGCTGCCGCTGACATTACCCTATACTCATCTCACCAGAAATCCTTGTCTAGTTTCCACTTCACTGACTCCTACTATATCTAGATTGAGCCTTTGCATTTCCCTTTTCAGATTTTCTAGTTTCCCTACAATGTTCAAGCTTCTGACATTCCACGCCCCGACTCGTAGAACGTTATCCTTCCGTTGATTATTCAATCTTTTCCTCATGGTAACCTCCCCCTTGGCAGTCCCCTCCCGGAGATCCGAACGGGGGACTATTCCGGAATCTTTTGCCAATGGAGAGATCGTCGTGACACTTCTTCAATTACAGGCCACATGTCCTGTGGATACACGTTACGTGTCTCTAATGCAGTGGTTTCCATTGCCTTCTGCATCCTGATGCCGTTGACCACTGCTGATTCTTCCACCTTTAGGGGCAGTTTCCCACTCCTAGGACAAGACAGTGCCCTGAACCTCCGCCCGCTCCTCCGCCCTCTTTGACAAAGCCTTTGGCAGAATGAGGCTGACTTCTTATGCCGGAAGTCTTCGGCCGCCAATGTTGATTATTAATCAAAATTTAAGCAGTGGCGGAATTCGAACCTGGGACCGAAGACGTTTTGATTATGCATCAAAGACGCTACCCCTTGACCACGGGTGCTGCCAACGAAATATACCGAATCGAATTGGGAAAAAGAGAAATTTGTGGTACAATTTGACTACAAGAGGGGATCGGTATGGAGGGAAGTGTGGGGGTAAAAACTAGAGAAGGGCATCGGGACATCTAGGAAACCACAGTCAGCACGTTCTAATGCATGTAGGTTGCCAGGATAGACTAGCGTGGAGCACTGCATCAAATCACTCTTTGGAATAAGTCCACAACAACAACTAGACCACAACAAGAACAAAGGCCTAAATTATCAACAGAATCCTTGACGAGGCTTCCCAGCCAGATCACAAAATGTTTTGCTGTTTTGCGACTCGCCCAATTGACGACTTCTGGCAAGCCTTCGGTACTTCTAGTACTGATGTTGCGTCAGTCACTTGCTGGAAGGAATGCAGTATCAGCTGTATCGCATATCGACGCTGCTCACGCTTACTCTTCTGGACATACGAGACAGGTATGGCGAATCATAGCGGTCGTCGCTTGTCCTAATACTTAACTCTAGCCAAAGGAGACAGTTCAAAGAGGGGAGAAGTGAAGCATTTCATGCACTATGTCAGTATTATTTGGTATTATTTAGTAGAATTTTTCTAAAAGTTAATACTAAGTTCTTTGGCCTTTCAAGTATGATACTCCACCGCAGACTATCACAGTGAGTTGTGCGCTGTCACACACTGATAGAAAAATTACTGATAAGAGAATTCAAGCTTCCATGGTCAGGAAAGAGAGAGTCTCTTTTATTTAGTTGCTGCTACACGGATTTGGTTGAAAGTCACACCAGTAAATACACTACTGGCCATTAAAATTGCTACACCAAGAAGAAATGCAGTTGATAAACGGGTATTCATTGGACAGCTACGTTATACTAGAACTGACATGTGATTACACTGATGCGACCATCATGATGCTGTAAGCAGAACCTGGATTCATCCGAAAAAATGACGTTTTACCATTCGTGCACCGAGGTTCGTCGTTGAGTACACCATCGCAGGTGCTCCTGTCTGTGATGCAGCGTGAAGAGTAACCGCAGCAATGGTCTCCGAGCTGATAGTCCCTGTTGCTGCAAACGTCGTCGAACTGTTCGTGCAGATGGTTGTTGTCTTGCAAACGTCCCCAACTGTTGACTCAGGGATCGAGACGTGGCCTCACGAACCGTTACAGCCATGCGGATAAGATGCCTGTCATCTCGACTGCTACTGATACGAGGCCGTTGGGATCCAGCACAGCGATCCGTATTACCCTCCTGAAGTCACCGATTCCGTATTCTGCTAACAGTCATTGGATCTCGACCAACGCCAGCAGCAATGTCGCGATACGGTAAAACGCAATTGCGATAGGCTACAATCCGACCTTTATCGAAGTCGGAAACGTGATGGTACGCATTTCTCCTCCTTAGACGAGGCATCACAACAACGTTTCACCAGGCAACGCCGGTCACAGTGGTTAGACACTGGACTCGCATTCGGGAGGACGACGGTTCAATTCCACGTCCGGCCATCCTGATTCAGGTTTTCCGTGATTTCCCTAAATCGCTCTAGGCAAATGCCGGGATGGTTCCCTTCAAAGGGCACGGCCGACTTCCTTCCCCGTCCTTCCCTAATCCGATGAGACCGATGACCTCGCTGTCTGGTCTCCTTCCCCCAAAACCAACCAACCAACCAACGCCGGTCAACTCCTGTTTGTGTATGAGAAATCGGTTCGAAACTGCCCTTATGTCAGCACGTTGTAGATGTCGCCACCGGCGTCAACCTTTTGTGAATGCTCTGAAAAGCTAATCATTTGCATATCACAGCATCTTCTTCCTGTCGGATAAATTTCGCGTCTGTAGCACGTCATCTTCGTGGTGTAGCAATTTTAATCGCCAGTAGCGTAGAAAAGTAGTAAATGCAGTCTCAGTCGACCTACACATGCAATCCAGGGCCCTTGGTTGTAACTATAGTTCAATTCTTTTATCTTGGCGGCTTGCGCATGCCCGCCCAGACGCGGGAGATTGCTGCGTTGCCAATTGCACACGACGCACGCGCCAAGAGAAGCAGCGCCTTAGTATAGCATAGTTCGCAAGCTTACGTTTAGGGGGGAGCGCGCAGTTCATGAAGTAAAGCCACCACGGCCGCATTAACCCTTTCGCTGCTAGAGAGACGTGCTCCCCGCATTCCGCGCTGTGCGCTATTTTGTCACTGCACTGCTCGCCTGTGCTGACACATGGTGTTCCGACTGCTTTGACACACTTATCATTCGATTCCACAAAAACTATTTGGCCCAAAAATTAGATTTTTACACATTTTCTTGACTGATACCTTCCCCCATAAATTTGTTTCGATGTTCAACGCAGTTATTATGCAGCATTAAATATAGTAAACCATTGCACGAAATTTTGAAGAGTTTGCAGAGGGCCGGCCGCGGTGGTCTCGCTGTTCTAGGCGCGCAGTCCGGAACTGCGCGACTGCTACGGTCGCAGGTTCGAATCCTGCCTCGGGCATGGATGTGTGTGATGTCCTTAGGTTAGTTAGGTTTAAGTAGTTCTAAGTTCTAGGGGACTGATGACCACAGCTGTTAAGTCCCATAGTGCTCAGAGCCGTTTGCAGAGGTAAAAGTCCATAGAGTATACTTTCCGTATGGTCGATTTTAGTTGGCACAATGTTGAGAATGTAATGTGGACAGGATACCTAAATTTCATATAAAATTTACTGTATAACAGTACCTCATTTAATTTAAGTACCACATAGGTGTCGTATGTAATATTGAGAAATATTCCATCTTTCGCGACTGTAACAAAAGTTTTTTTAAACCGGGCACGTTTGGATTTATTTTAAAGCACTTCGATCAATCAAAAGGAAGAAGACAAAATACATTAAACAAAACTGTGGACTTAAAAAACATTAGGACTTGAATATACCGTCTATGAGTGAAGTGCTCTGAGCTATGTCAAATATAATTTTTGTGTGTGGCACACACAAACAGCATTTATTTGCTAAAACACTGATCAGCCGACACAAACGTTGAATATTGTGTTACCGCAGCACAAAACTACGAAAGGTGACTTGGCAATGGAGGAGACAAAATACTGTCCACTGAAGATCCTTCAAAAGAGAGAAATGCGTCTGGTTTAAATAAGTCGCTTATTACAGTTGCAGAAGAGGAATATATTTCAATACCATTGGTAAAACTGCGACTGTGGAACAAAAACAAGAAAGAGACATGAGTACCATTGTGTATGTACCATACCTTTCATTGATTGAATTGCTTTAAAATAAAGCCAAACGCGCTCGGTGTAAATAAAACTTTTATTACAGTCTCGAAAGACGGAATATTTCTCAATATTACATACGACACCTATGTGGTACTTAAATTAAATGAGATATTGTTATACAGTAAATTTTATATGAAATTTAGGTATCTTGTCCACATTTCATTCTCAACATTGTGGCAACTAAAATCGACCATACGGAAAGTATATGCTATGGACTTTTACCTCTGCAAACTCTTCAAAATTTCGTGCAGTGATTTACTACATTTAATGCTGCACAATAACTGGGTTGAACATCGAAACAAAATTAAGTCATTTTTGGGGGGAAGGTATCAGTCAAGAAGATGTGTAAAAATCAAATTTTTGGGCCAAATAGTTTTTGTGAAATCGAATGATAAGTGTGTCAAAGCAGTGGGAACACCATGTGTCTGCACAGGCGAGCAGTGCAGTGATGACAAAAGAGCGCACAGTGCGGAATGCGGGGAGCACGTGTCTGCAGCAGCGAAAGGGTTAATGAAGAGACAAAGCACTAGAAACTTCAAAGAATTGCATTCAAATGAATAAAATTCGTGAAGTAAGACACTTCGATATTCTTTTTAAATAAAGAAATATTAAGCACCGCACAAGGTTTTTTCGCTTACTAACCCAGTGCCTTAACCGTTACGCTAACGCAGCTCATCCTACAATGTTGCTCCATGAGGACTCTAACATGTCACACAAAATACTGACAAACACTGTTGGTATGACTATGAATTACTCACACTTCGTCGAACTACAATAGGAAATAAACAATTACCGCTGTTCTTTATTGCGAAAAAGCGGTTCATGAGAATGGTGCAAATACCTTTCCTTGCTATTGCCTGAGTTAGGAGTCTTATTGCTTGTTTGGTTTAATTAATTAATAGAATATGAAGCAATTGGTATAAAGAATGCTTTTTCCAAGCTTTCTATAAAAGAAAGTCTGCTATCAAGACATTGCTTTTGTTCTATTACTTTATTTATGACTGAACGTTTCTAAAACTGAAGACACTCGTCCGTGCTCTGCTCTGCAGTCGAGATCTGGCAACGTCGTTCTCTGTTCATTGGTTGATTGTGTTTTGTGACGTCAGATGCGCAGAACGAACCTAAACTCGGCCGCCAACATAAATGACGCGCACTATAGCCGCCCGATAACGAGAACTATGATTGTTGCGGGAAACGAGCATAAAAACAGTTTTCCACCCGTTAGTGGTGAGGTCCACAGCTGCGACAGACCTTCAGCTGTTTGCTGTGCTCGCCAGACTGGTGAGGCAGGGACGCCGAGAGCGGAGGCGCGACACGGTGTAGTGTCTGTATTTAGTCCAGCTCAGAAAGATAGTGATAAACAAGGTAAAAACGCCTTAAGGGTTTAAGTACTGTGTCAGAGTGGTCATTATGAATAACAGATACTCGTCATTATATCCGGATTCTAGTGATTTCCGAGTCTTATGTGAAACGCTATTACCGCTGTATTCCAATTGGGAGCACATGTATGAATGATCTTCAAGTGAATAGCGAGTAAAATTTCTACATTTCAATCCAATTGTGGTATCTCACCGGTCAGTCAAATTATTGAGTCCTGAATCTTACAGCGTTCAGTAAATTAAACAAAGTAATTTCGTTATCATTATTGCAATTATTTATTTAGAACTGACCTCAGTTTAGAAATGGTTCACAGGCTTGATTAATTCTACCGTATCTCTACTGTAGCAGTTCGTTTCCCAAGTTTTATTTTTTTAAATTTTTTTCACTAATGGCACGTGAGTGGAAACTCTTATAGCCCGCTAGAAAACCCTCCAGTTCTTTCCCTCCACTGTCTGTTGGAATGACAGCTTATGTAGCTTCCCTGGACTTTTTCCAGGTAAACATTCTTTTCTGTTTTGTATAGTTAAAAATTTAATATTCCGTCTAAAATCTGTTACTATTCACCACCGTTTTTATCAGCGCAATAGTTATGACGTTTTCTTTGATAATCATATCCCAATGAGGTGAAAGAGATGATGCTATTAAGCTCAACTTCAGCTCTTACGTTAAGACTGAAATAATCTGATACAATATTCAGTATTAAATTATTTTATCTGATGAAATGCAGAGATGAAAAAATTAGCAAAAACAGGACAGTTATTATTAGTGACTGAAAATCGCTGGTAAAGACGTGGTTTTTTCCCTCTCTAGTTGTATCTTTCCACGTGTGATTTTTATAAAAGGCCCCAGGACGCTGAACTCGCCATTTTGGCTTTTGATTTACTTCGCACTGGTCGCTAAATAGGTGCTTGGAAGCTTCTAATTTGCTTCATGAGGAGTTTTTTTTAACAGTGTTTAGAGATCTTGTAGATTATGCGCCGACTTTACAAACTGCGTCCAGAAATACCGTCCTCGGCTGGTCGCGGCAGAGGTTCGAGTCCTCCCTCGGGCATGGGTGTTTTTGTTTGTCCTTAGGATAATTTAGGTTAAATAGTGTGTAAGCTTAGGGACTGATGACCTTAGCAGTTAAATCTCTTAAGATTTCACACACATCTGAACATTTTTTTTTTGATCCCGTCCTGTGCATCTTAGATCTAGTTTCCTGTAAATCTTAAATGTTGCAAATCTTTCCATAATCCATCCCCCATTGTTCTTGATTTTTCCCAGGAGCAATTTCCCTCTGCCCCTCCTACAAACACTTTTTTCGGGAAAGTGCCATTTGTCATCCTCGCAACATGTGCAGTCCAATGTAGGCACTTAACATTTGCTTTTTGCGCAATGTTAGGATCATTCATTTTTCAGTCGCCTCCACCATTTTTCTTCCTTCACAGTCCCAAAAAGGATTCTTATGATCTTTCTCTCAACTACCGTCAGTTTTTCTCTACCGCTGTTGATGGTACTGAATGTTCTACGTCGTGTTACATCACTGGGGCAGTTTTTGTGTTACACACGTTTGACTTTCGTTGTGATTACCCTCGATTTCATGGTTACTTTTCTTGTAGCTGGACATTGTTCCTCAGTATGAAGACAGTAACTGTTCTCGAAAGAACATATACCATTGATGACCGTCCAGCTTCTCTAGAATAAATGATAATTAATTGAAACCCTCAGCTGCCGACAGGTTTTGTTGACATACCTTGATGGGGACAGCTAAAAATGTGTGCCCCGACCGGGACTCGAAACTGGGATCTCCTGCTTACATGAGTTCGAACTCTTACGGGAATCGTCAACTTAAGTGGGCGCGAGTAACGAGTCGATGGGCAAAGTATCTATTAGGATCATTACATATGTAGAATGTGGACAGTTAGGAATGTGGGTCTCACGGGAAGCGTGCAAGAGATAAGTCCCTACAGTCGCTCTATTCATCTGTGTCCTCGGTGGCTCAGATGGAGCCGGCACGGTAGCTCAGCGTGCTCGGTCAGAGGGTTAGCTGCCCTCTGTAATAAAAAAACTGAGTTAATTTATCAACAACGAACTTAAGCGGATGTATTACGATGTCCGCCCCGAGCAGATCCAACGAACGAAAGCGAACACTGAGATTAAAAAAAAAAAAAGATTGATAGAGCGTCTGCCATGTAAGCAGGAGATCCCGGTTTCGAGTCCCGGTCGGAGCACGCATTGAACCCTCTGCCAGGCATTTATTGTGAATAGCAGAGTAATCACGTAGATGTAGATGTAGAGGTAGATGTAGAAAAAAGACCTGAGGATGGTCATTACGGACTGAAACCGGTCATCGTCTAAAGAATTGATATTGTGATCAAAGACTGGAAAAATAAAAAAACAAAACACCGCTATTGTCTCCTCCGTTCAGTTTACAGTCTGTTGTCGAACGAAACCGTGAAATTGTGTGCTTATGGAATATCAGCTGAATTGTGGGAATGGATTCGTGATTTCTTGTGAGAAAAGTTCCAGTTCGTAGTAACTGACGGGAACTTATCCAGTGAAACAGTAGTGATGTGTGAGGTTCCCCTAGGACGTTTTGCAGGCCCTCTGCTCTTCCTAATCTATATAAATGATTTATGAAACAATCTAAGCAGCCGTCTTAGATTGTCTGCAGATGATGCTGTCGTTCACCGTCTAGTAAAGTCATCAGAATATCAAAACGAATTGTGAAACGCTTTACTGAAGATATATTAATCGTGCGAGAAATGGCAGTTGTTCATAAACAATAAAAAGTTTAAAGTCCTCCATATGCGTACTAAAAAAATTCCGTTAAATTTCGTTTCCACGATAAAACACATAAATTTAGAGGTTGTCGAACGAACAACTGAAACTGTAATGCCCCAAAGAAAATTTTGATGGTGAGGGCGAACCGAAGACTGCGTGTTACTGGCAGAATATTTGGAACATACAACAAATCTGGTTCAAAAATGGCTCTGAGCACTATAGGACACAACTGCTGTGGTCATCAGTCCCCTAGAACTTAGAACTACTTAAACCTAACTAACCTAAGGACATCACACACACCCATGTCCGAGGCAGGATTCGAACCTGCGACCGTAGCAGCAGTGCGGCTCCGGACTGGAGCTCCTAGAACGGCACGGACACCGCGGCCGGCAACAAATCTGGTGCAGAGTCTGTGTACACTACGATTGTCCGTCCTCTTACTGAGTACTGCTGTGAGGTATGGGATCGTTACCGGATGTGATTGACAGAGGGCTTCGAGAAGCTTCAGAGAAGGGCATGTCGTTTTGTATTATCGCGAAATAGGGGAGAGTCAATGATTAAAAGAATCACGTTTTTGTTTAATATTAAAAAACTGTGTTAGTTTGACAAGCTCTTTGTTGGCTCAAAAACGTCGTGTCTGGCTCGGGTGAGACACTAGGCTATCTGGAAGTACAATGAAACATGGACATAATAAATAACCGGGCGTGATCCTATCATGAGTTGCTATACAAACAAGTGAAAACCAAAAGCATAAATATACAAGACGTAAAAGATAGCAAAGCGAGTATAAAATATTTTATATTTATTGCCAAAAATCATTCGTCAAATATGCCTAAAACACCCGGTAAACGTACGTGAAGAATACCGCATAAGATGGTGCGAAAACGACCAAGAATAAGCGTACAGAAGAATACTTAAAAGATGTAAAAGCCGGTTTACCTCTTTGGATGTGCTTCATCATTCGTAGCACCGTAGAAAAAGAACTCCCTCATAAACTGTACCTGTATGTGGCGCCATCTAGTGTCAGTTATCTTCACCAGTGCAAACAGTCGCTTCCGATTCTATTATTACTGTGTATACACCGTGTGAGAGCCATTCGAGCCTCGGCTGTTTGTACCGGGACGATGTTTACAGTTTATGAGCGCACTCTGATTCTACGCTGCTACGGATGATGACGACATCACACGAAGTAAAGCGACGGTTACACTTAGCAAGTATTCTTCTGTACGTTTATTCTTGGTGGTTTTCGAGCCATTTTACTGTGTTCTCCACGTACGTTTACCGGCTTTATGGCTGTAGCTGTAAAATATTTTATATGTACTACCCTATATTTTACGTCTCATTTTACATTTCTGGTTTTCACTTTTGATGATGATGATGATAATGATGTTTGGTTTGTAGGGCGCTCAACTGCGCGGTTATCAGCGCCCGTCCAAATATCCAACATTTGGTCAGTCCAAACTCGCCCCATTCATGAATGATGATGAAATCATGAGGACAACACCAACACCCAGTCATCTCGAGGCAGGTGAAAATTCCTGACCCCGCTGGGAATCGAACCCGGGACCCCTTGCTCGGGAAACGAGAACGCGGCCGCGAGACCACGAGCTGCGTACTTCACTTTTGAGTATAGTAGCTTAGGATCGGAACATGCCCAGTTATTTGTTATATCCGTTTTTCACTGTACTTCCAGATACCTGATGATTCCCTAACTGGATGAAACGCGTCGTTTTTGAACCGATAAAAGGAATTGTGCAACCTAGGGCTGTTTTTTTAGTATTGATTACAGTGCAGTATTGCTGTACCATCGCGCCACAATGAAATGGAAGGAAAAAGACGTTTTTCGTTCCGGCAACGTATTTTCTCAAACTTCCTCCGGAAGCGAAAATATATTTTTAGGGGCGACTTACGTAGGGAGATATGACCATCGTAATAAAATTAGAGAAACCAGAGGTGGCTCGGAAGGATTTTAGGTACGGATTTTTCCAAGGTGCTTCTCGAGGCTGGGGCGGTTAAAAATAGAAATATTGTGGAACTGGTTGGAAGAACTCTCTTCCGAGTCACTTAAACAAAATTGCAGAGTAGTCAAATAGATGTAGATGTAGCAAAGAAGAAGTGTTTGAGACGTAGCTGTAACTCCGTGTTCACGCTTTCACTCGTCGCTTTCCCTGGTGCTGGGTGCTGTGACTTTGTAGGACGAAGTTGGGGCCCGAGCCGCAGCACCCACTGGCTGTGCCGGCTGTTAATGACCGCGGCGCCAGTGGCGGCCAGGCCGGGCTTTATTAGGCACATCCATTAGCGCCGGCTGCAAAGGAGCCACCAACATGTTGCAATCATGAGCGCGAATTAAGCTCTCCGCACGCTTTTCTTTCTATCCCCTGCCTCTCGTTACGGCAAATTGTAATGTCATCCCTTTGACAATCTACCCGCCGCAGACGACTCTAAAGAGATACGAGGGTAAAAGGAAAAAAAAGTGGAACGAAAGACAAAAGGAAAGGAAGGCTGAAGAGTCGCGCGGAGAAGGGAAGTGCGGGGAGGGGTGAGAGTGGCGGGTAGGGAGGGGGGAAGAGAGGAGCACGAAAGCGCGCTCGCTCTCAAAGAACAGAGAGGGCCGGTAATGGCATCTCTTTTATGAAATCAGCAATCTTTAAGGAAGCGCGTGTTTTTGCTGATACGCATAACAGTCTTTCTAGCCTGCTGACGGCGTGGACAAATGATATTCTTCTGTAATTAAGCTCTGAGGATTTGCCGCTAACGAGCGCCTCGTGATGGGATTACGTCAGAGCGGCGCGCCCACTGTTTGCAGATGAAAGCCCGCGCGGAGACGCTTTCTGGCACCGCGAGTCCCCAGTCGCGGCTGCGGCTGATTCCCCAGTCTGCCTCACTCCGTAAACACCCTGGGCAGCTTCACCGCTCCGGCTGCCCTCGTCTCGACGGCGGGACTGCTTTTTCCTCCGTCTACATCTACATCTCTACTCCTCAAACTACCTTCTGGTGTGTGGCAGAGGGTACTTTATGCGACATTGTCACGTCCCCTTTTCTACTCCCAGTCGCAAATGCTTCGCAGGCAGAAGTACTGTTGGCAAGCAGCCATGTGAGCTCGTATCTCTACAGTTCATCATCTTGTCGCGAAGCTATAGATAGGGGGAAGCAATATATTAATTTAATATTCTACGAGCTTACAATGTCGAATTTTAACCATATACACATCGTGACGCACGTCTCTCTTCCAGCATCTGGTAGTGGAGTTGGCAGAGCACCTCCGTGACGCTATAGCGAAGCGCACTTTTGTTTTTTGGATCACGTCTATTTTCTCCATCAGTTCTGCCTGGGCGAGTATTGTTCCAATGAATCTCACAAGGGGAGGCCAAGACGTTGGGATCACGGATTTACTTCAAACTCTGTATGTATTTAGTAGGCCTGTGAAACAACATAATGTGCAAGTAGTAAGGCGCACTACTCTGGAAGTTTCGAGAAAATCGCAAAAGAAGTTTTACGCGTCTGTTATGTAATTGATTAAACTCAATCGTTTTCGTGCAAGATGGAGCTCCACCGCTCATCGCTCGTGAGGTTCACCTGCTTCTCTGAAACAAATTTGGAAACGATCGAATTGTCAGCTGATCGCTTCCAAGTGCTTGGCCTGCATCATCACCTGACCTCACTCCCTGTGATTTCTGATTGTGGGGCTACCTGAAGGACAGGGTTTACAAGGGGAACATTGACACATGTGCTGATCTGAAGCGCAGCATATCAAAAAACATAGACAGCATACCTACGGACATGCTTCGTTCTGCTATCCAGAATGCAATTCTACGCTTTCAGACTCTTCTGGACACTGATGGGCGCCATACTGAGCCCCTTTTGCAGCAGCAATGGTGCCGGTATGTAATGGTACGACGTTTGTAATGGTATGTTTCAGTTGAACTCATCCTGCATTATTTCACCTCACCATGTTCTTGACATTAATGCTGCAAAGTGTAAACAATCAGAATACGGCGCTGCTGTCGGCAACGCTTATATAAGACAAGAAGTATCTGGAGCAGATGTTAGAACGGTTACTGCTGCTACAATGGCAGGTTATGAAGATTTAAGGCCGGCCGCTGCTGTGGCAGAGCGATTCTAGGCGCTTCAGTCTGGAACCGCGCGACCGCTACGGTAGCAGGTTCGAATCCTGCCTCGGGCATGGCTGTGGGTGATGTCCTAAGGTTAGTTAGGTTTAAGTAGTTCTAAGTTCTAGGGGACTGATGGCCTCAGAGGTTAAGTCCCATAGTGCTCAGAGCCATTTGACCCATTTTTATTTTTTTTTTATTTTTTTTTTTTTTTTATGATTTAAGTGAGTTTGTACGTGGAGTTACAGTTGGGGCACGAGCGATGCGACACAGAATCTCCGAGGTAGCGATGAAGTGAGAATTTTTCAGTACGACCATTTCACGAGTGTACCGTGAATAAGGAATCCTGCAAAACATCAAAACTCCGGCATCGCTGCGGCCGGTAAAAGATCCTGCAAGAACGGGACCATCGAAGACTGAAGAGAATCGTTCAACGTGACAGGAGTGCAACCCTTCCGCAAATTGCTGCAGATTTCGTGATAGACCATCAACAAGTGTCAGTGTGCAAACCATTCAATGAAACGTCATCGATATGGGCTCTCGGGGCCGAAGTCCCACTCGTGTATCTTGATGACTACAAGACACGAAACTTTACGTCTCACCTGGGCCGTCATCACCGACATTGGACTTTTGACGACTGGAAACGTGTTGCCTGATCGGACGAATCTCGTTTCAAATTGTATCCAGCGGATGGAAGTTGTACAGATATGGAGACAACTTCATGAAGCCATGCCTCTGCATGTCAACAGGGAACTGGTCAAGCTGTTGGAGGCTCTGTAATGGTGTTGGGCGTGTGCAACTGGACGTGATATGGGACCCTTGATACCTCTAGATACGACTCTGTCAGGTGACACGTACGTAAGCATCCAGTTTGATCACTTGCATCCATTCATATTCATTGTTCATTCCGACGGACGTGGGCAATTCCAGCAGGACAGTGCGACGCCCCACATGTCCTGAATCGCTATAGAGGGGCTCCAGGAATACTCTTATGAGTTTAAATACTTCCACTAGCCACCAGTCTTCCCAGACATTAACATTACTGAGCATGTCTGGGATGCCTTGCAACGTGCTGTTCAAACGAGATCTCCACCCCCTCGTACTCTTCCGGATTTATGGACAGCACTGCAGGATTCATGGTGTCGATTCCCTGCAGGACTACTTCATACATTATTCGAGTCCATGCCACGTCGTGCTGCGGCACTTCTGCGCGCTCACGGGGGTCTTATCAATATTATACTGGTGTACCAGTTTGTTTGGCTCTTCAGTCTATTGGTGTCTTCTGTATGCAACTGTAAGCATTATTTAATAGATGCCTCAGTAATATGAAATAAGTTTATTGTTGGTTATTTTAGTGTTTTATTAATCGTAAGTGGTAGGGAAAGCGTCTTCGAAATTTGTATGGAGAATTTTATATGTTTTTGATTTTAATGTACTGGATCAGTTGTTGTGAGAAATGCTTGTGCAATTTTATTTTGTCCCTTTGTCGGCTGCTGTTTACTATGGAGGAATAGATTATCCTAAGAATCAGCTTTTGGTAATATTTGCACGTTATGATTTCAGTTTGTGGTTTCAAGAACTAAAAGAATGTCCGTTTGAACTTTCATACTGGCTAATTCAGGAGTACCATATATTTCTGTAGCTCGTACGTGTACGAAATGAGCGTGACGTCTCACCGCTCCTCCGGGAGGTCTGCTTTTGTTACGAGGCTGTGAGTAATTGCCGCGTACTTGCGGTGAGTAGCCCGCGCTGGCGCCAGCAGGAGTGTGTGTGGCGCGGGGTCGCGCCAGAGTCGCTGACCGGGAGCCGCGCGGGCGCCGGGGCCGTGGGAAGAACGCGGGGCCCGCAAACACGGCGAGCCGGCGCTAAGCCCGCCGCCCTAAATCTGCCGCCGCGGCCGGGTAAACCAGTTTACCTCTCGCTCCTGGTGCGCACCTCTCGCCAGAGCACACTCCGCGCCTATTTGTATGTGTCGACTGCTTTGCGTGTGGGCTCTGGCTTAAGTCATTAGGCTGTGCGTCAACCACGCTTGCAAATGATTGCCAGATCTTGTCTCTTGTATGCTCTGAATACAGGCTGAATCCAAACTACACCGACAAAATGTTGGTGGTCGTTCACAGATATTTTCTGAGCATTGTGGCACAAGGGACACGTGGTTTTTGGTGACTCGTTACTGAGTAATTGCTTTTCTTTTGATTTCTTATTCATCTTTATCTTTTTGTGTCTCTACTGCACTTACACTGAATGGACCACAGTCATAGAATATCTTCATTTGCCCAGTGTAGAGCAGCAACTCGCCGGGCATAGACTCAACAAGTCGTTGGAAGTCCCCTGCAGAAATGCTTAGCCATCCGACGAAAGTGTTGCCGGTGCAGGATTTTGTGCACGATTACGTCCCACAAATATTCGATGGGATTCATGTCGGGCGATCTGGGTGGCTAAATCATTCGCTCGAATTGTCCAGAATATTCTTCAAACCATTCGTGAACAACTGCGACCTGGTGGCAGGGCGCGATGTCATCCACTAAAATACCATCGTTGTTTGGGAACATGAAGTCCATGAATGGCTCCATATGGTTTCCAAGTAGCCGAACATAACACAGGATAAAGCCCATTCCAGGAAACAAGGCGCACACCATTATGGAGCCACCACCAGCTTCCTTAGTGCCTTGTTGACAGCTTGGGTCCGTAGCTTCGTGGGATCTGCGTCACACACAAATCCTACCGTCAGCTCTTACCAACTGAAATCGGGACTCATATGATAGGCGACAGATCTCCAGTCGCCTAAGGCCCATCGATATGGACACGGGCCTAGGAGAGGCGCTATAGGCGACGTCGTGCTGTTAGCAAAGGCACTCGGATCGTTCGTCTGCTGCCATAGCCCATTAACGCCAAACTTCGCAGCACTTCCCCAACGGATACGTTCGTCGTATGCTCCACACTGATTTCTGCGGTTATTTCATGCGTTGTTGGTTGTATGTCAGCATTGACAACCCTAAGCAAACGCCGCTGCTCTCGGTCGTTAAGTGAAGGCTGTCGGCCACTACGTTCTCCGTAGTGAGAGGCAATGTTTCCAGAATGAAATTTTCACTCTGCAGCAGAGTGTGCGCTGATATGAAACTTCCTGGCAGGTTTAAAACTATATGCCGGACCAAGACTCGACCTCGCCTGAAATTTGGTGTCCTCGGCACAGTCTTGACACTGTGAATCTCGGAATATTGAATTCCCTAACGATTTCAGAAATAGAACTTCCCATGTGTCTGGCTCGAATTACGATTCCGCTTTCAAAGTCTGTTAATTCCCCTCGCGCGAGCGTAAGCACTTAGGAAACCGTTTCACATGAATTATCAGACTGAAAATGACAGCTCCGCCAATGCTCTGCCCTTTTATTTTTTTGGAAGTTTGTGGTAAGTTTCTATGGGACCAAACTGCTGAGGTCATCCGTCCCTAGGCTTACACATTTACACATTACTTAATCTAACTTAAACTAACTTACGCAAAGGACAACACACACACACACACACACACACACACACACACACACACACACACCCATGACCGACGGAGAAATCGAACCTCCAACGGGGAGAGCCACGCGAACCGTGGCAAGGCACCTCGGACAGCGCGGCTACCCCGCGCTGCACTGTTCTTTTATAACTCGTGACAGCTGTACAGTCGAATGACATGATTGACTGGGAGACTGGGCAGGTTCAGCCGTCTAATCGTAAAGGTTTCTGCTATCCTTCACCCATACTGCCGATATTCAAGTGGTTCAAATGGCTCTAAGCACTATGGGACTTAACATCTGAGGTCATCAGTCCCCTAGACTTAGAACTACTTAAACCTAACTAACCTAAGGACATCACACACATCCACGCCCGAGGCAGTGTTCGAACCCGCGACCGTAGCAGCAGCGCGGTTCCGGACTGAAGCATCTAGAACCGCTCGGCCATAGCGGCCGGCGGCCGATATTCCTTCACGAAATGCGATATTTGTGTGTTGAGTGTATCTGATACGTGTAAATGACTATAATAGGTCTCTGTGTCTTGAGGTGTCATGTTCGTGCAGTATGACTATGAGAGAAGGCAGAGGGTGTAACACGGAGTCGGCAGTTAGCCTATTGCTCTCGAATACCACGAAGGGACCGGCGATCTCAACGTCCCAATCCGACTGTCGTATCACCATCAACGTGTCGCATGCTGTCGCTCCATGAGACATTGTGGAGAGGTCTGGAATTCAGTCCAGGACACTGGAGCAAAGTCTGGTGACCAGGAACTTTACGCCACCACCCGTCCTCCTCTTTAGCGGAAAGACAAAAGGAAAACTGCGAACAGTGCGTGACGTACTCCGACGGTGGTAACCCATTCAAGCACCAGCCACTCCCAGCGTTTCTTAACTTCGGGACCAAAGCATTAAGCGATGCAAGGCTGTTGGATTGACAACTGTACTGCTCGCTTTACCCTTCGCCCTCAACCTTACATTTTACCCTTCACCTTGCATTCAGTGACGCTCGGTTCCGGCTCGGGTTTGATTTTCCGTCAGTATCAGAGTTCGCCAGTATGCAACTAGTGGATAAGTTCACTGAATGCAGCGGGAGAGCGGCACAACGAAGCTACCCCAAGCAGCTCCCTGAGTGACAGCATCACTATAACAGAACTTCTGCGTTTGTCTGAGGACTCTCGCATTACTCCATGTCTTTGGTTGTGCCATTTGGTGATCGCATCTTCCAGCCTTTTTCACTTCTGTGAAGGTATTTTCACAAAGAAATGATACTGTTGTTGTGGTCTTCCGTCAGAAGACTGGTTTGATGCATCTCTCGTTGCTACTATATCCCGTAGAAAGCCCTTCATCTCCTAATAACTACTGCAACCTATATCTTTCTGAATCTGCTTACTGTGTTCATCTTTTCGTCTACCTCTACGATTTTTATCCCCCCCTCCTCACACACACACACACACACACACACACACACACACACACACACACACACACACACACACACACACTTCCCTCCGATACTAAACTGGCCATTTCTTGATGTTTGCCGGCCGCTGTGGCCGAGCGGTTCTAGGCGCTTCAGTCCGGAACCGCGCTGCTGCTATGGTCGCAGGTTCGAATCCTGCCTCGGCCATCGGTGTGTGCGATGTCCTTAGGTTAGTTAGGTTTAAGTAGTTCTGCGTCTAGGGGACTGATGACCTTAGATGTTAAGTTCCACAGTGCTTAGAGCCATTTGAACCATTTTTGAACCTTGATGTTTCAGAATGTGTCCTATCAACTGATCCATTCCTCTAGTCGGGTTATGCCACATATTTCCTTTTTTTCACAATTCTGTTTCATACCTCCTCATTAGTTATGTGGTCTACCCATCTAATCTTCATCATTCTTCTGTAGCGCCGTATTTCAAAAGCATCTATTCTCCTCTTGTCTAAACTGTTTATCATCCATGTTTCACTTTCATATGTGGCTAAACTCCAGGAAAATACCTTTAGAAAAGACTTCTTAACACTTAAATCTACATTCGATGTTAACAAATTTCTTTTCTTCAGAAACCTTTTTCTTGCCATTTTCAGCTTGTGTTTTATATCCTCTCTACTTCGTCGATAATCATTATTTTGCTACCAAAATAGCGAAACTCATCTACTACTCTAAGTTCTTCGTTTCCTAATTTAACCCCTCAGCATATGACTTAGTTCGACTAAATTCCGTTATCATTTTCTTGCCTTTATTGACGTTCATTTTAAATTCTTCTTTCAAGACACGGTCCATTCCGTACAACTGCTCTTCCAAGTCTTTGCTGCCTCTCACAGAACTACAATGTCATCGGCAAACCTCAAAGTTTTTGTACCTCCTCCCTGAACTTTGATTCCTATTCCAAATTTTTCTTGGGTTTCCTTTACTGCTTGCCGAATGTACAGACTGAATAGCATCGGGGATAGGGTACAACCCGCTCTCACCCCCTTGTCAAACACTACTTCACTTTTATGTCCCTCGCTCTTATAACGGCCGCGTAGTTTCTGTACAATTTGTAAATAGCCTTTCGCTCCCTGTATTTTACCACTGTGACCTGAGTATTCCAGTCAACATTGTCAAAATTTATCTCTGGGTCTACAAATACTGTTAATGTTAAGTTTGCCTTTACTAATACGAATTCCTTACAGAAGAATGGAAAAACTGGTAGAAGCCGACCGCTGGGAAGATCAGTTTGGATTCCGGAGAAATGTAGGAACACGCGAACCCTACGACTTAACTTAAAAGATAGGTTAATGTTTAACCTACCTTCTAAGATAAATCTTAGGGTCAGAATTGCCTCGTTTGTTCCTACGTTTCTCCGGAATCCAAACTGACCTTCCCAGCGGTCGGCTTCTACCAGTTTTTCCATTCTTCTGTAAGGAATTCGTGTTAGTATTTTGCAGCCATGACTGGAAGTTCTGTAATTTTCACACGTGTCAGCAGCTACTTTATTTGTAGCTGGATTTATTGCACTCTTCTTGAAGTCTAAGGGTATTTCGCCTGTCATACATCTTGCACACCAGATGGAAGACTTTTGTTATGGCTGGCTCTCCCAAGACTATCAATAGTTCTGACGGAATATCGTCTACCCTGGCGCCTTGTTTCGGCTTATGTTTTTCAGTGTTCTGTCAAATCCTTCTCTCAAAATCATATCTGCTACTCATCTTCGTCTACGTCCTCTTCTATTTGTATAACACTGCCTCCATTGTAAAACGCTCTATATACTCCTTCCACCTTTCAGCGTTTCCTTTCTCCAAAGGCCCCTTTGATTTTACTGTAGGCGGTATCTATCTTTCCTCAAGTGAAATATGCTTCTAAATCATTACATTTGCCCTCTAGCCACTTCTGCTTAGCCATTTTCCATTTCCTGACAATCCCATGTTTTAGATGTTTGTAGTCGCTTTCACTTGCTTCATTTGCTGCATTTTTATCTTTTCTCCATTCATCAACTAGAGTAATATCGCCTGTGTTTTCCAAGGATTTCTACTAGGCCTTGCCGTTCTATCGTTTTGATCCTTTGCTGCCTTCACTGTTTAATCTTTTACAGCTACCTGTTCGTGTCCTACTGTATTCCTTTTCCCTGCTCTAGTCAATCGTTGCCTAATTATCCCCTGAAACTCTCAACAGCCCCTGGTTCTTTAAACTTTTCCAGATCCTAGCTCCTTAATTTCCTGCCTTTTTTAAATGTCTTCAGTTTTAATCTATAATTTATAACCAACCGCATTTTCCCATGGAAATGTCTTAAAATTTAAAATATGGTTCCGAAATCTCCTTGTTACCATTATATAATCAATCTCAAGCTTTCTGATGTCTCTAGGTATCTTCCAAGTATTCAGCCATCGTTCATGATGCTTAAAACAAGTGTTAGCTATGGTTAGATTACGCTCTATGCAAAACTGTACCAGGGGACTTCCTCTTTCATTCTTTTCAAAATGGCTCTGAGCACTATGGGACTCAACTGGTGTGGTCATAAGTCCCCTAGAACTTAGAACTACTTAAACCTAACTAACCTAAGGACATCACACACATCCATGCCCGAGGCAGGATTCGAACCTGCGACCGCAGCGGTCGTGCGGTTCCAGACTGTAGCGCCTTTAACGGCTCGGCCACTCCGGCCGGCTCATTCTTTTCCTCGAGCCCATATTCACCTACCATTTTTCCTTCTCTCCTTTCCACATTATCGAATTCCAGTCCCCATCACAATGAAATTTTCGTCTCTATTAACAATCTGAATAATTTATTTTATCTCATCATACATTTCTTAAATCTCTTCATCATCTGTGGAGCTGTTTGACGTATAAACCTATCTTACCGTCGTAAATGTGAGCTTTGTGTCTGTCTTGGCTACAATAAAGCATTCACTATGCTGTTCATAGTAGCTTACTTCCATTCCTATTTTTTATTCATTATAAAAACCCACTCCTGCATTACCCCTATTAGTTTTTGTATTTACAACCCTGTACTCACCTGACCAGCGGTCCTGAGTAGTAGACCAACTGCATTGTGGGGCGTTTTGTTAGTGCAAGTTGCCTACATCAGGAGTAAGTGTACTTTCAGGGAAAACCTTTCGTTGTCTTTTGATTGACAGGTATTAAACTAATGCTCTCCCAACCCTCACACTCTCCCTCCTCCTCCCAAACCCTCAGAAAACCCCAACCCTCCCTATCCCTCTCGCTGATACAGGTACACTTTCAGGCCTGAGTTATTCGAATAGCCCCCTCTCACTCTATCAGTTTGATTGACTACTTAATTAAATTGATTAATTAATTGACCCCTCCCCTCTGGTAAAATCCCAAGCCTCCCTTCCCCTCTCCCCCTTTCCTACATGGAAACTGATGGCTCTGTACTTGAGAGGAAGGATCCCAGAACACTAAATTCAATTACATAGGAGAAGATATATTGTTTATTTATAAAAAAACTCAGTTTTCGTGGCTTGGTCCTCTCTTGCTCATCATTCTCTCCTGTTTGGGAAGATGCAGGTCTTGTAAAATATATCGAAAAGAAGCCAATCGATTGCATTTTTTATTCCAGTCACGCAAGGAATAACATCATGAAACAGTCATCACATATAATTACACTGTTAAAAATCTTTCGATCACAGAGCATGCACCATCCACTATCCTGCACCCACTGACAGCTTGTGCCACCTGTGTAGGCTGCTCGAGTCAGGATTCACTGGGGCCCCTGCAAAGTAAAGTGTATGTCAGCAGCCACGCCATGTGCCAGTGTCCAAATGGTGTCCACTTGGGCCCCGCAACTGGTAGACCAGATGTACCGCTAATCCACAAACAAAAGCAACTGAGAAATTACAGTCCAACACATGCTCTCATGCCCTCTCTCTCTCTCTCCCTTTCTCTCTCTCTCACCCATTCTGCAGTGTGCCACTGCTGGGCCTGTCAGTTGCAGTTGGACCGAAATGCAAACAAAACAGTTTTTCCCCAGTAATCCCCTGTGGAATGCTAATGCACACAAGAACTCCTTCCAAGGCAAGTGCCTTTCAGTGAATGGATTCCACCATTGACTCTAAGCTGGCCCAGCCTTCCTGATGCATGGATATCCCTTGTCATTGAACAAGAACTGCTTCTGGAGTTAGTACACCTTGTGTTGCGGAATATTGCCACATACATGACATAAAGATGTTACAGGAACTAAATGTACCACTGCACAAAGAGAGAGCTCTGTAGATGACATGAGAATATTTAAACAATTACATGTTTCATTCTGAGCAATACCACCACTGCCACTCTTGAACACATACTCTAAAAGAAAATATCCTGGCACACTTGTGAAACCTTCCCTGAGACATTTTGCATGCTTTTGTGGGAAATACCCTTGTCTTTGGGCATGATTTTTTAGTATCACACCCAAACATTATGCATATGAAGTAATGAAATTTCCATCACAAGTAGATCATAGGAGTAAATATATCTGAGGTCTTGTATGCACCAATATCTGAGAGCATAAACACCCTCCTCCACCACGTTCCCACTAAATATAATTGGTGAAAAAATAATCCTGAAGATCTGACAAACTCGTGAACATGAAGTGCACCATCCACTGACTGCAGGGTAGCCCCATCCACATCAGCTGGGAGAGAGAGACCCACATCTGCACCACTCATATACACCCATACCGAGTGCGCACGTGTATGCAGTACAACTATTGGAAACAATAAACTGATTAGTCGGGAATTTCACATCACCATTCGGTGTTTAAATGTACTATAGACTTCTTAAATTGGTTGTCTCCTCTACATTTGGAAGGAGAGAAGAAGGTTCTACTGCGTGATAGAATAGAAACAACAGCAAATACCATTGCAAGACAGAATCCACTGTGGTGTATTGAGAAGCACTAAACACAACACACTTAAACCATAATCCAGTTCATAGCAATGAGCTGTGATGGCTAGATGTCAGAGATTGCCATAAACTGGGAATCTGATGTTGCAATTGGGTTTTTCAAGCACTATAGAATTCCTAAATTGGTTCTCTCCACACAACACTTACCCCATGACTGACTCCATAGCAGTAGTTGTCATGTGTAGATGCTGGAGATCGCTCAAACACTTGCACATCCCACACATTCACCTCACAGACATCTACACACTGTGCACCCCTCCGCTTGTATGCAGACATACAGAAAACAGAGAAAATGTACTACTGATGTGGAATATGTGGGTGGAGGCGACTCGATGCAACCGAGTACAATGCTATACTACACCTCCCGATCAGTGCATTTGCGCTAGGTGTTGGCAGCTGTACTACATTTACAAGGAAATTTAGAACACGGAATGAGAGGTGATATCATGATTGTATGGGTAGAAGTGACATAAAAAATCGATAGAATTGGGAAAAATGACGGAAAAAACGTATAAATTTATAGAAAATACACTGAAATGTCGGTAAATTGAGGAAGCACTTGCGTGTCTTCTGGTAGGCGCAGAAGGATTCTTGTGCTTGGGAACGAATATGGGACAGCAAGAGGAATACAAAAAAACGTTGACATGGATGCACCAGGCACCAGGAAAACAGCCACGTTCTTTTGCCATCGAAGCAGCATTCTACTGTATGTCTATTGAGGTAATAGTGATACAAATGAGTTGACTGCTGTCTTTGATGCTTTCCGGGAAAAAAAACGGAGAGCCATCTACCTCTGAACTTGAATCTGCATTAAACGATGACATAGAGTGGATGGGGTGGTCGGTTGAGATGGAGTTGTAGCGAGGTACGATATAAAGGTATACTGATGAAGCATTCTAGAGTGAGAGAGGGAGACGCTGGTGCTGTTCTGTCAGGATGCCGCATGACATAGCCTGCGCTCGAATTGTATACAACTGCATGTTCTGTGTGGGTCTTAGAGCAGTGTCTACTTGCAATGGTTAACAGTAACCCTCTTGGTCATCAGAGGACTTCCATCTCATGTGTGATGAATCATGACACATTCCTCGAAACAAACGAGGGTTTATGTGATGTACTCCATTTCCCTATCACAACTTGGGTATAAATTGAAGACTTCAGTTTCATAACTAAGATGATTCTAAGTTAGTGATTGGTGTTTGTGAGGCACTGCAATCCCTGTGTATACATTTGCCTGACAAATGTCCTGTTTACAGAGTTAGTGGTGACATGCTGTGTCCCATGTCATTTGCTGCTGCTATACGTTTATCTGTTTCCTTCTAAGAGGTAATCTCCATTACTAACGATCATTTTGTATAGCACTGATGCGGGCATAGTATAATTTCCGAACCATGATCGGATGTGAACAGTGGACACTGTACATCCCTGGAAAGCTGTATCGTGCACATATCACACAGATTCGATATTTTAAGGCAATAGTTTTTTCATTTTACGGTTTGTTGCCATAGTTTATCTTAGAGAAACCGGCAAGAAGAATGTATGTCATGTGCTGGAAAACTATTTCTTGCGTTGGAATATTAAGAGCGTTACATTCCATATGACTAATAGATCGGAAACTAGCACAATCTAACCATATAGCCTGTTTTAAGTGTGGAACCTTGTAACCTCAGGTGTGCGTTTGTTTATGTTCTCTCTCACCATTACCTTCCAGGTTCTGATCCCAGACTATAGGACAACACCTTAGAGTTGATAGAGCGGTTGATTTGCATAAAAATGCTTCAAACTCCATCCACCTGGAGCTCCATCATGCACAAAAAACAGCCATTTCTTGTTCTTCTTAATCATCTTCTGTTACATCGCAACACTTTCAAATCTGTTACTGTACACCGATAAGGGATGCTAACCTCCTCAACATGGGTGCATCTGGAGAAATCTTGTGTACTTGGTTGGGTGAGGACTCTGGTAGCTCCATTCATTCACGAGACGTGGAATGTAGCAGTCTACCCTGGTCAGCTGCAGATTAAATCGGTAGCAGTGCTGCGGGATGGGCTGGTCGAACACTGTGCAAGGGGGTCTTTCAGTCTTTAATGTTATCGTAAGACTGCGAGAATGCTCTGTGACTCCCATCCACATAGAGATAGATCGTAAATTATGAACTATGCTGGAGGTGCTAGAAATATGGCCGGCCGGTGTGGTCGAGCGGTTCTAGGCGCTTCAGTCTGGAACCGCGCGACCGCTACGGTCGCAGGTTCGAATCTTGCCTCGGGCATGGATGTGTGTGATGCGTGTCCGAAAGAACAGATGCCATCTTCATATAGTTAAGGCTAACCAGGCATTGACCTTCTTCTTCTGTGTGGATGCACATGCACTGCCCGAACTCTTATTGGACTCGGTAAGATTGACTGCCGCAAGTAATGAGTGTAATGGGCAGGGGCATTAGGAATGTAGTTTGTGGACATTAAGTTGGGAATGTGGGTCTCACGGGGAGCGTGCAAGGGTTAAATCCCTTCAGTCGCACTATCCTCTGTGCCCGCGGTGGCTCAGATGGACAGAGCGTCTGCCATGGAAGCAGGAGATCCCGGCTTCTAGTCCGGTTGGGGTACACATTTTCAACTGTTCCCGTTGATATATATCAACGCCTGTTGACAACTTAGGGTCTTGATTTAATTATCATTTCATTCTAGAGAGCTGCATCGTCACCAATTGTATCTGTTCTTTCGGAAATGTCCGAAAGAACAGATACCATCTTCATAGTGTTAATGTCAGTTTAGAACCTGACACAGACATGGAAGTCGTGGCAGGAAAACAAAATGCTTGGCAATGTACAAACTGTGTTGCAGCGAAAAAAAAAAAGAAAACAAAAAGACAATGTTTCAAACAACGACACAGGGTCATAGGGAGGGTCTCTTCGACTTATAGTATAGTTTGTAGGATACGGTCATCCTCCTACAGTACAGGCGATGTAACTTTACACTGGTCTGTGCAATTAATCGATAGCTCACATGTGCTTGATGGCAGCACACTGAAGGTATTAGTTTCCGATATATGGGAGGAGAGAGATCTTATCAAGTTCTCTATCGAATGAAGTTAGTGAAGCTTTTACAGTTCGTAATTTTTCTCTGTTGGACGGTGCAGAATAACGAAGATGTTGGGGTGATAGACGTGAATGGGCCCTGAGGGATGCAGATCTGCTTCAGACAGTAGTACTTGTATGCAGTTTGGGGGAGGGGGGCACCACAGTGGAGTAGCAAATCCCTCGTCTCCCCCCAGTTCCTGTACTGTCTTTTATACTACCTCACGTTGCAGGAGCAGGCTTCATTTGGCGCTGGCCTTACGCGTAGTACAGTGCTGGCAGAGCTACGACATTTTCCCATTTCTACCGAATGGTCAAAACATGGTCCTGTCACACTAACTCAGGTCACTCTCTTTCTATATGGGTTGCAGAAGGTGGTAGACACAGCTCTCTCCAACTTCTGCTCAGATCATACTTAAATTGGAACGATCACATGCGCAAAGCTGCAGAAATGGCTGCAGTCGAAAGAGGCAGAGGGACTATCTAAAATTTTACTGTAGCTGACAGGTTCGAAAAAGGTGACTCGTTTCAGGATATGAGAGTGCCAGAAATATGATTCACTAATGGCTGTAACCATTAAAGGACTTCTCCAAAGGATCCGACGCAGCTATATGGTTGAATGGAAAGACTTGATTCCAAACCATAGACATTATTTCTATCCGAAAGTGTAGCACTAGACATCTGGAAAGCTAGTGTACATTTCTTACGACCTCAATCAGCACACCATCTACTGTTTGTGATTCTTCTCAATCAATCATCGCCTATAACCCAGTCGATATATCACCGAACCTCTGACATGGCATCGAGACAGAATGCATTACAAATACTGGAGAAATATCTAGCGCTGGTGTGAGGGAGTTGCAAATACTGGTCTCATACCACGTTCCTTAGCCGCATCACTTTCTAAATTCAATAATTTTATTACGAGGTTGCACCGTCGGCGACGTGTAACCGCACTGTTGGTCTGATAATATACACTCTGGCGATCACCGTCTAATTTCAGTGTCGCCGTATTGGTTTGGAAAACCCACTCAATTCGGAGGTAATGCCATACCTCGATTTATAAAGCCAATATAGCTTTTAACATGGATATTTGTATGCAGCTGTAGATCCAGGACCGCTTGTGGCAGTAACATACAGTAGTTGTTGCGATTGTGTCTTTGAACATCTGGCGGTTTGTAAGACGATTACGCCTCTGACAAGGGGAAGGCCTCAGACACGGCCAACCGATTCGGCTCAAATTTGGCAGGTCGCTTGTGTACAACCTAAAACGAAGGACTCTAAGATATTTTGGGCCAACACCCTCGCAATTTTGAGAAAATCACCCCTAAAGGTTATGATGAGCAATCGACTCAAAATTGGAGTGATCGATAGATAATTGTAAATAGAGCATTTTTCATAATCAGGTATGGGTTCCGCAAACGCAAACTTTTCCAGAAATCGAGGAAAGAAGCTTTTACAACTGCAGCTTCTGTACCCAGATGGTAAACGCTTTTCGCCGACAGCGCCGATAGCGCAACGCCTAAGGTAAAGGGCTGGGAATCGGAAAAACCGTCTTCGAATCTCGAAAAAACCTAGCGGATGTTATTCTTTTCGTTTGTCTGTTTCCATATCTCAATTGATAGGGATAGGAGGATTAATAAGGTAAGTAAATCAATAAGGAATGATAATAATAAGCTGGGCATAGCTGTGAACCTGGAAGAGTGAAGATATTCAGCACGAGCCTTATAGAAGTCAATCGGAAAGAGTTCTTTTCTGTCATTAGGCTGCAGCGAACCTCGCGGATACATGTAGTGATTTTTCCATCGTTAATGCGCCGAATGAAATACGTTTTTTGAATTAATATAGAGTTCTTCCATAGGTAACATATGACGAGTAATGTATGTAGTTTGTAGTAATTAGCTCGTCTGTTTATGCCGTAGTAACTAGTTATTGTTTGTTGTGTCATCTTTCAGGTGCATAATCTGAATAATGGAGGATGTACACCCTTCGACTAGCGCTGTAATATATAGTCGGGAGCCTGTCACAGAAGATGACATGCGGGAAGTTACCGACTCTGTGTTTTGGTTTGTAAAAGTGTTGCAAGACAGATGCATTATCAGTGCACTACCGGAAGCAAGCAGCTCTGTTTCTCGTCGTTCCATACTGATAGGAGCGGCTATCGTCGAGCGATTTTTGGAGCTGACAAACGAAATGACTTTTGTTGATACTGAAGTACTGTACCATGAAGACGAAGCAGAAGGTGATTCAGTGGAAGATATCCCGACTAGTGAATCGCAAAATGGTCATAACACTTTGGAAATCTGCACGTCACTGGGAATACGTGCTTCATCTGTTCCCGATGAGTATTACGAACCGGTTACTAAACGACTGAACTACGGTGCTTTACCACTTGAAGTAAAAGTGAAGGCGTTAGCGCTAGCCAGGAATCATACAAATTGGAACTTACAAACACTGCAAAAGAATGGAGCAACAACAGCCCTGAAAAGGAAGAAGGACTTGAAACCGTGGGAAAGTGATATCGTTAAAGGAGGGACAAGATTCGACAAATACCAGGCGATAAATAAGTGGACATACGACCAATTTGTCGAATCTCGTTGTCGTAACGAGAATGTAACAACGAGAATACTTCAGGAATGGCCTGCAGGTGCAGAGCTTCAATATACGGCCAACAAGGATTTTACGTTTGCTGCATCATTATCTTGGGCAAGAAATTTCAAATCGGAGTATAGAATTCGTCAACGGCACGTCACTAAATACGTCTCTGATAAGGAGGTACAAAATATAGAAACTATACAGAAAGTGGCGACTCTTTTCAGCACGCAAACGGCGTCACTTATGACCGGTTTTAATAGTGATTACGTGACCAACTCTGATCGAACAGGATGCGAGTATCGGGTCAACATTCGACGCACGTTATCGCATAAGGGAGAAAAACGAACCCTTATCGCAGTTGGTAGTAAAAACCAACTAACACATTCGTACACGGCGCAATATGCCATCACAGCCTCTGGAAACTTGTTGCCTAAGGTTTTCGTGTGTTTACAAGAAACGAATGTTACATTTGGTTCTTAGATTATAGAAGAGGTCAGTCGTTTAACCGACTCGTTGAAAAATGTTTACATTACCTGCTCCAAATCCGGGAAACTGACGAATGCGATTTACAGAACATTTGTTGAGAATGTTTTAAAACCATACGTTTCTGATAACAAGTTTTGCCTAATATTGGATTCCTGGAGTGGACAAATTAACACTACAATGTATGATACAATGTTTATAGATAGCGAGGGTCAGCCGACGTGCACAGTAAAAGTAATACCGCCAAACTGCACACCTGTGTGCCAGCCGTGTGATGTTTATTTCCAAGCTTCAGAATTGCAGTGTGGCTCTGGAAACCCAGCGGGAATTGCACAAGCTCACGGCTGCAATAACTATTCACAGTGTAATTCATAACCAACTTTCAGCACCGATTTTTTAGGCAATGGTATTGTATGCGTGGTACAAATTAATTCCCGAAAAAGACATATTTTTAAATGTAAACCAAGTTTGTTTTCCGCCGACTCTTCGGAAGGAACAGTGTAGCTGTCGAAAGATTGCATTCATTAGATGTTCTTGGTGCCATGAGTATATTTGTTTCGATTGTTTATTGACACATACCATCCGTCTAGTTGTTCGAAGAAAAGCGAGGACACATAAAAGTGACTGGAAGAGCCATTGTAAAGTGACCTGGAGTAACATTTTAGTTGTTTACTATTCCAAGAGGTTTGAGAAATTTATTTGCCTACCTTATTATTATCATTCCTTACCTTATTAACCCTCCTATCCCTATGAATAGAGATATGGAAAAATACAAACGAAAAAAAGAACATCCGCTAGGTTTCTTCGAGATTCGGACCCGGGTTCTCCGATTCCCAGCCATTTACCTTGGCCGTTTTTTTCTTCTTTTTTTTTTCTTAATTTTGTTCCTTGTTGATAGTTGTGTTTGGTCGATGCGGACGGCACATGCCATCCGTTCAAGTTCGTTTGTTAATCGTTCCACTCATTTTTTTTATTACAGAGGCCAACCGGCTCTCTGACCGAACACACAGCTACCGTGCGGGCCCGCTGCGCTATCGGTGCTGTCGGCGAAAAAAGTTTACCATGTGGGTACACAAGCGGCAGCTGTAAAAGTGTCTTACCTCGATTTCTGGAAAAGTATGCGTTTTCGGACCCCATACCTGATGATGAAAAATGCTCTATTTACAATTATCTATCGATCCCGCCAATTTTGAGTCGATTGCTCGTCATTACCTTTAGGGATGATTTTCTCAAAAACGCGGGGGTGTTGACCCAAAATATCTTAGATTCCTTCGTTTTAGGTTGTACACAAGCGACCTGCCAAATTTGAGCCGAATCGGTTGGCCGTGCCTGAGGCCTTCCCCTTGTAAGACACATTGGTACCACTCGCAAGAAAAACTTATGAGGCATTTCCATCAATCGCTGATTTTTGGTCAGTATTATTTTGTATCGCCAGCAATCAGTTATTGGCGAAGTATTATATTTAGTAGCAGGGGATGCGTGATAGGTTCTCCTTGAGCATCAGGTTTATAAAGTATGTGTTTGTGTTCTGACATGTGCAAAGGACATGACTAGGTCCACTTGTAAGGAAGGTAAGGATTTGACATGGAATACTGTGATAGCAAAGGGAAGGGTATGTCAAGTCATAAGAATGCTACAGTATTTCTATTTCCAGAGCCACTGCCGTCATCAGGTGGTATTTCAAATATTTCGCTCACTGTCCAATGTCATTCGACTGAAACCACAATCGTGGCATTTAATTGCAAGTAGAGCGATCAAATATAGATGTGACCAATTTCGTAGGACAATTCTGTCTATGCATGCTTGGTAAAGCGGCGGCGGTGGCCTGTGGCGGGAATGATTCACGTTTCCCACTAAAGGCAGGAACTGTCCGAATGGAGACACCTGTTGAGATGCAGGAAGGTAGTTGACTTAACCACGTCGTCCACAAGACGGCCAAATGGCGGACTAATACTTAACATGTATTTGACAGCTTTCGTGATCGTGTGGAAATTTGAGAAGATTCAATATGGACATTTGTTTGTGCTGGACCATTATTCCCTCCCATGTAAATTGTCCGATTGACTGCTTCTTCACATTTCCCATCTTTATTTGGTTGAGATAAGATCGATCGTGTGTGTGTGTTGAGTGCATCTAGCAGGTGAAAGACGGGTGGAGGACATGTTTGCTGGTTCTCTATACATGAGAAACACCTTAGCTGCTTTGTAAATTATAAGGATGATTTGGAATCTATTATATCACTGACATCAGTATTCGTCAGTGGAAATATCAGTTTCCTCCATTTATTTCGAGTTTTCACATAAAGGTCTTCACAGATGGGACAAGTTTCTACTAGTTACTCAGTGGGTCACAATGATTTCTTAGTCAGGGGAAAAATGTGTGATCCGGGTGGCAGCTACGAATGGGATGCACTGACACAAACCCCAACTTGGCAGTATTATGTATATAAAAGACACCACTGTGTGTTGGCTGGATTTCGAAGTATCGCAAATACCAAAAAGTTTCGTGGAAATGGTGAAAACGATGAACCGTAAAGACTCTAGGGGTTTTTTAAATTGTAATTACACCCATTGTTAATCGGCAAATACGTTATAGTGAGAGGCTTTTTTGCAGTGCAGCAACGACACCCAGCTGGTGCATGTGTGGACGTATCATAATTTTTTTTATGCATCTATAATTGATAATCGGAAATGTAATGCTGCTGCTTGAATGTAAAGCTACCATGGCTTATGTTCCGAAATATGTGTGTGGGAAGTAATCAAACTACTATTCATGTAAAAACAAAACAAAAAAATTACTTATGTCTAGTTGTAATGGAAGGATAGGTTGGCTCAAATGGTTCAAATGGCTCTGAGCACTATGCGACTTAACTTCTGAGGTCATCAGTCGCCTAGAACTTAGAACTAATTGAACCTAACTAACCTAGGGACATGACACGCATCCATGCTCGGGGCAGGATTCGAACCTGCGACTGTAGTGGTCGCCCGGCTCCAGACTGTAGCGCCTAAAACCACACGGCCACTCCGGCTGGCGAAGGATAGGTTGGACATGGTGAATTGTGATTTCAATGTTCTAAGGAGTATATCTGAATTTAAGTGGTGATAGATTCATTTTGTAAACAGCTGCACAATATATCAATGCAAGTGTTGAACCGGACCTGCTATAGTGTACAACCAGGACACGCAATATGGCTGTAACAATATGTCCCCTCATCAGCACCCCTATGTGTACCCTCGCAGTTTCCTTGTTGATTACAGTACACCAACCCACGTCGGTGATGTCTTTCCAAGCATTACGTCCACGGGTGCAGTATTCATTACCACATAGTGCCGGATGCCTGTCCTTCATAACACTGGTTTGAAAGAATCTTGGCGGGATGTAGCACCTTCCAGAAGGACTGATTTGAAGACTTTGTCAATTTCCTAGGACTGAGGAGAATCGACACATATAGCCAATGTGGGTGTAGAGTGCTGTACAAATATAAAAGATAACTGCACTGTTTGTGTAAAATGTATATATAATGCAGTGTAATGTTACTGTTACTTATGTTTTGGCATGACTAGAGAAAATGAGTGTGTGTCCTATCGTGAGGGATGTACAGATTCAGCACATCGATAATCATGAGGGTATGAGAGATATTTTTACGTGGAAACTTATGTGCACTATAGATACTGAGATTCGTTCCAGATCCACAGCCAGCCAGAGGAGACATACCTGTACATCGATCGGTGTCAGACTGCTGCAACAATGGTGCTATTTAATTTTAGTTACATTGGTAAATATGTTCCAGGTTCCCAATATTCTTGTGGGTCTTGTGTGTATCTTATGATCTGTAGACAACTTTTGTAGGATTTAACTGTCAGTACAATGTGGCGATCTGTACAAAACAGTTTTGCTGCTGAAAGTATCACCTGCAGAAAACAATGGCAGACGGTGCTCCCACACTGGCAGCAGCTACAGTTTGACAGATGAATTCAGCGACGAACGGGCTGTCCTGTTACGATTGCTAGGAAGAATGCAACCTGTGTTATTCTGGGAAGCATTGTGACAGATTTCTATAGCACGTCCAGAGGAGGGACTTGGCTGTTATTTACATAGACATGTGATGTCGGTAGAACACTGAGAACCTTTTAGCTGTTATACAAACATCTCTCAGCACTGGACCCACATCGCTGCTATGTGTCATCGCACCAGCCACAGCGTTTAGGTGAACACGTATTTCGACAGGAATTTCTCAGGTGTCAAGTATGAAAGGGATACTGCTGCCTCATGCTTGCGGGACCTGAATGGATACCTGTGTGTGGCTCAGGAGCTGACGGTGGCGTTGTCACTTAATGGGGACCACTGATGCACCCTGACTCCTAAGGGCAAGTGCGTAGTCAGATGCGTCGGCATCAGGCATTGAGTTGCGGGATGTGTTTTTTAATAGCGATCTTTTGTTTAAACTAAATTCCATCGATTTCACTGACTAATAGGGTGCTGATAATTAAAAAAAGCTACCCCATACATGTGAAGAACATCGATTTAATGAATTTGCATATTTTTTTATATCAGTGTGGTGTTAGAGGTACAATAGTTAAGGGGAGGGTGTGTATGAGTGGGTGACATAGGGCAGAGCAGCAGGTTAAGTGCAGAACACAAGGTTAATTTGCATAATTTTTGTGTAAAACGTAGTATAATAGTTTAAGGGGATGGGTGACAAAGAAGAATGCGCCACACTTTCCATATATTCCATACACTGCCTTAAATCCCCTAAATTGTTTAAATAAACAATATTCCACACAATGTCTAAATGGTTTAAACTGTATTCCATACACTACAATCGATTTCCTGACAAATTCTTTAACTAAATAAATAAAATATATTCCATACACTGCCATAAATAATTAAACAATATTTCATACATTGTCTATATTATTTAATCAGTATTCCATACACCGGAATCAAATTCCCTGCAAATCACTGCTCAACTGAGTCTTTTTCCCATCAATTTCTAATTAATTGATCAATTTAATTAAGTAGTCCATCAAACTGATAAGAGTGAGAGGGGCTATTCCAATAACTCAGACCTGAAAGTGTACCTGTACATGCGAGAGTGGAGGTTTCCTAAGGGGCAGGGGGGGAGGGGGAGAGGGGGGGATTAGTAGGTTAAGAACCTGCCTATAAAAAGGAAGGATTCTTTTAGAAGAACAATATGTTAAGGACCTGTCAATCAAAGGAATACAACACGTTAAGTACCTGTCAATCAAAGAGAACAATATGTTTGCCCCTGAGTGCATAGTTGCTCCTGATGTAGGCAACCTGCACTAACAAAATGCGCTCATGGCGGCTTTGGTCCACTACTTGTAGACACGTTTATGACATTGTTGGCAACTGTTAGTGAGTGTTTCAGTCGTTTCCTACACTTGAAACGAGTTAGTTTTCTGTATTGTTCAGTGAAATAACAATAAAAACAGTGTATTTAAGTGAAACCACATAGTAAATGTTGTAGTTTGTAGATTATTTATGGAATAGGGATGACTTTCAAATACAAAACGGAGGAATACGCCGATGTGGTGTTTATTTATCGCAAATCTGATGATAATGCTACAACTGCAGTTAATGAATATCGCGTACATTATCCAACTCAGTGGATTCCAAATGCACAAACCATTAGTAGCGTGTTTCGAATGTTACAGAAGACAGGTTCTCTACCTAGCTTCATAATCAGTACAAGCGCTCGATATGTGAAGATGATGATGAGGATATTATGGATGCTGTTTAATGTAGCCCGGGTACCAGTACATGACGTATCTCTCAACAATTAGACATTTCACAATCTAAGGTATGATGTACACTGAAGTACAATAATCTGTATCCTTACCATAAACAAAAAGTGAATCATTTACATCCGGGAGATCCTGCCGTTCGCTTGGAGTTGTCCAAATCGTTAAATACTAATCAGCAGTTACAAAAATACATTTTATTTACTGATGAGGTACAGCTTACTCGAGATGGTATAAACAGTTTAGAGAATGAGCAAGTGTGGTCAGAAACTAACCCATATCCAACAATGCAACACAATTTCCAGCAGCGATTTAGCATAAATGTGTGGTTTGGTATAATCAACACACAAGTTATTGGACCATTCATTTTCTCAGGACGTGTAACTGGCGAGACGTACTTACAATTCCTTCAAGAAGAAATGCCCCATTTGCTCGAAAATGTTCCACTTCCTACCCTATTGCAAATGTATTTTCAACGCGCGCCTCCACATTTCACCAACACCATTATTACACCCGAGTGGTCTAAGACTCTGCAGTCATGGGCTGTGCGGCTGGTCCCGGCGGAGGTTCGAGTCCTCCCTCAGGCATGGGTGTATGTTGTCCTTAGGATAATGTAGGTTAAGTAGTGTGTACGCTTAGGGACCGATGACCTTCGCGGTTAAATCCCATAAAATTTCACACACATTTGAACATTATTACACATTTAAATGAACATTTCCCCCAGAAATGGATTGGTCGTGGTGCTGCAAGTCTATGGCCATCCTGATCATCCAATTTAACACCAAAGAATTTTTGTGTATGGGGATGGATGAAAGACGAGGTTTATGAGGACAAAGTCAATACATGCGAAGCATTACTTGCTTGCATTATGAATGCAGTAGACGAAATTAATAACAAATCTGTGAAACTGACACCAGCAACAAAATCTGTTCATACACGTGCAGCTAAATGCATGGAACTCGGTGGAGACATTTTCGAACATTTATTGTGAATGTATTGTGAAATTATATGTACACTGTACAACTTCCTTAACACTGAGATACGTTTTGTCCGGTGTACCATGAATTCACGGGTGATGTAGTATTAATAAAAGTAAATTCTCTATAACTTGTGTTGAAAAGTTTCTGGAATTGTCTGGAATTTAAAAACAAAAAAAAACAAACAAATTGGGCCAAGTAATCAATAAATAAAAAATTTACGAATTTACTTCACTGGATGTTCTGGGAAACTACTGCAGATACACGTGTGGGACATGTTTTATTAGATACACCAGATCGATAACAATAAAATAAATGGAAATCGTGTTTTACTTTAAGCTCTTACACTTTTGCGGTGGCTTCATGTCAGCGAAGTCGTTAATTTCAGGCAAAATCTTTTATTAGCCGTAACTCCGTAACCAAACATTTGCGGATGTATGTATATTTGAACTTTTATCTTTAGTTTTACTTGTAGATAACATATTAAAATATTTGCATATCTTCGTGAATCACCTTGTATTTCTAGAAACACCAGGAGTCGAATAACACTGCATGAATCAAGGATGCAGATTATGCTTGTAAATTACTTATTTTTGCACTACCAAACGTGTTATCAGAAGGATGGCGACTATAAAATTCTATGAAGATCCAAATATATTCATTACATCAATGAAACTAAGAAATTATTACTCAGTTAAATACAGTACTGCTGACTGGAGTTGGTAGTTGCTTCACTACTTCACTCGTAGGTACCTGCAAGTTTTCTTGGCTCAGAGATTAACGTGGAAGAACCACCAAGTCCACAATGAACATCGAAAAACTTCATCGAAAAACTTCCTCTGAAAAGTCTGTTCAGCAAATGGGCAACCTATCGAACTGTATTACAACCCCTGTTCTCAATTTTCTAGTAATGTGCGTCGAGCTCGGTTTTGTTCAACACTCAATGAAACATGTGGATTGTTTCCCAGTGGTGGCTGAAGAAACACCAATTAAAATGTTACAATCTGACTTGTGTTGCATCGTGAGATATGCAGCTACGAATGACTGAACAGCAAGAAACAAAAGTAAATGTCAATACCACCCATCCATTCACTGGACATCAACTTCTTTGAGATTCAAGTTCAAGATAAGTTTCATCTGTATCTCCGATGTCCTGTATAAACCGAGACTTATGATGAATCGGGACAGGACAATGCAAACTTGTTAAGGCATAAAACTTACTCCTTGAGCCCATAAAATCAACAAATGCAATCGACCGCGATCATCATCAAATAATTCCGCTGTTTGCTATCAATCTACTATCGTAACTAATCCAAAATAAAAAATAATACTGACGTAGAAGTTCTTAGGGTTTGGAGACATCCATGCGTCAGTTGAGAGCTATGGTGCAAAGCCTTTACTGTGCAACAAACCAAAATAAGCTGACTTTGTAATAGTCTATGACTAAAACTGCTCGTAAATTTAAGAAAAATACTTATATGGCAGGTTTCGGCGGTTTGAAAATGTCATTCCATCATCATCGTTGAAACAGAATGCCATCTATGAAGTGTACAAGCAATGCTTCCTGGGTATAGGGAACAGGAAGTTTCTGAACGCTCAACGGTGTATGAAACAACGTACTCGTCAGAAGATTACCAGAAGTAACACTACTTATAATGAAAGAACAGATTTAAAATGTCCGTACCAATTCTACTGTATACGTTAAAAGCTGACTTTGTTTACGATCTTCTCGACCAGAAGTAGGTAGTCTGTCGTCTGATACAGCGAATACTACTTGATCATCTGTGTAGTAAACAATTAAAAATTTCATATAAATATACACTAAGCGGAAGATGCTGTCCGAAGCACGTAGTATGAGAAATAAGTCAACTCAGTGACACAGGTCGTACATTTTATAAATGATATCATTTCGCCTTGAATTTTAATTCCTCTCCTGAACATTTCGTCTATTCCCGCCGTTGGTTCTTCGCAGTACAGGATGAACAACAGAGACCAAAGAGTGCGTCCCTGTCTTCGGCGGTTTTCATCAGAGCACTTTCTTTTCAGGCCTCCGTTCTTACGGCGGATATCCGCAGATGTCCAGAAACACTAGCTGATGAAAAGTATCTGGACACTTGTTGGTGAATATTAACAGCTTGAACTTTGAGGTGGTGTGTCTGTATAATGGTGTAACTATGCGCATCGCTGTAACATCCAGATCCGCTTATTGTACACTGCTCTTGTGTTCTGTCTATATGGTGGTTATAGACCAGGACAGATTTTCAATTATCTATTCTCAGCTTTTGAAACAATTCTTATAGGACACACAAAAAAACGTGTTGTTGTTAATTTAGATACATCGCGATTATTACAGATTAAAGTGGGAATATCCCGTATGTGTCGAAAGGCGATTCGTCATTTCTTACGTGTTACCAGTAGGATGTTTGTAGCATACTATCTCTTTGTATCCTGTGTTACATTTTAGTCTTGTTTTCTTGTTTCAGTATACTGTGAATGTATAACCTTTTATGTTGGAAACTGTTCTTTGTTAAGCCTATATAACTTCATACCAGGGTATGACTCGAACTAATATATATACTGAATTATCTAAACAAACTGTCGTATAACATTTCCAGTGTTTGGACAGTTGCACGGGCACTTTCAAAAAGCCAATAAATTAAAAAAGAATGCTGGGGACATTTTCTATAAATGTGGTGTTTGAGTGTCTGTGGAGGCATGGCAGCCGAAACCAGAGAAGTAAGGTTTTTTTTTTCCTTCCTCCATTTATTTAAATGACTCGTCACCTAGTTACTAAGAGAGGTCGTATTTTCACAATTGTACATGTACAGAATGTGGAATTTATTTGATATTTCTGATTTGTAATAGGAATTGATAATAATGAAGCTTAGGAACTTATATTCTCAAAAGTCATTAAGAAATAAAAATTTAAAATTAACGATTTATGAATAGAAGGAAGAAATTTAGGTAGATGGAAGGAAGTTATGACATACTATCACTTTATGAAATATTATAAATTTGGAAAAATTTTCTAAAACAATGACAATCTTGCATTAAAGAAGGAGAGTACATAGATTTGTGTTAGAGATCCCACTATCTAGGCGTCTTGGGTGTGAGAGCTCGGCAAATCATCGAGCCCACCACATTCGAGATATTGTACTAAACACATCTTATATTCTCATTTGATAATTTATGTATACAGGCATGTGTTGTATTACTATTATATTACGTCATTTCGTCATTTTCATTGCAGGCATTATCATACCTAAGCTTAATAAACAATTATATCATGTAAATTACAGTCATTACTCAAGATGTTTCTACATGTACCGAAAGCACAGTTGATTCATTTCTGTGTTCCGTAGGATAGTCATGTACTACATCTAGATCTGTATATTAATCTCACTGTTTGCATGTGTTTAAGCATCTGAGTCTGTTTCTGTGCTTGTGCCTGTGCCATTCCAAGTACCCTGTTCCCCTGCATGTGTTTATTTATGTTTGTATAATTCGTGTAACGAACGTGACACATTATCTGTTATGTCTTCAGCATGCTCCAACCGTCCGGCTGTTGTAGAATTTTCCCTATGCAGTCAGTCAGTTCGGAGTCGTATGTGAGTGAGTTTGTCACATTGTAAAGTGAGACGTTCAAAAGTTCCTAGTTCTCCACAAGTTTTCAGGTGAGACCAAATTGAATGAGGTGTTCTGTATATGGACCATGGCCCATGAGGAAATCGACCACGCCACTTGCGGGATCTATATGATTTAGCCTCATTCGTTCCTTGCTGTTTGAGAGAAGAGTGTAGAAGCGACGCCCCTTTTTCTGTCGAATCCCGTTTGCTCTGACAGATATCATTTCACCAGCAGTTTACTCGGCGATTTCTGTGATGTCGTCTCCTGTAATTCCATATACCTCGTCACATCTGCCTTTCTCCAACCAGCACGCTGTTGCTCTTTGATGGATGGTGATGTCAATGTGCCACACTCCCATCACCACACACAGTGCCTCCGCCGATGTAGTGCCGCCGGCCGCTGTGACCGAACGGTTCTAGGCGCTTCTGTCCGGAACCGCGCTGCTGCTACGGTCGCAGGTTCGAATCCTGCCTCGGGCATAGATGTGTGTCGTGTCCTTAGGTTAGTTAGGTTTAATTAGTTCTAAGTCTAGGGGACTGATGACCTCAGATGATGTTGTGCCGAATGCCCCAGACATCATGAGCAGAGCACTTCTTTGCCCACGTCCCACAATGATTTATGCGTTGCAACATTCAATCGATGCACCCAGGCGCTCGCTGCAAAGTGTACTATAAATTCGAATAGTGCGATGTGATACGTACGTTTTTGTCTTTATAGGGAGACTTTTTTTTGTATTTAGTCTTGCTAATTTATGCATTGCACTATGTGACCAGAAGTGTCCGGACACCTGGCTGAAAATGACTTAAAAGTTCGTGGCGCCCTCCATCGGTAACGGTGGAATTCAATTTGCTGTTGGCCCACCATTCGCCTTGATGTCAGCTACCACCCTCGCAGGCATACGTTCAATCAGGTGCTGGAAGGTTTCTTGGACAATGGCAGCCCATTCTTTACGAAGTGATGCACTGAGGAGAGGTAACGACATCGGTCGGTGAGGCCTGACATGAAGCCTGCGTTCCAAAACATCCCAAAGGAGTTCTATAGGATTAAGGTCAGGACTCTGTGCAGGCCAGTCCATTACACGGATGCTATTGCCATGTAATCACTCCACCAAACGCCGTGCATTATGAACAGGTGCTCGATCGTGTTGAAAGATGCAATCGCCATCCCCGAATTGCTCTTCAAAAGTGGGAAGCAAGAAAGTGCTTAAAACATCAAAGTAGGCCTGTGCCGTGATAGTGCCAGGCAAAACAACAAGGGGTGCAAGCCCCTCTATGAAAAAAACGACCACATCATAACACTACCGCCTCCGAATTTTACTGTTGCCACAACACACGCTGGCAGATGACTTTCACTTGGCGTTCGCCATACCCACACCCTGCCATCGGATCGCCACATTGTGTACCGTGATTCGTCACTTCACACAAAGTTTTTCCACTGTTCAATCGTCCATTGTTTACGCTTCTTACGCCAAGCGCGGCGTCGTTTGGCATTTACCGGCGTGATGCGTGGCTTGTGAGCAGCCACTCGACCATAAAATCCAAGTTTTATCACCTCCAGCCTAACTGTAATAGTACTTGCAGTGGATGCTGATGCAGTTTTGAATTCCTGTGTGATGGTCAGGACAGATGTCTGCCTGTTACACATTACAACCCTCTTCAACTGCTGGCGGTCTCTGTCAGTTAACAGACGAGGTCGGCCTGTACGCTTTCGTGCTGTACGTGTCCCTTCACGTTTCCACTTCACATCGGAAACAGTAGACTTAGGGATGTTTAGGAGTATGGAAATCTCGCATACAGACGTATGACACAAGTGACACCCAATCAACTGATCACGTTCGAAGTATGTGAGTTCTGTGGAGCATCCAATTTTGCTGTCTCGCGATGTCTAATAACTACTGAGGTCGCTGATATGGAGTACCTGGCAGTAGGTGGCAGCACAATGCGTATGTTTCTGGGAGTGTCCGGATACTTTTGATCACATAGTGTATTTTCATTGCTTTGTCGGTTGTAAGTGTGACATGTTCAGTGAACTTCAATTTGTTGCCAATGTGCAAGGTTGTGTTATTTAACTTGATGCTGTTTTTCTGTTTTTTTCTCTCTCCTTTGCATTACAAGGTTTGTTATTTAGTTTGATGCTGTTTTACTGTTTTTTCTTTCTATGTTCTCTTTTCAGTTGTAAGTACACCTTTTTATTAGCTGCAAGTATAAGTTTACTGTTATTACACCATTCATTGATGTCCAAGAGGAGCTGCGTATTCTTTTGTTCTAAGAGTCTTCCAGAGCTTCCCGATCCGATACCACTACTAGCAAATCATCAGGGTACGCTGGTATCACCTTTACTCTATGGTCTCTGTCTAGATTGTCTGTCAGCAGCTCAACAGCAAAGTCCCAGGTTATGGGTCCACATGTGGACTCCTACTGGCACCCTTTGGTGATTTTCTTCACAACTCGTCGGTGGCCCGCTCGCCATTCTACAACTCTGTCCCTACTGTGTAGTTGAGGAAGCCGTAACATGCAGATGTTGTGATTTGCTTTTGTCTTAACTTTGCGAATAGCACGGGACACCAAAGCTAGTCAAAATCGCCAGATATATCAATCAATATTGCCACTACATGTTTGTCCTGTGTGTTTTGAATTATGTGAAAAGCCTTATTCACTGCATCGCCGACAGACTTATGTGGCAGGAACCCATACTTACGCGCACTGAGACCCAGAAACTGTCTGTATTTTGTAGTCTGTCACACAGCAGCCTCACCTGGATCTCGCCTGGTACATTCAGTACACAGATCGGTCAATATAATTTTTGGTCTATTGGGTCCATGTCCTCTGCATTGGCCGTCTTCTAACAAGCAGGTATTCTCCGTTTCTGTAAAGAGTCATTAAGTAAGTCCGTCTGGTAAGGAACGTTCTGTGGTGCAGCCGTTTTAATAGTTTCTGCGAGGAGTCCATCTGGGCCCAGAGCTTTTCTGTCTTTAAATTTGTTTGTTGCCAGCGCAGTCTCCTCACGATTGAAAATAGTAGTGGCTCCTCCACGTATGTAATTCATGTTCATTTGTCAGCATAGGTTTATTGTCGGTATTGGTTGTGCTAATGTTCATCGTCTGGCAGCTGCTTGTTTAGCAGGTACTCAGCCGAGCTTTCCAGTCCTGCGTCGTTGTACCGTTTTGTCGCTAGAATGTTGATATTACTATTGCTGTTTTTATTCTCTCAGTTTGTATTTTGAAGGGCTATTCCCATAGTTTCACAGTAAATTGGTCCTGCACAATTGTCCCATCTCTCTTGCCATGCCTTTTGTAAGTTGTCTTTGTATCGTTCTTTAGCTTCAAGATATTTGATATGTTGCTATCAGGTCTCAAGGCTGCTGGGAGTGAAAGGACCAAGTGCATAGAGGATTCCCAACAAGAAAATTTATTTGCCAGGCATTGCAACAACCAATACTGGTAACAGCATAGAGACACAATGATATTACAATGTAGTATTTGTTCAAATAATACAGAAAACTCTAGCAAAGCAAGAAGCGTAACGTTCAATAAAGGAATTTTTTTAAAACTTGGAACTTATGTTTTTACTTGTGACAAAACTTAGTTGCAAAGTATTTTTCGTTTTCCTTAAAAAAAGAAGTTTTAAGAAAAGACTTTACAGATATTCTACTTGATCAATGAAAATACTTTAGACAAAATTATTTGATAGAGGACTGACAAGTCTGGTGGCTCCGTAAGGGTTTGAAATCTTTGATATAGTTTAAAACATCAAAAACATTGTTTACAAAATACAGTTTTAAATCAGAAAAAAATTCTTAAAGGTAGAATACATGCAACAATTACACTACTGCTCAAACTAACCAGCCTCCCGCGGTCGTAGACACACTTACGTTTCACTGGTCACGCGGCAACGCGTGAGGCGCAGTGCAGCCAGCTTAGAAAACAACAAGTTCCTTCTGTAACACACTATTAGAGTGTCTCGCTTTACTTCAACAGTGAAGCCAACCACCCTTTTGCATGCAAGATGTTAAATGAGGTATTAACGTACAGCCTCGCAAGCAGTTAATAAGCTCGAAGTTCTTAACGCAAGTTGCAGTACTTTAAAGTACGTAAGACATTTTCATTGCAACTTTTAACCATGAAATGGCTTAAGTAGGAGGCTTACTGAAATATTCTAGCAGTCCGCGGAGCAGTAAAAGGACAGTTCATACAGGGTTGAGATAAAATTACATCTTTAAAATTACGACTAAAACGGCATTGCGTAATTTGAGCTGCTTGCGCACACAGTTGCACAGAGATAAGCAGTATGCAATGAAGCACTGCAAGGGCCACCTTTACCAGTGATGTGGTTGACTCACAATTAAGACTACACACGATGCTAGTCAATACAACATACTTCAGACAACAAAATGGTTCAAATGGCTCTGAGCACTATGGGACTTAACATCTCAGAACTTAGAACTACTTAAACCTAACTAACCTAAGGACATCACACACATCCATGCCCGAGGCAGGATTCGAACCTGCGATCGTAGCGGTCGCGCGGTTCCAGACTGAAGCGCCTAGAACCGCTCGGCCACCAACGGCCGGCCCTTCAGACAACATAACAGCCTTTACCACAGTCGCGCTTATAGAACTTGCCAGGCATTGGGCTTTAATTAAACAGATATTACCCCAAAAAAATGCCCCGGACGCAAGTTATATACAGTTTGAACAATTTGCACAGCTTTCGTAAGTAGAAAAAGTAAATACGCAATAGACATAGGGCGTACTTGTAAGAAAAACGTCAACTACGTGGCGAGGAACTCCCACACACAAAACGTGACAGCACATTTGAGGTACCACACCTCAAAGGAAATGTCGTAAACGGCCACCCAACAGTGAATCGTACAAGAGCGATGCTGGATGGGAAAACAGCTTATCCACCAGAATTAACACAGTTGAAGGTGGCAGACAATTATGTTGGCGCCTCTGCACGGCTATACTGTCCCTAGTTCCTCTATTAACGTGAAGTGTCACGCCATCTCGTCCACTCACGAGCGTTGCTTCCGTACTCGGCCAAAACAAACTCCGGGCTCGCACGGCCCATAACCGACCACGGAACGACCACAACTGCAACAGCGACGGCTGTCAGGGTCATAGCCGTCTCTCGGTAACCAGCGCAACTTCCACCGGGTTTCGCTGCTCCTCCGACCCCTTAGAATCTTTACGAGCGCGATCGCGACCAGTCATACTGCGGCAAAGTGCGGCCACAAGAAAGAGCCGACACATTGGCCGCTCCAGAGATACACTAGGTGATCAGAAGTATCCGGGCACCCCCGAAAACATACGGTTTTCATATTAGGTGCATTGTGTTGCCTCCTACTGCCAGGTACTCCATATCAGCGACCTCATTAGTCATTCGAAATCATGAGATAGCAGAATGGGGCGCTCCACTGAACTCACAGACTTCGAAGGTGGTCAGGTGATTGGGTGTAACTTGTGTCATACGTCTGTATGCCAGATTTCTACACTCCTAAACATCCCTAGGTCCACTGCTTCGGATGTGAAGTGGAAACGTGAAGGAACACGTACAGCACAAAAGCGTACAGGCCGACCTCGTCTGTTGACTGACAGAGACCGCCAACAGTTGGAGAGGGTCGTAATGTGTAATACGCAGACATCTATTAAGACCATCACAAGCGAATTTCAAACTGCATCAGGATCAACTGCAAGTACTATGACAGTTAGGCAGGAGATGAGAAAACTTGGATTTCATGGTCGAGTGGCTGCTCATAATCCACGCATCACGCCGGGAAATGCCAAACGATGCCTCGTTTGGTGTAAGAAGCGTAAACATGGTACGCTTGAACAGTGGAAAAACGTTGTGTGAAGTGACGAATCACGGTACACAGTGTGGCGATCCGATGGTAGGGTGTGGGTATAGCGAATGCCTGGTGAACGTCATCGGCCAGCGTCTGTAGTGCCAGCCGTAAAATTCGGAGGCGGTGGTGTTATGATGTGATCGTATTTTTCATGGAGGGGGCTTTCACCCCTTGTTCTGCGTGGCACTATCACAGCGCAGGCCTACATTGATATTTTAACCACCTTCTTGCTTCCCACAGTCGAATAGCAATTCGGAGATGGCAGCTTTCAACACGATCGAGCACCTGTTCATAATGCACGGCCTGTGGCGGAGTGGTTACACGAAATAATATCCCTGTAATGGACTGAACTGCACAGAGTCCTGACCTGAACCCTACAGAACACCTTTGGGATATTTTGGAACGCCGACTTCGCGCCAGGTGTCACCGACCGAGATCGATAGCTCATCCTCAGTGCAGCACTCCGTGAAGAATGGGCTGCCATTACACAAGAAATCTTCCTTCACCTGATTGAATGCATGCCTACGAGAGGGGAAGTTTTCATCAAGGTTAAGGGTGGGCCAACAACATATTGAATTCCAGCATTACGTATGAAGGGCGCCACGAAGTTGTGTAGGTAGGCTGTTTAGGTTTTTATATTGGTAACGCCACGTAGCGGTCTGTATGAAAATCACTGGCTGTGCTGTGTGCAGTCTGTGGTTGCTTTGCATTGTTGGAGTAATATTCGCCATTGTAGTGTTGGGCAGTTGGCTGTTAACAGCGCGTAGCGTTGCGCAGTTGGAGGTGAGCCGCCTGCATTGGTGGATGTGGGGAGAGAAATGGCGGAGTTTTGAGAGCGGATGATCTGGACGTGTGTCCATCAGAGACAGAAAATTCGTAAGACTGGATGTCATGAACTGCTATATATATTATGACTTTTGAACACTATTAAGGTAAATACATTGTTTGTTCTCTGTCAAAATCTTTCATTTGCTAACTATGCCTATCAGTAGTTAGTGCCTTCCGTAGTTTGAATCTTTTATTTAGCTGGCAGTAGTGGCGCTCGCTGTATTGCAGTAGTTCGAGTAACGAAGATTTTTGTGAGGTAAGTGATTTGTGAAAGGTATAGGTTAATGTTAGTCAGGGCCATTATTTGTAGGGATTATTGAAAGTCAGATTGCGTTGCGCTAAAAATATTGTGTGTCAGTTTAGTGTTGATCAGAATAGGTAAAGAGCGAAATGTCTGAGTACGTTCAGTTCTGCTCAGCTGTTTGAAAATAAAGTAATGTAAGAGGTTTATCTGCATAGTAATTCATTAAGTTTTCTAAGGAGACGTTTCATAAGTCGACCATTAGCCGAGGATACCTCACTGGAATCTTCTGATTTTTTTCTTGTAGTTTCTATAATTAGTGTAGATATTGTTTATTGCTAGCGCGTAATTATAGAGAGAATTTACTTTGTAGTTGTAGTTTTTCATTGTTGTACAGTGAAACAGTTGTGGCATGCATGTAGATTTGCACCAAGTATTTCGCAGCTGCGCTTGCAATTAACTAGATATTATTTTCAGTGCTATGTTAATGTGTTTTCTTATTTTGCTCTTCAAATTGTGCTTACCTGTGTTATCGTGTGAAATACTGTGACAATAATGGCGTGTGAAAAACATAACACTAGGCTCCAAAGTAAGCTGAGAAATAATAGTGACGACGAGCGTAGCTTATCAGCACCACTGTGTAACGAATTAACTGACATTCAGTGTGGTAATATGGTAATTGTGCATAGGGAACTGGAGCGAGCGGCAAGTAATGGCGTAGACAGTGAAAAAATTAGTGAACAGGGAAGCATTATCGATCGATTGGTCGGCAACAGCTCGCCTCAGGAATCCGAAATGACAGGACACAATCTCGCAAATACTGTAGATTCAGGTTTTGGGTCCTCAACGTTTTACGTTTTCTGCTTGTCAAAATGTGAATGTTGGCGGTGCAAATGCACTGCCGAAAAGCATAGAGGAACAGATTCCAGACACAAATACATTATTATTACAATTAATGCAACAAATGAAACAAAATCAGAGACAAACACAGTAACAGTTAGACACAATGGAACAAAATCTTCAAAAGTTAGACACAATGGAACAAAATCTTCAAAAGTTAGACACAATGGAACAAAATCAGAGACAAACACAGCAAAAGCTTCAAAAGTTAGACTCATTGGAACAAACTCTTGAACTAACACGTGAAGATTTAACTACTGAGTTACATTAACATCGAAACGAAATGTCAAAAAGCCTGTAATGACGTAAAAACATAAATTTGTGAGTATTTTCAACCTATTTTTTCGCGGCATGAAAATGCATTATAGAATCACGAAGCAGCCGTAAAAGAACTGCAAACTATTGTTCATGAAAATCACGAGACCTTGCGGGATAAAATTGACTCAGTTGCATCTACCGATTCGGTTACGCAACTTGCAAAAACTCGGGAAAACTTAAAGGACACAGTAGATACTCTGAAAATTGGTTCAGAAAGACACATAGAGGAAATTAGCTCATTATCACAGAAAGTAGTCGAACTTTCGGATCAGCTAAATAATTTATCTACAAAGGTAGATGATAATCTGAGTGTCACAAGACCGGTAGTCTTTAATGACACAGAAGAGTACGAACAAATTAGGAAATTCAGACAAAATCAGAATCAAATTAATACGCACACCAAAGAGAAATCCAGGAAGTACAAGATCAGTTGACACAGGTAATACAAAAATTACATATTTCAGAGGACACTCGCACTCCAATACGTGAAGAGGGACATAGAAATACGGAACAGCCACAAAATAATAACACAGGGCACTTCGGAAATTATGAAAGAAATTGGCAAGGTACACCGAATTTTGAGATGGAACCGCCGAAACGACGTAACAATGACCGACATGCGACTCGCCGACATGATGATTTTGACTATAAGCTGTTTATTACTATAAGTAAATTCAAAACATTTAAGAATTCCGGCAACGACATTCATCCACAAGCGTGGCTTCATGAATTCTCTCAATGTTTTCCTCTCAAATGGTCATTAGAGCACAGATTAGAATTTATGTGTGGCTACTTAGAGAATGAACCAGCTGTAAGAATGCGATCGGTCATTCACCATTGTCACAGTGAAGGAGAATTTTATCATGCCTTCCTCTCAGCATATTGGTCTCAAGCTACACAAGACCGAGTAAAACATAGCATCATAATGATGAATCATTTCGAACAATCTGAATTTTCCAGTCTTGTCAAATATTTCGAAGACATATTACATAAGAATCAATATCTTTCAAACCCATACAGCCCTTCAGAACTCATCCGCATTTGCTTAATCAAATTGCCTGAACATCTATGACATATTATTTTGGCAGGACGTTGCAAAGACGACATTGAAGCTTTTCAGGGACTGTTAGAAGAATTGGAAATTGACACTGACAATCACAGGACGCGAAAACAGGAACACAACAATTACAGGTCACATCCGTCACAATTCCGCGATGACAGAAATAATAACTCAACACGACAAGGCTATTCTTACAACGTAAATCGTGACCAAAACAGACACCGCCCGTATGACAACCGTTGGCAGAATAATAGTTACAGAGAAAGATCGCACTTCAGTAGTAATGAATATGACAGAGATAACCACAGAAAGAGACAATGCGGGAACCAAAACAATTATTATCAAGGGAGACAGAATAACTTCAGACGCAACAGGTCTGCGCGCAGTTACGATTCAGGGAGAAACTCTCCACCACGTGACCGACAAGAAAGAAATTATGGAATCTACCGACATGACGACAGACGATATAATCGTAACGACAGACCTGAATTGCATCAGAACTGGCGGGATTCAAACAGGGCACGGCCGTCTTGACAAGGTGAATTTGTAGAAGTTAGATCTCCAAATCCCAATAATGATGCGCGCCAACAAAGAGACAATAGACAATGACTCACACCGCTGGCAGCTACAAAACGTCGTTACGAAGCTGACGACGTAGCTGCCGTGGCTAGTAATTACGTAAAAATGGAAGACATTAGGGACATCTTACTCCAGGAACAAGACATAAAACATAACAACATTGCATATATCCTGTGATTCACATTACAGTAAATGACGTAAAATTTACGGCAGTACTTGACTCTGGCAGTCCCATTCAATAATTAGTGAAACAGCATTTAGCAAATGCAACAAATCGAACGATTGCCCCACACTTCCGTTACGTAAGATTAAATTACAAGGTGCAATCGTTGGAAAAAGTGTAGATATACGCCAAAAAACCAACTTAGAATTCTTTTGTCAAAGCCACAGCTTCTGTATGAACTTTCTTACTACTCCATTATTGTCGACGGAAATTATATTGGGAGTAGACTTTACGAATGAATACAAAGCAATCTTAAACTTCCACGATGCTGAAATAAGTTTAGAGAAAGAAGGTAAGTCAATAGCTTTGAAATTTGAAGATTGGCTCTCAAACCATGACGAGGAAATTAATCGGCTTTACCTTCTGTTAGACAACAGTGCGGAATTTTCGACGGAACTAGACACCAACAATCACTCTGCAAGTACTGACAGGGATGATATCGACGGCATATTTGATACTAATAAGTTAATTCAGAATAAAATTCAAACAATTGAGAATTGTAATGACACTGATAGGCAGGACCTTTTTGAGATTTTACAAGCACATTCCACAGTTTTTACTCACAAAACAGGAACAATAAAGTGATTTCAATACCAACTTTGTTTTCGTGAGCGTACTAAATCCTGTGTTAGACCATACGTAATTCTAGCACATTATAGGGACCGAGTTAGAACAGAAATACAAGCTATGCTTGACGAGGGCATTATTGAGCCTGCAGTAGGCTCATACAACAATCCCTTACATGTTGTTGAGAAGAAAAATGGATCGATCAGGCTTGTCTTAGATTCGAGACAAATCAATACTATCATCATTCCTGAAACAGACAGGCCGCAAACGATGGAAGAACTTCTTCAAAATGTTAATGGTGTAAAAGTGTTGTCTTCTATTGATCTCAGGTCCAGCTTTTATCACATCGAACTTCATCCAGAATGTAGAAAATACACAGCTTTTCTTTGTTTAGGCGTTTGTTATCAATTTCGGAAACTTCCTTTTGGTTTGAACATTTCTTTGGCAGCGTTCATTCGTGGGCTAAATTCCGTATTACCTGATTTCTTAAAACGTCACATCACCTTATATGTGGACGATATTCTGATAGCAGAAGCCTCATGGGAACAACATAATCGCATCCTCAACAGTGTGTTACGTACTTTTGCAGAATCTGGAATTACAGTTAACTTGGAAGAGTCTGAATTCGGTAGGTCAAAGGTGAGTTTTTTGGGACATATTATTTCTTCTGAAGGCATTCAGCCGGATACTGAAAAGTTAGAAGCAATCAGAGCCATTCCAGTTCTATCCACAAAAAAAAAAAAAAAAAAAAAAAAAAACAAGTTCACAGTTTTCTAGGTCTCGTAAATTTCTACCGTCGTTTTCTGAATATGCAAATTCTAGTTACACCAAAACTTTGTTCTCTCACTGGAAAAAATACTATTTGGAACTGGGACGAACAAGCACAGTTGGAATTCAATTCTTTGAAAGAAGCGCTACTTAACGCGCCAATACTAGCTCATCCAGATATGTCACAAGATTTCTGCGTTAGCACAGATTCTTCTAAAGTCGATCTTGGTGCCCATTTATTTCAAGAAGCCATAGAAAATGACACTACTGTTCAGAAAACCATTGCTTTTCTAGTCGAGAGCTAACAAAATCTGAAAAAAATTATTCCGTTACTGAATTAGAAGCTTTAGCTATCGTTTGGGCATTTAACAAATTCCGTTTCTTTCTTTCTGGTAAGCACGTAAAAGTATACAGTGATCATCGTGCATTACAATTTCTTATGTCTTCAAAATTAAATCATGACAGGTTAAAACGTTGGGCATTGTTTCTGCAAGAATTCCACTTCGCAATAGTCTACATTCCCGGGAAGGAGAACATTGTTGCGGACGCACTGTCATGCGCACCGGCTGGGCTTGAGAAAAGTAACACAGAAGGCAACCTCGAGAAAAATTTCAGTATTCTTTACATTCAGAAAGTTGCCTTTGAAAACTTTATCACCACATCTTTAAAGGACATTGCTCATGAACAAGATAAAGATCCGATTTGGAAAGACATCAAAAGTAAATGGCATGAAAAGACACACACTCACATTTGGCATTATTATCTGGTTGGAAATAACATACTATTCAGACGTTGCACTGTTGATAAGCTATGGGTACTTTGCATTCCTGACGATTTTATTAATAAGCTCATTTGATACATTCATTTCAGCTACGAAAATGTTTTCAGATTCTTCGGACGACTTGTTATTTCAACAATATGGAAAAGAGAATTCGAAGACTTTTGTCTATTTGTAAGCTTTATCAAAAGGCTAAACCATCTACTGTCTCATATCGTGCTCCGTTGTTTCCTATCATTCCTTCTAAATTAAAAGAATTTGCTGCTGTGAATCTCTTGGGACCCCTTGTCAGAACATCGAATGGATTTTCGTACGTTCTAGTCGCTGTTGAACTTACTTCAAAATTTGTTTTTTTCACACCGTTACGTAAAGCCACTGGATGGTCTGTATCCAACGCCTTTGTTAAAAATTTCTAACGTGAGGTTGGACACGTTAGTAAAGTCATTTCAGATAACGGACCGCAATTCAGATCTGCTGTTTGGTCATGCATGCATCGGAACCATAAAATCAAACCTGTTTTTATTTCATTGTAATCACCACATTGTAACCCGTCTGAACGGATTATGAAAGAAATCTATAAGCTTTGCCGACTTTATTGTCACAGAAAGCATCAGCATTGGGACAGATATTTACACTTATTTCAAAACGTGCTAAATGAAATGCCTCATGACTCCACTGCTTTACCACCTATTCTTGTACTGAAGAATGAAGAACCACCGAACAGAATCAGAGCTTGTACCTTTCTTGAATACACCTAAACTTCGACAAAATGTCATAATTGATATGGCTATTAAAAATATAAAATCTGCAGCAGACAAAAGGAGAAAATTACACGGTAAAGCAAAGGCAAAGAAATTAGATATTGGTCAGAAAGTTCTCATTAAAGCTCATTCGTTGTTACATAAGAAGAAACACTTGAGTCACAAATTCTTTCTGATTTACATTGGACCTTACAGAATCCGACGTATACACATGATAATTCCATTGAAGTTGAAACTCTGCGTACTAGGAAGAGTAAAGGATTGTACCACATTTCACATGTAAAACCGTTTATTGAAAGTAAATCTGCTTTTTAACTTAGTCATTGACATAAAATTTTTCACTTCACGCTACTAGTACGCGTTGTCACACTTAGAAACTGTTATCGTGCAACAATGTTTTGAAGCTAACTATCCAATCTAGATCCCAGGCAACATATTTAGAGAGTAATTACCACTGCATTGTGATAGTGAACAGAGGACACAGTGTTACTGTGTGTGTACATTCTTGCTTGTTAGTTGCACGATTACGTAATGACTATAAGGCTTACATACTTAGAACATATACTGCTAATGATATTTTAATGCAACATTTTGGTTTACTTGAAAAGACGTTCTTTGTTTGAAGTACTTTCTGTGAGATTAAAGATGACTTAGCATTTGGTTTCTTTGACAGCTACACGATTATATCACGACGTTACTAATGTGTGACACAATTTACTTTGTTGCTTTTGTACTGTATCTGCTTTATATCTACACAGTTTCTCTGAATTCTTCTGGAAAGTAAAACATGTTTTAGTAGTAACATCTGTGGTATAGCTACAATGAGACAGCCTTTTTTTTAGCACAACAATACGTTACAGTGTAGTGTTTTCTTGATCACGAAATTGTACATAATAACTACGATATCTATACGCATAGCAATTCACTTTGTTTATTACAAGGTAAGTACATTGACTTCTACAGAACTTTGCTTACGGATGACGATAATTACGACACTTGGCACATTTTTTACCCTTAAGTAATGACAGAGATTATGTTACAACAAGACGCAAAATTTAGCGAGGCAGTACACGTATTTGAGTGATTAATTTTGTACTTAAAACATTTATTTTTAAAGATTTTTTAATTACAAAGAAAGTGATACATTTAATTCCATTGCTGTAATTTGTAACACCTGAGGGTATAAATACATTAATCCTCAGGGGGGTACACGCTTACTTTGTGTACCATGTGTGTGGCAAACACAAGGATCCCTAGCTAATATGGTATTTGCTTATACAACTTTACACATCGGTATTACAATTCTCTAACACATAAATTACACAGCTATCCGATCATTTAACTGAGAGTGACAAACATTTATTTTGCTACATCAGTGACAGATGTTTACGTAATTTCACAGTTGGATAACTTCACCATTGTGATAATATGAGAGCTTTGAATGTCGTATTTGGTAAGGGAGCATGATTTTAAAGTACGTTTGAAGTAGATGACACTATTGAAATGAGCAGAGAATTTTTTTAGGTTTTGAAATTTTTGGATGAAGCTACAACGATTTTGAGAATTGACTGAGATGTTATGACATTATTACGACGATGATGTGTATTATGCTGTTGAGGTATGTTTATGATCAATAAGATGATGCTACCGTATATGAGGAATTTGATTATGCTATGTATTTCTTATGATGAAATATTGAAGAAGTGTCGACGAATATGTATATGTATAATAAGGTAAGGAATAATGAGTAGTGCCTAGGGACTCTGATTTGTGGAAACGGATGTTGGAACCCTAGAATCGTCCTTTAAGAATTATGAAATGTGTCTACATGCGTGAATGTATTACAATGCTGTTGAAAAATTTTTGGACAATGTTATATTTATAGGATTTTGTTTCTACACATTTGTAACGCAAATTCTCGACCTGTGAAATTTTTTATATGAGACTGTAACTGTAGTGCAAACTGCTTTCGTAAATATTTCGGTAATAAAGCCAAGTGACCTTGACATAATGCATTGTGAGCGGCCAGCTGTGCCAGCCGCCTGAAAAAAGAAAGCCATTAGGTGGAGAAAAAAAAAAGAAAGAGGCCATTATCCTCGCTATTGACATTTCTTTGTAGAAAGCATTGCAATTACGACAAGCTCAAACTTGAAAACATATGATTACACTGTGGAGCTCTTAATTTATGATATTTACTAAAATGCCTAATGAAATGATGAGAAACATTTTATATCTATTGTCTTTCTAGTTGAGAGATTTTTTACTGCCTTTGGAGACGCCATTTGCCTAGTGAATGACGTTTACGCCTTGCCTTATGTATTTATTTGCTCATTTTGTTTAATATCTAGTTTCAAGTTGCACTGCAGCATTGGTTCAAATAAAATTTTATAGATGTACTATTATAGATATTTTATGCATACAGATCCAGTAAATAATAACTTTATGATCTACTTAAAAAAAACGAGGGAGCATAAAAAGACATTTCCCCTCACAGGAATTGCATACATAATTTTTGTCAATGACTGGTAACTTTTTAGTAGTGTAAATTAAGGTGATGCATCACTCTAGTGTTAAGATCTGACATAGTTATTAGACATTTCCTATCTTTACTGTGATATTTTTTCTGCTTGAGCTTTGTCATGTTTAGGTATAAGTTATAGCATTTGCTGCTGCTGTTTGCCAGGCATAGTGCTACAAAATTTCACTTTGTATTAATCTGTTAAGCCAGTTTTACTACTGATTTATTTTTCTTGTTGCTGCACATTGGCTCATATTAGTTGTAATGTTGCATTTACTATGCTAATTTAGATTTACTGCTGCTTGCTTTGCCAATTTGCATTTTTTTGTCATTGCTGTTTGTGTTAATTGTTTTGTACTAGTGCATTGCCTCGTCCCTTAGTATATATATCTGAGCTCAGTATATTTAAGTTAGGTTAAGAGGGGGTAGACTATATAAGAAACTGACTATGGAGAATAGGGAAAGAATGCATTGAGAAGTTATATGAAAAAGATTTGGGCCAAAATGAGTATTGTACAATGAGAAATAATTATTTTGAAAGAAATATGAATAGAATACAGAAAGGAGGTATAGATAGGACTTTTTGGGAATAATGATGAATGAAGGGAGAACTCCAAGGAGTAAAGAAAGTTTTGTTTGCAAAATACTGCACTAAAACAAACCCTGTCGTTTCCTTTTGTATCATTCCGCTATGTGTTTGTGTACCCTTGTGTGTTTGTGTTCTTCCTGTCTTCATGTGTTTATCTGATAAGACTTATGTTGTAGAGTTTTTCTAATACTCAGCTACATTCACTATGATGAGGAATACTGTTATCCTCAAATGTAATTTATAATATGTTATTTACTTTGTAAAGATGTTTAGACATAATTCATTCTGTTTTGTTTTAATGCTCACGTGTGAGGTTGATGTTTCAAAAGTTATTCTGATCTTTTATGTATGTACTTATGTCATAATTCCTGTAAAGCTGATGTATATGTTATTTCGATTCTTTTGTAAGGCCTGTATTACTACAAATGTTATCCGTATTATTATGTTCTTTAATGATGTTTTCTGTACCTTTGTAATTGTATTCGCATGTTATAAAATTGTAATTCACACCATTTCATCAAGTTAAGTAACTTGTAAGCATTCATTTCAGTGAACACATTTCTGTTGGTCATAGTATAAGCACAATATGTGAGAAGTTTGGACTGTTAGTGTTCACACGTGTGTTGATAATTCAGCAAGGGACTGGTTAACAGCATTGCTGGTTCTAAGGATATACCAAACAGTTTGTGAGTGCACAAGTGGTGGTTTATAGACTTGCTATATTGTCCACAAGACTCTTCGATGGTGACTGTGCACCTGCACAGTCGCAACAGAAGGCTGTTGGCCATCTCTACAAGGACTACAGTGGGTCTGCATCTTTGATGACCCACCAATACCATAATTTCTACAAGGACTGCAGTGGGTTTGCTCTGTGATGACCTACTTACCAATATTCTTCAAAACTTTGACAGACTCTGCTGTGGGTTTGCTCTGTTGTGGCCCATTACCTGTCTGCATTTCAAGAGGTAGCACTGTCTTTCCGTTGGAAGGACAACACTACTTCTTCAAGACTGCATGGAAATCCACTACTTCCGTGCGCATTTTCTTTTACTGCTCAGACTTTGAGAAAAAAACTGCAATTACTACTGTGATGAATGATCAGGACTGTCTTTATGGACTGTGAGAAAATTTTAGCTTTTGACCAACAGTGTATCAATAAGTGTGTGCATTTGATATCTTTGTTATCGTAATTATGAAAAATTCTATCAAATCATTATTGGCCACTGCCCAAAACAATTTGTAAAATTTTTTGTGGGGAGCATGGGGGCTATGTAAGTAGGCTGTTTAGGTTTTTATATTGGTTACGCCACGTAGCGCTCTGTATGAAAATTACTGGCTGTGCTGTGTGCAGTCTGTAGTTGGTTTGCATTGTTGGAGTAATATTCGCTATTGTAGTGTTGGGCAGTTGGCTGTTAACAGTGTGCATCGTTGTGCAGTTGGAGGTGAGCCGCCCGCAGTGGTGGATGTGGCGAGTGAAATGGCGGAGTTTTGAGAGCAGATGATCTGGACGTGTGTCCATCAGAGACAGTAAATTCGTAAGACTGGATGTCATGAACTGCTATATATATTATGACTTTTGAACACTATTAAGGTAAATACATTGTTTGTTCTCTGTCAAAATCTTTCATTTGCTAACTATGCCTATCAGTAGTTAGTGCCTTCAGTAGTTTGAATCTTTTATTTAGCTAGCAGTAGTGGCGCTCGCTGTATTGCAGTAGTTCGAGTAACGAAGATTTTTGTGAGGTAAGTGATTTGTGAAAGGTATAGGTTAATGTTAGTCAGGGCCATTATTTGTAGGGATTATTGAAAGTCAGATTGCGTTGCGCTAAAAACATTGTGTGTCAGTTTAGTGTTGATCAGAATAGGTAAAGAGCGAAATGTCTGAGTACGTTCAGTTCTGCTCAGCTGTTTGAAAATCAAATAATGTAAGAGGTTTATCTGGAGAAACCTGCTATTTCCTTGACTAATTTTGCAATGGGTTCAACGTCATATGAGTAATGTGCATATAATGATGCGATTATTCATGACTCTGTTCCCAGTGTAATTTCTGCTGTTATAAGGTGTTCTGTACATAGTTGTGTTGCCACGGTCGCAGGTTCGAATCCTGCCTCGGGCATGGATGTGTGTGATGTCCTTAGGTTAGGTAGGTTTAAGTAGTTCTAAGTTCTAGGGGACTGATGACCACAGATATTAAAGTCCCATAGTGCTCAGAGCCATTTGAACCATAGTTGCGTTATTTCTGTCATTGTAATTCGTGTGTCTTACCACGATTGCTGCTTGGCGTGCTTTACCACAGTAATTGTCACGTATTGTGTTGGGAGACCACGTATTTCACCGTCACGCATGAAGGATTCTTGTAAACAAGAAACATCCGCTTGCGCTTCACCCATCAATTTGCTTAGTTTTTACTATTCGTTCTACTCCTCATACAATTCAGTTGTACGATCTTCACAGAGGGGGAGAGGGGGATATCTTGTGTATGCATAGATCTTGGGTCCAGATTCCTTAAATTCAAACTAAACGCTTCCATATGCGCTCACTAACCGTTTGTATAACCCTTCCCCCTCTGTGTATCATCCCCAGGAGTCCACAGGGCTCTCGCTAGACAGTTGAGAGGTTTTCTGTTCGTAGGACCATGCGATCAGTCTGTTCCGTAGTGGGTAATATATTTGATTTCCTTCTGGGTTATTAAGTCGTGTGAACTCTAAGGCAGTTGGAAATACATCTTTGTTTCCGAGCCTGATTAAGCGTAGATTCTCTCAAGGTCCCTGTAGTCTGTTGTGGTTCCTTTATCGTGTTCATATTTGTTGTTCGAGACTTGTGAGGTGTTGATCTGCTCATTTGTGTTTGTCGTTAGTGCTTCCCTGGTAGTCGTGTTTGCCTTTGTTTTTTGTCCTCTGTTGTTTGTGTCTTGTAATATGTCGTGTTTCTTGTCCGTGTTTATAATCGGTGTATCTGTCGCAGTTTCCTTTATTCTTGTTGCTTGTTGGCGGGTATTCCGTGCATGAGTTCTTGGCTTATCTGATATTCCTGTGTTTTCGATATGTTTTTTGTAGTGAAGGACGTTGGAGTCTAAAACGAAGTCGGCGTTCTAACTGATCCCAACGGTGTTCCATTGGGTTCAGGCTGGAAATCGGGACAGGCCAGTTCATGTCAGCCGCGCGGGATTAGCCGAGCGGTTTAAGGCGTTGCAGTCATGGACTGTGCGGCTTGTCCCGGCGGAGGTTCGAGTCCTCCCTCGGGCATGGGTGTGTGTTTGTCCTTAGGATAATTTAGGTTAAGTAGTAGGTAAGCTTAGGGACTGATGACCTTAGCAGTTAAGTCCTATAAGATTTCACACACATTTGAACATTTTTGAGTTGATGTCAGGAATGTTATTGCCAACAAACCATTGTTTCATAGATCCTGCCTTATTACAGGGTACTTTGTCATGCTCACACAAACAATCATCGTCTCTGAACTCTTATCTACTGGACGCAGTATACATTTTTGTAAAAATTGTTTATATCCTACCGCATTTAGCGTCTTTTCAAGTGCAATAAGCGGGCCACACCCTACCCGTGAAAAACACCCCCGTGTTCACAACACCGTCTCCTCCATACCTCACTGTTGGCACTACCTATGATGGCAGTTATCGTTCTTCAGGTGTTCACGAAACACGTAACCTTCCATCGGACTGGCGTAGGATATAGCGAGATTCGTCTCTCCAAATCAGTAGTCCAAAGTCCACTCGCATCACTCTTTATCCCACTTCAATCGTCGCTTAGCATTGGCTCCAGAAATGTGTGGCTTATGAGGATCTGCCTGACCACTGTACCCATTCTTTTTAACTCCATATGGACAGTAACTGTGCTAGCGGGGCTGCTGGTAGCACTTCGGGATCAGTTCCTTTGATTTCATGCGATGTTTTTACAACCGTAACACTGCCTGGTCCTTGTTTATCTGTGGTAGTTCCTTCGCGTCTCCACTTCACAATCACGTCAGCAACAGTAGATTAGGGCTACTTTAGAAGGGTTACAATGTCCCTAATGTAGTTGTCACTCGGATGATATCCAACGACGATACAACATTCGAAGCCACCTAGTTATCCCGTCCGCCCCCGGTAGCTGAGTGGTCAGCGCGACAGAATGTCAATCCTAAGGGCCCGGGTTCGATTCCCGGCTGGGTCGGAGATCTTCTCCGCTCAAGGGCTGTGTGTTGTGTTGTCCTAATCATCATCATCATTTCATCCCCATCCATGCCCAAGTCGCCAAAGTGGCGTCCACTCGAAAGACTTGCACCCGTCGAACGGTCTACCTGACGGGAGGCCCTAGTCACACGATACGGAAGCTATCCTGACCTACACTTTCTGCTGTTCCTGCTTCTCTGTTAACAACACAGTACTCCTCACATCCTTTTATACTGACGGGCCCGTGCGTCGTGACATTTAGTAGTCAGTTCCGGATTACATAGGGCTACCCAGACACGTTTGACCACATAGTGTCGGCTCACACCTCTAGTTGTATGTAAGCCAGATAACAAGCTTCTAAAACGATATGTTTGTTGCAGGGAGATCTACATCTAGATACAATTTCCGCAACCCATCGAACAGTGCGTGGTGGAGGGTACCCTCTACCACTACATATCGTTTTCTTTCCTGTTGCACTCGCAAACAGAGCGAGAGGAAAAATACTCTCTCTGTACCTCCATACGATCCCTAATCTCTCTAATCTTATCTTCACAGTCCTTACGCGAAATGTACTTTGGCGGCAGTGGAATCGTTCTGCAGTCAGCTTCAAATGCCGGTTCTCTAAATTTTCTCAGTAATAGTCCTCCAATAGAACTTCGCCTTTCCTCCAGTGGTTCCCATTTGTGCTCTCGAAACATTTCTGTAATACCTGCGTGTTCTTCGAATCTACCGGTAACACATCTAGCGGCCCGCCTCTGAACTGCTTCGACGTCTTCCTTGAATGCAACCGAGTGCGGATCCCAAACACTACAACAGCACTCAAAAATAAGTCGCGCCAGTGCCCTGTAAGCGGTCTCCTTTACAGATGAACGACACTTTCCTTAAAATTCTCCCAATAAGCCGAAGTCAACCATTGGCTCCCTTACCACAATTTTTACATGCTTATTCCACGTCACATTCCTTTACAACGTTAGGCCTTCGTGTTTAAACAATATGATTGTGCCAAGCAGCACAATACTAACGCTCTATACGAACATTAGGGCTCTGTTTTTCATACTCTTCCACATTAACTTACATTTTTCTACATTTACTACATTCATCACGCCAACGGCCTTACCGCAGTGGTAACACCGGTTCCTGTCAGATCGCCGAAGTTATTTGCTGTCGGGTTGGGGTGGCACTTGGATGAGTGACCATCCGGTCCGCCGATCGCTGTTGGCAAGCGGGGTGCACTCACCACTTGCGAGGCAAACTGAGGAGCTCCTTGATTGAGAAGTAGCGGCTCCGGTCTTCTAAACTGACATACGCCGTGGAGAGCGGTGTGCTGACCACGTGCCCCTCCACATCCGCATCAGCGACGCTTGTGGGCTGAGGATGATACCGCGGCCGTTTGGTGCCGTTGGGGCTTCATGGTCTGTTCGGACGGAGATAAGTTTTTTACCATTCATCACAGCAACTAGGAATCTTGTCTGCCGTCTTGTATGCCCTGCATTCACTCAACTGCAGAGCTACTGTATTCAAAAGTATTTTGAACGTTGAAGCTAAAAGTGGCAGAGAGTAGGTGTCGCACAGAATAAACTGAAAGGTGTTGCCTCTACCCTCCACCATTGATGGTCCTTGCGTATTTGTAGGCTACAATTTAAATTTTTACATTAGTAATAATGATACTTTTATTCAAGGTAACGGTTGTTCGGCTGTAGCGATTGCAAGAACCGGTAGTACTAATTCTGCTACTCAGGGGTTGGAGAGTTCTGATTCTCGTAATGAGATCATACAGTTTAACCCAATTTCGGTACCTGTATCGAGTCGGGAAAACGCGTAGGTCATTAAAAGGCCGCACTGCAGGGCGACTGGCAGCTGTAAGCGGCGTAGCAGATGTGCGCGTCATCGCTTCCTCCACAGCCACTCCCCGGCGTCGCCCCAACCCTTGACGGCTGCGGCGCAGCCGCCCCCCTGGCGCGGTGCGCGGTATTAATAATAATTTGCGGCACGCGGGCCACCGCGACCGTCGCCGGCCCACTAAATCATCGGCCTCCTCCTTGATTTATCACCTTGTTTGCCTACTCGGCCGGCAGTTAATTGAATTCTTGCAGGGAGCCGCCCCTCGGAGGTGTGAATAAATACGCCATAATCCGCGGGCCCCGCCCGGACAGCAGTCTGGCGGGTTATTTACGACGGCATTATGCGGCGGCTCGTCCCGCCTCGGTACGCCTCCCCCGGGCTTCTGCCGAGGGGACTGACGACCAATTACCCGGCCCGCTCGTCCGCAGCGTTTACGGCGTATGATCTCTCCCGACTGCGGGAAATAAGTCAACACATGGGGCAATATACCGAAATCTGGCTGCCAAATCGAGTCAGCCGTAATGGTAAGTTCATGCATACCGCATTTCTTCGTCACTTTCGTAGAACTGTGGAATATCTCTTATGCTCACATAGTTTCTGCGACCTGTACACAACTGGGCATTAAAATTGCTACACCACGAAGATTACGTGCTACAGGCGCGAAATTTAACCGACTGGAAGAAGATGCTGTGATATGCAAATGATCAGGTTTTCAAACCATTCACACAAGGTTGACGCCGGTGGCGACACCTACATCGTGTTGACATGAGGAAAGTTTCCAACCGGTTTCTCATACACAAACAGCAGTTGACCGGCGTTGCCTGGTGAAACGTTGTTGTGGTGCCTCGTGTAAGGAGGAGAAATGCGTACCATCACGTTTCCGACTTTGATAAAGGTCGGATTGTAGCCTATCGCGATTGCGGTTTATTGTATCGCGACATTGTTGCTCGCGTGGGTCGACATCCAATGACTGTTAGCAGAATATGGAATCGGTTGGTACCATGTTGGTACCATGTTCAAGCTGCATGGGCAGCTGTACCTGTACACGTCATTCAAGCTCTGTTTGACTCAATGCCCAGGCGTATCAAATCCGTTATTACGGCAAGAGGTGGTTGTTCTGGGTACTGATTTCTCAGGATCTATGCACCCAAATTGCGTGAAAATGTAATCACATGTCAGTTCTAGTATAATACATTTGTCCAATGAATACCCGGTTATCATCTGCATTTATTCTTGGTGTAGCTATTTTAATGGCCAGTAGTGTATTACTGTCAGTGTTCAGTGGACTTATTTTACTGTCGCACAAAAAATGCAACTACTTTTACCACACACACTGAAGAAAACCAAAGTAATAACCTGGCAGGGTCACCATGAGAGTTTCGTTATGTACAATGCTTCTTACGTCTGAATATTGCAAGGTTGTCAGTTAAATAATCATAAAAAACACACAGCAAACTTGTAATCCTAGGAGAAATCGAAATAGCTCTCCCTAGTCAATGAACAAACTTATGCTCAAACAATGTGAGTGAGTGAAAAAATCGTTACTTTCATTCAATAATAAAAGAATGATCATTGAATTTAGTCTCTGTGCACAACGATAACACCACCACAGTGGGAACAACAAATTTAGGTGGGCACCAGGTTATATTTATTATTAGTCTGTCGCTGAAACAGGGAAAAGTTGTAGGATAAGGATATTGAAATCTAGTTCAACAGTGAGATTAGTAGATATTTATTTTCTCTCATGATTGATACAAATTACAATAAAATTACTGCAGAACAAAGTTCTCTAAAACTCAAATCAGGTTACAAAGTGACGCTCTGTGGGGAGGTACCAAAGTGTGTGGAACACAGTATGGCGAATGCACAACAAGATCTACTCATCTGGGAAGCTCGCAGAATCAAAGTTAACAATACAACAAGAAGCTGCAACTTACAGCCAAATTAAGCAACACATATTGCATGGCAAAGTAAGCAAGTAATTAGCTGCTCAGGATGTGGACCACACTGCCACACTTGCGACAGTTACATTTCCCCAACAGCAGATAGTGCCAATCAGTTCAAATGGCTCTGAGCACTATGGGACTTAACTTCTGAGTTCATCAGTCCTCTAGAACTTAGAACTACTTAAACCTAACTAACCTAAGGACATCACACACATCCATGCCCGAGGCAGGATTCGAACCTGCGACCGTAGCAGCAGCGCGGATCCGGGCTGAAGCGCCTAGAACCATTCGGCCATAGCGGCCGGCCTGTGCCAATCAGTACCAGATGGCAGCCAGCAGAGGGAAAGTCCAGTACGGAATGTCGATATTTCATGAAAAAACATATAAACACAGGAGAAACTTCCCGCTCTTGGCATACAAAACGCGCAGTAGTACACACACGGGTTGGCACTGGGCAGCACCAGTGTCCTCACGACAGCTCGGCTTCTTTGCACCAAGCATGGTGGCGGTGCAAGTCAGTTCCATTGCATCACCAAAATATTAGAGCAAAAGCAACCATTTTCTCATGCTGGCCAGGTATCACAGCAGTATCTCGACTTCTGATGTATATACGGAAAAGGTAAAAATGTCAGACTCAGTTACTCTCTGGGGAAGGCAGTGGCGGCAGGGCGTCCTCTGCCCACATCTGGGTCAGACATTGGCACTGCTCACAAAAGCCCGAAGGAGTCCACCGCCTCACTTCCACAAAATCTGCCTGTCTCCCTAGGGAGGTTCACCTCCTCTAGCAAGATTCACTGACTGCCTTCAGCCAACAACAGGATCTGAGTCCACACCAGAAGTGCACCTTTCCAGTGTAAAAAATGTATGGCCTTCCTTCTGAGCCCACGTATCCAGTATCTCTATAAAATATTTACCAAATATTGACAGAAAGCGAAGGAATATCGCTTAGCAATATGAGACAGTAATATTGCACTGCAAACAACGATTATGTGAAACCCCACTCGCCTCTGTTCATCTACAAGACCCAAAAGGTAGCATACACTAGTACCCAGTTTGATTCTATGTTCTTTGACTTGGTGCTTATCTGAAGGTCCATTACAACATTCTTATTAGCAACACAGTCACTGCAATATCTTACTTATCTGCCCATATCAGGCAGTGACTTTCAAATAAAGTGTTCTCCCCTGTATGGGAATTATACAATGCGTGTACGAGTACAGGTTGTGACACAGGAACGACGACATATGGAAGTGTGTGTCTGGCCATGAGTCGTACACGGATAGTCGAGTGGTTAAGGCGACTGCTCGTATAAAACGGGAAATCCGGGTTCGAGTTCGGCGCAAATTTTCACTGTCGTCATTCCCTTGTACAGCTGATAGTTGTTCATATTCACAACTGCGAATGTATTTCATAACGGCTGCAGTACCTGTCCGAATGAACATTGCATTATTGTTCTTAGCAACATAGGCACTGCAGTATCGTCTTCGACTTACGAAAGGCTTTCAATACTGTCCCGCACTGACATTTAGTAAACAGAAGAACAGCTTACAGAAAATCAGACAACCTCCGACTGGGTAATTTGCCTCCATAGCTGAGTGGTGAGCGTACCTGACTGCCATGTGGAGGACCCAGGTTCGATTCCTGGTACTGCCAGACACCATTATTACAATCTAAGCAAGACCTAGCTCGATGTTTCGCACAAATTGCTCTTGAGCAGTGGTTACTATCATCTGTTCACACAACATCAGCATCTTCGAGAAAATCTTCCTTTTCACTAAATTCTCAATTGCCTGTCTCTTTATCAGCGTATTCAAGCAAATTTCTCAGTTTGTTAGTGTCAAAATCAAATTCAGCACTGTCAATGTTATCAGTCGTCAAAGACGAGATTAGCGCTGAAGAGGCCAGTGTGACATAAACTAAGTCTCTTCTAACTGTGACAGCTTGCCATTTCACATAAGATGCCACACTAAGATAAATTAGAAGCGATAAAGCAACAACTATTAAGAAACAGGCGCATCAATATTAAACATTCGTAATAGTAACGGCAAGAGCACTACTGTCAGCAAACCGTTGAGTCAGGCAATAAATAATTGAGCCATTTTTAACATGCCATGAAGGTACTCAAGACCACGTGGCGCCCACGTCTTCGGAAAGGTGGGAACCGTGAAGAGATACCAACAACAATAGTAAATTTTACAAGGGTTTAATAATCTAAGGTTAAGTTTATGATAATGATGATGATGACGATGATGATACGCCTATCGGATTTGGGATTTTGAGCACGAGGAAACAGCTAGTTTTACTCCGTCCTTCTCTCATCCATGTATAAATAACGCTATACTTCAGAAACATCGGTCTTCCTCATGATACAATTACACATTTCCTTCTTCATAACAGGTCGAAGTAGCCGCCCGCGGTGGCCAAGCGGTTCTAGACGCTTCAGTCAGGAACCGCGCGACTGCTACGGTCACAGGTTCGAATCCTGCCTCGGGCATGGGTGTGTGTGATGTCCTTAGGTTAGTTAGGTTTAAGTAGTTCTAAGTTCCAGGGGACTGATGACCTCAGATGTTAAGTCCCATAGTGCTCAGAGCCATTTGAACCATTTTGAACAGGTCGAAGTAGGGCAGCAGTAAGTTAACAACATCACGGCCTTCCCAGATTCAACATTGCAGTATTTCGAGATCAATTCTCATTGCATCAGAATGGCAGTAGCTTTGATATAGAGATATAAATTAATGTATCCTCTGATTACAAATGTTAAAGAGCTAAGTAGTTTGATTCGATGATTTCCGATGTATCATTCAGTCGTCTAATGCGAACTCTTTTCTCAGCTGTCTCACTTTTGTATCTTTTCCTTTACAAGGTATGGGTGTTATGCCTTAAATAGGCTATTAAGTGCGACAGCCATGATGATTGCGTGTATACTGTATAGAATGTAATACTGTGTCTGAGGTGCCGAAGAACACAATGGGAGAGAAGAAGGAAGAGAAAATGAAGAGAATTTCTTATGGATAAAAATGTTACGTAAGTAACATACTTCATCTGCGCTTGAGGCTCTGCTGTAGTACTCACGGCAGAAAACCTAGCAGTGTGTCAGTAATAAATAGGCCTCATAAGTCCTGGCGGTGGCGTCAGGGGTGGCCGGCGGGACCCTGGTGCAGCGTAGACCGACAAACAAACAGTCTGAGTAAGCAGAGTATGCGAATGGCTTAACATAATTACCTCGCACTTACATAGCAAATAAGCTGCTTCCCAGCCACAAATAATACCGCCGGGCACATCGAGACATTCCTTGAGAAGTGTTTCTTGAAGTTTCCCCGGCGTAATGAGTATTCCATGTGGTTCTAGATTGCAGGCGGATAACAATGTAAGGTAAAAGCTCATCCGGATATGGTTGCATGGATGTCAGCCGAAATGTCGTGGCAAGATGTCGAGGTCATCTGGCTGCGACCCATAAGCCTTGCAAAGTTCCAGTTACATCTACTTTTTGTATTCCCCATTAAAATTTTAAATTCATATTACTGGTTAGCAAAGAACATGTGAGCTATCACCCAGTATCACATACCGGTAGAATTAGTACAGTCGGCCGCTGTGGCCGAGCGATTCTAGGCGCTTCAGTCCGGAACCGCGCTGCTGCTACGGTCGCAGGTTCGAATCCTGCCTCGGGCATGGATGTGTGCGATGTCCTTAGGTTTGTTAGGTTTAAGTAGTTCTCAGTCTAGGGGACTAATGGCCTCAGATGTTAAGTCCCATAGTGCTTAGAGCCACTTGAACCATTTTTGAATTAGTACACTGAAACATGATGACGATAAGATGAAGTCCATGAAGAATGAGCAGTCCTCATGTATAGTTGCGCGGTGGTTGATAAGCGAAGGGGCCTGGGTTCAATTCACGGGCGGGTAAGAGATTTTTTTCACTATGGTACTGGGTGTGGTGTTGTCCATATTTACGTATCATCATAAATGACATAACTGTTGAGATGACTGAATGGATACGGCCCAAAAGGCAATACGTTGAAAAAAAATTATAAGGGTGAGACCGAAATACGGTAAGACAACCTCTGCGACTAGTATTGTAAATGTAGTGTACTGCAATAAAGTCAGTCGTTGCTTTGAACTGAACTGTACCGCAGACTTTTAATTGCACCGTGCTAAAAGTGCTTTATGTGCAGAAGGTTAGGTAATACAACGAGGTGCTGTGTTTGTATTTATAACGAAGGATATATCAACCGTTTATCTTCATAGCGAATTCGTATTTTAAGGAGTGTGAGTGAAGTGATGAGAACGGCAAGATTTCAGTACGTACATTTGCTTTAGAACAAATAATGTATTAAAACTAACTTTCATATTCTTTGCTTACTAGCCAGGGCGGTTGTTTATTCTTTGTAATTCCTACTTTAATTCAGTTGTTTTATGAATGGCTTGTGGGAAAAAAATTGTCCGTAAACCTCTGTATTAGCTCTAATTTCTCGAATTTTCTCGTCATGGTCATCTCGTGAGATGTATGTGAGAGGAAGTAATATGTTGTCCGATTCTTTCCGGAAAGCCGGCCGCTGTAGCCGAGCAGTTCTAGGCGCTTTAGTTCGGAATCGCGCTGCTTCTACGGTCATAGGTTGGAATCCTGCCTCGGACATCGATGTGTGTGATGTCCTTAGGTTAGTTAGGTTTAAGTAGTTCTCAGTCTAGGGGACTAATGACCTCAGATGTTAAGTCCCATAGTGCTTAGAGCCATTTGAACCATTATTTTCTTTCCGGAAAGGGCTCTCTCGAAATTCAGTAACAAACCCCTCCGTGGTACGCAATGCCTCTTTTGTAACGTCTGCCACTGGACTACATGGAGTATCTCTCTAATGATCTCGCGCCAGCTAAACGATCCTGTGACGAAACGTGTCGCACTGATGAAAATACTCAAGAATCGGTCGAACAAGCGTCTTCTAAACGACTACCTCTGTGGACGAGTTGTATTTTCTTGAGGTTCTTCCCGTGAATCTCACTCTGTCATCTGTTTTTCTTACTATTTTTTATGTGGTCATTCCATTTAAGTTCGCTCTGCATCGTTTTCTCTAGTTTCCAGCAGTTCCTCATTAAAAGTGGAGTTGCACAGTAGTGGATTTCTTTTCCTATATGTGCACAGTATGTTACATTTATTTCCATTCAGGGTCAACTGTGGGAGCCTGTACCACTCATCAGTCCTCTGCAAATTGATCCTGTATCCTGGCTTTGCCACTTTGTTGTAGACAACCGGATCATCTGTGAACAGTCTTAAAGAGCATCCCACGCTTCTTATTGGACCATTTGTATACATTGTAAACAGTAACTATCTGTTAGAATTCCTTGGGGTACTCCGGCAATTACCTTTACGTCTGGAAATTTTGTTCCCTTGTAAGGGGGGGGGGGGGGGGGGGGTAGGACGTCAAACGGGCCGTCTTGGAGCAGGAGAGGCACCAGAGGACATTTTAATTTCCACTGTCTATACTTTTACGAATAAATTCATGAAACTTTGTCAGAATGACCAGGAAAGATTCAGGATTCACACTCATAGCAGTGGAACTTCAAAATCATACCAAAATAAATTTTTTTACACGTGAAATTTCATCATTTTTTTCACTTACCATTGGCTGCGTTTGTTGCTATAGGTGCACTTTTCCTCATGAGTAAGAGAGATTCTTCTATGAATTTAGCAAAGCATACAAACCATACTTACAGGTGTATGAAACTCTAGAAATTATTTAATTTATGGAAAAATGTAGGTGCTGTTACATTTTAAACTTCATGTTTAGAAAAAACTCAAATTTTATAGTTAATTATCTCAATTTTTACCACAGTTTTCAATAGATTTGGAAAATTGTAGTTTCATACACCTGTAAGTATGGATTGTATGTTGTGCAAAATTCATCGAAGAATCTCCGTTGCTTATGAAGAAAAGTGTACCTATAGCAACAAATGCAGCCAATGGTAAGTGAAAAAAGGTCAAATTTCAAATGTCAAATGTAAAAAAAAAAAAAAATCTTATATTTTTGAACTTCCACTTCTATGAGTGTAAATGTGTAAATCCTGAATCCTTTCTGGTCATTTTCACAAAGTTTTATGAATTTATTCGTAAAAGTATAGACAGTGGAAATTAAAATGTCCTCTGGTGCCTCTCCTGCTCCAAGTCGTCCCGTTTGACGTCCTCCCCCCCCCCCCCCCCCCACCCCCTTAAGGGCGACGAGTTGAGTCCTAGTGGCAAGGAAGCCTTGAATCCAGTTGCAAATTTGGTCCGGTACTCGGTAAGCTCGTATTTTTTTCAAGGAGCATGGTATCTACCTGAGCGCCGTTATCTGCTGCGCTATGGATCTCATGGAGGAACAGAGCGAGCTGGGTTTCGCAAGAGCCATGCTGATCTTATAGGGGAGGCGCTCGTTCTCCAAAAACGTCATAATTTTTTACCATAAAACATGCTCTATAATCGTGGAATGGAAGGTGGTTGGTTGGGCAACAAGGTTCTAGACGTCCGAGCCTCATCACAGAGGTCGACCCTACCTACTCCACAAAGCTGAATAGGCGGTGATCTGTGGCAGATCTGACGACATACTAGAGTGCTGTTGCAGGCACGAGTGTTCCGTTGCAAACTATTCAGCGCACCTTGTTGAACAAGGAGCTCCCCAGCAGATGACACCCATTTTAAACCAACGACGTCGTTCAGTTTCTCTTTCAGAGGCTACAGAATCACTGAGATTGGATAGTGGATCAATGGAAACGTGTCGCCCTGTCGGACGAAACACATGTCTTGCTACATCAGATCGATGGTCGCGTCCGGGAATGTCGTCATCCAGGCGAATTGCTGGTCGGAGCGTGAACCACATCTCTGACGCAAACCAGTGGGGGTATTATTATGCTACCCGAAGCATTCATCTAGGTTTCAGTGGGACCTGATGTAGTAATCGAATACACCATAACGGCTGCGGTCTGTATGAACGTTACTGCGGATCAACTGCTTCACATCATGCTTGATGTCTCTCCCGACGGCAATGGCATCTTCCAGCAGGTTAACTGGCTCTCTCACAATGCCAGAATCTAGCTACAGTGATTCGATTAGCAAAATAGTGAACTCATGTTGATGTCTTGGCCACCAAATGCGCGTGATGTGAGCCTAGTGGAACACATCTGAGACACTATCGGGCGCCAGATTCGCGGCGACAAACAAAAAAATGGCTCTGAGCGCTATGGGACTTAACATCTGAGGTCATCAGTCCCCTAGACTTAGAACAACTACTTAAACCTAACTAACCTAAGGACATCGCACAAATCCATGCCCGAGGCAGGATTCGAACATGCGACCGTAGCAGTCGCGTGGTTCCGGACTGAAGCGCCTAGAACCACAGCGGGTGGCGGCGACAAACCACTGGTCTGTAACTTACGGGAATTTCACGACCTGAGCTTAGACATCTGGTGCTGCCAAGGACTTATCGAATCCATGCCCCATAGAATCGCTGTTGTACTGTGTTCCAAATGTACACGCTATTAAGCAAGTGGCCATAGTACTGGGTGGTTATAATCAAAAGTGCTTAATTACGGAGGTCCAGTGTGGCCTGTACTTATTGTATGGCTGCGAAACTTGTAGGTAAGCTAATGCGTTAATGCGGAACCGATTTACGCTAGAAAAAAAGTTACAATTTTTCTCAAAAGGTGCAAATCTCGCCGATTTCTCCAGTGCTCATGCTTAACAGATTGTGTTAGTGACGGTTAATACGTAATAAAATCAACATTACACCTTTCTTACTTGTTTGATCTTCCCTGCCCAAGTCCTGTTCCTATTCCATTTTATATAAACCATTTCTATACGGCTTTCGTGCATTCACAACGCCAGATTTTCACCTGGTGGCCAAAATTGAAACTAAGTTTTTTGTAGTGTAAATCAGTTTCACATTAACGCATCTACCAAGTTTCGTTGCCATAGGATGATTGCAGCTCACTTTGGAGCTCGGTGAGCTGCTGCATTTTAATTGAGACGTTGAAATGGGGAAGGGAGCAAGTCATGAAAAGCTTAGGAGAAGCAAAAACCGCTTTTGACACTACGAAATACAAGTTTGTATTAACAAAATGTTAATGGAAACTCCAAAATAACTTCACGAATATATTTGCAGCAAGCCGTCACATTTTAGTAAGAAATATAATTACGATTTGCAAAGAATGCAGTAAAATGAGTGATATATTAAGTGTATGTAGTTCAGTATCACCACGAGGTCTATTTTTAGCATTACTAATGATGGGGCTACGTCCAACTGGTGCCAGAGAACGAACTGCACACATGGTCTTGATAGACCTATCGTTTTTTAAATAGTTGTGCTCTCTCTCCATGGTTCCATTTCGCTGAACAAATCTTTTCTTTCTATTATAGGGAAACTGTCCTTCACAGTTCTAATCCAAGAGGTAGAACTGATATTTACTGGTGATGTATGCAATAACGTATCACATACCGAGGCAAAATCATAGAAATCTTCCTCTATCATCTTTACGACATCGAATGGTTGCACATTCTTTGTTTCTCTAATCATATCAGCTATTTCGTCAGGAGTCATTGGTTGTGAAACCCTCTCCCTCTTTTCTGTTATGTCGAAATCACGTTACAGGGCGCGTACGAATTCTCCGACACTACAAATTTCAAACTGGCGTTATCAGCTATACTGTTTAACACTGCGTAGATTAAAGCCATAGAAACCATTCGATTTTTATTTTGGGAGGCGCAAATCTCACACCACACAGTCAGAGTCACAGTAAGATCGCATTATTACGCAGCCTTTGTTTCATCTCCACTATGTTGATTAAACTAAAAAGGAAATTAGCTTGACTTATTCAAAAAAAAAATGGTTCAAATCGCTCTAAGCACTATGGGACTTAAAAGCTGTGGTCATCAATCCCCTAAACTTAGAACTACTTAAACCTACCTAACCTAAGGACATCACAGAAATCTATGCCCGAGGCAGGATTCGAACCTGCGACCGTAGTAGCCGCGCGGTTCCGCACTGAAGCGCCTAGAGCCGCTCGGCCACCGCGGCCGGCTTGACTCATCCAATGTAGTGCTACTTTGGCACGCAATTCTCTTCGAAACTACGGCAGTTATATTTGCAGTTACAAGTCGCCTGCACAGAGGGAGTATACAAATCGGTTAGGTCATAATGAAACATAAATACTGTTACCACTGAATGTAACAAAGTAAACTTCATTAGAGACGGAAAATATGACTGACTAGTTTTTATGGAACAGGCTTCGCAGGCATTTTGCCGGACTAACAGCTCCTAATAACGTTACTACCGTATCACTAATACAGTAATGAATGGTTGCCTGCAGAGTAAAAACAGGTAAGTCAGTGGCTTGTTGACTTACTCTCATATCCATGCTCGCTCACGTAATTTTACTACAAGTCCCATCCTGCGTCGTTCGTAGGAATGCAACTGTTCACAACTCTGGCGTTCTGCTACTTTGTACCACTGGCGACACCTCTTACTACGTTTTCGATTTAAAAAAATTTAAAAATAACTTGTTCCAATTAACTATCTCTCCAATGTCACTGACTCAATTATAACCACCCAATATTTTGGTTCATCGATGTATAAAATCTGTGATTTACAAGTGTACACTGATCATCCAGAATATTATGAACTACTATCGATATAAACGCCTCCAGGCGATAGCAGCGTCACCTGGCGATGAATGATTGGTAGTCAAGCACAATCACGGTGCACATAGTATTAGTGAGCGTGTTGTCCGTGTGTCGAATGGGGAAGGCACGCGATCTATCTGAGTTTGACCGAATGGAGATTGTGATGGTCCAGAGGCTCCGCACGAGCATTCTGGAAACCGCACGACTTGTCGGGTGTTCGAGGAGTGCTGTGGTGAGTGTTTTCAAGACGTGGCGAAAACAAAGTGAAACCACGTACAGAATGCTTGGGGATGGGCAGCCACCCCTCGTTGCAGATGTCCGACGTCGTACACTGGGCAGATTGGTATAACAGGTAAGGTGGCGAACTGTGGCGGAGCTAACATCTGACTTCAATGCTGGGCAGATTACATGTGTGTCTGAACGTACAGTGCACCGAACACTCGAACGATGGGCCTCCGCATTCGAGGACCCATGCAAGTGCCCATGTTAGCGCCATGCGTGTGTGTGTGTGTGTGTGTGTGTGTGTGTGTGTGTGTGTGTATGGTTTGGGAACGTATGGGCGCCCAACGGCGAGGTTATCAGCGCCCTGACAACCGTGAAAACATACAAAGATGGATAAGAACGAAAACTGTCGTACACGCATGCACACGAAACGACCACACAATGACTATCGCACAGGCACTCTCACATGCATTAAAACCAATGAGGAGGCAAGATAGCTAATGAAGAAAGTAAAAGAGGGAAAACAAACCACAAAAGAGCTAAAAGAACAGCATAGGGAAATGAGACTGGCTGACCACTAACGAAAGAATTTGGATGAGCCAGCCATCCCGTTGACACTTTAAAAATATCTCCCCAAAATCTTGTTAATAATGTGGGACAATTTACAGAACTTCAAAACCCGAACCACATTCATTTGAGCATTGCATAAAATAGACTGCAGATCCGCCGGAAAAATCCGCTGCAGTCCGCTGGCGCCATGACATCGGCAACTACGACTGAAGTGGGCACATGACCATCGGTGCTGGACGTGGGCACAGTGGCAGAACGTTGCATGGGCTGATGAATCCCGATGCCTTCTTTCTCACGACGATAGGAGGGAGCGAATGCGTCGTCTTCCAGGGGAATAACTCCCTGCTATAAGGTGGAGACAAGCTGGCCGCGGCGATGCCTTCTTTCTCATGACGATAGGAGGGAGCGAATGCGTCGTCTTCCAGGGGAATAACTCCCTGCTATAAGGTGGAGACAAGCTGGCCGCGGCTCCATCCTGCTAGAAGTAACATTCATGTCGGCATCCATGGGTGCGGTGGAGCTCGTGTAAGGCACCATGACGATCAAGGAATATCGTACACTGCTTGCAGACCATGTACATCCCTTAATGATGATCATGTTCCCCGACGGCAGTGGCATTTTCCAACAGGATAATGCGCCTTGTCACAAGGCCAGGAGTGTGATGGAGTGGTTCGAGGAACACAGTGACGAGTTCCAACTGATGTGCTGCACCCCCACCCCCCAATTCTTCAGATCTGAGCCCGATCGAACATATCTCGGAAGTGACTTGAACGTGGCGTCAGAGCTCATCGCCCCTCTCCCCGGAATTTACCGGAATTAGGTGTGTGCAGATGTGTGCCAACTCCCTCCAGCGACCTACCTAGGCCTAATTGCTTCCATGCTACGACGTGTCGCCGTTGTTATCTGTGCGAAAGGTAGCCATACCATCTATTAGGTAAGTGGTCATAATGCTCTGGCTGACCAGTGTATATCCCACAGGAGTAATGCATTTCCACCTTGCATCTGTGATATTCATAAGTATGGTGGAACACGTGTAAGGGCAGCTGGCACCTGCTGAAGGGCACGGTCCCGCAGTGGGGTGCCAAGTGCTCTCCAGGGACGCGACGTGAAGTGCGCTGCTCCGCGGCTTAACGTCTCCCCCTGCTGCGTAGGGCGCAACCTGCCACCTAGCACTGCTGCCGCTTGTGCCCTTAACGCGCCCGTCATGAATTTCTATACCTCAATTAGGCGTTCGAGGAGCCATGTGAATGGAAAGGTCCTCTCCGAGAGCTGTATGCGGGTACTGTGGAGGTACTTCCTTTTGCGAATTGGAGAATTCCAACAGCATTTTTACGGAGACCGGAGCTACTGAAAAGCGTACTTTGGCTTACACAACAAGAGTGCTGTCTTCACTGTACACTTTAAAATAGCAGCGGAGAAGTACAATATAACATCAGAGATACAGAGGTGGACAAAAATGTGAAAACACCGCGAGAAATACATGCTTGACCATAAATGCAGTTTCTGGCCAAGGCTGCAGATTGCGTTGCTTTTTTGATCACGAACAGCATCTGTACAGTGTCCTCAGTGCGTTTCAGGTGTCAGTCATAATCAGAATAGTGCTCTGTGCAGTTGTGAGTGCATTATGTCGGTGCTCAGTGCATTCGAACGTGGACAAATTGATAGTGATCGTATGTTGGATATAAACAAGTGTTTCCAGATGCAGCATATCGAAGACATATACCGCACACGGGGAAAGCGAAAGAACACCACTCGCTAAGTCACAATGCGGACGAAAGTGTGTGTTCAGTGATGGTCACAGACGGTCATTCAAGAGAACTGTGACGAAAAATAAGAGGACGACAGTTGCAAAAGTCACTGCAGAACTGAATGTCGTACTAGCGGACTCTTTCAACACCGAAGGAACACGAAAGGAGCTCTAGAAAACGGAATTGTCAAGAGAGCTGGAATTCCAAAACCACTCGTCAGTGATAGAAATACCCGTTAGAGGGAAATGTGGTGCCGACGCCACAAAATGTGGACTCTGGCGTAATGAAGAAAGTAATTTGGTCGGATGGGTCTTGTTTCGCACTGTTTGCAACTTCTGGCCAAGTTTACGTCCCAAGAATGAAATATGGTGGGAGTTTCGGTGACGATTTGAACATGGTATTCCATGAGCCCCATGGACAATGTGCAATACGCTTTACTGCCGAGGATTATGCGAACATTTTGGCTGATTAGGTCGACCCCATGGTATTATGTTTGTTCCCAGTGCTGATGGTGTGTTACAAGATCAAAAGGCCCTGTTCACCCAGCGTACATCGTCCAGGACTGGTTTTGCGAGCACGAGGATGAATTGTCGCGTCTCTTCCAGCCACCGTAGTCACTACATCTCAATATTATTCAGTTTTTGTGATCTGCTTTGGAGAGAAAGACGCCTGATCGCTATCCACCTCTACGACCATTATCGGAACTTGCCACTATTTTGAAGGAAGAGTGGCATAATATTTCCTTGATAACCGTACATGACCTCTGTTTATCCATTCCAAGACGACTGGGAGCAGTTTTGAACGCCAAGCTTTTCCTACAACGCATTAGTGTGTGTGTTTGCTGTATCCATATTTTTGTCAAGCAGCTGTATGTGCCACTGAACACAAACACCAGATATTATTACTGTGATTTTCTTGCTGAGCAAGGTGTTAAGATACAAATATAAAAACTTTCAGGAAATAAACATTATACTAATAATGTGCGGCGTTATTACTTGCCAAAATAAGACGACAGAGAGACACGCCAAAATCAAATACCTTTATCTTTATCGATGAAAAAACAGCCTGAGAGTGTTCTGCGACACTGTAGAATATCGAAACTCTGTTTCCTACATCTACCTCTACACTCCACAAGCCTCCTTGTGGTGTGTGATGGAGGGTATTTTGTGTAACACTTTCTCCCTTTCCTTTTTCAGCCGCTAGTGGCAAACCTCTGAGTGAGTCCAAACCTGTTTGTATTATCATGGTTCGTTCACGAGATATGCGTAAGAGAAAGCAATATACTGGATGTCTGTTCTGAGAATGAGCGCTTTCGGAATTTTAACATCGTGATGCACAACACATATCTTGTAACATTGGCCACCGTCGTTGGAGGAGAGTTACCTTGACAGCTTTCTGGACCCATGAAATTCAGTAATTGATTAAATTTCGCATTAAAGTAGTTATTTACAGTCTTGGCATGTGCTGTAGCCATACTGCGGAGACATTTATTAAATAATTAATGTAATTCATTAACCAATTAAATAACTTAATGAAATGTACAAAAATTTATAACTGATAGCCCTCTCTGAGAAGCCTTTTCCAACGCACAATGTCTCCTCTGGTAACTGCAGCTTTCTTCAGTTGTGAATTAAAGAATTTCGTCCCAAAGTATTCGTTCGACCTGAAGACGATTAGATATCCTTCAAAAGTCGTAATTATTTACGTGGCGTCCGGCTACAAGATTCAGTTTACTTAGCATCAAGTCTCATAGACCGAGCCTGTTGATTTTCGCTTGAGGTATCATCTACAGACTGAATGGGTCAGATCGTTCCTCTTAACTGTATTCTGTAGCACTACTGCATGCACTCGTAGGACCGACCACTTGTGTGTGATCTGTAAAAATAATAAATTTCTGCAAACCATCTACATTAAATTCTCGGGGGAGTAATAGCATAGAAGTGTCTTATATATATATATGATTTGTTTTCCGTAAATGAGGAGTAAGAGCCACATAACTATTCAGGGAATAGAAGGTACACTCCAATATCCCTGTCAAGGAAAGGTCTGCACTGATTACAATACCGTAGGCGTAAATTTAAAAAAAGACGAACCGGTTCGTTGTTTGCGTAAAAGAGTTCGAATGTTAGAATAGTTCGGTAGACAAGACCATAGCCAATTTTTGTCTCCATTCTTGTACGGTTAGAGCTAGTGCACGCTCTCTGAGTCTCGACTTGACAAGTCATTAACCTCTCACATTTTATTACTTCTCCCTGTCACTTGAAGTTCCTTACAGGTATAACATAATGCCATTCAGGGACATTAGAAGCGATATTGAGATCAGTTGCACCACTAGAAATTGACAGATCGATTTCGATTTAAAGCATACACTCTAAGACGAAAAATGGCACATCACAAAAGAAGTATCCAATGGGACGGACATCGGCAAGTGTGATGTACATGTACAGACGAACAAATGATTACAGTCTCAGAAAACTCGAATGATTTATTCAAGAGAAAGAACTTCATAAATTGAGCTAGTCAGTAATGCGTTGGTTCACCTCTGGCCCTTATTCGAGCAGTTTTCTGGCTTCGCATTGATTGATACAGTTGTTGCAGGTCCTCCTGAGGGACATCGTGCCAAATTCTGTCCAATTGGCGCATTATATCGTCAAAATCACAAGCTGGTTACCGAGCGAGGTGGCGCAGTGCTTAGCACACTGGACTCACATTCGGGAGGACGACGGTTCAATCCCGCGTCCGGCCATCCTGATTTAGGTTTTCCGTGATTTCCTTAAATCGCTTCAGGTAAATGCCGAAATGGTTATTTTGACAGGGCTTGGCCGAATTCCTTCCCTATCCTTCCCTAATCCAATGAGATCGATCACGTGTCTGGTCTGTTCCCCCAGATCAGTCCAGTCCGCAAGCTGATTGCAAGGCCCTGCCCATAATGCTCCAAGCGTTCTCGGGAGAGATCCGGTGACCTTGCTGGACAAGGCAGGGTTTGGTAAGCACGAAGACAAACAGTAGAAATTCTCACTGTATGTGGGCGGGCATTATCTTGCTGAAATGTAAACTCAGTATAGCTTGTCCTGAACGGGAACAAAACGGGCCTTAGAATGTCGTCGACGTGCCTTTGTTCTGAAAGGGTACGAGGACGACAATCAAAGGGGACCTACTATTGAAAGAAATGGCACCCCAGACAAGCACAACTGGCTGTCAGGGCATAGACGGGCGATAGTCATGTTTGTATCCCACTACTGTCCAGGGCGTTTACAGAAACATCTTCGGCGTGGAATCTCATTGACTGGAGTAGAATTGTCTTCATTGCTGAATCCCGCTTCAAACTGAACCTCGACGACCAGCAAAGACGTGTCCCAGAAAGCAGTGCGATACTAACCCTAAATGGGGTGCCATTTCTTTTCGTAGCAGGACCTCTTTGGCTGTCATCCGCGTCATCCTTGCAGGACAGCGGGACATCGACGATTTTCGAGGTCCGTTTTGTTGCCATTCATGGCAAGCCATCCTGAACCTACATTTCTATTGCTTGTCTTCGTTCTTGCCAAACCCTATCTTGGCAAGCAAGCTAGTCCTACCTATCCCCAGGTAAGAACGTTAGGTGCGCTATGGGCAGGGCCTTCCAACCAGCTCGCGATTTTGGCGACCTAACGCTCCAGTTGGACATAATTTGGCTCGATATCCCCCAGGAGTACGTTAAACCACTGTATTAATTAACGCCAAGCGAAACAACTGCTTGTATACGAGCCAGAGGTGCCCCAACGCGTTAGTGACTCGTTCAATTTCTGAAGCTCTTTCTCTTGAATAAATAACCCAATTTTTCTGAAGCTGTAATCATTTGTTTGCCTGTACATGTACATCATATCCACCGATTTCCGTCCCATTCGAATAATTCTTTGGTGGGGTGCTGAGTGTGTCTTTTTCTTTTCTTTTTTTTTTAGTGTATCATCAAATTCAACCACATATTATTACGTTAGGGGTGTGCTTTTGCTCATAGCATACGCAGTGGCTTGTTTCCTTGCAGTTTGGCTAAGTTTCATCACAGCGGACACCTAAGTAGTCTCTATATATCTACTTTTATCTTCTTTTGGAAACGAAATCTTGTGGTATGCAACAGAAGCAAATATTTCACACCCACCGCTTGTGGTCGTCAAACTATGGCGTAATCGTCTTAAGGAAATTCTTACTCGCACGTTAACTTCCTGCCACATTATTTCATTTACTCAGTACGTCGAACTACGCGCTGTAGCGGCATACCTCCTTTAAACCATACATGTCTCATATTTTAATTCCAGCATTCTTTTGAAGCGGAACTTCAAAACAGAAATGAGGGTCGGATCGTTTTATTGTTAGTTCGCCGAGTAATACACTCCTGGAAATTGAAATAAGAACACCGTGAATTCATTGTCCCAGGAAGGGGAAACTTTATTGACACATTCCTGGGGTCAGATACATCACATGATCACACTGACAGAACCACAGGCACATAGACACAGGCAACAGAGCATGCACAATGCCGGCACTAGTACAGTGTATATCCACCTTTCGCAGCAATGCAGGCTGCTATTCTCCCATGGAGACGATTGTAGAGATGCTGGATATAGTCCTGTGGAACGGCTTGCCATGCCATTTCCACCTGGCGCCTCAGTTGGACCAGCGTTCGTGCTGGGCGTGCAGACCGCGTGAGACGACGCTTCATCCAGTCCCAAACATGCTCAATGGAGGACACATCCGGAGACCTTGCTGGCCAGGGTAGTTGACTTACACCTTCTAGAGCACGTTGGGTGGCACGGGATATATGCGGACGTGCATTGTCCTGTTGGAACAGCAAGTTCCCTTGCCGGTCTAGGAATGGTAGAACGATGGGTTCGATGACGGTTTGGATGTACCGTGCACTATTCAGTGTCCCCTCGACGATCACCAGTGGTGTACGGCCAGTGTAGGAGATCGCTCCCCACACCATGATGCCGGGTGTTGGCCCTGTGTGCCTCGGTCGTATGCAGTCCTGATTGTGGCGCTCACCTGCACGGCGCCAAACACGCATACGACCATCATTGGCACCAAGGCAGAAACGACTCTCATCGCTGAAGACGACACGTCTCCATTCGTCCCTCCATTCACGCCTGTCGCGACACCACTGGAGGCGGGCTGCACGATGTTGGGGCGTGAGCGGAAGACGGCCTAACGGTGTGCGGGACCGTAGCCCAGCTTCATGGAGACGGTTGCGAATGGTCCTCGCCGATACCCCAGGAGCAACAGTGTCCCTAATTTGCTGGGAAGTGGCGGTGCGGTCCCCTACGGCACTGCGTAGGATCCTACGGTCTTGGCGTGCATCCGTGCGTCGCTGCGGTCCGGTCCCAGGTCGACGGGCACGTGCACCTTCCGCCGACCACTGGCGACAACATCGATGTACTGTGGAGACCTCACGCCCCACGTGTTGAGCAATTCGGCGGTACGTCCACCCGGCCTCCCGCATGCCCACTATACGCCCTCGCTCAAAGTCCGTCAGCTGCACATACGGTTCACGTCCACGCTGTCGCGGCATGCTACCAGTGTTAAAGACTGCGATGGAGCTCCGTATGCCACTGCAAACTGGCTGACACTGACGGCGGCGGTGCACAAATGCTGCGCAGCTAGCGCCATTCGACGGCCAACGCCGCGGTTCCTGGTGTGTCCGCTGTGCCGTGCGTGTGATCATTGCTTGTACAGCCCTCTCGCAGTGTCCGGAGCAAGTATGGTGGGTCTGACACACCGGTGTCAATGTGTTCTTTTTTCCATTTCCAGGAGTGTATATCACACCTCCCCCGTGTTCTGACATAACACAGCCGGTTTATTTTCGCGGTTTTAATTTAGCGTTGGCTTTATTATTTTTTCAATCATATCTCTTTTGACATTGATTAGGCGTTCAGTTGCGCAAACGTATCTCTCCGATTCATTTTCATTTACCACCGCTGGAAGGAGAAAAAAATTAGCTTTCTAGCGTAGCAATCGTAGGAAGTGGACGCATGTTAAGAGGCACTCGCATTTTATACAGGATGGATGGGGCTTGGAGGCGTCCCTCTAAAACAAAAGACCAGGAGGATAAAGGTAAGTGTAAAGTCAAGTGGTACGAGATGATAGACAGAAATCCTGTGAGGATACGTTACCAACATGGCAGTCACTTTGGAAGCCGCCATCTTGAATGAAAGTCGTAATTTTGGAAAGGTAAGGAGGTCATGTGACGTATATCAGACATATAAAGATTTATACAAGTTAAAACGATGATACCTTTCATTCTCGAGTTACATTGCATTTTGCATAGAACAAGGTAAATGCTGGTGATAACACACGGTCCAGTCACATTAATGTGACCACCGCCTATGTTCGACGTCAACTTGAAATAACCGCTCACAGACGGCAGGTGGCAGCACTAGCGATGCAGATTATGTAAATCGTTGCAGTGGATGCAGTAAACAGCGCAGTTGTTGCCGTAATGCGAAAACCGAGCGATTTGTCTGACGTCCAAAAGGGCTTGTTCATGGGCTTTCAGGTCAAGGGTGACAGCATTCCCGAAACGGCTAAATATGTAAAAAGGTCATTTGACGTCGTGGTATACCGTGCTTGGCGAAATGGCCGTATCCAAAACTGGCACCGAGGCAACTGGGGTACACCATGGACCATATATGACATCAGTGAACGACGCCTGCAGAGATGTGTACTGGCGAACAGATGTGAAACTGTTGAGCAAGTGACCGCCCACATGACCCAAGGGGCTACAGACAAAGGCCGTTCAGCGAACATTGCTGTGTTTGAGCCTCCGCAGCAGGTGCCTGGTTCATGTACCCATGTTGTCTGCTGCTCAATGGCGATGAAGGCTGGAAGTGAATTACGTTTTATGTTCCAACGGATAGACGACAGTTCGCGAGTCCGGCGTGAAACTTAAAAAAGCAAACACTCTGCATGCGTTACGGTCTAGCGAAAGACTTCGTGGCATAATCTCAGTGACCTCATCATTCTGTAAGGGACAGTTGATCAACACAAATATGCGTTCATCTTTGGGGACCATGTCCACGACTACATGGAGTTCGTTTTTCCTCGGTACGATTGCAACTACCAGCAGGACAATGCCACATGTCACACAGCTAGCGCCGGCCGCTGTAGCCGAGCGGTTCTAGGCGCTTCAGTCCAGAACCACGCTGCTGCTACGGTCGCAGGTTCGAATCCTGCCTTGGGCATGGATGTGTGTGATGTCCATAGGTTAGTTAGGTTTAATTAGTTCTAAGTCTAGGGGACTGATAAACTCAGATTTTAAGTCCCATTGTGCTTAGAGCCACACAGCTAGCAGTGTACGTACGTGCGTGGTTCAAAGCGCAGCAGGGTAAGTCTACCGTGCTCTCCTGGCCACAAACTCCCCGGATTTAAGGTCAATTGAGAATGTGTGGGATCGCCTTCACCGGGCTTTTCGCGCACTTGATCTTCAACAGAGAAACCTAGCGTAACTGGACTTGAACTACTTAGTCGACGAGTAACTCACAACACTGCTATAGTGCTAGCGATGTTGATACAAAGCAGAGCAATGGCAACGATAAGCAATGCTAACATTACATTATATCTACAACGACAGCTGTCGCAGTTGACATTTCATCAGAATGGAAGTGAAGAAATTTCGCAGAGTGAGAAAGGAGGGGCAGATGAAATAACTGTGTTTCTGCAGGACGAGTCAATGGAATGTGTGGTATTGCATACGCTCGACTGTGCGGACAATGTACATGAGGAGTATAATGATGACGATACGTGCTTAAGAAGTGAAAGTGATACTGAAACAGGTGTCGAGCCATGTAGTTCATCATTCGTATCGGACGGGGAGCCACTAATCCCGTCTCCAGTGTAACATGGTAAAGGGCTATCGTTCTCCAAGGAGCGGGTGTTAAACATAAGTACGTACATGGGTGATCATCCGCAACATAGTAAAAAAACAGTAATTAACAGATTTCGAATAAGTGCGCAGCAATATGACCTATGGATACTTAAGGTAGGACAAGGCACACTTGTTACAGAAACTGGCGTTCGCGCGTTTCAAGGATGCTCGATACAATTCACAGGATGTGCATAGTAGTGATCCGTTCCATAGACTGGTCCTATGTTTCTGGACTTTTATGCGAAATTCGAGCCTCGTCAGCACTAACAAGGAACCAGTTAAGTGTGACGTCACACAAGGCGAATGATGATTACACTGAGTTCAAGGGAAGCCGTGGATTGTTACATAACAGGATGACGTAAGATAACGTAATTTCAAGCAAAGCGTCAAACTGACGACCCACAGGAAACCATGGAGGGGGGGCGAAAATTTGTAGCTGTGGTAAACCAACTTATCCCATCGTTCAATTAGAAATTTGCGTACAACTCCAACCAATCGGGATTTGAAGCGGAAATGCATATTGAAACGCCCCCCTAGAAAAAATTATGAATGACTGTGCTGATAAACCTCTTACATTACTTGCTTTTCAAACAGCTGAGCAAAACTGAACGTACTCTCTTTACTTATTCTGACCAACACTAAACTGACACACAACATTTTTAGCGCAACGCAGTATGACTTTGAATAATACCTACAAAAGAATGGCCCTGACTGACAATAACCTATACCTTTCATGAATCACTTACCTCACAAAAATCTTCGTTACTCGAACTACTCCAATACAACGAGCGCCACTACTGCCAGCTAAATAAAAGATTCAAACTACTGAAGGCACTAACTACTGATAGGAATAGTTAGCACATGAAAGATTTTTTAGAGAACAAACTATGTGTTTACCTTAATAGTGTTCAAAAGTCATAATATATATACCAGTCCATGATATCCAGCATTACAAATTTACTCTCTCTAATGGACACAAGTCCAGATCATCCGCTCTCAAAACTCCGCCATCTCTCTCCCCACATCCACCACTGCTGGCGGCTCACCTCCAACTGCGCAACGCTACGCGCTGTTCACATCCAACTGCCCAACACTACAATAGCGAATATTACAACAATGCTAACCAGCCACAGACTGCACACAGCACAGCCAGTGATTTTCATACAGAGCGCTACGTGGCGCTACCAATATAAAAACCTAAACAGCCTACTAATTTCACAAACTGTTTTGGGCAGTGGCCAATACAGATTTGAAAACATTTTTCATGCATACAATAACAAAGAAATCAAATGCACACAATTATTGATACACTGTTGGTCAAAAGCAAAGATTTTCTCACAGTCCATAAAGGCAGTCCTGATCATTCATCACAGTTTTAATTAAAATTTTATGCACAAAGTCTGAGCAGTAAAATAAAATGCACACGAAATTAGTGGATTTCCATGCTGTCTTGAAGAAGTGGTGTTGTCCTTTCAACAGAAAGACAGTGCAGACTCTGACATGCAGACAGGTAATGGGCCACAACAGAGCAAACCCACATCAGAGTCAGTCGAAGTTGAAGAATATTGGTAGGTAGGTCATCACAGAGAAGACCACTGTAGTCCTGTTAAAGATTACAGTATTGGTGGGCCACCAGAGGTGCAGATCCACTGCAGTCCTTGTAGAAATAATGGTATTGGTGGGCCATCAAAGGTGCAGAGACACTGTGGTCCTTGTAGAAACGGCCAGCAGCCATCTGTTGCGACTGGGCAGGTGCACTGTCACCATCGAAGAGTCTTGCGGACAATATAGCAAGTCTATAAACCACCACTTGTGCACTCACAAACTGTTTGGTATATCCTTAGAACCAGCAATGCTGTTAACCAGTCCCTTGCTGAATTATCAACACGTGCAAACACTAACAGTCCCATCTTCTCATCTATTATGCATATCCTATGACCAACAGAAACATGTGCAGTGAAATGTGACTTAATTTGAAGAACTGGTGTCTATACAATTATAAATATACAGCATAAGAATACAGTTACGAAGGTAAAACATACATCATTAAAGAACATAACAATACAGATAAGATATGTAGTAATACGGGCTTTACAAAAGAATAGAAATAAACATATACATCAGTGTTACAGGAATTATGACATAAGTAAATAATTAAAATAATGAAAATAGTTTCGAAACATTAATTTCACACATGAGCATTAAAAACAAAGCAGAATAAATAATGTCTAAACATCTTTACAAAGTAAATAACATATTATAAATGCAAATTATATTTGAGGCTAACAGTATTCCTTATCTTAGTGAATGTAGCTGAGTATTAAAAAAATTCTACAACATAAGTCTTCCAATTCATCACAGCTCATTCTCTTATATAGCCTACCCCCTCTTAAGCTAACTTAAATCTACTGAACTCAGATGCTAAAGTAAGGGATGAGGCAATGCAGTAGCACAAAACAATTAACACAAACAGCAATGACAAAAAAATGCATATTAACAAAGCAAGCAGCAATATATATAAATTAGCAAAGCAAATGCAACATTATCACTAATATGAGCCAATGTGCAGCAAAAAGAAAAATAAATCAGTAGTGAAACTGGCTTAACAGAGTAATGCAAAGTGAAATTCAGTAGCACTATGCCTGCCACACAGCAGCAGCAAATGCAATAACTTATACCTAAACGTGAAAAAGCTCAAGCAGAAAAAATATTACAGTAAAGATAGGAAATTTCTAATAACTATATCACATCTTAACACGAGAGTGATGCATCACCTTGACTTACTCTATGAAACAAGTTACCCAGTCATTGACAAAAATTATGTATGCAATTCCTGTAAAGGGAAATGTCTTTTTGTGCTCCCTCGTTTTTTTGGAAGTAGATCATAAAATTATTATTTACTGGATCTGAAGGCATAAAATATCTATATAAGTACATCTATTAAATTTTATTTTAACCAATGCTGCTGTGCAACTAGAAACTAGATATTAAACGAAATGAGCAAATATATATATATGAACCATGGACTTTGCCGTTGGTTCGGAGGCTTGCGTGCATCAGCGATACAGATGGCCGTACCATAGGTGCAACCACAACGGAGGGGTATCTGTTGAGAGGCCAGACAAACGTGTGGTTCCTGAAAAGGGGCAGCAGCCTTTTCAGTAGTTGCAGGGGCAACAGTCTGGATGTTTGACTGATCTGGCCTTGTAACACTAACCAAAACGGCCTTGCTGTGCTGGTACTGCAAACGGCTGAAAGCAAGGGGAAACTACAGCCGTAATTTTTCCCGGGGGCATGCAGCTTTACTGTATGGATAAATGATGATGGCGTCCTCTTGGGTAAAATATTCCGGAGGTAAAATAGTCCCCCATTCGGATCTCCGGGCGGGGACTACTCAGGAGGACGTCGTTATCAGGAGAAAGAAAACTGGCGTTCTACGGACTGGAACGTGGAATGTCAGATCCCTTAATCGGGCAGGTAGGTCAGAAAATTGAAAGGGTGATATGGATAGGTTAAAGTTAGATGTAGTGGGAATTAGTGAAGTTCGGTGGCAGGAGGAACAAGACTTTTGGTCAGGTGAATACAGGGTTAGAAATACAAAATCAAATAGGGGTAACGCAGGAGTAGTTTTAATAATGAATAAAAAATAGGAGTGCGGGTAATCTACTACAAACAGCATAGTGAACGCATTATTGTGGCCAAGATATACATGAAGCCCACGCCTACTACAGTAGCACAAGTTTATATGCCAACTAGCTCTGCAGATGATGAAGAAATTGATGAAATGTATGATGAGATAAAAGAAATTATTCAGGTAGTGAAGGGAGAAGAACATGTAATAGTCATGGGTGACTGGAATTCGAAAGATGGAAAAGGGAGAGAAGGAAACGTAGTAGATGAATTTGGATTGGGGCTAAGAAATAAAAGAGGATGCCGTCTGGTAGAATTTTGCACAGAGCATAACTTAATCATAGCTAACACTTGGTTCAAGAATCATAAAAGAAGGTTGTATACATGAAAGAATCCTGGAGGTACTAAAAGGTATCAGATAGATTACATAATGGTAAGACAGAGATTTAGGAACCAGGTTTTAAATTGTAAGTCATTTCCAGGGGCAGCTGTGGACTCTGACCACAATCTATTGGTTATGAACTGTATATTAAAACTGAAGAAACTGCAAAAAGGTGGGAATTTAAGGAGATGGGACCTGGATAAACTGACTAAACCAGAGGTTGTACAGAGTTTCAGGGACAGCATAAGGGAACAATTGACAGGAATGGGGGAAAGAAATACAGTAGAAGAAGAATGGGTAGCTCTGAGGGATGAAGTAGTGAAGGCAGCAGAGGATCAAGTAGGTAAAAAGACGAGAGCTAGTATAAATCCTTGCATAACAGAAGAAATATTGAACTTAATTGATGAAAGGAGAAAATATAAAAACGCAGTAAATGAAGCAGGCAAAAAGGAATACAAACGTCTCAAAAATGAGATCGACAGGAAGTGCAAAATGGCTAATCAGAGATGGCTAGAGGACAAATGTAAGGATGTAGTGGCTTATCTCACTAGGGGTAAGATAGATACTGCCTACAGGAAAATTAAACAGACCTTTGGAGAAAAGAGAACCACTTGTATGAATATCAAAAGCTCAGATGGAAACCCAGTTCTAAGCAAAGGAGGGAAATCAGAAAGGTGGAAGGAGTATATAGAGGGTCTATATAAGGGCGAGGTACTTGAGGACAGTAGTATGGAAATGGAAGAGGATGTAGATAAAGATGAAATGGGAGATACGATACTGCGTGAAGAGTTTGACAGAGCACTGAAAGACCTGAGTCGAAACTAGGCCCCGGAAGGAGACAACATTCCACTGGAACTACTGACGGCCTTAGGAGAGCCAGTCCTGACAAAACTCTACCATCTGGTGAGCAAAATGCATGAGACAGGCGAAATACCCTCAGACCTCAAGAAGAATATAATTATTCCAATCCCAAAAAAAGCAGGTGCTGACAGATGTGAAAATTACCGAACAATCAGTTTAATAAGCCACTGCTGCAAAATACTAACGCGAATTCTTTACAGACGAGTGGAAAAACTGATAGAAGCCGATCTCAGGGATGATCAGTTTGGATTCCGTAGAAATGTTGGAACACGTGAGGCAATACTGACCTTACGTCTTATCTTAGAAGAAAGATTAAGGAAAGGCAAACCTACGTTTCTAGCATTTGTAGACTTAGAGAAAGCTTTTGACAATGTTGACTGGAATACTCTCTTTCAAATTCTAAAGGTGGGAGGGGTAAAACACAGGGAGCGAAAGGCTATTTACAATTTGTACAGAAACCAGATGGCAGTTATAAGAGTCGAGGGACATGAAAGGGGAGCAGTGGTTGGGAAGGGAGTAAGACAGGGTTGTAGCCTCTCCCCAATGTTATTCAATCTGTATTTTGAGCAAGCAATAAAGGAAACAAAAGAAAAGTTCGGAGTAGGTATTAAAATCCATGGAGAAGAAATAAAAACTTTGAGGTTCGCCGACGACATTGTAATTCTGTCAGAGACAGCAAAGGACTTGGAAGAGCAGTTGAACGGAATGGACAGTGTCTTGAAAAGAGGATATAAGATGAACATCAACAAAAGCAAAATGAGGATAATGGAATGTAGTCGAATTAAGTCAGGTGATGCTGAGGGAATTAGATTAGGAAATGAGACACTTAAAGTAATAAAGGAGTTTTGCTATTTGGGGAGCAAAATAACTGATGATGGTTGAAGTAGAGAGGGTATATAATGTAGAGTGGCAATGGCAAGGAAAGCGTTTCTGAAGAAGAGAAATTTGTTAACATCGAGTATAGATTTAAATGTCAGAAAGTCGTTTCTGAAAGTATTTCTATGGAGTGTAACCATGTATGGAAGTGAAACATGAACGATAAATAGTTTGAATAAGAAGAGAATAGAGGCCTTCGAAATGTGGTGCTACAGAAGAATGCTGAAGATTAGAGGGGTAGATCACATAACTAATGGGGAGGTATTGAACAGAATTGGGGAGAAGAGGGGTTTGTGGCACAACTTGACACGAAGAAGGGACCGGTTGGTAGGACATGTTCTGAGGCATCAAGGGATCACAAATTTAGCATTGGAGGGCAGTGTGGAGGGTAAAAATTGTAGAGGGAGACTAAGAGATGAGTACACTAAGCAGATTCAGAAGGATGTAGGTTGCAGTAGGTACTGGGAGATGAAGAAGCTTGCACAGGATAGAGTAGCATGGAGAGCTGCATCAAACCAGTGTCAGGACTGAAGATCACAACAACAACAGCATATAAAGCAAGGTATGAAACGTCATTCACTAGGCACATGGTGTCTGCAAAGGCAGTAAAGAATCTAACTAGAAAGACAATAGATGTAAAATGTTTCTCATCATTTCATTAGGCATTTCAGTAAATATCATAAACTAGGAGCTCCACAGTGTAACCATATGTTTTCAAGTTTGAGCGTGTCGTATTTGCCATGCTTTCTACAAAGGAATGTCAATAGCGAGGTTAATAGCCTCTCCTCTTTTTGTTGTGCCATTGAAAGCACGGCTTTTTTTTTTCCAGGTGACTGTCGTACAGCTTGACGGCTACAGTGCATTACGTCAAGGTCACTTAGCTTTCTTACAGAAATATTGACGTCAGCAGTTTCTGCTACAGTGACAGTCGCATATAAAAATTTCACGGGCCGAAAATTTGAGTTACAAATGTGTAAAAACTAAATCCTGTAAATAGAAGAGTGTCCAAAAAATTTTCGTCGGCATTGTGAGACATTTACACACATACACACATTTCATAACTCTTAAACTACGATTCTTGGTTTCCAACATCCTTTTTCACAAACCAGAGTCCCTAACCACTACTCATTATTCCTTACTTTATTACACATATACGTATTTATAGACACTTCTTCAATATTTCATCATAAGAAATACATAGCATAATCAAATTCCTCATATAGCATCAGCTTATTGATCTTAAACATACCTCAACAGCATAATACACATCGTCGTCGTAGTAATATCATAACACCTCAGTCAAATCTCAAAATCGTCGTAGCTTTCTCCAATGATTTCAAAACCTAAAAAAATTTCTCTGCTCATTTCAATTCTACCTCAAATGTACTTTAAAAATCATGATCTCATACCAAATACATCATTGAAAGCTCTCATAGTATCACAATGGTTCCGAAAAAAATGAACAGTTCACAAAGTACAGACAAAATACAATTTCATAAGTGTGAAGTTATCCAACTGTGTAGTTGCGTGAACATGTGTCACTGACGAAGTAAAAAAAAAATGTTTGTTTCTCTGTTAAATAATCAGATAGCTGTGTAATGCTGTGTTAGAGAAATACGGTACCGATGTGTAAAGTTGTATAAGCAAATACCATATTAGCTAGGGATCCTTATGTTTGCCACACACATGGTACACAAAGTAAGCGTGTACCCCCTGAGGATTTATGTAATTATATCCTCAGGTGTTACAGATTACAGCAATGGAATGAAATGTATCACAGAAAACCTTTGTATCATTGTAATTCAAAAATCTTTAAACATAAATGTTTTAAGTACAAAATCAATCACTCAAATACGTGTACTATAGCGCTAAACTGTGCATCTTGTTGTAAGACAATCTCTGTCATTACTTAATGGTAAAAAATGTGCCAAGTCTCGTAATTATCGTCGTCTGTAAGCAAAGTTCTTTAGAAGTCAATGTACTTACTTCGGAATAAACAAAGTGAATTGCTATGCGTGTAGATATCGTAGTTGTTATGCTTATTGCCATGGTGAATTAAGTACTGTACTACAACGTATTGATGTGCTACAGAAAAGGCTGTCTCATTGTAGCTATACCACAAAAGTTACTACTGTAACATGTTTTCCTTTCCAGAAGAATTCAGAAAAACTGTGCAGATATAAAACAGATACACCGCAAAAGCAACAATGTAAATTGTGTCACACAATAGTAGCGTTGGGATATAATCGTGTAGCTGTCAAAGAAACCAAATGCTAAGTCATCTTTAATCTCACAGAATGTACCTCAATTAAGAATGTCTTTTCAAGTAAACCAAAATGTTGCATTAAAATCTCATTAGCAGTATATGTTCTAAGTATGTAAGCCTTATAGTCGTTACGTAATTGTGCAACTAACAAGCAAGAAAGTACACACAATAACACTGTGTCGTCTGTTCACTATAACAGTGCATTCGTAATTTCTGTTTAAATAAGTTCTCTTATTCCTCGACTTTATAGTTAACTTCAAACATTGTTGCATGTTAACAGTTTCTAAGTGTGACAAGGAGTACTAGTAACGTGAAGTGAAAAATTTTATACCAAAGACTAAGATAAAAAGCAGATTATCTCTCAATAAACGGTTTTGCATCTGAAATGTGGTGCAATCTTTTACCCTTTCTAGTGCGCAGAGTTTCACTTCAATGCAATTGTCATGCAGTATACGTCTGAAAGGAATACAGGAATTTTTCTCAATGTTAGCTTATGTTATTTTTCTCAAGCCCACCCGTCGCACATGGCTGCCTGTGGTGCGAGTCATTGTCGGTTACCTTTGCTGACGCACGTCGTTACTGGGATTTGGAGATCTAACTTCTACAAACTCACCTTGTCGAGAGGACCCTGCCCTGTTTGAAGCCCGCCAGTTCTGATGAAATGCAGGTCTGTCGTTATGTCGGTAGTTTCCATAGTTTCTCTTTTGTAAGTCATGTGGTGGAGAATTTCTCCCGGAATCATAACTGTGCGGTGGATCGTTGAATCTGAAGTTATTCTGTCTCCCTTGATAATAATTATTTTGGTTCCCATATTGTCTGTTTCTCTGATTGTCTCTGTGATAGTCATTACTGCGGAGGTGATCATTCCCTGTAATTCTTACTACTGTGCCAACGGTTGTCATACGGGTGATGTCTGTTTTGGTCACGATTTGCGTTGTAAGAATAGCCTTGTCGTGTCCAGTTATTATTTCTTTCATCGCGGAATTGCAACGGATGTGACCTGTAATTGTTGTGCTCCTGTTTTCGCGTTCCATGATTGTGAGTGTCAATTTCCAATTCTTGGAACAGTACCTGAAAAGCTTCAATGTCGTCTTTGCAACGTCCTGCCAAAATAATATGTCGTAAATGTTCAGGCAATTTGATTAAACAAATGCGGATGAGTTCTGAGTGGCTGTATGGGTTTGACAGGTACTGATTCTTGTGCAACATGTCTTCAAAATATTTCACAAGACTGGAAAATTCATATTGCTCGAAATGTTTCATCCTTATGATGCTATGTTTTACTCGGTCTTGTGTAGCTAGAGACCAATATGCTGAGAGGAAAGCATGATAAAATTCTCCTTCACTGTGACAATCGTGAATGACCGATCGCATCCTTACAGCTGGTTCATTCTCAAGTAGCCACACACAAATTCTAACCTGTGCTCCAATGACCAGATGGGAAGAAAACAATGAGAGAATTGATGGAGCCATGCTTGTGGATGAATGTCGTTGCCAGAAGTCTTAAATGTTTTGAATTTACGTGTAGTAACGAACAGCTTATAGTCAAAATCATCGTTTCGGCGAGTCGCACATCGGCCATTGTTACTTCTTTTCTGCGGTTCCATCTCAAAATTCGGTGTACCTTGCCAATTTCTTTCATAATTTCCGAAGTGCCCTGTGTTATTATTTTGTGACTGTTCCGTATTTATATGTCCCTCTTCCAGTATTGGAGCGCGATTGTCCTCTGAAATATGTAATTCTTGTATTACCTCTGTCAACTGACCTTGTACTTCCCGGATTTCTCTTTTGTACTGTGTATTGATTTGATATTGATTTTGTTTGAATTTTCTAATTTGTTCATACTCTTCTGTGTTAGTGAAAGCTACTGGTCTTGTGTCATTCAAATCATCATCTACCTTTGTAGATAAGTTAGTGAACTGGTCCGAAAGTTTGGCTGCTTTCTCCGATAGTGAACTGATTTCCTCCATGTGTCTTTCTGAACCAACTTTCAGAGTATCAACTGTGTCCTTTAAGTTTTCCTGAGTTTTTGCAAGTTGCGTAACCGAATCGGTAGATGCAACTGAGTCAACCTTATCCCGCAAGGTCTCGTGATTTTCATGAACAATAGTTTGCAATTCTTTTATGGCTGCTTCGTGATTCTGTAATGCACTTTCATGCCGCGAAAAAATAGGTTGAAAATGCTCACAAATTTGTGTTATTACGTCATTACAGACTTTTCGACATTTCAATTCGATTTTAAGTAACTCTGCAGTTAAATCTTCACGTGTTTGTTCAAGCGTTTGTTCCATTGAGTCTAACTTTTGAAGCTGTTGCTGTGTTTCTCTCTGGTGTTGTTCCATTGTGTCTAACTTTTGCTGTGTTTGTCTCTGATTTTGTTTCATTTGTTGCATTAATTGCAATAATAATGTATTAGTGTCTGGAATCTGTTTCTCTATGCTTTTTGGCAGTGCACTTTCACCGGCAACATTCACATTTTGACAAGCAGAAAATGTGTCTTGACTCATTTGAGAAAACGGTGAGGACCCAAAACCTGAATCTACAGTATTTGCAAGATTATGTCCTGTCATTTCGGATCCCTGAGGCGAGCTGTTGCCGACCGATGGAACGATAATGCTTCCCCGTTCACTAATTGTTTCACTGTCCACACCATTGTTTGCCACCCGCTACATTTCACTATGCACAATTATCAAATTACTATGTTGAACATTAGTTAATTTATTACACAGTGGCGCTAACACACTACTTTCGTCTTCACTGTCATTTCTCAGTTTACTTTTGAGCCTAGTATTACGTTTTTCACACGCCATAATTGTCACAATACTTCACACGATAACACAGAAAAGCACAATTTGAAGAGCAAAAATAAGAAAACACATTAACATAGCACTGAAAATAATATCTAGTTAATCGCAAGCACAGCTGCGAAATACTTGCTGCAAATCTACATGCACGCCACATTTGTTTTACTGTACAACAATGAAAGACTGCAACTACAAAGGAAATTCTCTCTACAATTACGCGCTAGCAATAAACAAAAGCTACACTAATTATACAAACTACAAGGAAAAATCAGAAGATTCCAGTCAGATATTCTCGCCTAAGGGTCGACATATGAGACGTCCCCTTAGAAAAATTTGTGAATGACTGTGCTGATAAACCTCTTAATTTATTTGCTTTTCAAACAGCTAAGCAACACTGAACGTACTCAGACATTACTCTCTTTACTTATTCTGATCTGCACTAAGCTGACACACAACATTTTTAGCGCAACGCAATATGACTTTCAATAATACCTACAAAAGAATGGCCCTGACTGACATTAACCTATACCTTTCATGAATCACTTACCTCACAAAAATCTTCGTTACTCGGACTACTGCAATACAGCGAGCGCCACTACTGCCAGCTAAATAAAAGATTCAAACTACTGAAGGCACTAACTACTGATAGGAATAGTTAGCACATGAAAGATTTTGTTAGAGAACAAACTATGTGTTTACCTTAATAGTGTTCAAAAGTCATAATATATATACCAGTCCATGATATCCAGCATTACAAATTTACTCTCTCTAATGGACACAAGTCCAGATCATCCGCTCTCAAAACTCCGCCATCTCTCTCCCCACATCCACCACTGCTGGCGGCTCACCTCCAACTGCGCAACGCTACGCGCTGTTCACATCCAACTGCCCAACACTACAATAGCGAATATTACAACAATGCTAACCAGCCACAGACCGCACACAGCACAGCCAGTGATTTTCATACAGAGCACTACGTGGCGTTACCAATATAAAAACCTAAACAGCCTACATACAATATCAAAGGAACCCTAAAATTAGAGCAACCACGAGAGTTGTTCAAAATCAAGTAACATCAATGCCTTAACTCACTCGTATACAATTATACAGACTGTAAATCTGGGTGGTAAACTGGCTGGGAAGTTATTTAATATGCTGCGAGAAGTTGGAGGTGCTCTACACCTACGATTTTTTCTCGTGTGAGTGATTTTATAAGAGCAATACGGAATATTCACGTCACAGAAAGCTAGAGTGGAAAAATGATTGTAGGGAAACTACAACTATAGTAGGAACACCGATTTTGGCCAGTAGATGGTCAAAATAACTTGCTTTTTCTTGATTCCTGGTCAGCGTATGAAGATCATACCTGGGTAGGGCAAACTATCCCTCCTGAAAAGTGTTTGACATTATAATTCATACCACATGGAAACACTAGACAAATTTAGCCTCTGGATGTTAGTTTTTTCAGAGCTTGTAAAACATATTATTGCACTATCTGCCGCACCACTTTAAAGAACAGCCAGTTCACGATAAGCTCCACGACCGACTGTTTCGCATTCGGTTGCACGCCATCACATTCCGTCAGTTCTTATCACTCTATTACACCACCATGATTCTGTATGCATTCGTTACGAGTGGATAACTAGCTGAACGTCCTGCACGATTTGTAACTCCCAAGAAGTTCGGCTTCCATCTTGACGGTGCGAAATTTTGCGGTCACTGTGGCGCGCCATTTTTCATTCTGTGTTCGTGGTGCAAGTTAATGGTTTGTTTTGAGCATTTCTTGAGTGTCGATTATGTCCAATTTGTGAAATGTAATACGTCCACGCCACAGAAGTTTGAGCTCTGCACCTCCCGGACACTCATTTTCCGTCATCCTCCTGATGCACATGATGAGTCATTAGCTGCTAATATTTTTCCTGTCATTGCTGACAGCATAACGCATTCAAACGACCGTCCCTAAAGATTGAATTTATGACCTCGAACTCAAGGGTTTCCTTATAAGACTGTGATTCAAAAACTCCACGCCATCCTTGTTGTATAGAGTGAAAAAAGGCATTGTTGTTCCCATTCGTTGTTTTTGAGTTCATCTGTCAAATGTTGAAGAACCCACGTGGCACACACTTTTCTGCAGCCCAACTCACCACTACCAATGTGGTAAAATACTGGTTGTGAAATCGTTTGTATCGTGGATATTCGTTTGTCCATCATTAAACATGATGTATTTAGTACCCTGTCACAGGTGTACAGATATTCTTTAATGCTGTCTAGTGGCGAACGATTTTCGAGCCAGTGCCTGCGTCTTTATCATGTGAAAGTAAAATAATTGCAGTGTAATGTATAAGGTTTTGGTATGTTTTACAGTATACATTCGAACTGCCTACCCTTGACATAACTGAATTTTCACACACTATGTCAATTTCTTTTTTATTAAGATACAGACAGTGGTTAAAAAATGGCCGGACTCAATCGAAACCAGTCAGAATTAAGGGATATGTATTCAAATGTGACAAGAAACTAAGCAAATAATAACTTTTAGTTACTGGCTCTTTATGCCAACACGATGTTGGAATTAATAAATAATGCCCTATTTTCGAACTCAAGCTTCATTCGTGACGTCCCCGTAAACTTCGGTTATCCATCTGTAAATTTCGACAGAATGGACTTTTTTGGCTCTCCGAAACCATATTTCTGTCTAAATCATTGGCTGATCACGAATCTGAAGTCTGTAAAGTCTGTAAAGCACTTCAGGTTTACACACCACCGAGATCTGTACCCGATGAATTCGCAAAGCAGTTACGGGAAGATGGACAGAAAATGGTAAAGGGTATAAAAGACTAACGTGGGAGAAGTATGAATCAGAAGGAGTAAATAGGTGATTTGAGCACTTACCAGGTGGCGCTGTTAGTTCTGTTTACTTTTGCCCGTGAATGAACGCTTGATTGCTGCTCATTGTTGCTTTCCAATCGTCATCTCTTGTTTCGAAGTTGTTTGCATTAGCTTGTTATTTCTTCACTGCCTAATTATACATGTTTATCTATTCTGCTCGTAGCGCTCAACAAATCGTGCGTAATTGGCGAGCAGTCTGTACTCGGTTTCTCGTGCTCCATGTTATATTATTTCACTGCGATCAGCCACCTAACGCTACAGTTGGCTAAACGAGATGTTTTGCAGAATCACGAAAATTACAAGAGTGTGAGAATTCCGTTATGAATAAAAACTCTGTACTTCAGGGGGGAGGCAAGTGGCCCCTCTTGGCGCCTTCAGTCACCTATGCTACTAATTTTCAGTTTTTGATAAGAACCAATGACCAAGCACAATGAACGGTGAACGAGTGAAAATGAACGGTTCCCAAAAAAGAGCGATCACCAGTAAACTAGTTCCCAAGGATGAACGACTTTGTCCATCTCTAAACTGAATGTATGAGCAAAAGCGATTTTTGTATTGTCAACTGTAGTAAGATAGCCTACGTAACCTGCATAGGTCTATCTTTTAGGAACGTTGTCATATGTTTATCTTGGTAGGGTTAATACATAATGCTAGGTGTTTATTCAAAACAACAAAAACAAATTAAACTTATTAAAATCAACAAAAATCTATGTTTGTTAAGATATTAGAGACACGTTCTATTAATGACGTATGTATTTTCTTAAAAAAAGTAAAATACTGCAACCTTAAGTATGAAACACCAAGCAAAAGTCACGTAGGACAGTCACTGTAGTTCAATTTTATTTAAAATACTTGTTAACTGACATATGACGTACACAAATTTTTCTCTTCATTGCTGCTACATCGCTAATTCGGTTTAATTGTAGTGAACTCAAGGAATCATACTCTGTTTCTCGAACGATTTGAAAGTTGTCTGCAGGGCTCGAAATGCGCTCACATGATATGGTCCTGCATCATTTTCTGCATCTACTGTTTCATCTTCTTGCATTTCCTGCTGTTCTTTGGCCAGCACTACGTTTTCAACAATTTCGTCATCCGACATGATACGAAAACCTTGATCGTTACTGCCACAAGTGATCCACTGGCTCTGAGCACTATGGGACTTAACTTCTGAGGTCATCAGTCCCCTAGAACTTCGAACTACTTAAACCTAACTAACCTAAGGACATCACACACATCCATGCCCGAGGCAGGATTCGAACCTGCGACCGTAGCGGTCGCGCGGTTCCAGACTGTAGCGCCTAGAAACGCTCGGCCACTTCGGCCGGCTCAAGTGATCCACTCTTTCGTATCAAGGGTATCACATTCCTTGTACATTTTGTACGTCTGTCATTAGCTCATTTGAGTCCTCCAAAACAGAATCATCTGTATCGGTTATTGAGTCTTCGTGCCCCCGTTTTAGTATTCTGTTCCAAGCTTTGTTCACAGTCTTCCCATTAAACAAATCCCACGCACCTACAACCATGTAACAGCATTTCTTTAAATTTATTTGCTTGAAAAATGACAAGACGATTTCTGCTTTATCTTCATCAACAGATAAAAATCTACATAAAAATGGTCTTCTATAAACTCGTTTTCATGTTTCAATACCAGTTCACTGACTAACTTACGACCAGTTTCTCTCTTTTAATGAATCAATAATGTTTTCCTTTTTTTATTTTTAAGCGATAATACCACTGTCTTGCGCAATGACATTTTTAAGCAGAGACGTGACAAAGTGCCGGATGGTTATAATTAAACGTTCCCTATTTAACACGTCATAACACGGAAACTAATAACCGCACAAGTACCAAACTTGGTAGCATTAATGTACAAATTATGGGGTGCACGATTTCCATGCGTCAGAGCGCCACTGTCCAGTTCCAACTGTGGCCAGCACGTCCTGTGATCAGTCATCGTGATTTATAGTCTCGCACACCTGACCGGTCGCAGTGCACTTGTTGACGTGTCAACATGAGCTTGGACAAAAGGAGCAGACCATTATTGATGAAGCTCTATTATCAAAACAACAGCAATGCTGCAGCTGCACTTGGAGAATATCGTCGGCGGAAAGGGTTACGGAAGGGCCCTCTTCCTCCACCTGGTGTGTGGGGTGTGACGAAGAAGTTCGATTCAACTGGAGAACTGGGCGTCGCTCCGGGAAGAGGCCGACGACCGGTTGCACCACAGGTAGTTGATGATATCGGTGTTGCTATGGCAGACAACGTTGCACGCAGTTGGCGATCGTGAAGCAGTGCGCGTGTTGTGTCGTGACAGTTGAACATCCCCTGGTCCACTGTACGGTAGGTGCTTCGAACCATCCTCAATGGTACCGATACAAGATCCATATCGTACAACAGCTTGCACCACAGGACGCACATTGACGTGTTGACTTCGCTCTCCACCTCTCGGAAGCATTGAAGTTGACGACGGCTAGCCCTGGACCATCCTACGAACAGACGAAGCTCACTTTTCTCCGACGGGTGAGGTGAACACACAGAATTGTCGAGTTTGGAGATCTTCACCTCCAGTCACTGTGCATGAAGTGCCTCTGTATGGTGAACGTGTCACTGAATGGTGTGGCTTCAGGGCTACGTCCATCATTGGCCCATTTGTTTTGAACAGGTTGACGCTCAAGGACAATAGACGTGCAGTATGACTGGCCAGCGTTACTGCGATACACTTCGCCAGCATGTCATACCCGCCCTACAGGAGAGAGACACATTAAACTCAACAGTTTTCATGCAAGATGGGACCCCACCTGCTTCTGGGAAACACATTTGGAAACGATCAAATTATCAGCCAACCGTTTCCCAGTGCTTGGCCGACTCTCCCTGTGATTTCTGGTTGTAGGGCTACCTGAAGCACAGATTTTACCACGGGATCATTCACACTTGTGCTGATTTTAAGCGCAGCATATCAAGAGAGGTAGCCAGAGTACCTACGGACATGCTTCATTCTACTGTGCAGAATACTATCCTGCGCTTTCAGACTCATCTGGACATTGTTGGGCCCCACACTGAGACCCTTTTGTAGCAGTAATGGTACCGGTATTTAATTGTATGATGTACAGTACTAAGACATTAAAAGTGTTTAAAATTGATTTGATTGTGCATTATTTCTCTTCTCCATGTCCTTGACATTAATGCTGCCAAGTTCGGTCCTCTTATGATAATTAGTTTCTGTCTTATATCGTGTTACATAGGAAAGTATAATTATAACCACCCGGCACAGTGGCATATCGACTGGCAACTGACTAACTCCAATAATAACGGGTAGCGCCAGCGCGACATGTCCGCGTACGCACGAACTAGACAACAAAGATATTTGCTTGCGGTTGACAATCTGATCACGAATCCGTGTAACTGCGGTACAGATAGTCGAGTCTCCACTGTACACTTCTCTCCATTAAAACTGCATCACCAGGAGGGGTAGTGAACAACGAAATTTTACTATATTTGCCTATGTAGTGTAATAGGGAGGATACACGATTAAATTTGTAGGAGATTTGGGGATACACAGGACGGTAAATTTAGTACTGAGAGCTGCCACCTCCGACAGCAACACTTCTAAACTGGGTGCGCATCCGGTGAAACGGGGCCTGAATTCCAAGTGAAGGTACATCATTCCACGCTGTTTCAGCTCTATCCGAGGCATCACCAGCCATAGTGGATGGCAAGTGGTGGTGTACCATTTCCTCGTCAACCGAGGAAGTGATGTTTTCAATGGGCGAGAGATCTGGGGAAGGTGTTGGCCTATGACGTCATGGTGAGCTGGGGTGAGCACGTCAGATCAAAACATTCTTTTCTTTTAGATATATTTTAGAACGACCTCCGTGTTACAAACGCCAGTTTGGGTTCGCTGCATTGTTGTCGTCATTCCGGAAACAGGAACAGGTAGCGCGTAAGGTAAGCGCGACCTGGTATGGTGTGTGCTGGCTCGATTTCCGCGTCGCGACTGGGCGTGTGAGGGTTGCAGGAGGGGAATAGCGGAGAGCGCTGCGGCGGCAAAACAAAAAGTCATTACCGGCAGGCGAGCCCGCTGTGGACAAATACGCAGTGCAGCGCAGAGGCACGGTGCTGTGCTGTGCTGTGCGGCCGCTTTGGCCTGCAGCGAGAGCGCGCAGAGCAGGGCACGACACACGCAAACACGGCGCGCCCACAAAGGCCCGCCGTTTGATTCGCAACTCGCGACGGCGCTGCGTGGCGCGGGGTCGCCGCCGGGGGTCCGCCGCTGCAGGCGTGTACACGGCGAAAGCGACTCTGCACGGGCAAAAACACCGACATCACGGTACCCTATACGGGAAGATACAGGGCTCTGCTCCAGCTGAAGCACTTTGCCAATATTGTGAAGTATTGCAGCAAGAAGTAAAATCGTTAGGATGATAGAACTGTGCACGGATGGCTCACAGGCAGTAGTGAAGTTCACGGGATCCATATCCTCCAGCTTCCCAGTCAAAACAGGCTTACGACAAGGAAATGCTCTTTCACGATATGAAGATGGCATCTGTTCCTTCGGACATGTCCTAAAGAACAGATGCCATCTTCGTATCGTTTAAGGCTAACCGGCTGATGACCTTCTTCAGTGCGGATGCACACGATTTGCCTGAACTCTTACGGGACTCGGTGGATTGTCTGCCGCGTGTAATGGGTATAATGGCAGGGGCACTACGAATGTAGTGTGTGGATTGTAAGCTGAGAATGTGGATCTCACGGGGAGCGTGCCGGCGATAAATCCCTGCAGTCGGACTATCCTCTGTACCCTCGGTGGCTCAGATGGATACAGCGTCTTCCACGTAAGCAGGAGATCCCGGGTGCGAGTCCCGGTCGGGGAACACATTTTCAACTGTCCCCGTTGATGTATATCAACGCCCATCAGCAGCTAATGTTATTGATTTCATTGTAATTTCATTCTTTCAAGTGTTCTCTTCAACCTTACATTGTAGAAAGTGGTTCGAGAGAGTAATTTACAGCTATACGAGTACAATGGTCTCCGATTCGAACACAGTGAAGTAAAACTCCTGGCATGCGTAGATGATGTAGCCTTACTCAGTAAAACAGAAGAAGAACTGAAGGACATGTGCAGATCTCTCAGGCACACTGCCAGCAAAATAGAACTTTTGACAAACCAAGAGAAAACAGGATATATCAGAATTGGTCGAGTCATAAACCCAAATCCACACTTTGATATTGACCATAATTCTAGATTTAGAAACGTTCGTCAATTTAAATACCTTGTATCACACTTGAGCAGTAAAAATGTCATAACACTGGATATAGATGAGAAATTAGATTCAGGACCATGATGTCTGTACGCTCTGAGTAGCCCACTGGAAAGCAAACTTTTGTCAGTCACCGCAAAGATGAAGATGTATAACACTATTATCTGCCCAGTTGTACTGTATGGTTCGGAAAACTAGACGTTTATCGAGACAGAAAGAGAAAAACTGAATGCTTTTGAAAGAAAAGTGATGAGAAAATATTGGGGACCTGTGTTGGACAGAGACATCTGGAGTGTTCTAAGGAACACTAAAATTTATCGGTTAATGAAGCAACCCACAATCGTCCAGAAATTAAAAGATAGGAGACTGCACTGGGCTCGGCATGTGGCTGGAATGGAAGCCAACAGAATTCCTAAGAAGGTATTTGAGGGCAATTTCAAAGCAACAAGACCAACAGGCCGATCTCGCACACGGTTGAAAGATGACACAGAGAAGGACGTCGCAGTATTAGGAATCCACGCACGGTGAAGGGAGACAGCGACAGATGGAACGAGATGGAAGTAGATCGTTGATGCATCGCGTGATCTTAAGGGGCCGTGTTCGGTGAAAGAGGAAGAAGAAGATTGGAGAAAGAAGAAGATTTCTCGGACTGACATGGAGCTAGTAGTACTGAGAGCAAAAGACAAAAAATTAGTCACCCGCTGGAGACATCACTTCTAATCTTAATAATGGCTTCAGTTCTCGAGGAAGAGAATCCACAAGCTTCTGCAGTTACGTCATCACGAGCTGAAACTTCTCATATTTATTGAATCCCGTAGAGATTTAAGTTAGATGACTTGAGCAGAGAATGGAAAAGAGACAGAACACCATCAAGCAGAAATATTGGGAGGAACAAGAGTGACAGCGTGTTGTTGTTCGTAAACGAACAAGTTATCATACCAGACAGTGAAGATAAATTGCAGATAGCATTACATCAACTACACCAAATAAATTCAAGCTACAATCTGACTATATCTGTAAATACAATTAAAACCGAGCAAAATATTCCTCAACAATATACCAATAGAACAGCTAGTCTATTTCCAACATTGAGGATGTGACATATCATATGAACAAGTTATGTATATACAGAAAAAACTAATACTTACCAGCTTATATGAAGGATACTAAAGGAAACACTTACGGACAAACCAAAGGAAGCGACACAACTGAAATTTTACGAAGTCATGTCAGTCCCCTGTTCATTATATGGGACGAGAAGATGGACACTGAGAAACGGAGATTTACAACTAGAAGCGTCAGAACTGAAATTTCTAACACCGGTGATAGGCTACACTAGGGATGAGAAAATTAGAAATTAAGTAGTAATAGATTAATTAGGGATGAGACTGGAACTTCCTGGCAGATTGAAACTGTGTGCCCGACCGAGACTCGAACTCGGGACCTTTGCCTTTCGCGGGCAAGTGCTCTAACATCTGAGCTACCGAAGCACGACTCACGCCCGCTCCTCACAGCTTTACTTCTGCCAGCACCTCGTCTCCTACCTTCCAAACTTTACAGAAGCTCTCCTGCGAACCTTGCAGAACTAGCACTCCTGAAAGAAAGGATACTGCGGAGACATGGCTTAGCCACAGCCTGGGGGATGTTTCCAGAATGAGATTTTCACTCTGCAGCGGAGTGTGCGCTGATATGAAACTTCCTGGCAGATTAAAACTGTGTGCCCGACCGAGACTCGAACTCGGGACCTTTGTCTTTCGCGGGCAAGTGCTCTAACATCTGAGCTACCGAAGCATGACTCAAGCCCGGTCCTCACAGCTTTACTTCTGCCAGTATCTCGTCTCCTACCTTCCAAACTTTACAGAAGCTCTCCTGCGAACCTTGCAGAACTAGCACTCCTGAAAGAAAGGATACTGCGAAGACATGGCTTAGCCACAGCCTGGGGGATGTTTCCAGAATGAGATTTTCACTCTGCAGCAGAGTGTGCACTGATATGAAACTTGCTGGCAGATTAAAACTGTGTGCGCGACCGAGACTCGAACTCGGGACCTTTGTCTTTCGCGGGCAAGTGATCTAACATCTGAGCTACCGAAGCACGACTCACGCCCGTTCCTCACAGCTTTACTTCTGCCAGTATCTCGTCTCCTACCTTCGAGTCTCGGTCGGGCACACAGTTTTAATCTGCCAGGAAGTTTCATATCAGCGCACACTCCGCTGCAGAGTGAAAATCTCATTAGGGATGAGACTGATAACGAAAAAAGCAGTCCAATACAAAGAAAAATAAAGAAAACATATTTAAACAGTCCATGTGGCTGATGCCCCTCCCAGGATCGATCCTTGCATGTAGTAACTATGCTGTGTGTTTGAAAATCACTGTGAGTAGTTAGTTGATAAGTTTAGAGAGCATCTTCAACTTCCCGTCCCGCGCCTTTTGGCACTAGGCATTGTTGTAGTAGTGGTATGGAGC